>NC_052949.1:17932121-19192121 GCF_013358895.1 Oreochromis aureus
GTTCAGTATGACTGTGGTACATGATACAAAAGAATAAATACAGAACAATAACAACTTTATGTGAATAACTTTACTCTTCTTAAAAATAACTCATAAAACAAGTAAAAGTACAAATGTGTACAAGTTAGAGACTTCCTCAGTAAGTTTACACTCTTTTGGATTGATTTTAATTGTGTGTTAAAGAGAAAGAGATTAGGAGGTAAAGTAGAGGATGCAGAGTCCAACACCGAGGCCGTCTCTCCTGCATGAAGTCCAGGTGCTGGTTTTCCAGTGTGTGCGTCTGATGGCCCAAAGCTGACTGAGAGCTGTAACACCATCCATGGCTGCAGTATGGAACAGATGTGGGTGTGTCCTCATCTCCCAGAGGAGTCCAAATCGTCATCAAACAGCCCTACAGACACAAAAACATGTGAAAATATAAACAACCAGACTATCAGCAGTGATTTAAGTACTTTAAGACCTCTGTGAAAATCATTCACAGTATATATCACAGAATTTAAGGCCTTTATAATCACAGAGCATACAGAGAAAAGTACTAAACTGAATCAATTTCAGCTTTCATTTTCCATGATGTATATTGTATTAATAATTAAATTTCATTATCTGTATCTTTACCACACAGGTGTAGATACTGTAGGTTCAGTGAATGCTTACATTGCACTGATTAGAATATACTGGACATTCAAAGCTAAGATTCAGCGCACTGTGTTAGAGGCTGGGATTTGATGAATTCATCATATATACAACCTTTGATCATCATTTATGTCCAGTTGAGAATGAATCTGTGCACTCACATATTAAATGAACTGAAATCAGTAGTGTGATCTCCAGTCTTGATATAAGGAATGAGAGAAATGACAGCTGTTATTTTAATCAGCCTGTCTCAGTTGTTTTAACTCTAAGTACCACAGAGTAATGTGGTAACATCTGGACTGACGAGTTTACTGTCAGCATTTTAATCGCTAGTTTAAAGGCTGTAGGTTGCAGCCATTGCTCTAACACTGTATAAATGTAACAGGGCTCAGTGCTGGTTCTAACAGTCTGAGCTGCTTCCAGCTTTATTTGTGAAGAGCACAGCAGCTTACAAAACACGTAGCGAGCTCGTACAGCTGCGACGTAAAACTTTCATTAGCTAAGATGACCTTAAAATAACGGGGCTACGTGCGGTGATGCTAGCGTTAGCCACGTTAGCACCTTACCTTCAACAGGTGGTCAGACTGTGTAGACGGGCACTCAGTCAGAGGTTGGCTCTCCGTTTCGCTGCAGGGTCCCTTCATTGTGTTGAGCCGAGTGTAAATCCCGACGCTGAACGGCCTTTGTACAAGCACACACGCTTCGTAGCAGGGCGAAACTATGAGCTAGAAAAATCCAGGCTGGCAGACAGCCTGTGTCTGACCAACCAATCAGAGAGCTCCTTACATCCCACGGTGTGGCTAATTTGAATAGCCTCCAGCAAGTTGTTAATCGAAGAGCTAATCCAGCAGCTAATCCAGGAGCGAACAGGAAAGGGAAATGGATTTTCAACTGCAGTTTATTAAATTGCAGGTGGAAAAAGGATTTTGACCTGCAGTTTATTAAATTGCAAGTGGAAAAAGGATTTTGAACTGCAGTTTATTAAATTGCAAGTGGAAAAAAGGATTTTGACCTGCAGTTTATTAAATTGCAAGTGGAAAAAGGATTTTGAACTGCAGTTTATTAAATTGCAAGTGGAAAAAGGATTTTGACCTGCAGTTTATTAAATTGCAGGTGGAAAAGGGATTTTGAACTGCAGTTTATTAAATTGCAAGTGGAAAAGGGATTTTGAACTGCAGTTTATTAAATTGCAGGTGGAAAAAGGATTTTGAACTGCAGTTTATTAAATTGCAACTGAAAAAAGGATTTTAAAATGTAGTTTATTAAAGTGCAATTGGAAAAAGTTTTTTGAAATGCAAGTGGAAAAAGGATTTTGAAATGCAGTTTATTAAATTGGAATTCAAAAATGAATTTACAATTGCAGAATTTATTCTACAATTCATTATTAAAGCACAGAAATTTTTATTTCGATGCGCGTGGCTCTTGTGGTCCTCCATAATAATTGGGTGTTTTTTACTACTTTTAATTTTACCTCTTTAATTCACCTTTAAAAACTGCTTACTTTGCCTTGTTTGTTATCATTCTTTTCAGCACAACCTCACATGTCTGAATTTAGTGTTATTTTTTCTAAATTCAGACAAAAAATAAATACAGTTTGAGTAGAAAAAAGTTATATTTTTTACTGTAAAAATGACAAACATGTTTAATGAATTATTTTCATAACTTAAAACACAAAAAGAAATTGTCATTTTTAACAACCTATGCAAAAAACAAAACAAAACAAAAAACACTAAAAATGCAGCCAATCCCTCAGCCGTTTTTAATATAAACATTTAAAACTATTTATTTAGAAATCAGGTGTTCTGCATATAATAAGATGCCACACAAATTATTTGTGGCACTCTAAAAAAACTGTTTCTGTCCACTATAAGACAGAGGAGCACATCACAAGCCTGATACCTGCAGGCCTGAAAACAGGAGGTGAGACAGCGTTTACATTGCAATCTGCCTTTGGTGGCTTTTTGGCAAGCAACTGTGACATTCACTGGTACCCTCATTGTTTGGACACATAAAACAAACAAAACTATACACTCCAAACACTTTTAACGCCTCAAATCTCTCACATCTCAAAACTCGTTATCGCTCTCACCGCTGTCACACCCAAAACTTTCCTCTCTTCCTAAACAACCAAATGCCACATGTTGCCTTATCATTTTTGGAAAAAAAAATTGCTGGTAGAAACATCCTCTAAAAACCACTTTTTAGTTTCTTACTTTGACTACATTTCAGAGACTGTACGTTTTCACTTTTATTTGATTAAAGATGTTAAAACTGAACTTCATCTTTTACTGGAGTATTTTTCAACACTAGTATTTGTACTTCTACAGAATGTCTGTACTTTTGCCTCCTCTGCAGTTGATGAACATGTGGTAACTGTTTATATATATATATATAAACACCCAGCACGCCCCTGCGGGCGGTTTATCCTTCAAGCTCGGGTCCTCTACCAAAGGCCTGGGAGCTTGAGGGTCCTGCGCAGTATCTTAGCTGTTCCCAGGACTGCGCTCTTCTGGACAGAGATCTCCGATGTTGTTCCCGGGATCTGCTGGAGCCACTCGCCTAGCTTGGGAGTCACCGCACCTAGTGCTCCGATTACCACGGGGACCACCGTTACCTTCACCCTCCACATCCTCTCGAGCTCTTCTCTGAGCCCTTGGTATTTCTCCAGCTTCGTGTTCCTTCTTCCTGATATTGCTGTCATTCGAACCGCTACATCGATCACTACGGCCGTCTTGTTCTGTTTGTCTACCACCACTATGTCCGGTTGGTTAGCCACCACCATTTTGTCCGTCTGCATCTGGAAGTCCCACAGGATCTTAGCTCGGTCATTTTCCATCACCCTTGGGGGCATCTCCCATTTTGACCTCGGGACTTCCAGGTTATACTCGGCACAGATGTTCCTGTACACTATGCCGGCCATAGGTCCCTCATATATATATATATATATGTATTGTTGGGATTTAGAGATTCTTTTATTGCTGCCATATAATCTGCCTTATGATAAATGCATTAATAACATGTTCTACAGTATTATTTTATCAGTAATATTGTTTACAGGGTTCATATTGCATTGAATATGTTTGTCATCACATTCATTTTATTCACAGGTTGAGTTCATTCTATACACAATGCATAACTGTGCTTGTTTAGAGTTGATGTTCTATCCAAGAGGGTTTTAAGCTTCACTGGTGAGAGTGTCCAGGTGATACATGTTGACGGAAGATGAGAACATAGCAGGTTAATTGCATGCATGCTTACAATACACATAAATCTAGTAGCAGGCCTGAGCGAAGGCCCAAGTGTCTTCTGCTTCTTATTTGAGACCTGCGCCAATTCAGTCTACTTAGTGATTGAGGACGAGGGTCCATTATTAGCCCTTAGAGGCCCTGAAGCTTGAAGTTATTACCTTAAAAGGAAGGTGTTATCAAAGAGAGAAGTTATATGTCTGTTTATAGTTATTAGAGATGTACAAGATGTACCCTTGTCTGTAAACAATGACTGGACATAATGTATTTTTGACCTGTATTGACGTGTATGTGGGGTGTGATCCTCTATGCTATAAAACCAGAACTCAGTGTATTTTTGTCAGAGCAAATAAGCCATATGCTGATGGTTGTTCTCCGTTGTCAATAAACTCATCGTTTGATTGTACTTTTCTGGGCCTCCGTCGTTTGTTGTCTGGTCTACAGTTGATCGATCTCGCTTCAGTATATATATATATATATATATATATGTATATATATATATATATATATACATATATATATGTATATATATATATGTACACACACACACAAACATCTTTTATCAATATTTGCTGCTAAATTTGTGATACGCTTTTAGGAAGAAAACTGTGGTGGATTATAGTGAGTAAATGGTTAAACGAGGAATTGATTCATAAGAAAATAGAGCTCAGTTTCTTTGTTTTTGGGCTATCCACTACAACTACAACTACAATCCAACTACTGAAAGTTATCAGCAATAGAGAAAAAATAAAAGGAGGAAATGTTTACATCTGAGAAGTTGTAACAACAGAAGAGTCTTTTATTTTTTGCAACAGAAAACATTTCTCAAGTTGTCTTGATCCATGCTCAATCATCCAGGTAAGTAAATCCCAAAATGGTTGATTCTGTTCATTTGGATGTAGAACAATGGGCTGTGAGGTCAGTTCCTTGATCAATAATATACAAATTGTCATGACCATTGATCAACAACCACTGATCAAAGAACACTGATCAATGGCCATGAGTACCATTCACAGAGAGTTGGGGAATGGCTGCAATCACAGCATTGTAAGATGGTGACAGATGGACCCTTAGGCCCCCTCCTTGATTCAGAGATGATCTTTCCCTTTTCACATAAATGGCCTCCTTGACTCCTCACTCAAACCAGCGTTTCTCCCTGTCCGGGTCCTGGCCTCACGAGGTAGCTCTTCTGTGTTGTGATATCCACTTAGCCAGAGGTTGTTTGGTTTCCCTGATGTATAAATCATAGCAATCCTCCGGCACTTAACAGCGTTTACTATATTACTCTGTTTGTTTTAGGGGACCCGATCCTTGGGGTGAACCAATTTTTGGCGCAGTGTGAGGAACTGACCTCACAGCCAATTGTTCATTCAGTGGGCTGGTTTCAGTTATTGTGCAAATGTAGTGTTTATAATGTTGGGGAAACCTGCTGTAAGCTGAGACTGGATTGGTGATGAAACATTTATCCCATTGAAAACGCTACATCCAAATGAACAGAATCAACCTTTTTGACATTTCTCAGGTTATTTTGATATTTAAAAATTGGCAGGATCACTTCTCTCGCACTTCTATGGTGATCTTCTATGGACCTAATCTGTAGATCTATTCACTAATCATATAGCAACATCTGTCTCTGTAATTTTTACATATGCTGTGTAAATCTGTTTAAACTGTCACTGTGCAGACTCACCTTCCTTTTGCTGACTAAAATTTCTTCTTTGTGACTAAAAGGTCCCTACACCATAAACTGTTATATTTATAAGAAGGTTACTAATGGTGATCAGAGTATATCTCCAGATGTCAGTGTAATGTCAATGTAATGTCACCATGTTAGCACGTTACTCTGCAGTTGATGAATCTGCAGATATTTGTGCATTTCTGGGCTCCCTTGTCAGGAAATTCTGACTAAAGTTGAATTTAAAAAAGTTACCTGTGTTGTCGAAGGCATACAGGCTGACTCATGCCCAGAAAACCTGTTGACTGAAACCTGAGACAGTAATTTAAATTCTTCTAAATTTAACACACTAAAAAGACATGCAGAGTGCAAAGGTTTAATATGAAGCTCTGTTTTACAGTAAGTTAAAGAAAGAAGATCTGCGCTCTCATATCTGACAGCACCGCACTGTGTTTTTATCCATTCTTAGCTAATCAAGAAACAGAAACAACTGAATGTAAGAAACTGAGGGGTTTGTTTTGTTATTATTTCATTCAATAACAGTAACATTATTCATAGATTTTCACAGTTTACCATATTAATTTCCTTCGATTGTGTGCAAGTGATGTGTTGTGTGAGAGAGTGGGGGGAGGGAGGGCTGGAACATGTAAGACTGGAAGGTAGAAAACTGCTCCCTGAAGTAGAAAACAAGGAAACAACTGACTCTTTAGGCACCCCCATTCAGTAAGCAGGAAAATGTAAGCTTGGAACCATCAATGACAATGTTCTGTTGTGATGGACCGAGCAGTGAAGGAAAGTCAGGCACAGGTTAAAGTCCAAAAAAAAGGTTTTTTTATTTAACCCCAAAACTTAGTTGGTTAAATTGGATAGAAAAATCTCAATCGTGGCCCCATAAAAGAGGTCAAAATCACAGAACTCTACTCAAAAGCTAGCAACAAACAGTACTACTAACACAAACAAACTGACCTACCTAATCGAGACAAAGGGGAAACTTAGAAAGTGGCTGATCAGCCCACAAACATGCATAAAAGGGTTAAAACACACAAATACCCAACTAAAACTAACATAATAAATTCCATCTCTTAACGCCCCCCATGATCCAGAGTTGTGGTATGCCCCAACTTGCAGATCTCCATATAGACTTGCTCAGAGTGTGCACTGCGTCACAACACTAGGCATCAGCTTAATTACAACTGACACACACAGAAAAGGGACAAGACAAAGTGGTGAGTGCATGCACTTGTTTAAAAAGAGCTATCTTTATCCTCAGTATAACACGGAAGCTCAAAAATTGAAATGACTCCATATTAACAGATGAGGAAAACTATTATCATTTATGAATCCTAACTTCCCCATCATGTTTCCACAGTGGACAACAATTTTCTTTGACATATCAGCACTTTTATTGAGCGCTACTCAAAATATGACACCATAAAGACTGTTGTGACTTTGTGCGCAGTTAACAGTATGAGGGTAAGTTTCTGTTCGCAGTTCCTTATTGAGATCAACCACAAGGAAACTATAAATATCACAACTTTCTGAGACAGTGCTAAGACACAAAAAGGAGATCCACTCTGCTGTGAAAGCAATCAGCAGAGGTACCTAAACACTGATTTTACTTAAAACCTTAAAAAACCTGGAAATTCTTAAAATAAAACACAACACAAATATCTTTTATTCAAAGTAGCAGTTTACAACTTTACCTGTGATCATAAATAAAAACTTCTCATCTCTTATTTGCCCATAATAAAGGCACACAAGCGGCCACAAGCATGAACAGATAAATAGCAGCTGATATGCAGCAATTACCTCCAATAAACATGTAAGAGAGGCAAATGTTCTTGATTGACGTACCTTTGACAAGCAGCACAGCACGACTGTTAATAAGGAAGTAACAGGTAAGTAACAGGTGGGACAAATGTCTCTGTAGTTGTACAAGGCCAGAAAGGAGAAGCAGCTATTTACTTAGTCACTTGCCAATATGAAAAGGGACCAGAGGTTACAAGAGGAGGATGTAGTTAAGGATTAAAAGTCCAACTTTGAATTAAAGTATCATAGCGCAGGGTTGGAGAAATTCTTTGCAAAGCTTAAGTGTGGTTTTTGTCAACA
This sequence comes from Oreochromis aureus, assembly GCF_013358895.1. Lineage (NCBI taxonomy): Eukaryota > Metazoa > Chordata > Actinopteri > Cichliformes > Cichlidae > Oreochromis > Oreochromis aureus. The sequence goes on from NC_052949.1 coordinate 17,939,784, forward strand.
TACCAGCAGAGGTGCTGAAAATAGCAGCTACAAGGTTATCTTGGGAAAACAAAGGAATTGAGCAAGTTCAAAGAATGTGTGCCAGTTAGGAGTCCTGAAGACGATGAAGCTTTTATCTCTTATCTCAGACCACTTGTTGCTCTGTGTCTTCCTGAGTCTACTTTGGGTAAGTTTTTTTTTTACCTTTCACTTTGATGGTGATCAGATAGTGAAGCTCAGTGTAGGTTACCCTCGACAAAAGGGAAACAGTGCAGTCAAAACCACAGTGAAGCCTAAATGCATGACATGCTTCATTATGTATTTTAAACACTATAGTTATGTTTTGTGAAATGCTGGTTTGTACAGAAATACAGGAACAACAAAATCTTGTTAAACAGCATGAAAATTCTGGACTTTTCCAGATTTTGAAACATGAATTTATTCCTTCTTTGCGACACCAATTTATTAGCGTTTCCTCTGAGAACAAAAAGAGCATGAAGGAAGAAATACCATTAATAATAAATACAACAATATCTTAAACACTTACACGGTACAGACTTAATGATTTAATCAGATCAGATACGTAATTTTAAACAGTATGTCTGAGGAGAAATGTGTTAGATATTTTATAGAACAATGATTAAGTAACTGTAGCTATAATATACAATATAATAATAAATATGATTTGTGTTTTTAGCAAAAGTGAACATTTCATTAATTAAAGTTTTTTGTCAGCTTTGTGATTCATACGTTATAGATGTTACTATAGTTGGCAGGAGCTGACACATAAAATGCTAAAATAATTTTAACACTTATTTGTTTCCTGCACATCATTTTTTATTTTTAGTGAAAGTTTTTGTTCTTATAAAGCAGAATGCTCAGAGAATATCTCTAAGTATGACTCCTTTAAACAGCCAGTCATGCTTCTATTCACATATATGTTCATGATATAATGCAGATGTGGAATTAAAAGCAACAAACACCACTGTGTGAGACTGCTAAGCATCATGTTAACTGGGTATTCAATGGCAATTCTTTTACATTGTGAAAGTGATTTTTTTAGAATTTGTTTTAGATTTGGTAGTTTTCGCCATGTTCACTCTTTTTCTGCTTTTAGGGTACAACTGACTCCACTACAACAATCACAGCGACAGTGACAACGACAGTAACAGCAGGACAGCAAAGTGCAGCCAAAACAGGAACAACCACAAGACTAAGAACCAATCTGCTGACAGGTACAACACCAAAAACCACTCCACTGGATCCTAAAGTAGAAAACAACATTTTACTGGCTCAACTAAATCCCACTCCGCTGACTTCAACAGGACAAAAGACTACATCTACAATAACAAAAGGCCGTAATAATGAAACACTATCTTTTGACTTTTGTTGGTGATTGGTGAAGCAAGCAAGCAATTTATTTATATAGCACTTTCAGATCAGCCCCCAGCTGAACACAAAGTGCTGTACACTTGACATGCCAAAATGATACATTAAACATGTTAAAAAATAAGAAAAATAATAATATAAAATAAATAATATATATATATATAAAAATGATTATTAAAATGACATTAAAATAAATAAAATTAGCACAAATAGCAAAGACAATAATAAAATAGTATAAAAAATGATGATGAGAATTACATTTAAAACAATAAAATCAGCACATTAGATCAAAACAATAAAATCAATAAAATCAGGGTCAGACTGTGTCATATGCCAAGGAGTAAAAATGGGTTTTAAGACGCGTTTTAAAAGTGGACAGTGAAGGGGCCTCTCTAATGTGCTGGGGCAGATTGTTCCACAGATTAGGAGCAGCAATAGAGAAGGCCCTGTCCCCTCTGAGCTTCCTCTTGGACCTGGGTACCTCCAGGAGCAGCTTGTCAGCTGACTTGAGAGACCTGGGGGGTGAGTAAGGATGCAGAAGCTCAGAGAGGTAAGTTGGGGCAAGACCGTTTAAACATTTAAACACAAACATGAGGATTTTAAAATGAACTCTAAGATATACAGGCAGCCAATGGAGTGAAGCCAGGATGGGAGTTATGTGCTCTTTTACGAATTTTGGTTAAAAGTCATGCAGCAGAATTCTGGACCAGCTGCAGACGAGAGAGAAGATGCTGACTAACTCCACAATACAGTGCATTACAGTAATCTAGACGACATGAAATAAAAGCATGGATTTGTAATGGAGACCAGGGGTTCCATTACCTTGTTTGTATTGTTAGTAATTAATTGATGGATTGGGAATTTAAATTAGTATAATAAAGAAAAACACATTAGTTCTTATGAATTCTTTATTAGGTTATTTGACATACGATTAAATTGACAGCTTGTAACGGTGAACAGACAGTGGGACTGGCCATCCTACCTGTGTCAGAGAAGAGCCAAAGTTAGAGCTGCTTGCAGTTAATCATTTGTCAACCTAAATATATGTGAAATGAGAACTTATAAAGGTACTCACCTGTCTGGGTTGCTTCTTGCAGGATGTGGAGCAAAAGATTGAAAGTGGCTCAATCACCTGTTTAAGAGCTCTTGGAGCAGACCAGTGTGCCAGGTTAGGGAGTATGGATAAAGAGGGTTTTAATTTATATAGTAATGGGTGAAGCTTATGTTATTGGTTTGTTTATAGTACGTGTTGGAAATATGTATATGTTTGTGATGTGCTTTAATGTTATTGTATGTTTGTTTGTGTGGAGGGTTATGTTTTCATTTTGATTAGTTAACCCCCATACTTGGGCTATTCCGGATGCTCACCTGAAAAGGTGGAGTATAAAAGGAAGCCATTTTGTTTAGTTGTAGTGAGTGTTTTTTGTGCTGTTATCATGCTCCTTCTTTAATAAAGTGCCAATGCATGGATGTATTTTGCTCCAGTCTCGCATCATATTATTGGACAGAACCTATGACCGCTGGCCAAAACTGACAGGATTACCGTTTCAAGATGTGGCCTGGATAAAATAGGTCTTATCTTTGCCAAGCGCCTTAAATGATAAAAACTGGACTTGACAGTAGCCCTAATTTGACTGTCTAATTTAAAATCACTGTCCATCTTAAAACCCAGGTTTGTAACAACAGATTTAAAATACTCTGCCAGGGGTCCCAAATCAATAGCAGAGGGTTCACAAGGTCCACTAGGACCAAACAGAATCACCTCAGTTTTGCTTGAATTACACCTTAGAAAGTTTAGGGACATCCAAGATTTAATGTCTTCTAGACATGCTAGAAGTGGCTTAATAGAGAAGGCCTCTTTCTGCTTGAGAGGCAGATAAATCTGACAGTCGTCAGCATAGCAGTGGAAGGATATTCCATGCCTTCTGAGGATGGTTCCCAGGGGCTGTAAATATAATGAAAAAAGCAGAGGCCCCAAAATTGAGCCCTGCGGGACCCCAGACTGAAAAGTGGCAGAGGAAGACTCAAGTTAACACTAAAAGTTCTGTCACAAAGATAAGACCTAAACCATTTCAAAGCAGTACCACGAATGCCTGCAAGATGGTGCAAGCGAGACAGTAAAATGTTGTGGTCTACAGTGTCAAAGGCAGCTGTTAGGTCAAGGAGGACAAGAACAACATGATTACCAGAGTCACAGGTAAGGAGGATGTCATTAAAAACCTTTAAGAGTGCTGACTCCGTGCTATGAAAGTTTTTAAAACCTGATTGAAAGACCTCCAGGATACCATTCTCATTTAAAAAATCCATCAATTGGCAATGTACAATTTTCTCTAAGATTTTAGACATAAAGGACAACTTGGAGATAGGTCTGTAGTTAGCCAACACAGTGTGGTCCAGGGGCAGGTTTCTTAAGCAAGGGTTGTACTACCGCATGCTTAAAATTAGCAGGGACTACACCAGATATTAAACTGCTGTTTATAACAGTAAGAACAGCCTGGCCTATGCTAGGAAAAATCTCCTTAAAAAACTGTAGTGGGACAGGATCATTTGGGGAACCAGAGGGCCTCAGGTGGCCGACCACATCCTCTAAATAAGAAAGGGACACAGGCTCAAACTGGTTAAAAACAGCAGAGCAAGGGATCAAGACAGGGGGGTCAGACTCAGGGGAAGAAATGAGAGCCCGCGTGGTTGCAACCTTCTTAATGAAAAAACACATTAGACAGTTTATGAGAGGCCTCCAAACAGCCACTTTGTGGAGCATTTAAGACTGAGTCAATAGATTTAAATAACACACGTGGATTGTGACTGTTGGAGGAAATGATCTTAGAGAAATATTTTCTTTTAGCCTCTTTGACTGTATCCTGATAGAGGCGCCAGCAGTCCTTTACGATTTGAAGAGACACCTGCAGTTTGTCCCTCTTCCATCTGCGTTCAGCGCTATGACACTGCCTCCTCACAGCCCGAGTGGCGTCATTAAACTAAGGGTCAGTTTTAGACTTGGGCTTCCTGGTTTTTAATGGTGCCACAGAGTCCAGAATAGTAAGGCAAGAATATTGAAACCAGGAGCTGAGGTTCTCTGTGTCCAAGGGAGTACGATCGGCGGGGATAGACAGCTGGTTAAAAGCAGTTGCGAACTGGGCAGCAGTGGAAGGGTTAATAATCCGACAGCGGCGAACAGGAGCTCTGGTTTGAACTGTAGTGCGTGAAAACACAGCATCAAATAATACAGCCATATGGTCAGAGAAAGCAGTGTCAGTCACTTCCACGTTAGACACAGGTAGACTGTGTGACAAGACCAGGTCTAGTGTGTGTCCGCGTTCATGTGTGGGACCAGGTACGGACTGGACCAGATTAAAAGAGTCAGTGAGGCTTAAAAACTCCTTCACCAGAGGTTTATCAGGGCAACAGACATGGATATTAAAATCTCCCACAATAAGAACATGATCGTAGTTGGGCATAATCCCAGCTAGAAATTCTGAAGTCATTTATGAAATTCTTATTGTATTTAGGGGGACGATAAATAACAGCAAAGAGCAGAGTTAGAGCGATTAACTTCAAAACACGTGAGCTCAAAGCTGGAAAACGAGGGCTGTAAAACACACTGTTTACATTTAAAATCCTTTTTAAAAACAACCGCCGTACCTCCTCCTCTCCCTGATGTCCTTGGTGTGTCAAAATAGGAACAACCCGCTGGTAAAAGTTCAGATAAAGTACTGGACTCACCAGTATTAAGCCAAGTCTCCGTGACACACATGAAGTCCAGTTTCCAGGAGATGAATGACTCATTCAGAATAAAAGATTTGTTCACCAGCGATCTGGCGTTTACCAGCCCAATCCTGACAGGAGCCGGGGATGAGGTAAAAGCCCCAGCGGCACAGGGAGTCCCACACAGCGGCCTCAGATTGCGGAGGTTCGCCCGGCGCACGTTGAGCCGAGGGGGACAGGGGTCACGGAGGAGCGGCGCGTCATCCTGGGGATAAGGCACGAATCCACGGGGTCCAGGAAACGTCGGTGCACAAAAACTCCAGGAAATAATCTCTGTATTCCTTTGACGGTAGTGGGAGGGTGAGCTAGAGAGATCTTGAGTTTAACCAGCCGACCATTGCGCCTACCCCGACGTCTTCGCCGGGGAGGTAGCATGACTGCACGGCATAGGCAAGTTGGGATATGTGACAGCAGCGGACACCATGAATTCTGACCTCCGTTAGAAAATGGAGCTGTATTTTGTCCAGAACTTCGGAGGTTCAGAAGCGATTGGCGATCGTACACCAGTAATGACCCGATTTCTTGAGTGACACACGACAGGAGCAATATAAAAACAAACAAAACTGACAGCGACAGACGAGCAGCCACGTACACCGGCGCCATCTTAACAACCATATCTTATATCTGAGACATGGGTGAAACTGAAGTGAATGTCATTCTGGGTTTTTATTGTGGTAAAAGGTGAACGCCACTCTCAACTCATCGCAGCTCCTGATGATGTAAGAAAAGGGACAGTGGTACAAAGGACTGAAAGCAGCATAATCAGTGCTTCAGTTCTTGTTCTCTTTTTAAACTTTTTTGTAACTAAATCCACTGTGTGTCCTCTTTTCTTTTCCAGCGCCAGATAATGTCAACAGAGTGAATGTGACCACACAAAATGCGAGTAGTATAATTCTGACCTGGAACAAGGTTAACAACATCCCAACATACATCCTGCAATATGGTGATAGAACAGAAGATATTAATAAAACTGAAGAAGGACCCATAGAACATGTGGTCACTTCTCTGACTGCTGGAACAAACTACACATTCACTCTCTTCACCGTGTCTGATGGACTCAACAGCAGTGGATACAGATTCAGTGCTGTGACAGGTTGGTGAGCACTGAACAAAACATTCAGTCTAATTAAAAGATACACAGAATGCAAGATTTTGTTGGGAATATTGTTACAGTTTCTTCTTTGTGTGTTTTTCTATTCTAGCTCCTCTTAACACCGAGGAATTTAAGAAAAATGGACAAGATGAGACCAGCATAACTCTGGGGTGGAAAACAGTCCCCAACATTGACAATTATATTCTTGTATTTAATGAAACACAGATCAACATTAGTAATTCTACAGAAGAATACAGAGTGTCAGATTTGACCAGTGGAACCAGATACAGTTTCACTCTCTTTACTGTGTTTGGAAATGTCAGCAGCAGTGGAGTAAACTGCATCGCAGTCACTGGTAAGATATATTTTCTCTAATATAGATAAATAAACCAGGATGGACCGGCTCATTAGTATTTGAAACTTTAGCTGATGGAGAGGATTTTTGGTCAAAACCACTTTCCTCTGTTATCTTTAGCTCCACAAAGTGTTAATAATGTGACTGTGGTGCATCAAAATGAGATGAGTATAACACTGGAGTGGGAAAAAGTTAAAGCATCCTAAAGTACCATAACATAAACATTTGTTAAATTTTCCAATTTGAATATGTCAAAGAGTAACCCTACCTATAATCCTACACTGGTTACTGCTAACCTGGTGGAGGTTAACAGATTAAAAACATCTAAATGAGTCATAGCCCTTTAAAATGTTCTACAGTTGATGCTCCTCTACAACATGAACCAGGACAGAGCTTTATGATGATGTTTAAGGTTTCTCAGAAATAGAAGAGTGTGGCTCACCTAATATTTTTGAAAAAGCCTGATAAAAATACTGAAACTGAATGGCTCGTTCCATCTTTCTGTTTCTGCCAGAAAATGTTGTTACTGGTTCTTCTTTGTGTGTTTTTCTATTCTAGCTCCTAATAACACTGAAGAATTTAAGAAAATTGGACAAAATGAGACCAGCATAACTCTGGGGTGGAAAACAGTCCCCAACATTGACAATTATATTCTTGCGTTTAATGGGAGACAGATCAACATTAGTAATTCTGCAGAAGAATACAGAGTGTCAGATCTGACCAGTGGAACCAGATACAATTTCACTCTCTTCACTGTGTTTGGAAATGTCAGCAGCAGTGGAGTAAACTGCATTGCAGTCACTGGTAAGATATATTTTCTCTAATATAAATAAATAAACCAGGATGAACCGGCCCATTTGTACTTGAAACTTTAGCTGATGGAGATGGGGTTTTTTAATTTTTTTCTTTTTTTTTTTTGGTCAGAGCCACTTTCCTCTGTTATCTTTAGCTCCACAAAGTGTTAATAATGTGACTGTGGTGCATCAAAATGAGATGAGTATAACACTGGAGTGGAAAAAGTTAAAGCATCCTAAAGTACCATAACATAAACATTTGTTAAATTTTCCAATTTGAATATGTCAAAGAGTAACCCTACCTATAATCCTACACTGGTTACTGCTAATCTGGTGGAGGTTAACAGATTAAAAACATCTAAAACAGTCATAGTCCTTCAAAATGTTCTACAGTTGATGCTCCTCTACAACATGAACCAGGACAGAGCTTTATGATGTTGTTTAAGGTTTCTCAGAAATAGAAGAGTGTGGCTCACCTAATATTTTTGAAAATGCCTGATAAAAGTACTGAAACTGAATGGCTCGTTCCATCTTTCTGTTTCTGCCAGAAAATGTTGTTACAGTTTCTTATTTGTGTATTTTTCTATTGTAGCTCCTCGTAATGCTGAAGAATTTAAGGCTGTTGATCAAAATGAGACCAGCATAACTCTGATGTGGAAAGCAGTCCCCAACATTGACAGTTATCTGCTTGTGTTTAATGGGAGAGAGATCAACATTAGTAATTCTACAAATGAATACAGAGTCTCAGATTTGACCAGTGGAACCAGATACAGTTTCACTCTCTTCACTGTGTTTGGAAATGTAAACAGCAGTGGAGTAAACTGCATCGCAGTCACTGGTAAGATATATTTTCTCTAATATAGATAAATAAGCCAGGATGGACCGGCTCATTACTTTTTGAAACTTTACCTGATGGAGAGGGTTGTTTTTTTTTAAATTTTAGCAAAGCTGCTTTCCTGTGTTATCTTTAACACCACAAAGTGTTAATCATGTTACTGTGGTGCATCAAAATGAGATGAGTATAACACTGGAGTGGGACAAGGTTAAAAACATCCTACAGTACCATAACATAAACATTTGTTAAATTTTGAATTTGAATATTGTCAAGAGATTTATTCTAAATGACACTTCTTCAGCTGAGAGTCTAAGAGTGAAGAGACACACACTGTAGATCTTTACTTGCAAGGGCGGTCACAGAACGCTCACAACAGAGTGGGGGCCCTGTGATCAGCGCTCTGTTCTTGCACTTGTCTTTATTTATATGCAAAAATAATACAACAGTGAATACGTCTATTCATAGGCAGAGGAAAGTTAGTGCGTAGGGAGTGAAGATAAGAGTGGTTTAGGTGTATGCGTGTGTGTTGTGAGATTCAGAAGGACGCAGCCTCTCTTCTTGTTAGGGAGCGTCAGATAAGAGTGTCCAGCTCTTCCTCTTCCTGGCAGGAGTGAAATAATAACAGCTTATTCAGCTGTGAGAAAGAATTTATAAAACAGTCCTGTAGTGGACAACAGTCTAAGTCATCAAAAGGTCATCATACAGTATTCTATCATATGCAAACTTATATCATTAAAAGCTTATACTGACTACCAATACAACTCTCCATTGACATTCCCTCCTGTTGTCAGTATAACTTTGAAGTGAGATATCAGTATGTAACATCTTGTTGTACATTTTCTGTCACATCATCATTAATCACACAAAGTCTTCATGTTCCAACAGGTCGGAGTCATCATCATCATCATTTGTCACGGCTATGTATGCAGCAACAGTGGAAACAATTATACGGTTAATCATGAGTTTTAGACATGGCAGGATACATGTTACAAAAACACAAAATAAAAGTAAAAATACAAAAAGGGATAAATAGAATAAATAAGAATAAGAATACAAAGGAATTGCAAGTATTTCAAGTATTCCAAGTATTGAAGTCTATTGCACCTTTGGTTTTTAACAAAAAGTATTGCACAGTGAAAAGGCAGTAGTAGTCTTTTTAGCAGTCACTTGTATTATTTACATAATCCTGATTTTGGGCCTGCTGGATCTGTCTCAAGGCGTTCAGGGCATCAGTCATGTTTGATGAGTGTACATTGTCTGATGTGTGTGTGTGTCATTTCTCACTCAATCAACAAGTGCACGTCTGTTCAGGTGTGTGTTTCTCTTCATTCTGAGTCACTGTGTGTAGATGTGTATGTTTGTGTATGTTGGCGTATTTATCACTTTCCTGTTCTGGTGTTTTGAGTAAACCACGGCCTGAAGCGTGTCCTGGGGTCCTGCCCTCCTCCTTTTCAGTCCGGTTGCGACCATTGCTGCTGCTGCTCATAGTTCAGTCTGTCCTGGTCCTGGCCCCAATTGGGGCAGTCCTTTCTCCAGTGTCCATGCTCACCGCAGGTGAAACCTGCATCTTCTTCTGTGTTTTGTCCATTCTGAGGTGCCTTTTGACCTCAGTTGCTCCTCCTGTCTCTGGCACGCCCTTTCTTCTGCTGCCCGATCATCCGTGTTGGTCCGTCACTGTCCTGTACAGTGTTAATGCAGAGTTATCAAGGTCAGCATTCTTTTGCTCGGCCTTACTTTTCATTCGGGCTTAATGGGCGTCTCGTCACAGCTCTGTCAGCTGAAGCTGTCTGGAAATCTCCCCCGTGTAGTGAAACGGGCCTTGGATTTAACGCTCTCCGTCTCTGCTGCATGAGATTGCTTTCCTGTAGCACTGTTGACATTTTTAGATTGTTGTTATGGGTCTAGCTGCTGCAGCATTTGGTCAGGGTCAGGGTCAGAGATGGTAGAGGGAGAGCAGGAGTCCTGGTCAGCTTCGCTTTCAGGACCGGCAAAGCAGCCTGTAATTAAACATAAAGAGAAAAAAAAAAAACAAAACAAAAACAGACGAACAGGAAAATGATGTTGTATTGGCTGTGTTATTCAGAGAGGGGAGAAACACCGGCCAGGCCCTGTGTCAGCCTTCTCTCCCCTTTTTTGTTTTTCCTCACAATATAATTAACTCATAACCCACCAAGTTGACAGGACAACACAGGTAGATATTAAAATTCGTAAATCACGTTTAAAAGCACAAAAAAAGATTTTCCTTCCTTCAGTAATCACTTGTATGATTCAATCAGCAGAAAACATCTCACCATTTGACTCTTAACCACTAAATTTGTTGTTTCATCACTGGTTGGTCATACCAGTCTCTTTCTTTTTGAAGTTGTTGTCCTGCAACCCAGAGAGTTTATTTGTTAGTAGTGGGTAAACTTCAGCATTTGATAACAAAACTATTAAGTTTTCCCTGTTTTAACACCAATGAGGGATATAGGCACATGTATAGTGTGTGCTGTAGTGTAAGCTGTTCTTCATTGCATGTATGTGTGTTAGTAGCTTGCATGCAAGGCCTCTGGGACTGTCTCACCCAAAAGAGCATTTTCTCAACAGTTGCCTTTCTCTCGCGTGTGTTAAGAAAGGCAAATGTGCTTGAGGCAGTTGTGAAATTATTATGCTGTTATATATTACATTATACCTATAATCAAAATGAGTGAATCATGATACTGCTGTAGGCCACATCATACTTCTGAGTTAAAAGAATGTGAAAATCATTAGATTTATTAGATAGGTTCGTATTATCCTATACTGCTGATTTACTGTGAGTGAGTTACACTGTTTCATGACATTTCATACTGCCGAGTTATGAAAAGAATATTGTATTCAGACAGTAGGGGCCTCTCTCTTTTTTTTTTCCTCTTTGTGATAGTTAAAAGAACAGAGCACATGCCACGGGAGCGTCACCCCCACCTTTGGTGGAAGCAGAAAAACAGGGAGCCAAGGTCATAACTCTGGCTCACTAAGAGTTAGAAAGAATATGAATGCTTAGTTTGTGGCTGTGGCGCATTTTGTATAGCTTCTTTTCTTTGTTTAGTAGCTTTCTGCCTTCACCTGAGAGTGTGCCCTAAGCATGTGACTTCAGGTCTCCATAATTGGAGTTTATTTAAAGATAAATAAGATGATTTCATTTATTGCTCGCAGATCATGCACTAAATGGTATTTTGCAGTATTAGCTGTCTTCACCACTTAAACAAAACATCACTCTTTGTTTTATTATTATTATTACTATTATTTTAAATTCTCCTTTCTCAAAAACATAAAATTAAATTGCAGTTGTTCTTGGCTGAGAAACACAAAACCTCCCTTTTTCCCTTTTTTCGTTTTCAAAACAAGAAACTAAGTTTTAACTTTTCTGGCTTGTCACCTAAAACAAAACAGACAACCCAGCTCTCAGCTGGCTCTGAACAGAAGTTACAGTACTCATCACTCAAGCAACATTTCAAAAAACAAAAGAAACAAAAACAAAACTCAGTACACTACACAGAGAACAACAACAATACACAACTGAAGATGTTGTTCTTGTTTGTTCTCCTTGAATTTTAGAATAAAGTTATTACATCTGCATTAGTAAATCATATGCCTAATCATTACGTGCCACTGTGATGCACAAGTATGATCACAAATGTATTCAGTTTTCAACCCAACAAAACAAAAAACAAAACAAAACAAAAAACAAGTTACCGATGGCTTGAACGCTTTACACACGAGTCAGGATGCAAAAAGGCTGCTGCCAAAGACAAATCAGAAGCGTGAGGGGAAAAAAAACAAAAAAAAAACTGAGCCCACAGATAGCTTCATGTTTGAGCTTTAATAGCGGTTTCCCTCCCTTTGATGTGTTCTTATGTAGCTCCTGCTCTAAAAAATGTGTAACCTGCTCATCAGCTTAGCAGTGACCATATATTTAATTCAGCTTCTCAATTGTGTAGCTTTAGCTGTTGTATACAGGGTTTTTAGTTGTTAGTATAGGTGTGCTCTATATTTCAGCAATGTCTCATCTAGGATGACAGGTTTTCGAGCAGGTCAAGTGCCTCTATGCACTTAAGTAGTTTACATATTTTCTTTATTTTCTTCATTTCATATGTCATTATACTGAATTTGAGCAACCTTAAGCTTGATGCAGATTACTTCTAACAATTATCCACCTCACATCATAACTGACTGAGGTGCCTCTTCATATTAATATTATGTCATTATCTTTTTATATAACAGCAATAGTATATTACAATATTTTATTTATATTTTATTTTGCATCCATCGAGGGATGGGGGTGATCTGCAGTTTCACCCCTTCCCAAGCTGGAGACATTTACCTTTTCACACACTTTCCTTGGCTGAACAATGACACAACCTTAATACACCTTATGCATCTCTCTATTTCATTTAATATGTGTTTGTGTGAGTTATATATTTTCTTTCATTCTATGCATTCTGTGCATGGTCTTCATCCTAACTATGTTTCATTGTTAATACCAGTTTACAAGTTGTTATCCTTGCTTTTATTAGTTTGAATACAGTAGAGATAAGCTCTAATTTAATTTAACCTTTTGTTTATTCCACTTTATTCCTCTTGTGTTTATATGTATTCAGTTGGGTCTGTATCCAGCCCTTTTTAAACTTTGATCTCTAATCTTTTACGTGACGAGGGATTATTATGTTCTTCCTAGTCTGAACTGCTTCTTTGTTTCTTACAGTCACGTACAAAATGTCCCTCTTTTCCACACCTCCAGCATGCAGTATTAAAGTCACTGTTTGGTGTGTGTCTCTGTGTCTTACAGTCACGTGCAAAGTGTCCCCTTTTCCCACACTCCCAGCATGTAGAGTTAAAACCATTGTTTGGTGTGCATCTAGGTCTGTCTCTACCTCTTGCTCCTCCCCTACACATTCCTCTCCCTCTCTTTTGGCCTCTGAAACCTCCCCTGTAGCCTGCACTAAAAGCTGTGAGAACAGTGTCAGCATCGAGGGCAAAAACTGAGACCTTCTCTTTCCGTTTCACCACTGTCTGTGCATGGTTAGCATATTGAAACGCCTCATCTGCTGTGCCCGTATCTTGCGTTACCCAATTCTTTTCTACATGAGACCTAATGGGTGGCAGTAATCCTTTAATGAAAGTGCGCCCAAATAGATCTCTATTTTCCTCTTTCTTTTTCCCATTTTCAGTTCTCCTTTCAGCTTCAGTTTCCCATGCTTGGAAAAGTTTATATTCTTCTTCACGTTTTAATTTCTTCTTTGGGTCTTTTGTTAATGTAATTTCTTGTTTCAGGACAGCTTTCAGCTGGGTAACAGCTGAGGGATTGCATTTCCTTCCCAGCTGTGGTTTTAGCTTTTTGTGGATTTCTCCACCTATTTGCACTTATTCTACCTGCTCGGTTTGTTGTTTTTCTAAATATTCCTCATCAGGTGTTAATTTTGCTTGTTTATTCCCCATTGTCAAAGATTTTGCTGGGCTGTCACTGGCACGCCTGACTTCGGAGTGGTTTACTGATACGGCCTTCGACTTCACCCTATAGGTGAAGCGGTACCAGTTTTATGAGATGAAACCCAACCGTTCTCCTTTGTTACCAGTACGTGAGCCTCAGCAAAGAAAACAAATAAAATAGAAGTAGTTCAGCAGCGTATTGTGCTGTAAAATCAACTTACTTCTAGACACATACACACATACACACAGATAGACATTTGCGCGCTAATTTGTTACGAAGTATTTAACAGCTACCTCTGAAACTGGTCTAAACTTAGTTCTTTTTGGCCTTTTGGCGAACTTAACCTATTTTACGCGTTTCTTAAATAATTTGTCACGAGATAATTTCGGCTACCTCTGAAACTGGTCTAAACTTAGTTCTTTTGGCCTTTTGGCGAACTTAACCTATTTTACGCGTTTCTTAAATAATTTGTCAATGCCCTGTACCAACATAGAGCAGAGCAGCTATCTGAACGCTACTCCAACAGAGGTCGATTATCTTGTTAATAATTTTACCTCCTCACTATGTACGACTCTGGATACTGTAGCTCCTGTGAAAACTAAGGCCTCAAATCCAAGTACCTGACTCCGTGGTATAATTCTCAAACACGTAGCCTAAAAGCAGATAACTCGTAAGCTGGAGAGGAAATGGCGTGTCACAAATTTAGAGGATCATCATTTAGCCTGGAGAAAGAGTTTGCTGCTTCATAAGAAAGCCCTCCATAAAAGCCAGAACATCTTACTATTCGTCACTGATTGAAGAAAATAAGAACAACCCTAGGTTTCTCTTCAGCACTGTAGCCAGGCTGACAAAAGTCAGAGCTCTACTGAGCCAACCATCCCTTTAACGTTAACTAGTAATGACTTCATGAACTTCTTCACAAATAAAATTTTTATCATTAGAGAAAAATTACCAATAATCATCCCACAGATGTAATATTATCTACAGCTACTTTTAGTACCATCGATGTTAAGTTAGACTCTTTTTCTCCAATTGATCTTTCTGAGTTAACTTCAATAATTAATTCCTCCAAACCATCAACGTGTCTTTTAGACCCCATTCCTACAAAACTGCTCAAAGAAGTCCTGCCATTAATTAATGCTTCAATCTTAAATATGATCAACCTATCTCTAATAATCGGCTATGTACCACAGGCCTTCAAGGTGGCTGTAGTTAAACCTTTACTTAAAAAGCCATCTCTAGACCCAGCTGTCTTAGCTAATTATAGGCCAATCTCCAACCTTCCTTTCATATCAAAAATCCTTGAAAGAGTAGTTGTCAAACAGCTAACAGATCATCTGCAGAGGAATGGCTTATTTGAAGCGTTTCAGTCAGGTTTCAGAGCTCAGCACAGCACAGAAACAGCTTTAGTGAAGGTTACAAATGATCTTCTTATGGCCTCTGACAGTGGACTCATCTCTGTGCTTGTCCTGCTAGACCTCAGTGCTGCGTTCGATACTGTTGACCATAATATCCTATTAGAGCGATTAGAACATGCTGTAGGTATTACAGGTACTGCACTGCAGTGGTTTGTATCATAGCTATCTAATAGACTCCAATTTGTTCAAGTAAATGGAGAGTCCTCTTCACACACTAAGGTCAATTATGGTGTTCCACAGGGTTCAGTGCTAGGACCAATTCTATTTACATTGTACATGCTTCCCTAGGCAGCATCATTAGAAGACATAGCATAAATTTTCACTGCTATGCAGATGACACGCAGCTCTATCTATCCATGAAGCCAGGTAACACACACCAATTAGTTAAACTGCAGGAATGTCTTAAAGACATAAAGACCTGGATGGCCGCTAACTTTCTGCTTCTTAATTCAGATAAAACTGAGGTTATTGTACTCGGCCCTGAAAATCTTAGAAATATGGTATCTAACCAGATTCTTACTCTGGATGGCATTACCTTGGCCTCCAGTAACACTGTGAGGAACCTTGAGTCATTTTTGACCAGGACATGTCCTTCAATGCACATATTAAACAAATATGTAAGACTGCTTTCTTCCATTTGCGCAACATCTCTAAAATTAGAAATATCCTGTCTCAGAGTGACGCTGAAAAACTAGTTCATGCATTTATTACTTCCAGGCTGGACTACTGTAATTCTTTATTATCAGGATGTCCTAAAACTCACTGAAAAGCCTTCAGCTGATCCAAAATGCTGCAGCAAGAGTACTGACAGGGACTAGGAAGAGAGAGCATATTTCTCCTGTTTTGGCTTCCTTCATTGGCTTCCTGTTAAATCCAGAATTGAATTCAAAATCCTGCTCCTCACATACAAGGTCTTAAATAATCAGGCCCCATCTTATCTTAATGACCTTGTAGTACCATATCACCCCATTAGAGCACTTCGCTCTCGCTCTGCAGGCTTACTTGTTGTTCCTAGAGTATTTAAAAGTAGAATGGGAGGCAGAGCCTTCAGTTTTCAGGCCCCTCTTCTGTGGAACCAGCTTCCAGTTTGGATTAGGGAGACAGACACTATCTCTACTTTCAAGATTAGGCTTAAAACTTTCCTTTTGCTAAAGCATATAGTTAGGGCTGGACCAGTTGACCCTGAATCCTCCCTTAGTTATGCTGCAATAGACATAGGCTGCCGGGGATTCCCATGATGCATTGAGTTTTTCCTTTCCAGTCACCTTTCTCACTCACTATGTGTTAATAGACCTCTCTGCATCGAATCATATCTGTTATTAATCTCTGTCTCTCTTCCACAGCATGTCTTTATCCTGTTTTTCTTCTTTCACCCCAACCGGTCGCAGCAGATGGCCGCCCCTCCCTGAGCCTGGTTCTGCCGGAGGTTTCTTCCTGTTAAAAGGGAGTTTTTCCTTCCCACTGTCGCCAAAGTGCTTGCTCATAGGGGGTCATATGATTGTTGGGTTTTTCTCTGTATTTATTATTGTACAATCAACTGTACAATATGAAGCACCTTGAGGCGACTGTTGTTGTGATTTGGCGCTATATAAATAAAATTGAATTGAATTGAATTGAGATAATTTCGGCTACCTCTAAAACTGGTCTAAACTTAGTTCTTTTTGGCGAACTTAACCTATTTTACGCGTTTCTTTAATAATTTGTCACAAGATAATTTCGGCTACCTCTGAAACTGGTCTAAACTTAGTTCTTTTGGCCTTTTGGCGAACTTAACCTATTTTATCATTTTATTTTACGCGTTTCTTAAAACCTTCATGGCCGTTTTACAAAATAGTGTTTCTCTCACCCTCAGACGTCTCACTGGTGATTCGGATCGTCAGACTGAATCCCACCGCCGTGGACCAGACTAAAAACACCGGCCTGGACCCGAATTTAAACGTCCCAGGGCTTTCGGCCTCGTCTAAGAGGGCTGTGCACAGACTTCGGTGCTGGCTTCCCACGGCGTCAGGAATCAGTTCTGGATCCTTGGAACAGAGTCACAGATAACAGTTCTGATATTTCTGATCCGGCTCGAAGGACCAAAATAAATGTCAAGAGATTTATTCTAAATGACACTTCTTCAGCTGAGAGTCTAAGAGTGAAGAGACACACACTGTAGATCTTTACTTGCAAGGGCGGTCACAGAACGCTCACAACAGAGTGGGGGCCCTGTGATCAGCGCTCTGTTCTTGCACTTGTCTTTATTTATATGCAAAAATAATACAACAGTGAATACGTCTATTCATAGGCAGAGGAAAGTTAGTGCGTAGGGAGTGAAGATAAGAGTGGTTTAGGTGTATGCGTGTGTGTTGTGAGATTCAGAAGGACGCAGCCTCTCTTCTTGTTAGGGAGCGTCAGATAAGAGTGTCCAGCTCTTCCTCTTCCTGGCAGGAGTGAAATAATAACAGCTTATTCAGCTGTGAGAAAGAATTTATAAAACAGTCGTGTAGTGGACAACAGTCTAAGTCATCAAAAGGTCATCATACAGTATTCTATCATATGCAAACTTATATCATTAAAAGCTTATACTGACTACCAATACAACTCTCCATTGACAAATATTTAATTATAATTATAATTTGAATATGTCAAAGAGTAACCCTACCTATAATCCTACACTGGTTACTGCTAACCTGGTGGAGGTTAACAGATTAAAAACATCTAAATCAGTCATAGTCCTTCAATATGCTTCACAGTTGATGCTCCTCTACAACATGAACCAGGACAGAGCTTTATGATGATGTTTAAGGTTTCTCAGAAATAGAAGAGTGTGGCTCACCTAATATTTTTGAAAATGCCTGATAAAAATACTGAAACTGATTGGCTCGTTCCATCTTTCTGTTTCTGCCAGAAAATGTTGTTACAGTTTCTTATTTGTGTATTTTTCTATTCTAGCTCCTCGTAACACTGAAGAATTTCAGGCTGTTGATCAAAATGAGACCAGCATAACTCTGATGTGGAAAGCAGTCCCCAACATTGACAGTTTTCTGCTTGTGTTTAATGGGAGAGAGATCAACATTAGTAATTCTACAAAAGAATACAGAGTGTCAGATTTGACCAGTGGAACCAGATACAGTTTCACTCTCTTCACTGTGTTTGGAAATGTAAACAGCAGTGGAGTAAACTGCATCGCAGTCACTGGTAAGATATATTTTCTCTAATATAGATAAATAAGCCAGGATGGACCGGCTCATTACTTTTTGAAACTTTAGCTGATGGAGAGTTTTTTTGTTTTTTTGTTTTGTTTTTTTTAGCAAAGCTGCTTTCCTGTGTTATCTTTAACACCACAAAGTGTTAATCATGTGACTGTGGTGCATCAAAATGAGATGAGTATAACACTGGAGTGGGACAAGGTTAAAAACATCCTACAGTACCATAACATAAACATTTGTTAAATTTTGAATTTGAATATTTAATTATAATTATAATTTGAATATGTCAAAGAGTAACCCTACCTATAATCCTACACTGGTTGCTGCTAACCTGGTGGCGGTTAACAGATTAAAAACATCTAAATCAGTCATAGTCCTTCAATATGCTTCACAGTTGATGCTCCTCTACAACATGAACCAGGACAGAGCTTTATGATGTTGTTTAAGGTTTCTCAGAAATAGAAGAGTGTGGCTCACCTAATATTTTTGAAAAAGCCTGATAAAAATACTGAAACTGAATGGCTCGTTCCATCTTTCTGTTTCTGCCAGAAAATGTTGTTACTGGTTCTTATTTGTGTGTTTTTCTATTGTAGCTCCTCGTAATGCTGAAGAATTTAAGGCTGTTGATCAAAATGAGACCAGCATAACTCTGATGTGGAAAGCAGTCCCCAACATTGACAGTTATCTGCTTGTGTTTAATGGGAGAGAGATCAACATTAGTAATTCTACAAATGAATACACAGTCTCAGATTTGACCAGTGTAACCAGATACAGTTTCACTCTCTTCACTGTGTTTGGAAATGTCAGCAGCAGTGGAGTAAACTGCATCGCAGTCACTGGTAAGATATATTTTCTCTAATATAGATAAATAAGCCAGGATGGACCGGCTCATTACTTTTTGAAACTTTACCTGATGGAGAGGGTTGGTTTTTTTTTAATTTTAGCAAAGCTGCTTTCCTGTGTTATCTTTAACACCACAAAGTGTTAATCATGTGACTGTGGTGCATCAAAATGAGATGAGTATAACACTGGAGTGGGACAAGGTTAAAAACATCCTACAGTACTGTTAAGGGATTTCTTAGGATTTTAGGATTTTTATTATGTTATGCTTAAAAGTACATTTCATTATCTAAATGTGTTTGCTCTTTCAGTATTCAGCTTAAATGGGGAAGTTACACTCTGTGCAGACTCAACAGGAAGCCTGCAGCACAGTTCTATTTTCTCTCTTCCTGTATGTGCTCTCTGAATAAAGACTCTTCCTTTTTACTGCAGCGGTGCGAGTCTCCCTGAGTCTCGACCGTGTACACGTAAACCTGTCTGAGCGTTTTATTCCGACCTGGGTTGCAATACAGGAAAACTCCTGACATTTCTTGGTCCTTCGAGCCAGATGGGACACAGCACTTTTGTGTGACCCCACAGGAAAGCCTCACCGAGTCCTGCCGTCGTGAGAAGCCCGCGCTGAAGTCTGTCGACAGCTCCTGTCCAGGTACAGGATAAAGTCCAGAGACGTGAATTCGGGTTCTGGCCAGCGTTCTTATAAGTGGTCCACGGCGGTGGGGATCGATGAGGTTGACCTGAGAGACCGGCAGCAACCAGGTGAATATTAACACTCAGATACCTCGCGTAAAACGTTTAGGCTCGCCCAGAGGGGCTGGTAGCATTCCTAAAAGTAAAGGCTCGCCTGAAAAAGGGCTGGAAGCATTTTTAGAAGGGTTTCTAGAAGTAAACGCTCGCCTGAAAGAGGGCTGGAAGCATTTTTAGATAAACCTCGTCCATAAAACGTAGTACGCGTTGAAAAGGTGTTGTTGTTGTTTTATTTTTGTTGGTGGAATAAGTTGAATTTACAGCACAATAAGGAGGCTGAACTATTCCACTATTTTGTTTGCTGTTGGCTACCCAAGTACTGGTGAAAAGAGAGAAACAGGTCGTGTTTCATCACGTAAAGGTGACACCGCTTTCAAGAATAGCTTGAAAGTAGAAGGCCGTGTCAACTACCACTCTCTATTCTCGTGCCAGAGAAGGTGGCGCAGTTGTGTAGTTGTAAAGTATTAAAATTAAAAGGATTAAAATGGGTAATGAAGCTTCAAAACTCACAGCTGACGAGCAGTGGTCAGAAAAGAAATGTCCAGGAGCTGGACAAATTAGTGCATATAGATGGAGAAATCCAAAGAAAACCTAAATGTCCCACGTGGGAGGGAAAATGCATTAACTAAATTATAAGAAACCCTCCAAGCAGAAATAAATACTGAAAAGGAAGCTAAAAAGAAATCAAAGCGTACACAAGAGTTGTAATATTTTAAAGCATGGAAAGAGGAATGAAGTGGAATAAACAAAAGGTTAAATTAAGGTTAACTTAAATTAAAGCAGAGCTTATCTAGTGATAAGCATGATAATAGGAGATGATAGGAAGGTTAACAACCTGTAAACTGGTATTAACAATGAAACAAAATTGGGAAGCTGAATGAATAGAATGCGTGAAACCAGATAATTCACACAAAATATATCAAATAAAAAAGAGAGATGCATAAGGTATATTAAGGCTGCGTCATTGTTCAGCCAAGGAAAATGTCTCCAGCTTGGGAAGGTGTGAAGCTGCAGATTCACACAGACCCGTGATGGATACATAATAAAATATAAACTAATATACTATTGTATATTAGTAGTGAAGTAGTGTATTGTAATATACTATTGCTGTTATAAAAAAGGAAAAACAATACAATGATAAAATTAATAATGACATACTATTAATAAGAAGAGGCACCTCAGTCAGTTATGATGTGAGGTGGAAGATTGTTAAAAGTAGTCTGATTCAAGCTTAAGGTTTGCTCAAACTCAGTACAATGATATATGAGATGAAGAAAATAAGGAAATAACTACACTAATCAGGTGCATAGAGACACTTGACCTGCTTGTAAACCTGTCATCTTAGATGAGACTTTGTTAAGATGAAGAGCAAACCTATACTAACAACTAATGAGAAGCTGAATTAAATATGTGGACACTACCAAGCTAATGAAGAGCGGTGACGCGCATGGAGATGCTGGTTTTGCTCACTACAATTGTATAAATAGAGTTTGAATTCATTACTGTGGATGTGCAGTGAGTGACCTCTATATATCTTGAAAAGCATGTCTGAAATACTCGTATGAAAGCATATTTTGAGTGATTCTAACTGTGTGAATGCTGTGAGAAGTGATTTGTACAAAAATAATAAAACATAAGTAATAATAACACTACAAAGGTTCATAGTGGAGTGAGTGAACAAGTGGAATTTTTGAGAGAAAAGGCAGTGTGTGTGATGATACCTGATGTCTGAAAGGGCTCTATTCAGGAGTGTGAGCGTGACATAAAGGTGTTGGTTTTAGATCAAGATTTAGCAGAATTAAAGAGGGTTTATAGACTATGAATACAAAGAGAAACAAAAGAGTTCGATTAGTCTGCAGAAACAGGAAATATGTATATAAATATATATGTGTGCCTGTGGTGTGTCAAGACAGCCCACAGAGAGAAACAGAACTCTATGAATAGAATGAATAAACAACACATACTCACATTGTTATATGTGAAATTATTTTTGGAAAGGGTCAGAAGAGATAGTTTGAACTTAGAACTCAGTGATATGATGCATGAATTAAACCTTATGGCAATAAACACTTGCAACACTTGCAATGAAGAAAGCAGCTTACACTCAATTACTATGAACGCAAAGCCTTGATGCCATAGGCAGTTTGTTTTTGTTTTTGTTTGTTTGTTTTGTAAGTTTGGAAAACAAATTTGTGATCATACTTGTGGATCACAGTGACATATCATGATTAGGCACATGATTTAACAATGACGAGTTTTAGAGCTGTGAGCTATGAGCTATAAGCAATGCAAAGTTTTTCCTAACTTAAAAGTTTGAAATATGTAAGATGTATGAATTCTTTGAGAAATAGGAATTGCCTAAAATGCCTTAAGTCAAAATGTAGTGTTGCATTTACAAAGAAGAAAGCGGAAGAAGCATTCAGTAACTTAAGAATAGCCTAGGACGAAACTGTGTAGGCTATGCAGTAACCACAGCAGATAGAGTTGTAGAAGCGAAACCGTTGACATCCTCACACACGCAGGCCAAGATATAAATATATACACTGACAGACAGTATATATTTTTCAACACTTTGAGATCTTCTAAAGACACTGTTGGAAGTGTTTATATTACCAAAACAGTTCAGAGGTCACTGAAGGCAATAACTTTGCAGATCAAGCAGCAAAAGCAGCAGCACAACAACCTATAGACACATTAATGTCTGACTCCTCAATGCAAATACCACTTGATGTGCTTAAAAATGAACAGAAAGCTGCACCAGCTAGAGAACAAAAGAGGTGGTTAAAATGTGGAGCTCGCCTGGAGAATGATTTGATGACTTGTAATGGCAAACCAGTACTACCAAAATCCTTACACAAAACAGCAGCGTTAGTGACACACGGGTCTACTCACGTGTCGACGGGAGGAATGGTAGATATACTCTCTAAACATTTCTACGCCCAAGATTTCGAAACTTCAGCAAAAGTATTTGTCAGAACATGCATGATTTGCCAAAAACATAATGCACAGGGAAACCTCAGACCGAGAAGAGGTAATTTTCCCACACCACCTCATCCTTTTCATACAATCCACATGGATTTTATTGAGCTAAATGAATGCCAGGGCTCAAAATACGCTCTAGTGATCATAGATGTATTCTCAAAATGGCCAGAAATCTATCCAGTAAAAAAAGCAGACGCCATCTCAGTTGCAAAATGTTTATGCAATCACTTCATTCCAACATATGGCATCCCCACTCTGATAAGATCAGACAATGGGACACATTTTGTTAATGAAGTAATCAGTAAGGTCTCTGAAGCACTAGGATTTAGCATCAAACACCACTGTGCTTACCACCCTCAAAGTGCCGGACTCGTGGAAAGAACTAACAGCACAATAAAACAGAGACTGAGAAAGTGCATGGAAGAAACAGGGAGACCATGGCCTGAATGTATAGGCCTAGTGAAAATGTGGATGAGACTGACACAAGGTTCTCAGAAACTCACACCTTTTGAAATCATTCACGGAAGACCATTTCCATTACCAATTACAAGTGAGCCTATAGATAAGTCGATAAGAGAAACTACACTAGCCGAGTGGATGACTAAGTTACTTGAAAATAAAGAGATTGTTCTAAACAACCAATTGCCAAGTGACATCTCTCCAGTGTCTTGCAGGTTGAAACCAGGTGATTGGATCCTGATCAAGGTACTCCAAAGGAAAAATTGGAGTTCACCAAGGTGGGAAGGTCCTTATCAGGTGCTACTCACCACTCCCACTGCCTGCAAAATAGCAGAAAGACCATCTTGGATCCATCAAAGCCACTGCAAAAAAGTGAGTGACAACCTAAACATTTAGACGCCGACACCCCTAACTCCTGGTGATCTACTGGTGGAGGGAGGGCTGATCGGGTATACCCCGCCTTCTTCTTCTTGCCAGTAGTCTACTCATCAGGGGTCACAGGTGTGTCTGGTCATCATGAAGACACTCGTCCTCCTAGTGGCTGCTGTTGCACTCCTGGTGAGTTTATTAACACTCACCCTAAAGAAAAAAGATGAACAACACCACCTGCAGACAAGATGGACGCATGACAACTCACATCTCCGTGATATGACACAAGACCACATTCATCCATGGATGAACAACGCATGGTATCGATATATACATGACAGCACACCCAGAAAAGACTGCTATGTTTGCTCCTACATGCCCCCAACGACACAATACGCCACCCTGTATGCGAAGGGAATGGACATAATTCAAGCAAAGTGTGCCGCGAGCTACGCCAGCCTTGGGTATCAATTCCAGGGAATCGTGGTCAATCATGAGGAACCTCTCCAGATAGGACTGCGAAATGGCACATGTGACGAATGGTTCTGGGTTGACCTGAAAGTGAAGCACAGAAGTAAGGCTAAATCATTCCCAGTCTTTCTTGGAAACAATGGGAATTAGAGCCACAGCCTATGCTACCGCCAAGAGAACGGATCCACGCCAATGGGAAATACCACCACCAACTGCAAAGCAGTACAGACACACGCTCCTGGAGGGCCCGTGAAGAGCAACATCTCAAATGGCACCTTCTGGGTGCAAGGGATTGCCTGGGATATCCTTCCTGGGTATTGGACGCCACATCAACATCAACGTCAACAACAAGGAAAAGACGAAGCACCCCAGACCTCAAGCAGCATGATTCCATATGGGGTTCCGATGTCCCAGAGGAATTTATATTTTGGACTGAAAGACAAAAGGTTCTGAATGCTTCATGTAAATTCAACGACGAATGGGATCAGGAGATTGATGCTCTGTGCATTGCAGTAATGCAACCCAGGGTAGCATTGGACATAATTCTCGCCGAGAAAGGAGAATTCTCTTTAGCAACACATGTTGCACATACATTCCAGATAATGTGCACTCACCGAACATGACTGATGCTCTGGAAACACTCAGACAACTTTGGGATGCACAACAACGAGACTATGCCGCAAACACAGAAGACTGGCTTACGTGGCTTTTAAGCGGCTCTTGGAAGTCCCTGCTGATTAAAGGACTTGTTTTCATTGGTGTTCTTCTGCTGTTGTTGTGTCTGTTCACTTCATGTGTCATACCTTGTTTGAAGAACATGGTATCAAAAACAGTAACTGCTTCAATTCATGCTTACATCACCCTATCACAGAATGATGAAGATGATAATGAGACAGACACTTGGATATAACATACTCACAGAACCCACTATTTTATGATGTCTTGGCTAAAGATGTCTGCAAGTGGCCATAGACTGATGCACTGTTAGTGGTTGCTGTGTACATATATAGAAGGAAAGATCAAACAACAGGAGGGAATGTTAAGGGATTTCTTAGGATTTTAGGATTTTTATTATGTTATGCTTAAAAGTACATTTCATTATCTAAATGTGTTTGCTCTTTCAGTATTCAGCTTAAATGGGGAAGTTACACTCTGTGCAGACTCAACAGGAAGCCTGCAGCACAGTTCTATTTTCTCTCTTCCTGTATGTGCTCTCTGAATAAAGACTCTTCCTTTTTACTGCAGCGGTGCGAGTCTCCCTGAGTCTCGACCGTGTACACGGAAACCTGTCTGAGCGTTTTATTCCGACCTACAGGAAAACTCCTGACAAGTACCATAACATAAACATTTGTTAAATTTTGAATTTGAATATTTAATTATAATTATAATTTGAATATGTCAAAGAGTAACCCTACCTATAATCCTACACTGGTTACTGCTAACCTGGTGGAGGTTAACAGATTAAAAACATCTAAATCAGTCATAGTCCTTTAAAATGTTCTACAGTTGATGCTCCTCTACAACATGAACCAGGACAGAGCTTTATGATGTTGTTTAAGGTTTCTCAGAAATGGAAGAGTGTGGCTCACCTAATATTTTTGAAAATGCCTGATAAAAGTACTGAAACTGAATGGCTCGTTCCATCTTTCTGTTTCTGCCAGAAAATGTTGTTACACTTTCTTATTTGTGTATTTTTCTATTGTAGCTCCTAATAACACTGAAGAATTTCAGGCTGTTGATCAAAATGAGACCAGCATAACTCTGATGTGGAAAGCAGTCCCCAACATTGACAGTTATCTGCTTGTGTTTAATGGGAGAGAGATCAACATTAGTAATTCTACAAATGAATACACAGTCTCAGATTTGACCAGTGGAACCAGATACAGTTTCACTCTCTTCACTGTGTTTGGAAATGTCAGCAGCAGTGGAGTAAACTTCATCGCAGTCACTGGTAAGATATATTTTTTTCTGTATTATAGATAAATAAGCCAGGATGGACCGCTTCATTTGTACTTGAAACTTTAGCTGATGGAGAGGATTTTTTTGTCAAAGCCACTTTCCTCTGTTATCTTTACCACCACAAAGTGTTAATAATGTGACTGTGGTGCATCAAAATGAGATGAGTATAACACTGGAGTGGGACAAGGTTAAAAACATCCCAGAATACATCGTACAGTATAATAACAGCACTGACATGGAGAAGAATATCAGTGTTTCTCAAGACTGCTATGACAAAGTACAACTTCACTCTCATCAGTCTGTTTGAGGGAGTCAGCAGCACTGGATACTCATTTACTGCTGTGACAGATGGGTGATCACTGAAGACTTGTGTGTTACTGGACTTTTTATTTATGGAAATCCTCCCAGAAACTCCTGTATTTCAGTTTTTTAACCACAGATTGGTAATGTTTAATATTTTTGACTGTGATAATGTAATCAATGAAACTGAATGAAAATTCTGTCTCTGTAGAAAATATCTATTTATGTGGGGATGCTATGATTTGACAGCTGCAATAGGCTACAGCCCCCCGCGACCCTGAAAAGGATAGGTGGAAGAGAATGGATGGATGGATGTTATATGATTTGGAAATAAACGTTTGCAATGGTTTTACAATTTTTTTGGACCATGCTTATATAATAGCTCCTCATAACATAAACATTGTAACACCGAATATGTCAAATACTACCCCTACCTATAATCCTAGACTGCTTACTGCTAACCTGGTGAAGGTTAACAGATTAAAAACATCTAAACAGTCATAGTCCTTGAGATGGACTTGGTGAGGTGTTTTTTTTTTGTTGTCTCATATATATTTACAACATTAGACAGGAGACATTAAAACTTGAAATCAGATTTTATAATTACTAAAAGCTTAGGAAACCAAAATGGTTCCTTAAGGATGTCATTTGTGAATCAGACTTTGTAAAATTGTCTTTATTTCATCTTTAGCTCCTTATAATGCACAGCAACTGCATTTGAATCAGACTAAATGAGGCCAGAGCTTCATTTATTTATTAACATATGTGTGTTGCTTTGTCACTATGACTGTCTTGAAAGGAATTAACAAAAAGTAACATCTTTTTATGCTTCTGACCCACTGTATTTTTTTAAAATATGTCTCAAATTTTGTATTCTTCTGAAATCATTCTTTGTCTTCTTTCAGCTCCAAAAAATGTCCAGACTGTGACTGTGACACAAAATGAGAACAGTATAACTCTGACGTGGGACAAAGTTAATGACCTACTAACATACATCCTACAATATGACAGTGGTAATATTGTTATTGGCAAGAATGACATGGGCGGATACACGACATCAGGTGCATCAGTTACATGTGTGGTCTCTTCTCTGGAAGCTGGGACAAACTACAGTTTTACCCTCTTTACTGTGTTTGAGAACGTCAACAGCTCTGGATACAACTTTAGTGCACCGACAGGTATGTAATTAGTGTTTTTTTTTAAACTGTTTGTTTTCCTCGTGATACAATATATTTACATGGACAATATAAGCCCATGTTTTCCTTCTGGCCTGGAGTGCATCCAGGCTCCACCCACCAACCATATCTCAGTGGAGAAGGAAGTGTGGATCTAACCTTGATGAGGCTTGTGCTTGTGATAGAGCAGCAAACATGAATGATGTGCTCTTAGCAAGTAGCATGCTTAATTATTATATTTTATATATTAACTATATAATTATCATATTATTAGTATATATTGTTATTATTTATTTATTGAATTTTGACTGATCTGATCACCTGATTGGAAAAATACATTGATGCTGAGCCTTTTAGCTCACACGCCAATTCAGACTTAAGTATGTAAAAGCTTGTGATAACTGAACTAACACTATACTCCTGTATGTTACACAGTAACATGTAGTTATTTCACTCCAAAAGAAAAAGCTGAACAAATTCCACTTCTGAGTTTTGTTTTTGTTTTGTCAGTTCCACCAGTGGTGCCTTGGGTCAATGTGACTGAACGATTTACTAACAGCATAACTCTAGAGTGGGAGAACATGAATAAAGCCTGGCAATACCAGCTTCAAATCAATGGTCGTGTGTCAGATAGTGTGTCAGACGTCTCCTCAGATACAATCAGAAAAGTAGTGACATCTCTTCAGCCTGGAACAGAGTATGATTTCAGCTTAACCACAGTGTTCGCTGGACTCAGGAGCACTCCTTATATGAGTTTCACAGTAACAGGTAAAAAAAAAATCTCTCTGTAACTTTTTCAGTATGAGAATGAAATTTTGTCCCGTGTGTAAAATGACAAAGAGCCTGCAGTTTGAAGCGCTTCAGTTAGTCTTCTTTTCAATGAGTTGTATAAAAAAAAAGAAGAATCAGGTTTTTGTGTATAACTATTTTCTCATCCATTTCAGCCATAGACTGTGCCAGTGCAGACTGGAAAGTTACCAACTCATCAATCAAAGCAAAGATTGAAGGCTTGTTCTCGAATGCAACCACCCATTATGGATCTAACGTTCATGTCAGTGATGGACGTGAAAATGTGTCATTTACTGGACTTTACCCTGGTACCACCTATCAGATATCTCTTGTCTATGAAAAGTCTTCCAGAGTTTTCCTGCAGTGTGAACACAAATTAACAATTCGTGAGTACAAATCTGTCTTAAAACAACACGTCTTCATTTACAACAGAAACCATTTGAAGGACTAGAATAATTTCAATCTATAAATCAGTTTTTGAGATCTTAAAGTATTCAGTCATATTGGTTACAGAAAGATGATCTGTGAATTGATTTAATTTAGTTTTTAGTTTTTAGTTTTTTTCCCTTACATTCAATTTTTTTAATCTTGAAAAAGTTTATTGCAGCAAAACACATTTTATTCACCATCTACATACCACAGGTTAACACAGTTATATAATATGATTCAGTATTAATATATGAGCTTTATCCAGGTATCATTTTATTATTAACTAACCAAATCGTTCTGATTAATTAGCTCAAGAAATTAAAAAGCTTGAAGCAGAAAATAAGTATTTCTTTCAATATCTAATGTGTCAATGTTGAGGTCTTTATTTTTAGTTTTTATATGAAAATCCCCAAAATTATAACATTTTTAAAATAAGAGGACTTCTTTGAATTAAACATAAGGCAAATAATCTTTCTAGTTGACAACTAATTTTTAAAATACAAGCACTTTTCAAAGACTCTATTTTATAGCACAAAAAGTTTCATTATATTTACTGTAAGTCATATATTTTCTGCTTCAGTTGTGATTGTAAAACCTTTTTCTTGTTTTACTCAGTTCCTCCTAATCTAAATGCTCACTGTGAGTACTGGGCAGCTGGATACTCTGTTCTTATTAAATGGACAGACCCAGAGGGCGAGTGGACTAATGCGGAGGTGAATGTGACTGGAAAGACTCACACAGTAGCTAGTCCTGAAACTAAAATCATAATCGATGGATTCCAACCTGCCAAAAAATATAAGGTGTCTGTAACTTCACTGTCTGGGGTGAGGAGGAGTTCTGAACCGCATGTGTTTTACTGTCAGACTGATCCAAGGGGTGAGTAAAAGTAACTGCATTACCATGTTACTGCTTGTAATCATAACAGTATACAGTATTTTCAACTGTGACTTTATTACAAATTGTTTCATTTTGATCAATTGTAAAAAATAAACCTCTAAACTTTTCAACTTTGTTGTATTTT
The DNA here is from genome assembly GCF_013358895.1 of Oreochromis aureus. NCBI lineage: Eukaryota > Metazoa > Chordata > Actinopteri > Cichliformes > Cichlidae > Oreochromis > Oreochromis aureus. The sequence goes on from NC_052949.1 coordinate 17,969,590, forward strand.
AACTATGCTGTTGTTCCCTTTAGGAGTTATTGCAGGGTCCGTATTTGGCGTGCTTCTTTTTGGTCTCCTGGTCGCTCTGGTTGTCTTCATTTTCCTCAAAAGACCAGATATTATTAGGTGGGTCTCACTTCACTGACAAGAATAAAGTAAATTAGATCATGATATTTATCAAATTTAATGTCTTGAATCCTGCAGCAGAAAGAAGTCTTCATTCATTGGTGGATCCAAAGTATCTAACACACAGAGCAAGTAAGTGTTTCTATACAATGACAATTACCCACAATGAAGAAAAACATTAATTATGGCAAAATTAATGAATACATTTGAGAGGGAATCATTAATGCCAAGTACTTTCTTTAATTTTTATTATTTCATTAGGTCAAAACAAAGGTAAGATTAATTCTACTTTTGTTATGTTTTATTTATTTATTTATTTTTAGATCTATTCCTGCTGCAAAGTTTCCGGACCACTTCCATCAGCTGAGTTTGGATGAGAACAGAGGCTTCAGTGAGGAATATGAGGTGCATAAAAAGATCAAGATTTTTTTTCCTCTTCTGCTTCTCTGTGTTCCTGTTTTTGTGTCAGACCTGTTTTTGTGTCTTTACTGTTTTATATCTTATCGTTTTATTCGTTTTATGATGGCCAATATTTCAGTTTCATGCTTTGTTATCTGCTATGTTCATGCAGTGCCTCGCTCCTGTTGGAACAGACCAGACACGAAAGACTGCTAATCTACCTGAAAACAAAGCAAAGAATCGTTTCAGTAACGTCTTGCCATGTGAGTCTCTCCTCTGACTGTTGAACCATGCTGCTGTGAGCTCATTCTAGCAGTCTATGTCAGCTCTACTGGAGGTGCACTGGAGTTAAATCACCTATTTTCTCTTTTTAGATGACTGGTGTCGTGTGAAGCTAACTACATCAGATCCTGATGGAATTTCAGACTATATCAATGCCAATTACATGCCGGTAAGTGTTACATTAAGATAAAGTTCAGTAAAGATCTCTTTATAACTACACCATACAGAGAGTATATAAACAAGCATCTTTGTGTGATTTCATGGGCTTTCCTTTTTCATTTCTGCAATGAGCAGAAGATATACAAGCTAAATTAGTCTACATATTAACTTTGTCCACTGCTTTTCAGGGCTACAGCAGTAACAGAGAGTACATTGCCACTCAGGGCCCTCTGCCCTCTACTGTTAATGATTTCTGGAGAATGATTTGGGAACAAAGAGTTAAGAGGATTGTAATGGTAACCAACTGCATTGAAGGAGGGCGGGTAAGTCTTCAGGAAAATCTTAAAATGTTTTATTGCTAGTCTTTCAAGGAAGTGGTTGTCAGGAGGAAACATACTGGTTACTTCACAAAGAACAGATCAAGATCTATGATTAATATACATTTTGTACGTGTATTTTGTTACTTTTTGTTCATTTTTCTAGACCAAGTGTGAACAATACTGGCCTGCAGACAGTAAGCCATGCCTTTATGGAGAGCTGTTGGTCACCATGAGATCTGAGCAACAGGAGACCAACTGGACACTGAGAGAATTCAACCTGAAAGATGTATAAAAACTTACTTATTTCTTCTGAGTGTGTGTGTAGTTGGTACTAACTAAGGCTAGAAAATATATTCATAGAAAACATTATTGGCTTTAGCTGTTAATGTTGGTTTTAAAAGAATATTGGTTGATTGATAATTAAAATATTATGCTGTATATCAAGACATAGACCTAAAGTAACTGTATATGAATGTTCCTCACAGAGAAAAACCTCAGAAGAACAGACAGTTAAACATTTCCACTTTACTGCCTGGCCTAATCATGGAGTCCCAGAGTGCACAGAGGTCCTGATCCAGTTCAGAGGACTGGTGAGACAGCACATAGAGAGAGAAGGGGGCAAAGCACCAACTGTGGTTCACTGCAGGTACGAAATAAGTGTTTCCTTTTACATGGGTGCAGGGTTGCTTTTATACAATATCCACCCAGCTACACACTCTAATACTTCACTGGACCGCCTTTAGTTTAGATGATCTTTTCAACAAACTTAGGTAAAATCACATCACTTACAACCCAAATTCCAACAATAAATATCAGCTCATTTTAAATTTGATGGCAGTAACACAAGTCAATAAAGCTGGGACAGCGAAATGTGGCATCATTTTTTAAGAGCCTACAAACATCTGAGAACTGAGTAGCTAAACTATAAAAGTGAATGGTCCTAAGATCCCTGAGGTCCTCCAAATGCCTACTAAAAGTAGTAAAAGTAAAGTAAAAGAAGGTAAAAGTAGGCCACTTGCAGGACTTCTGGGATATTTTTCTGAAAGTGTTGCTCTAAAACATGTATATAGTTTTCAACATTGATGGTCCCTATCCTATTGAATTATCACTAATGACCCCACAGAAACACACATTTGCTTGCGCACACACACACGCACACACACGGATGCTGTTTTTTGAACTGAGTGATGACAGCAAGTCAAATAGTTTTGTGTTTTGTTTTGTTTTTTATGATTTGATTTCACCAAACATTTAAGTGAGCTCAAATCACAATCATTCAAGAATATTTTGCAACCATATTTAGTCTCAAAAGATGATGGCTCATTACTTTTCCTCCAGATTTTAATATTTATTTTATTTTTTTATAATTCAAGTATTTATTAGATTTTGCATTTGATAACAACAAATACAAAAATGCAACAACCAAAAACAAGAAGCAAACAAACAAAAAAACAAAAGACAAAACAAAACAAAAACAGTGAGGTTTTAACATCTGTTGCATTAAGCTCAAATGTCCAAGTCAGGTAGATGCGTAGGTGCAAAAGTTGTCCCACTGTTCAGCTGCAGCTTCTGTCACATGATGTAACTTTCCCAACATCTTTTCGCAAGCAGCGTTCCCAATCATTCTTTCTTTCCACATTTTAAGCGTTGGAATATGGGAGTCCTTCCAGTGTTCCAAAATGATACGGGCAGATGTTACCAATGCAGTACTTAACACTCTAAACTGGTGTTTATTTAATTGTGGCACCTCTCCTTTGTCTCCTAGTAGACATAATTTAGGTGATCTGGGCAAGTTACAAAGTGTCCACCTCTGCAAATAATTCAATACAGTGTTCCAACCTGGAAAAACCAGCGGGCATTCCCAGAGGGAATGTATCAGAGTACCTTTACCTTGTTGGCATTTCCAACACAAGTCATCTCTACCAATCCCCATTCTATACAGCCTTGAAGGAGTATAATAATATCTATTAAGAATTTTATATTGAATAAATTTCCCCCTGGCTTCCCTAATGTATAATCCATTGTTCGACAATATAGAATCCCATGCACCTTGATCCATTGTACACCCTAGATCCTTTTCCCAGATTTTTTTCAGATTAATGTTAATACAGGGTTTACCACCTTTCCAAAGAAAATCTTTTATCATATTATTGTAGCTTTGCAACATCCGTCGCGGGATGCACATAGGCAGCATTCCTGTATAATAGTTGATGAGTGGTGCTACAACTATTTTTACTGTGTTTACTTTTCCTCACAATGTCAAATTTAGTTTACTCCATGTACCCAAGTTTTTATTGATCTTGTTTAATATTTTTCCCATACTGTTAGTCATAATATCCTCAATATTTGGGTTCAATTCAATTCCAAGATACTTCATTCCCTTGTCCACCCACTTCACTAGCTGGGACCACATCTGAACGATGAGCGGAGAGGGATGAGGGAGTATGAACTGGTGCTGCGGTTTGGGGAAGGCCTCGAAGGGGACTGGCGACGGCTCCCGGGCTGGGCAGAACCCCCAAAGAAGCCATCCCCTGTGGAAGTGAAGACTGGGCGATTTTGGAAGTCTTTGGAGATTGTTACGAATGTAAAACGGTAGGCTTGTGATGACCAACAGACGAGGAGCTGGTTATGTGGTTGGGGATTCCTAGCGAAAGGCAGGAGTGGCGACACCGATACGGAGTGAATGGCTAGAGAAGAGATTGGGAGGAATCCCAGATGACGAGAGCGCTTGACGAATGCGTGAAAGAACCATGATCTAGTTATAGGGTGGCCAGATTCGGAGAGCAGTTTGCCGGAGAAGTAGATGCTGCTGAGGTATGTCTTTATCGTGGGAATTTTATGCGCGGAAACCGGAAGGCGTAAGGTATTAAACTGGATCGGTTATGATGTTGAATAACGGGAAGGAGAGATTGAAGTTACTGTAGAACGAACGGGGCGCGTTACGAATGGTCCCGTAGGTGGACAACGCGCTGGCTGAGGGACTATTTAATATTGCTACTTGGAGATGCTGCTGGGTTCCACGATGCAAGGGTTTAGATTTCGAATGTCATGGCTGAAAAGGAGGAACCGGAGTCGGAGTGGCCCCTGCATGGGGCCGAGAATTTGGATGAGTGGGCCGCTGCATGGAGGCATGATGGAAGGAGAGTTGTTGCTTACGTCGACTACGGGGAGATTGTCGGAGCGATCGAGAACAGATCTTCTTGACCATTCGAGGCCACGGGGGAGGCCGCGATAATGGCCGGAAAAGTTTCGGAAACAGCTGAAGAAGGAAGGAACCGCTTGTGGATGTAATGGCGGGACTCGGGAGGCCAAGCTGAGGAGAACCACCTTCCATTGTAATAACCCCCAAAGCCGGCAGAAGGGGCGGCGCTTGTGCAGGGCTGAGTGTCTTCGGGGTGCGACGGCTGACCGGTGTAGGAGAAGATGTGATGGAGTCGAGGAGTGACGGTGGAGACGCTACGAGTTAAGCGGGTGGGAGATATGCGCGGCCTTGCGGGATTAAGCGAAGAACATAGTACTAATGACGGGAAGGCGAGAGCAGCTGACGCTTGAAGTTCGGGGAGGAGAGTGATGCGATAGAGCTATTCAATAGGCAGGGAGACCTGGAAACGTTTGTTGCCGAGGGTTGAGCCGGGAACTTTTTTTTTTTTTAACATTTTTTTTTTTTTTTAACATTTTCTTTATTTATTTTTATATTTTTTATTTTTATTTTTATTTTTCAAGGTTCGGTGGGGTTGTGGGGGCATACGGGTCGGGAATATCCGCCGCCACAAAAGGAGCAAGAGTGGAGAAAGCGGCATTGAGACATGGAACAGCCGGAGTCGTTAAAGTTATTGCAGATGGAGGGGCCTCCTAGGCGCATGATGGGCCTGCCCCACTTGTCTGAACCTTGTAGCAAAGGCATGGAGGGAGTGGAAGTCGTGGGTTTGGGAATTCCTGGTACTGTGGCCGGGGTCGACCGGGTAAAAATGGAAGAACAGCGTGAGTGCTGATAGTTGTTTTGGGCTGGGATGGCACAGGTGGAGGCGGGATATGACGGGGCACCGCACGACTCACAGGAGAAAGAAGAACGAGCTGCAAAGACCCGACAGTAGAATTCTTGATCGAGACTGCCCCAGAAAGTGTCTTGGTTAAACTGCCGGAGGCGAGCAGCTGCCTGAGAAGCGAACTGCTTGTGATACTTATAGAAGCCGGTGCCGCCAAATCGTAGAGCGAGATCGAGTACGATGGACAGGTAGGAGTTGAACTCTTGTCTTCGGGAGGGAAAAGCAGTGCAGAGAACGTCTCTGTACAGAGAGAAAGCAAACGCAAACTCAAGGGGAGTGAGCTCTTTTGCCCGAGAAGAGGCCGTGCCGAGAATGAATACGGAGCCGTCTTGGCCATCGACCACCCTGGGAAGAGCACCCAATTTTTTGGTATTTTCATTTTAGCAAAGTATGCACTCAGCAGATCCATACTTATTTTGTTATCGGACGTGTATAAATCTTGATAAAATATTTTAAAAACTGTGTTGATATCTGAAGAGGATGTAACTAATTTATCATCCTGTTTAATTGCTGCAATAACATTCTGATTGTCCATTTGCTTATGTTGTCTTGCTAATAGCCTGCCTGTCTTCTCCCCATCCTCATAGAAAATAGTTTTAAGACGAGAGAGGGCATACTCTGCTTTTTCTGCGGTTTCTGTTTTCTTGGTCGTCTACTTGGGCCCATAGTTGTTCAAGCTTTTTAGCATTTTTGCCATTATCTTCTGTTATGCTCCTCATTTTGTCTTCCACATCTGAGATGCGGCCCTCAGCTTCGATCATCCGTATTTGGATTGCACTTACAGCGTTTTTAAACTCCACCATGTCTGACTTGATGTGAGATACATCGACCGCAACACTAGTTAGGGTAGCTCCAAGCTTAGTCATTTCGGCAAACAGGCCGCTTATATCCATCTTTGGTCCTTCTTCTTGGCTAGCAGGCCTAACATTGGCACTGCTAGCATTAGTTTCCCCCACCGCCATCGTGGAGATTCGGGTTTGCACGCGCTTATTCTTGGTTCCTGTAGCCATGTCTTTCAATAAAATCGAGGACACTGATCTAGCAAGTCATCACAGTCCAGAAGTGTATTATTTGGGAGCGTCTAACTTTTTTTAAAACTAAATCTAAGGCGACGGGGTCAGAGACTCTCTATGGTGCGGCCATTCCCAAACGCCCACGTGAATCCCTTTAATATTTATTTTAATATATTATAATTTTTTTATGTGTTGGAAATGTCTTAACCCATTTTAGTAGTTTCAGCAATTATATTTCTTTCCTTGATGGAGGCCAGTAATTTGACCTTTCTGAAACAGACTAACATATTTTCCATTACTACAGGATATGTCTTCCGAAATAACCGCTTAAGAAATGAGAAGCTACTTCAGGGTTAGGGTTAAATAAGCTATTGGTTGCCAAAATTATAAAACATTATTACTGATTACTGCAGTAATTATGAATGGGAAAGCTATTGACTATTTGCTTGGTTAAATCCAGGTGATTTTTTTTTTGCCAGGCAGCCTTTCGTTAGTCTCATTCACATTAGGTTAAGAAGAAGTGACATAAAAGCTGTAGACCATAAATTTGGTCAGCATAAAGAGTTTACTAATATTAAATCGTAATATATTAAAGGTCATTTTTTATATAATTGCTGAGCTTAAAGATCTTCAGTTAGGAGCAACTAGTTCATCCTAATACTTACTTCTTTACTTTTGGGGCCTTCAATCCCGTAAGATTATGAAAACTCACTGAGACAAATTGGGATCATTCTCATAAATATAAATACCACCAATGACACAATTGTGCTCCGGTGACTTTGTAGAATACAACATGCTGTGTTACAGTTATAGTCAGACCTCTTCTGGGATCTGAAGAGGAGGCATACAATTAACCACAACATTATAAATTCTACTATATGTGACAGAGACACAGCATGTACAGTGTCTGACTGATACTGCAAAAATATAATGTGATGTTTCGAGGCAGCGTATTAGGAGCAGGTGAAGGGTTGGTATCTTCCCACACTCCCAAACACTCCTGTCTGTGATTAAAAGTGTGTGTCTGTTGTGACAGAACAGTGTCGTTCGGGTTTTGTGTTTTCTAATCTGTTTTTCTTTCTGTCGTGATGTCTTGTTTTCAGCTCACTTTAGTTTCATTTTGCATTTACTGGTTTCACTTTGGCTTTTACTCTTTGGAAATGTTCTGTTTTATTGAAGCTTTCATTAGTTTCTGTGGGTTTTTTATAATGATAACATTGAGGGTATTTGTCAGGGGTATATTTTTAAAAGTCTTTAGCAGATATTACATTACAAATTGCAAACACATGCACTAAATTCTCACTGAGCAGGCTGTGATGACAATTTCACCAAAGGGACAAAGACTACAATTAAAGACATTTCCTCTATAATTTTATTGAAGCTTGTTTTGTTGTGTACAGTATTGTTTTCCACATTGTTTTCACATCTAGTTGTATGTTCTAGTTTAGGTTTTGTTAACTATAATAACTTTGGCACAGACACAGTGATGAGAGTTTTCTATGTGACCTTAAAAACCTTTTGCTATCTTATTATGACGCTTGTGTCTCTCTTAGTGCTGGAGTCGGGAGAACTGGCACTATCATTTCCCTGGATGTGCTGCTTCAGCAGCTGGAGAAAGAACAAGCAGTCGGCATCAATGCCTTCGTACACAAGATGAGACTGAACCGACCGTACATGGTGCAGAAGGAGGTAACTGTATTAAACTGCTTCTGATTGAGCCACCACTTCCTTAATTAGCTGACCATGTATGTCTTTGTAGCCACAGCTGGTGAAACAACACACAGACAGCATTTTAGTCATCATAAGATATGCAGGTTTTTTTTGTTTTTGTTTTTTAAATTGGGGTCCTTATTGTCCATCCTTTCATCTTAAAATATGAGTTTGAAAGATTTTTTCTATTGTTCAATTTTTGTTTTTCAAACTTTTTACACATTAACCAGCAGATGCCTCCTTAAAATATTTTTTAATCCAGTTTGTTCATTGCACTTGTTACAGCAAAACACTTGATTGAAGTGTTATTATAGTCCTCTTTGTGACATTAGAGCCAGCATTTCTCTCTAAGGGTCTATGTCTACATCTTTTTAAGTAAGAGAGCTGAAAATTTGTTTTCATAAAACAAAGCCTTATTGGACCTTTTTGTTTATTAAAAAAAATCGAATGCTTTATTTTGAAACTGTGCAGAAATGTTGAAAGAAACTATTATGATCTTTACAGGCAGAAGTTCTGCATTTCAAATAACCAACAACTTCTGGTATTTCCTTTTCAGTCCCAGTACATTTTTCTGCACCAGTGCATCATGGACAGTCTGCAACCAAAAGACACAAATGAAGAGAACATTTATGAGGATATACACGAGAACACGGACGAGACGGCAGACAGCATATACGTCAATGCCACTGCTCTCCAAGAGTTCCGTCGGCACAATGTAAACGCCTAGTATTAACCCTGCACTTAATCTTTTATGCACTTAATGAAAAACTATTTGTCTATGAGCAATATTTTGGTTTTAAACTTAATAATACAAACTATTACATCTTAACTGTTTCCGTATATGCATTGCACACTTCAGATCTTATTTAGTTTGCATCTCTTCTAAATGTGTGATATCATAGTTGTTGTTGTTGTTGTTGTTGTTGTTGTTTTTGTGTGAGAAAATAGCTCTCTGATGACTTGGGAATGTTAAAAATGTCATGGTCCTGGGTCCTTTTCACCCAGCATGTTGAGTTTCTTCTGTTCTAGTGATATTTTGTATTATGGTTTATGTTCAGGTTCATTTATAGTCTTAGTTATTCTGTTTTGAATTTCTTTATACTCCCTGTTTAGTTCTTGGATTATTAGGTTTCCCCTTGTGTCTTTGCCCTCTGTGTCTCTCTCTCTGTGTCTGTGTTTATGTGTTTGTATGAGCCGCTGCGTCTTGTCTCCCTCCTTCTGTTCCATTCTATGTTTCCCGAGCCCGTCATATCTCCTCTCTCTCCCTCGTGTTCCCTTGCTCCCTTTCGTCTGCCTTTCCTCCACTCCTCTGTCAAACTCATGTGTCAGTCTTGCATTCATTCATTTCCTGTTTTATTGTGAAGGTCTTGTGTTCCATGTTCAGTGTGTTTAGTTTTGGTTCCCTGGTGTCGTCATGTCTAATTTGGCTACGTTCACACTGCAGGCGAAAGCGCATCAAATCCGATTTTTTCGCCCCTATGCGACCCATATCCGATCTTGGTATGACAGTGTGAACGGCACAAATCCGATATTTTCAAATCCAATCTGGGTCACTTTCGTATGTGGTACTGAATCCGATACATATCCGATGTTTTAGAAAGCGACTGCTGTGTGAACGGTCATGTCGCATTAAATCCGTCTTTTACATCACTGACACAAGACAGATGCCAATTATCAGCGCCCAATAGGACATCGCGAATGATTTCCTACCATCCGGTGAAACTGTTGGGAAGACAATGTTGGAGAAATGTGAACATTTTATTTTTACTGTATTTTCTGCAGATTCTGACAGAAATCTGCAACTATCCTTTGAAGCACCGCTCTCTAAAACAGCAAAAGGATCATTATTAGGTTATTTGCATTATTATGTAAATAACAAAATAACTTAAAGCAAAAATCTGGAAACATAAAGTCCGAAGTCTTTATATTAAGGGCAATCAGTCAAACAATATTGTTTGCTCTGGGTCTAAACAGAGCGAGTTGTGTGTGACATCTTCTTTTGCGCATGCGGGCACGCTCTTCACACTGGAGAGCGTTTGATGTCGCATTTTATGTGTAGTGTGAAGAAGCAGACAAAAAAATCGGATTTGATCAAAAAATCGGAATTGAGCATTAAGACCTGCAGTGCCAACGTAGCCTCTGTCTCAGCTCTGTTCCCCATGTATTTTCTGTTTCCTCATCGTTGTACTGTGTATTTAAGCCTCTGTTTCCCTCAGTCCATTTGCGTTCTCCTTCACTCATGGCTGTCTATTTGCCTGTGTTTCTCTGTATGTTTAGGTTCCAGAATTCCAGTTTAGTTTTAGTTTTCTTTTGTATCACCTGCACGCCAGCAATAAAGCTGTGTTTCTGAGTTTAAGTCTTGCCTGTTAGTCTGCTTTCTGGTTCTTTCCTGCCTGCTGCGCAGCCAGTTTATGACAAACACAACTATTTATGCATCTTCTTCTGTGACGTTGCTACCTGAGGGGTCCTGACTGCTGGACACAGTAGAGAATTTACTATCAGTAACTTCCCTTTAGGGCTTTGAGGGCCTTCTGGTTGATCTCTAATGGTGCTGACTGCTGCTTGGATATAGTGACTCAGTTTTATCAGTGTCAGGCGGGAGAGGGACAGAACATTTTAGCAATGTTGTGCAGCACACTGCTTTGATAATGTTGTGTATGGGCTGATGTAGAGGCGTGATTAAAAGCATTAGAAGCACAATTACCACATTGACTCTAAAACATGACTGCACTGCAGGAGTATCTCTAGTGTATTGTATGAGATGGCAAATGCAGTTTAGTATATACATTGCAACTGAGAACAAGCAGACACATTTTTCTTTAAAAAGTCACAATAGAAGTCATGAGGAAGTGATTTCTGATGAATTATTCTTATAAATTGAATCCTTAAATGAAATAGACTGACGGTTTAATGTAACTACCTGAGAAGACGGAGTGATGAAGAGATTATGTCCTGCGATGTATTATAGAATGAAATATAAAATATCATGAAACAAAACATACAACAAAGAAGACACAAGACTGTTAAGCAGTGAGAGTCCAGTCTCAGACAAGAATTGAACAACATTCTTCTCCAAAAAACAAAGAAGCTGATCTTCTCAGTTTCCCTGAAGAAGTATTGCAGTTATCAAATTCAAAATGAGACAGTTTTCCCCTCAGAATTGTAGATGGTCTCGTTTTAAACATCTGATAAAAATTTCATATGTTGTATTGTGAATTTCATGAGGTTTGCAAAGTTTTTATTTGCACTTTGCACAGCATCGTTTTTGTAATTGGGGTTTTAAGTACAAACATTCTGATATCTTTTCCTTTGTCCATGGGGACTACTAAGTGAGTAGTAATATACCTGTAGCTCCCCCCCCCCACCCACACCACACCACCACCACCACCACCACCCTGTGCGCGTCCATGTAAGTGCATGTACGCGTGCGTGTCCCCCTGTAGCCTGCAGCTTTGCTCGTGCATGTGAGTTCAGGGGTCATATGAGTTTACATGTGTTTAATAGTGTTTTATTTAATGAAACCATTATGTGTTTTAATTAAACTGTTTTTAAGGATTGTATAGGTCTCAGCGCTCTGTTATTTAGACATAGATGATTTAATTTAGCTAGTTTAGGGGTATTTCACTTTTCTTTTGTGCTCTGAAACACACAGAGGCTAATAGTTTCAAACAGAGTGCCACAAATAACAGGTATCCCTTTAGAAATAGACTGCGAAACTTCTAAAAACATATATCCCCACACAGCATTTAATTTAACTAGTATAGGGCCATTCCACTTTTCTTTAGCGCTCTGAAAGACACAGAGGCTAATAGTTTTTTAAACAGAATACCACAAACAACATGTATTGCTTTAGAAATAAACTTTTCTTGTGATACTTCTACAACTACATATCACACATAGCCACACTCTGCAACAGCAAGACCTGATGATTAGACAGAGGGGGTTACAGTTAGGGCCCCAACAGCCAACAAAACAAATCATAAAACAATAAAAGCGGCTTCCTTATCAAGAGCATCCCAGCACACACATCCCAACTGTAGTTCCATAGTTTTCCACCTTTTTCATTACAAAGTGCTCTTTTATCTGTCAATTACACTTTCTACTGACCAACCGATCCTCCAAAGGGTTTTCCACCGTTCTTCTTTACAATCTGCTCTTTATCTCTGCATCTCAGAGGCCAACTGAAACCAAATCCACCTATATAAAAACACCCCATCAGATACACAGTATTTTCCTCAGCACTTCACAACTGCCGCAAGGTATAGCGTTTTAACTTTTTATTTTTTCGGATCCCAGAGACAGCGGTGTGAGGTAGTTAGCACACAGTTTGGACATGTAGAAAACATCGTTTGTTTGGAACACATCAGCAGAGAGGTAGAATTCATCGCTGTTCATAAGAGTTTAATTTAATCAAACCTCATTTTACGGATCTAAGTGGCTCCTCATCACTAGTCAATTCACCATTTTATTTAAATATCTGAATTTTCAGAATGATGATCCAAGCAGGCCACAGACACTGCTAGTTTTAACGCACCAGAATGCAAATATAAATAAAAGCCTGACTATCCTGACAGCCTAGCCGCAGCGACACCTTTCTTTCACACGGATGCCTGGATGTGCGTTGGAGCCGACTAGGCGCACAGAGCGTTTCTGACAGTCGGGCGTTGCTTATACAATAGAGAAAAGCAACAACACGGCGTGTTTCTCTGCTCCAAGACATCCGCGGGCCTTTAACACGGTAAGCATGTCTGTTATACCCAGCGCATAAATGTCTGTATGTCAGCGCTGATTATTCAAACACTGTTTAAAATGTGACACGTGTTGTCCAAAAACATATGATAGACTCTTGAGCATATTTATATAGCTACATTCACAATGGTATAACCATGCTAAATAAAAGATGCCAAAGCACCAAAGGACTCTAATGCAAGCCTCTGAACTGTATGTTGATAAGTACATGAAGTGTACCTCTACCTCTATACCTGAAAACAGTTTGTATCCGCACTCTGAGGGTGTGCTGAATTGTTTTTAATATGGCACTTTTTACGAACTGCAGATGATGAATTCCTCTTTATTGGAGAAAGTGTCCTTAAGCTATTGTTGCTCATACTTACTGAGTTCCCTAGCTACTTCTTTACTATGTCAGCATACTTTTTGAAAAGGAAGGAGTTGTAGATTTAAAGAAACATCCCAATTGAAGCAAAGGCAAAAAATTGGAATGAATTTTATGTGACTGTTCATATTAAAGCCAACAACAAGTGAAAATCCAAAACTGGCTCCAATCCTTTGTATTAATGATCTCTCTCTCTCTCTCTCTCTCTCTCTCTCTCTCTCTCTCTCTGTGTGTGTGTGTGTGTGTGCCCTCGCAGAAGGAAGGTCAATGGTATAAATGTATTATTTGCGATACTTTATAAATATGAAACTCTAAAGTTTTGAGTTCACGCACATTGTGAATCAAGAATCTAAATATTTGTGTCACACTGATTTCTATAAAAGCAAGTTGTTTATGGGGATAATGTGACAAATCTTTTGTGCGCACTATTAATGATCAGTGGTGATTGAAGAGGAAGCTGAACCCAGGCTCTGGACATTTTCATGACAAGTGACAGCGCAGACATGTGCTAACGAGAAAACATATTTTTCATCATAAAGACTGTGATATGAAGCATTGTTAAAGTGTCACTTCAGTAATGTTGACTCATGTTTTTAATAGATGACTTTAAAACACTAAACTCTAATTTCTGTGGTTTATTTTTAGTTTACAGAATATAACATGTGGTAAGACGATGAGCTTTACTTCTCACTGTCCGTGTTATGTGTATCTATTTATCATGTATGCTACTTTGCTCTGTGGACTGTAAAATGTTTCACTGTGTTCATGAAATAAACCAGACTTTAAGTGTCTGCATCTTTTACTGTTTTTCTGCTTTTGTTCACTCCAAGTTTGACAAACCCACAGATATCCAGAGTTAACTCACTAACAATGTGGAGCAGTCTCAGTGTATTTAGCTGCTTTTTCCCTAAACACAACCAACTGAGAGAAACGCTTGTAGTCCTCACTTTGGTCATTTTGAACGTTGAAGGAGATTTGTTCCATAGACACCTTATACTAGTGTTTCCTGCACTTAATCCATCACTACTATGTTCTATTTAAATTCAGATTCCTTTTATAGTTTCCAGTGAAATTTGTTAAACCATTGCTTAATGTGACAGAAGTACACGTCACTCTTTACTAACACATTTGTAGATAAGTTTATTGCTGAACGACACAGCTAGCAGTCTCACACACTCTTTAGGTTTTTGAGGTTTTGTGTGTAATGGTTTAGTCTATCAAACCTTACCCTTTTCTCCCCAGCATCACAACAGTATGACTCCCAAAGTACGGATCAGTAAACAACCAATGATTCTAAAGCCAGAACAGAAAGATACAGTTGGAAGATGCATGATTGTGTTTTTACGATGCATAAAACTACCCCCTCTTCTGTATTGTATGTTTCAATTTTACTTATAATGTGCCAAATCACTACAACAGGCGGCTCAAGACAATGCCGTCCAGAGTAAGGATCTTGTTAGCCGCAGTGTTTCTAAGACTTTTACACCCTGATACAATAACCTCAGTTTTATCTGAACTTAGAAGCAGAAAATTAAAGCTCGTTATGTGTCTAAGACATCCCGGCAGTTTAACCAATAAAAGGCGGGTATCATCTGCATAGCAGTGAAAATGTACGCTATGTCTTCTAAACCATGTATAATGTAAACAGAACTGGTCACTGCACAGAAGCCTGTGGAGCTTCATAATTAACCTCAGTGTGTGAAGAGGACTCTCCATTTAATAATAGCTGTAATAAAATGTTATGGTCATCGGTGTTAAACGCTGCACTTCGGTCTAGCAGGGAAGATTTCAACTTTTCAATATGAATGAAGGCTGAAAACTGATTAGATTAATGTCTGATGATCTTTTCTGTGCTTCTTCAAGTTTGTAACACCGAACATACTAAAGGATGATATAAGGTTCACAGGAAGAGTTTAATTAGACACACATTTACTATTTTTCTTTATACTCTTTCTTTCTTGACATGTTTAATATGATTACTATCAGAGGAGAAAATAAACATTGTGTAGTTTAAAAACTTTTTATTTTATCAAACTGTAATGTTGTTGAACTCTGCCGGACGTGTCTTTTAATCTTGTCGACAAATCCTTAATCATCTAAATGTGCCATTTATCATCTTGTAAAATGTTCCCTCTGCTTCTGTTGCACATCTCCCCTGACACTCTCTGCTTCACCTGCCCTGCGCAGCTGGTCCAACCCCTGCCTCCTTAAACTTGTGTGTTTAAATCTCTTTACCTCTGTTGTGAACTTCACACAAAGTTTGTGGTGACAAAATCAAACTGACGAGGATCTCATTTGAAAAACACACACTCACAAGACAAAATAAAAACAGACTGCTCAAAGCAAAAGCAGAGCCCTCACAGCTAGTAGTACAAAAACACAGTGACAACATGTATATTAGATACCCTCACACCAAAAGCATAAATATAAAAATTGAAATCTCCAAGAATATCACAAAGATGGCATTGAGGGGGGTGTTACAGTGAAAAAAAAACAGCCAAATTTTAATCTGAAAATGTTGAATTTTAGTAAAAACAATGCACTGTAGTTTGATGCTGTCGTTACAGACAAAGCGGATGTTTAAAGCCTTTGGGCGCGCATTTGAAATGCATTAATTGTCCTTATCAGCTGGAAACATAAAGGTCATAAAATGAATTTTGAGAGAGGCTAAAACTATTGAACAACAGCGATGTTAGTCTGATCCAAAATTTGAATGTACATGTGTTGAAGGTGCGGGTCTTGTTGAATTATTAAACATACTTTCTTTAATTTTTCGAGCCACACAAACCAAAGCTTTTAATTTTCTTCCGCTTGAGTCTCGGCCTCGGGTAGCTCTAACTCGTGTCTTAAGTCATTCCATCACACAGAATTGTTTTTTAAAAAAGCACATGGTTCACTTTTATATCACAAAATGTTAGAAATATAAGTCGTTCATAACAACCTGAAAGGCTGCGAGTTTAAAATGCAAACCAATGGAAGCAGAAGTAGAAGACTATAATGTCACAGAGCACACGGTGTCTATTATTGTGTAGACATTTATAAATAAGAGCTTAATAAAGACGCTTAATATCTTAAGAAATATGTAGCTGGAGTGATCTTTATCAACAGTAGAAGTTACATCTGTGGCTAAACCACTTTACCCAAAAACTTTAAAAATCTACTGTGTGTGTGTGTGAGGTTGTGTAAGTAAACCTTGCTCTTCTCGCCCGCGTGTAACAAACCATCTGTTGGGGGTTGTGGATTTGTCACCTTAGCATTGTGAAAGTGGGGAAACGTGCTTCTGGCTGAGCATAAGATTTCTGCTTACAACTTAGAATCTGAGTTCTAAATGAAATTCAGATGTTTTTTTTTAAGTGTGGCTAATGTATTATTTGACTTCTAAGGCATACACACACACACACACACACACAAGAACAACAACAACACAGAGAAGAAGAAGAGGGGGTAGTTTTATGCATCGTAAAAACACAATCATGCATCTTCCAACTGTATCTTTCTGTTCTGGCTTTAGAATCATTGGTTGTTTACTGATCCGTACTTTGGGAGTCATACTGTTGTGATACTGGGGAGAAAAGGGTAAGGTTTGATAGACTAAACCATTACACACAAAACCTCAAAAACCTAAAGAGTGTGTGAGACTGCTAGCTGTGTCGTTCAGCAATAAACTTAGTAAAGAGTGACGTGTACTTCTGTCACATTAAGCAATGGTTTAACAAATTTCACTGGAAACTATAAAAGGAATCTGGATTTAAATAGAACATAGTAGTGATGGATTAAGTGTAGGAAACACTAGTATAAGGTGTCTATGGAACAAATCTCCTTCAACGTTCAAAATGACCAAAGTGAGGACTACAAGCGTTTCTCTCAGTTGGTTGTGTTTAGGGAAAAAGCAGCTAAATACACTGAGACTGCTCCACATTGTTAGTGAGTTAACTCTGGATATCTGTGGGTTTTGTCAAACTTGGAGTGAACAAAAGCAGAAAAACAGTAAAAGATGCAGACACTGAAAGTCTGGTTTATTTCATGAACACAGTGAAACATTTTACAGTCCACAGAGCAAAGTAGCATACATGATAAATAGATACACATAACACGGACAGTGAGAAGTAAAGCTCATCGTCTTACCACGTTATATTCTGTAAACTTAAAATAAATCACAGAAATTAGAGTTTAGTGTTTTAAAGTCATCTATTAAAAACATGAGTCAACATTACTGAAGTGACACTTTAACGATGCTTCATATCACAGTCTTTATGATGAAAAACATGTTCTCTCATTAGTAGATGTCTGCGCTGTCACTTGTCATGAAAATGTCCAGAGCCTGGGTTCAGCTTCCTCTTCAATTACCATTGATCATTAATAGGGCCGCAAAAGATTTGTCACATTATCCCCATAAACAACTTGCTTTTATAGAAATCATTGTGACACAAATATTTAGATTCTTGTTTCACAATGTGCATGAACTCAAAACTTTAGAGTTTCATATTTATAAAGTATCGCAAATAATACATTTATACCATTGTATGAGCCACACTTCTTGTAGAAAAACTGATTGGAAATGCATTTGAAAAAGGCTTCTGCCGTGACCTTCCTTCTGTGAGGGCACGCACACACACACACACACACACAGAGGGAGAGGGAGAGGGAGAGAGAGAGAGAGAGAGAGAGAGAGATCATTAATAAGGATTGGAGCCAGTTTTGGATTTTCATTTGTTGTTGGCTTTAATATGAACAGTCACATAAAATTCATTCCAATTTTTTGCCTTTGCTTCAATTGGGATGTTTCTTTAAATCTACAACACCTTCCTTTACAAAAAGTATACTGACATAGTAAGGAAGTAGCTAGGGAACTCAGTAAGTATGAGCAACAATAGCTTAAGGACACTTTCTCCAATAAAGAGGAATTCATCATCTGCAGTTCGTAAAAAGTGCCATATTAAAAACAATTCAGCACACCCTCAGAGTGCGGATACAAACTGTTTTCAGGTATAGAGGTAGAGGTACACTTCATGTACTTATCAACATACAGTTCAGAGGCTTGCATTAGAGTGCTTTGGTGCTTTGGCATCTTTTATTTATGTAGCGAGTAAAAGCCACCGAGTGTTCGCTAAGGGCCTCTATACTACTCGTGCAAACTTTCAGGCCCAAAGCTCTCACAGGAACAAGCCCAGAATAAACAGGACAAGAGGGTCAATATCAGTCAGATATGTTAAAATTTATTATTTTAAAAGAAAACACAAAGGGTTTGCAAAAGGACTAAAACATCAAAATGGAAAAGGTCACAAACGACCACAAGATAGTCTTATTGGTGCAACCTGCCAGCAATGCAACTATCACCTGAGGGCTTGCTCTACCCCGGTGGTCCCAGATGCTCGTTACTTTAAAAGAAACAAATCCACCCCAAATAAATACGAGCCCAACAGAACACTTATCGCATGCACTAAGTGTTATAGTCCAGGCAATGATTGGTGGCACTAAAATCACTCTTAATAAAACTTGTTCACTGCAAATCCACACAGAGCACCTCTAAAAGACCTAATTCCCCTAAGGTAAGAGCCCAGCTCAGGGGTTGCACGTTGCCCGACTAGTATTGCACCAGCCCGTTGAAAATAAAAACAAACCCGGCATAAAAAACAGTTTTAAAAGGTGACCCTACTAAAACCAAAAAACGCAACAAAAAGAGGAGGAGGAAAAAACAGTGACAAATTCACATGTGCAGCCTGTCCTGCAGGAGGCAATACAATATAAATTAGATTATAGTGCATAAATATTAGTGATGTGTCCTGTGTGTCGAAGCTTCGAATCGCGCTTCGGGTAATCTCGGGGGCGTGTCTGTGAAGTGCGTATCGAGGCTTGCTTTGATTACGTATGCAGTGACTTTCGAGGCTTCGCGGGCAGTCCGTACCACGTGACTGATTCGGGAACTGGTTCACTGGTTCGCGCCAGATTCGAAATAAAATGGGCAGCAAAACACAGCTGATTCCCCCATCACATTGTGTTGCGGAATTGGATTGTTTACGTGCTACATAGTTACTTGAGCCAGCAAGGAAGAGATTTGTTTTCTCTTCTAATAAAGTATGCACACAGTAATAAATATCACAAATGATAAGTACCATAATATAAATAAACAACACTACAGATCCTATAACCTGATTTATGTCTTTTAGTTTATTAAAAAGTGAAGCGCCACACAGTTTGTGTCATTATCCAGATGTACATAAGCATGATTACACAGTTATAGGGG
Source organism: Oreochromis aureus (assembly GCF_013358895.1). Lineage (NCBI taxonomy): Eukaryota > Metazoa > Chordata > Actinopteri > Cichliformes > Cichlidae > Oreochromis > Oreochromis aureus. Next base: position 17,988,993 of record NC_052949.1, read on the forward strand.
CGGGTTTTGATTATCGATTAAAATCGATTCTCGCTTGAAAACGTGATATTGTTTAATTAAAATCCTGAATCGATTTTTAATATAACTTTATTTTGCCCGAAATGCCAGAATCTCAGGTTAAACCTCACAAAAATTTCAACAACCACCAAACAGCTAAAACAGTAAGTGACAGCAGGTACACGGATTCTGCACAAAGACGCAAACACAAAGCGCGGAACCGCTGACGGATCAGAATCAGTGAGATGTCGCCTTTCTCACCCGACGACACGGACACGGTCGGGCTGAAAGGACAGCTCACTGATTCTCATGTGTCGGCGGGTCCGCGCTTCGTTTTTTTGTCTTTTGCGCTGATTCTGACGCTGCAGGTTTTATTTCTCTCAAACAATATTGACCGAACCAGCAGCAAAAGAAGATCCAAACTACGCTTCACATAAACATCGTCATGAATTCCCTCTGACTTTTGCTGTTTTGCTTCCACCACGATAAAAATCACACTTCATGCACAGCTCTCTCTCTCTCTCTCTCTCTCTGTACTTGAAGAACAGTTTCCCGTCTAAAAATCTGTTTTCTGCATTATTCCCTTGCTTGTTACGCACAAGTCTACCGTTGTTTACAGCGCTGTCAGCCGCTGTTTTTTCCTTTACTTACTACCGAAAAGAAAACCTAATTTCTGCTGTTCAATAGGCTACCAAACAAATTTAAACTTTTTAAAATTATGCAAAATTGCAAAACGCTTAGCCGTGTCTCTAAACCTCTGTAACTTTGCTTTGCTTCATTCAGCAGCATCAGGTAATGTTCATATGTTGATGAATGGTTTTCTTTCGTTTTTGATCTGCTGCAGAATATTTTTATAAATCGTATTTCTGTTTTATCCTTAGCTGCTTTGACACAAAGGCATCTGCTGTGATGCTCACACCTTCGATAAAGTCTCGCAGTGTCAGTTTTCTTTTATAGATATAAAAATATAGAAATGTACTGATCCATGATCTGAATTATAATATTTCTGACTGAGGCACAATTTCCCTGATCGAATCCTGGATCGAATCGATTCTAGAAATCAGTGACAATACGCAGGCCTAACAGTTACACAATCATACCAAAACTCTGTCCTAATAGTTTCCACTTTCTCTTTTGTATCAGACATACTGAGACAATATTTGGGATAAATAACCACGAAAACAATCTATTTATTCAGTTTAGAGGTTTACACATCACATCATTATAATCACAGAGCCTATTTCACTTAAATCGTCCACTTGATGGCGCAGTAGAGCAAATGAATCATCACAATGCTTCGAACCATGAGTCGACCAGTTGGATGGAAAGCTTCAGCTCATCACGAGGCTTCATCTCACCATCACTAATAAATATACTTTTTTTTAATGTCAAATATATTAAGTTAAAATACCTCCAGCAGACAACTGTGTTTGCTGCACACCTGGCTTATCTTGGCTTATCTTCTAAAATCATTACTCGAACCTCTGCTGTAGAGGTTTAAAACAACTGTGTGTAGAAGACAAAACTTCTCAGGCTCTTCACCTACTCACACAACCATTGTTCACAGCCGCTGTCAGTGCAAATGAAGAGCACCTGCTGCTACTTCCTCTTTTATACCCTCCCTTGGGTTCCCTGGGTCCTAAAGCCTTCCCCCATTACATTTAGCATGGTTATACCATTGTGAATGTAGCTATATAAATGTGCTCAAGAGTCTATCATATGTTTGTCATGCAACTATAAATTCGAAAATATATTTTTAAATCAGTAACTTTGCAAATTTAGAGGAAATGTTTTTGGACAACACATGTGTCACATTTTAAACAGGGTTTGAATAATCAGCGCTGACATACAGACATTTATGCGCTGGGTATATCAGACATGCTTACCGTGTTAAAGGCCCGCGGATGTCTTGGAGCAGAGAAACACGCTGTGTTGTTGCTTTTCTCTATTGTATAAGCAACGCCCGACTGTCAGAAACGCTCTGTGCGGGTAGTCGGCTCCAACGCACATCCAGGCATCCGTGTGAAAGAAAGGTGTCGTTGCGGCTAGGCTGCACTGATAAAAGCTATTTTGGAGAGAGGTATATATAATCTATGCAAATCATGTAAGATTTACTCTATTATTGCACTCAGCCAAGGAATTATACAGTAATGGGTTAATTATATCCTTTTCCTAAGAGTAACGACATTACATTAAAAATGCAGTAAAATATACCCCAAACCGTGAGTCTTATGTTCCTAATTGCGCATGCGCCAGACCGCGCTTTTTGACTGAGCGGGACAGCAAGCAAATTCTGGGTCCTTTCTTCAGCTTCCATCAAACCCGATCGAACCACAGAAGTGAAGGTAAGCTATTTACATAGGGTGAATGATATATAATAGCGCATGCAAATTGTAATTTTTGAAGTAATGAGCTATTACACTTTACTTGTATTGCTTAGGTCTGTGTAATGCACCATTACTTGAAATAAAACCTTGAATCTGTTGCTGTCTGTTAACCGTCTAGACAACTGTCGGTAAGTTGCAATGAAATGTGTTTGTGGTGCGCTTTTTATCAGTCAGCATGCATGACCAGTCCCGGACTGGTAATCGGAACAATGAGGTCGTGTCCAAATTCATGGGCTGAATCCTCCTGAGGGCCCGGCCTTTGCGAGCTATGTGACCGGGTCCTCAGAAGGTCGGGTAGGCCGGATGTAAACCTACGTTTAACCTGAGTAGCGAAAGACAGCGGTGATCTGAAAATGATGTGCTGGGGGTTGTGCCGTTCTCGGCGGCTCTAGTGACACTCGAGCTCTCGGCTAGCTATCGAGCTTGTGGGTAACAGACGTCTCCGAAAATGTCGAAGCACTTGTGCAAATATGCGATATTTTGATAAACTGAGCAGATATTTGAAATTTACACACCCACATTCTCGCCTGAAAATATGTTAAAAGTTTATTATGTGACCCAGAAAGAATAATAAGAGTAATTTTAAAACGTAGTAGCGGCCGCCATTGCCGGAAACTGGAGTTTGGCTGGGCCGCGCTATGAATTCTGGGATATGGTGGGCCACGAAGGACACACCGACACATCTTTCAAATTCGGGAAAATGAGGGCGCATTGGTCAGATTTCGCGCGTCGGTGTGACGTAATCGGTCTACAAATACGTTGGGAGGATGCAGCCCATGAATTTGGACACCCCAATAATTGCAAACTACTTTCCTTCCTTGATGGAAAAGAAAATGGACGTCAGGCGATCTTTATTATTATTATTTTTTGAGAAATGAGGCGGCAATCATTAAGTTGTGGTGGCTCTGCTTCTGGGTCAACACATAAAGCAGGTAAACAAACTTAAATCCTGTATGTCTTTGAAATTCTATGAACACTGGGCAGATCATTCCCAACAGCCGTGTTTTAAAACTCTTAAAAAACAGCTGTTGCATCCGTCTGCGTCTCCCCATTGATCTTCACTGTACCTCGTCATCCCGGAGAGCTCAATGAAAGCTTTCTCCCAGCTGTAACTGGCGGTTTTGTTTTAGCAGCACCAGAACTTTCTGAAAAAGCTCTGAAGCATGCTTGGTTGTATTTAAAAATGTGATAGATACCGCTTTGCTCCCGTATCTGCTTCATAATCCGCTCAGCTGTTCGCACTGCGGGGAAACACTGGGACACAGCAGCATCATGAACTCCAGCTATAGGGAGATTTTTCAGCAGCAAAACAAATAAAGCCAACGTGAAACGATCAGTAAAAAACAAAGACTGCTCTGAGAGTTTGAATTATTAACTGTATTTATTGATGTGTGGTTAAAGAGTATCTTACGTTCAGTAAGTAGGGCAGGTCCCGCCTTCCTCACCTCTGATTGGATAGAAAGTCTCTCCTACTTACTGATGATTAAGATACTCGCTCACGGGTGGGACAAGTATGTCTGAGAGAGGAGGGCGTCTCATGAGACCATCAGTGTTGCCAACGGTCTCTGACAGAAAGTAGCTGAAGTGCCCCAGGGTGTCACACCAAAATAAAAGCAGGGGGGGTAAAGCTCTCAGCCTGAAATGTTTTCCCAGTCCAGGCCTGTGCATGACTGTCTGACTGCTTGTTTTAAGTTTAAAAATTTGTCAATGCTAGCTTTTTCTAAAATATTGAAATGGCAGATGTTAAAAAATAAAACAAAGTACTACTGTATCCCACTAGTATGTGTGAAAATACCCACTGTTGCTGCACCTAAGATTTTTTTGGAATTGTGGGATCAAGTAAAATATTTTTGAATATATTTTATATTATATTGGGTAGTGTTAGAACGTCAGTGCTTAATAATTGTTTTCATAATCATATGTCCCCAATTATTCAGCGGGTCACATATAGAAACCTGGTTATTTTAAACACCTTGGGTCCATATTAATTTTGAATATTATATGTCTGGGCTATAATTTGGAGAAATACGGCATGTTCTGTGAAGCATATTACATCTATGAATATGATCTATGAAGCTAATTCCATGACGCATGAATATTAATCTATGCAATTGCAATGCCTTCATTTTAGTGAGGTAATTACACAATCTGTAATTTCTGCATAACAGACCCGTGTTAAGTATAACATACAGACAGACTTCTCAGATAAGAGGAGCAAAGAAAAACTGAAGAAGAATATTCCCCTTATGTTTAATTTCTACCTTCATTAAAGAGACTCGGGTTGATAAAAACTTGTAACCAGGTACATGTCTGAAAATTTATTTTGTGTAATGTATTTTCTTATTTTTGTTGCATGAAAAATCTGTGTATGTGGACACTCACTATTTGCCCTCTTTTTCAGGTCCTCACGTGTGTCCTTTACACGCAGAGGCTTGCTGATCGACGACACTGTTACCAGTTCTAGGGCTGACGCACCCACCCACGTCCCCACCCCGGTGTATCCTTTACAGGTATGCAAGTTTCTAAATGAAATAAATCACATTGACCTTGAAAATGTGGTTAATCTTAACCAAAGTCCTCAGTTATGTGAAAATGAATTGGAAATGCAAGTTGTGCAACTTCACAACCACAAAAGATTAGACCTGCTGAAACACATCAGGCTAATACATGGGCATTTTGGTCGAGTCCACTCCATACCCTGCCTTCATGCAGATTGCCCTTGCACTGTCAAGCCATGGGGTGCATTAAGGACACATTTGTCAAGGCATCATTCACAGTCATCCCAGCCAGGCAACATCCTTTCGTTCACATGCATTGTCTGTAATTCATGCTCTTTTGACAATGAGAGGCAGTTTTTGAACACCTGTGCCATGTGTTTTGAGGATTGTGATTATCTTTTGCAGCGTGTCAAGTGCCAAAGGAGGAGCTGCTGGTTCCAAGATGAGACCTTTGCTGGACACTTTGAAAGATGTATGTTATTTGACTTTTTCACAAATATGTAATTATGGAGGGCTGCAGTGGGTAGCAAGAAGGTCCTGGGTTCAAATCCTGGCCCAGGGTCTTTATGCATGGAGTTTGCATGCTCTCCTGTGCATGTGTGGGTTCCCCGGTACTCAGGCTTCCTCCCACAGTCAGAAAACATGACTGTTAGGTCAATTGGTCTCTCTAAATTGTCCTTAGGTTTGAGTGTGTGCGTGCATGGTTGTTTATCCTGTCTGTCTCTGTTTCCTTGTGATTGACTGTCCAGGGTGTACCCAGGCTCTCACCTGTTGAAAGCAGAAGAGAGGCATCAGCCATGTTTTTGTTTTAAAGTAATTCAGTCTTAATGTATGTAAATCACTCGACTTAGTCTTTTCACTAAATTGTATCTCCCTACAGACACAGAGCATTGAGAAGAAAAGGGATCTTCTTATCTGCTACCTCGGGGAAGACAAGAAGATCTTTTTCATGACTGCCAGGTATGTCATATTGATAACAGATTACTTATTAACTCAAGGGATCCTAATGTTCTTCTCTCCTGTCCTCTCCTATCCCTGTTCTCCCTTCTCCATTCATCTTCTGTCCGCTCCCCTTTTAGATAAACTGAAATATATTGAAAAAGCATCTTAAATAAAATAAAACATGTGTATGCTTTTTATTTATTTCTTTTTAACACGTAGGAATGTGAGGATTACACAGACAATATGATGAAGGTGATCGTGATCCACAACATCATGGCTGAGGAGGATCCATCAGATGTGTTCATTGTGATTGAGGAAACCAAGTGATGGAGGGATGTGGAAGCCGAACAAAGGCATGTGTACAACTGATGGGACTGATATATGCCCTCAACCTCGAATATCCGAAGGAGCTGAAGAACACATTTGACACTTTTCAAAAACTGTTTTTGGAACTTGACTGGGCGAAACCACTGAACAAGGTCCACGGCCTCAAAAATAAGCTTATGCAATGCACACACATTTCCCCTCTTGTTCCCAGAGGATCTTTTGTCCAGACATAGCTTGATGGAGCTGTAATTTTTCTTCTGACAGCAACCACAGAAACTATTGAATGTTGGTGTTAGTGTTCTGTTCTATTTATACATATGTTTGATAACGTACATGCACAGAAACAACCTTGTAGAGTTTCTGTGCTTTTGGCTTTTATAATGGACTAAGTGGCCTTTGAAAGTGTTGTCTGCATTAGCTGTTGTGTTACACTTTATTCTGTGTTTTTATGGAATAAAAACATTGAGATGATGAACCATTTGAATATCTTTTTTGGGGGGGTACGTTTTACCTTATATGAATAGGTAATGTTTATCAACTGATAATAATTAAATTTTATTAGTAATTATCAGGTATTACCAACTAGCAAACAAGAGATAATTTTACCTAATTTCAATGAGTAAGTAGCTGTTGAATGTATACATAAATATGGGGTAAATTTTACCCAATTTAATTAAGTATTTCATAGCTTTTTATTGAAGCTATTTTATACACAATATATTGAACTAAACCAACCACAAAAAAGGCTATGCAAATTGTTACCTCAGATTTATTGGGTAAATTCTATAGATGAGTTTTTACAGTGTGTCAGGATAGTCAGGCTTTTATTTATATTTGCATTCTGGTGCGTTAAAACTAGCAGCGTCTGTGTCCTGCTTGGATCATCATTCTGAAAATTCAGATATTTAAATAAAATGGTGAATTGGGTAGTGATGAGGAGCCACTTAGATCCGTAAAATGAGGTTTGATTAAATTAAACTCTTATGAACAGCGATGAATTCTACCTCTCTGCTGATGTGTTCCAAACAAACGATGTTTTCTACATGTCCAAACTGTGTGCTAACTACCTCACACCGCTGTGTCTGGGATCCGAAAAGATAAAAAGTTAAAACGCTATACCTTGCGGCAGTTGTGAAGTGCTGAGGAAAATACTGTGTATCTGATGGGGTGTTTTTATATAGGTGGATTTGGTTTCAGTTGGCCTCTGAGATGCAGAGATAAAGAGCAGGTTGTAAAGAAAAAGGTGGAAACTATAGAGGTACAGTTAGGCGTGTGCACCTTTCTATGTGAACATTAGGGTGTGTGTCCTCGGATGTTTTTGCTAAGGAAACAACCTTTATTGTTTTTTATGACTTGTTTTGCTGACTGTTGGGGCCCTACCTGTAACCCCCTCTGTCTAATCATTGAGTCTTACTGTTACAGTGTGTGACTAATAGATAATTATAGGGATTGTTGCATTAAAGGAACATTGTGGGGTCGATACAGTGTTATTGTGGCTAGTTAAGAATATGTGGTTTTTAGAGGTATCACAAGAAAAGTTTATTTCTAAAGGGATACCTGTTATTTGTGGGGGAAAAAAGTACAGGTATATTACTACTGACATGATAATTTCTTCATCCCTACGCTCTTGCTCAAGTGTTGTGTCAGAAGCAAGTGCATTTTTGGGATAAGTTCCTCTGTACACAAATGTAAGAGAGGCAAATGTTGATTTGCCTCTCATAAATGTTTACATGCCACATCTTGATTGACGTACCTTTGACAAGCAGCACAGCATGACCGTTAATAAGGAAGTAACAGGTAAGTAACAGGTGTGACAAAGGTCTCTGTAGTTGTACAAGGCCAGAAAGGAGAAGCAGCTATTTATGTAGTCACTTGCCAATATGAAAAGGGAGCAGAGGTTACAAGAGCAGGATGTAGTTAAGGATTAAAAGTCAACAACTTTGAATCAAAGTTATTACAGGGCAGGGTTGGAGAAATTCTTTGCCAAGCTTACGTGTGGTTACCAACATACCAGCAGAGGTGCTGAAAAGAAAAGGTTATCTTGGGGAAAAAAAGGAATTGAACAAGTTCAAAGAATGTGTGCCAGTTAGGAGTCCTGAAGACGATGAAGCTTTTATCTCTTATCTCAGACCACTTGTTGCTCTGTGTCTTCCTGAGTCTACTTTGGGTAAGTTGTTTTTTTTTACCTTTCACTTTGATGGTGATCAGATAGTGAAGCTCAGTGTAGGTTACCCTCGACAAAAGGAAACAGTGCAGTCAAAACCACAGTGAAGCCTAAATGCATGACATGCTTCATTATGTATTTTAAACACTATAGTTATGTTTTGTGAAATGTTGGTTTGTACAGAAATGCAGAAACAACAAAATCGTGTTAAACAGCATGAAAATTCTGGACTTTTCCAGATTTTGAAACACGAATTTATTCCTTCTTTGCAACACCAATTTATTACCGTTTCCTCTGAGAACAAAAAGAGCATGAAGGAGGAAATATGTTAAAACTAAATTCAACAATATCTTAAACACTTACACGATACAGACTTAATGATTTAATCAAATCAGATGTGGAATTTTAAACAGCATCTCTGAGGAGAAATGTGTTAGATATTTTATAGAACAGTGATTAAGTAACTGTAGCTATAATATACAATATGATAATAAATATGATTTGTGTTTTTAGGGAAAGCAAATATTTAATTAATACATTTTTATGGTTTAGATGTTGCTATAGTTGATAGAAGCTGACACATAAAATGCTAAAATAATTTGACACTGACTTATTTGTTTCCTGCACATCATTTTTTTATATGGAAGTTTTTGTTCTTATAAAGCAGAATCCTCGGAGAATATTTCTAAGTAATACTCCTTTGAGCAGCCAGTCATGCTTCTGTTCACAAAATGTTTATGATATAATATTGCTTTGTTAGATTGCTAAGCATTGTGTTAACTGGAGATTCAATGGCAATTATTTTAACAGATTTTAAATTTTGTAGTTCACTCTTTTTGTGTTTTTAGGGTACAACTGACTCCACTACAATAATCACAGCAACAGTGACAGCAGGACAGGGAAGTGCAGCAAAAACAGAAACAACCACAAGACCAACAACACAAAAAAACACTCCCATGGGTCAAACAATACAAAAAACCACTTCACTGGCTCCTAGGCTACAAAAACAAATTCCACTGGCTCAAAAAATACACAGTCCCACTCTGCTTAAATCTACCTCAGCAAAAGCCTGTAAGAATGAAACACTATCCTTTGACTTTTGTTGGTGATCAGTGAAACTGAAGTGAATGTCATTCTGGGTTTTTATTGTGGTAAAAGGTGAACACCACTCTCAACTCATCACAGCTCCTGATGATGTAACAAAAGGCACAGTGGTACAAAGGACTGAAAGCAGCATAATCAGTGCTTCAGTTCTTGTTCTTTTTTAAACTTTTTTGTAACTAAATCCACTGTGTGTCCTCTTTTCTTTTCCAGCTCCAGGTAATGTTGACAGAGTGAATGTGACCACACAAAATGAGAGTAGTATAACTCTGACATGGAACAAGGTTAGCAACATCCCAACATACATCCTGCAATATGGTGATATAACAGAAGCTATTAATAAAGCTGAAGAAGGACCCATAGTACATGTGGTCACTTCTCTGACTGCTGGAACAAACTATAATTTCACTCTCTTCACCGTGTCTGGGGGACTCAATAGCAGTGGATTCAGTGCTGTGACAGGTTGGTGAGCACTGAACAAAACGTTCAGTCTAACTAAAACATACACAAAATACAAGAAAGATAGACCAAATTGACAAAAGATTTTGTTCGGAGCATTGTTAAAGTTTCTTCTTTGTGTGATTTTCTATTCTAGCTCTAGACTGGTTACTGCTAACCTGGTGGAGGTTAACAGATTAAAAACATCTAAAGCAGTCATAGTCCTTTAAAATGTTCCACAATCGATGCTTCTCTACAACATGAACCAGTACAGATGCTTGTACTTACAGACATGCAAACATGAATGGTGTCCTCTTAGGAAACAGCTAAGATTTAAATAGATGGTGTGGAAATTGAAAGAGTTCATGGAGTCAAGTTTCTTGGTGTGATAACAGGTGATAAAATAAGTTGGAAGTCTCATATATTAGTTTAAATAACAAGGTCTCATGAAGTATTTCAATATTGAGTAAAGTAAAACACATTCTAGACCACAAATCACTCAACATTGTCTATTGTTCACTGATTTCACTGTATTTGCGGTACTGTGCAGAGGTTTGGAGCAATACTTATAAATTGTTGCTATCATCAATATTCATATTGCAAAAAAAGGGCAATAAGGATAATTTATATTACTGGTAACAGAGATCAAATCCACTGTTCTTAAAATCAAAAATTCTAAAATTCACTGATCCCATTAATTTTATCATTGCATAAATTGTGTATAAAGCAATAAACAACTGACTTCCTGGCAATATTGTAAAATTGTTTTTTAAAAGGGAAGGGGCTACAATTTGAAGGGGAAATTACATTCAAAACATCCCTGTATCCATACAACACAGGTTTTTGCATGTCTGTGTGTGGAGTGAAGCTGTGGAACAGATTAACTAAAGAACAAAAGCAATGTCCCAGCATGACTCAGATTAAAAAGAGGTACAAAAATGTTTTTTGTAAAGCACAGGGAAGAGGTACGGCTTTGATGGAGTGTTCTCACATACTATTTTCACACTAGGGATGTGTGTCTATGTGGGTGCACAAGTATGTTTATATATGTATATATATCTTTACATTTGTAAATCTTTTGACTTGTTAATGGTTTTATAAAAGCAAATACATATAAAACTTTTAAGGAAAAAATCTTCAAATTCAAAGTCAGCTTTATTGTCAAAAACCATATGTACAGATCATACAATTTGAATTTGAAATTGCAATACTCCCATTGCCCTTAGTGTACACTAAAACAATATATAGATATAGAGGTCTAATGTACAACACAGTACAGTACAATACAATCTTATACAGGGAGTGCAGAATTATTAGGCAAATGAGTATTTTGTCCACATCATCCTCTTCATGCATGTTGTCTTACTCCAAGCTGTATAGGCTCGAAAGCCTACTACCAATTAAGCATATTAGGTGATGTGCATCTCTGTATAGAGAAGGGGTGTGGTCTAATGACATCAACACCCTATATCAGGTGTGCATAATTATTAGGCAACTCCCTTTCCTTTGGCAAAATGGGTCAAAAGAAGGACTTGACAGGCTCAGAAAAGTCAAAAATAGTGAGATATCTTGCAGAGGGATGCAGCAGTCTTAAAATTGCAAAGCTTCTGAAGCGTGATCATCGAACAATCAAGCGTTTCATTCAAAATAGTCAACAGGGTCGCAAGAAGCGTGTGGAAAAACCAAGGCGCAAAATAACTGCCCATGAACTGAGAAAAGTCAAGCGTGCAGCTGCCAAGATGCCACTTGCCACCAGTTTGGCCATATTTCAGAGCTGCAACATCACTGGAGTGCCCAAAAGCACAAGGTGTGCAATACTCAGTGCGCCCCAGGGTGGCTGTGGCTACAATGTAGCTTGCCATCACCAGTGTGTGAATGTGTGTGTGAATGGGTAGATGACTGGATATGTAAAGCGCTTTGGGGTCCTTAGGGACCAGTAAAGCGCTATATAAATACAGGCCATTTACCATTTACCATTACATGGCCAAGGTAAGAAAGGCTGAAGACGACCACCACTGAACAAGACACACAAGCTGAAACGTCAAGACTGGGCCAAGAAATATCTCAAGACTGATTTTTCTAAGGTTTTATGGACTGATGAAATGAGAGTGAGTCTTGATGGGCCAGATGGATGGGCCCGTGGCTGGAGGGGTAAAGGGCAGAGAGCTCCAGTCCGACTCAGACGCCAGCAAGGTGGAGGTGGAGTACTGGTTTGGGCTGGTATCATCAAAGATGAGCTTGTGGGGCCTTTTCGGGTTGAGGATGGAGTCAAGCTCAACTCCCAGTCCTACTGCCAGTTTCTGGAAGACAAGCAGTGGTACAGGAAGAAGTCTGCATCCTTCAAGAAAACATGATTTTCATGCAGGACAATGCTCCATCACACGCGTCCAAGTACTCCACAGCGTGGCTGGCAAGAAAGGGTATAAAAGAAGAAAAACTAATGACATGGCCTCCTTGTTCACCTGATCTGAACCCCATTGAGAACCTGTGGTCCATCATCAAATGTGAGATTTACAAGGAGGGAAAACAGTACACCTCTCTGAACAGTGTCTGGGAGGCTGTGGTTGCTGCTGCACGCAATGTTGATGGTGAACAGACCAAAACACTGACAGAATCCATGGATGGCAGGCTTTTGAGTGTCCTTGCAAAGAAAGGTGGCTATATTGGTCGCTGATTTGTTTTTGTTTTGTTTTTGAATGTCAGAAATGTATATTTGTGAATGTGGAGATGTTATATTGGTTTCACTGGTAAAATAAATAATTGAAATGGGTATATATTTGTTTTTGTTAAGTTGCCTAATAATTATGCACAGTAATAGTCACCTGCACACACAGATATCCCCTGAAATAGCTAAAACTAAAACAAACTAAAACTACTTCCAAAAACATTCAGCTTTGATATTAATGAGTTTTTGGGTTCATTGAGGACATGGTTGTTGTTCAATAATAAAATTATTCCTCAAAAATACAACTTGCCTAATAATTCTGCACTCCCTGTATGTGTGTGTGACAGAATGCAGAAATCTAGCTTTTGAACATATTCCAACCCCCAAAAAAGACAAATGATGGAATTTTCTGCAACTGAATATTTCATTAATTTTGGTTGGTCTTCCTTGAGTTTGGCCTCATTGGCTCAGTGGGCATTATAACCTACAACTCTTGCACCAACTTTTGAACATAACAATGAAGCTGAAAAAATTTAGTTGTGCACCAGCATCGCAATTCCATTACTTTTTATCATGGCTTTCCTTGGTGTGGTTTAGTGCTTCAGAAAGATGAGAAAATCTGTTTCTTGCACCCATCCTGATTTATTTCCACTACCAATACTTCCTACTGGTCCACCTCTGACACAGTGGTCTGCATAATGTATGTGTGGGAACACAAACAGTGGAGGAATTGTGTTGCCAATGGCATTAGCCGCATATACAAAGGCGACCAGTCTCTGCTGATGTCGTTGCCCCAACTTGTTTAATATAAGTTAACGTAATAGTGTGGTAAGTTGTAACATCTGCATTATTGTTACAACTAACCTAGACTGTTGTTGTTACAACTAACCCAGACTCCTATAGCCATGAACTAGCTAACATTACAGCCAACGGCTAAAACATTAGCACTAAAGACCTACACAGAATATATCCCCATAGACATACAAATAACATAATTTAAGTATGATGCATTTAACTGCAAAGCAGATAATGCTATTAGAAATTGAAATAAAGTAGAAAAACTTACTTTTTGGCATAAAAATTACTTTTTTCCGTATTAAATTGTCTGTGTTTGACAAAATGTGCTGATTTTTCACATGTGATAGCAGAACTGAATTGGGCATGCACAGGATGAGTCACATCATTTGAAAATTAGCCCTGATTGGAGAAATTGGAAGTGTTACAACTGACCCACGTTACAACTATCCCCGGTCTCCCCTACAGATTAAAAAAGGCTGTTCCAATCTCTCTAACCAGTGTCTCCACCCTTCAAGGGCAATTTTAATGGCCAGCAAGTCATGGTTTGCCATGTCATAATTTCTCTCGGCGGGGCTGAACCGCTGAGAGAAGACAGCACACTGTGTGATCGCTGAGACAGTCTCAGCACCAATATCCGAGGCGTCCACCTCCACTATAAACTGTTTGGAGGTGTCGGGATGGACGAGAACAGGTGCAGTGCAAAATATGTCCTTTAAGTGGGAAAACGCTTGTTGGGCTTCGGGAGACCATTGGAAAACTTGAGTGGGAGTGTGACCTGGCTGTAGTTTTTTATTAACCGACAATAAAAATTAGCGAACCCTAGAAACCTTTGTAGTTGCTTGCAAGTTGAAGAAGTTGGCCATTCAACTATTGCTTTGACTTTGTAGGGATGTAGCTCAGAAAAGAAACAGAGCTAGCATGAAATTCCCACTTCACTGATTTTACAAAGAGTTTGCTCTCTAACAGCTGTTGCAACACACTGCTTACCTGCTGTACATGTTCCTCCACTGACGAGGAATAAACATTTCTCAACCTTTTTCTTTCAGTTCCACCAGTGGTGCCTTGGGTCAATGTGACTGAACGATTTACTAACAGCATAACTCTAGAGTGGGAGAACATGAATAAAGACTGGCAATACGAGCTTCAAATCAATGGTCGTGTGTCAGATAATGTGTCAGACGTCTCCTCAGATACAATCAGAAAAGTAGTGACATCTCTTCAGCCTGGAACAGAGTATGATTTCAACTTAACCACAGTGTTCGCTGGACTCAGGAGCACTCCTTATACGAATTTCACAGTAACAGGTAAAAAAAACAATAGCATCTCTCTGTCAGACTTTTATAACTTTTTCAGTATGAGGAGGAAATTTTGTCCCATGTGTAAAATGACAAAGAGCCTGCAGTCTGAATCACTTCAGTTGGTCTTCTTTTCAATGAGTTGTATACATAAAAAAAAAAAAAGAATCAGGTTCTTGCGTATAACTATTTTCTCATCCATTTCAGCCATAGACTGTGCCAGTGCAGACTGGAAAGTTACCAACTCATCAATCAAAGCAAAGATTGAAGGCTTGTTCTCGACCGCAACCGCCCATAATTTATCTAACGTTTATGTTAGTGATGGACGTGAAAATGTGTCATTTACTGGACTTTACCCTGGTGCCACCTATCAGATATCTCTTGTCTATGAAAAGTCTTCCAGAGTTTTCCTGCAGTGTGAACACAAATTAACAATTCGTGAGTACAAATCTGTCTTAGAACAACACATGTCTGCGTTTAAAAAAATAATAATTTGAAGGACTAGCTTATTTTTAATCTATAAAATAGTATTTAAGATCTTAATGTATTCAGTCATATTGTTTATAGGAAGATGATGTGTGAATTGATTTAATTTGATTAAATTTGGTTTTTAATCAGCAGCAAAATACCTTTTATATATGATGTACATACCACAGGTTAACGCAGTTATATAATATGATTTGGTATTAAAATATGAGCTTTAACTAACTATCATTTTATTATTAACTAACCTAATTTGATAAATAATCTCAATAACTGAAAAAGGGTAAGGCAGCAAGGCTGAAATTATTTGCATTTTTGTGACTTGAGCGATGAATCATTACTACAGGTTCTTTTTTATTTATAATTATTTACAGAATGAGTAATTCTTTCAATATCTAATGTGGCAATGTTGAGGTCTTCATTTTTAATTTTTATGTTTAAATCCCATAAATTATAATAAACTTTTTAGACTGTAGGGTACTTGAGGGTGCTTTGAATTAAAAGTAAGGCTAATAATCTTTCTTTAATACAAATTTTAAAATACACGCACTTTTCATACACACAGTTTTTATAGCACAAAAAGTTTCCCTTACATTCAATTTTTTTAATCTTGAAAAAGGTTATTGCAGCAAAACACATTTTATTCACCATCTACATACCACAGGTTATCACAGTTATATAATATGATTCAGTATTAATATATGAGCTTTATCCAGGTATCATTTTAATATTAACTGACCAATTCGTTCTGATTAATTAGCTCAAGAAATTAAAAAGCTTGAAGCAGAAAATAAGTATTTCTTTCAATATCTAATGTGGCAATGTTGAGGTCTTTATTTTTAGTTTTTATATGAAAATCCCCAAAATTATAACATTTTTAAAATAAGAGGACTTCTTTGAATTAAACATAAGGCAAATAATCTTTCTAGTTGACAACTAATTTTAAAATACAGGCACTTTTCAAAGACTCTATTTTATAGCACAAAAAGTTTCATTATATTTACTGTAAGTCATATATTTTCTGCTTTAGTTGTGATTGTAAAACCTTTTTCTTGTTTTACTCAGTTCCTCCTAATCTAAATGCTCACTGTGAGTACTGGGCAGCTGGATACTCTGTTCTTATTAAATGGACAGACCCAGAGGGCGAGTGGACTAATGCGGAGGTGAATGTGACTGGAAAGACTCACACAGTAGCTAGTCCTGAAACTAAAATCATAATCGATGGATTCCAACCTGCCAAAAAATATAAGGTGTCTGTAACTTCACTGTCTGGGCTGAGGAGGAGTTCTGAACCGCATGTTTTTTACTGTCAGGCTGATCCAAGGGGTGAGTAAAAGTAACTGCATTACCATGTTACTGCTTCATAACAATATACGGTATTTTCAACTTTGACTTGATTACAAATTGTTTCATTTCACTCAAGTGTAAAAATAAACCTCTAAACTTTTAAACTTCATTGTTAACTACGCTTTTGCTCCCTTTAGGAGTTATTGCAGGGTCCGTATTTGGCGTGCTTCTTTTTGGTCTCCTGGTCGCTCTGGTTGTCTTCATTTTCCTCAAAAGACCAGATATTATTAGGTGGGTCTCACTTCACTGACAAGAATAAAGTAAATTAGATCATGATATTTATCAAATTTAATGTCTTGAATCCTGCAGCAGAAAGAAGTCTTCATTCATTGGTGGATCCAAAGTATCTAACACACAGAGCAAGTAAGTGTTTCTTTACAATGACAATGACCCACAATGAAGAAAAACATTAATTAAGGCAAAATTAATGAATACATTTGAGAGGGAATCAATGCCAAGTACTTTGTTTAATTTTTATTATTTCATTAGGTCAAAACAAAGGTAAGATTAATTCTACTTTTGTTATGTTTTATTTATTTATTTATTTTTAGATCTATTCCTGCTGCAAAGTTTCCGGACCACTTCCATCAGCTGAGTTTGGATGAGAACAGAGGCTTCAGCGAGGAATATGAGGTGCATAAAAACATCAAGATTTTTTTTCCTCTTCTGCTTCTCTGTGTTCCTGTTTTTGTGTCAAACCTGTTTTTGTGTCTTTACTGTTTTATATCTTACCGTTTTATTCGTTTTATGACAACCAATATTTCACTTTCATGCTTTGTTATCTGCTACGTTCATGCAGTGCCTCGCTCCTGTTGGAACAGACCAGACACGAAAGACTGCTAATCTACCTGAAAACAAAGCAAAGAATCGTTTCAGTAACGTCTTGCCATGTGAGTCTCTCCTCTGACTGTTGAACCATGCTGCTGTGAGCTCATTCTAGCAGTCTATGTCAGCTCTACTGGAGTTAAATCACCTATTTTCTCATGTTAGATGACTGGTGTCGTGTGAAGCTAACTACATCAGATCCTGATGGAATTTCAGACTATATCAATGCCAATTACATGCCGGTAAGTGTTACATTAAGATAAAGTTCAGTAAAGATCTCTTTATAACTTCACCATACAGAGAGCATATAAACAAGCACCTTTGTGTGATTTCATGGGCTTTCTTTTTTCATTTTTATAACGAGCAGAAGATATACAAGCTAAATTAGTCTACATATTAACTTTGTCCACTGCTTTTCAGGGCTACAGCAGTAACAGAGAGTACATTGCCACTCAGGGCCCTCTGCCCTCTACTGTTAATGATTTCTGGAGAATGATTTGGGAACAAAGAGTTAAGAGGATCGTTATGGTAACCAACTGCATTGAAGGAGGGCGGGTAAGTCTTCAGGAAAATCTTAAAATGTTTTATTGCTAGTCTTTCAAGGAAGTGGTTGTCAGGAGGAAACATACTGGTTACTTCACAAAGAACAGATCAAGATCTATGATTAATATACATTTTGTACGTGTATTTTGTTGCTTTTTGTTCATTTTTCTAGACCAAGTGTGAACAATACTGGCCTGCAGACAGTAAGCCATGCCTTTATGGAGAGCTGTTGGTCACCATGAGATCTGAGCAACAGGAGACCAACTGGACGCTGAGAGAATTCAACCTAAAAGATGTATAAAAACTTACTTATTTCTTCTGAGTGTGTGTGTAGATGATACTAACTAAGTCTAGAAAATATATTCATAGAAAACATTATTGGCTTTAGCTGTTAATGTTGGTTTTAAAAGAATATTGGTTGATTGATAATTAAAATATTATGCTGTATATCAAGACATAGACCTAAAGTAACTGTATATGAATGTTCCTCACAGAGAAAAACCTCAGAAGAACGGACAGTTAAACATTTCCACTTTACTGCCTGGCCTAATCATGGAGTCCCAGAGTGCACAGAGGTCCTGATCCAGTTCAGAGGACTGGTGAGACAGCACATAGAGAGAGAAGGGGGCAAAGCACCAACTTTGGTTCACTGCAGGTACGAAATAAGTGTTTTCTTTTACATGGGTGCAGGTT
Source organism: Oreochromis aureus (assembly GCF_013358895.1). Classification (NCBI taxonomy): domain Eukaryota; kingdom Metazoa; phylum Chordata; class Actinopteri; order Cichliformes; family Cichlidae; genus Oreochromis; species Oreochromis aureus. The sequence goes on from NC_052949.1 coordinate 18,007,496, forward strand.
TGCTTTTATACAATATCCACCCAGCTACACACTCTAATACTTCACTGGACCGCCTTTACTTTAGATGATCTTTTCAACAAACTTAGGTAAAATCACATCACTTACAACCCAAATTCCAACAATAAATATCAGCTCATTTTAAATTTGATGGCAGTAACACAAGTCAATAAAGCTGGGACAGCGAAATGTGGCATCATTTTTTAAGAGCCTACAAACATCTGAGAACTGAGTAGCTAAACTATAAAAGTGAATGGTCCTAAGATCCCTGAGGTCCTCCAAATGCCTACTAAAAGTAATAAAAGTAAAGTAAAAGAAGGTAAAAGTAGGTAAAAGGGCCACTTGCAGGACTTCTGGGATATTTTTCTGAAAGTGTTGCTCTAAAACACGTATATAGTTTTCAACATTGATGGTCCCTATCCTATTGAATTATCACTAATGACCCCACAGACACACACATACGCATGCGCAAACACACACGCACACACACGGATGCTGTTTTTTGAACTGAGTGATGACAGCAAGTCAAATAGTTTTGTGTTTTGTTTTGTTTTTTATGATTTGATTTCACCAAACATTTAAGTGACCTCAAATCACAATCATTCAAGAATATTTTGCAACCATATTTAGTCTCAAAAGATGATGGCTCATTACTTTCCCTCCAGATTTTAATATTTATTTTATTTTTTTATAATTCAAGTATTTATTAGATTTGGCATTTGATAACAACAAATACAAAAATGCAACAACCAAAAACAAGAAGCAAACAAACAAAAAAACAAAACAAAACACAAAACAAAACAAAAACAGTGAGGTTTTAACATCTCTTGCATTAAGCTCAAATGTCCAAGTCAGGTAGATGTGTAGGTGCAAAAGTTGTCCCACTGTTCAGCTGCAGCTTCTGTCACATGATGTAACTTTCCCAACATCTTTTCGCAAGCAGCGTTCCCAATCATTCTTTCTTTCCACATTTTAAGCGTTGGAATATGGGAGTCCTTCCAGTGTTCCAAAATGATACGGGCAGATGTTACCAATGCAGTACTTAACACTCTAAACTGGTGTTTATTTAATTGTGGCACCTCTCCTTTGTCTCCTAGTAGACATAATTTAGGTGATCTGGGCAAGTTACAAAGTGTCCACCCCTGCAAATAATTCAATACAGTGTTCCAACCTGGAAAAACCAGCGGGCATTCCCAGAGGGAATGTATCAGAGTACCTTTACCTTGTTGGCATTTCCAACACAAGTCATCTCTACCAATCCCCATTCTATACAGCCTTGAAGGAGTATAATAATATCTATTAAGAATTTTATATTGAATAAATTTCCCCCTAGCTTCCCTAATGTATAATCCATTGTTCGACAATATAGAATCCCATGCACCTTGATCCATTGTACACCCTAGATCCTTTTCCCAGATTTTTTTCAGGCTCTTATTTATATTATTTTTAATCCATGGGCAAATATTATACCATTTCGCAGCTGTGCATAGTAATGGGGGTAGTAGCATAAAATTCTCTATCGGGTTACTTTCACGTGTTATTGTAACTCCTCCTTTTAAACAGTTTCTTATTTGTAAATACTTCCAAAAATGACCGTTACCCTCCAAACAAAACTTATTTTTAATATCCTCATACGACATGAAAACACCCCCTTCAAATAGGTCACTAATAGTTCTGATACCTCTTCTTAGCCATTGTGTCCAGTAAACAGTCTGCTTACCAATTTTAATTTTAGGATTATGCCACACAGGGGCATACTTTTGTACATATGGCACAAGTTTATATTTCTTATGCACCTCCAACCATACCATTTTCGAAAATTTCAAAATAGGGTTTTGCGTCTTACCGTGATTATTTACTTTTTGTGATAAAATATCAATTGGTGTGAATGGAGATGCAAGCTCTTGTTCTATTAAAATCCAATCTATATTGTTTTTCCCTGTCCGATGTTTAACTAATCTAGCCAATACTCTATATTGGGCAGGGCTAGTCCCCCTTCTTTTTGTTAGGATGCCTGGGTCGTTGACCCAGGGTTTTTCAGTTTATTATATTATTTATAATTTCTAGTCTTTGGTTTCTTTGAGTTCTGTCTTATGGTTTATGTCTCTGTCTTCTCTAGTTCCTCTGTCTCCCCTGTCAGCTGTATCCCCTTGTCTAGTTCGCGTCTCTGTGTATCCTTTGTTGCTATATCCCCGTGTCCAGTCAGTGTCTGTGTCTGCCCTGGTCCCATGTCTCTGTTCCCTCTGTTACAGTGCGTGCCTGTGAGTCTGTGTCTGTAAGTTCAATCTGTGTTATGTTTCCTGTTTTATTTTGAAGGTCCCTGTCTTATGTTAATATATCTGGTTTTGCTTCCCCTTGTCCCGTTAGGCTTGATTTACCCCAGCTGTGTTTCCCTCCTGTTGCCCATTCCCTGATTGCTCCCTCTGTGTATCTGCACTTTGGGTCTACCATTCCTGCCTGCACACAGCCTAACCTGACACTTTTTTGAGTTGGGACAGTCGATTAATGTTAATACAGGGTTTACCACCTTTCCAAAGAAAATCTTTTATCATATTATTGTAGCTTTGCAACATCCGTCGCGGGATGCACATAGGCAGCATTCCTGTATAATAGTTGATGAGTGGTGCTACAACCATTTTTACTGTGTTTACTTTTCCTCACAATGTCAAATTTAGTTTACTCCATGTACCCAAGTTTTTATTGATCTTGTTTAATATTTTTCCCATACTGTTAGTTATAATATCCTCAATATTTGGGTTCAGCTGGGACCACATCTTCTGAACGATGAGCGGAGAAGGATGAGGGAGAATGAACTGGTGCTGTGGTTTGGGGAAGGCCTCGAAGGGAACTGGCGACGGCTCCCGGGCTGGGCAGAACCCCCAAAGAAGCCATCCCCTGCGGAAGTGAAGACTGGGCGATTTTGGAAGTCTTTGGAGATTGTTACGAATGTATAACGGTAGGCTTGTGATGACCAACGGATGAGGAGCTGGTTATGTGGTTGGGGATTCCTAGCGAAAGGCAGAAGTGGCGACACTGATACGGAGTGAATGGCTAGAGAAGAGATTGGGAGAAATCCCGGATGACGAGAGCGCTTGACGAATGCGTGAAAGAACCATGATCTAGTTATAGGGTGGCTGGACTCGGAGAGCAGTTTGCCGGAGAAGTAGATGCTGCTGAGGTATGTCTTTATCGTGGGAATTTTATGCGCGGAAACCGGAAGGCGTAAGGTATTAAACTGGATCGGTTATGGTGTTGAATAACGGGAAGGAGAGATTGAAGTTACTGTAGAACGAACGGGGCGTGTTACGAACGGTCCCGTAGGTGGACGACACGCTGGCTGAGGGACTATTTAATATTGCTACTTGGAGACGCTGCTGGGTTCCACGATGCTAGGGTTTAGATTTCGAATGTCATGGCTGAAAAGGAGGAACCGGAGTCGGAGTGGCCCCTGCATGGGGCCGAGAATTTGGATGAGGGGGCCGCTGCATGGAGGCATGATGGAAGGAGAGTTGTTGGTTACGTCGACTACGGGGAGATTGTCAGAGCGATCGAGAACAGATCTTCTTGACCATTCGAGGCCACGGGGGAGGCCGCGATAATGGCCGGAAAGGTTTCGGAAACAGCTGAAGAAGGAAGGAACCGCTCGTGGATGTAATGGCGGGACTCGGGAGGCCAAGCTGAGGAGAACCACCTTCCATTGTAATAACCCCCAAAGCCGGCAGAAGGGGCGGCGCTTGTGCAGGGCTGAGTGTCTTCGGGGTGCGATGGCTACGGTGGCCCTGAAGTGCAAACCACAAAAACAAATCACAAAACGCACAACAAATTGAAAAACGCAAAAACAAATTGAAAAGCGCAAAAACAAATTGAAAAGCGCAAAAACAAATTCACTTAACGCAAAAACAAATTGAAAAGCGCAAAAATAAAAACCAAACCGGAAGAGGTAGGTACCAATGCTGCAACAACAGGCATCACTGATTGGATGATGGATCCGGTAGCCTTTTGAACCGGAAGTTGTTCTGCCGAACCTGGTTATGAGAAAGAGCAGTCAACGGCTGTATCCCAATTCAGGGTCTGCAGCCTTAAAGTACGCAGCCTCAACGATCCTCAAGGGCCGCGTACTTAAAAACGCTAAGGCCGGAGTGCGAGGCTTGTGAAATGGGACGGTCTAGCCTCCGTCGCGCTGCCCAGGTTGCCTAGCAACCATAACACCAACCGCTGGAAACGTTTCATACAGCTTTGACGGAAATGAAGGAGAACATATTTTGTTCGTGTGTTTGTTTCTACACGAGCTTTGTGTGATTTAATAAGTATCTGAGGCTGAGACCACAGGACTGTAAAATATGATTGCTGGCCTTCATATCTGTACTGAACAGTCATTTAAGATTAGCTAGTAAATAACAATTAGCTAATGTTGTTCATGAGACTAAAGTCAGTGTAAATATGATATGGCCAATATCATAGTTATTATATTAATCATAAGTTATTACAGCAGTGAGTTTGAACTCTCAAATCAAATCACTTCTATTGTCACATCACATGTGCAGGTAACACTGGTACAGCACATGTGAGTGAAATTCATGTGAGTGAACTCTGTCTAATACTGAGCTTCAGTAAAGATTCAAGTTGCAGTTATTTATATGTCCTATCACCTTAAATCTTCACTCAAAGACACTCAAGTATCTTTGACAGTCTATATATAGATGTATTATATGTAAGAGACAAATATTGTTCGTTTAATACGTTGGCATTATTACATTTGGCTCAATGCTTACATATATGTGTAAAAAGAAAATGTACGAGCTGTGATAACTGTCTGATAGAATGAAGAGTAGACTGATATATTAAATATCCCTTTATTGGGTGAGAAAATCAGACCATGTCATAACTGCTTTAAGTCATACAGAATAGATATCAGAGCCATAAACAGGCTGACTTCTGCTAAATGGGTCAAACTGGGCAGAAAGTATACAAACACATAACATCCTTATAGAATATGATGTAACACTATAGATCAACTTACCTCAGAATATATAAAGCATATAAACAATTACAGCAATATGATGCAACAAACACAGCAGTACTACTAATCCAAAATACTCAAAGCTTCATAGAACTGAAACAAACATTTATTTTTAGCTCCATTCTGCTGCTGATACATACTTTAGGTTTCTGAATATTAAACTTGTTGCTGCCTTTCATAGTGTGTAACTTGAAGGCTCTGAGTACTTTCTCCCACACTGAAAACACTGGAATGATCAAATTATCTGAACATTACCTAATAAGACTGATTCAGGACAGACAATTAGTTATTTTAAATGTTTCTAGCAGTCCTTCACAAACAGGAACAGTCTGTCTATTCTCCCCATCTGTCGCTGCTGCTGGCTCTTCCTCCCCTCTTCCTCACACACTGCTGAGTTTGTCCTGGTGGATCATCAGGGTGCAAAGCCTCACAGATGATGTGCAGCAGTGGGTCCCTCAGTCTGTCCTCACTCTGGACACTTGCAGTTGTCACACATGGAAATCAAATGTGTGATAAGCTGCAGGATTCAAACACAAGTGTAACTTATAAATACATGTTCATACTTTTATTCCACAATCAGAGAGAAAGAAACAGAGAGAGAGTGCAGGACAGACAGACAGGTGACAGTCTCAGGTGTATACACTGCTACAAAACAGCACAAGAGAAGGAGGATTTAGTGTTTGTGTTATTATGAGTGCTAAACAAAAAGAGTTCCCAGATGGTACAGTGGACACATGTGTGACTCCTGTGATTAAAGCATCTTTCTTTCAGCTTAACGAGTGAACCGTCAGCTCGTTCAAACACACGTTAAAGTCCGTTTGGCTCGACACCACCGAACAGAGGCAGCAATATAACATAGCTAACATTAACAGTGCAGTGAATCCTGCTTGTGCCGTCATATTCAGGACTGCAAACCGAGCAGCATCACTGACTTTCAGCTTGTTGTGTTTGTGGATATATGACTGACTTTAATTATCCTTAAAATCATCACATTCTCTGTAAGATTAAGGTCAACTATTGTATTATTATATTTTAAATGCTTTAAAACAAAGTAAACGCTGAAAGTACAAACATCGCTAATGGCAAATAACTTTGCCGATATGTGGCCAACAGTAACGTTTTAATGTTCCTCATTATTAAACATTTGCACATAAAAAAGTGACATCATATTCAGTATTTACGTTTAACAGTTTACTCTTCGGCCGCTACGCTTCTGCCGTCTGCGGCAAAATTATCCACAGTGACTGCCGCGCTATAAATTGTGGGATATGTTGGGCCACGAAGTCTACACCGCCACAGCCTTAAAATTCAGGGAAATGAAGGCCGAATTTGAGGGCCGCGTTTCGAGCAGCCTTTGAATTGGGACTGCCTTCGGCGCACCGCTGTGACGTAATCAGCCTTAAAATGCAGCCTTTAAGGCTGCAGACCCTGAATTGGGATACAGCCAACATGTTTTGTCCAAGTTGTGGAAAAAAGTTGGTAGCGCAGTCACCAAACTTCCGAACAGAACAACTTCCGGTTCAAAAGGCTACCGGATCCATCATCCAATCAGTGATGCCTGTTGTTGCAGCATTGGTACCTACCTCTTCCGGTTTGGTTTTTGTTTTTGCGCTTTTCAATTTGTTTTTGCGTTAAGTGAATTTGTTTTTGCGCTTTTCAATTTGTTTTTGCGTTAAGAGATTTGTTTTTGCACTTTTCAATTTGTTTTTGCGCTTTTCAATTTGTTTTTGCGTTTTTCAATTTGTTTTTGCGTTAAGTGAATTTGTTTTTGCGCTTTTCAATTTGTTTTTGCGCTTTTCAATTTGTTTTTGCGCTTTTCAATTTGTTTTTGCGCTTTTCATTTTGTTGTGCGTTTTGTGATTTGTTTTTGTGGTTTGCACTTCAGGGCCACCGTAGATGGCTGACCGGTGTAGGAGAAGATGCCGTTCTTGTTAGCGAGCGGGAGTTGCCAGAGACATGGATCGGCTCCGGAGCGCTATCGAGTGTGATGGAGTCGAGGAGTGACGGTGGAGACGCTACGAGTTAAGCGGGTGGGAGATATGCGCGGCCTTGCGGGATTAAGCGAAGAACATAGTACGAACGACGGGAAGGCGAGAGCAGCTGACGTTTGAAGTTCGGGGGAGGAGAGTGATGCGATAGAGCTATTCAATAGGCAGGGAGACCTGGAAACGTTTGTTGCCGAGGGTTGAGCCGGGAACTTTTTTTTTTTAACATTTTTTTTTTCCTTTTTTTTAACATTTTCTTTATTTATTTTTTATATTTTTTATTTTTATTTTTATTTTTCAAGGTTCGGTGGGGTTGTGGGGGCATACGGGTTGGGAATATCCGCCGCCACAAAAGGAGCAAGAGTGGAGAAAGCGGCATTGAGACATGGAACAGCCGGAGTCGTTAAAGTTATTGCAGATGGAGGGCCTCCTAGGCGCATGATGGGCCTGCCCCACTTGTCTGAACCTTGTAGCAAAGGCATGGAGGGAGTGGAAGTCGTGGGTTTGGGAATTCCTGGTACTGTGGCCGGGGTCGACCGGGTAAAAATGGAAGAACGGCGTGAGTGCTGATAGTTGTTTTGGGCTGGCATGGCACAGGTGGAGGCGGGATATGACGGGGCACCGCACGACTCACAGGAGAAAGAAGAACGAGCTGCAAAGACCCGACAGTAGAGTTCTTGATCGAGACTGCCCCAGAAAGTGTCTTGGTTAAACTGCCGGAGGCGAGCAGCTGCCTGAGAAGCGAACTGCTTGTGATACTAATAGAAGCCGGTGCCGCCAAATCGTAGTGCGAGATCGAGTACGATGGACAGGTAGGAGTTGAACTCTTGTCTTCGGGAGGGAAAAGCAGTGCAGAGAACGTCTCTGTACAGAGAGAAAGCAAACGCAAACTCGAAGGGAGTGAGCTCTTTTGCCCGAGAAGGGGCCATGCCGAGAATGAATACGGAGCCGTCTTGGCCATCGACCACCCTGGGAAGAGCACCCAATTTTTTGGTATTTTCATTTTAGCAAAGTATGCACTCAGCAGATCCATACTTACTTTGTTATCGGACGTATATAAATCTTGATAAAATATTTTAAAAATTGTGTTGATCTCTGAAGAGGATGTAACTAATTTATCATCCTGTTTAATTGCTGCAATAACATTCTGATTGTCCATTTGCTTATGTTGTCTTGCTAATAGCCTGCCTGTCTTCTCCCCATCCTCATAGAAAATAGTTTTAAGACGAAAGAGGGCATACTCTGCTTTTTCTACGGTTTCTGTTTTCGTGGTCGTCTACTCGGGCCCATAGTTGTTCAAGCTTTTTAGCATTTTTGCCATTATCTTCTCTTAGGCTCCTCATTTTGTCTTCCACATCTGAGATGCGGCCCTCAGCTTCGGTCATCCGTATTTGGATTGCACTTACAGCGTTTTTAAACTCCACCATGTCTGACTTGATGTGAGATACATCGACCGCAACACTAGTTAGGGTAGCTCCAAGCTTAGTCATTTCTGCAAACAGGCCGCTTATATCCATCTTTGGTCCTTCTTCTTGGCTAGCAGGCCTAACATTGGCACTGCTAGCATTAGTTTCCCCCACCGCCATCGTGGAGATTCGGGTTTGCACGCGCTTATTCTTGGTTCCTGTAGCCATGTCTTTCAATAAAATCGAGGACACTGATCTAGCAAGTCATCACAGTCCAGAAGTGTATTATTTGGGAGCGTCTAACTTTTTTTTAAAACTAAATCTAAGGGCGACGGGGTCAGAGACTCTCTATGGTGCGGCCATTCCCAAACGCTCCACGTGAATCCCTTTAATATTTATTTTAATATATTATAATTTTTTTTATGTGTTGGAAATGTCTTAACCCATTTTAGTAGTTTCAGCAATTATATTTCTTTCCTTGATGGAGGCCAGTAATTTGACCTTTCTGAAACGGACTAACATATTTTCCATTACTACAGGATATGTCTTCCGAAATAACTGCTTAAGAAATGAGAAGCTACTTCAGGGTTAGGGTTAAATAAGCTATTGGTTGCCAAAATTATAAAACATTATTACTGATTACTGCAGTAATTATGAATGGGAAAGCTATTGACTATTTGCTTGGTTAAATCCAGGTGATTTCTTTTTTTGCCAGGCAGCCTTTCGTTAGTCTCATTCACATTAGGTTAAGAAGAAGTGACATAAAAGCTGTAGACCATAAATTTGGTCAGCATAAAGAGTTTACTAATATTAAATCGTAATTTATTAAAGGTCATTTTTTATATAAGTGCTGAGCTTAAAGACCTTCAGTTAGGAGCAACTAGTTCATCCTAATACTTCTTTACTTTTGGGGCCTTCAATCCCGTAAGATTATGAAAACTCACTGAGACAAATTGGGATCATTCTCATAAATATAAATACCACCAATGACACAATTGTGCTCCGGTGACTTTGTAGAATACAACATGCTGTGTTACAGTTATAGTCAGACCTCTTCTGGGATCTGAAGAGGAGGCATACAATTAACCACAACATTATAAATTCTACTATATGTGACAGAGATATAGTGTGTACAGTGTCTGACTGATACTGCAAAAATATAATGTGATGTTTCGAGGCAGCGTATTACGAGCAGGTGAAGGGTTGGTATCTTCCCACACTCCCAAACACTCCTGTCTGTGATTAAAAGTGTGTGTCTGTTGTGACAAACAGTGTCGTTCAGGTTTTGTGTTTTTCTAATCTGTTTTTCTTTCTGTCGTGATGTCTTGTTTTCAGCTCACTTTAGTTTCATTTTGCATTTACTAGTTTCACTTTGGCTTTTACTCTTTGGAAATGTTCCGTTTTATTGAAGCTTTCATTAGTTTCTGTGGGTTTTTTATAATGATAACATTGAGGGTTTTTGTCAGGGGTATATTTTTAAAAGTCCATATTACATTACAAATTGCAAACACATGCACTAAATCCTCACTGAGCAGGCTGTGATGACAATTTGACCAAAGGGACAAAGACTACAATTAAAGACATTTCCTCTATAATTTTATTGAAGCTTGTTTTGTTGTGTACAGTATTGTTTTCCACATTGTTTTCACATCTAGTTGTATGTTCTAGTTTAGTTTTTATTAACTATAATAACTTTGGCACAGACACAGTGATGAGAGCTTTCTATGTGACCTTAAAAACCTTTTGCTATCTTATTATGACGCTTGTGTCTCTCTTAGTGCTGGAGTCGGGAGAACTGGCACTATCATTTCCCTGGATGTGCTGCTTCAGCAGCTGGAGAAAGAACAAGCAGTCGGCATCAATGCCTTCGTACACAAGATGAGACTGAACCGACCGTACATGGTGCAGACGGAGGTAACTGTATTAAACTGCTTCTGATTGAGCCACCACTTCCTTAATTAGCTAACCATGTATGTCTTTATAGCCACAGCTGGTGAAACAACAGACAGCATTTTAGTCATCATAAGATATGCAGTTGTTTTTTTGTTTTTGTTTTTTAAATTGGGGTCCTTATTGTCCATCCTTTCAACTTGAAATATGAGTTTGAAAGTTTTTTTCTGTTGTTCAATTTTTGTTTTTCAAACTTTTTACACATTAACCAGCAGATGCCTCCTTAAAATATTTTTTAATCCAGTTTGTTAATTGCACTTGTTACAGCAAAACACTTGATTGAAATGTTATTATAGTCCTGTTTGTGACATTAGAGCCAGCATTTCTCTCTAAGGGTCTATGTCTACATCTTTTTAAGTAAGAGAGCTGAAAATTTGTTTTCATAAAACAAAGCCTTATTGGACCTTTTTGTTTATAAAAAAAAAATCGAATGCTTTATTTTGAAACTGTGCAGAAATGTTGAAAGAAACTATTATGATCTTTACAGGCAGAAGTTCTGCATTTCAAATAACCAACAACTTCTGGTATTTCCTTTTCAGTCCCAGTACATTTTTCTGCACCAGTGCATCATGGACAGTCTGCAACCAAAAGACACGAATGAAGAGAACATTTATGAGGATATATACGAAAACACGTATGAGACACCAGACAGCTTAGACGTCAGTGCCACTGCTCTCCAATAGTTCCGTCGGCACAATGTAAACGCCTAGTATTAACCCTGCACTTAATCTTTTATGCAGTTAATGAAAAACTATTTGTCTTTGACCAATATTTTGGTTTTAAACTTAATAATACAAACTATTACATCTTAACTGTTTCCGTATATGCATTGCACACTTCAGATCTTATTTAGTTTGCATCTCTTCTAAATATGTGATATCATAGTTGTTGTTGTTGTTGTTGTTTTTGTGTGAGAAAATAGCTCTCTGATGACTTGGGAATGTTAAAAATGTCATGGTCCTGGGTCCTTTTCACCCAGCATGTTGAGTTTCTTCTATTCTAGTGATATTTTGTATTATGGTTTATGTTCAGGTTCATTTATAGTCTCAGTTATTCTGTTTTGAATTTCTTTATACTCCCTGTTTAGTTCTTGGATTATTAGGTTTCCCCTTGTGTCTTTGCCCTCTGTGTCTCTCTCTCTGTGTCTGTGTTTATGTGTTTGTATGAGCCGCTGCGTCTTGTCTCCCTCCTTCTGTTCCATTCTATGTTTCCCGAGCCCGTCATGTCTCCTCTCTATCCCTCGTGTTCCCTTGCTCCCTTTCCTCTGCCTTTCCTCCACTCCTCTGTCAAACTCATGTGTCAGTCTTGCATTCATTCATTTCCTGTTTTATTGTGAAGGTCTTGTGTTCCATGTTCAGTGTGTTTAGTTTTGGTTCCCTGGTGTCGTCATGTCTAATTTGTCTCAGCTCTGTTCCCCATGTATTTTCTGTTTCCTCGTGGTTGTACTGTGTATTTAAGCCTGTTTCACTCAGTCCATTTCTATTCTCATGCCTGTCTATTTGCCTGTGTGTTTCTCTGTATGTTTAGGTTCCAGAATTCCAGTTTAGTTTTAGTTTTATTTTGTATCACCTGCACGGCAGCAATAAAGCTGTGTTTGTGAGTTTAAGTCTTACCTGTTAGTCTGTGTTGGGTTCTTTCCTGCCTGCTGCGCAGCCAGTTTATGACAAACACCACCATTTATGCATCTTCTTCTAAGTTTTGGTTTCAGTGTGTCACTGATTCTCTTTCCTGGACCAGAAACAACCATTTATGCATCTTCTTCTGTGATGTTGCTGCCTGAGGGGTCCTGACTGCTGGACACAGTAGAGAATTTACTATCAGTAACTTCCATTTCTGGCTTTGGGGGCCTCGTGGTTGATCTCTAATGGCCCTGACTGCTGCTTGCCCGGATATAGTGGCTCACTTTTATCAGCGTCAGGCGGGGGAGGGACGGAACATTTTAGCAATGTTGTGCAGCACACTGCTTTGATAATGTTAGACTGTTTAAGTGAGTCTTCTTGTGCAAAACAAAGTTATGTCAGACACTTGAAACACTTCTTCATGGAATCCAGTGTCGTCTGCATTACATTGAGGATCTTTGTGTGGGCCTCGTTGAAGTAGATCTTGTTGTCGTTTGAGGGCTCTGATAAAGGAGTCAAGATGTGCTTGCTTAAGTGGTAGCCTTTCCCACCTTTAAATGAAAGGCAAGAGAATGCAGTGAATATCACAGCACACATGTTCATTTTAAAACTTATGATGCAATATCATTTAACAGTCCTGTTAAATTTAAAGTCATTGTAGTGTACAGTTTACCACAAAGTAATTTGTGAATGTTGTATGTGGGCTGATGTAGAGGGGTGATTATTAGAGGAGTAATTAAAAGCATTAAAAGCACAATTACCACATTGACTCTAAAACATGACTGCACTGCAGGAGTATCTGTAATGTATCGTATGAGATTGCACTTGCAGTTTAGTATATACATTGCAACTGAGAAAAAAAATTAGTCTATAGCCGGACTGTGACATACACTGACCATGCACTTCACAGTTACACCACTTCAGCTGCTTGTTAATGCAAATATCTAATCAGCCAATCACATGGCAGAAACTCGATGCATTTAGGGACGTGGATAGTTTTTTAGGGTCTGTCTGAGCAGGACAATGCAACTGTTAATTAACTGCTTAGATCACACAGGTACCTGAAGGCAAAATATAACAAGCAGACACATTTTTCTTAGGAGTCACAATAGAAGTCATGAGGAATTGATATCTGATTTATTATTCTTATAATTTGGGTCCCTAAATGAAATAGATTGAAGGTTTAATGTAACTACCTGAGAAGATGGAGTGATGAAGAGATTATGTCCTGCGATGTATTATAGAATTAAATTTAAAATAGCTTATCAAGAATATGCTCATGACTGCACATCTAAATTTAAAATCTTCTGTGTTTATATTTTTACAAACATTGTATGTTTTAATATACCTTTGTGTGAAATTAAATATATATGCTTAAAAAGATTTAGCTTGTGAAAAAAACATCTGTTAAAACTCTCACTCATGATGTAAATTGCTTTGTTCACAAATAAATAATATATATAATATTTAATTTTGAATGATGTCAAAAACAAAATCATTTTTGTGCTTAATGAATGTTTATTATATTCTATATGTAATTAGAATTGCATTTCAATTTAGTTCTTAAATTTACATAATCATACCTTTTTATAATTAGACAACAGCATCAGAATGCACAGAACAGAGATATTTATGTATAATTAGTCCACAGAAACATACCAAAATATTACAAAGTAATCAGGTTTTATACTTAGAAATGTAAATTTCTTTTAAAATGCTTATATGAATTAGTTTCTTTATTTTGATCTGGGCATCATTAGTACATTAAATAAATATAAATGGGTGCTAATGAAGATTGTTAGCATCTGTTGGTCATTTGTAATAATGAACTACATCAACCTCCAACAACAACAAATCATAACAGCAGGAACATGGAGATAATGAGGACAGCAAAAGACAGCAATAAGGAAAATCAGTAACTGGTGAAATCTTGTCAAAAGTGCTGCAGGAGATGATGTTTCACCAACAATCTCCTGTAAGAATGACCCAAATCTTCAGGTGTTGGTAAAGATGTCAACATCTGCATGGCTCACTTTACGTCCACTGATTGTTACGACAGCAACTTGGAACCATGAAGACTCTGCTATTATCTCCCTGTGGATGTAAAACAGGATTCATAATCAGTGAGATCCAAACAGTCTGAAAGCTATATTTAAATATATATATATATATATATTTTTTTTTTTTTTTCATTCATATTCAGACTCACTTGAGGGTCTTGTTAGAGACCAGGACAGGTGTAGTTGCTGTCAGAGTCCAGCCCACTGGAGATGAACGGCACAAATCCTGGCCTATTAGAGCGAATGCGGGACTTGATCCAGGACTGGTAACGGGACACTCTGGAGTAGACTCCTGGCAGATTGGGCCGAGCACAACCAAAACCAAAACTTACAATTCCAGACTGGACCCAAACAGAGCCCTGTTTACTCACCATTGGACCTCCGGAGTCTCCCTGTAGAGATGAAGAGGACACATCTGAGAATCTTTGAAACACCTGATTATGTAACCAAATGAGATGAGGAAGCCTACCTGGCATGAGTCTTTGCCTCCTGCCAGAACACCAGCACAGATCATGTTGTCTGTGACTGTGCCCACTCCATTCAGGCAGTTACACTGTCTGTTTCCCACAACTGGCACCTCCACTTCTTGCAGCGTTTGTGGGAAGGGTAAGGCCACTGATGGGAAGAAAGATGAGGAGCTGTTTACACATAAACCAATGAACTACAGAACGCATGAACACTGAAACACCAACACCAGGCTCACCTCCCTCTTTGACTGCACCCCAGCCAGTCACCCAGCTATCAGTGCCATTGTTGAACACACTGCCACTCGCTGCCAGGCACACAGGTCTGATGTAGTCAGTGAATCTGACTGGTGAGGAGAGTCTGAGCAGAGCGATGTCGTTGTCGTAGGTCTCACTGTCATAGTTTGGGTGCAAAATGATTTTGGCAACATTTCTGGACACTTTGTTTGGATTTTCACCCTGCAGACTCTGAAGACCAAGAGAAACCATCCACCCAGACGGACTTGAACTAAAGTTAAAGAAAGTAAAAGAAAATATAGAAGTTTTGTCAAAAAAATGTACTGTAAAAATTTGTCGTTATGCTGCATTTGAGCTGGAAGAGTAAGAAAGCTTGAGTCAGTATTTCAACATTTATGTTCGTTAAATGTTTCAGGAATGTCATCATTTCCAGAATTCCCAATCTGGTATTCACCTTCTTAGACAAATATTAGTCAAAGTCCTGTTCCAGCTGGATCAGTTTAGGTATAAAGATTAAACAGATGTTTGTGTTACTCACCCAGAGAAGCAGTGAGCAGCAGACATCACCCACTCTTTGTTGATGAGGGAACCGCCACAAAAATGATTACCACGTAGCTGCACACTGACCTGCCACGGCCAGTATCCAGGTGGAGCATCTTCACCTCCCACTATCCTGCCGTTGAGTGGAGCAGTGCCACATACTGAAACAAAGATCAGCAGGATCAAACTTCAGAAGCAACATAAATCATTGTAGGTACACAGAAAACATGTTTTCCGTGTTTTTATTTCCGTGTTATTTATTTGGAAAATTATAATTTTTTTGTTTTGAATAATTTTAATGAATTATTTTGTTTTTTACTCAGAGAAATTGTTGTTTTACCTACCATCAAGCTGAGCATTTGAGTCTGGAAAGAAACACAACAGGATCAGTGTTGTTCATGAGAGGAGACAATTTTCAGATCCCATTTTAAAAAGTTTTAAGTGAAAATATACATTTGCATCTATATTTTAACCTAAAACATTTATGTTGTATGCACATGTTGGCATAAGCCTGACTTACCTGCCGACAGGAGGCTCACCAAAGCCAGTAAATGAATCCACTGCCTCAACGCCATTTTGTAACTGCACAGTTCTTGTGTGTCCCTCTTTTTGTACTTGTCACCCAGATTGCAGTGAGTGGCAAATATATAAGCAGAGTGTCACCTGCCACTATATTTGCCCCTCCCATGTGCACACCCCACGGCTGAAGCATTTCCTTCTTTCTTTAATTTCTGGTACAAAGACTTAAAGACCACAGTGCAATTTAAAATATATATAGTTTGTTTGTTTTGTTTCACTTTAAAAAATATATATAGTGATTTTTATATGTCATATTTGTAATAAACATGAATATTAGCAGTAGTTTTCGTTACAGACTTCTGCCCTTTTTACAGTTCAGTATTTCTTGCCACATTAATATTCTTCTCAAAGTCATTGAAAAACCTCCCTGTGGACTCCAACCAAATAAGGAGATTAAATATGTAAAATATCCAAAGACTGAGAAAGCGTCATCTGCTGGGATTGTGGTGAAATTCTGTACAAGTGTCAGGTGTCATTGATGTGTCAGTTGTGTGTTTCAGCACCATGGTTTACTATACAGACATAAAATGATATTTCAATGACAAAATATTTACTAGTTTTGTCATGTGTCTCAATGACTATCCAGTATCATGTTGTCATGATGTGACAACTATTTACATCACATTCAGAAACCATTATGACTAATTCCCTTTACACCCTAAGACTAAAATTGTTTATGTTAATTTTTTGCCTCGTCATGAATCATTGCATACTTCATGGTTACAAAAAGAAACATAATATCTATAGATGTTTATAAAGTGTTCAGACTTTTTTGAAATTATTTTTTTAAAAGTCACCTCTGATATTCTAAACTACCTGAAATCAAAGATTTATACAGATATGGTCATGTTAAAATATTTTGTAACATAACCAAGGCAAATGCACCGTGAGACTGAAGCAGCCTTCTGCAGAGCTCTGAGACATTCACAATATCAACCAACAGATCTGGGAAGGCTATAAAGAATGGCCACAATGACAACGAAAGTAGTCTGATAGGCTTCTCGAAGTGAAGTAACAAAGAACCTGGTGATCATTCCAACTAAGCTTCAGAAATCCTGTAAACAATCTCATGGGAGCACTCCAGCATATCTTAGATTTATGGCAATGGTCAGATGTTTGGTCTCAGTTCTACCATCATGAGTGTGCCATCAATAATCAGCTGCTCAATACAGTTCACCATAACAGTGAAAGCATTGTGTTATAGGAACACTAAGGTTAATTATGGAGTTCCACAGGGTTCAGTGCTAGGATCAGTTCTGTTTATATTATACATGCTTGCCTTGGGCAGTATCATCAGAAGTCATAGCATGCATTTTCACTGCTTTGCAGATGATACTCAACTTTATCTATCCATGAAGCCATATAACACACCAATTAGTTAAACTGCAGGACATGGATGACCTCTAATTTTCTGCTTCTAAATTCAGCTAAAATTGAAATTATTCCTGTTCCCTGGAAATCTTAGAAATATGGTTTCTAAACAGATTCTTACTCTGGATGGCATTACCTTGGCCTCCAGTAACACTGTGAGGAATCTTGGAGTCATTTTTGACCAGGATATGCACCTTCAATTAAACAAATATGTAGAAATGCTTTCTTCCATTTGCACAATCTGTCTAAAATTAGAAATATCCTGTCTCAGAATCACGCTGAAAAATGAATTCACGCATTTATTACTTCTGGGCTGGACTGCTGTAATTCTTTATTATCAGTAAGTCCTAAAAACTCCCTGAAAAGCCTTCAGTTAATCCAAAATGCTGCAGCAAGAATACTGACAAGGACTAGAAAGAGAGAGCATATTTCTCCTGTATTTGCTTCCCTTCATTGGCTTCCTGTTAACTCCAGAAATGAATTCAAAATCCTGCTCCTAACATACAAGGACTTTAATAATCAGGCCCTATCTTATGTTAATGACCTTGAAGTATATATCACCCCATTACAGCACAGGCAGAGCCTTCAGTTTTCTGGCCCCTCTTCTGTGGAACCAGGTTCCAGTTTGGATTCGGGAGACAGACACTATCTCTACTTTCAAGATTAGGCTTAAAACTTTCCTTTTTGCTAAAGCATATAGTTAGGGCTGGACCAGGTGACCCTGAATCCTCCCTTAGTTATGCTGCAATAGACGTAGGCTGCCGGGGGATTCCCATGATGCATTGAGTATTTCTTCTTCAGTCACCTTTCTCACTCACTATATGTTAATAGACCTCTCTGCATTGAAACATACTTGTTATTAATCTTTTCCACAGCATGTCTTTTGTCCTGTCTTCCTTCTCTCACCCCAGCCATTTGCGGCAGATGGCCGCCCTTCCCTGAGCCTGGTTCTGCTGGAGGTTTCTTCCTGTTAAAAGGGAGATTTTCCTCCCCACTGTTGCCAAAGTGCTTCCTCATAGTGGGTCATATGATTGTTGTTTTTGTTCTCTGTATGTATTATTGTAGGGTCTACCTTACAACAAAAAGTGCCTTGAGGTGACTGTTGTTGTGATTTGGCGCTGTATAAATAAATTGAATTGAAAATGGAAAATTAAATTTGTCCCTGGGCATTCTAAGTGTAGACTGATGAGGGTAAAAAAAAGAATTTACACAACTGTATGATGAGCTTCCCCTGACAAAATGTGACAAAATGTTAGGGGGGAAAACACTTTGTGAGTGTACTGTGTGACTTATCTAAAAAAAAGTCTTAAAAAAAACACTACAGTCTGGCATCAGTTAGCTGAGTTATTCACCTTGTTCCTGCAAAAGACAGCTCATGATACAAATCACTGGATTTGGTCATTATAATTAAAAATAACAGTCACCAGATGATGGTTAGGAAGGGTGGATTGTTATCATGTCTTCACACATATAGACAGGCGATAAATGCGGAGATTAGGTGTCTTTGTAATGTTTTAGGGGTTTAATTGTTGATTCTAATGTTCCATGTATGGGAAGGGTTGATAGGCTTTATCCAATAAAGACTAATTTCTGTCTTAGTGGGAGTGGTGTATTCCATAATGACAGTGTGCAAAGGATAACTGAATGATTTGATGAATATAAAAATGACGCATATGAATGTAATGCTATAGCCTTTTAGTACGCAAATTAGCCCTCATCTTACTGATATATTTATATATTTACACTGTGCTTAACCCTCATGTTGTGTTCCGATAAAATTTGACCAATTTAAAAGTTTTAACTCTGAAAAATGTAGTTAATTTGATCAGACTGACCCAAGATTCATTAAACATTGTGGACAAACTCATGGAAACACACAATATAAGTTGTATTAGTTTGCATACAATTTTGTGTGTTTCATTCGGCATTTGTCCACACTACACTCTGTTCAGGGAGATTGCTGTGGTCTGCTCTGAGATCCACTAGCCACCGAGCATTGCTGTTCTGTCCTGCTTCCTTCTCTATTATGCTCTTCCAGTATTGCTCAGTCTGGTCAAGTCTGAGATGCCGTTCTCATATTCTTCCCCTCCCACTCAGAGTACACCTTCAATGGTTCTGTGGAGCCAGTTTATTCTCCTGCCTTCTATTTGATTCACATGTTGTCTGTTCACAGTAAAATCTTCCAAATGCAAGCACCACACCTCCGATCTACTCCAGGCCTTTTATCTGCTTAATTGTTAATGACATAATGAAGAAATTGCTCACACCTACCTATGAACTAACCTTTGAGTCGATTGTCCAATTACTTCTGGTCCCTTTAAAACGTGGGTGGCACATGTTAAGGAGCTGAAACTCCTAAACCCTTCATCCATTCTGAATGTGGACCCTCAAATGAAAGTTGAAAGTCTACACATTATGTCCATGTCTATTATATAACTATATTTGGAATATATTTAAGTAAATGAAAAAAAAAAAAACTTTTGTCAATGTCCACTTATATATGGACCTAAATGTAGATTTGCATTATGGTATAGGTTTTCAATTCTATCCCTTTTTATTAAAATCCAGTTTAGTTTTTTTTAATGCAGTGTGGACTTACTTATTAAAGTGTAGTTTTAGTTTTAATTTTCTATCACTGTTCACTTTTGCTTTTTTAATTATCATAATTATTGTAATTTAATTATTACATATTGTAAACATAGCAAATTTTGAGTGTTATCTTTCATTTTATTTTTATTTTAGTTAACTTTAGTAACCTATATTGTAAATAACTGTTTTGGCAGGGCGTTGCTGGAGTCTCATGGAGTATAAAGCTATTTAATGAAAACTGCTAAATGTATCAAAATGGTCTTAAAAGCCGCCTTGTGTATGAGTATACTATAAAGCCGAGTGAATTTGTTGGGGGGGGGTTAAGGGTCAAAGTGTGGAAATAAGAAAAAGAAACATGTATTTATAGTGGAATCTACCTACAGTGCAGTTTTTTCTGTGTCAGATTGGTGTTATTTTAGAGATTGAGATGTAGAATGTGTATAAAACTGTCTGAATGAATCACTATAGTCACTTAAATGACCTTTCTTCTCCAAGTTATTCAGCTTTTCTTAAGTATTATCAGTAATGTTTCTTAAAAAATTTAAATTGAATAAGAAACACACTGAATCTTTTGTGTGTGACTTATTGATTAATTTGCTCCTGTAGGAGGAAGATGAGGCTAGTTTTTCACAGGATTAACTGAGGAAGCAGCAGAGTCCTTCTTCTGGAAAAACCTGAAGCGCTTTTTTTTCCTTTTTCAGGCACAGTTTCTGTAGATCTTTTTTCTGTGCTATTAGCAGTGTTGGTCAAGTTACTTGAAAAAAGTAATCAGTTACTAATTACTGATTACTTCCGCCCAAAAGTAATCCCGTTACTTTACTGATTACTTATTTTCAAAAGTAATTAATTACTTAGTTACTTAGTTACTTTTTAAAAACACGATTTACAACCTGAATAGGTGATAAAGCGATAGATCTTTCAGCCCAATTCTACTTTTTCTGCATAATCCATCATACAAAATGTAATCAAATGGAAACGTCTCTTTTTAAAACTTTAAACTTTAAATCTTTTAACTTTATGCATTAAGCAAAAACTTAATTATATGCAACATTCTCTGACTGGAAGAAATTTGTTTAACATTTAAACCTATTTTCTGCACATTCCAGCACATAAAATAAAATATTTTTTTGTGTTTACACTCACTCTTTCAAATAGATGCAAGTAAAACACAGAAGAAAAATAAATAAAATCAAAGACCAGTGGTCCTGTTGCTCTATTTTCACCTGTAAAGCAGGACTGGGGTAGGCGGAGGTTTACCCTGGTGCAGGTGTGCCGCAGCAGTCAGTGGAAGAATCCGCGAGTTTCTCTGTGAATTTCCCATTACAGTCGTAGCGCACTCGGCGCTTGCTTGGAAGTTTAGGGGTTTTTTCACTGTAAAAAGAAGTTTTCTTCCCACGCACAACGGACACTAATGTTTTTGTCACTTTTTATGGAATCAAACTCAAAATAAGGTCAGTACTTCCACGCTTTAAACGCTGCATGCTCAAACTCTCTCCCGCACTGTCCATTGTTGATCTGCACACAGCTGTTATTACAAACGTTGCACTCGCTTACGTCACTGTCATGAGACGTTCTCGCAAAAAATCACGGTTTTAGTAACGCAGTAACGCAGCATTCCTACGTGAAAGTAACGGTAATCTAATTACCGTTTTTGCAATAGTAATCCCTTACATTACTCGTTACTTGGAAAAAGTAATCAGATTACAGTAACGCGTTACAAGTAACGTGTTACTGCCCATCTCTGGCTATTAGGTTTATGATCTATCTGAAGAAACTTTGTGCTGCACTTCAAGTCTACACCTTTTGGCCAGTTCTTCTCATTAGTCTTGCTTTTCTTCTTGCTTTTTTTGCAGTTCTTCATATTTCTGTTATATTTCTTCACAAGTCACCATCAAGTGCGGGATCTACCAAGGAGATGCGCTGTCCCCACTACTGTTCTGCAAAGGCCTGAACCCCCTCAGTGATATCATTGAAAAGACTACCTACAGATACCGACTATGGAATAGAGCAGTCGTCAGCCACCTTCTCCACATGGATGACATCAAACCGTATGCCAAGAGTGTGTATGCCAAGAGTGAATGAGACATCGATTTACTGATCCACACCACCAGGATCTACAGCAGTGACATCGAAATGTCTTTTCGGATTGGAGAAGTGTAGTTGGATGGTACCAAAGAGAGGGAAAAACTGAGGGGATTGAACTACCAGAAGGCAACATTGCAGACATTAAGGACAGCTACAAGTACCTGGGAATCCCACAAGCAAATGGGAACAATGAGGAGCCCGCTAGGAAAGCTGCAACCACCAAGTACCTGCAGAGGGTCAGGCAAGTCCTGAGGAGTCCCGGGCTATCAACACCTACGCCCTGCCCATGACCAGGTACCCTGCTGGGTTAATAAACTGGTCAAAGGAGGAAATAGAAACCACTGAAATCAAGACAAGGAAGCTCCAGACCACGCATGGACGGTTTCATCCCAGCACCCTGAGGCTGTATGGTAATCAAAAGGAAGGAGGCCGGGGACCAGTGAGTGTCAGTACCACAGTCCAGGATGAGACAACAAACATCCATGTATACATCAGGAAGATGGCCCCAACAGACCGTGTGATCAGTGAATACCTCAGGAGGCAGAAATCCAAGAAAGAGGAGGAAGAGGGGGGACCATCATGGAAGGATAGGCCCCTGCACGGTATGTACCACCGGCAGACAGTGGAAGTGGCTGACATCCAGAAATCCTACCTACTGGCTGGACAGAGCTGGGCTGAAAGACAGCACAGAGGCACTAATCATAGCAGCACAGGAACAAGCTCTGAGCACAAGATCCATAGAGGCTGGGGTCTATCACACCAGGCAAGACCCCAGGTGCAGGCTGTGTAAAGATGCCCCTGAGACAATCCAGCACGCAACAGCAGGGTGCAAGATGCTAGCAGGCAGGGTATACATGGAACGCCATAACCAAGTGGCCGGCATAGAATACAGAAACATCTGTGCCGAGTATGGCTTTGAAGTCCCGAGGTCAAAATGGGAAACGCTCCCTAGGGTGATCGAGAATGACCGACCTAAGATCCTGTGGGACTTCCAGATACAGACGCACAAAATGGTGGTGGCTATCCAACCGGATATAGTAGTGGTGGACAAGCAGAGGAAGATGGCTGTAGTGATAGACATAGCAATACCAAATGACAGCAACATCAGGAAGAATGAACACGAGAAGCTGCAGAAGTACCAAAGGCAAATAACAAAATACAGCCAGGATTAGTTAACATTTTTGGTGCTATTTAGAGAACAAATGTACATAACCAGCACTTTTTTACATCACAGCAATGACCTTGTGTTTACAGAGCAATTTGCACTTTTGTGTGATTGTGTGTTTTGAGTCTTCACACCAGAACTGTGTCATGAATTTACTTCTTCATCGTCTTTCTGCTGTTTTACTTGTGTAAGCCTAGTGTGTGAGCACATTTGTGACATCAAGGCACCAACACTGAAGCTGTTCTTACTGTAACCTGTACCGTTTCCAACAAAGTAGTCTGGAAAATATAGAATTACAAGACAACGTTACTTTTAGTAGTTCACGCAACTAATGAGTCATTAAACTCAGAAGGAGGTCTATAGACAAGTTATTGTGCACATGCCACAAGGACAAGCAGTGTATACTCTTTCACCTGTGGTAAAATGCAAAGCATCAACCTTCATATTTTTACCCCACTCCACTGTTTGAGCCAAAACAAAACATGCTGAAGTCAAAATTAGTCATCTCTGGTCAAAATTTGTTACAAAGGAGAAACATAGGGAAGTGAAGAGTTCAAGATATGTCACAAGTGTTAAATTGGAAAACTATCAGGAAGTAAACTGCGGTGATTAGGAAAAAGAGGAAATAATGAAATGAGGAATTGATTCATGAGAAAATATTGCGTAATTTCGTTTGAGCTGTCCAGTCAGTCATGAACTGCCATCTTTTCGGGAACTACAGAAACTAAAAAAGTTTTCAGCAGTGGAAAAGAGAAAAGGAAGGAGGAAATGTTCACATCAGAGAAGCTGTAACTACAGAACATGAAAACATGTTTCTTGCACTTCTATATGGACTGTACCTAATCTGCAGATCTAACTGTTAATTGTCTACTCATTAATCTATCTGTAATTTGGTCTGTAATTGTAGTACACATGTTGTGGAAACATAAATCTGTCTACACTGTCACTGCTGACTAAAATTACTTATTTGTTACTAAAAATAATTCCCCACAACATAAACTGTTATATTTATAATAAGGTTAGTGTAATGTTGTTCAGTGTATATCTTCAGAAATCAGTTAAATTCAATATGTCACCATGTTTACAAGTTAGTCTGCTGGTGATGAATCCCAGGCTCCCTTCTCAGGAAATTCTGACTAATTTTGGGTGAAAAAATAACAACAGTCATGTTATGAAAAGCTTTGATTACAGTCAAAGTCAGTTAAGTCATAGAGGCTGACTCTTATCTAGACTGGCTGATTTGATGTGACTGAAACCCGGCCTAGGATGACCAGTGATTTGAATTCTACAAATGTTACCACACTGAAAAGATTTCCATACCCTCTAAGTTATTAAAAAGTGAAAACAGGATAATAAAATTAAATCTAAAACATAAAATGATTGTATTTGTTAGATTTTTATTTTCTTTTACTTTTGATTGGTTATGCTACAGGGTCTGTGTGCAAAGTATCCAAAACCATGCAGAGCTGCAGGGTCACTGTTTTCGGACTTTGTTTAGATATGAAAGCTCTGGCTCACAATAAGTTCAAGAAGTCTGTGCTCTCGTGTCTGCCTGGATTCCAGAGTGTTTACACTTTACATGTTCTATACTTTCTGTCACTTCCACTTAATTCTGTCATCATCAATCTGATTCCATTATCTTCTTGCCCACCTTCAGCAAGCCAATTAGTCTCTCTTCCTTATTATTTATTTATTTATTATGTGAACTTAGTGCTAGTCTGTCATTCTGCCATTCTGGCTCTACTCCCCCCCCTCCCCCACCACCACCACCAAATACCAAATTTGCCACAATGTCAAAGAATTGCTAAACCTATGGCTGACACATTTATGGCATTGAATACTTTAAAAATCCTAAGCAAAGAATTCAACAGAAGAATCCAATACAAATCAATCAAAACACCTGTAAAAGCCAAACTAAAAAGAAGCGAATGTGACAAATTAAAATGTCAAACAGAAACAAACTGAGTTTTTCAGTGCATGAAAGCCTACTTAGTGGTTGATTACTTAATAAAAAGACACAAACACGTGGCATTACAGTAGTTATAGACTTCCGATACTTCTGATTTACCAACTAATTGAATAATATGTCTTAGTGTTTTAGTGACTCAGTCTGTTCTGTATTTTTTTCCACTTTCCACAGAAAAGGTTATTTGCTGCATTAAGTGACTTCATCCTCACTCATACATCATGCCGGTATTACAAGATACAGCATCCAGAGCAGTATGAAGTTAAGGAATGTTTCTTCATGGTTCAAAGGTTGCTCAGCAGAGGATGATTTAAAGATCTGTGTGAAATGGCACGATGGACGATTGGTCAAAATTAGCCAATGAAAATGTGATATTAACTTTTTATAAAGAAGGAAAACACATTTAGTCTTTTGATTTAAATATGTATATATATATATATATTAAAATTAATTAAAAATAAAAGCTAATTATGCAAGCTTCTAGCTTTGATTGAGGTTGTTTAGAACAAACCTGATGACACGAACTCTTAGAAAACTTATAAATAAACCACCAGACTTTGAGGGCTGTGAGTAAAAAAACAACTCCGAATGAGGCCAAAAACAGATGGAAACCTGCGCAGTTATTAAATTAAACACAACAGTCTTTACTCTCTGTGTTTTACTTTATAAATTGAGTTACTGTGAGCAACACGCATGTTAACAGTGGTATAATTCTGTTGAAGTACGCTGTGTATTACGATTACAGCCTGCTGTCTTTAGCAGTCTCAATATTTTTCTTGCCTGGGTTGGATTTGGATTTCTCCAAAAGATGTGCTCATCACCATTACTGACAGTCTGTTATAATAAGTCGTTTTGGTTGGAATTGCAGGGCTTGTCTGCCTCATTTGTTTCACAGAGCAGCATTAAAAAGATGTGGCGATAGTCAAATTGGCCAGCAGATGTCACTGTGGAGATTGGTTCAGATTGTTTCGAAGCCTCGATACAATTCCTGCACAAACGGTTCAAACTTGTCGCCTCGCTTTGCCCATTATTATTTTCATCAGTTCTTTGGTAAGTAAGAAATAGACAAAACATTAAATGTAAGAAACTGAGGTGTTTGCACCATTAAATAACAATACAATTACGGGCAGTTTTTCACATTTTACCATATTAACTGTTTTTGACTTTGTTCTTTTGACCCACAGTTGAAATAAATTTTATTTTAATAATCAGATTTTTACTTTGAAGCTGAGCTAATGAGCTGCCACTGCTTGTTCTGTTTTTTTATGACATGTGGTCTAATAAATTAGTTAAAAACTGTACATATTGTAATGAAGCACACTGTATTAGATATATTTGTTTATTTTTTATCATCTTTTTTTTCTTTTTGTAGGTCTGGTGACTTTTTGGGGGGGACGGGCAACTTGAACAGTCGTTCCAATAAAGTTTGTTTGAACTGCTATTAAATAGACATTTATCTCCATCTGCTGGTAGGACTGAGTAAATGTACTGTAGAGAAAGGTATAGCCACTTTTAACACATTTGACCATATAACAGCCCAGAATTAAATCACAACAATCACACAGAATTAAGTCAGAATTCAAAAATGTGTTTTAATCATTACCAGTTAATAAAAATATACAAAAGTAGCTGCTGCACAACAAAGTTTCTGTATTGAGAACCAACTTATAGATATTCTGAGTCAAATCTCCAGTTATTTTTCTGTGAAAATACTGAATGTAAACTCATGTAAACACTGGCAAAATACTGTGAGATGAATCCAGCAGGGTTTCAGGATGGCAGGAAGGGAACATTTGTTACATTTCACAGGCAACACTTTCTATCTGGCTTTTTCCTTAATTTCCTGAACTGCTCTCTTCCGTTTCAGGTTGGTGTAGAGCAATGCAAAGTTGACAATATACGTGGAGACACAGACCATGCAGAAGTCTCCCAGAACAAATGCGAGAATAGATGCAAGATAGAGTGAACCAGCCACAGAAACCCAGGAGGAGAAGACCAAAAAAGCTGCTGCTTTTTTAGACACAGACAGTCCTGTAAAGAAAAAAGTCAAATAGAGAGGATATCAGGACCTCAGTCAAACATAGTACATTATTGGGAAATTTCACACAGTCTCACGTCCAGAGTGGAGTAAATGTATTGCTCCATATACATATTATGCAATCCTCAAATACCTGAAATACTTGTGCTTGCCATGGATCACAAACACATTGGATTGCAAATGATATTCTAAATAAAAAGCTCTCAGCATTGCACTGTAATTTACAGAAGGCAATCAGAGACTAACCAAGGCCCATCTGCAGAGTGTAAAATATGATGCCAAGAACACTGTTGGGCTGGTTTAGAGGACTATCTTTGGCCACAAAGTACTGGACCAAACCAAAACCACGTCCCCATCTGCCAGAAAGAAAGAAGTAACAGTCAGAGCAGCAATTTCTTCAAAATAAAATGAACAATTTTTTTATTTTTTTATTTTTTTATTCCTATGAAATATAATCAGCCTTACAGAGATATGCAATGTGATATAACCATTTAAATGTACACAGAAAGTATCTATGGCCAAAATGCTTACTTTCAGTAACTTCATTACATGTAAATGTTCTATCAAATTTTGTTACATAAGTACAATGTTAAATGTTAGATTTAAGCAAATGAAATTTACTTGAATGGTATACAGAGTTTATAATCAACATATTTTCCTTAATGATTATTTAATTTAATAAATAAACCGTTGATATTATACATTACCGCTGCATTTTACTCAAAATCACTGCTTCATGTTTATGAGGGCAAAGAATCATTTCTTAAGTGTAGAACATCAAGCGTGTAATAAAGATTGATTCTCTTAAAAATGACAAGAAATGTCAAAATAAACGTATATACCTTGTATTCTCACAATGTGAAACAGGAAGCTACTTGATGTAAAGTATTTTCAGATAAATTAAGAACACGTGGCAATTCAGCGGGGGTTAGAAAGGCTAGAAAAAAATATGTTAAAGTATCAGCTGGAAGACAAGGTTAGGATCAGATATGGATCAGTGGTCACCTGAAAACAGATCCAGGTAAGCTGATTCTGCACAAAAAGCGCAGTTATGAGGAAAAACGAAAGGCAGGAGTCATATCATACCTTGAGGTAAAAACTTTGGAGCAGCTTACAGACTCCCCCAGGTCGCACAGCGCTCTGTAATCTGGGTTTCTCTCCCGGGATACCTCGACGTGAAGGGCATAAATAGACAAAACCAAACCGAAAAGGCACAAAAACATGCGTACCTTTCGCTCCCATTTGGGGAACCCCTGAATGGCACCCATGTGGACACTAAAAGATGAATTTATTGCACCAATGTGTTGAAACTGCACGGTCCAGTCTGGTTTTCTTTCAAACGTCACCGTCCTCCTAGTCAAGACGACGTGTTCGTGCTCAGATTGTCGCTTTTGATTGGTCTGTGCGAGTTTTGCGACTGCTTTTCATTGGACGGTGGAGTCCAGATGTTGGCAGATGGGTGTTTGCACTGTATTTTTCTGTGGACTTCAGTCTGTTTGGGCTTTGGGGAATGTTAATAACCGCCCTAGCTGTTCATCTCACGCCACTGGAAGATTCCACTGCTAAACTACTATACCTGAAGGAGTTTGTTTGTTTGTTTGTTTTTACTTAACCAAAAGTGTCTGAATTTTTTCTTAACATATCCACTCGGAAATGCGTCATTAAAATTGAGCTCAACTAGAGGTAACAACTGCTTAATCCTTTAAATAAAGTAACATAACGTGCTTAGTAAGCTGTGAATTATACTATCAGGATAGTTTGGGAGATTTTAACAATATAATTTTCTATGATTAGTAGTTAGTATATTCTCCAGCTTTAGCATTTGTTACCTGACTGATCAGATAATCGCAGGCTTCGGGCTTAGTTGGATATATATTATTATTATATTATATATAAAGTTAGTGTAAAGCACCAACAGGAGCAGGTATCTTTCCCCAAATCTGACTCCTCCTAAAGTAATTGAACTGTGGGGAAAACAGAAAGAACAGAAACAGAAAAAAAAAAACCCCACAAAGATAAATAAATTGAAAAAGCGGAGACTGTCCAGCAATGTGCCGCCTCCCAACGCGTCCTCTGTTCCCATTGGACGAACTACTTGACGTCAGCGCATGTGGTTGGTCCGCATCATGGCACTCAAACCCTACGCGGAACTATACGAGGAAGCGGCAGACAAAAACAAAAGATGGTCGCGCTACTACGGGGTTAAAACATCAATGCTGGTGTTGTGGGTGACTCACAAGGTGAGCGCACATTCCTTTAACAGAAAACACGTGTCAGTGTTTTTCCGTTTTGTTATATAATCGACAAAAATGCCGTTTAACGATTTCTGTGTCTAGAGTGCTCCAGCTTCAGGTAACGTTATTAGCCTACGCCCCTGCGAGTAGTCCTTGTCGTGCGGTTAGTTTATAACTATGTAGTACACAAATTAGTGTGTTCTTACAGACAGCCTCTGCTGGGTTTGGCCTTTAGCTACTCGCATGAAGACTCCAGCTTTATTGTGGAGACGTTAGTAGAGAGCTACAGGTTTGGTTTTGGCCACTTTCACTGCCAGGCCTAGCGGGTGTGGAGTTACTAATCACACCTAGTTTGAGCCCTAGCAGGTCACTCTCACACAGTTTATCAGCGTTTAAAAGTGTGTTTTTATTTGTCAGAAGCAGTAGTTTCTTTTTATTTAAGTTTTTCTCCTAAATCTCAATTGAGCAAAACTTTCCCATGTGGTGGTTCAGTCTCTATTATTCCTCAGTACCCACATTAACGGAGGCACTCCTGGGATGGCTTCCATGCGCCCAAGTGTTAACAGAAAATGCTTTTATATGGGCATAATTTGAGTTTTCAGTAAAACTGATTTTAATAGTGACAGAAATGCTGCCGCTGGATGGCACTGGTCTTATGGATTACATAGTGTTGCTGCTACAGATTCCAGCATAACACATGTGGGTCAAACATAAGGCCCGGGGGCTAGAATCGGCCTAGCAGAGACTTTAATCGAAAATGTTAAGGAGAGCATAAATTTTGTATGTTTACATTTATTTTAATAAATGTTACAGCTTTTTCTTGTTGACTCTCCCATGACCACTCATACTAGCCCCAAAATAATTAAGTAATAAATAAATTGAAATAAAAGTTTGTTCTTTCAATATCAGCTATAGAAAGCTCTGTTTTACAACAGTGACATTTTCTGTGAAGTAATAGAAACTTTCTTGTTTAGAAATACAGGACAGTCTAGACCAGGGGTCTCAAACTCGTGGCCCGGGGGCCACATCACCCCTACTTGTATTTTGACGTGAAGAAATATAATGCAATTTGGCCCTTGAAGTTACTTTTTTTGTTAGGAAGGATTTGTGTGTTGTCGAGTGCAATGTTAAAAATAAGTTCTTTAAAAAGCAAAAAAATATTTAATATGAAGAAAATATGAGTGCAGGGAGGGATTGGCTGTGTTAGTTCGGTGAGAGTTATTTGTAAAGAAAACAATTTTCACTAGCAGTCACACTTGGTACACTTAGTAGTAGGGCTGTGCGATATGAACCAAAATTTTTGCGTTACCTCAGCTCAGGTACAGATATCAGAAGGAAAATACAAATAAAATACAAACAAATAAAAAATAAGTAAGATAATACACTATATACAACGGTAGCATACACAGTATGTGATTATGGATATGGTTGTGGAAATATGCAAGACATAAACTATATAGCTTAACATAACTATTGTACCACTACTATTCCTATGTATAGACATGTACACACACACATGTACACACTAAATATAAATATGTATACATATACATACATATATACCTGCACACGTCCATACACATAGAAGGTCCATTAAGCATGAAGTGGTGACTGTGGATGTCCACTGTGTCCAGTGACTTATGACATCGTGATTGAGGAGTTACAGAGTCTAACTGCTGTTGGGATGAATGATCTGCGAAATCGCTCCTTCCTGTAGTGAGGGTGTTTCAGTCTCTGACTAAAGGAGCACATATATACATATATACACCACAGTTATTCATTTTTCAATCACAAGCAGCAAATAAGAGCAGTAAATAAATCATATTTGAGAAAATATAGAAGGTTTACATGGCCTGAATTCACAATACACGGATAGTAGAAATGCTGATTTAATTCTAGCTGTTTTATAAAGCTGTAGTCTAATATAATCCCAAGTGGCGCAGTTAAGAACTTTCCAATTCCTCCAACTTTTCTGTTTTTGATTCTTTACAGAAAAATGTCACTTAAGGAGGGCGGAGAGAGTAAAAATGGTCAACCTGTGGCATCCCCTGAAAGAATGGCCACAGACAAAAGCAGAGAAAACCAGAACCCACGGGGAGTCGAGGTACCGGGCAGCAACGCGGACACCAGCACGGCAGCTAAAAACCTGGCTTTGCTTAAAGCACACTCTTTAGATGTGAAGTTTGATGTCGGAGAGGAGTATGACATCATAGAAACCATTGGCACCGGGGCCTATGGTGTTGTTTCCTCTGCCAGGAGGAGGGACAATGGTAATGCTGATTTAGTTTAAAATATATATGTAATTAATTCTGTCTTTAGTACAATGCAGAATAAATGATCAAATGTGGCTCTCCCTTAATTCTGTTCTGCATTTACACTTTGCAGGCCAGCAGGTGGCAATAAAGAAGATATCCAATGCATTTGAAGTGGTGACAAATGCCAAACGCACACTGAGAGAACTGAAGATTCTTAAACACTTCAAACATGACAACATTATCGCTATCAAAGACATCCTGCAGCCAAACCTCCCTCATTCTGCCTTCAAGTCTGTGTGCGTACTTTTCTTTTTTCTAACTTTGGCAAATAACACGTCCACAGATAGATCTGTATTTTATTAATAAATACAAGAGCTGGAAACATAGTCATCAAATTGGATGTTGTTCTGTTATGCCCAGCCTTCTTCCTGCAGGGAGGAATTTTGAGAGTTTTTTCAAAGAGATTATAATCAGAGCTGAGGAATGCATGTCATGCATCCCCTTTACTGTACAAGGGCATGCTTACTGTCCTGCTCCTGCCCCCAACAAAAGGGCCACCTGATCTAGAAAAATACAAATAAAAAATGAAAAAAAAACATGCACAATGTTTTTTGTACATTTAAATAAAACTAAAACAGTTTATAAAATAGCAAAAAACAGTCATTTTTCTCCCCACGTGTAATTATTTGACCAGTTATGTGTAAATCAAAATTGTTGACCTGACATCTTTGTGCACACAACATTTTAATGATTCTTGTTTAGAAGACTAATAAGATTTAGTAAATTTATTTGAAGTCTGTTTCATTGGGTAAGAATGACGTGCCACTGTGCATCATTACTAGTCTCCCGTCTCCCCTGGGCAACAGTTTATAAATAAAAAGTATTTTAATATATTTTGCCAAGTGGGCATGTTTTTCACCTTACTTTTGCTTTTCCTGTGTGTGCAGGTATGTGGTGCTGGATCTCATGGAGAGTGACCTGCACCAGATTATCCATTCTGCCCAGACGCTGACCCCAGAGCACACGCGCTACTTTCTGTACCAGCTCCTTCGTGGCCTTAAGTATGTGCACTCTGCCAACGTCATCCACCGTGACCTCAAACCTTCCAACTTGCTGGTGAACGAAAACTGTGAGCTAAAAATCGGTGACTTCGGCATGGCAAGGGGTCTCAGTTCACACCCTGAGGAGTCTCATTCCTTCATGACTGAATATGTGGCGACTCGATGGTACCGTGCTCCGGAACTCCTGCTGTCTCTGAATCACTATAGCTTGGCCATTGACTTGTGGTCCGTGGGCTGCATCTTTGCTGAGATGTTGGGCCGTAAGCAGCTGTTTCCTGGAAAGCACTATGTACACCAGCTCCAGCTTATTTTGAATGTGTTAGGCACTCCTCCCGAGGGCCTAATTGGTGCTATTAGGGCTGACAGGGTCCGCGCATATGTTCAGAGTCTTCCATCACGATCTCCCATACCTTTGGCCAAACTATATCCACAAGCTGAACCAAAAGCTTTAGACCTGCTGGCGGCCATGCTGCGCTTTGACCCTCGCCAGCGAATAAGCGTGACAGAAGCTCTGGAGCATCCTTACCTGGCTAAATACCATGACCCAGATGATGAGCCAATTTGCGTGCCAGCTTTTGACTTTGAGTTTGATAAGCTTCAGATGAACAAGGAACAAATTAAAGAGGCAATTCTTATGGAGATCCAGGACTTTCACAGAAACAAACAAAGCTCTCGTCAGAGGCTGCAGTTCAGGCCTTTGGTGAGGGTGAATGGTGGAGCTGCAGCACAAAGCAGTAACCACTGCAGTGCTCAGCCTGCAACTGTCAACCTGAACGAATCATCAGTGGTTCCCTTGGCGCAGCACCCACAAGCAGCACAGCAAATGAGAAAGGTGAAATCTCAGCAGCACCAAGACCACACACCAGCAGAACGGAGCCACGCATTTACAAATCACATGACGACCTTCAGTAAGCCTGCATCTGCTTTAAAAGTCGCCCCACCCCATGTGACCCACAATTTACCTCTCCTCGCTAAAAGTGAAAGTGGCCCGGTTGATGTGGACATGCCAAGTGCCAACTCGGAAAACGGTCAGCCAGAAACTATAGATTTAACAACACCGGTGTCTAGTCAGGACGGTCCATCAGAGACGATGAGAGACAGCGAGACACAAGGGCAGCTAGCAAGCAGTCAGGCTCCTCTAGCTCAAAACACCCAGAGCCAGAGCATGGCCCAGCCTGCAAACTCCATTCCTACAAAGCCAGCACAGGCAGTGACAACACTCCCCACCGCTGTGCCTTCCCTCTCTCTCTCTGCAGCACAGGCCCAGTCACTTTCTCAATCCCTTTCACAGTCCCTGTCCAAGAACGCCAGACCTGCTCCATGTGCAGCAGAGGGAACCAGAAAAGAAGGTGCTATTTCAGAAGATACTAAAGCTGCACTTAAAGCGGCTTTATTGAAATCAGCTCTCAGAAATAGAGCCAGGGGTGGTAAGTTGGTTCTTTCCCATAATCTGCTTTTAATCGCTTAAAATTTTAGACCGCCTTCATCTGAATGTAATATTCTCTTTGCAGATGGAAGCACCTCAGCTCTGGGCACCGACACGGGCGCAGGAGGAGGTGCGCCGTCCTCCCTGTCTTCTGTTCCGGAGTCGCGTCGGCCTGTCACAGCCCAGGAGCGTCAACGAGAAAGAGAGGAGAAAAGAAGGAAGAGGCAGGAGCGCGCGCGAGAGAGGGAGAGGAAAATGAGAGAAAAAGAAAAAAGAGAGGGAAAACAAGGGGATTCGCTGGGCGGGGTTCTGCTGACTGACAACGATAAAAGTCTTCTGCAGCGCTGGACAAAGATGATGGACAGCCGCAATGAGAAAGCTCAGCCTTCTAATAACAACGGTGCAAAGAATAAGGACTGCAATGTACAGAGAGGTGTAGTTATGGGTGACAACACTCAAGGAGCACTGAATAACAAAACAGATAAGGAAGCGAGGAAGGTTCAGTCTCATGAACAGTTAATGTCTCAAGTTAAACCTAACCAGCCGGGCTTGTTTCAGCCTCCCAGCACCCAGCAACCATCGTTAGTTTTCTCCATGAGCCAGACGAAGCCTCCAGCAGATATAGTTGTCGCTGTAAGCGGAGGCATAGATATAATGACTGTCACTAGTGGCTTTGTTAAAAACGACACACTCAAATCTCACAGTGAGAGCAATGGGCAGAGTGGATTCAACTGTTTGGGGAATTGGAGTGGGCAGCAATTAGAGACGAGGGCGCAGCCAAACAGGACATCACAGCCGCTGCCGTCGAGCTTTCTCCAGCCACAGCTCCAGCCTCAGAATCAAACCCAGCTCGACCCTCAGCCTCAGTCACAGCTGCTCGCCCTGGAGGGTTTTTTGTCGAAAGCTCCGCCACTGAGCACCAGAGATACAAACAGGAATGTGGATATCAGGGGGCAGAATAATCACAACTCCCACCATAACTCGCTGACTGCAAGTGCTGGGCAAATGGAGAAGATCTGTCCCTCTGTAGGAGAGAAAACTGCACCACAGACCACAAATCCTCTCTGTGGGTCTTTAGGAGTCCCCTCTCAGCCAAAGTCCAGCTTGGGATTCACAGATACTGGACAGCAAGGACCCGCCATTGCCCCTGATATTCATATGGTGACACTCCAGCTCTCAAAGTCCCAGGTGTGCATTCTTATTTTACTGTAGCTTTTACCCACACAGAGTGCATTTTGCTACAAAGAAGTTACACCGATGTATTTTTGCCCTCAAAAATTTCGTCTTCTTTAGATAAATACCAGGGTTAAACGTCACAGTCTTCTGCTTGTCTTAAAGTGATTTAAAGGGTCCAAAGTTCAGTTGA
This sequence comes from Oreochromis aureus, assembly GCF_013358895.1. Classification (NCBI taxonomy): domain Eukaryota; kingdom Metazoa; phylum Chordata; class Actinopteri; order Cichliformes; family Cichlidae; genus Oreochromis; species Oreochromis aureus. The sequence continues at coordinate 18,042,909 of NC_052949.1, forward strand.
TCTAATGTTTTCTTCTTTTCTGGTGTCAGGTAGAGGACCTTTTACCCCCTGCATTCTCAGTCACCCCTAAGGGCAGCGGGGCTGGCTACGGCTTGGGCTTTGACCTGGATGACCTTCTCAACCAGTCTCTTACAGACTTGCAACACTGTGACAGAGAAAGGTGAGGTCTGATGCAACTCTTATAGAAAGAAAAAAGAAACACTTGCTGCTCATTCATATGAAAACATTATTTGCATCCGCTTTGTTGTACTATTTATTTGCTACCCCATGAACTGAATATAAAGAACTGATGTCTGGGTCTGAAAAGTGAAGATATTTAATAGTAAGTACCTCAGACATGCATTCTTTCTAGTAGCCTGCAGGGTCGACTCCTCTGGTCTCAAAAAAAGAAGTCAGGTCATATTTGAGAACATGACCCTATTTTCCCACTGGATTTGTGGCATAAGTACACACTGACCTGAATAGTTTGGGTTACTAGTAGTGCAAGTATGTCAGTTAATCAACTACATCTTCATAAGGGTCATAACAATCCTCTATAAAGCTACTTGTAAACAGCTATTAACACAGCAAAGGAGCAGAGTGAAGTTGGATGAGTCATGCGTACAAACAACCTAACTAGCCGTCATTTTGAAAGTATAATGTAATCAAATGTGTCAGCTTCCTTGATTCGGTCCTTGAGTCGTTTAGTTTTAGTTAATGATCTAGCTAATGTGTGTTTAGTGTCACTTTTACAATAAGCACCAGTGTAAATGATTTCTTAAAAGAGTTAAAGCTGCATATTTTAAAGGAACTTTGACCAAGTGCTGAAAAACAACCTGGTCACACTTGTTTTTTTGTTAAAATACTGCTGAAAGAGCTGCATGTGAAGGCATTGTGGCCTTATCTTATTTAGTTTCATATCAGTTTTCATATTTTCTGCATTTTCCTATTTGTCTTCAGTTACGACTCAGCTCCCCTCTCGGCTTCCCTGTTATCTGATTGGAGCGAAGTCCACCGCATGACTCCAGCTGACCTGGAGTCTCTGCAGCAGGAGTTACAGCTCGGCTCTCCCATGATTCTCTCTGATACCATCCCTCCTGACGCCTGACGTACACTTTCTTGAGACAACACTTTGATATGTGTGAATAATGTTTGTTTTTTTAACAATGAAAACCCATTAAATTAATTTAAAAGCTAGCTTTTCAAACAGGCACTACCACAAAGTCTTTTTTTTTACCATAATGACATGCTGTGCTTTCTTAATAATAAAGTAAACTGTATCATCACCTCTGACTCTGCTCTGTGTGATATTCAGTGAACAACTATAAATGCCGACAAGGCCATTTGAAAATGATTTTAATATCCTTTACAAAAATAACCTAATTAACATGCCAACAATTTTTTTCTTGATCAAGTTTAAAGTACTTACCAAAGAACAGCTGTGTATTTGAAGCTGATATAGGGCCCTTGAGGTGTTAAAGGACTTTTTAAAGAACACAAGATTTAATCCATACATGCCTCACCGGGGACATTGTTATGTTAAACCACTTGTTAATGTAGGCATCTAATTAGCCAATTGCATGGCAGCAACTGAAATGCATTTAGGCATTTATGTGTGGTGCAGACAACCTGCTAAAGTTCAAACTGAGCACCAGACTGTGGAAGAAAGGTGATTTAGGTGACTTGGAATGTGGCATGGCTGTCAAAAACTACTGATCTACTGGGATTTTTCTTCAGTTAATAGACAATGGTCGGCAGAAGAAAAGCAGTTCCAAGAGAAGAAAATGGCAAAAGAGAATAGCCTGACTGCTTCGAGCTAACAGAAAGGCAACAGTAATTAAAATAGTACAACACATTGAACCTTGAAGTTAATTGGCTACTGCAGCAGCACATCATCTAACAACAAAAAGCTGAAACTACAGTTTGCATGGCCTCACCAAAATCAAACAATAGAAGATTAGAAAAATGTTGCCTGGTCTGCATTTGAATGCTAAGGTCAGAATTTGGCATAAAAAAAAAAGACTGGATTCATCCTGCTTTTTAATCAAAGGTTCAAGCTGGTGGTGGCACAACGTTGTATGATTATCTTAAAACACTTGGTGCACCTTAGTACTGAACTACAGCTTGTTGTTGTTCCCTTTATTACCACACAGTACTATCTTCCAGTGGTTGCTTCCAGCAGGATAATCTGCCATGTCAAGTTCAAATCAAACTGGTTTGTTGACTATGTACTCAAATTGACTCCACAGTCATCAGATCTCAATCAAAAAGAGCACCTTTGGGATGTGCTGGAACAGAAGTCTTTCATTTTTGCTGTGAAGCCGACAAATCTAAAGCAACTGTGATGTTTCCAGGACCTTATTGAATCTGTGACCTAAAAATGAAGGCAGTTCTGATGGAAAGATAAGGTCCAACCTTATAACCTGTAACTAATAAACTGGTCACTGATAAGGTTGGGCGATTGGATGATCATTTTACAAGAGTGATTTATTTATTTATTTGCCCATGAGTAAGTCTGCTAATAATGTTGGTTGAAGCTAATAGAAGCAGTCAACAGATAACAAATAAATAAATAAAAGCGTACCCCAAATGTATCCAGTTCAGAGTGCACCAAAATTCATTCATTTACTCAAACTCATTACAGAAAGAAAGGCAGTAGCCCATGTTAAAAAAAACAAAACAAAAACAGAAACATTTTATTTAAATAAAAACAAACCCCCCAAAAAAACAACCCCACAAAAACCACCCCACAATGGTGGGGATGGAAACAAAGAGAAACCAGCTTCTTTTTTCCACTATAACTGTGTTTACAGGCTGTTCCACTATTTACCTGTCTTATAGACTTGACCAAACAACAAATACAAAATTAAACAAAAAGTAATTTAAAAATGAAAATGTCTCTTCCAGCAAACATTAAAAAAAAAAAAAGGTCAGAAAGTCCTTCATGCGATTTGGCGCATTTCAAATAAATAAGGAAATAAGTAAATGAATAATGCAAGAAGTTGCTATATTAACACTGAAACAATCAAGAAAAGAAGGTAAAATATTCCCTCCAAACAAAACTTATAAATTCTTTTACCTTATCAGGTTTTAGCAGTGTGCAGGTGGTTAACAATATTAGCTGCGGTGCTAAAGATGCATTCTGAAGGTGTACTTCCACCAAGCCAGTGGATCGTCTTCTCCGTCTACGACCTCCTCGCTGAGGTAAGTCCATTTCTATCTGCTCCTTCTCTTCCAGTGTGCAATTTGGCAATTAGTTCGTCCATGTTTGGCAATTCTGTTTTCTAAACGCGCAAATCAGTCCATGCATGATAACATTGCTCCGCCCAACAAAAATCGTTGGTTATTGGACTGACAACTGTCAGTTGGAACATTTTTTACATATCGCCCAACCTTAGCCAATGACTGTATAAACTGATGCAAACACAAAGATGAAGACAGCACCAAGTTGACTTCAGGCATCAAATCCACAATTTATTTTCAAATACAAAAGATAATCTTTACTTACTTGATTTAAAATACATCCTTCTCAGAACTACTTTGAATACTCTGAATCAGTGCTGACAGCTCAGCATAGAGAAGAAATCAGTTTGGCATCATTTGCATGTCAGATACAAAGTAAAATATTTTAATTGTGAATAATCTAAACCACCTATACTCGTTACAATCAGTTTTGTGAATTCCGATTGCTTGACATCTTTCAGAGTCTCATTTCTGAAGTAGCATCAGTAGAGCGATCACACAGCTGAACAACACAAGAGCCCCCGCACACTTGCTTTGATTAGCATGGTCATACAGTTGAAACTCCGGTATTGTGCTTGTAATGAAGTCTGTGTAGTTGGTCAGTCTGGCATACACACCTGGCTTGTTTGCATTAGCACAGCCAGTTCCAAAGCTCACCACCCCAGCCTGAACCCAGGACCCGTTTACCATCTGACAAACAAGAGGCCCTCCTGAATCACCCTGAGAAGTGAGGGGGGAAAAAATCCAAAAAGATTAAATCAGTAGTGCTTAAGCAGAAGATTGTTCAAAGTAGAGATTGGGTGACTAAAAGAAAAAGGAGGAGGTAATCCAAAATATTTTCAATGCCACTTCTTGTTTTGTTAATATAAACACAGCACAAACAGCTGATCCAACAGTACCTGGCAGGAGTCCTTGCCGCCCTCCTGGTATCCAGCACAGATCATGTCATACAAGATGTTCACCTGCTCCGTCGGGTCCGTTTGGTACATCTCCTGACATGAACTCTGGGAGATGATTGGCACCTGCACTTTCTGCAGAGTCCCGAATCCTGGCAGAGGGACTGAGGGGAATACGAGGACAGAGGATGAAGAACAAAAAGGGTGGCGAGTGTTTGTGTCCAGTATAAATATAAAGCCTCGATCACAAAGATGAGCAAGTGTACGCATAATGCACTCAGGCCATAGGGATGAAATGTTATACATTTCTAAAATAATAGGTATCTGGTGATAAAAATGCTGTCCAAAAGTCATATGTATGCATGCAATGAATAAAGTCATGAATTTAGAAAGCCTTACCATTATCCCTGATGTTCCCCCAGCCAGTGACAGTGCACATCATGCCACTTGGGAACAGGGTGTCAGAGGTGGGTAAGCATACAGGACTGACATAATCTGACCAGGTAACAGGGCTGGCCAGTTCCACCAGCGCCACATCCTTTCCACTGTAAGGGTCAGTATAATCAGACGGCACCACAATCTGTTTCACTTTATGTGATGACTCATGTGGATTGAAGCCATTCTGCTGGTAGCGACCAACATAGAGGGTGTAAGAACTAACATCAGATGGACTAGGGGAAAAAAAAGACAGAGAGACAATGAATTAAAGGCTAAACATTTACTTTACAAGCAGGTGTTCCCTGAAATGAGGACTGATGATAAGAGAAACTTTAAAAAGTAGCAGCTCTGTATTTAAGCTTCACAATTTTTGTGAATGATGATGGTTTTTGTATGTAAGAACGCTACCTGTGGGCAAAAACCAAACAAACAAACAAAAAAAAATCCAAGCATAATCTGTTTTTAATGTCATTCTTTCTTAACAAATGAGAGGACACAAGAACACTTCCAAAAAAAAAAAAAAAAAAAAAGGGAACAGGCCCCTTTCTAAGAGGAAAGTGTTCTTACTTGGGGAAACAATGTGCTGCAGATAGAACCCAGTTTTCCGTGATCAGAGAGCCTCCACAGATATGAGCAGAGCTTTTCTGTAACCAATGAGGATTTAGTGAGCAGAGTAATTAAAATATACACTTTACAATTTAATACATGAAAATCTACTAAAGTTTCCAAGGCCTCACCTGTACATCCACCTGCCACGGCCACTCGCCTACTGACGCATCCAGCCCGCCCACAATCCTGTCCTGCATTAATGGTGGTCGTCCACATTCTTGGGCGTTAGAAGTCAAAATACCTAGAGGAGGGAAAGTAGGTACACCACGGTAGCTGGACTTTATTTACTTATATATTTTTTTAATTAATGTTACTTAAAAAAAGAAGAAGAAGAAGGAATGAAAATGACAGACTTCCTCAGCCAAGAACAGACAACAGATATTTTTCAGGTGGGGAAGAAAAAAATGGCGAGGGAAGCTAACGGGAACCCACTCACCTGTTATGAACCAGAAAACAGCAGGAAATTTCGGTTTCACTAACATGATTCGATGTTTTCTATCACAAATGTAGTTCAACTACTACCGAGGCGGTTATCTCTCAATTATAAAACGCTGTAAATATGTCCCAGCGTCCTCTATCATTAATCAGAGTCTCCAGCTGTGAAGTTAAGTCTTTAAAAAAAATTACATCTCCTTTCTTTAAAGTCGCCCTCCCTACTTAACGGCGTCGAAAAAAACAATCATAGGTTTCAGGTTTTACCAGTATCGGTGAGACTCTGAGTATCCGCTTTGCGCCTAATCGTCTGCCTACCTGTGTGTTCATACAGCCAACCGAAAGTCTTGCTCTGCCCCCCAGAATCCGCCGGAACCAATAACGTTTACCGAATGGAAAACCCAACCAATCAGATTGTCCTCCCCTCATTTAGTTACAGGTATCAGGGGTTTTTTTTTCCTTCGGCTTATTAAAGGTGTTCTTTGCATACCAAGAAATTTGAATTTGTGTTTACATTTTGCCTGTTGATGAAAGCCTGTTTGGGTTGAATGCACTGTTGTTTCACTTCTGTATTTACTGGTAAAGAGGAGCAAGACTACTCCACTACTTGGTATCTGTTTTATTTGAGTTAATGTCATGTGAGCTGTGCTTTAATGTTCTTATATCCAGCTGCATTAGTATGAGTTGATTGTGTACTGTTTAGTGAAAATAACCAGTTTAATCTCATTTTAATGTTATAATATAATATTCTTTTCATTCATACAAATTTACAGTTTCATATTCACACCTCAAAACTTTTCAAGAACTCCGAACATCACCAATGAGGCACATTTAATGCTAAAACGTTATTAGACCACCTCTCAATAAAACATAAAAACACAAATATTGAAGAAATCTGTCAAAATCTAGTTTAAAACTATAAATTATATTGATATTTATTAGGCATCTGTCTATACTCATTCAAATTTGTAAATTTGAAAATTCATGGCTAACAACAATAATCATAGTTTAGCACTAAAAATATAATTTCATTTAAAGAGCCTGTAGACACTGGTGCTCTTTTTCCATTACAAAAAAATAGAAAAAAATATTTTGGTAATGACCAGTACTATTAATTTAGGGCAGCAGTGGTATAAACGTTGCGTTGGGCAGTGGTCTAATCTGCCTCTGCATTAACATTGTGCGTAGGAATTGATAAGCCTTTCATTTGAACCCAGTATTGTTATGCCTGTAAACACTCCATGGGACTGTTAGCAAAGTTAACCATAAAATATTTTATTGACTCATTTTATAAAACTGACAATATTGCACACATTCTAAAAAGCCCCTGTGTGATTCAGCTACACCTATATTGCCCTCATGCTTTTATTATGTGTTTGTAGATCAAAAGGATCATAGTCCATATCTGCTTAACAGGTGTGCAAGGGACACACAATCAGGGTGCACTAAATTGGACAAATAGTCTTTCTGTTGTTTCCCCCATAACATTATTAGAGGATTACGTCTTATTGTCAAACTTGTAAATATCACCTCAGCTGATTTTGTTTTTACATGTTGGCCACACATGTGGTCTGTGGTAATCCTATTTTTCTTTACATGACACCAAATGTTTATTCCTTCTGTCTGTCTATAAAGCTGTCTGTCTTTCTCTCTTTTTTTGCCTTTCTCTTTTTCCTCTCTTCCCTCCCTGTGTCTGTCCCTCCCTCCCTCCCTCCCTCCCCGCCCCAGGCAGTGTGTCTAGTTTCACAGAGCAATTGAAGGTGACAGGGACAGAGAGAGAGGGAGAGGGAGGGAGGGACAGAGGGAGGACACATCACAGTATCGCCCGAGGCTACACAACAGTAAAGGAAGAGCGAGAGATGGAGGGACAAAGAGAGAAGAGAGGGGAGACTCACGAAAGTACTCATAGGGAATTCCATACGCAGGTAATGGGAAAATAAAGTTACACACACACAAAAAGAAAAGAGTTGAAATGAGTACATGTGAGTGTGTGCCTCACTTGTGTTTGCCTCCAGGACACCCGATATCCCCTTTTTACCACTAACAGGCTCTTTTTCCTTTCTTTCCTTTTTTTTGAGCACGAGCCATTCCTCTCTGCTCCTCTCACTCATAATATATGAACGCATTATTGGATCCAGTCAGTAAGAGCAATTATAATGCACTCCTGTTTGTTTTTATTTTAACAACTTGATGAATATTTGTCGTGGCATTGTAACCATGGTGACTGCCTCCACCTCCACTGCCCCCACCCCTTCCCTTCCCTCCCGGCCCGGTCCACCTCCCCTTCCCCATCCCCCCTTCAGCGCTGAAAAAGCAAGGGATGGCAAGAGAGGGAGGGAGAGAGAGAGAGCGGGAGAGAGAGGTGACAGGAATGAACTAACAAGATGCACTAAAAAAATGCATGTCCCGGAGCTACATGAATCTTTGCAGTGAAGCACGCGCCATCACACACACGCACAGAGACTCTCACACACACACGAACACACACACACACTACTGCAGTCAGCACATAGGGATCACATAGGTTAAGCCATATTCCAACAACTGGAACACAATAAGATGCAACAATAATTTCAGAATAGAGGAAAAAAACAAAAGGTCAATAGGCTAAAAAAAAAAAGACAAGAGGGTGGGGTGAAATGTGTGTGTGTGTGTAATGTGTTAATGCTATATTTTTGGGTCCAGTTTTAAATCAGCTGAGCAGTTTTTGTTACTCAACAGTCTTTCACTTATCCCCTGATTTCTGTGTTCACTGTTAGTATTTTTTATCAGTATATTTTCAGGAAGTTTTATTTTTTTGGCACAAGCACTACAGTTTGGTTCCCCTTGTTCTCCTATTACAGTAAAATGACTTCCTCTAAAAATTATTATTTTACATGAAGCATGTGATACACATCTGTATAAGATTGCCCAAAAGCTAAATCATGGACTTATTTAACTTCCTAACAATACATAAAGTAGCTTAAACCACCTAAAGTCCCATTTGAATCAACTGTAACATTAAAAAGCTTTTTTTTAAAAAACAATGTGAAAGTCGTGAAATTTACCCATTCTGTATTATAAAAACTAATATCCACGCTCAAAGTACGTCTTGCTGTTTTTCCTCTCGGGGTGGGGGTTTCTTTTAAGAAGTATTCAATATTTTTTTCTTAATTAAAGTGTCTAAACGCTTCTTCCACCACTGTTCTTCCTTGTTTTTTTACCTTTGAACTTGTCAAGTCTTTTTCTTTTCTCCGAGGCACGTCTTGGAGGAAAGTAACAGAGAAAGAGGGAGGTGCAGGGAGGGGGGCTTGGATGAAGCAATGGGGGCAGCGGCGAAAGAATAGCAGAGTATGAAAGAGAGAGGGAGCGACAGAGAGAAAGGGAGCGCAAAGTCTTGTCAACCGGAAATAAAACAAGCTGGCACCCTCCCCATCCCCAAGCCCCTACACCCACCCCAAAGTCACATACTTCTTCTTCACTCTCTCCATCTCTCTCCTCTGCCTCTCTGCTCCCATCTTTCATCGCTCTCTTCTCCTTTCTTCCGTTGCAAAGAGATATATTTAAACCCTGGTTCTTCTCTGTTCTCTGGCTTCGACTCTACCGTGTACCGTCATACCTGCGTCATTACTTACACCTAACATCAGACCTTGTGTGTCTATCGCCAAGGGTTTCAGTATGGTGCTCCTTTAACCCACTGTGGGGCCACACACTGCCTTTGTTCATTGTCCCATAGCTGTAAGCTCTGCATGTTATAGCAGAGGAACAATACCTCTGTGGTCAGGGAACAATACCTGGGTGTTCTCACAAAAGCTGGAATTCAAACCACCTGGCCATCTGCAGCATCTAAACAGGCCTGAAACACCAGTGTAAAGATTTAAAAACGGTGTTTGTGTGATATCAAATAGCTGCTTTAGAAAACTGACTATAGAGTTGGGCTGAGTTCATTATTTAGATCACAGGCAGGTAAAACAAACCAGAAATTATTTGATACCTGAATCATCATTTGAGATGAGAAATGAGAACATTGAAGGTTTCACCTTCTTAAATCTGAACATGCTGGATTTTTTTTGTTCTACATTATGCTGAATTTTAAAATCTATGTCTTCTGAAATTATAACCAAAAATGAAAACTAAAGAAAGTTATGTAAATATGTTTCCTAATTATTTTCATTATTTGCAAATCCTGCAAATAATAATGCAGGCGAGTCGCTGCTATAGGCCAAAGTAAAAACTAATTAACTGAATAAATTAGTGAATGGTTTTGTTAAACAACATTTTAACTTGCTCTATAGCGTGACATGTTTATGTTCTAAAAATAGGTTACCATAAAACTATAACATTCTTCTCTAAAAAAGAAAATTTCATAGTTTTATAAAATGATGAAACAACGAATGAATATATGGATCGTTTAAAACAGAAATTATTCATTCTTTTAATTCAGATTTCCAGAATAATAAATGTACAATTATTACAAAGGTTTAAATATAAGTGAATAAATAAATAATAATTAGCTCAATAATAATAGCAAAAATAGCTTATTAATAGGTTGCAAATGAACTTTTTTCCTTAATAATATCTGGTCATAAAGAATACTTTTGTATCTAATGAGATTTGTAGTAAAATTATTGCTCATCCTTCTTCAATCCAGCTTCTTAGACAAGCTGGAAGAAATAATATATAATGTTAACCTTAATATTACACAATACACACAAAAACATCTCGCTTACATACTTGTTACATTTACGTTTTTTTGTTTGTTTTTTAAATTTAAATAACATGCTTGAAATATTTTTTGTAGTTCAAATTGATGACTCTGTATTAAAGTATGAATTATTAATTTATTATTAAGCCTAATGGCCCTAATACCTGTCCCTAAGTATTTTCATTACATACATTTATTCACATCATTTTCACAATGAAGCAACAATTAAACAATTTAGTTTCACAGATACCAAAGCAAAACGTACCAGTGTGTCTTTTTTAAGTTTTATTCATCATGATTTCCAATCATCCTGCAGTCATCGAATCTTCTCATGCCTACAAGACTCTACAGTAGCAGCAGGACAGCAGGTACGTATAGATACGTCAAAGCTTTCTCAAAGTTTTATCAATCACATCATTTAAACATCCAAACAAGAATCAGTACAAATTAGGCCCTGAGTTAGGGCAGCGAGTTTAATTATGTCACGTGTCTGATTGTTAGACACTTGGTTGTACTTAATATTTATGTGTAATTTATGGCTAAAATTGAATTCCATCATCTATTCATCAGCCACTATCGTTCCATTATCTGTGCTTTATGCTCTAGTCTCTCGGCCTCCCCTCCTCCTCTTGCTGGCATTAAGTTCAAACTTGACACTGATGTTGACTCACTTTGTCACCCCTCGGTGGCTCTCTCTCTCTCTCTCTCCCTCTTTTCCTCTCTCTCCTTCTCTCTCTCTCGCTCTCTCCCCATCGCTCGGAGGACAAGAGTGCCCGCAGACGCATTTCTCTCCAGAGCCCCCCCTTTCCCTCTTTCACTCGCTCTCACCCTGTCTAACTCTCTCCATCTCTCTCCTACTCTCCTCTTTCCACACACACACGCACAGCTACACACACACGGCATTGTCAACAAAGCTGGAGAACAAGGGACATTGGGGGACCAGGGGAATAGAGGTCCACGGAGGAGGCGAGTAACACACACAGGACCCCCTCATCATTTCATCTGGACACTCGCGGTAAGTTTGGAGAAATTGTGCCGTGTGTTTGGTTTGGTTGCTTATTTAATTGCTGGTTTATCGCGGGCTATGGGGTCAGCATCGTCGCCACTGATATTTATTTAAAAGATTTCTGGACTTTGTGTTTAAATTGTCATCCCTGTGCTAGACGATCTAAATGAATCACATTTGACCTTTGACATTTTTCTTACGGCTGTAGTTTGTAAGATGTGGCTCCGTATTGATATACCTTTACCTTCCTTGTATAACTCTCCAAAGAGGAGATCTTCCCACCCCAAACATAAACCAACAGTTTTGTTTTACCTGAGAGCTGGGCAAATATTTATTTAAGCTGATAACACTGATAAATGAAATACTTTTGCTCTTTATCTTTCATAGTGACCATTAACCATGAGTTTGTTTTGGAGGCTTCAGAGCAGATCTTGCTTGCAAAGCCGCTGTACAGTATGTGATTGCAGTTTTTTTGGCTACACAGACTTGCGAACATGTTTTGGTTTACTGGCATAAAAAAAGGAGCTGAAAGCAAGTAACACCATAAATGTACTGCCTTTCAGAGTGGTTTCTAATGTACTTCATCTCCCTCTGGTATACTAGCCTAGCAATGTATAACACACACTCGTTACGACAGCGAGCATGTAACTAACTCCATTTCTGCCTGTCATCATGAGGCTAATTCACCACAATGCCAACCATGTGTGAATTCATGCGATATGAACCCCTCCTTCTTCTTCCTCTTCTTCTCTTCTTTGCCCCTACCCCTAAACCTTGCCTCCCCACCCCACCTTAGGAGGTACGATTTGGAGGATTGAAGAAGGGAGAGAGGAGCCAAGGTGACAGTAAACAGGGTCAAACACGCACGCAGGACGGAACTCTTTTATTTCTCTTCATGGTGGTTCAGACACTCGTATTATGTATGAGAAGTTAACCATGCTGAACCTACAGAGCGGCTCTAACTGGAGTGGGCCTAACAACTGGTACCATGATCCCACCGCCATCCAGACGCAACACAGCACAGGTGAGAGGACATTTTCTGTCTTCGACACAGCCCTCACAGAACGCAAGGATTCCGTCTCTGATTTTAAACCACTTTCCAAGTCGTTTCGTGGTTACATCACCAGCCTTTGCGATCTTAAAATATGACACACACCCATGTAACACACATCTCTTTTGTCACCTTCATTGCTGCCAGTGTCTGAGGGATGTCTGCTGGACACGGAGGGCAGCATGGGAGCCGAGGCAGGGGGAGGTGGAGCGGGCAGAGTAGGAGGAGGAGTCCCCGTGGAGCGGGATGAGGGCGAGGAGTCTCAGCTGAGGCTGCAGCTCAAGAGGAAGCTGCAGAGGAACAGGACCAGCTTTACGCAGGAGCAGATCGAGGCTCTGGAGAAAGGTCAGGCCATGCAAGCACGCACAGCACTCTCCTCGCAGCCAATCGCTGCTCTCCACTGGTGCGAGCCAGACCAGAGCGTGTCATGACACAGCTCGTCTTGCTGCTTTTTTTTTTTTTTTTCCCTGACAACACCTTTTCTATTGGATTATATTCTTTACACCTTGTTTGCAGGAGTTTCTTAAATGGCTGTGGGGAGTGGGGGATGCAAATGAGAAAACAAAAATCATCCCGTGTCTATTTTGGCAGGACATCATCTTTATCAGAGCCTGCAGATGAGAATAAACATTACCAGATGCAAATTATCCACAGTCCTCACTCCACAAATATTCCCGATCTGGTCCAGAATAGCCTCCGGGGACATGTAAAGCAGAGGTTTGATAATGCGTGTTTGCCGCGTTTGTATTATGCAGCGAGATCTGGCCCTCGTAGCCCCGATACCCTCTGAGAGGGATCAGAAAGCTACCCTTGACTGGATATGGCTGCAAAGGGCCCTTGAGCTAAATAAGGACGCAATGTCCACTGTGCAGCCGAGTGGAAATGTATCACTGTGGTCACTCTGTGCAAATGACATTAATGAGGTACACTGACCTCACTGAACAGTCAAGGCACAATAACAATCATATGTTGACACTGACGCCAATTATAACCAAGCCAATTATAACAATTTGCAAGACTCAATTTGCAAATGTATCATTATTTTTTCTAAATAAGTATTTATTAAGTATTTATTTATTAAGTGTGGACAGGTTTTTTTTTTATTATTTGCAGGCATTATGATCTCAACTAATTTAATATTTAAAATGAAACTTAATTATCTGCTGCTTTTTCAGATTATTTACTGACTTTTCGGGTTTCGGTTTCTCTCATGACATTTTACTAAAAAATTTGAACGGAAACAGTTCAGACTATAAAGACATCTGTACAACTAGACCTGAAACTTCAGAGTTCATCAGGATGAATCAGGCTGCCGCTTACAGGGCGAGGCACATTCGCGTTTCGACTTGTCAACAACAAAAATGTCAGCAGTTTGTCACCTAGAAATGAACTCCTTTGATGCTCTAAAAGTGAAACTCTCACTAATACGAAGTGTCTGGTTTCAAGCCACACTGTTTGTTAGACACTGTGTACTAAGTCACTATATATGCAAATAAGTGACAAACAATGCAATTTTCCAATACTAATTAAGAAAAACAATAACCTACAAGGATTTTTCTTCAGTTTACTTTTACTCAGCCTTCTGTGAAATAAAGTGCTTAGACAGCTTCTCAACTTGAATCCTTTCATATGAACTTTCTGCGTGTTCCATAATCATAAATATTTTATACAAAGTGCAACAGATAAATATTTCAAAAATGGTTGTAAGGATACAGCTCAGCATCCTGGATTTATATGTTCCAAAGAAGGATAATTAGTAATGCTGATATTAAGCAGTAATTACCCAACATGTAGGGTGATTGATTTCTGCTAAAATATCTCAATAAAAATCAATTTCTGCTTAATTCTAATTCAGACTAAATGATGTGATGGTTCCAAAATGTGTGAACAGCACGCCAGGCTTAGGACTCACTTTGTGTGTTTGATGATGCTTTGCATCTTCCGCAGAGTTTGAAAGGACGCATTACCCAGATGTTTTTGCAAGGGAGAGATTAGCGAACAAGATCGATTTACCTGAGGCCAGGATACAGGTGAGGAAGCTCTCAGTCCTCCTCTACAGTCACATTTATTTGTTAGGCCTAACCTGTAACAGAATCCAAATATATAAACCAATGTAGCTGTTAACAACAAGACAAACGGGTACGACGGGACTCTTTGATTGGCAGGTGTGGTTTTCAAACCGAAGAGCCAAGTGGAGGAGAGAGGAGAAGCTGCGCAATCAGCGGAGGTCAGGCGGTGTGACTTCTTGCTCGCAGAGCCAAGCCCCCCTGAGCACTTCCTTCAACACGTCTGTCTATCATCAGCAGCACAGCAGCAGTTCAGGTGTGTTTGTTGACTTAACTCATACAGCACACGAGGAGCCTGAAAGCAAGACTTTACCTATTCTCTCAATAATTTATGTATTTGGTGACAGGAATATTTTAGTAGTTTATAATTACCAGCCTCAGAGCTCCCTCTGCTTGACATTTGCAGGCTGGCAAACCATTAGAGGTTCTCCATTAGACCGCATCTATATTAAAATGTTTCCACTGCGAGATGCTTGTGCGTAAATTTGTGTGCACATGCTCACCGTGCGTGCACCCTGTGTCTCTCTCTCTCTTTCTCTCTCTCTCTCTCTCCAGGGTCCATGTTGAGTCAGGCTGAGTCGTCCCTGCCCAGCTACAGCTCCCTGTCAGTTTTCTCATCTGGAGTCCAGGTTGGAAATTCATCATTCGTCATTCATCATTTATCATCAGCACCTTCCAAACTACATCAAAGTCATCATAACAGATCAGAACCTGTTTATTATCACTTCTAGGCTCTGAAATTCATATTAATCAAAGTTAATAAATGATTCTGCAGCTGATAAAAAAAATGTGGTTACAGCAGTATTCTTTAATATTACTGGCATAT
Source organism: Oreochromis aureus (assembly GCF_013358895.1). NCBI lineage: Eukaryota > Metazoa > Chordata > Actinopteri > Cichliformes > Cichlidae > Oreochromis > Oreochromis aureus. The sequence continues at coordinate 18,058,139 of NC_052949.1, forward strand.
GGCTTGAAAGACCTTTAAATTGATTTATTTTTTAAACTGATGAATGATTATTAAATCATGTGAATGAATATGAATTACATTAGGGTTTTTTTTGTTTGCTTCTCTCAAATTTTGACTGAAATAATGCCATAATTTGGACATTTTTACAGTCAAATAAATCCAGTCAGTTCTTAATAAGGTTCTTCTTTCTAATTTTTCTACATGTGGCTTCAAGCAAAGCACCGAATACAAGAAACTGGAGATGTACACTTGTTTTTCTGACTTGCCTTATAACTTATAGCTCCTTCTTATCAATCAAAGTTTATTAATCATATTTTTCAACCACTGAACTCCAAATTTATTTTGCATTGAATATTTCTCCGGTGAAAAATGCAAAGGGGCTGTCGGATTGAAGGCCTTGGCAGACTTTGGCATTGTTCTGAAAGCTGGAAGGTTTGCAATATTGTATAAAAGCCTTTGAACAAAAGGCTTTTTATAAAATATAAAATGCTTTTTTAATGAAACTGCAGTTTGCTTTCACATATTTTGTCTGGAGCCTGCAGCTAATCCCCGCTTTGAGGGATGTGGGATGCACATCTCTCTGGTTTTTCAGTGGAATGTAATTCATGTGTGCCAGAGCATCGAAAATAATGCATTAGAAATGTCTGCCCGGTCTGATTTCTGAAAATATATTCATCGCAACGTTTAAATCTTTAAAAAGATTTGAAAGAAAACCTTGACTCTTTTTGCATCTGCAGTATTAAACAAAAGTGTGACGCTGCTGTTGCCGCCACGCTGAACCACACTCTGACCATACCACAAGCCTCTAGCACCTCCGTGTGGTTAAACCCAAACCATGTTGCTGTAACTGTTTTAGTGCTAGATGGTCTAATAAACAGCAACGACTCTGCTTTTAAAAGTAGACTTGTATGTAACGGGTACCAACATCTTTCCTCTCCTCTGCTCCTGTGTCCGCTCTCAGTCAATTCCTCCCCAGTCGGCCTCCTCCTACTCCTGCATGTTACCTCCATCTCCTTCTGCACCGCGCAGCTTTGACTCAGCGTACTCCTCCCCTCATCTGCAGTCTCCACCCTCGGCCAACTCCAACACGGGTGAGCGTTTATTAGCATCACTTTGTCATTTGCTTTATTTCTATCTGTGATTTCTGTCTGACTCTTTACGCTTCTGACTGTTTTTCTCCTCTATTCAGGGCTCATATCGCCTGGGGTGTCAGTGCCAGTCCAGGTCCCAGGAACTGAGCCGCAGAGCATGAGTCAGAGCCTGGGTCAGTACTGGGCCAGATTACAGTGAACAACAGACAATTGTTGCCAATCAGCATGACGAGAGAAGAAGAAGGAAAAAAAGGGCATGTAAAATAAAAACAAGTGCGAAGAAAAGAATATAAGCAAGCACAGGGCTGAGCTATAGAGGGGCCTCGAAGGGGTTGCAGACCCCAAAAATGCATTAAATGTTTACAAATTCAGCCAAGAGCAGCTTTGGTTGCACTTAACAGTACTCCGGCTGTACTGGTGTTATCTTAGTATTATCAGGTTGCACTTTTGGATAGTATGTGTACATAGCGCTGAGGTCAGGATTAGGTATAGGATCAGTCTGAGGTGTGTTTAGGATTAGAGTCAGGATTAAATCAGGGTTTAATGTAGCATTTGATATTTAAGACTTAGCTTTGAAACCTTCCAAAATTCCATTACACAGTCTGGCTTTTTCTTTTATAAGTATGTATGATCCAAGCCAAAAGCACTAAAAAGAACAAAGAGGAAAAGACTGGTCTTCCTAAAGCTCAATACACATCTCCGAAAAAAAAAAGTGTTTACATTTTAGAATTATGTTGCAAAAATGTTATTTATTCTGTTCAGTTTAATTAAATAGTGCCATTCGACAGCAGAAGCCATCTCAAAGGGTTTTATGTTGTAAGGTGATGACCCTACAATATTCGTGAGAGGACTCTATCGATTTAGCAGCAAAATTTGCTTTTAACCTCCAGCGAAACAATCCTCCCAGAGGTCAGCCATCTACCACAAGCACTCGGGTCGTTTATCAAAAAAGGGTGCAGGAGATTGCTTTGAGTTTTAAATTATACCTGACTTTACTTCTACCCTTCAGCTTTAAGATCAATCCTAAATGCCAGCGTATGTCAGGTGTATTGTGAAGTGTAACCACAGTTTCTTGTTACTTGAGCAGCTCAAAGATATTGTGATAGCTAGCTTGTTCCCTAAGCATAAGCTGTGTGAGGCTACTGTGAAGATTTTAGACTTGCTTACAGCAATCACTTGTACTGAAACTAAAAGAAACAACAACAAAAAAAAAAAACCCATACCATGACAAGTGTAAATCCTGCCTATCCTGCCAGCAACATTACACTGAGACCACATATTTTTGTACAGACATCTGTGTATGATGAAGATAAGTGTGAAATATTGTCGGATGTTATTGGAGGGAAGAATGTAGCATGCTGTGGGCTCATTCACTCTCAAAGCACAAGTTTGATTAGTAATGCTGATGTCAGTACTGGCTGATCATAACATCAGTCTACACAATAATAAAAATGGCATTAGCAGACTTTTGGGGGGCAAACTGTAAATCAGCTACATTTTGTCTCTATTCTATATGCTGTGGATGCAATTTTTTTTAATTCAATCAATCAAGAAATCAGAAGCAATTCCATAACAAAGTTTGCAGTGATATATATACATGATACACCACATCATAAATATTTATTAGCCTATGACAATCAGTACCAAAACTTAGTGCAAACATTCAAGAGACAATCAAAGCTGGAAGTAGAGGTGAATAACTGTGAAGTTAATGCAACACTGTCAATACAACAGCAATGGCTTTAACAAATGTGCATGACCAAAACAAGCTGCTACAGACAATCAGCTCCTATCAGAAATGAAATCAAGTATTGTACAAAAAGCTGTTGCTGTAATCTGCAGAGTTTGAACCTCTGCTCACTTTCCTCTGACTATTGGTTTCATTGATGCATCTCATACAAAATGTCTTTCGGCCCTTATTTATTTGTGTTTTCACTCGTTCACATAAGTCCTTTGTGTTGTTTTTGTTGTTGTGTGTTGTGTTAGTACTGTATAGCTACCAAGAGTCAACCCTTTTGTGAAGGCCTTGGATCCCTTTAATGAAAATAAAACTGTGTGTAATGAATCATTAAAGGTCTGCGTTTGTGACATTGTTTTGCACTTGCATGGTTCACAAGTTTTAAAAGAAAAGGATAATAGTGATGTCTATGTAGATTGGTAACAGGCTGGTAACTGGTCATCTATGTAAAGTAGCAACATTATACATTCCAAAATACAGTTAGATTAGACCACTGGCCAGTAAATCAAAGGTTATTTGCAGTTAACCTCGGCATGCTTGGTGTGCAGTGTGTGCTTAAAAGATTTGAGGAAACTGGACAACTGTTGGACAAAAGAAGTAGCATGTCTAAGAAATGACTATGTAGACCAGATGAACAGCTAAAGGTCATGAGCATGAAATGTGAAAAATAAATTCAGCAAAGATCTGACACAGGACCTGGGAGATAGGTCAGATCCTAAAAGATGCATCTGACCCTTCAGCTGATCACTAAAGCCCCGTCTGAGGAGCTAAATTTAATTTTTTTAAAGCAGGCCTGGACAGAAAAACACACTTTTATGGACTGGCCTCCCCAGAAAACCCAGACCTCACCATTACTGAAGCAGAAATAACAACAACAGAAAGGCAGCCAACATTCAGAGAAGAGAGTTGAAAGTCCTACAAGAAGCCTGGAGAACTTTTACTGGAGACTAATTAAAGAAATGAGAAGAAGGTTTTTCTAAAAGAGTTCAGGCTGTGTGGAAGAATAAAGGGGGTCATACTCCCTAGATTTGTACAAACTTTGTTTTTGCCTTTTATAATGTATTTCCATGTGTGTATGTGTTGATACATTTTTGCATTTATTTCCCATTTATTAATCAAAATATAAAGAAATGATGGGTGACTCAAGACTTTTGTATGGTGCCGTAGAGGAAACAGGAAAACTGGAAAACATCATCTGTCCATTCCAGCAAGATTGTTTAAACTCAATTTCCCAGAGTTCACCATTCAGAATCTTTTGTTTGTTGAATGGAGCATATGCCGTCAACCACTATTACTAAATATCGAGCAGCTAAAAGACTGATCATTTCCCACAGGGCAGCGACATGAAGTGGACATGATGGAAACTGGCCTGCCATTAGCAGGGCTGCATTTTTGCGCTAATGGCTCCACTCACTTGGGCCCTGGAGGATGAACAGAAATTAAACACGGGAGGAGAGGAAGACGGGGGGGAGGGGGCAGGGAAAGATAACACCAGTTATGCTTTGCAGAGCGAATGGAAATGTAGACCCACAAACATAATGTGCTATGAGATGCCAGAGCACTCAAGCCAAATGCAGCATCACGCATTCTCCAGAAATGTAGACGTAGACGGATGAGTAAAGGTAGGCAGAACTTCCATAAATTCCATGCGCAGTTTCCATGTGCTGTTAAAAAAGGCTAAAATGTAATTAAAAGTTTAAATTTAGTTTCTATCATCCTGTTTGCAAATAACTTTGTATTTGCAAAGTTTGTATATTTTTTGTATATTTTGTCATACACATTTTTTTGGCATTTGTCATCCTCTGAGCTTTCTCCTAGCTGCTCTAATGTGTTTCCTTTCCTGACAAATAATAAGTTTCACTTCCCTTTGGCAGTTCACTCAGCCCTCTTGACAAAGAAACTGAATAAGTGAAGTTGTGTTTTGTTAAGCGTTAAAATTACTGTACATTTCCGACATTCTACTAAATTGAAGAAACAATTGGATTTTTCAAAATAGATACATATCAATACAGATAAACTATTAAACCTCTCTTGTTGCTATGGAAAAGAATTTACATGTTGTCTGTAAATCAAACCCTACAAATGTGCCATCACTGCACAACATGTCTCTTGATAGGACATTATGACTCATATATATTGCATAAACTATGCTTGAGGTCTCAGACTCATATCCCACACAGAGAACAAGAATGAATTGCTGGATCTTAGAAGAATATACAATCACACAAAGTATGTTTACTTTGTGTGATTTAGGATGATGTTTGTGGTTGCTCTAACCCAATAATTCGATGTGACCCAGGCAATAATTGAAGAAAAATTAAACAGTGAAATGACTCCCTAAGTCTCTTCTGTTTTATTACCTTTACCAGAACAAAGACAGGTCAAAGCATCGGGTAAAAAATGGTGATACTGACTTGGACCTGAAAAATCTTGTCTAGTGCGAGAGCCCACAAAGCCACAGGTTCTTTCTATTTCTACTAAATTGTACATGAGTCCTCTGTCTCATTTGGTCTGTATTTTCAGGTTTGAAAATGTTTAAATTAATAAACAAATGAATAAGTGAATAAACAGGTTTGTGAACCTAAATGTAAACAGCCTAAGCTGCTTGGTTTGAGTGCTTGATAAGAAGGCAACTGAACTTGTTTAGGTATGTGAAGATGTTTTGACCCACTAATCATGTGAGGCTTCACATAAGCCACAGAGTGCATAGACTAGTGTACAGTGAATAGTCCTCTGACTTTTACGTAGGAAAAAACAGAAAACCATTGCAAAACACATGGCAAAACATAGGGGAGCCACCGCAACAGGACAAGACTCCGCTGTGCGTTTGTACTCTTTCAGAAATGCCAGTGGTCACATTGTGGACCAAAATGATGGATGGAAGACAGAGATAAGTAAAGAAGGCCATGCACCTCTACTCCGCCATTGCTGAACAGATGTGGTGGCTAACCACACCAGGTACCAGCCACATGCAATGCAGGCTTGAGAGCCCTTCCAAGAGATTTCAACCCCTACTCACGCCTTAACAGCTCATGTGGTGGTGGGGTGGGGCAATGTCTTATAGTGTGTTCCAGTTCAAGTCAGAATTTCTAACTGGAAACTCAGATTTCCAACTTGGAAAATCTGACCAGCTCCACCAACCCCAACTTCACAATCCAAAATGGCAGCAGTACATGTAAATATAAGTAAAACCGTAAGCCCCTATATGTGTTTTCTGTGGGCAGGCCAACTGTGGGTGTTCCTGGTGTTCATGTAAGCTAACCCATCCAGGGCCCATAGCAGATTTGTCCCTTTGGACCCTGAATTCATACCACGTAATTCTGTAGCAATCCAAAATAGACTTTTCAACTGAAAACCACTCATCCCCCCCCCCCCATATGTTTACCATATGGTTCTCTGTGGGTAATAGAAAACCCGTTTAGGGACCCTAAAACTACTGTTGGCCCTGATTGGGCACACCTAACTGGGGGCCATGTGGGGTCCATCATCCCCACACAGCTCCAGAGTGCTTAAGTTTTACCACTGTTTTTGAACACTTAGCCATCTTCGACTGTGAGGCAGCTCCAAATAGGGCTTCATGAGGCGTTTGAGATTCCAACTGGGAATCTGAAACTTCTAACTTCCAACTTCAAATTGAACACGTCAAATTAAACTTTTAATATGTACTGCGACTGATTTATACTTATGACTCGTTAAATAGCCATAAGCAGATCATTGTCCAGGCTCTATTCCTGGATATACTGCAGCTGGTTTTTAGTTTAAAAAATAACTATTGCTAGTGATGTAAAAAACAAAGCATCAAAAAACAAGGAATATTTCCAGTGATCCAAAAACACGTATTTGTAGTATTGAATCTCTCTACCTTGCCAGAGAAAATCAAATCCTGTTTTTCCTTGCTAATACGACTTCACTATTAAAAGCCCTCAACTCTCATTTCCGAGGTAACTGGAACGCCTCAACAGTTCGCTGATCGATCCACCAAGCCTAGTCCCAAGAGACTGAAGCAGCTGAAGAAGAACAAGCGGTGAGCATCGTCTCTGTTCCCCTGAATATGTGCTGATTTAGAGAAAGCTGCGGAATTATAAACAAGAATCCTCCAAATATTAAACATCCTGTTAATGATGTGGAGCACTTTTCCTCCTCTTTTCTTGCAGTGACTGGGATGGAGTTTTGCCTTCTGCTGTTAATGATATGGACCTTTACGGGAAGCACATCAGCAGAGCCTGACCAATACAGCAGAGCCGTGGTGAGTACAAAATATTCACGACACACAAAAAATCCTCTATGAGTTGTAAACGTTTATCGGCAGCTGTGTGGATTCCTTTGGTGTATCTGAAAGTGGGGGGGAAAGCGTAGGGTATGTGTTACTACTTTTGTATATGATCCTACATATCATATACATATAATTTTAATCTGACATTTAATGTGTATTTTATCGGAAATTGTATTTCCACGTGTTTTTCATTTCAGATTAAAATTAAACTACCCACGGAAAGGGGGGGTGTTGGGGGGGTAGAAGTATTTAATATGAGACCCTTGAGGTTTATAAGGATATATATAACAAACGCTTTCTGAGAGATTAGTCCTTCATCAGAAAAACCACACGTTGTATAAATAGAATAGACATTACGTTACACACTTCACATGAAATGCGACGTGCAAGCACGATAAGCTTCCCACTTCCAGTTCCAGTTATAAGAAAGAAAAATGTTTTACTTCTTTGATTGAAAAAAGAGCCTAAATCCCGTATGACACTGCTGCAAATCTTACTGGGGTAAATTATATATATGTACATACATATATATATATATATATATATATATATATATATATATATATATATATATATATATATATATATATATATATATATATATATATATATATATATATATATATATATATATATATATATATATATATATATATATATATATATATATATATATACATATATATATATATATATATACATATATATATATATATATATTTGTGTGTGTGTGTGTGTGTGTGTGTGTAAGGGAGTTTGAAGGCAGAGATCAAAGAGGACAGTTGATGGAGTAAGCCACCACCTTTTTCCTGTCAAACTGCAGCTTGCAGGGTGGAGGACATGTAAGATTACCGCAGGTTTCAAAATCACGTTCAAGAAAGAGATTTCATTGTTTCAGTGTATGTGTGTAAAGTCTGTATTTTGTGTGCTTGTGTGTGTGTTGTGGTTCTACAGCATTTATGCTATCAATCAACTTGCTTAACATGGAGAGGATCATGAAATATTAATAAAAAAAAGGGCTGCGCTTGTTCAGATTGATCTGTTGTCATAAGTGGAGCAGCATACAGTATGTATCAAATACTCCTATGACATCAAAGTAGACACTTGCTAGATATGACTGACTAATGAGGCCAGAAAATGTAAATACATCCTCAATGTATTTACATTTTCTGGCCTCATTAGTAATCAAGTTTGGGAAATCAACCAATTTCTTCTTGTTTTGTGTCCAGGACTGGCTCGGTAGGTATGGGTACCTTCCTCGTCCTGACCCATATACAAGTCAGTTGCTGACGAAAGAAGGGATTGAAGAAGCTGTTCGTATCATGCAGAGATTCGGAGGGCTCCGGGAAACTGGGAAGCTTGGTAAGTTATTCTTAACTCACATCTGTTAGGAGAATTTATTACTGTATTTATACACAATTCTTTGTGCAAAGCTCTCGAGTTACCCCTCATTTCTTTACAATTTGCTTCTAAGGAGCTTCTAAGGTGTGTTTTATAACTTTTTTAATCAATTAATTTTTTAAGTGGTCTTGAGCAATAGTTCTCCAAACTTTCTAAGGATAGTTCAGTGTTTTTCTTGGCTTTTCACTCATGTTTGTTAAGCCACTTATCTACATCTGCAATGATTCATTGAGTATCTCGAATAACTTGATTATAAAATATCAGAAATGCAAATTTTTTGCTTCGATACTTTGTTTAATTCATGCTCAGTTGTTGCCATATAAGTGCTTTAAAGTGGAGCTTGAGTCTGTTCTTCCTCACTTGTGTGTAGACATAGAGGCCGAAGTGTAAGTGAGATAGATGGTGAATTCATGTGGATTACAAAACACCTGAATTTACCATGTCAATTTTTAATTGACATTAAAAACTTTCACTGGGAAAAAGCTGCCAGGAGTCCTTCATCCAACCACCTGTTCATAAAGAGGTTCATAAATGTTAAGGAAAGCAAACATTTTAGCTGCTCCCATGCATCAAGAAGAAAAAAGGCACCAAATCCAACAAATGAATCAGTCTGAACCCTTTTTATACACTTTATTACCTGCAGGTCGTTGCAAAAACACATTGTCGTTGACATTTACAGGCATTAGGTAGTTTTTTGCACCAAGGTTATTCCCAAAAAGCTATTAGCTGAAAGCTTGACATATCAAGAAATAACAACTGCAAATGACAAGAAAACTTCCCTAAAAAAAGAGTTTGGGCTATGTTGATGACATTGTATTTCCATATACATTACCAGTCAAAACTTTGGACATGCCTTCTCATTTAATGGCTTTTCTTTATTTTTACTACTTTCTACATTGTAGATACATACTGAAGACATCAAATATACAAAGCAAGATATGTGAAACTATGTAGCAAGGAAAAAATTGATAAAGTATGTCTCCTGTTTTAGATTCCAGAAAGTAGCCACACTTTGCTTTGTTGACAGCGCTGCAAACCCTTGGCCTTCCCTCAGTGAGCTTCATGATGTAGTCACCTGAAATGGTTTTCACTTCACAGGTGTGACTTGTCATTTGTGGAAATTCTTGCCTTCTTAATGGGGTTGGGGCGATCAGTTGTGTTGTGCAGAAGTCAGGTTGGTACACAGCTGACAGCCCTATTTTTACAGCTGTTAATTCATATTATGACAAGAACCAATCAGCTAAGTAAAGAGAAACGACAGTCTATCATTACTTTAAGAACTGAGGGTCAGTCAGTCTGGAAAATTTCTAAGACTCTGAACGTGTTCCCAGGGGCAAAAACCATCGAGCGCTACGATGAAACTGGCTCACAGCACCTCAGATTCGAGCCCAGATAAATGCCACACGGAGTTCCAGTAGCAGACACATCTCTACATCAACTGTTAGGAGGAGACTGTGTGAATCACGCCTTTATGGTCAAATAGCTGCTGAGAAACCCCGAGTAAGGAAAGCAACAAGATTTGTTCAGGCAAGAAACACAAGGTTTAGAGATTAGACCAGTAGAAAAAAACACACCTCCAGCTGTGTAAGGGCTATTTGACCAAGAAGGAGAGTGATGGAGTGCTGCGCCAGATGGCCTGTACTCCACAGTCACCTGACCTAAACTCAGTTGCGATTGTTTGGGATGAGATTGACCACAGACGGCAAAAGAGCCAACAAGTGCTCAGCATCTCTGGGAACTCCTTCAAGAGTGTTGGAAATCCATTTCAGCTGACAACCTCATGAAGCTCATCAAGAGAATAGCAAGAGTGTGCAAAGCAGTAATTAAATCAAAGGGTGGCTATGTTGAAAAATCTAAACTATAAAACATGTTTTTAATTATTTCACATTTTTTGGTTTACTACATAATTCCAAATGTGTTCATTCATAGTTTTGATGCCTTCAGTGAGAATATACAATGTAAATAGTCATCAATATAAAGAAAAACCATTAAACGAGAAGTTGTGTCCAAACATTTTACTGGTAGAGTATATTTGCACATTTCAGCAAATTTCTTCTTCTTTCACAGGAAAAATGCAATGTAATTAGTGATGGCTCAAGACTTTTGCACAACACTGTATATTTTATTTCAGACAGGGGTCACATGAGGCCATGCAGTTCTTGCAACATCTTCTTTAATTTTAACACATGATATTTAATCATCTTCTCTTCCAGACTCGGAAACGCTCAAACTAATGTCTAAACCGCGATGCTCTCTTCCTGATATTGTGGGAAGAGATGACATCCTGAGGAGGCGAAGGAGGAGGAAAAGATATGCACTGTCAGGCCTAAAGTGGGATAAGACAGATCTCACATGGAGGTTGGTTTCGTGTGATGATACATTGTGGTTTTATCATATGTGTATGAATCATGGGAATATTTGCCGCATGTTTTTTACCCCATAAGTCATGGCCAACAAGCTAGTCATGTTACATGAAATATAGGAACTAAGTCAGGATTATAGAGGCATTTTATTGAGGAAGCTATCTGATAGCGTGTAGTGCTAACAGAATGATGTAAGGGAGTGGATGTGGCTCAAGTGGTAGAGCAAGTCTTCCACCCAGGGTCAAAGTGCTCAGTTTGAGTATATATAAGTACAACTATATAGCACCTTTCTATTATATACTATAAAAAAGGAAACATTAAGAAAGTACAAGTGAGATCAAGAGCAAGTCTAAAAAGGTTTGTTTTTAATAAAGACTGAAATTGTAACAAAGTTTCAATATTTTAAATGTAAAGCTCAAACCCATATAGGTGTGTCTTCTACTGTTCGAGGGGAAAGGGGACTCTGCTGGGAGCCAGTGTAGCTGGACACCAGTACAGTAGTGGAGTAAACCGGAGATCTGTAAATCTAACAGGCTCATTTAGCAAACAGTTACACAAGAACATACAAGCTTTTTGGATCTCTTAGTCCCTGCTGTGGCTGACAGCCTGTTTGAGTTGATTGCTGAATTCACATTATATGTATTCAGTTTGTTTGTTGGTAATGAAATTAACCACTTGCAATATATCATGAGCCACTTGTATCAAATGTATAAAGCAAATGTTACGATAACATTTTGAAATGTACTTTATCATTCATTTCTTAACTTAACTTTTTATTAGATTGTACCCAAACAAAAGTAATCTTTGCATTTTCTTATTGGTCTTTTGCATTGGAGTGTGGATTAAAGATAGGATGTGGCTTTAAAGTCTGCTTTCTTTGCAAAAAGACTGATTGTATTGAAGTCTACTAAAGTCTGAAGAGTCACTACAGCGGATAGCTCTGCATGTTTTGATTTAGCAGATTTTTTCGTAGATTGACGCAGTCCCTAAAGGGATATGTTTCTCTGTGTGGGAAGTCAGCAGGGCTTTTTCGATTGTTAACGTAATCTGTAAACCACTACAACATGGAGGCACTTGTGTATGGAAGTGCACAGCAAAATGAGTTGCGATAGATAAGATAATGTGGAGCAGGGGGAAGAAATCAATTCAGCTAAGGTAACTTTTTACCGTGCAAGTTTTTACAAAGGAAGGGATCTGATTGCTGTCGGTACAAAGATAGACAACGTAATGGTGTTGACCAATGGAAAGAGTAGGCTGAAGTGAGAATGAAAGTAAGTGAAGTAAAGTTTATTTATACAGCACTTTTTATGACAATAACTTGTCACAAAGTGGTATTAAAAACATGGTCCAAGAAAGTCAAATAAAGAACATAAAATCCAGAAACATTACCCAAATGCCTGTATGAATAGATGTAAGTTCCGCTGCTTTTTAAAGGATGTCACATGGAATAACCAGAAGACCTCTAACCGTGGGCCTGAGAATCTGGTTTGGAGAATAGGGATGGAGTAGAAGCTGTGTAGATCCTTAACAATTGTGTGATATGAGGAAATTTTTGAGACAACAGAGGGTTAAAGAAGAAATTAACTAAATTCCCAAGAGTGGCAGTAATTAGACAGAATGCTGAGAGCAAGGCTATTAAATAATGGATGCTTGAGATAGATAGATGACCTCTGTGATACCATTATGGGTCCATGGTTCTTGTTGGTGAGGAAGTGCAACTCAGTACTACACTGGTGGCTATTTTGATGCCGCGAATGTCAATCAGGAAACAAGCCTGAAGATTCGGTTAATCATTTTAGCTCTGGTATTGCGGGCTGGTATGGATGTATGTCGTACTATAAATCAACGAAGAAATAGTACAGTTGTTTGTTCACTCACTCAAAACAACTCTCCGACTATAAATCATCTCCACAACACCTGCCATAAGATGGAATCAGTCTGCAATTAAATGTAGTCAGGCAATTAACTCTGATAAATTTTGAAAATCACATATCTTTTGCTTTTTACAGAGACAAAAATTCACATTTAATTATTACATTTGCACTTGACAGCCTCCCTGTACTCTAGAAATATAAAGTAAATACAACCAGCTGGCAGCCGGTTGAGTAGATCCGTAGCTTTCATGTGACTGATACACGACGATGCTACAACAGAGTAGTAGGGTCACATTAAGGAAAAATATCCATTGTTGACCATTTTGAGAATAAACTTAAATATTAAAGTCAAAAATAAATAACAAAGTCGAAATGTGCAGAGAAGTGATAAATGTGTGTTTCAAGACAAACTACCATGGCTGCTATACCTTCCACAAAATACCTTGTGTAGACAACTTACTGAAACAAACCAATCAGCTGTATTGTGAAATAACACACATCCTCTTTACTGCATGAGTGTGTAATCATGGATGTCCTTGCATCTGTCCATTACCAGCCATTTCATTTCGTACAAATCTGGCCAACTCTTGCACGTTTTTGTGTTTATCACTCTGACCAGATCCGGTTTTCTGTACCATCTTTTCAACGTCCCTATATTTATAACCACACTGTGTGAATGTGCTTAAAGAGAAATAATTTCCTTCCTTGTTACTCAAACCAATTCTGAAGAACAATTTCACTAACTCAGAGGGTGTAGCAACTGTAGCAGTTTGTCTCGAAACAACGGTGGTAATCTCCACAGTTTGACTTTTTTCTCGAAATACAATTTTGCCTTTTTTTTGGTTGCCAAAATAGAATTACGACTTTAATCTCAAAATTTTGACTTTATTCTCAAAATGATGATGTATTTTTTTTCTTAACGTGGTCCTAATAATCCTTCGTATGATACGTTTCTTTGTTACTCCAGAATATTTCCTGGTTGCGATGCCTAATGAGCTGATGCAAACAAGGGGGAAATGCAGTTGAGGAAAGAGGCCAATCATGAGCCCCTCTTTAACTTCATTGGCAAAAAGACTGGGTTTTTGAGGGCTGACTGATTTTTGCATGCAAAAGACACTGATAGCTGCAACAATGCCTAAGTGAAAACCCTCTGGAATATTGATTGGTGAGGAGAAAGCTAGCTGCTGTAGCTAGCTTTTTCAGATTACACCTGGGAGGGGCTGCGAAAAAAAAAAATGATTCAGAGAGTTTTTCTCATAACCACATTTGGCCTAGATACATTATGTGGCTTACCACATGATGCTATTTATTTTATTTATTTATTTTTTTTTGGGGGGGGGTGTACCCACATGCTGAAAAAAAGGAGAACCTGTTACCAATGGCAGGTTAAAAGTTGAAGTTCTTCTAAAGCTTTCCACTATGATAACTTGTGTTCTTGTGTTGTTGCACAAATATGAGAACCACAAGCCTATATTGCAGCCTATAAATGCAGTGTTGCTTGGTTTCTCAATCATACAGAAGAAGATAGAAGATCAGGGCCACCAGAAAAAAAAGAGCACGTCTTTTTTTCTTCTTTTCCAGAATTCTGAGGAAAGAAAAAAAAGATGTGCCCACTTTTTTTTTCCGGTGGCCCTAATCCTCTTCCGTACAATCTGATCCACCTATGACTTGAAATGTTGTATCTTAATAAGTCTACCTCAGCCATATTTGAGGACTTTGCAAACCAGGATGTGGCATCAAGGTGACACATTGGAATTTGATGTTTAAATATTTGTTTTGTTAAATTTGACCTGGAACTTGGAATGAAGGAGAAAAAAATTGAGAAAAAGGGAAGGCTCCACTTTTAGATAACATAAGCCTTCTGCAAGGCTGAATTTTAATAAAATTTTATTATGCTGTATGTATTAAAACATCACGTGTGATTAAAAAAAAGAGGAATGTGAAAAATACATAAGTCACAGCATTTAAGTTTTCTGTCTCCAGTATCCACAGCTACCCAAATCCCTCCACCTCCCCTGGCTTGGCTAACAATGTAGTGGAAGACCTCCTGACTCGTGCTTTCAAAGCCTGGAGTGACGTGGCCCCCTTGAATTTCCATCAGCTGAGGAGAGACAGCAATGGGGCCACAGCTAAAGGGGACATCAGAGTGTCTTTTGACAGCATGTTTCACGAGGATGGGTACCCTTTTGATGGGCAAGGTGGCACTCTGGCCCATGCCTTTTTCCCAGGAACACTTGACATATCTGGTGATACACACTTTGATGACGATGAGATCTGGAGCTACGCAGGTATATAAAAGAATATACAAAATTTAAAATTATATGAAGAACACAAAAAAACTCATCATTCACTAACCCAAAATGTCCACTATCTAATTTCTGGCGGTTTTTTGTTTTCTTGTGAAACTGTGACACTTTTCCTTCACACTTCCTCAGGTGATAGCAGAAGCACGGACTTGTTCACAGTTGCAGTGCACGAGTTTGGCCATGCACTGGGCCTTTCTCATTCCTCCTCTGATCCATCCATCATGAGGCCGTACTACCAGGGTCCCGTGGAAGACATTGCCCACTTTAAACTGGCCATGGATGACAGGCTCGCCATCCAGCAGCTTTACGGTCAGTCTGACTAGTCGTACACTCATCAAATCAGTATCTGGCACTTGATGATGTAAAAATAGTTCAGAGGTGGTGGAGTATTACACTCATATTGCCATATCATACCACTATTGTAGCAATAAATCTTTCTTCATATCCGTTTGCCCTTTCAAACTGATTGTGAATTTGTGAATTATATTACTTGATTTTTTTATGTAAGTTATGTCAACCATCCATTTAACATGACCACTAGAGGTCAGCAATGTAGCATCAAAAATGTATCACATATTCCATGATATTTCAACATAGTTTGTGATAACAATATTAATGATGATATTGAAAAAAAATAATAAATCATTTTATATTGATGCTAACATTCAGCAACCTACATTATGTAGGTTAATGAACATTGTCTTCAATCCCTGTTTTTTAATGAGCAACAGTCACTGATTACCTACTAGCAAGCGCAGCTAGCCAGTGCTCTAAGCAGCACACCATGAAAACTGTTTCCACTTACAGTTTACTTGCATATTTTGCAGAGTTCTCGCTCTCCCTTAAAGGCACGGCATGCCAATATCGGTCATGGGAGATGGCCGTCCCTCTCTGAGCCTTGTTCCTGTTAAAAAAGAGTTTTCCCTTCCCTTTTGTCGCCAAGTGATTTCTCATCGGCGGTCATCTGATTGTTGGGGTTTTCTCTCGATTGTTATAGCCTCCTTGCCTTACAGTAAAGCACCTTGAGATGAGTGCTTTATGATTTGGTGCTAAATAAATAAAATTGAAATGAACTAAATATGATATTTTTATATCACATAAAAAATTATACTGGGCTTATCACAGATGATATATGGGACAGCCCTAATGATCACTCTTGATTTGGGCAAGTGTACATGGAGGACATGTGGTCCTGCAAATATAAGCTGTCTCTGCTATTTATTTATAGTTTATATAATTGCACTTTACACGTAGGTTTTATAAAACTCTTACATAGTTGTTCTCAGATATTCATTACTGATATATTTCTGTTATAGCTTAATATGCTATAAAACGTAAAACGTCTACAAAAGATAAAAATAATACAGTAATACAATAACAGTGTTTTAATCTGGTTTTGTGTGCAATACTGCATTCATGCAGTGATGTGACTGTATATCTTCCTCATGTCTTAAAAAAGAAAAAGCCTTCCATCCTGTGTGACAAACACCTCTGCACGCTGAGAAGAATGTGGGTTGCTTGCTGAGTTTTTCTTATACTGCCGTCAGCTTTCGCTTCCTCTTCCACAGTGTCTTCTGTCACTCTTCTGTTGCAGGTGTGAAAGATGCTGACCGACCAGGTGGTGATGATCCCGACTTCCCACGCCTGCCCAGTCCACCTCCACCAAGGCCAACACAGCAGTGAGCTGAACCATGGGAGGGATTGGGGGGTGGGGTGATTATCTGGATTGCACCTTAATCCAGATAATCATCACATATCATTTGACTTTACAAACTATGAATATACTATTAATGCATTCAGACAAAGTCATGTAAAAAAAAGAAGAAGAATGACTAATTAGGGAAGGCTGTGGCCCCTATCAGTCAAAAGGCTGATAGTTTGATACCCTGCTGCTGCAGTTTGCATGTCAACGTTAAGGGAAAAATACTAAAACCTGACGGCTCCATTGGTGTCTGAGCGTGTGTTGACAAATGTTTGTACTTGTACTTAGGTATAGAAAGAAGTACTTGTATGAATGTGTGTGTTCCTGGATGAATAAGGCTTGGGGTAAAAATCACTGTGAATATAGTCAGTCGTAAGGTAGTAGTCTATTTAATTTAAGTGATAACTTAAAGACTCTCATTGTGGCATTCTTGGCCCCACTGCACCCTCTAGTGTATTTATCAAACAAATGCAGTAAAAGCAGAGTTTAACTTGATTTTGATTAAATTTTCTCTCCTAGTTCTGATCCATCATTCCAAGAGCGGTGTCAGGGAGGCTTTGATGCTATAGGAAACATTAGGGGAGAGGTCTTCTTCTTTAAAGGTATGAAAAAATGGACCTGTGCTGCACAGAATAAAAAATATACCTCAATTAATTTTCCACATTCGTCAAAAAAATATATTTTTATTTTATTTATCCGTGTTGTTTCTTTTGTGTCTTCTCTTCAAAAAGGTGCACAGTTCTGGAGAACCCAGCGAGACGGGTCTTTGGTGTCCTTAAATCCGGCTCAGATCAAAAACTTCTGGATCGGCCTTCCAGAAGGAACAAACAAGATCGATGCTGTGTATGAGAGGAAGAGCGACAGCCGCATCATCTTCTTCATCGGTGAGAAGCTAAATCTTGTGGTTATGTATGGCCTCAGGCGATCTAATTTTGGCTGTTCAGAGACGGGGCAGAAGTGGGTGACTTCTCACGTCTGTTCTATTTTAAACATGGTGGTTTTTTTGAGTGGGGGGTGAAATGTTAAATCATATATAAATATTTTCATATACGTCATTTAGGTCACGCTGCCACAATAGATGTGAAAACTAAACAATTGAGATGCAACTGGAGTGCAGATTGTAAGTTTTTATTTAAGAGGCAGAGCAAAAAAGGGTGTTAAAACAATGAGGATTTATTTTTAATATTTACAAATTAATATAATAATAAATACAATACTCAGCCAATATGGTCCAGTTTGTCCCGTCTTTATTTTCCAGGCCTTTAAAGCTGCTGTCTTCTGCTGTTTTTATTTGGTCTTTCCTGCCTTCTTTTTTGTCCTCGCTAAGTGAAATGCAGCTGAAGACAATCTCCTGAACAGATCTGCCCCAGACAAATATTTTCACTTCTTTACATTAAACCCCCCTGCTGTATCTTTTGGGTCATTGCCTATCTGTATTATCTGTACTTTCCAGCTGGTCTCCTGCTGATAAACCGAAGAATTCACCAGGATATCGTTTCGACTCACATTAAGTGATTTTCTATTAAAATATTCTATGTTTTGCTTTCGCCATGTCCAGGATCTCAGTACTGGGTCTTCAAGGACACAGTGGCTATGGCCGGTTACCCTCGGCCTCTCTCTGACTGGGGCATGAAGAAGAAGTCAGGTGAGAGAGTGAACAGGGTGGACGCTGCTTTCATCTGGGCTCATAACGGCAAAACATACCTGTTCAGCGGAGGGGAGTTTTGGAGGTTTAACGAAAACATTGAGAATGGACAGAGGACCATGCAACCAGAGCAAGGATATCCACGGGAAAACACCCTATGGGAAGGAATGCCTGCCCCTATCGATGGCATCATTAGCTGGGGAGAAGGTAAGATTTTGTTCAAATGCAGATATATGTGATGATCTTTTATTACAAACTTGAGATCAGAGTTGCGCAATTCATTTTCCCAAGGGGCCACATGAGAAACTGGGCACCAATAAGAGATAAAATGTTGAGCTGGTACAGCTTATTGATACAGTCCTCCAATTTCTCACGTGGCCCTTGATGAATGAATGAATGAATGAATTGTCCACCTTTGCTCTAGATAAATACACAACAATGATAGAGAAGTTATTTTGGGAGATAGCTTTTGTCAGCTGGCACACCCAAAACGCTCAAGGGAATGACGCACAGAAAGGAGTAGAAGAGCGCTGATTAAGATAAGAAGTTCTAAATAACATTTTACACTGAGATGCAACATGACTCAAGTAAATAAATGAATAAAGGACAGATTCCTGCACAAAAAATGCCATGTCATATCCCATTGCATTACTTCATGTGAAAAGTAGGAGTAACACATCAAAGCATATTTTATATGAGAACAACAATCCAAATATGACTAATTTAACATGTGGGTGATTTGTTGAAAATTAGTGGATGCCTCTGACATGACCTAGAAAGGGCTATTTTTAAATTTTTGTATTTATTTAGCACAGTAACTTTAGTAGTTTTAATAAAGCTATTGAAAACTTTGGCTTCAGGCTACGAGAGCTTTTGAAATTATAGGATTTAGAAGTACATTTTCTGTGCCCCATAACATCATTAAGTGCAGGAGCTAACCACATAACTACTTTGTAGTTACAAAAACTACAAAGTACTACAATGGTACTGCTTTCTTCCTCTCCCTTTTAATCAGCATCCAGTTTGTATGGGTTGGTTTGTTCATAATTTGATGAAACAAAATAACAGCTGCATTGCTTTTCGTGTTCATTTTTTTTTTTTAGGAAATACCTATTTCTTCAAGGATAATTCCTACTGGATGCTCACAAAAGGAGTCTTGAACCAAGATGATGTCACACCAAAATCCATTGCTGTAGACTGGCTTAGATGTCCAGCTCCTCCTTCAACTTCCACTCCAGCAAATCCTCGATTCCCGAAAAAATGCACCTGCAACTTCTTGGGATCACGTTCACCGCTGAGAAGCAGCTCTCTCCTCTTGATTTTTATTTTGCTGCTAATCAATGAGATTATAAGAAACATGAATTTGTAATTTTCTTGAGTCGATGTTTACTTCTTCCTTTATTCCACTGGAGGGTTATTAATAGGACGACTTTATGTCATCTGACTCACGGAAACCTAATACCTACACCGTAGTTTCAAATTGAGTCCCGGTGGCATGAAAAGCCTCTCTTAAACCCCCTGGGTTTCTATAAATACATTTTTTCATCTGAAACATATTGCTACATTTTTGTATTGAATTACACAGAGCCTGTAGAAGAAAGAAATGACATTTAACACCACGAGTCAGCACACAGGCTACTTTCATACATAACAAGGTCTTATGTAACCGCCTTGTGCTTGGATGATAAAAAGGTAAATCAAACATACTTAACAACAAAAGTCATTTTTATCTTTAAATATATCTATTTATAATTATATCTTGGTGCCTTTGCTTAAATATCAACATATAAAGTATACAAGCAGATCTGGATTTTGGTAAATTAAAGATTTTGTTTTTTTATATTTGTGTAGTTTTTACAAATGTATAGACAATGTTTTGGTTATTTTACATTGATGTTAATAGCTGTCATTGTAGAACTTTAAAATATTTTATGTTAAAATTTGATTACTTGAATATTCTTGTGGCTGGGCTGTGTTAAGCTGAGATGCTTAACTTTGCAGATGAAGCATACCAAATCTTTCAATGGTTTTCACAGCTTAAGTCAGATAGACTTACTGTAAAGCGACAATATACATTTTGTAAAATCTATGTGAAAAAAATCTTAAATGTAACCATTTATAAGTGATCAGCAAATATAAAAATGTCCTAATGTTGGATTTATTTACTTTTGGTTTTGGTTTGTAGCTTTGTCTTTTGCTTTTAACACATATTTCTTTGACGTCACTGCCCTTGCTGCAAGTGTGAAGGCATGTTACCTCTGTTGTCTTATCTGGTTCAGATTCAAGATGTATCATTTTTACTGATTAAATACTTGTCATTCTCCAGTGACAGTTCTGTTTGTAAATTCAGTTACAGATCAGTGATAGCTTTATCTACCTCTCCCTGTTTTTGGTGACCTATTTATCTCAAAAACATCAAATACCAGTGTTACAAAAGGAAGTGCAAAGTGATAAGGATGCCTGTCTTGTGGTCTGATGAACCATTGTCCTCAGTGTTTTACCTTCCTCTTTGCAATAAGCAAACAATGCATATGAGAAATTTCTCCTGAAAGTTATTTTTAAAAAATATGTCATAAAAATATGTTTCACTTAGTTAAAATCAAATTAACTGCAACCCTGACCTTTCATTGATAGTACAGCTAGTTAACCATTACACATGTGGTTCAAAAGACAGCCAAATCCTTTAAGGCGGTTTGAGTTTAAACAGGTCTGTTTGCTCTGCTTTGTTATTAATGGCATGGGTCATGTAAGGTTAAAGTCAGTGTGTACAAATAATTGGCAAGTTTACAGGTTTTAAACCATCTGGGAATAAAACCAGGAACTATTGTTCTAAAGTACATTGTTGAAGCACATTTTGTGAACTAGAATAGACAGCTCTCAAAAGCTCAGACAGCTTGGCCTAGTTAAGTGTAACAAATGCACCTATGAAGCACTCCAGCCAGCTATGTATCATTTCAAAATTTCCAGAAACTTTCAAGTCTTTATAAAAAGACAATTAAACCGCAGAATCAGTGACAAATAATTTAAAATGTCATTTAATAAGATCAGGAAAGTCACAGTTTTCTTCATGTTCAAGCAACACAGTACAGTATTAGGGACATAAGCAATGTGCATCACTGATAAATAATTTTGTTCATCTGAGAAAGTAACACACAAAGCCTTCATAACATGAACTTCATAAATGAAACAGCATGTTTTCTTTTTTCATTTTGTGGTTTTAGCCACCAGTGCATTTCAATTTCAATTTTATTTTATTTATATAGCGCCAAATCACAACAGAAGTCGCCTCAAGGCGCTTTATATTGTACAGTAGATCGCACAATAATACATACAGAGAAAAACCCAACAATCATATGACCCCCTATGAGCAAGCACTTTGGCGACAGTGGGAAGGAAAAACTCCCTTTTAACAGGAAGAAACCTCCGGCAGAACCAGGCTCAGGGAGGGGCGGCCATTTCAAATGCAGCAGTAGCTGCACTGATGGAGGCAAAAAAAAAAAAAGTTTACAATAGTTTAAAATAAATATTAAAATTAACAGAGAAAATAAATCACCATATCCTTCAATCACTAAAACTAAACTAGGTGCATGTGCCAGCATCAAGGCATATCTTAACATGTCATAGTGACACATTCTTATAATGTTGGATTTCATAAATAACCAGAACAATACTGTAAATAGTGCAGGTGCATCCCTTTGTCACCCACGCGTAGCTCTGGCAGCTCGACAAGTAGAACATGCCTCAGTTTTTCACACCGTGTTGCCATGGCAAAAAGCAAACTTTTTTGCATGTCATTGCATAAAGTAAACATTGCATGCACGAGGTGCGTGCGTGCATACAGACTCAAATCTGACAACAGGTAAGTGCTTTGTCACAGGTAGCCATAATCAAGAGATAGCAGAAATAACTTGTGCGGAGAGGTAGCCTTCACCTGAATAAATTATTCTTCACAATTTTCGTGATTATGTCCAACACAAAGAGCTACATTAGAAATCAGCAAAGGTCGGTTTTAGTTAAATGGGGAAAGAACGCATGTGCCGAAGTGAGGCAACTGGTTGATCGGCAAAGTTGTTGATGACGTCCTCTTTCTATTTTAGCTCCAACTCCAGCCCAGTGCAAGACTGAGGAGCAGCAGGCTCAGGGAGAAGCAGGTTGTGGAGGCTGAGGCCTTGACGCTCTGAGTTGAGACTGGCTGTGCTGGCTGCAGGCTTCTGTAGACGTTTGTCACTAGTTCTGACATGCTGTTTTCGACACGCACTGTGGTGCTGAAGAGGTCAATCTGGTGATGATATATATATATATTCCAATTAGCTTCATGAACCACTTATAGCCCATCTGTGCTTGCAGCAATGACAATTAAGAGACAAAATGAAGAAATATAATAACACCTACCAGATCTTTGCTGACTTTAATCGGGTCCTTAAAAACGGTCCAGACCACCGCCTCATTACAAGCTGGGGTCGTCAAGGATCCAAGGTAGCGGTAATACTTAGTGCGATCCACACCGACGAGCAGGTCATCCAGGGAAAACCCGGCTGCAATGGAAACTTTCTGACCTGAGGACAGAAACAAGACCTACATGAAGGAACTATGGGTGACACAATTTAGAGTCAGAAACAGGAGAGGAGGTTTTCCACAAAAAAATGTCACCTTTTTCTGTGATGTTGGCCAAGTAAGAGGTCAAATTGCGCCAGCTTTCCGGCTGACCAGTTGAGTTGCCTGACATTACCTGGAAAACAAACAAACAAACAAACAAACAAACAAACAATATTGATTGTATTGTTTTCCCCAGATCAGAAGAAGAAGAAACAAACCAAGAAGGGAAAACACCAAAAATGTAGTCAGGTTTCAATACCGAACAACACAGTAAGCATTACGTCATCTCGTGCGTTGCTTCTCTCACCTCGATAAAAAAACCAAGCGCTGCAAGTCCGGTGGAGTCATTAACAGCTAGACTTGTATTCCCATTGTAGGATGACTTGCTGTTCACAATATGCAGCTGAGGAAATTCATACATTCATAAACTCATACAGATGTTTGCTTGTTTATTTTATTTATTTATTCATTTATTTTACTATTTTAATACGAACCAAAAGTTCAAAATACACGTCCATCCATCCATCCTCATCCGCTTTATCCGAAGTCGGGTCGCGGGGGCAGCAGCCTAAGCAGAGAAGCCCAGACCTCCCTCTCCCCAGCCACCTCCTCCAGCTCATCCGGGGGAACACCAAGGCGTTCCCAGGCCAGCCGAGAGATATAATCTCTCCAGCGCGTCCTGGGTCTGCCCTGGGCCTCCTCCCGGTGGGACATGCCCGAACACCTCACCCAGGAGGCGCCCAGGGGCATCCTTGTCAGATGCCCGAACCACCTCAACTGGCTCCTTTCGATGTGGAGGAGCAGCGGCTCTACTCTGAGCCCCTCCCGGATGGCCGAACTTCTCACCCTATCTCTAAGGGAGAGGCCAGCCACCCTTCGGAGGAAGCTCATTTCTGCCGCTTGTATCCGCGATCTCGTTCTTTTCGGTCACTACCCACAGCTCGTGGCCATAGGTGAGGGTCGGGACGTGGATCGACCGGTAAATTGAGAGCTTCGCTTTTACACTCAGCTCCCTCTTCACCACGACGGACCGGTGCAGCGTCCGCATCACTGCAGCCGCAGCACCAATCCGCCTGTCGATCTCCGGCTCCCTTCTCCCATCACTCGCGAACAAGACCCCGAGATACTTGAACTCCTCCACTTGGGGCAGGAACTCATCCCGACCGGAGTGGGCACTCCACCCTTTTCCGGCTGAGAACCATGGCCTCAGATTTGGAGGTGCTGATCCTCATTCCTGCTGCTTCACACTCGGCTGCGAACCGCTCCAGTGCGAGCTGGAGGCCCCCACCCGATGAAGCCATCAGAACCACATCATCCGCAAAAAGCAGAGATGAGATTCTGAGGCCACCGAAGTGGAAGCCCTCCGCCACTTGGCTGCGCCTAGAAATCCTGTCCATAAAATTATGAACAGAATCGGTGATAAAGGGCAGCCCTGGCGGAGCCCATCACCCACCGGAAACAAGTCCGACTTATTGCCGGCAATGCGAACCAAACTCTTACAACGGTTGTATAGGGATCGAATGGCCCGTAGCAGTGGGCCAGACACCCCATACTCCCGCAACACCTCCCACAGGACACCCGAGGGACACGGTCGAATGCCTTCTCCAAGTCCACAAAACACATGTAGACTGGTTGGGCAAACTCCCATGCACCCTCAAGTATCCTCGAGAGGATAAAGAGCTGGTCCAGTGTTCCGCGACCAGGGCGAAAACCGCATTGTTCCTCCTGTATCCGAGGTTCGACTAACGGACGAACTCTCCTTTCCAGCACCCTGGCATAGACTTTCCCAGGGAGGCTGAGGAGTGTGATCCCCTGTAGTTGGAACACACCCTCCGGTCTCCCCTCTTAAAGATGGGGACCACCACCCGGTCTGCCAGTCCAGGGTACTGCCCTGATCTCCACGCAACATTGTAGAGGCGTGTCAACCAGGACAGCCCTACAACGTCCAGAGCCTTCAGGAACTCGGGCGGACCTCATCAACACCAGGGGCTCTGCCACCGAGGAGTTGTTTAACTGCCTCAGTGACCTCGACCCCAGAAATTGGCGGGTCATTCCCTCATCCCCAGACTCTGCTTCCTCCTCGGAAGACGTGTCAGTGGGATTAAGGAGGTCCTCAGTATTCCTTCCACCGCCTGACAATTTCCTCAGTCGACGTCAGCAGCGCACCGCCAGCACTATACACAGTGCAGGTAGAGCACCGCTTTCCCCTCCTGAGACGCCTGACGGTTTGCCAGAATCTCTTGAGGCAGTCCGAAAGTCTTTTTCCATGGCCTC
This sequence comes from Oreochromis aureus, assembly GCF_013358895.1. Classification (NCBI taxonomy): domain Eukaryota; kingdom Metazoa; phylum Chordata; class Actinopteri; order Cichliformes; family Cichlidae; genus Oreochromis; species Oreochromis aureus. The sequence continues at coordinate 18,083,402 of NC_052949.1, forward strand.
TCGAACTCCTCCCACACCCGAGTTTTTGCTTCAGCCACTGCCCGAGCCGCATTCCGCTTGGCCTGTCGATACCTGTCAGCTGCCTCTGGAGTCCCACAGGCTAACCAAGCCCGATAGGACTCCTTCTTCAGCCTGGTGGCTCCCTTCACCCTGGTGTCCACCATTTGGTTCGGGATTATTACCACCACGGCAGGCACCAACCACCTTGCGGCCGCAGCTCAATGCAGCAGCCGGCAATGGAGACGCTGAACATGGTCCATTCGGACTCAATGTCCCCGTCTCCCTCGGAATGTTGTTGAAGCTCTGCCGGAGGTGTGCGTTGAAGATCTCGCGGACTGGGGCCTCTGCTAGACGTTCCCAGCACACCCTCACTACACGCGTTTAGGTGCACCGGGTCTGTCCAGCGTCCTCCCCGCCACCTGATCCAACTCACCACCAGGTGGTGATCAGTTGACAGCTCAGCCCCTCTCTTTACCCGAGTGTCCAGAACATATGGTCGCAAGTCTGGTGATACGATTACAAAATCGATCATCGACCTGCGGCCTAGAGCATCCTGGTGCCACGTGCACTTATGGACACTCTTATGTTCGAACAAGGTGTTCGTTATGGCCAAACTGTGATTTGCACAGAAGTCCAATAACAAAACACCACTCGGGTTCAGATCAGGGAGGCCCGTATGAAAAGAACATCGAGGGAACAGTTTACCCTGCCCGGGATAGGGTTACCGGGGCCCCGCCCTGGAGCCAGGCCCGGGGAGGGTGCCCGAGGGCGAGCGTCTGGTGGCCGGGCCTTAGTCCATGGGGCCCGGCCGGGCACAGCCCGAAGAGGAGACATGGGCCCATCCTCCCGCAGGCCCACCACCCGCAGGAGGCGCCATAGGGGTCGGGTGCAATGTGTGTCGGGCGGCGGCCAGGAGCGGAGGCCCTGGCGGACCGATCCCCGGCTGCCAAGACAAAATACACGTAAAAAAAAAAAAAAATGTACCTCCATAGGATAGCGCTTTCCATCCACTGTGTGCTCTGAGCCGGGCACAGAGGAGCCGTTGCCCCAGTGGAAGTGGAACTGCAGGCTGTCGTATTGCTCGGACAGGTCCCCTCCTGAAATCTTAACTCCGCTCTTAAGGGTCACTTTGACTGGAAGAAGGTGGAAAAACAAAAACAGAGGAGGAGTAAGAGGAAATGTTCAGATGCAAGGAGCGTGCGTTTAGTTGCAGAAAAGATGAGGGCGCTAAAATCCCGGTAAGACAAGTTATCGTTTTTATCGTTTTATTTATTTATATTTTTACTACTACTATTATTATTATTTCTTGTTAAACTAGGTGGAAATATTTTTGTTTTGAAACAAAGATGAAAAAAGAAAACACTTTTGCAACCACTAAGCCACAAACCAGGTGCTCACCTGTCTCGCCAGTATTTTCTATGGATGTCATCGCGGAGGTGTCGTCATACTTTACAAAAGTGAATGAAGTCAGGTTGTCGTTCGGTGTGGCAGATGCTGAGACGATGTTAATGGGTGACTGCCGGCTGCCGTTGCAATACTGGGGGAAAAGTGTTGGCCAGGTGGAGGCATCTATAAACAGAAGGACACGTAAAGTCACCGGAGAGAGGTCACCCAGTGGGCAACATATAATAAATAATGGCGATATTGGGTACTTACTGCAGGATGGGAGGTGATAACACCAGGCTGGATGAAAAAAAGGGGTGAAAAAACAGAACATTTAGATTCCCATAAGTAAAAATTCAGCGTAACACTAAATTCAAAATATCTTCAAAAGAAAAAAAAATTACACACCTATTGATTCGCAGTGAGCGGTGGGTACGAGGACGCACAAAGAAAGAGCGGCAACTACAAACCACTTCATCTGAAACGAGCCAAAAGCCACAGTGTTTATAATCGCATATATTTAAAATTAAATTAAATTAAAGTAATCAGAAAGAAAATCAAACTCTTGAAACAAAAATTAATACATTACTACACCAATTAATTAACAGGCTACTATATGGAATGACAAATTTACCTATAAATAAAGTTTAAACATTAAATAAAAAACTTAACTCTAAAATTTTAAAATTTGAAACTTAAATTTTGAAACAGACCTGTTTAAACTCAATGTATTAATCTGCTATTAATACAGAATGACGATAAATGTGCGATAAATACAGGTTTCAGAATAATTCTTCCTTCTGTCCTGCTCACCTTACCTTTGTCGCACCTGTGCTTGCTCCGTTCAGCTTGTTACCAGATGCAGCTCACCTCACCCTCTCCCTTTTTATTCCCTCAGTGCATCCTGCAGCTGACCGGACACCGCCTCCATGTTACATGTGAGCAGGTTTTTATCTTTCCGCAATAATTCCGTTGAAGTGAATAATGATCTCTGTCTGTCAGTCTCTTTTTTCACTTATTGTTTTACACAAGAACACACAAATAAGAACTTCAGAGTGAACAAGGATGATGACCCTTTTGCAAGAGAAAGAGGCCGCGTTGTCATGGGGTTTTTGGTTGGAATGATGTTTCATTTGTGTTTTTGTGTGATTGTGTGGATTCATGATTAATGGGAGGAAGTAAACTGACTGATAGAACAAATCAATGTTTTCTCCAATAACTTTCCTGGAAACTCAGAATGACAATTCCTGAAATCACAACAGCTTCATTATTGAGTCCTTTTTCACTGTTTCTGGTCACTTTCATCCACATTATCTATTGTTAGTCCATGCTCCCTCGAAAACCAGCTGTCTGCACTTTTGTTTTAATTAGATGAGACACGTTGCAGTTAAGCAGAATGTTACATGGGTAATTACACTAACCGGTAATTTGGCATGTCTGTGCTTCACTTTCTTACGTGCTTGTATTTTTAAAATCGCATACAAGCTCTGTTAGCAGGTGTCTGCATCTGTGCAATGCTCTCAGTACAGTCTGTACATACACCTGCAGCAAGGGCGAAAGCACCCCCAAAGATTTCTTACTTTTTTTTGACAATATTTGCTGTTTGTGTGACACACTACTAAAAATATAAAAAGCATACCTGCAGTGTTGAAAACGTGTTTTCCAATGATGTTTGCTACCCTACAATCCGTCCTACTCTGTAGTAAATTCAGCGACATTTGACCGCCCTGTTGCTCCCACTGAAATCCATACAGCCTATTTAAAATCTAAAACTTAAAATTGTCCGTAGCCTGCTGTTGTTACCACTGTCCTGTTTGAAATGGATACTAACTAGCTAACTGACTTAATGCCCATTAACCTTATAACTCCTGTTGTGTGTGTGTGTGTGTGTGTGTGTGTGTGTGTGTGTGTGTGTGTGTGTGTGTGTGTGTGTGTGTGTGTACAGAGAGACAGCCAGGTTCATAATGGATATAAGGAAGTTTTTTCAAAAACAGGAGCCACATTCAGGTAAAAGTGTAAGAACAAATGATCCATCAATAAATGATAATGTTGGATCAGTGTTTCAATATTTTATATCTTTTATTAGATGTTCATGTGGTTTGGTTATTTGCCTTTTGGTTGAAAGTACACTGAGAGAGGACTTTTCGTTAGTGATCTTAATAATTATTTTTTTCATATTAATGTAATTTTTTCATCTAATTGAATACAATCTATTTGTGTATTATTGTCAGTCCAAAGAGGGAGAGAGGAAAGGGGGGAACGTGAGGAGAAAGTACAAGGTCAGGAACAACCAGGTAAGAAAACAGACAGGGAACAGTGACAGGCAAAACAGAAACTATTAAACTGACGAAGAGAAAAAACCTGATTTTACTCATACAGTCTGAAAGTTTTGTCCTCCCTATATTAAAGCTGCTACAGAATCTGCAAAACAAACTGGGTTGAAACATTTTTGACCCTCTTTAACAACATTCCAACATAACATTATCATTGATTGGCGAGATTAAAATTAATGATATATTTTTATGTGGTTCAGCCACAACTCTACTAAAACCTCAGCCAGTAATAGGTAGGCCAACTTTTGGACTGTCCAGTTGTCTGTATGACTGCCGCATACAGACTTATGCGGCAGAGAAACACTTATCAGTGTTTCTCAAACTTTTTACAGTGTGTACCACCTGAGAAAAATGTCAAGCTCTCCCAAGTACTACTATGAAAGCATGAAACTCATAAATCTTACAACACAAAATTAGTATTATTAAATTAGTTCAATTAGTATCTGCAGTAAAGATTTTTTCATACATTGTATACATTCTACCACAGGCAAAGTTGCCTCCATTTTTATAGTTTTTTATTAATATTTTGTAATAATTTATTCTGTTTTGGGAGTGTTTTTTATGTATCTGTATTATATTATACATACACATTAAAAGTTAATCTCTGTCCAAAACATGCACTCAGTTTACTTCTTACTCACTATGAGCATCATTTAAATAACCTTTATCAGATTTGATGGTTTTGTTACAGACTTCTCAAAAAAGTGTTTTGCTTTTCTTTCACAAATGTGGGGATTAAATTGTGTTAAAATGTACAAAACGGTGATGTCATGTTTTGTGACGAGGACCCAGGCAGAGAGAGACTTCTTGAATTTAAGAATCTTATGATTTAATAAAGAAATTTGCAGACTTGCACAGAGATGGTAAATTATGATGACTGATAGCGGAGATGAAGACAACAGACGATGAGGACAGGGAGGAACAGGGGTTTAAATGCACCAAGGAAACAGTCAGAGGGAACTCGGGACAACTGGAGACATTTAAGGATGCATGGACTCACAGAGACAGAGAAGAAGTCTCATCGTGACGTGTAAAGTTTATCTTGCCTGGCTGGGCAGCTCTCTGGGTGCTCAGCACCCCCAAAGCTCTGATCCTAGAATCGCCCCTGACCTGCAGGTCTGCTAGCATTCCTCTCCAAATATGGCCACCTCTGAAAGCTGAGTGAATGCCATAATTTCAAACTCAAGGTTTCAAAACAGCACTCCACAAACTAATCTCAACCACACACTTGCTATTGTTTTATATTTTCATCACTGTAATTTTTCCTTGATCCCTTCAAACTCTGCCAAATAATATTTTTTTAATGCCCTTATTGACACATCTTTGACCGCGTCACTGCTTACGTGGGATACACAATGCATGGTTCATTTCAGTCTACTTGTACTTTCAGTGATTGTTCATGCTGAAAAATGATAATTAAAGTTCATGCAACTGGTTCTCTGTAAGACAGGGCCAGAAAACTGCTAATAATCCAATATCAACCCCCCCCCCCCCAAAAAAAATGTTATATTAGAAGCAGTTATTAATGGGTGAATTCTTCTATATGGGTGGATCTTCTCTGATTTCAACAAAAAGACTCCTCTATAAGCAAGTTGTCCTCGTTCTAGCAAATTTTTGAATGCTCCTTAGAAGCCAGCTGAACACACATAGCTTTGACAGTGAATTACATACTGATAAACAATCCGAGTGTGGTATCACACATCCAATTCAGTAACAGGAAGACAGCAGTATCTGATTAAGAGTCTTTGCTGTCACATAAATGGAATGTTCTTCCCATTTTTCAATTTTCCAAAAACCAGTTTTAGTGAACACATATGACGCTGTTCTTTCCTCCGCCATTCATAGGAGCCACAGTAGCCTGCAGGTAGTAGCTTAATTCTTCTGTCAAGCGTCATTACAACTATTCAGTTCACAGTTAAGCTTTGCTTTCGCAGTGGCGTCATCATGTCCTAATGCAGTGGTTCCCAAACTTTTTTTGCCAGGCCCCCCCTTTTTCACAAGAAAAATGTTCGCGCCCCCCCGCACAAGCTCCATTGCGGTTTATTTCACACCTCAAACATTTAGTAAACAATTAAGCAAATACAAGTAAACGGCAATAAATTACAGGTAGTAATAAAATAAACTACTAACTCTTTTACGCTACGTCCACACCTACACGGGTATTTTTGAAAACACAGCTGTTTCTGTGCGTTTGGGCTTTTCGTCCACACGTAAACGGCGTTGCGATTCACCGAAAACGGAGATTATTTAAAACTCCTTTTTTGCGTTTATGTGTGGACGAGGATTACAGAGTTCGTCACGCAACGTCAAAGGTATGTGCCTCTTTTCACGTCACGCTGTGCGCCACGTTATTGTTTACATGAGATGAATTGCAGAATGGCAGATAGAGACAAAATACTGTTATTGTTAATCTGACTATCTTCAGGTTTTACACGCTTACATACACACGCAGTTACTGTCCCTCCATTTAAAAAGGCAGAGGCGTCACGGTGTGATTATTTTACGTGTAGTTGTTTTTTTTCCCGTGTAATAATATTCAACATTGCTGTCAATACATTTTTCAAAAAATGCCTCTCTGTGCAAAATGGGTTTAAACACATAAACAACTGTGGGATACTGTTTGTCCGTGATTTGAACCGGGGGAACAAATTACGGCAGGATCAGCCTGATATTATTTGTATCCCACTGTAACTTTACTGCATAAAGAGCTAACATGTCCAAGATGTCAGGAGTAGTTAGTTATTACAAGAAGTGTTTGTGAACTAAAAATCAAGAATGTGGGATAGTGTTTGTCCGTGATTTGGAGAGCCCAGCGCTGCTCCCGACGCAGGGAAACTAATTTTGCAGGGGAGACCTACCTTGGCACTTGTGCAGGTGAAGCCAAAGGGAAGATATGCTTCACCATATTTTCTAGTCTTTGGCTTGGAAGGAAGTTGGTTTGGAAACATATTTGGCGATGCTTCATCTCCTGCTTTGCGTTTGTGTGGGAGCCCCGTCAAAAACCTGTCCATTATGCTAGCAGTGTCCAAGCTTTCTTTTTTTTTTTCTTTTCATCCCGCGCCCCCCCTGCAATGGCTCTGCGCCCCCCCTAGGGGGCGGGCCCCACACTTTGGGAACCACTGTCCTAATGGTCTAGTGCTGCTCAGTAGAAAAATATCCTTCCTCTTAAACTAAACAAATTTAAGAAGTTTTTCATATTTTACTGGAACACATCTTTAGATACTGAAGAAACCAGCCTCCCCTCTGTAAATTTAGGTAAAATTAGAATTGCTCCTGTGTGGAGTATAGATGAGGAGGGCCTAAAAAGCTTATCATCAAGTGATTAACTCCACAATCTGTAAAGGTGCCTATGGTATCAATCAATAACTTGCTTCCAATGTTCCCTCTAATTTTTCATGTGTCTGAGCGAACACACAAACTCCCTGAGTGATCCCTTGGACCACTGTGAGCGACATCAGACGTGTGCACTGTGGTCACTCCAGCATCTAATCCATCCAAGTTACATGGTTTATTAAAATCAAATCAAATTACAGCATTTACATTTATGTTAGAATACTTTTAATTAACTGTTTTAGCCCATTTACAATGAAAGTATGTTAAGACTATTGGAAGTAAAAATAACTTGAACTCCAATTTTAAAAACACAACTTTCTTTTTTTCTTTTTTTTTTATAAAGCTCTGACTTGTATTATGAGTATGAGTCTGTGGTCTGGGAGAGAGTCCTGTAACTCTCTGTCTGCAAAATATAGTATATAATGACCAGTGCTGGGCAATTAATTATATAGTTACTTCTTCAAAAAAGTAACTCAGTTTGGCAAACAACAAAGTTTTTTGCAGCTTTTTTTTAATGCAGCCAATGCATTTTTAAATAAAAATTTCAAACTATTTACAGAACAATCAGCTGTTCTGCATCAAATCTGATGCCACACAAATTATTTGTGCCACTCGAATAAATAATTTCTGTCCACTATGAAATAAAGGAGAACAACAGCCTGATACCTGCAGGCCTGACAACAGGAGATGTATCACTCCTGTAACACCTGTAACATTCAGCAGCCGCCTCATTGTTCTGACACACCAACAAAACTATTGACTACACTACACACTAACTACACAAGATTTGCGCTAAACGTCTCAAGTCTCTCACATCTCAAAACACCGCCGTCACTCCTAAAAATTGCCCCCGTTTCTTAACAACTAGATGCGACGTTGCCATATCATTTTTTGATTGGTCGACATGGTACTTTTTTGGACGAATAGGAAAGGGGGAGCGGGGGGTTGTTTTTGCTCACAGGCGGAGAGTGCTTTCGAGCCTTTTTTCTTATAAAACGCAGTTTTTACCAAATATAAACAACGATAGTATTCAGGAAGAAAACCAAACATTGTATATTTTTCTTATCACAACTCTGGTTTTACGTGTCCTATCAACACAATTTAAAAACTGGTATAAAGTCCACACTTTTTCCGTCAATTGTTCCGTCTGTCCTGCTCACATCTCCAATGGTTGTACACGTTGTCATTAACGTGGCTTCACTCCACATCAGCCACGCCGCTTTGCCAGCTAAAACACCGGTGTCGGCACATAAGGACGCTGTCATAGCCTGTCAACCACGTTGATTGGCTGCATATATACGAATGTGAATCGCATTATTGGCTGGACTATGGGATAAGGTGGCATCGTTCTAATCCCATACGGGAGCAGCCAGTCACTCACTGACTAACACTGCAAAACCGAATTGTTAAAGTATTAATTCTAATTTCAATTCAAGTTAGATTTTTTTTTGTGCGCAACGCAGATTTTCTGTGCGCAAAGACCATGCCAGCAGTGCGCAATTGCGCACGTGCGCAGCTTAGAGGGAACATTGCTTGCTTCTTTAGCATCAAATCCTTTAAATCCTCTCAGCTGTGAGATTTATTCTCAATGGATCGGGCTTGATTGGATGTGGGGGAAACTGGAAGGACAAATCAGCAGGTTGAACTGCAGCAACACCGTTGGTCAAAGTAACAATGTAATGAGCAGAACATGAAATAAAACATGAGCCTGCCTTCAGTGTTTGTCTTCTTTCTATCATGCATCCTGCTGATGTCTCTTTCCTAGAGAACTTACCCACATGGCCTTGGGCATCATACAGATGAAAACCTGATTCATCAGATCAAACTACTTCTTTCACTGTTCAAGTGCAGACACTCCCATGACCAATGTGGGTTCTTCTAATGGCCTGTGTATGTATCCAACTAGCTTTTCATGGTGGCATGAAGCCAGTATATAATGATTCCAAATTGTTACTGCCCATATGAAGTAATGTGAATGTGTTTTTTCAAGAAATCCTGTTAGGCTTACTTGTATCTGGTACCTCCAGTTTCTGGGTGTGTTTCTTTGTTGGATTAACACATTTTGAGTGGACACAGCCCATTTTAATGACATAAAACATGATGTGGCGTCTTTCAGCCTTTATGGGATTAAACGTGTTTCAACCTGGGTTGGAGATCACGATCTGTTATATTCACTGAAGAGAACAATGTAAGTCGGTAGTTTTGGTACATCAAAATATTTGAGTTAAAGTTCCATGTTTTGTTGGTAGAGAGTTTGAGATTATGCAACAAACAAGCATGTGGTAGGAGGAAAATGATGGTGTGGTCTACAACTTTTGAGCAGTGGGCATATGAATATTACCTTTATTTCTTTTGCACAAAAAGGAAAAGAGCGCAACTGTAAAGTGTGAACTGAATCCAGGACAGAAAAAACTTCATTATACTGCAAAAAGAACTTCGCCTCTTTGCAAATATCTAGACAGACAGCATGCTAACACAAAGCTGGCTAAAAACCCAGAGTGATGATAAAGCTGACCTCAGCCCAGATCCAGTTAACAAAGGCAGTAATGAGCAGTGTTGGGACTAACGCGTTATTAAGTAACGCGTTACAGTAACTACGTTATTATTGTGGTAACGAGCACGGTAACTAGTTATTATGCCAAAACCAGGAACGCGTTACTCGTTACTGGGATTTAGATAGGCTCGTTACTCGTTACTTCGTGTGGTGGATATCGCGGAGCTTCCGCAGATTCAATAACATTAGCAAGTGGTGGAAGCCAGCAGGTGGATGAAGGAAAAGGGAGGCAAGAGGAGAGACCCGAAGCTTCCGCCGGTCCGCGTATCAGGTGAACTGAACTTCAGGTAAGAAGTTATGACCTGCAGTCTATCGGAGTCAGATATAAACCAAGTTTAGGTGGAGTTTATTTTCGGTATGCTGACATTTTCGTACTGCGTGCTAGCTAGCATGACGGAGTTTCTATACAGCTGTGTGGGTGCTATGTTACTGATGTTGAACTTTATTTTGTTCATATGGTTAATTATTAGAGTTGCCAACCGTCCCGTAAAAAACAGAATCGTCTGGTATTCAGAGAAAATATTACGCGTTTCGTACTGAGGTGAAAAGGAACAGTTTGTCCCGGACTTCAGCTACAATGAAAAAGACACAAAGCTGAAGCTGCACAGCTGCCTCTTCTTCTCTCATTCTCTCCCGTTTCTACTTCAATCACGAAACTGATCAATGATCAGCTGATCGGCTTTTCTCTCTCTTGTTTATTTATCGCCCACTTTGCGCCAGAAAGAGGAAACCAGCGGATGTCGCGTTAAACAACAGCAGCACGTTTAAGCTTGATCAGCTGTTGTTAGAATTTATTTAATATTAATTTCTAGTATCAGCTGATGTTTGCTGGAGCCACAGCTGTAAAGCTGCTGGTCATGATATCGGTTTGGTTATCTGGTGAGAGGGAAACATGAAGATGAAACCAGGAGATGTCCTTACTGAATCATCAGAGCTGAACAGGTGATGGAGAAACAGGTTTACCTTTTAGGTGACATAAATGAGTTGAAGGGAAGTTATGAACTGTTTCTGAGAGACAAATAACACCAGGATCCTTTTCTAAGTAGCTGACAGCTGGTAACTGTGCAGGGGCGGGTCTAGCAAAGTGTTGCCAGGGGGCCAGGTAGGGCATTAACAGGGAGAGGGGGGCACAAAGATATACTTTTCTTTATTATTCTCATTTAAAATGTCTCGCTTTTAAAAAAAATAATTATCTGAGTCTTACAACAAACAATTGATAGATTGATACATATATACCATCAAGACAGTGTACATCACTGTCACAACAGTGTTTGTTTTCATTCAAAGGCTTTATGAATTTTCCTATAATGGTGGGCCGGTCTCTTGTCAAAATGCCCGGGACGATTTTTTTGTCCCAGTCCAGCTCTGTATGCAGCTCATCTGCAGTCTGGTGTTACCTACATCTTCCTATTCAGAAGACAGAATTTCCAAGTTCTGAGTACAATCAAAAGCACCACGACTGCAGTTTTTGTGTTGGATGTAAAAAGCAGGCTAGAATCATGGCGGTGGTCAACGACGGTCCAGGCGTGGGATTTCTCTCGTGGAAATGTGCACATTATTTTTTCCTTTCTGTTGGTAGGTGGCACAGTGCACTTGTGGCAAGTAAGCAAGATAGAAGACTGGCAATCTTGCTGGGTATCCAGTTACGGAAGCAACACATTAACAAGAGAATTCTGAGTAAAACCAAAGTTACTTTCCCTAGTAACTAGTTACTTTGAAAGTAACGAGTAACTTGAAGTAACTGAGTTACTTTTTTAGAGAAGTAACTAGTAATGTAACTAAGTTACTAATTTAAAGTAACTTACCCAACACTGGTAATGAGCAGTCAGACTTGCAGCCTGCTTTTCTACCTGTTTATGTTTCTAAAGCAGAATGACTGTGACAATCGTTTTGAAGTCTTTTTTGTACTGGTTTTTACCTTCGCTTTGTGTTTATACCAAAAAACTAAAAAAAAAAGATCCTATGCAGGACGTCTTCATCAGGATAGGGATTTGTGTAGGTGTGACAGTTTAGTAAGTGAGAACATGATATAAACTATATTTATAGAAAGTCATATGATAAGTGGTGTAATAAATTATTTTCTAAAATGAGTAATTGAGGAATCCACAGCACTTTTAGGAAAACCAACAAGTAATGTGTCATACATTACTTTTTTTGAGCAGCGACCCCAACACTACTTCCTAGGTATGGATTTGTCTACATGGCGGTCAGTGTGGTAAACACTTCAGTCAGAATGGCATAATACTCCTAAACACACTCACTATCTTTCTGCTTGCATATAGAGATTTTTGTAGTTTCCAAACATGGAGGAAACAGCTTCTCCAACTCTATAACTTTGCATAGGGCTATTTCAGCCTTTTAAAATGCCTGATTGGTATCATTATCCCAATCATGATGTTGTCTGTGGATGTTTTGTGTAGGAGAGTCGACAGAAATTTTTGCTCAGTCTTCAACTTTAGTGTCAGCAGGCACCTCAGGTCTGCCATGGTACAGCAAAAAACAACCAGCTCCTAAACAATCCTCTTGCCTGGCTTCCTTGGGCATGGCACATGAGTCATAACTGTGCCTCTGACCGAGGTTGAAAGAAAGGGATGTTCATTTACACCAGTCACAGCAGCAGCTAGAGGGTCTGGATGTTGCTATCAGGTATGCTGGGCTACAGGAGAAAAGGTGGAGGTGGCTGAAGTTTTGAGGGATCAGACCAAGAGATCGCACGTCACTGACACCAAGTTTGTATGGAACTCAGAAATAAATCAAATTTCACATAAACAGGTTGTATTTGTGAGGATTTTAATAGTCTGCATGACATTTGACAAAGGCAAATTACAAGCAAACTCATTTATGGACAAGTTTTTAGCGAAAGCAAATTCCTCAGTTTTAAGCTCTCTCTCTCTCTCTCTTTTAAACTTTTTTCAAATTAAAAGTAAAAAGTTGCATCTGTGCAGGAACTCCAACCAATTTAATTGAACTCCATCAATCCTCCCAAGAAGTGCAATGAAATATCCAGCCAAAATTATGCCAAAAGCTTGTTCAATTCAGTTCAACTCAATTCAATAAACTTTACTGATCCCGAAGGTTGGCCCTGAAGGAAATTGGGCCAATACCCTTCCGACCATACATACATTACACCAAGGGCGTAGATTTGGCATGGACGGAAGGGACATGTCCCCACCAATATCCAGCGATTATTGAATTGTCCCCAGCAATAATTTCATCTCTTCCAGTAAAGAAAAACAAAACCGATGGCAAGAAAAAAAAAAGATCTGTCAACGTCTCATTCACCTAGCATTGCAGAAAGAGTTAAATTATGTTCTCTACTGGAGTCCTACATCATGTAACAAATATAGCCAATGTAATTGGCTGTGCCTTTCAGAGAGCTCTGTTTGGTGTGTTTCACATTTCCTATGTCCGGTTTTTGCTATATTACTTTGTCTTTCTTAATAACAAGACTTTCATGTCCGGTTAATCTGGAGATGGAGTCTTTGGTCTTTGGCTTGTTTAGTCCTCGGGTTGTACAGTTTGTACAGCCCGAGGACCCCATGTTTATTTTGTTTTAAAGGATACACAGCACACCATGCTAAGACTTATCACTTTTTCAGCTCATAGCTCTTTGGGAATCAAATGCAGCAGTTTGCAGATTTACGCCTGGTGACTTTCATGTTTATCAGCCTAGGAGTTTACATACTTTCTCCCTGCTGAAGACAGTTAACAAGAGCTTATTCATGTGCTCTAATTCACTTTTTTTGTTTGTGTGTGTGTGTGTGTGTATTTTTGTCCTAGATGGCCTGACGCAGCAGGTAGGGGCGAACTCTATGTCCGAGTTTGTCTTTGCACAAGCAGTCCAGAAATGGCTCCGATACGCACCAGATCATATGGGTGTCGCAGGACGCACATCATCCATACCCATCCCGGAGTAAAAATTAGAAACTAACGTGAAACATAGAAATGTAAATAGGAAACTGTCTTTTAATAAAGTATTTAGCAAACGAAACGTCTATTGACCTTTTTTTGTTTAGTTTTTTTTCTCTGTTATATCACATGTAATGCATTCTTATTTTAGGATATTAATATTGACATGATACATTGTGAGACATTTTTTTTATAAAGGGTGTCCAATTTGAGGAATAAGTACAATTATGTGTTTAGGTGGTTTAAGTATTGATGGAAACATGCAGTAGTTTAGTATTGGTTAAAATACCTATAAAGAAAGGTATATTTCCAGTCATGATTTAACTGTTGTGTCACTGTGTGAAAGAGGTGGAAAATCATCATAGAAAATCATAGAAAATCACCATCATAGCTCAACAGTGTTTCAATATCAGAATCTGACATTGTTTCAATGTCAACAGTATTAGAAAATATAACGTCGAATCAATGTCAGGTTTCAACATTGGTTCAATATCAAAACCTGACGTTGTTTCAATAACAATAAAGGGTGCAAGAGTGACGTTAGGTCAACGGCACACCTCAGCGTTGATTCAATGACATCGCCTGCTATTGACTAAACATTGTTTCAATGTTTCCTTGCTATCTGGGTTTAGTTTTAGCAGCGGCAAGCCTGCGCTGCGAGGACCTACAAGGAAGAGAGGAGGATGGCAGCAAAAAGGAAGAACCTGGATATAAGAAAGTATTTTTCAAATAAACCTGTAAGTCACTTAAAGTCAAGTTCGCTCATAAAATGTGTCCGTCATAATAACGTTACAGGCTATGCTAGGCCATACATGCCAACACTCCCGATTTTTCCGGGAGAATCCCGAATTTCAGTGCCCCTCCCGAAAATCTCCCGGAGCCACCATTCTCCCCAATTTCTCCTGACTTTCCACCCAGACAACAAAATTGAAAAACCATATCCCAGGTTGGCCTGGGATTGGCTGGAATTGGCTGCAGCCAATTCCAGTCTCCAACAATGGCTTCTATTACTGCAGCTACTTAGTTTTAATATTACTCTTATTACTCTTTCTGGGTCGCAAAATAAACTTCTTTTTTTTTGTTTGTTTGTTTTTCCTCGCCTGTCCCGTTTGGCTCTTTCTTTGCCATCAGAATTATTGTCTAAAGGCGAAGAAAGATGCCCAACGGATTTACTTTACCAAATGGACCATCCCAGCCTTGCCGTAATGGTCTATTTGATTCACCTTTTATTGTTTATTTTATTTTATTTTCACTTGTTAAATACGGGACAGACTTGACTGGGGAAAAGAAAGGGGAGAAAGAAAGAATGAAAGAAAAACAGCGGAGAAGAGGGAGGGGGATAAAGGGCAAAAAACAAAAAAATAAGCAGACAAAAAATACATATATGAATGATCTGGATCACCTGTTGAGAAAGAAAAAAGAGAAAACAAGCAGAAAAAAAAGAGCAACATAATAAACAACATCACGATTATCTATGGGAATATAACAGTAAATACTAAATATTGAATATTACTGTGCAGCACGTAAGATCGACAGCGCACAGTGTGCTTTGAGGTAGGAGCCAAAAAGGGTGTAGTTTGTGTGTGTGATCACCCGTGTGTACACCTGTGAGTGTGAGCGCGCTTGTATTTAAAAGGTTCCTTCATGTAATGATCTGCTAGAGGGTGTGGGGAGCCACAGAGGGGCAGCTGTGCCACCATCCCAGAAAGAGCTGAGGAGAGTCCCAGATGAGGGGTCACTCAGTAGCCGCGGAGCAGCAAAATAAACTTCTAACATATTTTCAGGCGAGAATGTAGCTGTGCAAACTTCAAATATATGAGCCGACAAGAACAGCGAACTCCGGGCACATCGTTTTCAAACCGCCGTGGTCTTTCGCTACTCAGGTTAAACATGGTATATAAGTTACTTAAATAACTTAAACATGTTATTGTTTGGCCTTTTTCAGTGTTTTATTTGTTCGTGAGTAAATCGGTTTGGCTGAGATTAAAGTTATTAGATTAGATAAAACTTTATTAATCCCTTGGGAGGGTTCCTCCGGGGGTTTTCACACAGCTGACTAAACGTCAAACAGAAAACTGATTAAACAGAAGTGTGAGATGGTCGAGAATTTACGCCAGCGTCCGGTTATATTTTAGATAGCAAGGAGCAGACGGTAGAGTTTCACTCCACCGAGAGAGCTCGTGATGTAATTCTGAAGGCTAGATCATCACAGTCACTCACTTCCGGCCTACCCGGCTTTCGGAGGACCCTGCCCACTTAGACCACGAAGGCCGGGTCCTCAGGTGGACGCAGCCTCTGAATTTGGACACCCCCGACCTGTTTCCGGCCGGACAATAATGACGGTGGCATTTAACTTATTTTATCCAATAGATAAACACTGTAGGATTCAAGTTTTTTGTATATATAAGTATATGTATACCACTCCCACCCCCCAACCCCCAACAGCCCTTTTGAATGTCTCCCTAATTCTGAGGTCTCAAGGTTGGCAAGTATGTGCTAGGCTTGGCCCACATCAGCCTAAAATTGTATGTAACCATGAATAACGTGATGCCATGTCCACCAGGAGTGACTGGACAGTATAGATGTAAAACAAATATGCCAGCAGTTTATCTCAGTTAACGAGAGGAGAAGGCTTGTGTTTGGCTGCTTCACATAGTGGACATTGAGTTGTTGTGTGGGGCACCAGTAGTCCATGTCTGTTGGTGTAACAGTAGTTCATGTTTAGAATAAAAAATCCCAGCTCACTGATTTGATCGGGGCAATAGTGTGGCTAAAATGTTGCATCATTTTGCTGAGAGATCTTTTCCTTTGTGGTAATCTTAGATGAGTAGTTTTATGGACAAAAACCACCAGGTCATTCAGTGTTCCCTTAGTGCTAATGTATAAGAGATGTCGGTGTACTATAACTGAAGTAATTTTGTTAAGTCCTTAAAGTCATATTCTTTTATTGTCATGACTGTATTTGAAGCTATTTTTAATTTTGTATGATACCTGATTTATACGGAATATGGCTGAAGTAAACTAAAGTCTAAAATACTTAGTCATTTGTTTAATAGTAATTTAACATTATATAATTCACATATAAAACTATGAATTGTGATTTTAAATGGTTTAAAAGCATGTAGAATAGCATATGTAGGCAAGTATATTTCTCCTCTTTTTATTAAGAAGGAAAGACAAAAAGAAAAAAAAGGAAACAGG
Organism: Oreochromis aureus; assembly: GCF_013358895.1. Lineage (NCBI taxonomy): Eukaryota > Metazoa > Chordata > Actinopteri > Cichliformes > Cichlidae > Oreochromis > Oreochromis aureus. The sequence goes on from NC_052949.1 coordinate 18,100,115, forward strand.
GCAGGGTTCGGTGGTTGAATCATCCATCCCCACCAATGCCCAAACCAAATCTACGCCCTTGCATTACACAAACATCACATGGGGAAGACAGGTCAGAGAGGTATAACAATGGAAAGTGCACAACATGAGGAAAGACGAGGAGAAAAAAGAACTCTCCCCAGACTGAGCTCCAACAGGGAGATCAGTTTGAGAACAGAAAAAAACACCTCACATAGCACATGAATCATCACATCTCACAACATAGAAGACATAAGCTTCGAAGGCGTTTGGAGGGGTCGGGGGGGTGAGTATAGGTCTGTGTCAGTGTACATGCGTGTGTGTGTGTGTGTGTGTGTGTGTGTGTGTGTGTTTGTTCCATGTTCAGCCACTATCAAAAGCGTTTGGTTCAAGCTATGACTTGCTAAGGAACATTTAGCCTAATATAAATATGGGTGTATATATATATATATATATGACAAAATGACAAAAATGTTGTCTTCTCTCTCCCATAGTGTGTTTTTGTCCTCTGGCTCTTCTCTTTCCTTTTCAGCCCCAAACAGTCGTGGCATTTGCCTGCCCCCTATGACTTTGGCTCTGCCGGAGTATTTTCATGTTAGAAAGGATATGTTTTCCTCACATCATTGTTATATGATGCCAATTTGTCACCATATATTTGTCTTCATATATCAAGTAATTACATACGCAGACATGCAGATGCACAGTGTGTGACAGAGTTTATCTGAATTTTGGCATTTTTTTTCAACAGAATACCCATCCTGTGTTTTGGAAACCAATTCTGTGTAATTATGAAGTTAAATAATTATGAAGTTGTCTTTTGCTGCTTTTCGAAGGTGTCCACAGAGTCCAAACTCTGTAGAAATAGAGGAAGTGCATTCCACAGTCTGAGTGCAACAGCTTGTAAGGGTCGGTCCCCCTGAGTTCTGAAGAGTGGGGGACCACTAAAAGGTTTTGATTCGATGACCAATATAGAGAGGGGGCTGTCCATGTAGTGCTCTAAAGGTTAAAACTAAAATTTTAAAATGGAACCTAGATCTGATTGGTAGCCAGTGTAGCAACTTTAAAACAGTTAAATGGGCTGCTTTGTTTGAGCGAGTCAGTAGTCTTGCTGCAGAGTTTTGAACAACCTGGAGACGAGTCAGCCCTTTCTTGTTTAGACAAGTAAACAGACTGTTACAGTAGTTGAGTCTTGTAGAGACAAAAGCATGGATTATTATCTCAGGTTCACTTGTTGACAACATTGATCTAAGTCTGTGAAGGTTCTCATTCATCCAGGTCATCGTAGTCAAAGGAGTTTGCAAAGAAGAAAAGAAGTCCAGACGCTTTTCTTTGCAAACTCCTTTGACAACATTGATCTAAGTTTTGAGATGTTCCTCTAATGAAAAAAGCAGGTTATTGCTATCTGCTTTAAGTTTCGGCCCAAAGAAAAAGCTTCATCAAAAATAACACCTACATCTGAGGCTACGCTTTTCTGAGGAACCTAAATCACCCAATCGCTGTTTAGTGTCAGACATTGCACCTTCTGGTGCAATAATAAAAGTTTCAATTTTGCCTGGGTTTAGCTGTAAATAATTGTTGTTCAACCACTGCTTAATGTTTGTTAAACAGTCAGTCAAAGTGAAGCAGGGAATATACTCGCTAGGAACTCTTTTAATGTTAATACGATTTAATTTAATAATTTATTCATTTTTATTTATTTTGGCACACCGAGATACAGATTGTGCATTTCAAAATGCATACCAATGATTGTCTTTGGAAGCAGTCATTACATTGTCAGCACATCAAGCTGCAAGTGGCTTCTACAACAGAATGATGATTCTAAAGACATCTGAAATTACACAATGGACTAGCTTAAGAGATAAAGAGATGATTATCATTGATGTTGTTATGTTATGAATGATGTTTAAATAAAAGAGTGTATGAAACTAGATTTTTGGGTGTGGCAATTGAATATAATTTATATTGGAAGCCCTATGCAAACAATGTAAAAACAAAATAAATATTCCAAACTGCTGCAATATTATGTAAAACTAAAGACATTTTAAAGTGTTCCAATTACTTCCATGGCCACAGGTGTGTAAAGTCAGGCACCTAGGCATTCTTCATTCAGCTTCATGGAATGGGCTTCCAGGGCCAAGCAGCTGCATCCAAACCTTAGATTACCAAGCACAATGGAAAGCATTGGATATAATGATGTAAAGCCCTCTACCACTGGACTCTAGAGCAGTGGAGATGAATTCACTGGGATGGTGAATAATGCTCCTCTGTCTGACAATCTGACTGAAAAGTTTGGTGGCTGCCAGAAGAACAGTACTTCTCTGACTGCATTGTGCCAAGTGTAAAGTTTGTTGGATGGGGATAATGGTATGGGGTTGTTTTTCAGGAGTTGCCTACCCCTTAGTTGCACTGAAAGGAACTCTTAATGTTTATTATACCAAGACATTTTGGACAACTTCATCCTCCGAACTTTGTATGAACAGTTTGAGAATGACCGGTTCCTGTTCCAAAATGACTGAGCACCAATGCACAAAGCAGGTTCCATGAGGACATGGATGAACGAGTGTGGGGTGGACGAACTTGACCGGCCAGCACAGAGTTCTAACCTCAGCTGTATAGTCAGAGATGGTATCTGTACTTTACTTGAGTATTTAATTTTCTGACTTATTTTTTAAAAACTTTTATTCACTATATTTGAACACATATCTATACTTTCTACTCCAGACACTGTAAAAACAGGTTTGTTACGTTAGGCCCAACTGTATAATTTATTGCATTTATACTAAGGGATCAAAGTGGGCCAGAACAAGTGCAGGTATCTGTAAGTTGTACAAAAGACATTTTAGGCTACGCCACTGTACACTAAAAGAAATATGATAGAGCCTATGACACTCAATTTTAAAAGGAATGCAATTGAGAAGAGGTGGGGCAGGTATTATCTGTCTCTAAGTAACATGGTCCACCTAGACTGGTTCCTGATCAACTGTGGTTTTGTTGACATTAAAATCAAAAAGAAAAACAAAACACACCACTCCCAAGTTACATTCCTTTGATTTACAGTCTTTTTACTGCCATTAAAAGTAACAATAGACTTAGTTTTAGTCATGGAGGTATGTGTTTCCTATTACTGGAGTAAGCATTAATCATCACCATTGTTCCGTGAGTGCAACTTACATCAAAGCACTTCTTCTTGTGTTTGCTCATCTTGAAAAAGTGATTTGAGGTCAGTCAGATTTACAGTATGTTCAACATCCTCCCAGAAGTACTGTACTTTCTTATTCAACTTCCTTTTCTGATGTTAAATGTAAGAATACAAGAAAGCAGCTCATCCGGAGCAAGTTAGTTATTATTAATTTTTTAACTTACATTTGAGACAATGTGCAAACATTCTCATCCAGAGTGACATAACGCTGTGTACTGTGATGATTTTTAAAAAAATGGATTCACATTTACTGTCTAAGGAGCTTGGAAAGAAAAGCGCCTGGACTTCTTTAAGTTGCTTGAAGACGCTTGACCTCTCATCCAAGAAGTTTCTTCAGTTCTGAGAGCAAATGTTGGATGCATCACTTCATGACTCTTTAAAGAACAGGGTGGGCCAAAGGTCACAGGCCGGGAGTGTGACTGCGTTAATTCTGCATCAAAAAAGAAGGCGTTAAAAATTTTTGCATTAATGAATTATTATTGCGTTAACTTTGACAGCGGTAGTTAATATATTTACTTTGTAAATATACAGTCACCTGCAATTTTGTTAAGTGAACCTGTTCAACTACTCAGTAATCCAATTATCTAATCACACGGAATCTTGAGGCAGATGAGCTACACAGCAGAAGACCACACTGGGTGCCACTCCTGTCAGCTGGGACTGGCTGAGGATGACTGTTCCCATGGCCACTGGCAGAGTCAGCTGTAGTTCAGATTGTTCTGGTATGACGGGGCTGACCCATGTTCCTGGTTTATTAGTGCAGAAGTGCAACCTGTCATGTAAGCTGCTAACTGTTGAAGCCTGCCGTGGAAGTCAGATTGCCAAAGATTGTGTTGAACTGTTGAAGACAGTCACATGTTTTTCCTCTTCCTGTCTGGCACTGATTAGTGATATACTGAGAGCAGCTGATTTCACAGATAACTGAAAGCGTCATTTAGATTTGACTGTAGTCTCTCATAGCTTGTTTTTTGCTGTGACGTAGTTTTACCATTACCCTAGCATGAAAAACTGTTTAAACACCATCAAACAGTTTCACCCTATTAACCGCAAAGACCTGGAGGACATCTTAAGGCAAATGAACTCCTCCTCTTGCTGTTTAGATGTCCTGCCAACAAGTTTTTTCAAAAAGGTCACAAAGACTTTGGAGTCAGACCTGTTACAGATTGTCAACTTTTCTTTAATATCAGGTGTGTTTCCAGAATCACTAAAAACTGCTGTAATTAAACCTATACTGAAAAAGGACAATCTTGACAAGACACAAATGAATAACTACAGGCCGATCTCAAATCTCCCATTTTTAAGTAAGATTATTGAAAAAGCAGTTTCTCAACAGCTCAATTACTTCTTAAAACAGAATAACTGCTATGATGCCTTCCAGTCAGGTTTTAGACAGAACCACAGCACTGAAACCGCTCTGACCAAAGTGTTTAATGACATATGTCTGAACACAGACAGTGGAACAATGTCAGTCTTAGTTTTACTGGATCTCAGTGCAGCATTTGATACAGTTGACCACAACATATTACTCAAACGACTGGAGAACTGGGCAGGTCTTTCAGGAACTGTACTAAACTGGTTCAAAACATACTTAGAAAACAGGAAATACTTTGTATCAATAGGTAACTTCACATCTGAGCAGACAAGTATCACATGTGGAGTTCCCCAAGGTTCCATCTTGGGACCCCTTCTGTTTAACATTTACATGCTCCCACTGGCACAGATTATAAAGAACAACAAAATAAACTATCATAGCTACGCAGATGACACACAAATATATATCACAATGTCACCAGGAGACCGAGGCCCTGTACAGGCTCTTGGTAAATGCATTGAGGAAATTAATGACTGGTTGTGCCACAATTTTCTCCAGCTAAACAAAAATAAAACTGAGGTAATAGTCTTTGGTGCCAAAGAAAAACGATTACAGGTCACCAGAGAACTTCAATCTATACACCTAAAAACCACAAACCAGGCGAGAAATTTGGGTGTAGTGATGGATGCAGACCTAAACTTAGAAAAACACATTAAGACAATAACAAAATCAGCTTACTATCACCTCAAGAATATTTCAAGGATAAAAGATCTGATGTCTCAACAGGACCTGGAAAAACTAGTCCATGCATTCATCTTTAGTAGGCTTGATTACTGTAACAGCATCTTTACAGGTCTACCTAAAAAATAAGTCAGACAACTACAGCTCATTCAGAACTCTGCTGCTAGAGTCCTCACTAAGACCAAAAAAGTGGACCACATCAGTCCAGCTCTGAGGTCTTTACACTGGCTGCCTGTCCGTTAGAGGATAGACTTTAAAGTTCTGATACTGGTCTATAAAGCTCTGAATGGTTTAGGACCAAAATACATCAGTGACCTCCTGACCCAGTATGAACCTTCCAGATCCCTCAGGTCATCTGGATCCGGTCTGTTATCAGTCCCCAGAGTCAGAACCAGACACGGAGAAGCTGCATTCAGCTTTTATGCTCCTTATATCTGGAACAAACTCCCAGGAAGCCTCAGATCAGCTGAAACACTCAGTTTATTTAAATCCAGGTTGAAGACTCACCTATTCTCAGCTGCATTTGAATAAAGCACCAAATCCACACTTAAGTTTAAATTTCAAAACCTACTTTTTAACTACTGGCATCTGTGCCTCTTGAGTTAAGACACCCAGTGATCCTTCCTAAGGATGGTGCTGTTACAAACCTCATCATTGCACACCATCATAGCAAGATACAACACCAAGGGAGAGGACAAACCCTCAATGCACTGAGAGCCAGTGGTTACTGGATTGCTGGTGGAAGTAAGGCGGTAGCCCAATACATCAGGCAGTGCGTACAGTGCAGGAGAGCCCGTGCACCACCAGAGGAGCAACGGATGGCAGATCTACCTAGTGACCGTGTTGATCCCACACCACCATTCACTTATTGTGGTATGGACTGCTTTGGTCCTTTTCACACCAAACAAGGTCGCAAAGATCAAAAACGGTACGGTCTCCTCTTCACATGGTTTTGCTCAAGGGCAGTGCATTTAGAGATGTTGGAGGATTTGACGACGGACGCGTTCATCAATGCTTTGCGCTGCTTCATTGCCCTTCGTGGAGCTGTTAGGCACATTAGGTCCGATCAGGGAACTAACTTTATGGGGGCAAGAAACGAGATGGCAAAAGCTCTGAAAGAACTTGATAAGGAAAGAGTGACTGCATACCTAGCAGAAAATCAGTGTGACTTCCACATGAATACGCCCCACTCTAGTCATGCTGGAGGTGCATGGGAGCGTCAAATCCGGACAGTGAGAAGCGTACTGAGCACGGTCCTTGCCTGCAGTGTGGGAAGGTTGGATGATGCCTCATTAAGGACATTCCTTTATGAAGCTATGTGCATTGTGAATAACCGCCCACTCACTGTTGATAACATCAACGACCCCAAAAGCTTGGAGCCACTCACACCGAACCACTTGATCACCATGAAATCCTCAATCCCACTTCCACCTCCAGGTAAATTTGTCAAGGAGGACCTGTACGCCAAGAAATGGTGGAGAAGGGTCCAGTATCTGACTGAGCAATTTTGGCACAGATGGAGAAATGAATACCTGGCCAATATTGCTCTGAGACAGCGATGGCATACACCAAGACGTAATGTGGAGGTGGGTGACATTGTGATTCTCAAAGAGGAAGATGTTCCTCGCAATGAATGGAAACTCGCTAGGGTTGTGGAAGCACATGAGGATGATGATGGACTTGTTCGGAAGGTGACAATGCAGACTGGTGATCGGAGGTTAGGAAAGGGAGGTGAACGCCTCGTCCAACCCTCCATCATTCAAAGACCCATTCAGAAATTAGTGGTCCTGGTAAAAAACAGCTAAAATTGGAAAATGTCATTCATTGATTACATTTTCCTTCTAAAATAGAAGTTGTCATTATGCTGTACTTCATGCACATGTTATGGAGATGTAAATTCTGTTCATATTGTTGAATTCATTTGTTGAGAAAGGAATATTGTTTATGTCAATGCAAGAGTGTTTAACAACAACATGGTGCTTGGGAATTACCATTGATTTAATGAACAATGCAAGTGTATTTACATTCACAATTGTAATAATCAAAGGTAATTGGTGGGAGTGTAGCTGACGCTGAAATGTTTGTGTGGGTTGCCATGACAACACCAGAAGCGCATCTGAAATCGTTATATTGTTTTCTATTTGGTTTCTTTATTTCGTACTCATGTTTGTGTACATTTGCAGTAGGAAAAGATAATCTATGAATCCAGTAATACATCCTGCTTATAAGAAACGTTTTTGTTAAAAATTATTGTGAAGTAGTCACTTCCTGTGAGTCGCGGGAACCGGAAGTTGTCTTGTGAGGAGAGACAAGAGAAACGGTAACACGGCGGACTTTTCGGAATGTACAACTTTTCTACTGCTGGTTTTACAAGGCGTACACGGTAAAAAAACATTATGCTGTTAACTGTTAACACTTGTGCACTTTGTGGAAGGAAATAAGTGGCTGAGTTGTATGTCATATGTGCTATTGACATCATTTTACTTGTTTCTAGTTTTCACGGTGCTCCATGATTGTGAGAGGAATAAAAGAATTGTGGACATCAGTACGAAGCGTGGATTCTTTCGACCAGAGTAGATACATTATGATTTACTCAAATGTGACTATTTGAGTCTGTGTACACAGAAGAGGATTTCTGAATGCACAATGCATTGACTCTTGAGAAAGATGTGCTACAGCAGCAGAAGACCACACTGCGTGCCACTCTTCTCAGTTAAAACAGGAAGCTTAGAGAAAACTAGATAACAGACATCTGAAAGTGTGTTGTTTGGTCTGATGAGCCTCCATTTCTGCCAAGACATTTAGATTGTAGAATCAGAATTTAATGTAAACAACATGAAAACATGGATCCATCCTGCCTTATGTCAACAGATCAGGCTGGTGTTGGTAGTGTGATAGTGTGAGATGAAGTGTATATATATACACATATATACACATACATATATACACATACATATATACATATACACACATATACATATACATATACATACATATACACACATATACATATACATATATACACATACACATATATATACATACATATACATATATACATATATACATATATATACATATCCATGGAGAAGGAGGCTAGAGGGCAAGATCAAAGTAGCACGGAGGGAGGTTAGCCAACTAACGGAGTTGCAGAAAGGTGCGACAAAGAAGGTGCATGTCAGGAGTTTTCCTGTATTGCAACCCAGGTCGGAATAAAAAGGCTCAGACAGGTTTACGTGTACACGGTCGAGACTCAGGGAGACTCGCACCCAGTGCAATAGTTGTCAGCCTTTTATTCATAGCATTCTCAGAGACGTACAGGAAGAGATAAAATAGAACTGTGCTGCAGGCTTCCTGTTGAGTCTGCACAGAGTGTAACTTCCCCATTTAAGCTGAATACTGAAAGAGCAAACACATTTAGATAATGAAATGTACTTTTAAGCATAACATAATAAAAATCCTAAAATCCTAAGAAATCCCTTAACATTCCCTCCTGTTGTTTGATCTTTCCTTCTATATATGTACATAGCAACCACTAACAGTGCATCAGTCTATGGCCACTTGTAGACATTTTTAGCCAAGACATCATAAAATAGTGGGTTCTGTGAGTATGTTATATCCAAGTGTCTGTCTCATTATCATCTTCATCATTCTGTGATAGGGTGATGTAAGCATGAATTGAAGCAGTTACCATTTTTGATACCATGTTCTTCAAACAAGGTATGACACATGAAGTGAAAAGACACAATAACAGTATTATAACACCAACAAAACAAGTCCTTTAATCAGCGGGGACTCCCAAAGCCACGTAAGCCAGTCTTCTGTGTTTGTGGCATAGTCTCGTTGTTGTGTGTCCCGAAGTTGTCTGAGTGTTTTCAGAGCATCAGTCATGTTCGGTGAGTGCACATTATCTGGAATGTATGTGCAACATGTGTTGCTAAAGAGAATTCTCCTTTCTCGGCGAGAATTATGTCCAATGCTACCCTGTGTTGCATTACTGCAATGCACAGAGCATCGATCTCCTGATCCCATTCGTCGTTGAATTTACATGAAGCATTCAGAACCTTTTGTCTTTCAGTCCAAAGTTTAAATTCCTCTGGGACATCGGAACCCCATATGGAATCATGCTGCTTGAGGTCTGGGGTGCTTCATCTTTTCCTTGTTGTTGACGTTGATGTTGACGTGGCGTCCATGGTTATCTTGAAAGTGTGGTCAGATATGAAAATGGGAGCGCACTGACCTGTCCAATTCCCAGGAAGGATATCCCAGGCCATCCCTTGCACCCAGAAGGTGCCATTTGAGATGTAGCTGCTCTTCACGGGCCCTCCAGGAGCGTGTGTCTGTACTGCTTTGCAGTTGGTGGTGTTTCCCATTGGCGTGGATCCGTTCTCTTGGCGGTAGCATAGGCTGTGGCTCTAATTCCCATTGTTTTCAAGAAAGACTGGGAATGAGTTAGCCTTACTTCTGTGCTTCATTTTCAGGTCAACCCAGAACCATTCGTCACATATGCCATTTCGTAGTCCTATCTGGAGAGGTTCCTCATGGTTGACCACGATTCCCTGGAATTGATACCCAAGGCTGGCGTAGCTTGCGGCACACTTTGCCTGAATTATGTCCATTGCCTTCGCGTACAAGGTGGCGTACCGTGTCGTTGGGGGCATATAGGAGCAAACATAGCAGTCTTGTCTGGGTGTGCTGTCATGTATATATCGATACCATGCGTTGTTCATCCATGGGTGAATGTGGTCTTGTCATGTCACGAAGATGTGAGTTGTCATGTGTCCATCTTCTTTCTTTCGGGTGAGTGTTAATAAACTCACCAGGAGTGCAATACTAGCCACTAGGAGGACGAGCGTCTTCATGATGACCAGACGCACCAAGTCCTATAGGTGAGTAGACTAGGGGCGAGAAGAACAGGGCGGGATTCTACCCAAACAGCCCTCTCTCCACCTTCCTAGATCACCTACAGGCAGGGGCGTCGGCGTCTCTTAGTCTATGTTGTCACTCACTTTTTTGCAGCGGCTTTGATGAATCCAGGACGGTCTTTCTGCTATTTTGCAGGCAGTAGGTGTGGTGAGTAGCACTTGATAAGGACCTTCCCACCTTGGTGAACTCCAATTTTACCTTTGGAGTACTTTGATCAGGATCCAATCACCTGGTTTCAACCTGCAAGATACTGGAGAGTTGTCACTTGGCAGTTGGTTGTTTAGAACAATCTCCTTATTTTCAAGTAATTTAGTCATCCATTCGGCTAGTGTAGTTTCTCTTATTGACTTATCTATTGGCCCACATTGACAAAATGTGTCCCATTGTCTGATCTTATCAGAGTGGGGATGCCATATGTTGGAATGAAATGGTTGCACAAACATTCTGCTACTGAGATGGCGTCTGTTTTTTTTACTGGATAGATTTCTGGCCACTTTGAGAATACGTCTATGATCACTAGAGCGTATTTTGAGCCTTGGCTTTCATTTAGCTCAATAATACCCATGTGGATTGTATGAAAAGGATGAGGTGGTGTGCATGATGGATTATGTTTTTGGCAAATCATGCATGTTCCGACAAATTTCCGAAATTTTATCTACCACTCCTACCCCCCCCTCCTGTTGACAATAATGCTGCTGATACGTGTAGGGACTTTGGTAGTATTTGGTAGCATTACAAGTCATCAAACCACTTTCTGGCTGTGCTCCACCTTTTAACCATTTCCTTTGTTCTGTAGTTGGTGCAGCTTTCTGTTCGTTTATAAGCACATCAAGTGGTATTTGCATTGAGGAGTCAGACATTAATGTGTCTACAGTTTGTTGTGCTGCTGCAAATTTGTGATCACAAGTATGATCACAAATTTATTTTCCAAACTCACTAAGCAAACAAACAAAAATAAAACAACTTGCCTATGGCCTAAGGCTTTGCGTTCATATTAATTGAGTGTAAGCTGCTTTCTTCATTGCAAGTGTTTATTGCCATAAGGTTTAATTCATGTGTCATATCACTGAGTTCTAAATTCAAATTAGCTCTTTTGACCCATTCCAGAAATAATTTCACATATAACAATTTGAGTATGTGTTGTCTATTTATTCTATTCATAGAGTCTATTCATAGAGTTCTGTTTCTCTCTGTGAGCTGTCTTGACACACCACAGGCACACATATATATTTATATACATATTTCCTGTTTCTGCAGACTAATCGAACTCTTTTGTTTCTCTTTGTATTCATAGTCTATAAACCCTCTTTAATTCTGCTAAATCTTGATCTAAAACCAATACACCTTTATGTCACGCTCACACTCCTGAACAGAGCCCTTTCAGACATCAGGTATCATCACACACACTCAAACTTCCACTTGTTCACTCACTCTACTATGAACCTTTGTAGTGTTATTATTACTCATGTTTTATTATTTTTGTACAAATCACACCCAATCACTCAAAACCTACTACTCACAGCATTTACACAGTTAGAATGACTCAAAATATGCTTTCATACGAGTATTTCAGACATGCTTTTCAAGATATATAGAGGTCACTCACTGTACATCCACAGTAATGAATTCAAACTCTATTTATACAATTGTAGTGAGCAAAACCAGCATCTCCATGCGCGTCACCGCTCCTCATTAGCTTGGTAGTGTCCACATATTTATTTAATTCAGCTTCTCAATCTTGTAGCTTTAGCTGTTGTATACAGGGTTTGGCTTATTAGTTGTTAGTATAGGTTTGCTCTTCATCTTAACAATGTCTCATCTAAGATGACAGGTTTACAAGCAGGTCAAGTGTCTCTATGCACCTGATTAGTGTAGTTATTTCCTTATTTTCTTCATCTCGTATATCATTGTACTGAGTTTGAGCAAACCTTAAGCTTGAATCAGACTATTTTAACAATCTTCCACCTCGCATCATAACTGACTGAGGTGCCTCTTCTTATTAATAGTATGTCATTATTAATGTTATCATTGTATTGTTTTTCCTTTTTTATAACAGCAATAGTATATTACAATACACTACTTCACTACTTTACTACTAATATACAATAGTATATTAGTTTATATTTTATTATGTATCCATCACGGGTCTGTGTGAATCTGCAGCTTCACACCTTCCCAAGCTGGAGACATTTTCCTTGGCTGAACAATGACACAGCCTTAATATACCTTATGCATCTCTCTTTCTTATTTGATATATTTTCGTGTGAATTATCTGGTTTCATGCATTCTATTCATTCTAGGCACGGTCGTCATGCCAACTATGTTTCATTGTTAATACCAGTTTACAGGTTGTTAACCTTCCTATTATCTCCTATTATCATGCTTATCGCAGATAAGCTCTACTTTAATTTAACCTTAATTTAACCTTTTGTTCATTCCACTTCATTCCACTTTCCATGCTTTAAAATATTACAACTCTTGTGTACTCTTTGTTTTCTTTTTAGCTTCCTTTTCAGTATTTATTTCTGCTTGGAGGGTTTCTTATAATTTAGTCAATGCATTTTCCCTCCCACGTGGGACATTTAGGTTTTCTTTGGATTTCTCCATCTATATGCACTAATTTGTCCAGCTCCTGGACATTTCTTTTCTAACCACTGCTCATCAGCAGTGAGTTACCCATTTTAATCCTCTTAATCTTAACACTTTACAACTACACAACTGTGGCACCTTCTCTGGCACGAGAATCGAGAGAGGTAGTTGACACGGCCTTCTACTTTCAAGCTATTCTTGAAAGCGGTGTCACCTTTACGTGATGAAACACGACCTGTTTCTCTCTTTTCACCAGTACTTGGGTGGCCAACAGCAAACAAAATAGTGGAATAGTTCAGCCTCCTTATTGTGCTGTAAAATCAACTTATTCCACCAACAAAATAAAACAACGACAACACCTTTTCAACGCTGTATCACGTTTTATGGACGAGGTTTATCTAAAATGCTTCCAGCCCTTTTTCAGGCGAGCGTTTACTTCTAGAAACCCTTCTAAAAATGCTTCCAGCCCTTTTCCAGGCGAGCCTTTACTTTTAGAAATCCACCTAAAAATGCTTCCAGCCCTTTTTCAGGCGAGCCTTTACTTTTAGGAATGCTACCAGCCCCTCTGGGCGAGCCTAAACGTTTTACGCGAGGTGTCTGAGTATTAATATTCACCTGGTTGCTGCCGGTCTCTCAGGTCTACCTCATCGACCCCCACCGCCGTGGACCACTTATAAGAACGCCGGCCAGAACCCGAACGTTACGTCTCTGGACTTTATATCCTCTACCTAGAGAGGAGCTGTCGACAGACTTCAGCGCGGGCTTCTCACGACGTCAGGGCTCGATGAGGCTTTCCTGTGGGGTCACACAAAAGTGCTGTGTCCCATCCGGCTCGAAGGACCAAGAAATGTCAGGAGTTTTCCTGTATTGCAACCCAGGTCGGAATAAAAAGGCTCAGACAGGTTTACGTGTACACGGTCGAGACTCAGGGAGACTCGCACCCAGTGCAATAGTTGTCAGCCTTTTATTCATAGCATTCTCAGAGACGTACAGGAAGAGATAAAATAGAACTGTGCTGCAGGCTTCCTGTTGAGTCTGCACAGAGTGTAACTTCCCCATTTAAGCTGAATACTGAAAGAGCAAACACATTTAGATAATGAAATGTACTTTTAAGCATAACATAATAAAAATCCTAAAATCCTAAGAAATCCCTTAACAGTGCATAAGGAATACAGCAAGCTGTCCATACCTGAGGCCTTGGAAACTGCCAAGCAAAGACTCACAGCCTTGGCCAGCCACTTGAGGAGGTACACCAGAGAGATAGAAGGCAGGAGAATAAACCAACTGTTCTCCACAGAACCAGCAAAGGTGTACTCTCAGTGGCAAGGGAACAATAAGAGAACAGCACCACCAAGGCTGGAGACGGAGCAATACTGGAAGAGCATATGGGAGAAGGACGCAACCCATAACGGCAATGCTCAGTGGCTAGTGGATCTGAGGGCAGACCATAGCGACCTCCCTGAACAGGGTCCAGTAACCATCACAGTGGCAGATATCCAAAAAAGGGTCTCCAGTATGAAGAGTTGGACAGCACCAGGGCCCAACATGGTTCACGCCTTCTGGCTGAAGAAGCTGACTGCACTCCACGAGCGTCTGGCAGCACAAATGAACCAGCTGCTAGTTAACGAGAGACACCCGGAATAGCTAACCGAACGTCGGACGGTCCTGATCCCCAAGGACCACAAGAAGGGACCGGTCCCATCCAACTACCGACCAATAACCTGCCTCAGCACTACATGGAAGCTCCTGTCAGGCATCATATCGGCTAAGATGAACAGGCACATGGGTCAATACATGAGCGGGGCACAGAAAGGAATTGGCAAGAATACCAGAGGTGCAAAACACCAGCTACTAGTAGACAGAACAGTCAGCCGAGACTGCAAGACCAGACTGACCAACCTGTGCACTGCCTGGATTGATTACAAGAAGGCCTATGACTCAATGCCCCACAGCTGGATCCTGGAATGCCTTGAATTGTACAAGATCAACAGGACCCTAAGAGCCTTCATCAGGAACTCAATGGGGATGTGGCGTACAACACTAGAGGCCAACTCCAAGCCCATAGCACAAGTCACCATCAAGTGCGGGATCTACCAAGGAGATGCTCTGTCCCCACTGCTGTTCTGCATAGGCCTGAACCCCCTCAGTGAGATCATTAACAAGACTGGCTATGGATACCGACTACAGAATGGAGCAGTTGTCAGCCACCTCCTGTACATGGATGACATCAAGCTGTATGCCAAGAGTGAATGAGACATCGATTCGCTGATCCACATTACCAGGCTATACAGCAATGACATCGGGATGTCATTCGAGCTGGAGAAGTGTAGTCGGATGGTAACAAAGAGAGGGAAGGTAGTCAGAACTGAGGGCATTGAACTACCAGAAGGCAACATTGCAGACATAGAGGACAGTTACAAGTACCTGGGGATCCCGCAGGCGAATGGGAACCATGAAGAGGCCGCTAGAAAAGCTGCAACCACCAAGTACCTGCAGAGGGTCAGGCAAGTCCTGAGGAGTCAGCTGAATGGTAAGAACAAGATCCGGGCCATCAACACCTACGCCCTGCCCGTGATCAGGTACCCTGCTGGGGTAATAGGCTGGCCAAAGGAGGAGATGGAAGCCACTGACATAAAAACAAGAAAACTCTTTACCATGCATGGAGGGTTTCACCCCAAGTCCAGCACCCTGAGGCTGTACGCTAAGCGGAAGGAAGGGGGCCGGGGACTGGTGAGAGTCAGCACCACAGTCCAGGATGAGACAACGAACATCCAAGAATACATTGGGAAGATGGCCCCAACTGACCGAGTGCTCAGTGAATACCTCAGGCGGCAGAAACCCAAGAAAGAGGAGGGAGATGAGGAACTATCATGGAAGGACAGGCCCCTGCACGGTATGTACCACCGGCAGATAGAGGAGGTGGCTGATATCCAGAAATCCTTCCAGTGGCTGGACAAAGCTGGACTGAAAGACAGCACAGAGGCACTAATCATGGCAGCACAAGAACAAGCTCTGAGTACAAGATCCATAGAGGCTGGGGTCTATCACACCAGGCAAGACCCCAGGTGCAGGCTGTGTAAAGATGCCCCAGAGACAATCCAGCACATAACAGCAGGGTGCAAGATGCTAGCAGGCAAGGCATACATGGAACGCCATAACCAAGTGGCCGGCATAGTGTACAGGAACATCTGTGCCGAGTATAACCTGGAAGTCCCGAGGTCAAAATGGGAGATGCCCCCAAGGGTGATGGAGAATGACCGAGCTAAGATCCTGTGGGACTTCCAGATACAGACGGACAAAATGGTGGTGGCTAACCAACCGGACATAGTGGTGGTAGACAAACAGAAGAAGACGACTGTAGTGATCGATGTAGCGGTTCCGAATGACAGCAATATCAGGAAGAAGGAACACGAGAAGCTGCAGAAATACCAAGGGCTCAGAGAAGAGCTCGAGAGGATGTGGAGGGTGAAGGTAATGGTGGTCCCCGTGGTAATCGGAGAACTAGGTGCAGTGACTCCCAAGATAGGCGAGTGGCTCCAGCAGATCCTGGGAACAACATCAGAGATCTCTGTCCAGAAGAGCGCAGTCCTGGGAACAGCTAAGATACTGCGCAGGACCTGCAAGCTCCCAGGCCTCTGGTAGAGGACCCAAGCTTGAAGGATAAACCGCCCGCAGGGGCGAGATGGGTGTTCATACATACATATATACACATATATATATACACACATATATATATATACACACATATATATTGTAAAGCTCCCTTCACTATCGGATGATGGTATCATTGAAAAAAATTGTCAAAATTAATATGATTTATTACACCAAAGGAGATGTAAGTAAAATTAAATCTTGCAGGCATGAAGCTTCAGGCCGGTATCTTTGTACAATAATCACACATTTCCAAATTTCAAACAAGGTGTTTTATTTAAACTGGCTACATGAATGTACTATTCACTTGAAAAAAGTCACATCATTGGTTTATTAGTGCAGAAGTGCAACCTGTTATATGATCTGCTAGCTGTTGAAGCCTGCCGTGAAAGTCTTATAAGGGTTGATGAAGAGGTGAAATCACCTGATACATTACAGATTGCCAAAGATTGTGTTGAACTGTTAAAGACGGTAACATGTTTTTCCTCTTCCTGTCCGGCACTGATTAGTGATATACTGAGAGCAGCTGATTTCACAGATAACTCAAAGCGTCATTCAAGCTGAGCAGGTGAATTGCTTAGATTTGAGCGTAGTCTCTCATAGCTTATTGTGCTGTGAAGTAGTTTTACCATTACTCTAGCATTAATAAACATTATTGCATCTCCTTGTTTCACATTATTGCAACAAAAAATTATGGTATTTTTACTTTTTTAATGATGGCATTGAGAGTCGCTTTGCCTTTAAGTGTGTGTTGGTAAAGTAGACTATAATGATCATACTTGATCTTAGTCATCAAGCAAAGGACAACGTCATAAAATTCAAACATGCCCTTCAGTTCAATTAAACTTCAACTCAGTAGTCATTGCTGAATGCTTCGTGCTATAGTAAAAAATGAGTTTTTATACACTTTTGATTTTGTTTTCATAAAGGCTAGAGATCTCCTAGAGATTTTTGAGGTGACATACATTTATGTAAGATTCTTAGAAACAGCATAGAGTCCTGTGAAAAACTAAGTACACTCTTACTGCTTCTTAAGAATTAAAAGGGCAAGTTCAGGTGTTGCTTATCAAATGGACTTGATTACACAATCATCAGCAAAAGTAGCTACCTCTATAAATGCAGAGGTTTTATCAGGTTTCTGGTTTGAAGCATTCAGGTGTGTGTTAACACCCCAAGGTCAGATCATGCAACGCTCAAATAAAAACTCAAAACAATTTAATGTTTTAAACTCTCAGTGATGCTACAGTGATGTGTGGCTTTGGGCACCATATAAGAGTTTGGACCCGGATGACTAATGACATCAGACTGAAGTGGCTGACCAGAGTGTCACATTACTGGTAACGCTTTTTACCTCTTCAGCACATTTCCAAGTTGCTCAAGACTGCAAAAAATGTGTAATTTAGTAAAAGCAAATGGTTCTTGTTACGCCCCTAGTCTAGGCGTGTAGAGACGCACATAAGGTTGGAGGAGAGAGAGACACGTACCCGCCCTGATTCCCAAGCCAAACATCCAAAACCAGTTGTGAGTAAAAAAAGGTGATTTTATTGAAGGTAATGAAGCATAGCTCCAGGGTGAACCCAGGCCAAAAATAATAAAGAAAACCAACTAAGTCCCACCAGAGAAAACTAACTAAACCCTAAGAAAGAAACAGAACAAACAAATGACAATACTAACCCTCGCTCCCTAACCCGGAAAACAGGAGAAAACTGGTCCAAAGAAAAAGGCGGCTCACCCCTTCCGCTTCAGTCTATGGGTGCCTAAGCACTAAGTTAATACACAAGGAGCGGCTCTCACAGAACACGCTCACACAAACACACAGCAAAAGTATAGGCTGGAAACCAGGGCCAGGACCGCGTCGGCTGTCAAACTGCTCACTCGCTCGCTCGCTTCTCTCTCTCTCTCTCTCTGGCGGGAGCTGTCAGAGCGGCTTTTTGAATGCGGTCACGTGTTCCACGGTCCAATCAGCTGCTCACTACTCTTCATTAGGGGAGGGACCTGCAAAGAGTCTTAAGCACAGTAAAGAGACCGAACAAAACAGCCCACACAGTGTTCTTATGGCCACAGCCGTAACACCCCCCCTTCCCAAAATCAAAGACATCTCCTTTGCAGATGTTTTGACAGTTACGTTTAAAGGAAAACATGGGATAGGGCATCCGCTAACACATTCTCTGTACCCTTTTTGTGGCGGATTTCCAAGTTGAAATCTTGCACCAGGAGAGACCATCTCATAAGCCTTTGGTTCGAGTTCTGCATTCGCATTAGGAACACCAAGGGATTGTGGTCGGTGTAAACGATCACAGGCGAGGGGCTGGAACCGACATACACCTCAAAATGCTGCAATACGAACAGCAGAGAAAGGGCCTCTTTTTCAATCGTGCCGTACCTTCGCTGATGGACGTTGAATTTCTTTGAGAAATAGCCCATTGGGTGATCCACACCATGTTGGTCTTCCTGTAGCAATACGGCACCTGCTCCGTTAGCACTGGCATCTACCTCTAATTTAAAAGGGCGTGCAAAATCAGGGGCAGCCAGCACTGGCGCACTGCACAGGAGAGTTTTAACAGCCAGGAAAGCACTCTGACACGCAGAGGACCACACAAAAGGTTTCAACACACTGGTGAGGCTAGTGAGGGGTGCGACCACTTCTGCGAAATTTCAACAGAAACCCCAGTAGTAGCCCACCATGCCGAGAAAACTGCGGAGCTCACGCCTAGTACGAGGGGCAGGAAAGTCCAGTATGGCTTAGATTTTGGCCAAGATAGGGCGCACTTGGCCCTGACCCACCTATTTCCCCAAATAAGTCACCATGGCTTTACCAAATCACACTTGGCAAGGTTGAGGGTGAGGGATGCCCTTTCCAAACGATGGAACACATCAGCGAGTGTTTCCATATGCTCTGACCAGGTGTCTGAGTAGACGACAATATCATCTAGATACACTTCACACTGGCGAATGCTTCCCAGCACAATATTCATGAGCCGTTGGAATGTGGCAGGGGCGTTGCGCAACCCGAAAGGCATGACAGTGTACTGAAGAAAATGGTCAGGAGTAACAAAGGCAGAGATTTCGGCCGCACATGATGTTAGAGGAACTTACCAATAGCCCTTTAACAAGTCCAGCTTAGTAACAAACTTCGCAGAACCGACCCTATCGACACAATCTTCCATTCTGGGAAGAGGATAGGAGTCAGGTTTGGTCACGCTGTTCACCTTCCGAAAATCTGTACAAAACCGTGGGGTCTTATCCGCTTTAGGCGCTAGGAGACACGGGGAACTCCACACACTAGAACTAGGAACAGCAAGACAATTTTCCAACAGATAAGAAACTTCTGTCTGGAAAAGAGCACGTTTAGTGGGATTCACCCGGTAGGCATGCTGTTTGATTGTGTTCTGAGGTCTCAAGGTTGGCAAGTATGTGCTAGGCTTTTTTAATGATTAATGATAGGTTTGTAGCATAAACCTATTCGCTGGAACGTTCAGGACAATTTGCTACACAGCAAAGAACAAGACACAAGTAGGCAACGTTCTTTGTGTTACTCATGCATGAGGAGGCCTGCCTGGAGCCAAGTGTCGTTCCACCCACTTGACCACCGTCAGACTCTCAGTCGGTTCCCCATGATAGGTTTGTAGCTTGAACCTATTCGCTGGAACGTTGAAGACAATGTAATTACACAGCAAGCAAGACACGAGTAGGCAAGTTCTTTATGTTTCACGTGCACGGGAGAGAACTGGACAGGCGCCGTTCCTTCGCTTGACCCCAGTTGCTCTCGTCTGCTCCCCCGTAACACTGCTCTTTTATTGTGGTTACATGAATATGCATAGGTTCATTAACATATAACGGCTTACATAGGTATACATGTGAACAAAGAATACCTTGTGTGTGTGTGTGTGTGTGTGTGTGTGTGTGTGTGTGTGTATGTGTATGTGTGTGTGGGGTCAAACTGTGACCCCAGGAAGACTCCCCAGAGCCGTCCATCTAAACAAAAGGCACTTAGCCTAAAACAGATATAGATACGTTTATCCTACCATAAAACAATAACACAAGGTACGACCTCTCCCATGCTCCTAAAATGTGGGTGTGAAAGTCAGAGAGCTCTGGAATGCACACAAAGCTTGCAGACTATTAAGGATCAAACCTCTACCAATCTACACCTAATTATAAAACTCTAAGAATATATAAGTAGATATTTCTAAGCATAAATGACAATCACAATACAAATCTAACACCCCAT
This sequence comes from Oreochromis aureus, assembly GCF_013358895.1. Lineage (NCBI taxonomy): Eukaryota > Metazoa > Chordata > Actinopteri > Cichliformes > Cichlidae > Oreochromis > Oreochromis aureus. The sequence goes on from NC_052949.1 coordinate 18,120,761, forward strand.
AGCACTCCTTTTATTGTGGTTACATGAATATGCATAGGTTCATTAACATATGACATCTTACATAGGTATACATGTGAACAAAGAGTACCTTGTGTGTGTGTGTGTGTGTGTGTGGGGGGGGGGGGGTCAAGATGTGACCCCAGGAAGACTCCCCAAAGCTGGTGCCAGGAGTCTAGCGGTCCATCTAAACAAAAGGCTCTTATGCTTAAACAGATATACGTGTGTTTGCTATACCATATATCAGCAAGAGAAGATACCCCCCTCCTAGGAGGCGTGTGATCTATGCCAGAACACTCTGAAGAGGAGTGGACGCACTCCCCTCTTCATGCTACACAGAGTTGTTACAGACCTCCTAGGACGAGACATTCTTTCAATATGCCATCAACTATATACTTCTAAACACAAATGATTACATGTTTCTTAATACAAATGACAATAATAAAACATAACCCCAACAGTAATGGTAGTCAGTTGTGGAAAAGTGATATGCATTTACTTGATTACTTTGCATTAAAGTTATCAAGTAAAGGACAGTGTCAAAAAAATTAACCACGTCCTTCAGTTCAAATTACACTTCATTATTGCTGAATGCTCTGTGCTATAGTAGAAAACTACTATGCAATTTTTTGCTAATCACAGAATTTATGAAACCTTGACTTATAGTCACATTATGATTTACTCAAATGTGACTATTTGAGTCTGTGTACCTTGTTTCATTCAAGGTACACAGAAGAGGATTTCTGAATGCACAATGCATTGACTCTTGAGAAAGATGTGCTACAGCAGCAGAAGACCACACTGCGTGCCACTCTTCTCAGTTAAAACAGGAAGCTTAGAGAAAACTAGATAACAGACATCTGAAAGTGTGTTGTTTGGTCTGATGAGCCTCCATTTCTGCCAAGACATTTAGATTGTAGAATCAGAATTTAATGTAAACAACATGAAAACATGGATCCATCCTGCCTTATGTCAACAGATCAGGCTGGTGTTGGTAGTGTGATAGTGTGAGATGAAGTGTATATATATACACATATATACACATACATATATACACATATATATATATATATATATATACATATATGTATATATATATACATATACATATATACATATATATACATATCCATGGAGAAGGAGGCTAGAGGGCAAGATCAAAGTAGCACGGAGGGAGGTTAGCCAACTAACGGAGTTGCAGAAAGGTGCGACAAAGAAGGTGCATAAGGAATACAGCAAGCTGTCCATACCTGAGGCCTTGGAAACTGCCAAGCAAAGACTCACAGCCTTGGCCAGCCACTTGAGGAGGTACACCAGAGAGATAGAAGGCAGGAGAATAAACCAACTGTTCTCCACAGAACCAGCAAAGGTGTACTCTCAGTGGCAAGGGAACAATAAGAGAACAGCACCACCAAGGCTGGAGATGGAGCAATACTGGAAGAGCATATGGGAGAAGGACGCAACCCATAACGGCAATGCTCAGTGGCTAGTGGATCTGAGGGCAGACCATAGTGACCTCCCTGAACAGAGTCCAGTAACCATCACAGTGGCAGATATCCAAGAAAGGGTCTCCAGTATGAAGAGTTGGACAGCACCAGGGCCCAACATGGTTCACGCCTTCTGGCTGAAGAAGCTGACTGCACTCCACGAGCTGCTCTGTCCCCACTGCTGTTCTGCATAGGCCTGAACCCCCTCAGTGAGATCATTAACAAGACTGGCTACGGATACCGACTACGGAACAGAGCAGTTGTCAGCCACCTCCTGTACATGGATGACATCAAACTGTATGCCAAGAGTGAATGAGACATCGATTCACTGATCCACATTACCAGGCTATACAGCAATGACATCGGGATGTCATTCGGGCTGGAGAAGTGTAGTCGGATGGTAACAAAGAGAGGAAAGGTAGTCAGAACTGAGGGGATTGAACTACCAGAAGGCAACATTGCAGACATAGAGGACAGTTACAAGTACCTGGGGATCCCGCAGGCGAATGGGAACCATGAAGAGGCCGCTAGAAAAGCTGCAACCACCAAGTACCTGCAGAGGGTCAGGCAAGTCCTGAGGAGTCAGCTGAATGGTAAGAACAAGATCCGGGCCATCAACACCTACGCCCTGCCCGTGATCAGGTACCCTGCTGGGGTAATAGGCTGGCCAAAGGAGGAGATGGAAGCCACTGACATAAAGACAAGAAAGCTCCTTACCATGCATGGAGGGTTTCACCCCAAGTCCAGCACCCTGAGGCTGTACGCTAAGCGGAAGGAAGGGGCGCCGGGACTGGTGAGTGTCAGCACCACAGTCCAGGATGAGACAATGAACATCCAAGAATACATTGGGAAGATGGCCCCAACTGACCGAGTGCTCAGTGAATACCTCAGGCAGCAGAAACCCAAGAAAGAGGAGGGAGACGAGGAACCATCATGGAAGGACAGGCCCCTGCACGGTATGTACCACCGGCAGATAGAGGAGGTGGCTGATATCCAGAAATCCTTCCAGTGGCTGGACAAAGCTGGACTGAAAGACAGCACAGAGGCACTAATCATGGCAGCACAAGAACAAGCTCTGAGTACAAGATCCATAGAAGCTGGGGTATATCACACCAGCCAAGACCCCAGGTGCAGGCTGTGTAAAGATGCCCCAGAGACAATCCAGCACATAACAGCAGGGTGCAAGATGCTAGCAGGCAAGGCATACATGGAACGCCATAACCAAGTGGCCGGCATAATGTACAGGAACATCTGTGCCGAGTATAACCTGGAAGTCCCGAGGTCAAAATGGGAGATGCCCCCAAGGGTGATGGAGAATGACCGAGCTAAGATCCTGTGGGACTTCCAGATACAGACGGACAAAATGGTGGTGGCTAACCAACCGGACATAGTGGTGGTAGACAAACAGAAGAAGACGACTGTAGTGATCGATGTAGCGGTTCCGAATGACAGCAATATCAGGAAGAAGGAACACGAGAAGCTGCAGAAATACCAAGGGCTCAGAGAAGAGCTCGAGAGGATGTGGAGGGTGAAGGTAATGGTGGTCCCCGTGGTAATCGGAGAACTAGGTGCAGTGACTCCCAAGATAGGCGAGTGGCTCCAGCAGATCCTGGGAACAACATCAGAGATCTCTGTCCAGAAGAGCGCAGTCCTGGGAACAGCTAAGATACTGCGCAGGACTCTTTTTTATAAAAGTTTTATTGAATCTGTTTTAACCTTCTGTATCATTGCTTGGTACGGTAATATGTCCCTGAATAATAAGACCAGACTTAACAACCTGGTTAAAGTGGCTGGCAAGATTTCAGGGAGGCCTCAGGTCCAGCTTGTGGACTTTTATAACAGGCAGGTGCTGAGGAAGGCAACCTCTGTCCTGTTGTGTTCAGATCATCCTGTCTTTAATGATTTTCAACTGCTTCCATCAGGTCGTCGTTATAAAGTGCCTGCAGTGAAGACAAAGAGACACAGACTGTCTTTTGTACCTAGTGCTATTATCACAGATAATAACACTAAACCATAAGTGTTGTTGCCATTGCACCTTGCACTTTTTTGATGAAAAATCTAGGTTGTTTTATCAGGCTTATATTATATTATTTTGGTGAGTGTATGTGATGTGTTGGTTGTCTGTTTGTTTGTTTGTACGGACATACTGCAAATCAATTTCCCGTTAGGGACAATAAAGTTACCATTGACCATTGATTGACCATTGAGGACCCTCAAGCTCCCAGGCCTCTGGTAGAGGACCCGAGCTTGAAGGATAAACCGCCCGCAGGGGCAAGATGGGTGTTCATACATACATATATACACATATATATATACACATATATATATACACACACATATATATTGTAAAGCTCCCTTCACTATCGGATGATGGTATCATTGAAAAAAATTGTCAAAATTAATATGATTTATTACACCAAAGGAGATGTAAGTCAAATTAAATCTTGCAGGCATGAAGCTTCAGGCCTGTATCTTTGTACAATAATCACACATTTCCAAATTTCAAACAAGGTGTTTTTATTTAAACTGGCTACATGAATGTACTATTCACTTGAAAAAAGTCACATCATTGGTTTATTAGTGCAGAAGTGCAACCTGTTATATGATCTGCTAGCTGTTGAAGCCTGCCGTGAAAGTCTCATAAGGGTTGATGAAGAGGTGAAATCACCTGATACATTACAGATTGCCAAAGATTGTGTTGAACTGTTAAAGACGGTAACATGTTTTTCCTCTTCCTGTCCGGCACTGATTAGTGATATACTGAGAGCAGCTGATTTCACAGATAACTCAAAGCGTCATTCAAGCTGAGCAGGTGAATTGCTTAGATTTGAGCGTAGTCTCTCATAGCTTATTGTGCTGTGAAGTAGTTTTACCATTACTCTAGCATTAATAAACATTATTGCATCTCCTTGTTTCACATTATTGCAACAAAAATTATGGTATTTTACTTTTTAATGATGGCATTGAGAGTCGCTTTGCCTTTAAGTGTGTGTTGGTAAAGTAGACTATAATGATCATACTTGATCTTAGTCATCAAGTAAAGGACAACGTCATAAAATTCAAACATGCCCTTCAGTTCAATTAAACTTCAACTCAGTAGTCATTGCTGAATGCTTCGTGCTATAGTAAAAAATGAGTTTTTATACACTTTTGATTTTGTTTTCATAAAGGCTAGAGATCTCCTAGAGATTTTTGAGGTGACATACATTTATGTAAGGTTCTTAGAAACAGCATAGAGTCCTGTGAAAAACTAAGTACACTCTTACTGCTTCTTAAGAATTAAAAGGGCAAGTTCAGGTGTTGCTTATCAAATGGACTTGATTACACAATCATCAGCAAAAGTAGCTACCTCTATAAATGCAGAGGTTTTATCAGGTTTCTGGTTTGAAGCATTCAGGTGTGTGTTAACACCCCAAGGTCAGATCATGCAACGCTCAAATAAAAACTCAATTAAAACAATTTAATGTTTTAAACTCTCAGTGATGCTACAGTGATGTGTGGCTTTGGGCACCATATAAGAGTTTGGACCCGGATGACTAATGACATCAGACTGAAGCGGCTGACCAGAGTGTCACATTACTGGTAACGCTTTTTACCTCTTCAGCACATTTCCAAGTTGCTCAAGACTGCAAAAAATGTGTAATTTAGTAAAAGCAAATGGTTCTTGTTACGCCCCTAGTCTAGGCGTGTAGAGACGCACATAAGGTTGGAGGAGAGAGAGACACGTACCCGCCCTGATTCCCAAGCCAAACATCCAAAACCAGTTGTGAGTAAAAAAAGGTGATTTTATTAAAGGTAATGAAGCATAGCTCCAGGGTGAACCCAGGCCAAAAATAATAAAGAAAACCAACTAAGTCCCACCAGAGAAAACTAACTAAACCCTAAGAAAGAAACAGAACAAACAAATGACAATACTAACCCTCGCTCCCTAACCCGGAAAACAGGAGAAAACTGGTCCAAAGCAAAAGGCGGCTCACCCCTTCCGCTTCAGTCTATGGGTGCCTAAGCACTAAGTTAATACACAAGGAGCGGCTCTCACAGAACACGCTCACACAAACACACAGCAAAAGTATAGGCTGGAAACCAGGGCCAGGACCGCGTCGGCTGTCAAACTGTTCGCTCGCTCGCTTCTCTCTCTCTCTCTCTGGCGGGGGCTGTCAGAGCGGCTTTTTGAAAGCGGTCACGTGTTCCACGGTCCAATCAGCTGCTCACTACTCTTCATTAGGGGAGGGACCTGCAAAGAGTCTTAAGCACAGTAAAGAGACAGAACAAAACAGCCCACACAGAGATCTTATGGCCACAGCCGTAACACCCCCCTTCCCAAAATCAAAGACATCTCCTTTGCAGATGTTTTGACAGTTACGTTTAAAGGAAAACACGGGATAGGGCATCCGCTAACACATTCTCTGTACCCTTTTTATGGCGGATTTCCACGTTGAAATCTTGCACCAGGAGAGACCATCTCATAAGCCTTTGGTTCGAGTTCTGCATTCGCATTAGGAACACCAAGGGATTGTGGTCGGTGTAAACGATCACAGGCGAGGGGCTGGAACCGACATACACCTCAAAATGCTGCAATGCGAACAGCAGAGAAAGGGCCTCTTTTTCAATTATGCCGTACCTTCGCTGATGGACGTTGAATTTCTTTGAGAAATAGCCGATTGGTTGATCCACACCATGTTGGTCTTCCTGTAGCAATACGGCACCTGCTCCGTTAGCACTGGCATCTACCTCTAATTTAAAAGGGCGTGCAAAATCAGGGGCAGCCAGCACTGGCGCACTGCACAGGAGAGTTTTAACAGCCAGGAAAGCACTCTGACACGCAGAGGACCACACAAAAGGTTTCAACACACTGGTGAGGCTAGTGAGGGGTGCGACCACTTCTGCGAAATTTCGACAGAAACCCCGGTAGTAGCCCACCATGCCGAGAAAACGGCGGAGCTCACGCCTAGTACGAGGGGCAGGAAAGTCCAGTATGGCCTGGATTTTGGCCAAGATAGGGCGCACTTGGCCCTGACCCACCTGTTTCCCCAAATAAGTCACCATGGCTTTACCAAATCACACTTGGCAAGGTTGAGGGTGAGGGATGCCCTTTCCAAACGATGGAACACATCAGCGAGTGTTTCCATATGCTCTGACCAGGTGTCTGAGTAGACGACAATATCATCTAGATACACTTCACACTGGCGAACGCTTCCCAGCACAATATTCATGAGCCGTTGGAATGTGGCGGGGGCGTTGCGCAACCCGAAAGGCATGACAGTGTACTGAAGAAAATGGTCAGGAGTAACAAAGGCAGAGATTTCGGCCGCACGTGATGTTAGAGGAACTTGCCAATAGCCCTTTAACAAGTCCAGCTTAGTAACAAACTTCGCAGAACCGACCCTATCGACACAATCTTCCATTCTGGGAAGAGGATAGGAGTCAGGTTTGGTCACGCTGTTCACCTTCCGAAAATCTGTACAAAACCGTGGGGTCTTATCCACTTTAGGCACTAGGAGACACGGGGAACTCCACGCACTAGTGCTAGGAACAGCAAGACAATTTTCCAACAAATAAGAAACTTCTGTCTGGAAAAGAGCACGTTTAGTGGGATTCACCCGGTAGGCATGCTGTTTGATTGGAGGATGGTCCCCCACATCGATATCATGCTCGAGCACGGTGGTACGGGATGGAGTGTCCGAGAAAAGATTAGGATGATTCTCAATCAACCGACACACCTCATTTCGAACATCATCATCTACCTCAGTTAAATGTGACCCTAAATCACATAGGATTTCAGAATTCCTAAGTCGTGCACAGCCCACAGCACAACCAACAACCAAACCATCACTTCCCGGATCATACCGGGTTTCGGAACCTGGCACCCCCACAGTCGCAACTACTGACACACCACTAGCGAAGTAGGGCTTCATCATATTAATATGACACACACAACACTTTTTCCTTCGCTCTGGGGTGTCTATGACATAATCCGTGTCACTCAATTTCGCCTGCACTGTATACGGACCACTGAACTTTGCCTGAAGAGAAGAACCAGGGACCGGTAAAAGTGTTAACACTTTATCACCAACCTCAAATTTCCTTTGCACAGCTTTCTTATCAAACTTCCTCTTCATCTTACCCTGTGCTGCAACGAGAGCATCGCGTGCGATTGCACATGCTTTATGCAAACGCTCTCTAAAAGAGCTCACATAGTCCAACACATTTACCTTAGGAGCGTCTGTGTCGGACAGAAAATTCTCTTTGAGTAGTTGCAACGGGCCACGCACTGTGTGACCGAACACCAGCTCAGCAGGGCTAAATCCTAGTGACTCCTGCACGCTTTCCCTTACCGCTAAAAGTAGCAGTGGCAACCCCTCATCCCATTCTTTTTCAGACTCAAGGCAAAATTTCCGCATCATAGATTTCAACGTCTGATGAATCTGCTCGAGTGCACCTTGCGACTCCGGATGATAGGCACTATTTCTGATGTTTAATACCAAGTGATTGCAAAACTTGAGCAAAAATCTTAGACATGAAATTAGAGCCTTGGTCGGTTTAGACAACTTTTGGTAACCCGAAAGTGGAAAAGAAGTTCACTAACGCTTTAACCACTGATTTAACTTTAAGGGTGCGCAATGGAATTGCCTCGGGAAAACGTGTAGCAACACACATCAAAGTCAAGAGGTACTGGTGGCCCGATTTTGTTTTAGGGAGTGGACCAACACAGTCGATGAGTATGTGTTCAAAAGGTTCCCCTAAAACTGGGATAGGGTGTAATGGAGCGGGTGGAATGACTTGGTTAGGCTTACCGCTAATCTGAGAGGTGTGACAAGAACGACAATACTTAGCAACGTCATTCTTCAGTCCTGGCCAAAAGAAATGGCGCAGAATGCGGTGGTAGGTTTTCCTAATACCTAAATGTCCAGAAAAATTGTCATGGGCAAGACTAAGGACTTTGGGCCGGTACTGTAGAGGCACCAGAACCTGCTTAGACACATTCCAACCCAGATCACCAGCTGCAGGCGGATACCAGGTACGCATTAACACATCATCCTCAACACTATAAACACGAGGGTACTGGTCACTAGAGTGGGCAGCTGAAAAACAACCCACCAGAGTCGGGTCACTGTGTTGTGCCAAAACAAAATCCTTTTTGTTAACTCCGGAAGGCAGTTGAGATGTCACTGATGGGCTAACAGACAGCATCGCCTCAGAGTCGCCCATCAGCGGGTCACAGGTTTTAGATTCAGACTCCGGCTCACCACCAGCGCAGAGAAAAGAATCAGACAGATCAACATCACCATACTTGCGCTTGTGCGCGCGAGTTACAGCGCAAGCGGGGAAAACAGAGGGTGAGCGCTCAGCAGCAAGGTCAGATAACAAAGTATCAGGCACAGGATTCTCAACCACTCTCGGAGCAGAAAACACTTTCCCGTTTGCTAAATCATTCCCCAGAATCATCGCAACTCCGGGCACTGGCAAATGATTGCGCACTCCAACCGTTACCAAACCCAGAACGAGCGGTGATTGAACAAACACATTGTGTAGTGGCACTCGCAGCACATCCATTTTTACTCCCCAGACAAGAGCATCCGAACCGCAAAAAGAGACATCAGAAAAAGGCAAAATACCCCTCAAAATAAGTGTCTGCGCGGCTCCGGTGTCACGCAAAATCGTGATCAGCACCCGATCCTCCTCCTTTCCGTTCAAAGAAACAAATCCTTCCGACACAAAGGGACGGTAGCTGTCATCAAGGCTGTCACTTCTCACTTCATTGTCAGGTGAAGTGGAAGCAGACATAGAACGAACGAAACCAACACTTTTCGGCTTCCTTACAGTGTGAGCCTGCTCCTTGCGCTGTAGTGATGGACAAGCAGCGACGAGGTGACCGATTTCATGACAATAAAAACATTTGCGATCTGACACAGGAATAGCAGCAGAACGCGCCTGTCGCTTAGGAGAAATCCTATAACTTTTGGCATGATGAGTTGCGGAAGCGTACTCACGGCGCGCCGTCGAGAGTGCTGCACGATGAGTTAACACAAATTCATCGGCAAGGACAGCGGCCTTAGACAGTAACCCCACCTTCTGTTCATTAATGTACACCACAATATTTTCAGGGAGACATGTCTTAAACTCCTCCAACAGGATCAACTCTTTCAGCTGAGTAAAGTCCTCCGCTTTACTGGCAGCCAACCACTTGTCAAATAATACAGCTTTCTCCCGTGCAAACTCCACAAACGTTTGACTGTCGGACTTGTGACACGCACGAAACTTCTGGCGATACGCCTCCGGGACTAATTCATAAGCTTGCAAAATAGTGGATTTGACAATCTCATAATCCAGACTGTCAGCAATGGAAAGACTCGCACAAACCTCCTGCGCTCTTCCTACTAATTTGCATTGCAATAATAGACTCCAGACATCCTTTGGCCATTTCAAAGTGGTTGCGATGCGCTCAAAAGCAGTGAAATAGGAATCAACCTCTCCCTCCCTAAAAGGAGGTACCAAAACAATTTGCTTGCTAGCGTTAAACTGGTCTACAATGGAAGTGTCGGGGGTTGTACTTACAAGGACGGGAACAGCGTCCTTCGCTCGAGAAGGATCAAGCTCCATAGCTCGTATGCAAAGATGCATGAGCTCGACTTCCTTGGCCTTAGCCTCCAGCTCCACCTCCTTCAAGCGAAGGGCAAGCCTAAGATCTTCCGTCATCAAACCCGCCGCAGCCTGGCCAGTCGGGTCAAATTTAGGAGATTGAACGGCGACAGGAGCTTCCGCCCCCGACATCATTCGTCCCTTGGAAGGTTTCGGGACGGCCCCAGCAGCTTCCCCCCCCACCGCCGTCTCCAAACTCCCAGACCCACCCGGCGAAGTTTTCATCCTCCCAAACACTCCCCTGTCCACCAGTTTGTCCACCAAACACTGTTTAATTTCCGCCTTCTTAGAATTCAACGGAACATCCACATTGAATAAGTTAGCCACTAATAGCAAATCCGCTTTTGTGCACCGCTCCAACTTTTCAATGGAGGGCTGTTGCACAAAATCATCCATGTCAAACGACATCACGAGCAAAGCAAAAAAGAAAAACAACTCTGCAGACAACTAACCGCATCCGCTCACTAAAGGGCCGCAAAACACGCGCCTAACGCATAGACGAATGAAACTCTCCGTCTACCCACACACCCTCAATGACGCTTCCCCCCACCGCAAAAGCGAAAAGGAAGCGAACCAATCACACGAACAAAAAGGGACGAGCCCCCATTTATGTTACGCCCCTAGTCTAGGCGTGTAGAGACGCACATAAGGTTGGAGGAGAGAGAGACACGTACCCGCCCTGATTCCCAAGCCAAACATCCAAAACCAGTTGTGAGTAAAAAAAGGTGATTTTATTGAAGGTAATGAAGCATAGCTCCAGGGTGAACCCAGGCCAAAATAATAAACAAAACCAATTAAGTCCCACCAGAGAAAACTAACTAAACCCTAAGAAAGAAACAGAACAAACAAATGACAATACTAACCCTCGCTCCCTAACCCGGAAAACAGGAGAAAACTGGTCCAAAGAAAAAGGCGGCTCACCCCTTCCGCTTCAGTCTATGGGTGCCTAAGCACTAAGTTAATACACAAGGAGCGGCTCTCACAGAACACGCTCACACAAACACACAGCAAAAGTATAGGCTGGAAACCAGGGCCAGGACCGCATCGGCTGTCAAACTGCTCGCTCGCTCGCTCGCTTCTCTCTCTCTCTCTCTCTCTCTGGCGGGGGCTGTCAGAGCGGCTTTTTGAATGCGGTCACGTGTTCCACGGTCCAATCAGCTGCTCACTACTCTTCATTAGGGGAGGGACCTGCAAAGAGTCTTAAGCACAGTAAAGAGACAGAACAAAACAGCCCACACAGTGTTCTTATGGCCACAGCCGTAACAGTTCTTCTAAAGCAATTTTCATACTCAAAATACTTTATACAACTTGCCTCATTCACACCCAGTTATAGAAGCACTTTTTTCTATGTTTTGTCTATTTAAGTGCTTTCTATCGTTCACTCATATTTAAACTCTGATGGATGCGTCTGAGAGTAACTTGGGGTTAGTATTGTGCCAAAGGATATTTGGCATGCAGACTGGAAAAATTTTCACAACGGGATCATAGGGATTTCATAGGGATCTAACCATGATGACCAGCTCTAGCTCTTTAGTTACAGCCACCACAAATAAGCATTTGTTTTCCAATGTAGGTTCCTCTTGTTAACACTCAATGTTCTCATTGTGTACACATCTCAATACAAAGGGAATACAGTAATTTTAACCAGGAATGTCAGCCATATATATTATCATTCCCATTTTTCTTCATCTGTATGGCATACTATGCAAAGGCCTCAAGGCTAGCAAATTATATTTTTAAAATATCTGCCATTAAGGATGATGGGTAAAACTTACCAGGTTTAAGTCCACATTGACTGGCTCTTTAAAGATTGTCCAGACAACTGCTTCACTGCATAAAGGTGTGGTTAGGGACCCACTGTAGCGATAGTATGCATGCAGGTTCACATTGCCAAGCAAGTCATCAATGGAGTTCTCATCTGTGACCATCACTGTTGTACCTACAATGAAACAAACAAACAAAAAAATGCTCAAGATGCAGTGATCTGCTTCAGAATTTTGCTTTCGTATTCAACAAAGTACATGTGTGCTCACCAATTTTGTGTATCTTTGAGAGATAGCTGGTCAGGTTTTTCCAGGCGTCTGTGTTAGATGTTGGTGCTGATGTAGGATGTGTCTATCAAGACAGTTATATCGGATAATTAGAGAGAAACTCAAATACATGGGTTGTAGTTTAACAAAGCTAAAATAAAAACAAACAAAAAACCAGAAACTTACTGATCCTGATCCAGTGCTCCCATGAGAGCTGCTCGAAGTGCTCCCGTGAGAGGTGCTCTTGGTAGTAGGGGTAGACTGGAAAATCGACATTAGGAGAAACTGTTTACCCACAACTCAGTTTTTAAAAAAAATGATATTGGAAATAACAGCAAGCTTTCTTTATAGAACTAACAATTGCTTCAAGGTTTTTGAAAGCCTTGATTGACTTTTAAAATTAATCAAATGATTGATTTTTTAAAAAAGAACATAACATAAAGAAATATATTCTTTTTTACGTGACTTTTTAAAACCACAAAGATGCTCATCACTTCTGTAACTTAAAGCATCTCACATGATTGCATAATTATGACCAGAGTTTTAGTCTGACATTGATAATGCAAAGTATTTAGGAAAACGATTAATCATCTTTATTTTCAGTTGAAGTCTTTATTTCTGCAAAAATATGACTTGAGAGTGAGCTTTATATTAATGTTGCTAATGCCAGAGATTTGTATATTTTTTGTATTTGAGAGATGTTTATTTACTTTTCTCAGATCTGTGTTGAATTCTAATGATCTTTAAATTCAAATATAGAGTGCAAAATATATTTTTCTACTTTAACTATCAGGAATGGATTCCCATGTCTGATATTAAAACTGTCACCTGCCACCAGCATGAACTGCACTGTTAATCAGACAGCTCTAAGATGATGACACTGAGTGGCTGAGACAGCGATCACATAACTTTGTGCGTTGGATAGGTAGAGATTGAAACTATTTTGTCTTACTTATTTTTTTCTGCCCGTCTCACTTAGCAGATCCCTTCAGAAATTTGAGTGTAGCATAGATTTAGCTTTCTTTGACATGTTTGGAATGTGTATCACAAGCCATCAAAAGTGTTTGACAACAAATATAGCACATAGATGCTCTTAACAACTTAACTTGTCTAGGTTTCACCTCAATAAAGAATCCCAACACTGCCAAGCCATCAGGTGCCTGTAGTGCCTCATCCAGGGTTAAATCCTTTCTCTTGCTTACAATGTGCATCTGGACAAAAGACCAAATTAATGGCATGAAATATAAACAGGCTAGGTGTTTGGGAAAAATGCTTCAGATGCTTAATCTTTGTCACTACCTCCATCGGGTATCTTATTGAGTCCACAGTATGCTCTGAGCCTTCAGACATATCTGATGTGTCACCCCAGTGGAAGTGAAACTGAAACCTTCACCAAATTTTCCACCAGTACACACTTCACTGAAAGTTGTTTAAGAACACAAGAAAAGAATATTACACACATACTCTTTTAATTTCTATGAAAAAGATTGGCATAATAGTGTAGGATGCTGTAATTACGTAAATAAGAACCTTTACATCAACCATTACAAATGATAAAAAAAATCTTCAAACCTGAATGGCCTGTGTTGGTGATGTACTTGATAGCATGCTTGTCATCAAAATTTTTAAATACAAAAGGCATCAAGATGGCTGTCCGGCACAACATTGTTTGTGTCAATGTTGATGGGTGACTGATGTGTACCCCCACAGAGGGAGCCGGGCAGAAGGTGCCAAGAAGGTGGAGTGACAGCTATTTGCAGAAACATTTTCAGTCAAAATCCTGATCTCAGAGTATAATCAGTATAAAACTCTCCTGATAAATGTGCTGATACATACCACAGTGATGTGGATCATAACACCATTCATCTGAAGAATGGAAAAAAAATCATATATGTAATGTGCCAAATCAGAGTCATAAAAATGTATCAATCATTTATGCATTTTCTAACTTACAGGGAGGCAGAGGAGTTCCAGGGGAGGCATACACATGACGTTCGCGAAGAGGTTGTGTAGGTCGGTAGATATTATCCAGCTTTGTTTCCATTGTTCACATGGGCTCAACTGGAAGACAGGGCTAAAACCACTTTCAACCAATGAAAAAGGCATTTACCCCTTGTGATCTGGCAACAGAAAAATAAAGTTTGCTGGAGGATCACACTTTCTTTTTTCAAAATAAACGTTTCTTTTCAAAATAAAAGAATGAAAATACATTTATACAAATAAAGCGAAAACAAGAAAGAATAACAACAAAAGTGGTTTTCTCTACTGGGTTACACTTTTTGCCTTTTATTGCCCTCATCCCAATTTGATTGACTGATGCTGTTGCCATCAAATTAAAAAACTGTAAATTTGGTTGTGTCCTTGAATATCTCTAGTGGAGCCCATTTTACTACAGGGCCTGTGGCTGTTATGTCATTTGACTGTTCATCAGGCTGTCCTGCCAGACAAGATCAGCTATGGTAGATTCTCTCACGTACAAACACAAAAATAAAAGCATGAAAATTGAAAGTTTAGGAAATGCCCTGCCTAATGAGGCTTTGGTGCATCTATTTACTGAGACTGTAAACTAGCCAATAATGTAATACAGGTTCTGGGCATCTTAAATCTTGCCCCTGACAATTATCCTCCATATTATGATTAGCAAATCTGTTCTGAACTTTTACTGAAATAAAGCAAATCAAAAACAAAAACAAAATAGGGGAAAAAAATAAATAGTAAATACAAAACTATAATAATTGTAGTAGATATCTACTATCGCCACAAAAATAAACTCTTAGATCTCATCCATCTATTATGCCTGTCAAATCCAGGCTCACAAGGTGCTTCATAATCTTACAGACTATGCAAACAGGTCCTCTGAGTGTTTTAAGACATTTATATGCTGGTTGATGCTTTAAGTTAAATTCAAAGAGTCATGCACCTGCCGAGCCACCAGACAAGTATAGGGCCTACGCCTCGTTAACTGCAGACAGCTGATTGCCATCAGGTAGATAAGGTGAAAAGAAAGACTTCACGTGTCATTCTGTTACATTTGCATGACTCAGAATTATGTGTTTATCCCACACAGTCACATGCCATTTGCCCAACATTTTCACTTGGTGATACAGTCAACAGAAAAAACATAAATAAAAGGCATGATTATCAAACACAATAATCAAAGCAGACACCAACATGTACCAGTATGTTCTGATGGTATCTCACCAGTAAGTCTGGGGATGCTTGTCTGCACATTTCAGCGTTTGCTGTACTGTTACTGTTTGTGATTCCAACACAGACAGAAGGTTTCTATTTGCCATGAGTCATTTACTGGTCGAGCTATTCAGTAGGATTAGGAAATAAATTAACTGATTTCTAATGCACGTTAATTAATACAAGAAGCTTTCTCTTCAGCATTTTCTCATACAGCTTGGACCGTTTAGTTAGTTGTGTTTGTGTTAAAAGGTGGAGAGAACATTCATATTTGCAGATCTCCTTACATTCACTAAACACAACCTTTGCCCCTCTTATGCTAAAGAGAACTCACCAGTTCGCTGTTGACGTGGATTGGCTCATGAAAGATTGTCCACACGACTGCTTCATTGCAAGTAGGCATTGGCAGGGAACCCATGTATCGGTAGAACTTTGTCAAATTTACATTTCCAATTAAGTCATCAATAGAGATGCTATAGTGAACCTCACTCCCTGTGAAAAGATTAAAATGAAAGACACTTTAAGCAAATGGAAATCATATGAATTTAAAAGGATAAATGAATATGATAATAAAGTGATTTGCTCTAATCTTTCTTTACCTTTAATTTTAACTACAACAACAATGGCAGTCCAAATAAAAGTAGGTTGATTATTGTAAACTACTGTGTTTGCATTATTTATTAAAAAAAGACCAACCCTTGTCTGTGAGGTTTGACAGGTATGATGTGAAGTTCACCCATGGTTCTGACATATGTGCAGCATCTGTTGCCTTTATGGAAAACAAAAAAATTCTCCTGAAATATTATTTTGATAAGTTAGACATAACAAACTATGTATGAGTGTTTATTTATGCTAATATTTAAAAGTCTTCAATGGAAACCAGTTTAGTAACTGTGGCCTATTTAAAAATAGCAGTGTGAAGTCTGGGACATTCATGAAAAACCCAAGTACAGCATATCCATCTGGATGCTCTGGAGGGGCAGTGAGATGATCCTTCTGAGTGACTATGTGCATCTGGAAGAGATTCCAACCATTTATAAGGCAAAGCAAAATAAGGAAAAGATGCTTAGATGTCAAGTGATGAAGAAACATTGTACCTCCATTGGATATCTGTGCTCATCGACTGTGTGCTCTGAACCTGGATGATTTAAATCACCCCAGTGAAAGTGAAACTGATGTGTGGTGTATGTTCCACTGAGTCCACCTCCACTCACTTTAGCTTCATTTCCTTTTAACATGCACTCCACTACAAATGGTGCAACATGAAAAACTTTGATAAGCATATTTAATTAGGACAGGGATGGCTTTGAAGTCTTTCTTGACTTCTACAACATACTACAAACAGGATATTTGCTATTACACTGCATTTCAACTTTCAGTATTAGCAGTGAAGTATCTCAAAAATTAAATGAAGTAAAATACTTGATTTTGTGTACCTGTATGTCCATTGTTCATAATGGACGTGAAGACATCCTGAGAGTTGAAACCGGTGAGGTTGAAGTTTCCCAGGTTAGGGTCAGTCGTTACATTTTTGGTCACGATATCAACAGGTGACTGCTTTGATCCTGCACAAAAACTGTTCGGGAGGTTTTTCCACTCACTCGGAGTGTGAGCTGTGAAATTGAGATGCAGACTTAATATCACAAGTCAACCAAATATGATCAAAATCATTCATTCAGATGTTTATCAGATACTTACTACAGCCTTGATAACACCAATCACTTGTGGTGGCTGAAACGGAAATACAGCAAAAATTAACTTTGAGTAATGCTCATTCATATCCTGGATAACACGAGTGTAAAAGGATGGTGCTAATCATTATAAAAGTAAAACTAACACATTTTACTCACCACATGCTGCCAAAAGCCAGAAACCCAGGTACAGACGAGAGTGGGATAATCCATCTTCAGGGTGAAAAGAAAATCAATCATCAATTAAAAAGAAAAAAAGAAATCCATTTGCTCTAGATTTGATACTTTGAGAAAGACAAAGCAGCTCTGTTATGCTCTCATTGATAGCTAGTTAATACTTAATAATGAAGCCCTTCTGTTAATGCTAGTTTGCTGCTTTGTATAAGGCCGGTGAAAATTCTGTTTTTTTTCTCAGCTGCTTCAAGTGTGGACTGTGAGTCATCCAGTATTTGAGTACATAACAGTCCATCTCTGAACTGAAACCCAATTAAGTGCCTTAAGACAGAATAAACTGAAGAATGTGCATCACAAAGATCTCAAATGATCACTTGGATGAGATTTGTGATCCTCATTTCTTACAAAACTCCATTAAGAAGCTGTCAAGATTAGACGTGTTGATTACGTTGTTAAAATTTACTGTACTCATTGTTAAAATCTTGACAAATCGTGCTACCTTTACTCTCCCAGTCTCAGGTCTTCAAGGCTTGAAAAGTGATGTGTTGGTTTCAGGTGTCACATTAAAAACTTTTGTCCATGTCCAATAAGTCCATCAGTGAGAAAAGGGTAACAAACTGCTGCAGTACGCTTCAAAATTTATATATGTACTATGGTAATCAATGGGAGGAGGTCCACTGTGTATAAACAATGAACATGTACAGGGGAGACACACAACATGGTTGCTGGACCTTTTTTCAGAACATGGTATTCAAAATAGAGGCATCAATAGGAGCACACCAGTTATCTGGTTAAGTCAGTATGTCTAACTAAATTACTTCTACTCATTGATACATCACTCAGGCACCTATAGAGCACAGGCTCAATGCAAAGGTGAAATAATTGAGCCTGATTTAACCTTAACACTTACAGTGCTTAATAGATTAATTAGACCACCATCCACGGTTTATGGCACAGCTGCCTTAAATTAACAATACTGGTAATTATAAAGAGAATCTTTAATGTTTCTGTAATGGTTAATCTACCAGTATCCACAAACGTTTGAATCAAAGTGACATTTTTAATGATAAAATATGATTATGAATTTTTAAATATACTGTTTTACAAAAGAATGCAGAAAAAAGTAAAGGACATAATTATTATTTTTGTTAAATATGACAAAAGTTATTTACTTTCACTCCCGAAGCGAAAAATCAGTTTTAGTGGCTGAATGTGACGTTTGATTCATTTCTGATTTCTCTGAGAAGTCCAGTGTGCCAGCTGCAACTTCAAACCTATTTACTTCAAATTACAACTGAAACTACTCAAATAAAACAGAAGCAAGAAAACAATATGAAATCATATATTTGCTCCCAGAAGTTGGAAGAACTGAAGAAATGGTGTCCAAAAATTGCTTTATAATAAGCAAAATCATCAGACACAGAAATGTTTCACAGAAAATAGAAGACCTTTCTGTTGAGCTTCACATATTTTTATTTTTTATAGTCCAGAAAAATCAGCCTTGGTATTTATTACTCCTCTGAATAATCTAGACAAAATAAAAGTGAATATATAAGCAGGGTCTTATGCAAAACCCTGTGTTGGTGCAGTTCAGACCCCTCACTGCCACAACTTATTTAAACTCTATTTTTTGTTTAGAGTTAATCATTTGTATTCTCATGTATGCAATCCTGTGCATTTTTTTTAATTACTGAACAGAGTTGGACAACCCAGCCCCCATATTCAGTGTTTGGGTCAAACAAAGCTGATGGTATGAGTTCTTATTCAGATTACATTTTTGAAATATCACCCACTCTCCTGCATTTCATGTGACACTATTTATTTAAATCAGTGCATTGTATAGTTGTAGGGCCCTCAGGAACAAATTAAAGTCACTGACAGTGAGAACGAACCTTTCTATTCATGTGACACATCCCTCAAAAATAATGACACTCATACCTACAGACAAGTGCCTATTTGCAGTCAATACTACAGTGATCATGTGACCATCCACAACTATTATCAAATAAAATAAAACTATTATACACAAAACATTCACAAATCACAGTTAATTATGATTACATAATTAGAATTACACTAGTCAGTCAACAGTGGAGACAAATTTATTAAAATCCAATAATCAATGTCCATCATTCATATGTCAACTTATTACAAAATATTGATAGGTAGAGGTACAGAGATTTGCAGTTTGTTATCACACGGGCGGCATGTCTGTTACCTGGTAATGTTTAATGTCACCCAGTCTTGTGTTTATACACGCATCACTTTGGTAAGTGAACCTACACAACAGGTTTTCTGCCCTTCATGTCCTCACATATTCATCACTATGCTTCATTAGGCCCAGTTCTCTTTGTGTTTATGCGGAACAGAAATCCAGCAAACACACAACACCTTTTTCCAAAACATTAGACACGATGGCGTGTTACAGACTGAACTGCAAATGAAAATGATTGTTTATTATGACAAATACTGACTGTGTGGATCAGTGAGAGACTTGATCTTGACTTAACAACATTTGTGACTTTGACAATTTGTTGCTGTTTGTTTGTTTGTTTTTTGTTTTATTTGCCAAGTCTCTGACAAATGAACACATTTTTTTTTAACTAGCGGGGAATCTCAAAAAGATCATACTCGGTTTTACCAATTTAGATAAAAATGTATTGTTTTATTTAAGAAACATTAACGCATGTAATCTTCTGATGTTTACTTCTGAGTACACTGGATTAATTTTTACTATTTACTTTGGTTCATTTGTCACATTGAGTACTGCTTTAAAGCAGCCATGACTTACCTCTTGGTCTGTGGCAGTCTGTCGACAAAATAAGCACAGTTGTTTTGGTTTGAGCTAAAAGACAACAAACTGCTAACAAAAAAGACATGCATCACAGGGTCCCTGTTTGATTGACAGGTTTTCATGTTTACTTGTTAGAAAAGATTTTTAAAATGTTGGCATCAAGTTTCAGCTTTGATTTGGACCATTTTTCCCTTTTTGGTAATCTGTTTTTTTTTTACAGGTTTCTGTGTGTTATGCAAGACTAAGTGCCTGAATTACCCCTTGAGGAATATAAGTCATGACATTTGACATTTGCACACCTGCCTTACTGGCTTTCGGTTCTTATTGTTTACCAAATCTTTAACCCATAACTTCCCTTTCTGAACCCAATTCTTTATTGTGAACCATTCAGAGAGTCTAGCAATTAAATCACAGAAGCGAAAGGATGCTCATGATACACAAATCAGCTACGCTGAACACATTTTTATCAAAAGAACAACAATATTTACTGGATGCAAGACACAAGAAGTCAAAAAGGACACAACCTGAGAAATTGCAAATTTTCATAATGTTCATGTTCCTTTTGGCCTCTGCTGCAGTCATACATATTCCTATAAACACTTCTGCTTTTGCCATTTATATATATTTCATACATATTTTCTTGTCTGCATGATTGATGCCATGTCAAGTTTGTCAAGCTTTATATATTTTTTATAACAATAAAAAGACAAAAGAAGAGAAAAAGAAGAAAGAAGAAACCATATGTGCAAAACCTGTGCACACTGATTTTTTTTCTTTTCTTCTTACAAGAGAGCTTTAAGTATGATTTAAAACATAAATATATCTTAGCTTTTGTTTGCTCGATTCATGACAAGGTCATGTTTGATGTGGGGAAGTCAGGGGAGCAGTTTCCCACATAAGCAAATAGACATAATTCCCAGGGAGCTCAGAGCAGAGAGGCAACAGTCCTGCAAAAACAAAAGCAAAAGTATGTGTAAAGGCAACAGTACAACAATAATGCATCTAAAAATATCTTTGTGTTTTTAAATGTGAATAGTCTTACTGAAAGAGGGATCCAGTTAGCTCATCAAAAAGACCACCTGAAGAGAAATACAAAAATTATGTCAAACCAAAGTTAATTAAATCTGTGAACACACATCAGTACCCCCACAGAAACACAACTAGCACTTACCAGGTGTGCAAACTGTGTCACAAAGAATGGGACAAATGTAGCAGGTTGAACAACCCTGGAAAACAAAACAAACAAAAAGGATTAACGCAAAGAGGAACTGGGCAAAATGAAGTGCTGTGTATTGTTATAGCAGTTATAATCCTTTTTAAGTCAAGAAGCTTACTTGGCAGTGCTCGCAGTGATCAGACTCATCTCCTTCCTCACACGGGCACTTGGCACAGTCATTAGAGCAACGCTACAAGATGGGAACGAACCACAACTTAGAGTGATTAGTCATGCATATGGTATATAGTCAGGACAAATCAACACAGGACTTATAATCATGGTTACTGAAATTATGTGAAACACAACTCTAATGTGTGATTATTGGGCAGATGTGCAAATAACGTTTGTTATTTCCATGATATGTTTTTTTACCTCACAAATGGAGCAAACACTACACAAAGAGCCAGAGTGGAACTGTGGAGTGTCAGCAGCTCCCTCCTCTTCATCTGAGTCACCTTGGTTGTCCTTTGTGTCTTTACCTTCAGCCTCATCTGTAAATGGTTCAGGAAATCATCTTTATCGGAACTGTATTATATTCATTTCAATTCAGTTTTATTTATATATCGTCAAATCACAACAACAGTTTCCCCAAGACGCTTTATATTGTAAGCTGAAGACCAGGGAAAACCCCAATAATCAAATGACCCCCTATAAGCAAGTGCTTTGGTGACAGTGGAAAGGAAAAACTCCCTTTTAACAGGAAGAAGGATAAACTAGGCTCATTCAGCAAACTGCCATGATTGGTTGGTACAAATGTAGTAAAATGCAGCTTAAAAATGTATCAGAATTTATCTTCTGCCAAACTGCTCTGTTACTATACAGCATTGAGACATAAATGGGGGGTAGAAAATGCATAGGTAAGTATTTATTATTGTAAATGATCCACGGCAGACCAGATGACAGTTCAATGCTTTTTAGCATCGCTTTCTTTATTATGGTTGCTGTTGCAAACACACGAATGGCTGCAGCTCTACAGCTGCCAGCCGCACACATCACCACCACCAACAACAACAACCACCACAGACAGGCATCACAGCTTCTTATGCCAACGAGGGGTGATTGCAGATGCAGTGTAGGTGCATCCATCTCCCCTGCATGGCAGACCACGCCCCAGCACAATTACAAAAGCAAGTAATGCCATGTATCTGTCCATTTCATTAGTTACACCTGTTCAATTGCTCTTTAATACAAGGATCAAAACCCAGAAAGTATTCACAGTGCTTCATTTCTTACACGTTTTTTCATGTTACAGCCTTATTCGAAAATGGATTGAATTCATTTTTCACCTTAAAAATTCTACACACAATAACCCATAATGAAAAAGTGAAAGCATTTTGCATGAAATTCTTGCAAATTTATTCAAAATAAAATACAGCCTTTGGTCAATATTTTTTTGCAGCACCATTGGCAGCAATTACATCTACTAGTTCCTGCTGCCGAAAAACATTCCTACAACATGATGCCGCCACCATCATGCTTCACTGTGGGGGATGGTATTGGCCAGCTGATGAGCAAGGTCGGGCTTTTACTGAGGAGTGGCTTCTATCAAGCCACCTGATTGGTGGAGCTCTGTCAGAGTTACTATTAGGTTCTTGGTCACTTCCTTGAAAGAGCTCAATTTTCAGTGTCATGTCAAAGACTGTGAATGAATATAATCCGTTTTGGAATAAGTCTGTAACATGACAATATGTGGAACAAGTGAAATGCTGTGAATACTTTCCGGGCGCACTGTATCAAAACCTCAGTATTCACATGGGTTTCCTAATTGCTGTGCTGGTGCTGGAGTAAACCTTATTTAATTGAACTGATTTCAAAACATCTTGCAGTAATTTACAATGTCATTCAACAACACTCACATCTACAAGCTACTTTAGTCGCTTTTTTGCCATTTTTGTAGTTAACCGCTGACACTACAAGCAACTTTAGACCATATCTTTTTCTTTTTTAACTACTGACTCTCTACTAACATCAACCCCCCTGTGACAAATCTGTTCACTGACAGCCCAGGTTATGTGTTAGTCACTCAGTCTCTGTACTAACAAGCAATCCAAGAAATGCTTTTCTAGCAAGGTCTGATTACTGACATTTATTTAGAAGTTACATGTCTAACTGTGTAATTTGGGGCAATATTTTTTTATGTATGACACAGACAGTCTCTTTTTTGTATTATACTTTTGTCATAATGTCATGTGACATGTTTGTTTTTACAAAATAGTCTAAGTAGCTTTAGTGTAAACAAAGCTAAAATTCCTACAGGTCCCATTTTTCCATAATATCATTTGTTGTCATTCTTTTTCTAGCATGAAGCAATGACTGTGTTTTTAAAACATCCCCTAAATTGTATAGCACCCTCTTTTAGATAACTCTCCAAGTATTTAGTGCTTGGTGCTTGTTTGAAGTCTCAAAAGCTACATTGGCACAACAAATGGAATAGATGGTTTAGATACTGTTGGGTTCCTACCACACAGATAATCCAGTCTATTTTAGGACTGATATGTATGACAGTGTTCCTAAAGTAACCCCAGTAAGCTGAACAATGTCAGAGAGCTACTGTAGAGTACAGATTCACTCATCCAAGAAAACTCATTATTTCTTGTAACTAATATTTAAATACTGAATCATTCAGTATCTTGCTAAACTATTGATATGTTTAAAAATATGTGTGGGTTTAAAAAAAAGTGTTTTCACCATCTTCATCTTCAGAGTCATCCTCATGTGTATCCTCTTCAGCACTGTCAGCCTCCTCTTCCTCATCTCCTTGAGTTGCTTTATCGTCATCCTCTTCTCTTGCTTCCTTCTCGTCATCTTCCTCATTACCAGCTGGGACTTCCTCGTGAACCTCCTCCTCCTCGCCATCTGCATCTTCATCCACCTCCTCCTCGCCATTCTCATCTGCATCTTCATCCACCTCCTCCTCGCCATTCTCATCTGTATCTTCATCCACCTCCTCCTCTTCATCCTCCTCTGCTGCATATTCTTCTTCTGATTCTTCCTCTTCTGCATCATCCTCATCTTCCTCATCAGAAGCCTCACCTTCTTCTTCCTCTTCCTCAACATCCCCCTTCTCCTCAGAATCATCTTCCTCTTCCTTATCAGTCTTGTCATCTTCCTCCTCAGCCTCCTCTTCTGCTGTCTCCTCCTCATCCTCCTGTTCTTTTTCATCTTTTTCTTCTTCCACCTGTTCATCAGTCTCTATCTCATCATTATCTGAGTCTTCATCATCTTTTTCCTCTTCTAAATGTTCATCATCTTCCTCAGTGCCATCACCACCCTCGGCTGTTTCAGCTTCTTCAGCCAGAACCTCCTCAGCATTTCTAACGTGGAGGCTTTCCTCCAATTCATTCAAGTCTTGGGCACTTACTACAGCAGAGAACGGAACCTGGGTTGAGCACAGCAGCACAAGCAGGAGCTTTACCACCCAAAATTTTACAGGTTCCATCTCGGAAGAAATGCAGCTTTGGAACTTGAGGACTGTCTTACTCTTTTCACTCTATTCTTCCACCAAAAACCAAAACAGTCGATGGCTGCTAAAGCCTCAACTGATTTAAGCAGCGTCTTCAGGTCTTTTTCTCAGACTCCCGAGAGACGGGGTGAAAAGAAATGTGCTCACAGAGAGCAGTGTGCCAGCCTTGTCCTGAGAACACAGAGGACACAGTGAAAACCCGAGTGTGTGTGTGTTGTAGTTGTACGTGAGTGACAGAGGCACATGTTGAGGAAGAAGGCTCCTGATGCCCTTAACACAGAGCATTAGAGAGGTGGGTGTATGCCTTTGGTGGGTGGGGGAGGGGGCTACTGAACTGCAAGAGGGTGGGGAAAAATAAGTCACTTAAAAAAATGGAAAGCTTAATTGCAAAAAATTAAATAATTTGAAGATGAAGTTTTGGTTCTATACACAGCTTTTGTTGTCATAGCTCCCAACCTATTGCGGAAAGTAGCAGAACTTTATAGATATACTGTGTGTGTGTTTCATTCGATTAATGGTTCGTAAATTTTTGGAGAACTCTTCTCAGTATCTGCTATTTAATTTAGTGTAAACAATAACCTTTCCAACACACTTTACACAGCAAAATTTATTTCTTCTTGCCAGTCCTGAAGCAAGTGAGAACATGTCAATATGATGTATGGCGTTTGTGTAAATACAAGAAAATGGAAAGCATGGCACTGTGAACATGTGGTGCTTTGCAAAATAGCCATTTGAACAACAGAATGTTTGTACTCATATTTTTTTACTTTGGATCCAGCAGGAAGAGAACACTCACATTTAGGAGCATTATAGAAGTCTACACTCACAGTGCCACAGTCAGCTACCATACAGCAAAGAGCAGCCAGGCTGAAAGCAACTGACAGGTGGCGTGGCTAACTATTTACAGTGAAGGCTGCTTCAATAGCTTGTTCTACTATGTGACCTTCAATGGAGCCATGGAGGACTGAAACTCAGCACCAGCATGATAGTTCTGTCCAACTATCACACTCCCACGTTGTGTACACAATTAAAATGTATTTATTGACGGCAAATGGGAAAGTCTCTTTCATCAGGTTCACTTAAATAATAACATTCAAAAACATTTTTTTTTAATATTATCCTTTATTTAATCAAGTAAAAGTCTCATTGAGACTAAAATCTCATTTTCAAGAGAAACAAGAGGGCAAGAGGGCAGCAGAACTTTCAACAAATACAACTGATAACTATATAGACATATATGTAGCAGCATACAGAGAACAGTCATGCACATAAGTTTCACAGCCAGTAATTAAACATAAAGTACAATGACGGACAGAGTCTTTAGGTACTGGCCTGGGATATTCATAAAAAACAGACCACAGTAATCCAATAAAGGGGGGGAAAAAACTATTACAGAATCTGTCGTCACTTGGAGAGAGAAAGTCTCAGCTGAGATATAACTCTTTACCATTTGAAAATAATTTGGACTTGGATTTGCCTGCGTTTGGCACAAACTGAAGTTGAGTTTGGTGGGACTGAAAAACATCTAAGACAGACTGAAGAATTTCAAGTATTTTTACTAATGAAGGAGCTGAACAATAGATAATTGTATCGCCTGCAGAAAAATCGAGCTGAAAAGAAACCTACATTTTTCACTTGGGTTCTTTTCTTTGTAGGGCTAAGTTACCAGGCCTGACACAGTGGAATTTGTTCACTCACTCAGCATTTTGATTTTGTGCCAAGAATCAGATAAGAGAAGGAAATTTTTTTTATACTGCAGTCACGTGAAAAAAGGCACTTCTTTCAGTTCTAACAGTTATGCATCAGGACATAATATAAAATGATGTAATCTTTAAAAATCTCTGAAATTATTTGAACAATTCAGATATCTACGCTTTGGTCTCATCTGCTGAAGTCTTGTTCAGATGCACTTAAACAATGCTGCAATGCTCCTTATAGAGAGAAGAGTTTTTTGCTGTCTGGTAACACTTCCAAACAAGTCATACTTCTTCAGTGTTTTTCTAATTGTTCTGTCATGAATTTTGACATTTAACATGCTCGCTGAGATATGTAGAGTCTTTGATGTAGCTCTTGGATTTTTTTTAAAATTTCTGTCACTTGTGCACAGAGATTCCTCCAGTTTCCTAGAATCTTTTAATGTTATGTAGAGAAACACTGAGGAACATTATTCTGAAATTGTTCAATTTGTAAACAGTTTTTTTTGCTGACTGGTGAACCTGTGCCTGTCTCTACTTTTTGTGAAGTGTAGTGTAGTTTTTCTAAGATGTTGCATTTGTACAACAAGCCACAGCCCTACAGTACATGCTTTGATAAGAAACTATTTAATTCATGATGTGGTTGTTTGTCCAGGTTATTGTGCTGAATATGATTCCTGTACTTTCTCCACTCATGTACAACTTTTTGAGATGTGTCACAGTCAGGGTATTTATTATTACCAATCTTTGGCTGAGCTATGCTTGGCTAACTTTTCACATAACTCTCAGCAACAAATTCTTCTGTACTCATAGTAAAAATCAATTCATTATACTGCCTGAAAACTTTATTTAAAAGAACTATATTACAGACGTACAAATATGGCACATTATGCAATGTAATGGAACGCAAAAAGTATTAACTCCTGATAGACACCATGACAGAAAATCAGACTGCAATGCAAAAAAATCAGTTGGACCTCTTAAAAATAAAGTGATAAAAATGTCATTTAATTTGTTCACTTACATAATGTGTGTATACAGTCACATCATAAATATTTTGCAGTATCTGGCACTGTCTGTGTGCCATATTTTTTTCTTTTTCAATTTATCAGTGTTTATTATCTAACGTAACAGTTCACTGAAGGTCATGATGGTGGTGGAAGATGTGAAATGAGGACATGTCTTTCTTTTTTGCCTCCTAATTCACTTTGAGTGAATTGAAGGTGTCCTCCTTTATTTAAGGCTGAAATCAAGTTGATATGGAAGACGAGGGGAACACATCTGTGCAGAAGGACAAAGAACAGGTAGAAAGATGAGTGAGAGGGGAAAAGGCTTCCAGGGAAAAGCAATGAATATTTTTT
Source organism: Oreochromis aureus (assembly GCF_013358895.1). Taxonomy (NCBI): domain Eukaryota; kingdom Metazoa; phylum Chordata; class Actinopteri; order Cichliformes; family Cichlidae; genus Oreochromis; species Oreochromis aureus. The sequence continues at coordinate 18,148,497 of NC_052949.1, forward strand.
TTAAATAAGGCAGTAAATAAACCTGAGTGAAAGCAGTGTGAGTTTTTCAACATGCAGTTTGTTTTGTAAGCATAACTGATTTCATAGGTTCTGGGAAGTACCTTGTAATGCAGGTGGTGAACAAGGAGGTTTGAATGTGCTTCCTTGTGCTAAAGTATCCACATCAGTTGAGGACTGTTGAGTACTGCTCCATCTGAGAAGTAAGAGCGGGAAAAGTCTAGAATAGAATAAAGTGATTCTTGAATCTAAATGAAAACCAGGTGAGAAAAGGATGGTTTTTATTGATATCGATAATGAATAAGCGCAGAAATATACGTGTTTAAGTTTTCTGTTCATTACATGTGTTTTTTTGTGTCTATAACAAAAGCCAAAACAGGTGATTTGCTGTCAAATAAATACTAAACAAAAGCATGAGCATAAACACAAAGTAATTTTTTAATGATTGGGAAGTTCAGAGAGTACAGATTGTTTTAAGCTAAATGTTTTTTGTTTGGGTTTTTTTTTGTCTTGCAATGGAAACAATTATGTTGAATAAAGAAACTGCATCATCAGAGACACACATGAGGCCAGCACAGCTTAGCTTTGTATAAAGACTGAAAGCAGATAAAACAGCTAGCCTGGCTCCATCTAGTGACCAAAATTCACCTTCCAGCCCTGCTAAAACTCACTTTTCAAGACTACAATGTGTCACTTAAAAACATTTTAACTGATACACAACCAAACCCATTGGCTGCTTTTTATAAAGTTAGCATTACTTAGCATAACCCACATTATCTCTGACCACAATCAACAAACAACTTTACATAAACACAACTAAAACTGTCTTTCTGCTGTATAGTAGGCGTTTTCCCCATGTTCCACCTTTCTGTCGTTATGCTGTAACAAAAGCTATGTAGTGCTTTAAAATCTATATAAAATAGTTTGAATGTGCAGACATACTCTTTTACATCAATTCTACATATGTATAGAGAATGAGTAAAAGGGTATGTAATCACAAAGTGAGAGCTTCAGATTAATGCTTCTGTTTTAACTGAGCCTGTAGTCTGGACACAAGCAGATCAGAGCCACTGAGTCAAATAAAATCAATCAGTATGTTAATGCCGAGAAACATAATGGCAGACTGGTTCTTTACCTAAACATGGCAATGAGCAGGTTGATGAGCAGGATGTTGGTGACCAGGAGATATACGACTAGCAGAATCACTACCAGCCAATTAATATCCTGATTTCTACACGGCTCTTCAACGCTCTCAAAGTCATATTGTCTGAGCAGATTAGCTCCACTGTCACAAAATAAAGATAAAAGAAAAAAGGTTTTTAAAAAAGGAGTTAGAGTTATGATAACGGCTCAATTTCTAATTGCTGTGGTGAATTTTAAAAAGCTGTACTAAATTTTTTAACTGATTTCAATGTCATAAAAATGTTCTTATTTTCATGCAAATTGGACAAACACGAAGGCAAAGGGTGAAAACCATGTAGTCCCGGCCAAATTCATGTGACGGGTGGAACATTCTGAAACGCAAGCATAGTATCACTTAATCACTGTGGTAGCAGCACCACCTGGTGGCAAACAGTAAATTAACCTGTGACATTTGGTTGTTAATTGAGGAAATGTTTTGAATATAAGTATTAAGAAAATTATTTATCACACACAGACAAGACAGCCAAAAGTGCCTCCAAACAAATACAGTGCTGTAATAAATGTTGCAATCTTGCAGTGACAAACTATAAACTGTTTGTAGTGTTGTGGAAAGTTTTTCACGGACGATCCAGGATTAATATATCATCTTTATTTCTTGTCCAATAAATAACATGTGGATGGCAGTGAGGTCACATGTCTTCCACACATCCACGTTAACCACTGTATTAAAATGGCACTTTAGAGACATTGTCTTTCTACCATGAGCAATTAAATAAAAGATTTGAATTAGGTGCATATTATTGCATTCAGTTGTTCACTTGACATTTATACACATAAACATTATGGTGAATAAAGTTCTAAGTAAAATGTCTCTCTACACCAACCTGTTGGATCGCCTCACAAACAAGGGTGAATACCCAGAAGTACAAAACATACTCAGTAACAGCTGGACCTGAGGGGGGTGGAGGCTTGAAATCCACCAACAGGATGTAGGCGAAAAGCAAGAGAAACTTAATATCAGGGCATCCTCCTAGGATGGTGTCCTAAGGATTCTAGGTTAGCATGGGACCAGTCAGTGGTATCAGTTCCTTCGTTGTCCTACAGGAACTGCCTGCTTATACTCACCATATTACCCACTGCACCAATGCAACATCTGAGGTCTGTGCATCCCTCCATGGATATGCCTCCCTAGACCATCACTGACCCACCACCAAACTGGTCATCCTGAACAATGTTACAGGCAGCATAACATTCTCAACGGCTTCTCAAGACCCTTTTATGTCTGTCACATGTGCTCAGGGTTAACCTGATCTCATCTGTGAAAAAGCATGGAGCCAGCAGTGAAACAACCATCCTGGTATTCTATGGCAAATCCTAAGGTGGCACCAAGAGCACAGGGGTCACTGGAGGATGTCTGGGCCACCCTCATGAAGTTTGTGGTCGGCTGGATGTCATTTACAGCCCCCAAACAGCCTCAAATCATAATGTGTCTTGTCTTTGGAGAGCCCATGGAGGTGAATTCTGTGGACAGGTGTGCTTTATACACATACTGTGATTGACTGGTTATAATCTACACGCCATGCGTGCACACAGACAGCGTCTGACTGGATCAAATACTTACTTCAATCAAAAGACATGCACATCAGTTTATATCTTCTATGTTATTGTCTGTTTATTTCCATTAAAATGACATTACTGGAAAAATGAGTAACTTTTCATTTTTGAGGGAAATGAGCAAATTTATAAATTCAGCAGGGGGTCAAAATATTATCATTTTTATTTATTAAAAAATAAATAAAAATACCTATACCTATTAAAAATACCTATTATCAGGTGTCATATTCAAAGTTTTCAGAAGGAATTCAGGAGAAATATCTGTGGTTTAAAAAGATTTAACTTGCTTTGGCAGTTGAAAAAGTTTCAGCGCTGGATCTTTGTGTGAGATTAAGCATCTGTTTGACCAAAAGGATAACCCTGAAACAGGCTTACAGTTTTTATACTGTGACAATAACAAAGATTATTATGGCTATCTTTTTCCAGAGGCAACGTGGCAGTCCTGCTGTCTCCTTACGAATCCTCTCTCCATTCACGTCCACTTACTTCCTCAACTTCGCCTCGTATCTGCTCCCTCTTCTGTGAGAGACAGAAAAGAAAAACAACCCCTGCCTAGCCTTGATAATGTTAATATCCATTGTTCTTCTACTGATTCTAAGGTCTGGTTAAGGATATCTTGTTCAGACTCTCTGACCCAGAGACCAGCGTATGTGCAAGCTTGCAGCAGAAAAGGACCCTCAAGCGCTCTATGTCCACTCTTCAATATTTAACCCCACTCATACCGCCAGGTATGACTAACACAGGTCACCTATAAAAAAGACATGCTGCCACCACAAGTACATTATCTGTTTCTTCTAAAAAGTTCAGAATACCTTCATGGCTTCACTCCCTCCTTGGTCTGCTCTGATTGTTATCTGCTGCCATTTTTAAGGATAAACTCTGTTGTTCTGATGATGGTTGTGTAGATGCCATATTTTCCCTCTAGCAGTGCTGTAGTAGCTGATAGAGCAAGGTTCCATCTGGCACAGAGTGATAGAGGGTTTCCAGCTTGCCATAAGTTAGGTAGTCCACAATGTTCAAACCGTTCTCAGTGAAAAGCCGAACAAACTTGGGGCTTGTAATTGATCAGGGCATCTGTCATACTGTTTAATTGGAGGAAGGTAAGATCATGTTTTGAGACAGGTCAATATTTTTATGCCATATATGTTATTATTAGTTTTTCTTTCAGTGTAACATCTGTGTGGCATCATTTCCCTTCCTCACCCTCCACTGAATGTCGCCATCGAAGAGTTCACTCTTGGCAATGTCAACCCTGTTCCATGCTGATCACTATAAGGGTTGGGCTCAACTAATTCATGCTGCTTACTTGCTATAAAATACAAATGTGACAAAAATCAAAATAAGAATAAAAAGTTAATGTTGCTGTTATGTTGTAAAATTATGGTCTGCTTATATGTACCTCACACAAGTGTTTTCAGCAGGACAGTGTCAAAGTCATTTGGACTCTTGTGCTCTCCATGGTAGACTGTAATCAAACCTCTGTTCTGGTAAATTCTAAAAGCCTGGAGACAGAAGATGGGAAAAAGGAACAAGAATGTTGGACACACAACTGCAAGATGATAGGGACAAGATGTAGGAGACCAAGTACAGAAACTTTTTCTGAAAGTTTTTTTTTTTCAATGAAATATGTTTAATTTAGTTAAAATCAAATTAACTGCAATTCTGATAGGAGCCATTGTGCACACTTACTTCAAAGACCTTCACCTTATCTTCAACTTCATTGATGGTTAACCATTACACATTTGGTTAAAAAAACAGCCAAATTCTTTAGACGGATTAAGTTTAAACAGGTCTGTTTACTCTGCATTGTTAGTAAATGGCATGGGTTATGTAAGGTTAAAAATAGTGTGAACAAAACATTGGCAGCTTCACAGGTTTTAAACCACCAGAGAATAAAACTGGGGACTTTTGTGTTAAAGTACATTGTTTAGGGACTTTTTGTGAACTAGAATAGAAAGCTCTCAAAAGCTCAGACAGTTTGTCCTAGTTAAGTGTAACAAATGCAGATAAGGACTCCACCCAGTTATGTATCATTTCAATGTTTCTAAGAAACTTCCGAGAATTAAAAAAGACAGTAAAACTGCAGAATCAGTCACAAATAATTTTAATTGCCATTTATTAAGACCAGGAAAGCCACAGTTTTCTTCATGTTCATGCAGTACAGTACAGTATTAAGGGCATAAGCAATGTGTATCACTGACAAATAATTTGGTTCATCTAAGAAAGTAAGACACAAATCTTTCATATCTATGAACTTCATAAATGAAACAGCATGTTTTCTTTTTCCATTTTGTGGTTTTAGCTACCAGTGCATTTCAACTGCAGCAGTAGCTGCACTGATGGAGGCAAAAGTTTTATTTTACAAAAAAATCACCATATCCTTCAATCACCGCTTGGTAAACTAAACTAGGTGCATGTGCCAACATCAAGGCATATCGTAACATGTCACCAGATAATGACACATTCTTATAATGCTGGATTTCATAACCACCAGAAGTACACTGTAAATAGTGCAGGTGCATCCCTTTGTCACCCACATGTAGCTCTGGCATGGAACATGATTCAATTGGTCAGACCATTTGGCTTTGCAAAATGAAAACATGTCAGTGTCTTTGCTTAAAGTGAACATTGCATGCACGAGGTGCATTCATCATACAGACTCAAATCTGACAACAGGCAAAAGCTTGGTCACAGGTAGCCATAATCAAGAGAGATAAGATGGGAGCAGAAGTAGCCTTCACCTTAATAAGTTGTTTTTTTACACTTTTCGTGATTATGTCAAACACAAAGAACTACATTAGAAATCAGCAAGGTCAGTTTTAGTTAAATGGGAAAAGAACGCATGTGCTGAAGTGAGGTAACGGGTTGATCGGCAAAGTTGTTGATGACGTCCTCTTTCTATTTTAGCTCCAACTCCAGCCCAGTGCAAGACTGAGAAGTAGCAGGCTCAGGGAGAAGCAGGTTGTGGAGGCTGAGGCCTTGATGCTCTGAGTCCAGACTTGCTGTGCAGGCTGCAGGCTTCTGTAGACGTTTTTCATGATTTGTGATGTCCTGTCATTGAAGTGCAGTGTGGTGCTGAAGAGGTCAATCTGGTCATGAGACATATTTTGTTTCCAGTTAGCTGTATGAACCACTAACGGTGCATCTGTGCTTGCAACAGTGACAATTAGGATACACAAGGAAGAAATAAAATAAACCTACCAGATCTTTGCTGACTTTAATCGGGTCCTTAAAAACGGTCCAGACCACCGCCTCATAACAAGCGGGGGTCGTCAAGGATCCAAGGTAGCGGTAATACTTAGTGCGATCCACACCGACGAGCAGGTCGTCCAGGGAAAACCCGGCTGCAATGGAAACGTTCTGACCTGAGGACAGAAACAAGACCTACATGAAGGAACTATGGGTGACACAATTTAGAGTCAGAAACAGGAGAGGAGTTTTTCCACAAAAAAATGTCACCTTTTTCTGTGATGTTGGCCAAGTAAGAGGTCAAATTGCGCCAGCTTTCCGGCTGACCAGTTGAGTTGCCTGACATTACCTGGAATAAAAAGAAGGGGGTATTGCATTCCCCATCACAGACGAGGAAAGAGAATTCCCCCCCCAAAAAAAGAAATCGAGTGACGTCTCAATACCGAACAACACAGTAAGCATTATGTCATCTCGTGCGCTGCTTCTCTCACCTCGATAAAGAAACCAAGCGCTGCAAATCCGGTGGAGTCATTAAGGGCTAGACTTGTATTCCCATTGTAGGATGACTTCCTGTTTACAATATGCAGCTGCGAAAATGAAGTTTGCTTGTTTATTTTTGTTGTTTTTTTGGGGGTATTTTTGTTATTGTTATTTTTACAGATTTAAAATTAATATATCAAAGAAATACACCAGCATCACCAAAATAACTGGGGAAAAAAATATCTGTACCTCCATAGGATAGCGCTTTCCATCCACTGTATGCTCTGAGCCGGGGACAGAGGAGCCGTCGCCCCAGTGCAAGTGGAACTGCAGGCTGTCATATTGCTCGGACAGGTCCCCTCCTGAAATCTTAACTCCGCTCTTAAGGGTCACTTTGACTGGAAGAAGGTGGAAAAACAAAAACACGATAACGTTACACCTAACCTAAAATACTCAGGTGCAAAGCCAGTGCGTTTAATTGTAGAAAAGATGAGTGCGCTAAAATCCAAGTGAGACACAAAGGTTACAGAAACCCCATGACAACACACTTTTGTAGCCACTAAGTCATACTCCCGATGCTCACCTGTGTTGCCAGTATTTTTTATTGATGTCATTGATGAGGTGTCGTCATACTTCACAAAAGTGAATTCACTCAGGTTGTCGTTCGGTGTGGCAGATGCTGAGACGATGTCAATGGGTGACTGTCGGGTGCCGTTGCAATACTGGGGGACAATTGTTGACCAGGTTGTGTCATCTATTAGCAGAAAGAACACGTAAAGTCACCGGAGAGAGGTCACCCAGTGGGCAACATATAATAGATAATGGAGATATTGGGTACTTACTGCAGGATGGGAGGTGATAACACCAGGCTGGATGACAAAAAAAGAAGGGGGTGAAAAACAGAAGATTTAGATTCACATAAGCAGAAATTCAGTGTAACAGTAAATTCAAAATATCGGGGGGGGGGGGAGTACACACCTATTGATTGGGAGTGAGCGGCGGGTACGAGGGCGCACACAACAAGGGCAACAACTTTAAACCACTTCATCTGAAACGACCAAAAAGCCACATTGTTTGAAATCGCATATATTTAGAAAATAATAAATTCAATTAAATCAAAATAATCAGAAAAAAATGGACAGCACAGAAAAGAATAATTAATAATTAAGAATAATTAATTTATAATTAATTTATTAATAAAGTATTCTGATTCTGCATGAATGAATGAATTCATTGATTAACAGGTTACTATATGGAGTGACAAACTTACCTATATATAAACTTTGACGATTAAATTCTAAAAAATGAACTAATGTTATTTGAAGTGCTGCAGTTTGCTGTTAATAGAGGAAAGAATCCAACAAATGCAGGTTTCTGACTGTAGCCTAATGTTTCCTTTTGTCCACTTCACCTGAGCAGCACAGTGTCTTACCTTTGAAGAACCTGTGCCTCTGTTCAGCCTGTTGTCACAGGCAGCTCACCTCACCTGCCCTCTTTTTATTTCCTCAGTGCATCCTGCAGCTGGCCCGACACCGCCTCCATGTGACACGTGAGTAGGTCTTTATCTCACCGCAATAATTTCGAGGAAGTACGACGGAGTATTACGGCGACTTTAATAAAAAAAAAAAAAATATATATATATATATATATATATATATATATATATATATATATATATATATATATATATATATATATATGTCATTTTGGTTCTGTTCTTCCTATGTTTAGTGTTGTTCTGTTCTGCCGTCTACTCCTGTGTTAAGTCGACCTTTTGTGAGAATAAAGTCGAAATTTCGAGATTAAAGTCGTAATTTTATTTTGAGAAAAAAGTCGAGATGTATAGATTACACTCGTTATTTCAAGACAAACTGCCGAATTATGAAATCATACTTCAGAATCGGTTTTCGTAACAAGAATAGAAATATTTTTAGTATATTAACAAATTGTGGGTGTCATTATAAGGACGTTTAAAAGATGAAGAAAGATGCATTTTGGTCAGACGAAAAAAAAAAACCCCACACAACTTATGGTTATGATTACAGCCTCGTGCAATAAAGAGGATGCATGTTTTATAACAAGACGGCTGATCAGTATAAACAAGGCATTTTGTAAAGGGTATAGCAAACTTTTTTTCTTAAAATACATTTTTGACTTCAATGTCAAAATGATCACAATAATATTTTTTTCAAATACAGTCCAAAAGATTCAATAAGCTACATCATTATAACCAAGATTCTAACACAGGTAAACAGAAGTTTTCCCAATCGCTACTAATGAATGTTATCTTTTTTCAGGATACATAATACCTGATATTATCCAAAGACACGTCTGCTTACCTGTATCTTTTGCTCGTTTCTTCTCTTCTTTTCTCTTTTTTTCTAAACTGAGGACTTGATGGCTTCGATGTTTTCTCGTCCATCTTCCATCAGTAGTTTTGCACTTCAGTATCAACACCCAACCCCACAACATAAACGAACAGACTAATAGACAACACCTTGTATATATATATTTTTTTTTTGGGGGGGGGGGGGGATTTCACACAACTCAGGAAAAATAATTAATACATAACGGGTTTGAATGAAATGTGCACCATTTGGAAGCAGCCCGCCCGCTCCCCTTTCAACTGGTTGTGTGTGAGACTTCAGCAGCAGCAAGCAGGCGCACTGAGGGCCCTCGCGCTCACTTTTTGTGTATATGTGTGTGATAGAATGTAGAAAACACATCAGTGCAAATTCTACATCATAATGTCTTCAGTTTTTGCGTTTGTTTGTTGCCAGCATTAACGCGATTAAAATTTGTAACGCAATCTAGAGCGCAGAATTGACAAACTTTGGACAAAACTGCTCGAAATGCGTTGGCAGAGACGTTTCAGGGAGTCTGAGTCATTCTGCGCTCCAGATGGATTAATTGCGGTAACATATTTAATCGCGTTATTGGGATGATGGCGTTAACATTGACAGCCCTAGTTTGTTGGTTTGCTGGTTATGAAGTGCCGCTCCAGCCAGCCAGAGAATCCCCCGCCGCCCTGCCCTTTCCTCCTTGTGTGGCAAGCAGCAGTTCTGTTCTGTCTACTCCTGTGTTACGCGTTTCCTGATCTTTGTGTGTATGTGTTTCCAGTTTTATTGTGCACTTCGCAAATGGAGCTGGCATGATGTCAGGTCAGCATGGGTGGGAGCAACTTTTTTTTTGCCGATGCCATCCTGGACAACCGCCCATGTCGATCATTTCAAAAACCGCTTTGTGTGGATTCATGATTAATAAGAGGATTAAAGCAACTGATTGCTAAAACAACCTATGAGTGTTTCCCTCAGTAGAATTGTTCCTAGAAATCCAATAGCCAATTCCAGACAGTATGCTTTCCAGCATTCATGAGCATTTATGCTTCCCTATGTTGACCTGCATGAAATTTGATTTTTTTTTTTCTTCTTTTGCGTTTCTGTTGAAAGTTGAAAGGTGTGAATGCATGACAGGTGAGTCGAGGTGTCAACTTTTGTTTTTGAGTTTTGGAACTTCAATTACGGCATTTTTGTTTTAATTAAATGACAAACATTGCAACTAACCAGAGTGTGCTATCACCCATCCAATTCAGTAACAGGAAGACAGCAGCATCTGATTGAGAGTCGTTGCTGTCATTTAAATGGAATGTTTTTTCAGTTTTTCAAATTTCCTCAAACCAGTTTTTAGTGAACACATATGATGCTGATCTTTCCTGCATACTTGTAACCAGGAACCACAGTAGCCTACTGGTAATAGATTCATTCTTCTGCCAAGTCTAATCAAAGCCATTCAGTTCACTGTTATGCATTGCATTCAGAATTTCATAAATGCCCAGAACTTCTCAGTAAAAAATACTCTTCTTCTAAAACTGGATGAGGTTTAGAGGTTTTTAATGTTTTTATTTGGACACAGTTAATGATACTAAAGACAACATAATCTTCTCTGTTAATTTAGGTCAAAAAAAAAGAAAAAAACTGTTATGAAGTAGCATTGGATGTAGTAGTAACACACGCAGCTTCTCAGTTTTCTCCGGCGGGCAGCATTGATGAGGATGGCCTTAAAAGCTTCTCATGATGTGATCAACCCCACAGTCTGTAATGGTGGCCTATGGCATCAACCACTACTTATTATTGTAGTATCAGATCCTTTAAGCCCGCTAAGTTGTGAGATTTATTCTCCATGGATTGGGCTTGATTGGATGTGGGGGGAACTTGAAGGACAAATCAACAGGCTGAACTGCAATACAGTTTGCAGGTGTTATGTCAAAGTAACAATGGCATGAGCAGAACATTAAACAAACATCACCCTGCCGTTCCTAGGAGATTATTGACCTACCCTGCCTTGGGCATAATAGAAGCAAAACCTAATTCATCAGCTCAAGCCACCTTCTTCCATTGTTCAATTGTCCAGTGCAGGCACTCCCATCAGCAATGTAGGTTCTTTTGGTGATCTTACACATTGTTATGTATCCAACCAGCTTTTAATATCGATTCTGAATTATTACTACCCATATGAAGTATTGTGAATGGGTTAGCAACTCTGATATCATCTATGACGGTGATTCCAATAAATCCTGAAGCTACTGTTTTTTAGTTGTTTTTTTTTTTTTCGTACACCCAGTTTCTGGGCGTGTTTTGAGACATTTTGAGTGCTCACTGCCCATTTTCACGACATACAATGATGATGTGCCTTCTTTAAGCTTTTGTTGGATTAAGCATGTTCCAACCTGTGTTAGAAATTATGACTTGTTCTATTCATCGAAGGGAACAATGTTAGTTTGTAGTTTTGATACATCAAAATATCTGATGTAAACCTCTGTATTTTGTTGCCAAAGAATCCCGAGATCATATGTGTGTTGCTTATGAGTCAGTGTGTGCATGAGCGCATCCTTTTAAAGCTGCAACACTCAGCTGCCTCAATCAGAATCTCAGAATCTCAAGTGTTTCACAAATGTATTTATTGTAGTCCATTAACCACTTGAGTCGGGGGTCTGCTTACATTCAAAACTTTTTGTGCATACTAAAAATATCACACATTAAGTGTTTTCGGGATCCTTTGATTGCATGCATTACATTGTTTAGCTTTGTCTTTGCAAAGAGGTCAAACAATAATACAGTGCACCACATTCTGCATGACATTTTAGATTAAGAATAACCAGCAAAGAATCATTTATAGACACAAGTTATGGTCACAGATTATCTCTTTGTCAGAGTCCATATATCTTTCTGAAACATGCACAGAAGTTAACATGACTGAAGCACCTCTAACACTTGGTTTTTATCTGTTTGACTAAAAAAATACACAGGATATTGATGTGTCTTTAAGTGGTAATGTCTTCATGTAGCTTTCTCACAAGAAATCAGGAGGAAGCAAGAGAAAGGGGAATGCTAGAAATTTAGACTGTTTGGCTAAAATTTCAAAGTTAGGTATATTTTTTTAGCATAGCAATCAAAGAGGCTTCACCAAACAGAATTAAGTAAGTTATATGATATGTTTTTGTTTTGTTTTTTTAAAGTTAGATAAGGGTTAAATAATTTTCTAAAAGCTATACCAGACAATTGATTTGTCACTGTATGGTAAAGGTTGTGTCTTGAAGCAAATGCTACTACAAATGTCTGTTTACAAAGAAATAAAAATCACTTCTAATTAATTGATGTTACATGTAATGCATGTAATTTAATTATGTTCTGTGAAATTACAGACAAAATATTTCCTTAAGTAAGTTTGCAAGTATTATTTTTTACATTTTGGAACATGCTCACCCAGATTGTTCTCATTGTTCTCAAGGTTGGAATGCTAAGCTGATCGGTTTTACATTTTGATGACATCAAAAAAAAATCTTATGCAAGTTCAGTATTACTAATGCTTAATTTCATCTTGGGTTTTACCATAAAGGAAGTCTGTTTAAAAAAAAACTATGGGCTTGATTGAATAAAAGAAGACTATTGTCATTATTCCCCCAAATGAAAAAACAATGCAAAAGGGATACAGTTGGAAAATTCCTTCTTTGTACTGTTGAGTATATCCTGTATTAAAAGATTATAAGGAGACAAAACATAATACCACTAAACCTAATGTTTAGCCAGGTAAGCTTGGCACAGACAAGAGCCAAATCTGAACATTTTCCACTCCTATCTTTTGATCATTCATTGATTACACAAGTATATCACATCTCCAAATATAAAACAAACAACAGAACTGTTTTCAGATGGAATGGGCACTGTCAGTGCGTTAACAACGGTAATGAAAAACAAAACAGACAGAAGAGAGCATTATGGTCATTATCCTGTCTTCATCCACTCAGCTTGACTGGTCACGTCAGATGACCGCCCCTCCCTGAGTCTGGTTCTGTTGGAAGTTTCTTCCTGTGAAAAGGAACTTTTTTCTTCCCACTGTAGCCAAAGCTCTTGCTCATACCCACATAACAGACAGGTCTGGCCCAGATCTGGTGTCAAGCCGGCACTGCTGGCTGACTTCTGGCATGGTAAGTGGTATGTCATCCAGATATGGGCCAGACCTGGCACAGACGGCACTGTTTATGTGATGGCATGCCACATCTGGCCCAATTGTGGTTTGGTTTATGTGGCCCAGGCTCATAGAAAACAGGTCTGGCCCATATCCAGCGTCAAGCTGGCACTTCTGACTGACTGGTGTCATGGCAGGGTGTATGTAAACCAGATGTGGGCCACATGTGTGTAATTGGGTGAATGTGACATGTTGTATAGAGCACTTTGAGTAATCCGGGAGAGTAGAAAAGCGCTATATAAGAATCAGTCCATTCAGTGTCTGAACAGAGTTTCGTCATGTTACTTTTGCACTATTATGTTCTCGCACATCTTGTTATTGATTAAGGCTGACATCCGCAGCCAGAGCTGAAACTGTTCTGGGCCAGCACAGGACCACCAGTGTGTCTGCAACTGGCCTTGTGCTGGCCCATGTGTGGGCCACCTCTGGCAAACCAGATCTGGGCCACCAAAGGGCCGTCATTCTTTGCAGAATGTGGGCCATGTGTAATCACACTGTGTGGGCCATACCAATTTTGCTATGTGGGTGGGGGGGTCAATGATTGTTGTGGTTTCTCTTTTTTATTTGTATTATTGTAGGGTCTTTATCTTACAATATAAAGCATCTTGATGCAATCTGTTGTTTTAATTTGAGGCTTTTTAAATAAAACTGAATTGAATTGAACTGAACTGTTGCCCAGATTTGGTATTCACTCTTCCAACTTTACCAGTATTTGTCTAAGACACATCAGAAAAAAAGATTTAATATAAAACAAAATAAACACTGGACATAATAAGACTGGTGACATTATATAGTTCATAATGTTGGTTGAATGTGCTAAGTACTGGTCTTATTTGTTTTTCAGTCCTGGTAGAGTTGTGCTTTTGTCACACTTTTCTGGACAGATAAGACATGTCAGCGCAGTACTTAGCACTTAGTTCTCCCATGGTGCAAAAAGGAAACTAATAAGAAAACAGTGGATAGCAAATTTTGATACATCAAAAAATGCTCCAACACACCGAGGCTCTAAGGAAGGATACAAAAACAATTTCTCTGAGATGATAAATCTGTCTTTTCATAATCCTTTTTTTCTCTAATGCTTCCAGGGGATTTTCAACCAATTTCTTTCTTCACTTTTATCTCTTTTACTTTCTGGTTTTTCCTCTAACTCCATTAGCAGTCTCAGATGGAAATTTCCACCTTGTGGGAACACAAATTTGTTACTCAAACATCTTGTAATTTGATCAACCTATCACGCCTCTTAAAAGAGTGTGTCCATAGGTTACTATTTCAGCCCAGAGCTCTGGGAGCTATGGGAATTAGTCACAGCCACTATTATTTTCTCATGTTCAGATACACATTGTACTAAGAAACTTTGTTACGTACAATCCAAAATACTCATTCAAATTACTTTAATGGCAAATGGACTGTTTTTTATATGGCACCTTTTTATTCTACCTTTGAGTACTCTCCTGAAGCACTTGAGGCACTTTATACAACTTGTTCCATTCTTCCATTCACACCTGCTTATGCAAACACTTTTTTCTATGTGCTTACATAAGGGTACATAATGGGTTTTTTTTTTCACACATACTCCCTGGTTTTGTCTTTTTAATTAGTGTCAGCTGTGTTTTGCTTCTGGTTCTCATATGATTCACAGTGGACATAGATGGAAAGAGGAGTAAAAGAAGCCATCTATGTCCACTGTGAATGATAAAAACAAACCTCAAACAAGAAATACCTTGTTGACTGCTTGTCCTGAAAAGAGGTCCTTAAGTCCTTTTTCTTTTAGAAAACGTTTAGCTTAAAAACTTTTTTTAGCTTAACTTCATGAGAGACATCTGCTCCCTCGCAGTCCATGAAAAGTCTTGTGTATTCTTGTTAAGGGTATTCTCACGAGACACTAGCTCTAACACTTTACACATGTACATTTCAAATAAAGACATTTTAACACAAACTATATATATAGATGTATATAGATATATAGATATATGACATTATGTAATTTATTATAAATCAGCAGTGATGGGAATAACGACATTACAAGTAACGACGTTACTAACGGCGTTACTTTTTTCAGTAACGAGTAATCTAACTAATTACTATTCCTATCGTTACAACGCCGTTACAGTTACTAACAAGAAAACGCGGTCCATTACTATTTTTCAACAAACAGACGGTTGAAGCTGTGTTCAGCTTACCGCATCTTATATCAGTTGCACGGAAGTAGCTGACTACGTAAGTAATCTGGATGCTACAGCTTCAAGCAGCTGCGTGCTCCCGCAGATGGTAATCACGATCACTGTCTAGCACAACACCTGGAGCTAAGGGGGCAAAACAATCGCATGAGTGCTGCTGTTTGACTGAGGAGTATTTATAGTAGTCATGGTAAGCCAATCACATGACCACTTCAAGATGACAAAGCAACAAGGTGATTTATACCAGTTTTTAAATTGTGTTAATAGGCCACGTAAAACCAGAGTCATGATAAACAATATATACGCGGCGTTTTTTCCTCAATAGTTTCGTCACGTTTACTGACTAAAGACAGCGCTAGCAAGCACTCTCTGCTTATGAGCAAAAAACAAAACAAACAACAAAAAAAAAACAGGGGAAGTTTTAGGAATGACGGCGAGAGAGAGAGAGAAGGATAGAAGTCTTGTGTAGTTAGTGTGTAGTGTTTTGGATAGTTTTGTGTTGTTTGTCAGAACAATGAGGCAACTGCTGTCTCCAGGTAGAAAAAGGAGTGATACACCTGCTGCTGTCAGACCTGCAGGTATCAGGCTGTGATGTTCTCCTTTATAATGGACAGAAATTATTTTTTTGGAGTGGCACAAATAATTTGTGTGGCATCTTATTGAATGCAGAACAGCTGATTGTTCTGCAAATAGTTTGAAATGGTTATTTAAAAAATCAAGGTAAAAGGTAAATGAATGCAAATAACTTTGTTGTTTGCAAAGCTTGTGCATAGGATTTTAAAACTGACAATTTATATTTGCTTTTAAAGTTATGAAATATGATTCATTAAACATGTTTGTGGTTGTTACAGTAAAAAAAATATGTTTTTCTACTCTGATTTCATGTTTTTTGTCTGATTTTAGATCAATTGTGTTAATACAGTATGTCAAAATGAAAACATAACTGTAAATTCAGACACGTGAGGTTGTGCTGAAAAGGATGATACCAAACAAGGCAAAGTAAATAGTTTTTTATGGTAAAATGTGGAGGGAAAATCAAAAGTAGTTAAAAATGGCCAATCATACCCTGGACCCCAGAGGGTTAAACGTTTTTTTTTTTTAAAGTAACGCAATAGTTACTTTTCAAGTAATTAATTACTTTTAGAATATTGTAACTCAGTTACTAACTCAGTTACTTTTTTGAAGAAGTAACTAGAAACTATAATTAATTACTTTTTCAAAGTAACTTGCCCAACACTGTAAATCAGTCATCCACATCATGAAATCTACACAGAACATTTTTAACAGCATTTACAGTTGTAAAAAAGCAGTACATGGAGGTAAAACACTGTTTTACCTATAAAAGCCTTTTATATTAATTATAAGCAACTAAAACAAAAACTCAAAAAGACAAATATAAATCAAAATTTTAAGAGAGTTTTTTGCACAATAAAGGTAAACATGTTTCTTTTTAATGCTTGGAAAATGTTTAGATGTGTAAATGTCTGTACTACCTGAGGTTTGACCAGCTGCTCTCACTTTTCCACAAGGCACCAGGGAGCAATGCCCAACGCTACCACCTTGTTGAGGGAGACTGAAGATGCTGCAGCTGCATGATCTCGCACTGCCTGTCCAACACACCTGCTAACACCTTCTCGCAGACCTGTGGGTAAGATCCATGGATCTGGGGGAAACAAATAAGTGGTAAATGGCCTGGTTCTAATCTAATATTGCTTTTAAACTTTTCATGCTTTTTGGCTTTTTTTTAACTAACTTCTTCTTCTTTGTGCTTCCATAATTGTGCAAAAGCTGTGTAAAATGTAAATAAAAACAGAACAGTAATTTTACCATCATTTGCAAATTGCTTATCTCTATATTTGATATGTTGTCTATAAATGGGGTTATTTACATTTTGCACATTATCTTAGCTTTCTCTTTCCTCAGGCTGTAAATTATTTATTAAAGGTTTTGTTGCGTTTCCCTGAATTGGCTTAAAAATCAGACTAAATTCATTTTTTAAGTTGTAAGAATGTTTTTTATACTATTTTCACTAATATAAACAAACTAAAGCTGAATGTTATAATTTGTCATTAGAAATAGCAAAATTAACTTGATGATAAGGATGCTAAAACCAGAAGCAAAACAAATGGAGCAAAACAAATTACTGATCCCTGAGGGATAAATCAAAATACACAACAAACTGCAAGTCAGTTATCAGATAAAGAGACATGCTTATCTGTAAAAGAATTAAAAGCATACATTTAGACTAGTAAAAACCAAAAATATCCATAAAACATGTGTATATGCAACACGTTTTAACACCAATTTACCAATTCAGAAGCACAAAAACGACGTGTGCTTTTGTCTGCCACGCCCTGTCCTATATCTTATCCAATAAGCCTGTTTACTTAGCGTGAGGGTTCATTGCACTTCGAACATGTTTTGAAAAAACAACAATTGTGCCACCTGTACTTGGTACACTAGCCAGAGAGAAAATCGCAATTGTTCTACAAAATTCAGGACCAGACCCCTGGAAGTAATATAGTATACTTTATTAGAGCTTATACTCTAATCCATTAAGTAATCAACACTGCTTCAGTCTTGTTGTCTTGAGTGTGAGCAGGAAAACAGCTTTATTGGGGTTGCTTCGTGGCCGCTAATAGAGCCCCTTTTTTTCCAGTGGCCAGCGTGGGAGCAGATGCTCACATTGCTACATTTTAAGACTCACCTGGGGTCATGTTCAGCCTCACTTTGTTGCACTTAATTTAGTCAAGATTAAGTTATTTATAATATGGATAGGTGACCCAGTGCTTTTGTATTATTTCATCATGGTTTTTGACTGCTAGTGTTTTAGTTTATGTTTTATATTTCTAGTGCTCCAGTTCTTTTTGGTTTGTGATTTCTAGTTCTTAGGTTTTGGTTCCTCTGCTCCTCATGTTTGGTATAGGTTTATTTCTGTCTTCTTGTTTCCCAGTCAGTCGTATCTCATGTCACTCCTGTCACTTTATTCAGTGTTCCCTCTGTTCAGTATCAAGTCTGTGCCTCTGTGCATGTGTTTCCTGTTTTACTTTGAAAGTCTGTGACCTCCATCCATCCATTCGCTTCCGCTTATCCTTTTCAGGGTCACGGGGGGCGCTGGAGCCTATCCCAGCTGTCATAGGGCGAGAGGCGGGGTACGCCCTGGACAGGTCGCCAGTCTGTCGCAGGGCCAACACACAGGGACAGACAACCATTCGCACTCACATTCACTCGCACATTTACACCTAGTGGTAATTTGGATTATCCAATTAACCTATCCCCACAAGCTGCATGTCTTTGGACGGTGGGAGGAAGCCGGAGTACCCGGAGAGAACCCACGCAAACACGGGGAGAACATGCAAACTCCACACAGAAAGACCCCGGCCTGATGGTGGAATTGAACTCAGGACCTTCTTGCTGTGCGGCAACAGTGCTAACCACCGTGCCACCGTGCTGCCCAAGTCTGTGACCTATTTGAAATTATTCTGTTTTGCTTGTTCCCAGTCTTGTCTCATCTGATTAGTGTCAGCTGTGTTCCCTGTCTGTCTGTCTGCCATTTCCTCGTGTGTGTGTATATATAATGTGTTTTCCCCTCTGTTACTCGTTGGACAGTCTGCATTATCTCTGCATTTTCTCCTGTGAGTCTTCTCCGGTGTTTTGTCTGTGTTCCCTCCTCCATGTTTTCATGTCTAAGGCTCCTCGTTCACGGTTTTAAGGTTTTTGTAACATTTTTCCATGTTTCCCACATTCTTTAGTTTAGCTGCTCCCAATTTAGGTTTTGTTAGTTCCCTTTCTCAGTCTAAGTCAGCAGCACTCCACCCGCACTATACACAGTGCAGGTAGAACACTGCTTCCCCCTCCTGAGTCGGCTGACGGTTTGCCAGTCGGGCGGTGGAAGGAATACTTCGAGGACCTCCTTAATCCCACTGGCACGTCTTCCGTGCAGGAATCAGAGTCTGAGGACGAGGGGGATGACCCGCCAATCTCTGGGGGCGAGGTCACTGATGCAGTTAAACAACTCCTTGGTGGCAGAGCCCCTGGGGTGGACGAGGTACGCCCCGAGTTCCTGGAGGCTCTGGATGTTGTAGGGCTGTCCTGGCTGACACGCTTCTACAATGTTGCGTGGAGATCAGAGGCAGTACCCCTGGATTGGCAGACCGGGGTGGTGGTTCCCATCTTTAAGAAAGGGGACCGGAGGGTGTGTTCAAACTACAGGGGAATCACACTCCTCAGCCTCCCTGGGAAAGTCTATGCCAGGGTGCTGGAGAGGAGACTCCCCCCGTTAGGCGAACCTCGGCTACAGGAGGAACGATGCGGTTTTCGTCCTGGTTATGGAACCCTGGATCAGCTCTTCATCCTCTCAAGGATACTTGAGGGTGTATGGGAGTTTGCCCAACCAGTCTACATTTGTTTTGTGGACTTGGAGAAGGCATTCAACCCTGTCCCTTGGGGGGTCCTGTGGGGGGTGCTCCGGGAGTATGGGGTGTCTAACCCATTGCTACGGGTCATTCAGTCCCTATACAACCATTGCAAAAGCTTGGTCCACATAGCCAGCAATAAGTCGAACTCGTTCGTGGTGGGTGATGGGCTTTGGCTGCCCTTTGTCACTGATTCTGTTCATAATTTTTATGGACAGAATTTCTAGGCGTAGCCAAGTGGTGGAAAGCTTTCACTTGAGTGGTCTCAGGATCTCATCTCTACCTTTTGCAGATGATGTGGTTCTGTTGGCTTCATCATGTGATGGCCTCCAGCTTGCTTTGGAATGGTTCGCAGCCGAGTGTGAAGCGCTGGGTATGAGAATCAGCACCTCCAAATCTGAGGCCATGGTCCACAGCCAGAAAAGGGTGGAGTGCTCATTCCGGGTCAGGGCCGAGTTCCTCCCCTATAGAGGAGTTTGGGTTTCTCGCGGTCTTGATCACAGGTGATGGGAGAGAGCTGAGTATAAAAGCGAAGCTCTCAATTTGCTGGTTGATCTACGTCCCTACCCTCACCTATGGTCACGAGCTGTTTGTAGTGACCGAAGAACGAGACTGCGTATACAAGCGGCAGAAATGGGCTTCCTCCGAAGAGTGGCTGGCCTCTCCCTTAGAGATAGGGTGAAAGGTTCGGCCATCTGGGAGGGGCTCAGAGTAGAGCCGCTGCTCCTCCACATCGAAAGGAGCCAGTTGAGGTGGTTCGGGCATCTGACAAGGATGCCTCCTGGGCGCCACCTGGGAGAGGTGTCCCTGGCATGTCCCACCGGGAGGAGGCCCCGGGGCAGACCCAGGACATGCTGGAGGTGGTGGCTGGGGAGAGGGAGGTTTGGGCTTCTCTGCTTGGGCTGCTGCCCCTGCAACCCAGCCCCAGATAAGCAGAAGACAATGAAACGGATGGATGGATGGTTCCCTTTTTGCTTTTTGCTTTTGTAGTGTTTTGGTACAGATGCCATTAAAGGCTTGTTTTCAGTTTAAAGCTTCTCATTCATCTGTTTGTCTGTGCTTGGGTCCTTATTCTCATCCACGCCACACCATCTGCTTTGCCAGAGGTGACAGGTACTTTAATACATTATCACATTAATATGTGATTGCATTAAGACAACTTCTATTTGACTTGATGCATGCTCAATTATCTAGGTAAGGAAACATTTCAGCTACGTTTTCATGGCTAAAAATGCTATGTCCAGATGAGCAGAATGTGCTATTTACTTACATAGTTTTAAAAATCTAAACACTAAATAAAAATCAGGTAAGGCAACCTGTTTTTTTTTTTTTTAAAGTTATATGGTGTTAGGGTTCAGAAATTGAAGGAGGAATACAAAATAATGACCACTGATCCGGCCGGGTGAAATTAGACGAAGATTTAATGACACACGTGCGGAGAGATGAATCCTGTACGCAGACAGCATTGATCTCTGTCTACCAATACTCAAACAAAGGTTTTAAAGGGTTGGGGTAATACAGCCCCCCCTTCATGCATGAGGCAGACAAAATACAGTGTACGTCAACCCAAAACCACAAACGTTCAGTTGACTTTTGACACAGTTTAAAAGAACATCGCGTCTTCGCCTCCATGCAGGTGTCTTCCCCCACAGCTCGTCTCACCGCTGTCGCTTATCGCTGGAATTAGCAGATCGGTTTCCTGAAACAGCTCGGTCGCGTACGCCGGCACTCTTACAGTTATAGCAGAATTAAATCTGAACTCTTTACCACAAAATGAGCCTACTACTATGTGTATGTATGTGTGTGGTTATGTCATAACCGCAACTGCACTTTGTCTCACCTCTCACCTTCTCCCCAGACAAAGGCCAGCACATACACAACTGAAACTGATGTGTAATATATTGAATAAATGTCTTACTTAAATGGTACTACTTAAAACTTAATCAAAGTGGGACAGACAAAAAAAAAAGAAAAAAAAAAAAACTTAATCAAAGAATGTAAACAAATAAGAGGTCATAAAAATAACCTGATATACATGTCTTGTAAGCGTGTGTTGCGATCCTTCCACAGCTCCAATCAAACTCACAGTAGATTGGCTGATCATAACGGCAACCAAAAGTTTTTGACCCTCACTTGACCAAGGAGCGACAGCTCTTTAATAAGCACAAAATGCAATTGTGTATATATGCTTATAATCATTTTCATAACCAAAGTTTCAAAGGTTGCCAATATGTTTGCTCATCCTAATATAGTCTAAAAGCAACCCCAAGCAAAACATGATTAAACTTTCACCTATAAATGATTCCCTCTAACTAAGTGTGTGTGTGTGTGTGGTTACGTGTGTGTCTATGTGCTAACCACAATCGCACCCCATTTCACCTCGCCGACTAGCTCCTCAGAATAACTCGCACTCAGACTCAAACATGTAACTTCCTATCTTATTTTGGCACAGAGTTACTCTTTCACAATGCAGTCTGCATATAAACATTTAAGATTATAAATTCGACTCAACAGTTTAAAGTGGTTATAACTGCACCTGTAATAAAAGCTTAATTGGGTGCCAATATGTTTAAACATCTAAATGCAATATCACTATTAATAAATGCGTCAATGCAAATGCTTGTTATATGATTATGATGCAATAGCAATAACAAAAATAATGAAACTAGAAATAGTAAAATGAAATAATAAAAATGGCAGAAAAATAACACCTTGTTTCCTTACAATAGGGAAATGAGGTATAGGGAACCATCTGGAAAATATCATGGCATCTGCTAACCAACAATAAATATTTCAGCAAATGACTCACAGAAATTCCAAGCACACTGTGAACCTCATGGATGAGTTTCAGACATTAAAACACTCACAGATGCATAAAGTATTTACCTGTGCTTTGTGACGCTTTCACAAGCCCCTGCCTGAGAACCTCCCGTACCCAGGTCTTCACATGTGTCCTGCCCTCTCCACCTACAACAGAAACAACCAGGTTGGGTAGAGGAAGACCCCAATGAGTTGTCAATATGTTGTACATGACAGAAGGCTCAGTGCTCCATGACAGACGCTGGAACTAAGTTTAGAGATTTGATGAATAAAAGGAAACAAGCACATGTCAGCAATGCACAAAGACTTGAAAAGTAATGAACTGTTATCTAGTATTAAAGCTAAAGATATGCTTCAGTTGTTTCAACCTTTAAACTGTAAATAACACAGAAAATAAAAATGACACTTAAAACATTAGAGTCCAGACAAATTTTTCTTTTCTGGAAAACTATAGGAGAGTACGTGTTTTCCCCAATGTGTAAAGGGGCGGTGACACCTGTGTCATGTGGGTTCTTATGGGTTTTTAGCTTGTCACTTTTACCTGTACTGACTTTGTTTTCTCAGGTGCAGCAGCAGTAGGTTGCTGGTCAGGAATATTCACAGTACTGACTACTACAGCTTTACAGGATTTTTCCTTTAAAAATACGCAGACATGTTAAAAAAAAGCATTTTGAGACAAAAAGAAAAACACCCACATAGCTGTGCCTCTTGCTGGCTCCTGCAAATTGCACCTCTCCAAATCAGTTGGTTGTTCAGAGGAGTGCTCCGCACTTTTCCAGTGCTTCAACATCGCTGTGCTGAAATGGTCTCCAAGAACCACAGAGGCATGGTCATCTCTTGCAGCCCCACACTGACACAATGCACCATTACTGAGAAAGGTGAAGGCATAAATACATCACCATGAGGACCTACTTAAAATAAAGACATGTCACTATCAAAAGGAAGAGGTCACAGTACCTGAAGGAATCTTTTACAAAGGTGCTGCACACTCGTTTCTTGATGATTTTGGGGATCCAACTCTGAAAGCATTTTTTAAAAATGTTATATTGTGATGAACTTATACTAGGCTCAAAAATCTGTATAACAGTGAACTGGTGCATGCATATATTCTGTTGTAGAACTATACAACCCACAAACAAATAATTTTTTCAGTTGAACTTTTAATTTGACCTTGGTATTGGTATTCATTTATACTCCACTATTATGAAAGCTAGGTATGTGATGCTCAATACTGACGTTTTGAAAGTGTGTTGAGCATCTGAAGCTCAGGTTTTTTGAAACACTGTGGTTCAAAACACCCAGGACATGTGACCATGACCAATTGAGGTTCTGGTTGAATTACACCCCAGTGTTGACAGGCTGCTTACCTGCTGCTTTTAGTAATGTAAGCCAAGGTGCCATGATTTCCATTTGCACGAACAATAGTGATTTGGGCTGGACCTTGTTATTACTAAATTAATGTTTTTAATACTACTGCTTCTATTTTTAACAAGGGACAAACCCACATTTATATAAGAAAACAATACCTTGTTTGTCATTATTATTTTTGCTGTGGATTGAAATAACCAGTATAGGCGAAGGAGAAAACAGGCAAAAATTTTCAGGTCTTACTCCAATCTATTTTTTCTACTTTGCTGCATCAAGTGACATCATCCTCACTCTAGCCTACATACTGTGCAGGCATTAGAAGTATTCATATTGCAAGAGGAGAAAAAACACATTCATTAGTTACAGAAGGGGGCATCTCTTTTTCCCCCCTATTTGTATTCCCACTGAAAAAGGCATGTAAGTTCATTATCACTAATTGTTTTTGAGCTAGCCGCATGACCGTTGGGGAATGACAGTTCGCCTGGGCCAGGCAACTGCAGGATGCAGCCGCTAGATGTCTGCAGCCGGGATCCTCAGAGGACGAGGCCCGCTTGCTGTCGCTGATCGTGCTCGAGCAGTTTGTGGAGGGACTGCCTGGGTGTCATGATCCTGAGTCCATGACTCAGCGGTTTTGGGTTTGGTTTATTTATTGTTATTATTTGTGGGCTTTTTGGGATGGTTTGTGTTTTGGGATTGTGATACTGGGTTTCTGGGTTTGTGCTCCCTCTGTTGGTCCCTGGTGTGAGTGTTCCCCCTGTCTCGTCAGGTTAACCAGGTCCAGCTGTGTCTCCCACCTGTGTGTGATTTCCCAGTGTCCCTCTGTGTATTTATTGTGTGTGTTTGCCTTTGTTCCTTGTTGCGTCGTCTGTGTTCATCCTCTGTGTCACCCTGCATGCTCTCCCTGCTGTCCTCCCTGCTGTCCTCCCTCCATGTTCAGGTTTGCTGCTCTTTGGTTTAGTTCTTCCCAGTTTAGTTCACCCGTGGTTCAGTTTTGCCATCTCCACTTTATGTTTGGTATTCTTAATAAATCACCCTCACATCTGAATAAGTACTGCATTTGAGTCCTCCTTTCCTCACCTCACACGGCCGCTGCCCCGAGCCGTGACACTGGGGGCACCACGCGGTGGTTCCGGTGCCACCCACCGGCGAGCCTGGAGGCGCTGTTCACCCTGGCCAAGAATCACCAGCCTGCAGGGGTCCCAGTACCGCGGAAGAAGCCCCCTGCCCCAAGCATGATGGACCGGTTGCCGGCATGGAGCCCCCCCAACGCCTTTGTGACACTGTCTCCAGACCAGTGGTGACAGTGTGGCTTCGATTCGCCCCACAGAAGATTTTCCACTGGAGCAGTCTTGTGACGACCCCCTATGCTCAGCCTACGACCAAATGATAGATATTGATGGTCATGTGGTGCGCCCTGAAGCCGCGTGGACTTACCCACATTTCCAATTATGGAATGATAGGCTATACCAAGTGAGTCGCAACACTCACACTGATGAAATACAAACCCAGTTGTTGGTGCCGCAAAGTTGCCAGGAAATTATTTTCCAGGTGGCTCACTATAACCCTATGGCAGGCCATATGGGATGCGATAAAACTCTGGAGAAAATAATGGCCCGATTTTATTGACCAGGCATCTGGGCTGGCTGGTATATAACGATGTGCTACGTGACCGCTAGTGACACAGCTATGTGAGCATAATATAAACACGCTAACTTTTTTCCACTCGATAAAAGTTAACGTGAGGATTCTCGGTGGTCAGGAACAAATGTAATCGAATGGCAGGATGCTGTAAACAGACCAAACTTCAGCCAGGAGAACAACTGAGATAATCCATCCACAATACGAAGTTAGTCATTAATATACTGCTGCATGGGCTGGGCTGTAGTTACATTGTAAGTGTCACGGCCAGGCGGATCAGCTGCATGCTGATCAGCACTTTCTATCTGTTTCTCTCTCTCTTCCTCTCTCTCTCTCTCCTCTTCTCACTCGCCGGGGTGGAACTCACTGTGGGTTCAGGCCCTCGGCCCACGCCCTCGGGAGATGAGACACCTGGGTCTCGTTAAGATGATCAACATTTAAGCCAGGAGGTGACTGCTGTTTGTCGCTGGATCGTTGTCTACCACGCGTTAGTGAAGTCAAGCTACAGCAAGTCAAGTGTGTTTCTTTTGTGTATTGTATTCAACCCCGTCTCCCTGTCTGCAGAGCTCCCTGGATTTTCCCCCGTGTGATTCCCGAGTGGCGAGTGTTGGAGTGACAACCTGCGATCGTGTGTGTGGATTATCTGAAGAACGCGTGCTTTTCCCCTGGACTTCCCTGGAGCCCCTTTTCCCCTCACTCAGGTGTGCATAGCACTCCCCCCGCACCTTCTTGTATATACACCTGGTGAATTTTAACTAAATCTTTCTTGTGTGCATCTGAGCCCGGAGTCCTGCGCTTGAGTCCTCCTCTAAACCGTAACAGTAAGGTTTTAAAAACTGAGCTTAAATAATGATTAGCGGTAATAAAAGCCGAGGGAGGTCAACAGTGATCACTGACTGTTTTTAGGAGCTTTTTGAGATTAAATAGAAGAAAATACAAAACATTGAACATGTTAACAACACAAAAGCCATATTAAACGCAAACTACTTTAGGCCCGGAAGCAGGATTCGTCACGTCATCACTTAAAGACCGGATTCTTTTTCTGTCAAAAGTATTTTTATTAAACAAAGGTTTCAATGCAATGTATACAATAACACAAAGTGCTTCAGAATTTTTCAAAATTTCAATCTTGTTCCCACCCTGACCCTTAAAACAACAAATAATTGGCAGCCTGCTGCCCAACTAAACCAAAAACACAGAGAAAACAAAACAAAACAAAAACAAAACAAACAAAAAAACCCAACAACAAACAGACTCATAAAGGAAAAGAAAGAGAAAATAAAATAAAATATATATATATATATATATATATATATATATATATATATATATATATATATATATTATAAGGGGACTCCTCCTCGGACTCCTCGGTAACAGTAGTTGTGGGCCTTTCAAAGAAGTCCAGAAAGGGGGACCACAGTTTATAAAATGTATTTTTAGACCCACGAACTGTATATCTAATGTTTTCTAAATCCATACAGGACATTATATCCTTTAGCCATTGTGTGTGTGAGGGGGGAGAAGAGTCTTTCCACTTCAGCAATATAGCTCGCCTGGCCAGCAGTAATGAAAAGTTTAATGTTCTGAGTCTGGAGTTGGACAGATTCAAATTCTGGACCGCACCAAACATAGCACAGAGTGGCTCTGGTTCAATTTGATGCTGCAGGACATCAGACATCGTATGGAAAACAGATTTCCAAAAGGTGGACAATGAAGGACAGGACCAGTACATATGAAACAATGTACCAGAAGCACCTCCACACCTTATACAGGCTGGGTCCACCCCTGGGTATATGTGTGCCAGCCTATCCCTGGACCAATGCCCCCGATGAACTATCTTAAATTGGATAAGTGTATGTCGAGGACACATTGATATATTGTGAACCTGGCCAAGGATAGAGTCCCACAGTTCATCCGTAATATGAAAAGTAAGATCCTCTTCCCATTTAGACTTGATAGCAGCTACTGAAGAGCATTGTAAATTGTAAATTAAACTGTACAAGGCTGATATTATACCCCTTGAGGTTGGGTTGACCATTAAAAAAATCATCTACTGGATTGTATGGAGGTATTTGGGGGAATTCTGCTGTCACACTCTGCACGTAGTGTCTGGCCTGTAAGAAACGAAAAAACTGAGCTGCAGCTATGCCAAACTTGGTGGATATTTGAGAGAAACTTGCAAAATGTCCATCTTCATATAAGTCTGCAAAGGATTGACCGGATTGAATAGAATTCAACTTTATTGTCATACATGTCACAAGTACAAGGCAACGAAATGCAGTTTGCATCCATCCAGAAGTGCTTTAGCCATGATATAGATATATTACAAAATATATATTAGCAATAATATAGGTATATAGATATATTACAGAAATGGGTCTGTTATAGGTATGAGGGTACAAAAATGGGTCTATTATGGGTATGTTACAATGTACACGGTATGAAGGTAACAATGTACACGGTATGATGGCGCGCATCATGCCTGAAGTGCCAGCTGCCAGACCTCTTCCTCTGATAGGAAGAGTTCTGGCAGACCCAAAGCCACAACTACATCAGAGGACAAGTTTCCGAGAGCTTGCTTGATAGGTGGACAACAGGACAACAGCTTAAAGCAGAGCTTAATAGTGGTCGTAGTGAGCAAGTCTCAGTTTCAACTGTGAAGAGAAGAATTTGAATTGCAGGTTTGACAGGACAAGTTGCAGCAAGAAAGCCATTGCTAAGATGTCAGATGAAGACAAGAAAGCTTTTCTGGGCCATGAAACACCACCATTGGACTACTGAAGACTGGAAGAAAGTATTATGAACTGATGAATTAAAATGTGAAATCTTCGATGTGCTTGGCCCTGAAGTGTTCTCAAGGAGAGAGGAAATTAGGACAGAAAGCCTAATGGAAGGCCTCTGCCCTATCACATTATCAATGAGGGCAAACCAGGGCCCAGTAGCAGCAGTGGGCTTCCCACTGACTCCCTCACCTGACCCTGGATACTTGTAATCCTAAAGGCAGAGGAATCAAAAATGACAGTAGACAAATAAAAACAACACAACAACTCTTAGGCTACGTTCACACTGCAGGCGAAAGCGCATCAAATCCGATTTTTTTTTACCCTATGCGACCCATATCCGATCATGGTATGACAGTGTGAACGGCACAAATCCGATATTTTCAAATCCGATCTGGGTCACTTTCGCATGTGGTATTGAATCCGATACATATCCGATGTTTTAGAAAGCGTCTGCTGTTTGAACGGTCATGTGGCATTAAATCCGTCTTTTACATCACTGACACAAGAAAGACGCCAATTATCAGCGCCGGAGAAGCGCCCGAGAAGACATCGCGAACGCTTCCTGGCCATCCAGTGTAGATGTTACTGAAGCTGTTGGGAACACAACGTGAACATTTTATTTGTACTGTATAATCTGCAGATTCTGACAGAAATCTGCAACTATCCTCTGAAGCACTGCTCCTGTCTAAAACAGCAATAAGGATAATTATTAGGTTATTTACATTATTATGTAAATAACAAAATTGCAAAAATTGAGAAACGTAAAGTCCGAAGTCTTTATATTAAGGGCCATCAGTCAAACAATACTGTTTGCTCTGGGTCTAAACGGAGCACATTTTGTGTGACATCTTCTTTTGCGCATGCGGGCCGCTTTGAGCATTCACACTAGAGTGTGTTTGCTGTCGCATTTTATTTGTAGTGTGAACAAGCAGACAAAAAAATTGGATTTGATCAAAAAATCAGAATTGAGCATTAAGACCTGCAGTGTGAACGTAGCCTTAGTTAATGTACATTTATTAACTCATGTCCTTAAGAATTATCCTCTTGATAACACACATACATACTGTATTTTTTTTTAAGTTACACCATTTTTTCTAGCCTGCAAGTGGGTGACTTTCCCCTGCAATCTCATCTTCTCCAAAATTGTCCTGATCACACACAACAAATAAGAGAAGAGAGAAAACCATGGTTAATCCCCCAAATTTTCACAGCAGAACACAAGAGGAATACCGTCTGGACATCACAGGTTCTGTACAGCATGAAGGTTAATTAAACAGTACTTATATGAATATGATGTGTAAATTGATTGATTCTTATATCCCCATGCCACAGTGGCCGAATACTGCACCCCAATGAAGAGGTGATCATTTTCTCTTCTCAATTTAATAAATTGAGCCGTTTGGTCTTTGTTCCCTAAAGAATATAACCAAAAGGTTAAATGTGAAAAAATACAAATTAAGGATACACCCGACCCATCCTTCAAATCGGGGAAGGAGGACTCATTTGCCACATTTGGAGGACTCTCGAATTTGGACAGCCTTCGTCGCATTGCTGTGACATAATCACCTCCAAACACGGCCATCGAATCATGCTACCCCTGAATTCAGACACAGCCAGCGTGAGCATATGGTGGATGTCGAGAACGAATGACAGTCATGATTATGGTCTTTGGGAGGGAAAAGGTGGAGGAGTGTAGAAGGATTAAGTGAGTGTGGGTTCAGCGGGGGAGAAAGTACTTTGGGAGAAAGTAGTCTTTGCTGAAGCACACCTTTTTTTTTTACAGTTTCTGCTTGCTGTCTTTAAGAATTTCAACTTTTTTCTTACTTGTACAACTATTAGATCAAAATTATTGCCATGTATTTTTCTGTGACAAATTGCCTTGCTCATTTTGCAACCTGTGAGATTAGCAGCAGTGAATGTGGAGATGATTATCAGATTGTTTTGAAACCTTGATACAATTATTGCAGAATTGCTTTGAAAGTGTCAGTGGTACACAGAGCTTTTCTTTGCCAATCAATAATGTGAGCACATCTTAAAACATTCTTTACATTGAGCTCTTTCTTTAGATTGGTTTCTTTCTCTTTTGTTTTGGTTTTTGCCAACATGCCACCATGATATCACAACAGCAGTTAGCAAAAGCTGACCTACCTGGCTCTTCTCAGTTTGGCAGATATTGTCAGTGTTGTCGCCTTTATCTCCTTCTTCTATTCTTACTCCCATCTTCTGCTCCCGTATCATTCATGCTTCTCCTTCAGTCGTTCTCAGTGACAAATGTGTGCAAAAGGACTAAAACTGTTTATTCCTGACGATTTTCCTCTTGTTTCCTACTGCTGAAACCCCATTCCCTGTCACTCCTGTCACTCAGTGTGCAAAAAGAAAAGTAAGTGCAGCCAGGACTAAGGTAATCGTGTGGTTTCCAGAGTCAAACAGTTCCTCCAAACTTTGAAAACAAGAAAAGCCGGTCAAAACCACAAACTACTCAGACATGGAATCTGAGCTTTATTGCAATCCTTCCTCATTCAATTACCTCGTCTATGTCATCTGATCAATCAATGTGTCAGCAGCGCCACCTGGTGGCAAACTTGTAAATTATATGCATTTATATATATATATATGTTCATATGGATACTAATACATGCACTTTGAAGCCTCTTGATTTTGCATATAACACTTTATGATACAAAGCTTAAACAAGTATAACAATAATAAAACATAAACAATTATTCATATATCAAATATTTTAATTTGAATGGAAAAACATTTTGGAGCTATCAGTTGGTAGCTACATAAAAGTAAATATGGTAAAATTAAAATTAGGAATGATGAAAAAGGGATCCTTTCACATGGTGCAATTGGTAGTCTTATACAAGATGGTAACCCTAAAGCCCTAACCCAACCCAAACCCCAACACTTCCACTATTAGAAGCTGCAAGAATTTTAATATGAATATAATATGCTGCAATGTTGTGTTTTAATATCATGTTTTATATTTTAAGATGACCCTGAATTAAATATGGTGTCTCTCCAAAAGGAGATTTTGATATCAGTGAAATTACCTGCTTAAAAAGGCTTTAATTACAATAATAATAAAAAAACATTGAAAAGGATTTTCTCTGTGCTGTCATTTCAAAGAAAAGCTAAAAAGTATAAGATTTTAATTTAAGAGATATTATTTCATTTTCTGTGTTTAAGTCATATGAAATCAGTGATAAATGAAAGATTTACTTGTTTATTAATTTAGTGTCTATCTTGAATTTAATGCTTGTAACATGACAGCATGTTAACCACTGTGTTGACATGATACTTTAGAGCAGGAGTCTCA
Organism: Oreochromis aureus; assembly: GCF_013358895.1. Lineage (NCBI taxonomy): Eukaryota > Metazoa > Chordata > Actinopteri > Cichliformes > Cichlidae > Oreochromis > Oreochromis aureus. Next base: position 18,179,971 of record NC_052949.1, read on the forward strand.
AACTCAAATGAGCCACTTCTGGCACCGTCATCTCATTGGAGGGCAACTTTAGTGTCCAAGTAGTACAAAAAAACAAACATGAGACACCCACTAATATTTCCTAAAATGTAGTGTTTTGTTTGTTTTATTTAATTCCAAATATTGTGTAACAAGACAAAATTGCAAACATGAACGCATTTTTTATTCTCACTCTTAACTATCTGAAGCCTTTCAGTTTCATTTGTCATATGCAAGTTAGCACAGGGTCAACATTGCAATGAAATGTATTTGATGAGCAAAAGACAGTCACTCAGCAGTATAGTAACAGTAGTTAAACAGCTCTTTCTGGCCAGACACGTGGCAGTACTTTTGCTACAATTTTGTTTGTATTTAACAAAATAAAAATGCAGGCATAAGCGTACAGATTAGTTTTCGACTGCAAGTGAAAATTGTTTTCTTTCCAAATAAATCTCTCCCTGAACTAACACAGCCAATCCCTCAAGATGTTTGCACTCTCTTGTTACCTTGGCCAGGTCCGCGGCTCTGATCCGTGGTAAGGAGACCTCTGGCTAATACTTTGGGCTCCGTGTTGTAGCCGAGAACTAGCTTTACTGTCTGGGTCAACTTTGCTAGCAAGAGACAGAAAGAGGCATTGAAAGGCTGCTCCAGCAGAACTTTATTGTGTTGGAGGAAAACACAACACAGTGTACAGTCGAGTTTTAATAACTTACTTACAACTGGGCTCGTCAGGCACTCTTTTTGGCTGCAGTGGTTTTTTTATATTTACATGCTTCCAGTTCCCGTTTCTGCTCGGTAGCACCTCATACTTTTCGACTTTCCTTTTTCTCCCTCCCTCAGCTCACACACACATAGCAGGAGGGGCGGTCCCACACGTTCTCCCTGCAGCACGGACTACACCGCCCATGAGGCTACAGTCTTAAAGGGCTATGCCTGTAACACTCTCCCATAGTATTAAATCATTTTTCGTATACAATTTAAAAAAAAAAAATTTCTTCACATCAGTATGCGGCTGCAAGTGGAGGTGACGTGGGCCGCAAATGGGCCGCAAATGGCCCGCGGGCCGCGAGTTTGAGACCCCTGCTTTAGAAATATTGTCTTTCTACTTTGTGCAATTAGATAAAAGATTTCAATTAAGTGTATAATATTGCATTCAGTCACTTCACATTTTATACACTTACCAAAGTTTCTGGCGAATCAAGTTCTAAGTAAGATGTCTCTCTTCACTCACCTGTCGGATCTCCTCACAAACGATGGTGAATACTTAGAAGTACAACACACACTCAGTAGCAGCTGGACCTGAGGGGGGTGGGGGCTTAAAATCCACCAACAGCACATAGGCGAAAAGTGAGAGAAACAGGAAGTACGTTGCCCAGAAATGAGGTGACCGGTGCAAACCAGAACTGACACCAGCGTGACACTACGAATGGACTTTAGATTAGATAAAACTTTATTAATCCCTCGGGTCGGTTCCTCCGGGAAATTCAGTGGTGTTTTGTGGTGGTCGGTAAGGTACACCTGTATCAAAAATTATAAATATAGATTAGCAGGTGGCTAAAATAACAGCATGTGGCGACAAGAATCTTCTCTGAAGTCTGAAGTCTTTCTTCTTGTGGGGAGTGACAACACTTATTCAAAGACGACTCTTTAAACAAGACTCACCTTGCTCGATAACAGGGCATCCTCCTAGGATGGTGTCCTGGGGGACAGAATTCTAGTTCAGCATGATACCAGTCAGTGGTATCAATTCCTTCGTCCTCCAGGAACTGCCTGCTTATACTAACCATATTATCCACTGCACCAGCGTAACGTCTGATAGTGACTGAATATCATCCCGATACCTAAAAGCAGTAGGCCCAGTAAGTGCCGCTGCCTCGCCTGTAGAGGTCTGTGCATCGCCCATTAACAGTTTCAGGACCCCTGACACCTGAGGAAACAATTTATTTATTAGTGTTTCTTTCAGTGTAACATCTATGAGACATCTGTTCCCCTCCTCACCTTGCATGGATGTCGCCATTGAAGAGTTCACCCTTGGCAATGTCAACACGGTTCCATGTAACCACTAACTTCAGCTCATCACTATAAGGGCTGGCATCAACTGATGCACGCCGTTTACTTGCTAAAAAAAAAAAAATACAAATGCGGCAAAAATTAAATTAAGGATAAAAAGGGGGTTGCTGCTGTTATGCTGTAAAATTACGGTCTACTTATACATACCTCCCAAAAGAGATTTCAGCAATACAGTGTCAAAGTCATTTGGTATGTCTTGTTCTCCGTGGTAGACTGTAATCAAACTTCTATTCTGGTAAATGGTAAAAGCCTGGAGACAGAAGGCGGGAAAAACAGGGACAAGATGTAGGAGACCAAGCACAGAAACTTCTTCTGAAAGTTTTTTTTTTTTCAAAGAAATATGTTTGACTTAGTTAAAATCAGATTAACTGTCACCCTGACAGGAGCCATTGTGCACACTAATTCAAAGGCCTTCCCCTTTTCTTCAACTTCACTGACGATACGACTTGTTAACCATTACACACTTTTCAAAAGACAGCCTTTAAACGTATTGAGTTTAAACAGGTCTGTTTACTGTTCTTTGTTAGTAAATGGCATGGGTTATGCAAGGTTAAAAGTAGTGTGAACAAAACATTGGCAGCTTCACAGGTTTTAAACCACCAGAGAACAAAACCGTGGACTTTTATGTTAAAGTACATTGTTTAGGGACTTTTTGTGAACTAGAATAGAAAGCTCTCAAAAGCTCAGACAGCTCGCCCTAGTTAAGTGTAACAAATGCAGATGAGGAGTCCACCCATCTATGTATCATTTCAAAAGTTCCAGAAACTTCCAAGAATTAAAAAAGACAGTAAAACTGCAAAAACAGTCATGAATAATTTTAATTGTCATTTAATAAGACCAGGAAAGTCACAGTTTTCTTCATGTTCAAGCAATACAGTACGGTATTAAGGACATAAACAATGTGCATCACTGAGAAATTATTCTGTTCACCTGGGAAAGTTGCACACAAAGCCTTCATAAAAGAATCAGCATCTTTTCTTTTTCCATTTTGTGGGTTTTTCCACTTTAATTACAGTAGTGGCTGCACTGATGGAGCCAGAATAAAGTTTACAATAGTTCAAAATCAATACAAAAAATAACAAGGACAAAACAGTCCCCTGATCCTTCAATCACCGTTTGGTAAACTAAACTATGTGCACACGCCAACATCAAGGCATATCTTCACGTGTCATCAGATAGTGACACATTCTTATAATGCTGGATTTCATAACTACCAGAACTACACTGTAAATAGTGCAGGTGCATCCCTTTGTCACCCAAGTGTAGCTCTGGCAGCTCAACGCGGACGTGGAACATGCTTCAATTGTTCAGACCGTCTTGGCCTCGCAAAATGAAAACTTGTGCATGTCATTGCTTAAAGTAAACTTTGCAAGCATGAGGTGCCTGCATGCATACAGACATAAATCTGACAACAGGTTAAAGCTTTGTAGCAGGTAGCCATAATCAAGAATAGCAGAGATAAGTAGCCCTCACCTTAATAAATTATTCTTTACACTTTTCATGATTATGTGAAACATAAAGGTCAGTTTTAATTAAATAGGGAAAGAACGCATGTGCTGAAGGGAGGCAACGGGTTGATCGGCAAAGTTTGTTGACAATGTCCTCTTTCTATTTTAGCTCCAACTCCAGCCCAGTGCAAGACTGAGAAGTAGCAGGCTCAGGGAGAAGCAGGTTGTGGTGGTGGAGGCCTTGATGCTCTGAGTCCAGACTTGCTGTGCTGGCTGCAGGCTTCTGTAGACATTTGTCATGAGTTGTGACGTGCTGTCGTTGAAGTGCAGTGTGGTGCTGAAGAGGTCAATCTGGTCATGAGAAATATTTTGTTTCCAGTTAGCTCCATGAACTACTAACAGTGTATCTGTGCTTGCAGCAATGACAATTAGGAGACACAAGGAAGAAATAAAATAACACCTACCAGATCTTTGCTGACTTTAATTGGTTCCTTAAAAACGGTCCAGACCACCGCCTCGTTACAAGCGGGGGTCGTCAAGGATCCAAGGTAGCGGTAATACTTAGTGCGATCCACACCAACGAGCAGGTCGTCCAGGGAAAACCCGGCTGCAATCGAAACTTTCTGCCCTGAGGACAGAAACAAGACCTACATGAAGGAACTATGGGTGACACAATTTAGAGTCAGAAACAGGAGAGGAGGTTGTTTTTCTTTTTTGTTTGTTTTACCAAAAATGTTACCTTTTTGTGTGATGTTGGCCAAGTAAGAGGTCAAACTGCGCCAGCTTTGTGGCTGGCCAGTTGAGCTACCTGGCATTACCTGCAAAAAAAAGTTTATTGACTACATTGTTATACCCATCTAAAATGTGTAAACAGAATACCAACGAACCCCCCCCCAAACACACACACACACACACACACACACACACACACACACACACACACACACACACACACACACACACACACACACACACAGCAATGCAGTGATTTCAAAGCAGAATAAAACAGCAGGCATTGCATCATCTCGTGCTCTGTTTCTCTCACCTCAATGAAGAAACCAAGAGCTGCGAGTCCGGTGGAGTCATTAACGGCTAGATTTGTATTCCTGTTGTAGGATGACTTGCTGTTCACAATATGCAGCTGGAAAAATCCATAGATTCACAAACTCATACACATGTTTGCTTTCTTATATTATTTATTTATTCATTTATTTATTTATTTATTTTTACAATTGAATATGTACAAGATAAAAGTACAAAATAAACGTTAAAAAAAATGTACCTCCATAGGATAACGCTTTCCATCTACTGTGTGCTCTGAGCCGGGCACAGAGGAGCCGTTGCCCCAGTGCAAGTGAAACTGGAGGCTGTCGTATTGGTCTGACAGGTCCCCTCCTGAAATCTTAACTCCGCTCTTAAGGGTCACTTTGACTGGAAGAAGGTGGAAAAACAAAAACATGGTGAAGTTACACCTAACCTGCAAGAAGTAAGAGGAAATGTTCAGGTCGAGGCAGTTTAATTGTAGAGAAGAGGGGGGCGCTGAAATCCAAGTAAGACATGTTATCTTTTTTGTTTCAAATTATCATTATTATTATTATTATTATTATTATTATTATTATTATCTAAAAAAAAACACGAGAGGACACTTTTGTAGCCATACACCCGGTGCTTACCTGTGTCGCCAGTATTTTCTATGGATGTCATTGCGGAGGTGTCGTTGTAATTCACAAAAGTGAATTCACTCAGGTTGTCGTTCGGTGTGGCAGATGCTGAGACGATGTCAATGGGTGACTGTCGGGTGCCGTTGCAATACTGGGAGGAAAGTGTTGGCCAGGTTGTGTCATCTAAGCAGAAAGGGCACATAAAGTCACCGGAGAGCGGTCACCCAGTGGGCAACATGGAATAGATAATGGAGATATTGGGTACTTACTGCAGGATGGGAGGTGATAACACCAGGCTGGATGAAAAAAAGATGGGGTTAAAACAGGACATTCAGATTCCCTTATGTAGACAAAAAGCTCTTAAGTGAATACACACCTATAGATTGCGATGCGCAGTGAGCGGTGGGTACGAGGACACACATAGCAAACCCAACAACTTTAAACCACTCCATCTGAAAAGAGCAAAAAGCCACATTGTTTAGAATCGCATATATTTAAAAAAAAAAAAAAAAAATACATTAAATTAAATTAAAATAATTTGACAAAATGTAAAACACAGAAATAAATGAATGAATTTATTAATTAACATGTTGCTGTATGGAATGACAAATTTACCTATAGAAAAACTTTCACCATTCAATTCTAAAAATTAACTGATGCTAAAATTTCAAATGCTGCAGTTAATAGAGAAAAGAATGCAACGAATGCAGGTTTCTAACTGTAACCTAATTCTAGCTTCTGTCCACTTCACCTGAGCAGCACAGTGTCTTACCTTTGATGCACCTGTGCCTCCGTTCAGCCTGTTTGCAGATGCAGCTCACCTCACCCTCCCTCTTTTTATTCCCTCAGTGCATCCTGCAGCTGACTGGACACCGCCTCCGTGTGACATGTGAGTTGGTCTTTATCTCTCCGCAATAATGTCGCGGAAGTACAACGGAGTATTAAGGCGACATTAAGAAAAAAATACATTATCGATCATTTTGAGAATAAAGTCGAAATTTCGAGTTTAAAGTCGTAATTCTATTTTGAAAAAAAAAAGTCGCGACATATAGATTACACTCGTTATTTCAAGACAAAGTGGAATCGTACTTCAGAATCGGTTTGCGTAACAAGAAAAGAAATACTTTTTCTTTTGGCACATTCACAAAGTGTGGGTGTTATCATAAGGAAGTTGAAAATATGAAGAAAACTGCATCTTGGGCAGACGGAAAAAACACACAACTTTGGACAGAAAGGTTATGTAATGGTTATTACAGCCTCGTGCAATAAATATGATGCATAACAAGACGGCTGATAAATTTAATCCAAACAAGGCATTTTGTAAAGGGTACAGCAAACTTTTTTTTCAAAATAGTTTCGACTTCAATCTCAAAATGATCAAAATGATAGTTTTTATTAATGTGGCCTTAATACTGCGTCGTGATGATTGATGATCTCTCTTTTTTCATGTATTGTTTTACACAAGCAGGAACTGTGCAGTGAACAAGAATGAAAACCGTTTGACAAAGAGGGAGATTGTTTTATCATCGGGTTTTTTAAAATCATGTTCTATTTGTGTTTTCGTGTGATTGTGTCGATTCATGAATAATAAGACGATTTAATGCGACTCACTGCTAAAACAACATATCAGTCTTTACCTTGGTAGGACTGTTCCTAGACACCCAGTAGACAATTCCAGACAGCATGCTTTCCATCATTCATGAGCATTTATGCTTTCCTGTGTTGATCTGCATGAATTTTTTTTCTTTTGTGTTTTTCTTGAAAGGTGATAGGTGTGAATGCATGACAGTTAAGTGCAGGTGACAGCTTGGGTTTTGAGTTTTGGAACTCGATCCATCAATAGTGTTTTCAATGCCAACATTTTTGTTTTAATTAAATGACAAACATTGCAACTAACCAGAATGCTATGTGGGTAATTACACTGACAAGTAATCTTAGATCTCTGCTACAGTTTCTTCTTCTTGTAAGGTCCTGGGAAGCTGGTTGAACATACAAAACTTTGCAATACGATAGACGTATTGATAGACAGTTCAAGTGTGTTATCACCCATCCAAATCAGTAACAGGAAGACAGCATCATCTGATTGAGAGTCATTGCTGTCATTAAAATGGAATGTTTTTTTCAGTTTTTTAAATTTCCCACAACCAGTTTTTAGTGAACACATATGATGCTGATATTAACTGCATACATGTAACCAGGAACCACAGCAGCCTGTTTGTCATAGCTTCACTCTTCTGTCAAGACTAATCAAAGCCATTCAGTTCACAGTTTGTGTTAATAATTATTTCATAATTGGTGGGATGGGGATGTTAGAAAGCAAAACCTGATTCATCAGCTCAAGCCACCTTCTTCCATTGTTCAATTGTCCAGTGCAGACAGTCCCATCAGCAATGTAGGTTCTTTTGGTAGTCTTACACATCTTATGTATCTTAACCAGCTTTTCATGGTGGCATGAAGCCAGCATATATTTTTCTGCACACAACTCTGATATCATCTATGATGGTTGTTCTAATAAATCCTGAAGGTACTGTTTTTTATTTTTATATATATCCAGTTTCTGGGTGTGTTTTGAGTTTTATGACATTTTAATGGCTCATTGCCCATTTCAACGTCATAGAATATGATGTGGCTCCTTTTAGCTTTTGTTGGATTAAGCATGTTTCGACCCATGCTGGAAATTATGACTTGTTCTATTCATTGAAGGGAACAATGTAAGTTTGTAGTTTTGATACATCAAAATACATGATGTAAACTTCAGTGTTTTGTTGCCAGGGTGTTTTGAGATTACGAGTCAGTGTTAAATGCATCATTTAAAGCTGCAACACTCAGCTGCCTTAATCACTGCCCGTGTGTTTTTTGTATGTTTGCTCATATATGGAAGCATATATGGATGTTTTTTGCGGGAAGTGACCTGCTAACCTTTGCAAATGCTGCCTGCTCAAGTGTTTCACAAACTAATTTATTGCAGTCCATTAAACACTTGGGGATCTGCGTGCATTCGATACCAAATATATCATGTATATCTGTGTTTTCAAGATCCCTTGAACAACTTATACATTGTTTAACTTTGTCTTTGCAAAGAGGTCAAATAACAGTACAGTGCACCACGATCTTAGTGGCTTTTTAGATTAAGAATAACCAGCAAAGAATTATTTATAGACACAAGTTATGGTCACAGATTATCTCTTTAATTTATGGGCAAGCACTTGTCAGAGAACCTATATATTTCTGAAACATGCACTGAAGTTAACATGACTGAAGTACCTCTAACACTTGGTGTTGAAAATACACAGGTTGTTGATGTGTCTTTAAGTGTTACATTTTTCATTTATCTTCCTCACAAGAAATGTGGAGTAAGCAAGGGAAAGGGGAATTCTAGAAATTTAGACTGGTGAAAATTTCAAAGTTAGGTATATTTTTCTAGCATGGTATTTGAAGAGGCTTCACCAGACAGAATTAAGTAAGTTATATGATATGTTTAAAAAAAAAAGAAGGTTAGCTAAGGGTTGAATAATTTTCTAAAAACTGTGTCTTAAAGCCAATGCTACCACAAATGTCTATTTACAAAGAAATAAAAGCACTTCTAATCATTTATTGATGTTACATGTAACACATTTAATTATATTCCAGGAAATGACAGATAAAATACTTCCTTAACTAAGTTTGCAAGTATCATTTTTTGCCATTTACAGAACATGCTCAACCAAATTGTTCTCATTTGGGCTAAAGTTTGGAATGCTAAGTTGTTCAGTTTTACATTTTGATGAGATCAAAAGAACATCTTATGAAAATTCAGTATTACTAATGCTTAATTTGATCTTGGGTTTTATTCCCCTAAATGAAAAAACAATGCAAAAAGGATACAGTCGGAACATTCATTCCTTGTACTGTTGAGTATATCCTGTATTAAAAGATTATAAGTAGACAAAACATAAAACTATGAAACCTTCCATTTAGCCAGATAAGCTTGGCACAGACAAGAGCCAAATCTCAGCCTTTTCCACTCCTCCCTTTTGATCATTTATTGATTACACAAGTTTATCACATCAACAAATATGAAACAACAGAACTGTTTTCAGATGGAATAGGCACTGTCAGTGTGTCGCAATGGTTATGAGAAATAAAACAGACACAAAACATACATTTTGAACTGAAACATCTGACTCTTGAAATTGGGATTTAGTCAGTTGAGTTGTACAAGTCAGATACCTATTCCATCCATTATGTGTTTATGCACCTCTTTGCGTATTGGTTATTATCTTGTCTTCATCCACTCAGCCCCACCAGTCATGTCAGATGACCGTCCCTCCCTGAGCCTGGTTCTGTTGGAAGTTTCTTCCTGTAAAAAGGGACGTTTTCCTGCCCACTGTAGCAAAAGCTCTCGCTCATAAGGGATCAATGATTGTTGTGGTTTCTCTTTAACTGAATTGAATTGAATTGAATTGAATTGAATTGAATTGAACATAATAAGATTGGTGACTTTCATAATGGTGGTTGGATGTGCTAGGTGAAAAACTAAGTACTTCATACTTAGTTTTTCCATGGTGCAAAAAGGAAACTAGTAAGAAAACAGTAAGGTGCTTGTAGATAGCAAACTTTGATACATCAAAAAAAGTTAAAGTGATCTGCTTTTCTCCTGAGCATTTTCCTTAGCCTTTTGTTTGTCCCTTCGACATATTTAATGCTTTATTTAAGGCTTCCATGGCACCTTTCTACTCTACCTTTGAGTGCTCCTGAAGCACTCAAAGCCATGAACCACCAACCTTCCTATTAGTAGATGAGGCCCTTTTCCGCCTGTACCTCTACAGCTACTCTTCACAGAAGAGTTGTCAATAGAATATTAGGTTTTGGAAACAAATCCTGATTAAGTTAAAATAGAATTCAAGAAAATGTTTGTTTTTGTTTCCGAAACGGTCAGCTAACAATCATTTCAGAATAATTAACGAACCAGCAACAACACTTAAGTTGTAAAAGAGTGACACATGATTTACTTGCTTTTTGATTGTGGGTGATCGTGGCTCAAGAGTTGGCAGTTCGTCTTGTAATCGGAAGGTTGCCGGTTCGAGCCCCGGCTTCAACAGTCTTGGTCGTTGCGTCCTTGGGCAAGACACTTCACCCGTTGCTTACTGGTGGTGGTCAGAGGGCCCGGTGGCGCCAGTGTCTGGCAACCTCGCCTCTGTCAGTAGCTACAATGTAGCTTGCCATCACCAGTGTGTGAGTGAGTGGGTGGATGACTGAATGTAGTGTAAAGCTTTTTGGGGTCCATAGTAAGTAAAGCGCTATACAAATACAGGCCATTTTTAGACTTAAAAAAAAATTCTTGTCTTTTTTTCTCCTTTTTTTCCAGATTAAAAAATATCTAAAAAGGTTTGTGTGTATGAAATGATAAACTGTTGAAACTGTTGAACCAAGTGTGAAATAAGAAATAAATACATGAAATGAAATCTGTTTCTGTTAAAACTAATCATGTTAAATGATAATAACTAATTCTGCCAAGAGTGATCAAATATCCAGCCAGAATTATGCCAGAAGTTTGTTGGTGGTTATTAAAGATGAATGCTGTACATGATTCCACCCTGGAAAAAGAACAGTTCAAAAGAGTCATTAAGAGCCCCAAATTACCATGACGCTCATGCCCATGATGAGTGCAACTTTTGACTTCAACAGCACATACCACTATTGCATGTCATTAAATGTTGTCTTCTTTCTCCCATAGTTTGTCTTCTTGTCCTTCCTTCTTCCTCCCTGAGTTTGGCTCTGCTGGAGTATTTTTCAAGTTAAAGGTGAATTCTTTTATTTCCATCATTGTTGCAAGTACTTTGATTTGTCACCATGAAAAATATGATTACATAAGCACACATTGTGCACATGCAATGTGTGTGACACTGTTTGTTTTCACTTTGGCATTCACAGGCAACTTTTCTAGTTTTGTTGTTTTTGTTGTTGTTGTTTTTTTTGTTTGTTTAATCAACCAGTCAAACCTATTGGAAGAATGTGTTATATCATATGTTACTATTTTCAGTCCATAGCTTGCTTAGAGCTGCTCTGGATGTCCCTGCTAATGTTTTCTCATGACCAGAAGGTTTTTAAACTAGAAAGCTTTGTGAAACACTTACTCAAACTACTTTCTGAGAAGGTTTTTGAGCAGAATACTGGTCCTGGGTTTTGGAAACAAATCGTATGTAATTGTGAAGTTAAATAAAAAATTGAAGAAAATGATTGTTTTAGAAAAAGGGGATTTTTTTCATTCATATTAAACTTCTGGAGGTGTGTTTTGTGCTTATATGGAGATATCTAATTATGATATGTTGCTGCTATTTTTGTATCTTCATGATAATGTTGGTCTGGGATGGTCAAAGGAGCATGGAAAGAAAAGCATCTGGACTTCAAGTTTTCTTGAAGACGTTTCACCTCTCATCCGAGAAGCTTCTTCAGTTCTAAGTGCAATTAATGTTCCAGATTTTAAGCCCTATAGGAGTGTCCGCAAGAGGGTCATTGATCCTCTACCTCATCACACGAGCCAAGGTGTGAAAACAGGTTTGGGTCAAAATCAGCCAAGGTTTCGGTTGGACCCATTGTAAACCTTGCCCAACCCTATCATGTGATTTATTGTTTTATTGGTCCAGGATCAACATTGCAATTGATCGACCAACTGATCAACAACATTGTTGCGATGTCATAACTTTGCAATGTGGCGGGAAAGAAAAAAGTGCTTTGGTTTGCCTAAAGCCCTAGAACAAAGAGTTAGGTTTACTGTTACCCAAATTTAACTAATTCGTCTTGGTTTGCTAATGTTTGCTTTTAAAAGCATTAGCTAACTTCTTGGCTAATGTTAATTGAACGCTCAGACCACGTCATTTGTCAGCTGTGATGTTGTTCCTGGATCAGCAGTTATGATGACACCAGCACAGAGATATCAGATCAGTTCCTAGTACACACCAGTCATTTCATATAGAAAGAATCAGCCACTGTGTAGAGGACCTAAACTTAAAGGATAAAGGGCAGCCATAGGATGACATACTGTGATATTCCAACTGTAGTGGTACTCAAAGATGACACATTTCTTTTAACTTTGTGCCATTATGATATCAGTGCAAAATGCATTTTAGGTTACGCCACTATACGCTAAAGGTCATGCTCAATTTTAAAAGCAATGCAATTGAGTAGAGATTAGGCAGGTTATATATGTCTAAGTAACATGGGCCACCTAGACTGGTTCCTGATCAACTGTAGTTTTTGCTGACATAAAAGTCAAACTGACAAAAGACGGCACTCCCTCGTTACTTTCATTTGGCTGACATACTAATCTTGCTGTTATTAAAAGTAACAGCAACTTCAATTTTAGTCATGCAACTCGATGCTTCCTATTAAAAGAACGGGCATTAGTCATCACCATTGTTAACAGGTATGTTGATGAGAGCATCTTATATCTATCTATCTTGAGAAAGTAACTTAAGGACAGTCAGATTTGCATTATGTTTAGCATGTTCCAGGAAGTACTGTGCCTAACCTTTATGTACCTTAATATCATAGCTTAACTGTTTAACTTTAATTTGAGACACTGCGCATTAATTGTAGCCAGAGTAACATAGAGTCATGTATTGTAATGGTTACAAAATAAATAAATGGATCAGATTCACATTAACATGGCACCAATTCAATTCAGTCCAATTCAGTTGTATTTATTGCTAATCATGGCAGCAGAGGAACAAGATCTAAGCACAAGATCCATAGAGGCTGGGGTCAACCACAGGTGCAGGCTGTGTAAAGATGCCCCTGAGACAATCCAGCACAAAGCAGCAAGGTGCAAGATGCTAGGAAGAAGGGCATACATGAAATGCCATAACCAAATGGTTGGTATAGTATATGGCTCAAGCAGATCCCAGGAACAACATCGAAGATCTTTGTCCAGACGACTGCAGTCCTAGGAACAGCTAAGATACTGCACAGGAAACTCAAGCTCCCAGGCCTCTGGTAGAGGACCTGAGTTTGAAGGAGCTTTAAATTCCCTCCTCGCTTTATATATATTATATCAAACATGTAAGTGAAGTGAACCCTAGCAGACATGAAGCTTCAGACCTGTGGCGTCATACAAGAATCACACATTTCAGTTTGAAACAAGTGGGGTTTTTTTTTTTTTTATTTAAACTGGCTAGAAGAATACATTCTCCACTGCTAAAGCATAGTGTTCGATTTAAAAATATACTGTTATACTTTGCTTTTTGTATAGCAAACATATCACCTTTACTAAAGAAACATATATTTTTTTAATTAGTGATTTTTTTTTCTCATTAGATATTTTTTGATGAAGTAAAAGAAACAGCTATTTTATAGCAACTGCAGAAATATTTTTGTTTGGTAATCTCAGTTTCAAGGTTTAATATCATGTCAGTATGACATTAATCCCCTCAAAGTTTTATAAGCTGCATTTCTGCTCACCCTAAAATCAACCAATAATAATAATACAATGAAAGTAATGAAAATTACATATTCAAATGTCACCAATGAAAAACCACTTTCCAAGCTAACATATAAAGAACCTAATAAGTGCAGCACAGTATATTCTTCACAGCAGTTCTTGGCTGATCCAAATTATATAAAATAGACACAGATGCTGCGTTCCAGCAGCAGAAACCATAACAGATGTCGAGAAGCACTGGCTACAGATCCACTGTTCCCACGAACGCTGCCAGCTGTAGTTAGGATTGTTCTGGTATGACGGGGCTGTGTGGGTCGATACACATTGAAATATCCTGTTTGATTAGGGAACATCTTCATCTGGTGGATTTAAAGGGAAAAAAACATATTTTAAGACATATTTAATGTTCACATCATTATTTGATGTCTATGTTCCTGCACTAGAATACATGCCCCTGGTTTATTGGTCCAGAATTGTAACCTGTTATGTAATCTGCTAACTGCTGGCGCCTGTCATAGAAGTCTCATAAGGGTTGATGAAAAGGTGAACTCACCTGACGCACATCCAGATTGCCAAAGATTGTGTTGAACTGTTGAAGACAGTCACGTGTATTTCCTCTTCCTGCCCAGCACTGATTAGTGATATACTGAGAGCAGCTGATTTCACAGATAAGTGAAAGCTTCATTCACATCAGAGGAAACTGAGCAGATGAATCACTTTACCTGACCCAACATTATACTGACTCTATTTGAACGTAGTCTATCATAGCTTTTTGTGCTGTGGTGCAGTTCTATCATTACTCTAGCATTAAACATCATTGCATCTCCTTGTTTCACATTATTGCTATGAAAAAGTACGGTATTTTCTTACTTTTTTATGATAGTAAATGCGCTTTGCTTTTCAATGTGTGTTGTTAAGGTCAACTATCACAATCATACTTGATCTTGGGCACTGATTTCAAGTCTATCAAGTTTCCTAAAAACTGTTCAATACAGTCATCAAGTCAAGGACAACATAAAAAAAAATCAATATTTGCAGTGAAATGTAGTCAGCATTTATTAATTAAGAATAGTTTCCTACATGATATATGCATGTTGGTATGCGTGAAAGTTATTCCAACTGAAGGCCAAGGATCACGTGTTTCTGATACATTCTGTTTTTAGGTATGTTTCTTTTGTGATATAAAGTTGCCAACATTAATGATATAAAACATACCATAGCTTCTCTCTGCTTTTCTGGGATTAAACATGCTTAAAACTTGGCTAGAGATCATGACCTGCCACTAAAGAAAAGGGAGACATTTTGGATTTTCACACGACCAGCTGTCCAAAGGACTGAACAGTGAACTTTAAATGTAATGTCATAGTTTACCTAGTAAAGTTAAACACAATAAAAGTTTAAAGTTGTTAATATTCATTCACTAAAGATTCCTACTATTATATATTTAATAATATTTGCACTGAATAAACCTACGTTGTTTTAAATCTATAGTGTGTTGTAGTATCTCTATAGATAATGAGGAACTAGTAAAAAAAAAAATCCCTGTTAAGTCACTGCCCAGGGGAGAGATATTTTAATATTTTATATGATAAATTCTTCTTGATCAGTGGTTTAATCGATTTAATGTCTTAGCAAGGTGATAGCAGACCTGTACCTTTTATTTTTTTTGGAAATCCCTCAATCAGAATGTCGCCTTTAGATGGAAACTAATGAGATAATGTCATGCTAACATCTAAATCCATAAACTCTCAGCTCAAGTGGCTGACCGGAATGTCACGTGGAATACACATTACCGACTCTCTACCATCAGTATTACTGTTTATTTCAAGTTACAGCTGTTGGTTAAAATATTTAAAAATTGTTTAAGACTGAAAAAATGTGCAATTTTGTAGAAAGTAAAAAAGGGCTGGTTTCTATATAGTGCTCAAAGTGCTTTATACAACTTCCCTCATTCATACTCACTCACACAAACACTTTTTTCTATGCTTTTTCTAATTAAGTGCTGTTCACACACGTTCATACTCGGATAGGTGCATTGGAGAGCAACTTGGTGTTAGTATCTTGCCCAAGGATATTTAGCATGCAGGGTGAAGAAGCCAAGGATCAAACCACCAAGCTATGACCTACTCTACCTCCTGAGCTACAACAACCCCAAAAAAGCATTTGTTCCCTATCTAGGTGCCTCTTAATAACAATCAGCCTTCTCATTATGTAAACACAATCCAGTACAAAGGGAATATAGTAATTTTAACCATTGTACATAGGAATGTCAAACATCTGTATTATTACTCCCATTTTTCTTCATCTGGCATACTATACAAAGGCCTCAAAACTGAATTACCTTTTTAAAATATCTGACATTACGTATAACTTACCAGGTTTAAGTCCACATTGATTGACTCTTTAAAGATTGTCCAGACAACTGTTTCACTGCATAAAGGTGTAGTTAAGGAGCCACTGTAGCGATAGTATTCATGGCGGTTCACATCGCCAAGCAAGTCATCAATGGAGATATCGTCTGTGACCTTCACTGTTGTACCTGCAAGGAAGCGAAAATGCACAAGTTGCAGTGATCTGCTTAGGTTCTCATTCAGAATTTTGCTTTTATATTCAACAAAGTACATGTGTGCTCACCAACTTTGTGGATCTTCGAGAGATAGCTGGTCAGTTTTTTCCAGGCGTTTGTCTTAGATGTTAGCGCTGACGTGGGATGTGTCTATCGAGACAGTTATATTGGATAATTAGAAAGTCAAACATATGGGTTATAGTTTAACAAACTTAAAAAATTAAAACATTAAAAAACACACCGTTGCTGTTCCTGATACAGTGCTCCCATGAGAGGTTCTCTTGGTAGTATGGGTGGACTGTGAAATGGACATTAAGACAAAGTGTTTACAGACAGCTTATGCTTTCTTTTTATAGACCTATCAATCACTTTAGGTTTTTTGTTCACTTTTCTCAGATTTCTGTGGAATTCTAATGATCTTTTAGGTCAAATGAGGAGAAAATGTACATTTTTTACTTTAACTATCAGAAATGGATTTCCGTCCTTGAAATAAAAACGTGATGGCACCTGTCAGTCAGTGGAAACTGTCATTTGGAATTATTTCTACCCTGTTAAAGTAGCTTTTTTTGACATGTACATGTTTGGTACATTTATTACAAGCAGTCAAAAGTGTTTGATACCAATACAGCACATATACTACAGTATTGTTAACAGTTTCACTTGTCCAAGTTTTACCTCAATAAAAAATCCCAGCACTGCCAAGCCATCAGGTGCCTGTAGTGCCTGATCCAGGGTTAAATCCTTTCTCTTGCTTACAATGTGCATCTGGACAAGAAAAAGAATTAATGGAATGAAGTATAAACAAACATAAAAAAAAAAAAGCTTAATCTTTGTCACTACCTCCATTGGGTATCTTATTGAGTTCACAGTATGCTCTGAGCCTTCAGATGTATCTGATGTGTCACCCCAGTGGAAGTGGAACTGTAGGATGGTATAGTCATGCTCCAAACCTCCCCCTGACACCTCCATCAAATTTTTCACCAGTACACACTTCACTGGAAGTTGTTTGAGAACAAAAGAAGAGAATATTACAAACATACTCTTTGATTTCTCTGAAATGTCATTGCAATGTAACATCTTGTAATGATGTAAATAAGAATGTTTACGTCAATCATATCCAAAACAATTGTGCATAAAAAAAAACCTTTCAAACCTGAATGGCCTGTGTTGGTGATGTACTTGATAGCATGCTTGTCATCAAAATTTTTAAATATGAAGGCATCAAGATTGCTGTCTGGCACAACATTGTTTGTGTTAATGTTGATGGGTGACTGATATGTACCACCACAGTGGGAGCCGGGCAGAAGGTGCCAAGAAGGTGGAGTGTCAGCTATTTGCAGAAAACATTTTTAGGACAAGTCAAAATCAAAATGGAGTATAACCTGCATAAAACTCTACAGCTAAATGTGCTGATACATACCACAGTGATGTGGATCATAACACCATTCATCTGAAGAATGGGAAAATAGTCAGATATGTAATGTGCCAATTGGAGTCATAAAAATGCATGAATCACTTATGTGTTTTGCAGCTTACAGGGAGGCAGAGGAGTTCCAGGGGAGGCATACACATGACGTTTATGAAGAGGTTGTGTAGGTCGGTAGATATTAACCAGCTTTGTTTCCATGGGAAACTTCTTTATCTGAGAACAGATTACCAAAGTTTCATCCACTGTAATGTTACAATCAAAAATGCATTTTGAAATTGTTAATGTCTCCTGGTGCCCTGGCAGCACAGACAAACACTTCTTTACTTCTAGAGTATGACTGAGTAGGGCACATTCAGAGAGCCTGCACTTTGGTGTAAGAACAAGGAAACATATCTTTTTTTAATCATAACTGAAAACAGACAACATATCAAACGTTTTACATGGAAAATATACCATTTTAAGAAAAAAAAGGTCATTTTGAATTTAATGGCAGCAACACATCTTCAAGAAATGACACAAGACTATGTGGCATCCTCCCCTCTTATAACAACAGTCCAGAAACATCTGATCACTGAGGAAACCAATGCTGGACTTTTGTAAGGGGTAAGCTTTGGCCATTCTTTTCATGATACTCCAAATGTGTAAAAGATCTAGACTCAAGCCAGACCACAGCACCCAGACTCCTCTATATTATGAAGTCATGCTGCCATAATAGATTTAGTATATGGCTCTATATAGTAATTGGAAATATGTCAGAACTTTCTTGGAAAAGATGCCATCCAGATGGAAGAATATGTCCCTTTTAAACCCATATCAAGATTTTAGTACCAGTGTCGCCCTTCCGCATCTGCAAGTCAATTTCATAAGTGCTAATGTAACCCTGTACAAGCAGACATGCAGGCTTTTGAACTGGGTGCAAATACCATTCTAGTTGGTTGCTCTTTTCTTTAGTTTAGAAGCTGCAGCATCCATGTTGTCTAAGTTGTACCATTTCAGATTTTGATTTATCTGACCACAGAACAGTGTGTCCCACTTGGCTTCTGTCCATTTGAAGTTAACTTTGGTCCAGAGAAGACAGCAGCATTTCTGACAGAGTTTTAACCTACATTTGTGTATGGCATGGAGAACCGTGTTCACAAACAGTGATTTTCATAACAGAATCATGACTGTTTTAAATGCACAAAGCCTGAGGGCCTGAAGATCACAGGCATCCAGCAGGGATTTTTGGCTTTTGCTGTTTTGACCCTTCTGCTTTCTTCTACTGCTACTGTGGGGATTTGGTTGTGAACTGTGTCAAACATACAGCACCATCAGACTGCATCTCCATAGCTCAGTCAATTAACTTTCAATTTGATCATTGGTTAATTATGGTTTGGTATTTTAATCCCGAAGTCTAAAACGTGGTGAACATCAGAAGATGGATGTCTTTACTGCTTGTTTTATCAGCATACCTAAATTGAACAAAGACACTTTTTTCATGTCAAGATGAGTTGCAACCAGAGGCATCCTTTAAAAACCTTCAGCTCTTCTGAGGCTTTAGAGCACTTTACTCTACAAAATCTGTAAAGAGATTTTGATTTGCAAATTTGTGAAGCCCACTTTATTATGGGCCATTTTGCTGTTATGTCAGTGTACTGTTCATGTGATTCTGCTGTACTGCCAGACAAGATCAGCTATGGTAGATTTTCTAACATATGAATACAAAAAAGCACAAAATTAGACCTGATGTCATAAAAAGTAGCTGGTACTTGGAAGAGGCTACTGGGGTTAGTATAGATTTGTAAAACCACACCAAAAACGAAGTCTGAAAAGAAAACTTTTCTGAAACAACAACAATACAAACTACACTTCAGAATAAAATTAAATAAATAATAATAATGCACAAAATTGTCTAATATTTAAAAAAAAAAATTTAAAAAAGGAAATGCCCCACCTAATGACGTGTTGGTGCATTTAGTCACTGAGACTGTGAACTAGCTGCCTTATTCATAATGTAATCCAGGTTCTGGACATCTTAAATCTTGCCCTGACAATTATCCTCAATATAATTTTTAGCAAATCTGTTTTGAAATCTTACTGAAAGAAAGCAAATCAAAAAAAAGAAAGAAAAGAAAAGAGGGAAAAAATATATAGTAAATACAAAACTCTAATAATTGTGGTGTATTTCTTCTGTTTCCACAAAAATATACTCTCGGATGTCATCCTCCTATCATGCCTGTCAAATCCAGGCCGATGAGGTGCTTTATAATCTTACAGACTATGCACACAAAAGTGTTCTAAAAGGTTTACATACTCATTGATGCCTTAAGTTAAATTCAACGAGTCATGCATCTGCTGAGCCACCAGACAAGTATAGGGCTTACATAGACATATGTATGCCTCGCTAACTGCAGACAGCTGATTGCCATCAGGTAGATAAGGTGAAAAGAAAGACTTCACGTGTCATTCTGTTACATTTGCATGACTCAGAATTATCTGTTTATCCCACACAGTCACATGCAGTTTGCCCAACATTTTCACTTGGTGATACAGTCAACAGAAAAAACATAAACAAAAAGGCATGATTATCAAACACAATAATCAAAGCAGACACCAGCATGTACCAGGGTGTTCCATCAGTATGTCACGAGTGCTTGGCTGCATGTTTCAGAGTTTGCTTCTGCAAATGTTTGTGATTCCAACACAGACTGGATAGCAGAAGAATTCCATTTGCCAAGAGTCATTTACAGGTCAAGCTATTCCCTATAATTAAGTGATAAATTAACTGATATCTAATACATAAATTAATATAAGAAGCTTTTTCTTCAGCATTTTCTCATACAGCTTGGTTCATTTAGTTAGTTGTGTTTGTGTTAAAAGGTGGGGAGAACATTCATATTTGCAGATCTCCTTACATTCACTAAACACGAACTTTGCTCCTCTTATGCTAAAGAGAACTCACCAGTTCACTGTTGACGTGGATTGGCTCATGAAAGATTGTCCACACGACTGCTTCGGTGCAAGCAGGCGTTGTCAGGGAACCCATGTATCGGTAGAACTTTGTCAAATTTACATTTCCAATTAAGTCATCAATACAGATGCTATGGTCTAAACCAACCTTGCTCCCTGTGGAAAGATTAGAATGAAAGAGACTTGAATTTAAAAGGATAAATAAATGTAATCATAAAGTTATTTGCAATTTATATTCACTTCAGTCCATGTTCACAAAAGTCAAGAGGCATGGTTTGTCAGCTACTGTCTCACCCTCTTCTACTTCATGACTTTACAAGCTTTTATTGTTTGACTTCAAAAATAATTCCACATACAGATAAGTTGGTCAAACACAAATTTCCTTTAACTATTATTATAACTACAACAACAATGGCAGGTCATTCTTGTAAACTACTGTTTTCAATATTCTTTTTTTTTTTTTTTTTTAAACAAAAGCCACTGGAACTGTAGTGAAACAAAAGACCAACCCTTGTTGGTGAGGTTTGACAGGTATGATGTAAAGTTCACCCATGGCTCTGACATGTCCACAGCATCTGTTGCCTTTAGGGAGAACACAAAATTACTCCTGAAATATTACTTTCAGAATGTGGACTTCAACTCTACATTATGTACAAATGCTAATTATGTTCATGTTTAAAAGCCGTCAATGTAAACCAGTTTTGTGAGTGTCGCCTATTTAAAAATAGCAGTGTGGGTCTGGGGCATACAGACATTTATAAAAAACCCAAGTACAGCATATCCGTCTGGATGCTCTGGAGGGGCAGTGAGACCATCCTTCTGAGTGACTATGTGCATCTGGAAGAGAGTCCAACAACTTATAAGGCAAAGCAAAATATAGAAAAGGAGTTTAGATGTCAAGTAATGAAGAAACATTGTACCTCCATTGGATATCTGTGCTCATCAATTGTGTGCTCTGAGCCTGGATTTTTTACATCACCCCAGTGAAAGTGAAACTGAAGTGCGGTATATGTTCCACTGAGTCCACCTCCACTCACTTTAACTTCATTTCCTTTCAGTGTGCACTCGACTGCAAATGGTATAGATTGTTGTAACTTGGAAAACTTTGCATGTCTATGCAGTTTTAGTTAGATTAAAAAGAAGATAAACATATTTAATTATGACAGGGATGGCTTTGAAGCCTTTCTTGAGTTCTATAATATACTACACAAATGACATTCGCTATTACCCAGTGCTGAAAAATACTTTTTCTCCGCCAAATTTATAAAATGCATTTTCATTTTCATTATTAGCAGTAAAGTATCTCAAAAAGCAAATCAACTTAAATACTTGAGTAGTTTGTGTACCTGTATGTCCGTTGTTCATAATGGACGTGAAGACATCCCGAGAGTTGAAACCGATGAGGTTGAAGTTTCCCAGGTTAGGGTCAGTCGTTACATTTTTGGTCACGATATCAACAGGTGACTGCTTTGATCCTCCACAAAACCTATTAGGGAGTTCTACCCACTGACTCGGAATATGAGCTGTAAAATTGAAATGTGGACTTAATACCACAAGTCAACCAATTAAGTTGATCAAAATCGTTCATTCAAATGTTTATCGGATACTTACCACAGCCTTCATAACACCAACCACTTGCAGCGGCTGAAACGGAAACACAGCAAATATGAGCTTCGAATAATGCTCAGTCACATCCTGGATAAACTGTGGCTTGTTTTTATAAACATGTAAAAGTGACATGAGGGAGAAAGTGAAGTATTATATGTTTATGTTCAACATGAGTGGGACAGGTTGGTGCTAATCATTATAAAAGTAAAAGTAAAGCATTTTACTCACCACATTTTGTCAAAGCCCAGAAACCCAGGTACAGCACAAGGGTGGGATAATACATCTTCAAGGGGAAAATAAAACCAATCATCAATAACAAAAAAAATAAATCCTTCCACTTTAGATTTGAGATTTTAGGAAAGAGGAAGCATCTCAGTATTGTTCTCAGTGGAATTTTAGTTTATTCTATTAAGATAGAATAAATTTAAAACAAGCATCACAAAGCCCTAAAATGATCACTTGGATGAGATTTGTGATCCTCATTCTTTTACAAAACTCCATGAAGAAGCTGTCAAGATTAGACAGCTGTTCATATTACTGTACTCAGGGTTAAAAGTTTGACAAATCATCCTACCTTCACTCTTCCAGTCTCTGGGTTCCAAGTCTTATGAAGTGATGTGTTGGTTTCAAGTCTCAGATTAAAAACTTTTGTCCACTTTCAATGAGTCCATCAGTGACAAAGGGGTAAGAAACTGCTCCAGTACACTTCAAGATACTTATCTATATCTATCTATCTATCTATCTATCTATCTATATATATATATATATACATATACACATATATATATTATGGTAATCAATGGGAGGACACCCCCTGTGCATAAACAAAGAGCAGTATAGGGGAGACACACAATATGGGTGAAGACACTTTCTCAGAATGTGGTATTCAAATAGAGGCATCAATAGGAGTGTACCAGTTATCAGGTTAAGTCAGTATGTTTAACTATATTCATTCTACTCCGATGCATCACTTAGGTGCTTATGCATATATGAAATCATATATTTGATCCCAGAGGATGGAATAATTAAAGAAATGGACAAAACAAGACAAAACCCCAAAATAGTGCATACTGCAACAAAATGTACTCATTCCAATGGCAATACATTTTTTCTAAAGCACAGCACAAACAAATCTTGTTATGCACAAGAAGTTTCAGATGCTCAGCTTACAAAATGTTTCATAGGAAATAGAGCTGTTTGTCGGGTTTCTTTCTTTTCTTTTCTTTTACAATCCAGAAAAACCACCCTTAGTTGCTATTACTCCTAGACGAGACAAAGGTGAAAATATAAGAAAGGTCTTATTCAAAACACTCTGATTTGGTGCAGTGACAGGTCCTTCACTTTGTTTTTTGTATAGAGTTTATCATTTGTATTATCATTTATGCAAACTTGTGGATTTTTTTTTTTCTTAATCACTGAGTTGGACAACCAAGCCCCCATATACAGTGTTCGGGTCAAACAAAGCTGATGGTATGAGCTTCATATTCAGATGACATTTTTGAAATTGATATTACTCCTGCATTTCCTGTGATACTATTTAAAACATTGCACTGTATAGTTGTAGGGCCCCCAGGAACAAATTAAAGTCACTGACATGGAGATTTAACCTATCCATTCATGTGACACATCAATCAAAAATAATGATACTGATAAAAAAAAAAAAAAACAATACCACTAAATCTCTATTATTGAAAAGGGAAATGAAAAACGTATTCCAAAGTGCAAACTTTATATTTTAAAGAGAAAATAAAATGAAAGATTCATCCTACCAACAGGTGCCTATTAGCATTCAATATGACCCCAATCATGTGACCATCCACAAACTATTATCAAATAAAATAAAACTATTATACACAAAACATTCACAAATGTTTAGATCAGCAAATAAATTAAGACATGATTCCCACAAACCGCAGTAATTACACTAGTCAGCCAACAGTGGTGACAAATTTATTAAAATCCAATAGTCAAATTCCATTCATATATCAATTTATTAGAAAATATTGATAGGTAGAGGTACAGAGATTTACAATTTGTTATCACACGGGCGGCATGTCTGTTACCTGGTAATGTTTAATGTCAACCAGTCTTGTGTTTATACACGCATCACTTTGGTAAGTGAATCTACACAAAAAGGTTTTCTGCCCTTCATGTCCTCACACATTCATCACTATGCTTCATTAGGCCCAGTTCTCTTTGTGTTTATGCGGAACAGAAATCCAGCAAACACACAACACCTTTTTCCAAAACATTAAAGACGATGGCGAGATATGGAGTAAACTGACACAGTCAAATGAAAATGGTTGTTTATTAAGACATATGACTGTGCGGATCAGTGAAAGACTTGATCTTGACATGACAATGTTTATCATTTTTACAATTTGTTGGTCTTTATTTTTCTTATTTTCTTTGCAAAATCACTGACAAATGAACAAAGATTTTTTAGTTGGGAAGCACAGAAAGATTGCACCTGATCTTACTAATTTACAAAAAAATACATTATATTATTTAATCATCTGATGTTTACTTCTGAGTACAGTAGATCAATTTTTCCTGTTTACTTTGGTTCATTTGTCACAATGAGTACTGCCTCTTAGTCTGTGGCAGTATGTCGACAAAACAAGCACAGTTGTTTTGGTTTGATCTTAAAGACAACAAACCGCTAACAAAAAAGACATGGATCACAGGGTCCCTGTTTGATTGACAGAGTTGCATGTTTACTTGTTGAAAAAGATTTTTAAATTGTTGGTATCAAGTTTGGCCTTTGATTTGGACCATTTTTTCCTTTTTGGTAATCTGTTTTTTACACCTTTATGTGTGTTATGTAAGACTAAGTGCCTGAATTACCTATAGAGAAATATAAGTCATGACATCTGACATTTGCACCGGTGCCTTACTGGCTTCCGGGTTTTATTGTTTACAAAATCTTTAACCCACAACTTCAGTTTCTGAACCCAATTTATTGTGAACCATTTAGAGACTGTAACAGTTAAATCGCAGAAGCTAAAGGATACATATGATGCAAAAAGCAACTATGCTAAAGACATTTTTATTAAAAGAACTAAATTTTTTATTGGATAATGGCAAAACAGTTTGTACAGTGTTTTGCATTAAATTGTACTCTAACGGGATGCAAGCACAAGAACTCAAAAAGGACACAACATGAGAAATTGCAAATTGTCATAATGTTCATGGTCCTTTTTTCCTCTAGTGCAGTCACACATATTCCTATCAAGTACATAAAGCATGATATATGGAATTATGTAGCAAAGAAAAAAAAAATACAACTCTAAATATGCCTTTATTTTAGATTCCTGAAAGTAGCCACCCTTTGCTTTGTTGACAGCGCTGCAAAGCCTTGGCATTCTCTTAATCAGCTTCATGATGTAGTCACCAGGAATGGTTTCACTTCACAGCTGTGCCTTGTCAGGCTTCATTTGGGGAAATTTTTGCCTTCTTGATGAGATTGGGACCATCAGTTGTGTTGTGCAGGAGTCAGGTTGGTACACAGCTGACAGCTCTACTGGACAACTGTTAGAATTCAAATTATGGCAAGAACCAATCATCTAAGTAAAGAGAAACGACAGTCCATCATTACTTTAAGAACTGAAGGTCAGTCAGTCAAGAAAACTTTGAATGTATCCCCAAGTGCAGTTGTAAAATCAATCAAATGCTACGATGAAATTGTCTCACATGAGAAACGGCCCATGAAAGGAAGACCAAGAGTCCCCTGCTGCTGAGGATACAGTCATCTGAGCCACCAGCCTCAGAAATTGCAAGTTAACAGCACCTCAGATTAGAGCCCAGATAAATGCCACACAGAGTTCCAGTAGCAAAGACATCTCTACATCAACTGTTTAGAGGAGACTGCGCGAATCAAACAGCTGCTGAGAAATCACTACTAAGGAAAAGCAACAAGCAGAAGAGGTTTGGGCCAAGAAACACAAGAAATGGACAGTTGAAATCTGTGCTTCGGTCTGATGAGTCCAAATTTAAGCTCTTTGGTCCCACCCTCCATGTCTTTGTGTGATTTTGCCTTCAGTCCATGGGAGTGAAGGCAAAAGGGCCAGCAAGTGCTCAGCATCTCGGGGAACTCCTTCAAGACTGTTGGAAAACCATTTCAGGTGACGACCTCATGAAGCTCATCGAGAGAATGCCAGGAATATGCAAAGCAGTAATCAAAGCAAATCATGGCTGTTTTGAAGAACCTAAAACATAAAATATGTTTTGAGTTATTTCACATTTTTTGGTTTACTACATGATTCCATGTGTTCATTTATAGTTTTGATGCCTTCAGTGACAATCTACAATGTAAATAGTCATGAATATAAAGAAAAGCCATTAAATGAGAAGGTGTGTCCAAACGTTTGACTGGTAATGTATATATTTTATATATCTTTTTTGACTGCATGATTCATGACAAGCTCCTATATGTCTGTGTGCATGCCTGCATGTGTGTGTGTCTGTGTGTGCGTTCCATTAACACCATGCACAAACTGTGTCTCTAGATCCAGCTGGATCTCTGAAACCAGAATAGTTATTTTTGTTTTTCAATTCGATATGTAATTGTGAAGCTAAATGTCAAATTGTGCCCTTTCTCGCAATAAAAGAAGAATAATTCCCCAAATTCCTAAATCTACAGTTAGAAAAACTCCAAAACCTTACAATCACATAATGTCTTTGGCATAAGTAAAAAGATTACTTTATCAAATTTTGGGACTTTGGTAGAAATAATGAAAAGACAAAAAAGGGGAGAAAGAGTGAAAAGAAGAAATCATCTCTTACAGGAGAGTTTTAAGTATCATTTAAAACATAAATATGTCTTTGCTTTTGTTTGCAAAATTCATAGAAAGTTTGTGTGGGATGTGGTGAAGTCTGGTGAGCAGTTTCACATTAAAGCAAATGGACATAATTCCCAAGGAGCTCAGAGCAGAGAGGCAACAGTCCTGTAGAAACAAAAGCAAAACTATGTGTAAAGGCAACAGTGCAACAATAATGAATCTAAAAATATCACTGTGTTTTTAAACATGAATAGTCTTACTGAAAGAGGGATCCAGTCAGCTCATCAACAAGACCACCTACAAAATGTAAGTCAAACCAAAGTTAATGAAATCTGTGAACACACAGCAGTACACCCAGAGAATCACAACTAGCATTTACCCGGTGTGCAAACTGTGTCACAAAGAATGGGACAAATGTAGCAAGTTGAACAACCCTGGAAAACAAAACAAACAAAAAGGATTAACGCAAAGAGGAACTGGGCAAAATGAAGTGCTGTTTATTATTACAGCAGTTATAATCCTTTTTAAGTCAAGATGCTTACTTGGCAGTGCTCGCAGTGATCAGACTCATCTCCTTCCTCACACGGGCACTTGGCACAGTCATTAGAGCAACGCTACAAGATGGGAACGAACCACAACTTAGAGTGATTAGTCATGCATATGGTATATAGTCAGGACAAATCAAGAACACAGGACTTATAATGATGTGTGATTACTGGGCAGATTCACAAAAAAGTCTGTTATTTCCATTACATGTTTGTTTTTGGTTTTTGGTTTTTTTTGGGGGGGGGGGGGGTTACCTCACAAATGGAGCAAACACTACACAAAGATCCAGAGTGGAACTGTGGAGTGTCAGTAACTCCCTCCTCTTCATCTGAGTCACCTTGGTTGTTCTTTGTGTCTTTACCTTCAGACTCATCTGTAAATGGTGCACAGAATCAGGAACTGTATTCTATTCATTTCAATTCAGTTTTATTTATACGTCCAAATCACAACAACAGTTGCCCAACGGTGCTATATAATATAACGTAAGGACCAGGGAAAACCCCAATAATCAAATGATCCCCTGTGAGCAAGTGCTTTGGTGACACTGGACTGGAAAACACTAACAGGAAGAAAATTGAGAGGTAGCTATACTGATTGGTTGGGAATGAGGGGAGGAAGACAGGACAAGACACGCTGTGGAATAGAGCCAACTGTATCTTGTAGAACATTAAATTGTCTAAATAAATATATGATTATAACCTTATATGTCTTGAAAAGATTTTGCAGGAAATTCTTGCAAATTTATCGAAATAAAATACAATTATATAAGTTTTACAAAAGTATTCACAACCTTTGGCCAATGCTAACACCTTTTGCAACAATCACAACTGCCAGTTCCTGCTACTAAAACCATCCCCACTGTTTGATGCTACCACCGCCATGCTTCACTGTGATGGTATTGGCCAGGTGATGCTGTTTTGCATTCATGCGGAAGATTTCCATCTATGTTTTCATCAGACCAGAAAATTTTGTTTCTCCTGGCCTTCAAGGGCCTTTGAACAAGTGAAAGACTGTGAATGCGTTCCTGATTCACTGTATCAAAACGTAAGTATTCACATGGGTTTCCAAATTGTTGTGTTGGTGCTGATGATTTAAATTCATTTGGCAGTAATTTACAACTTCATTCATCACTTTTTCACCCTTTTTGTAGTTAACCGCTGAGAGTACAGTGACTTTGGGTCTTTTGAGCCTCTGTACTGTGCAATCCAAAAAGACCTTTTCTAGTGAGTACTGATTATTGCCATTTATTTAGAAGTTACGTGTCTAACGTGTAATTCTGCTTGATGCAATATTATGGCACAGATGGTCTCTTTTTTTGTATTATATTTTTGTCATAACATCATGTGACATGTTTGTTTTTACAAAATAGTCTAAGTAGATTTATTGTAAACAAAGCTAAAATTCCTACAGGTGCTGTTTTTCCATAATATCATTTGTTGTCATGTTTTTTTCTAGCATGAAGCAATGACTGAAATTTAAAAAAAAATCCCTTTATAACACCCTCTTTTGGACAAATCTCAAAGTATTCAATGTTTGGTGCTTGTTTGAAGTCTCAAAAGCTACACTGGCCACCAATAAATAGCTGGTTTAGATACTGTTGCGTTCCTGCTATTGCACAGATAATCCAGTCTATTTTAGGACTGATATGTATGACAGTGTTCCTAAAGTAACCCTAGTAAGCTGAACAATGTCAGAGAGCTACTGTAGAGTACAGAGTGACTCGCGGGGTTCCAAAAAATCTCATTATTTGTTGTAACTTTAAATACTGCACTATTTAGTATCTTGCTCACCCATTAATATGTTTCAAAATGTGTGCATGTTTTTTTTTTAAAGTGTGATTCACCATCTTCATCTTCAGAGTCATCCTCATGTGTATCCTCTTCAGCACTGTCAGCTTCTTCCTCATCTACATCCTCTCCTTGAGTTTTTTCATCATCACCCTCTTGCCTTGCTTCCTTCTTGTCGTCTTCCTCATTATTAGCTGGGACTTCCTCCTCCTCATCTGCATCTGCCTCCACCTCTTCCTCTTCATCCTCCTCTGCTGCATATTCTTCTTCATATTCTTCCTCTTCTGCATCATCCTCATCTGAACCCTCACCACCTTCTTCCTTTTCAACTTCCCCGTTCTCCTCAGAATCATCTTCTTCCTCATTATCAGCATTGTCATCTTCCTCCTCTGCTGTCTCCTTCTCATCCTCCTGTTCTTCTTCCACCTTTTCATCAGTCTCTACCTCATCATCATCTGAGTCTTCATCTTTTTCTTCATTCCCTTCACCAACCTCAGCCATTTCACTTTCTTCAGCTTCAGCCTCCTCAGCATTTCTATCATGGAGGCTTTCCTCCAGTTCGTTCAAGTCTTGGGCACTTACAGTAGCAGAGAAAGGGACCTGGGATGAGCACAGCATCACAAGCAGGAGACCTACCACCCAAAATTTTACAGGTGCCATCTTGGGAGAAATGCAGCTTTGGAACTTGAAGACGGTCTTATTCTGGTTACTTTATTCTTCCACCAAAAACCAAAACAGTCGATGGAAGACAAAAAGCTGCTAAAGGCGCAGCAGATTTAGGCAGTGTTCAGGTCTTTTTCCCAGGCTCCCGAGAGACTGTTTGAAAAGAAGTGTGCTCACAGAGAGCAGTGTGCCAGCCTTGTGCTGGGAACACAGAGGACACAGTGGAAACATGACTGTGTGTGGCTGTGTGTATTTGAGTGACAGAGGCACATGGCGAGAATGCTCCTGATGCCCTTAACACAGAGCATTAGAGAGGTGAGTGTATGCATGTGGTGGAGGGGGAAGGTGCTACTGAACTGCAGGAGGGGGGCAAAAATAAGAATATTTTTTCTTATTAGAAATTACAATAATTACATAATTTGAAGATAAAATTATGGTTCTATACACAGCTTTTGTTGTCATAGCTCCCAAACTATTCAGGAAAGAAGCAGAGCTTTGATAAATATACTATGTGTGGGGTTTTTTAGATTAATGGTTCGCACATTTTTGCAGTATTCTTCTCAGTATCTGCTATTTAATTTAGTGTAAACAAAAAATAGTGTCCACAGCAAAATTAATTTCTTCTTGCCACTGCTGAAGCAAATGAGAATACGTAAGGATCATGCAGACGTGCATGTACATGCAAGCAAGTGGAGAGGAAAGCACTTTGAACATGTGCTTACTTCCCAAAATAGCATTTTTTGGTCTTTTTGCTTTTTTTTAAACTTTGGAGCCAGCAGGAGGAGAACAGCGTTATAAAGTCCACACGCACAGTCAGCTACAATACTGCAGAGAGCAGCCAGGCTGAAAGCGATGACAGTGCCTCTCAGTGTGAGCTGCTCCTCCTGCAACTGACAGGTGACGCAGCTAACTATTTACAGTGAAGGCTCCTTCAATAGCTTGTTCCACTATGTGACCCTCAATGGAGCCATGGCAGACTGAAACTCAGAACTAGCATGCTTCTTTAACACTATCCACAACACTTATGTGCATAGTAGATCCAACTATCACAATCCCACATTGTGCACACAATTAAAAAAATGTATTTATTAATGACAAATAATAGTTTCTTTCATCAAGTTTACTAAAGTGATCACAGTCAAAAGTATTTTTTTATTATTATTCTTTATTCATTCAAGTCTCACTGAGATTTAATCTGTTTTTAAAGACATACCTGGCAAAGAGCAGAGCAGAAGTTTCAGCAAATGCACAAAGAAAAAGCTAATGCAGTCCAGTCCAGACAGGTGAACACAAAAAAGCAAACATTATTACAAGAGTGGTATTAAAAGCAGTCAAACTGGCCCAAAGAGCTCACACTTCTCACACATTTTTTAAAATGGACTTAAACTCCCCCATCACGAGTCTGATAATCAGTTGTGACAGTCTGAACTTCTTATGTAGATTATTGCAGCACAAAGGGGACAGGATATTTTAAAATGTCTTTTCACAACTCCATTCTGACCCTGGAGACAAACATTTGTATAATATTGTGAAAGCGTAGACTGGTTGTGGTTTTTACATATACAGACACATGGCTTTTTTCTGGCTTTATTAGATAGGTGCAGTGAAGAGTTACAGGAAAGCAGAGTAAGGGGAAGACGTGGCAAAGCGCTGCAGGTCAGATTTGATCCCAGCCCAGGTGCTTTCAGCCATATGGCATATGGTCACCTGCTCATCTCGGTGACCTAAACTGGTGCCCTCGACCAGACATTTCTAGATTAAAAAACAATTATATACAGAGAAGGGGATATTCAGAAATGGCCACTTAGCAGCAGCATACAGAGAACAGTGATGTACATAATTTTCGCAACTAGTGATAAAACATAAAGCACAATAACAAACAGTATACAGCCTCTTTAGGTGCTGCCCTGGTAGGTTTTAAAAGAGCAGATCACAGTTATGCAAAAAGGGAAGGAAAGGGAAAATGAAACAAAGTAAGTTTAATGAGACTGAACAACATCTAAGACTGCCTAAAGGAATTCAAGTGTTTGTACTAATCGAGTAGACGAACAATAGATAATTGTGTCATCTGCATAAAACGTGAATTCGAAAGAAACCTACATTTTACCCTTGGTTTCTTTTCTTACATAACTTGTAGGGCTGGTGTTACAAGTTACGTAACCAGACAGGCCTGACACTGTCTGGAATGTGTTTGCTCACTCTGCACTTTGATTTTGTGCCAAGAATTAGACAAGAGAAGGAACCTTTTTTGTATAGTGCAGTCACGTGAAACAGGCACACATCTTTCACTTCTAAGAATTTCTCTACAACAACATAATAACTAGATAATGATCTAATAAAATAAATCTCTGAAATTATTTAAATAATCAAAATATCAATACTTTGGTCTCATTTGTCCAAAAGACATACCACATGAGTTGTGGCATGCTTTTTTAACCAAACTCTCAGCAACAAATTCTTTTGTTCTCATACTAAAAATAAATGTATTATACTGCATAAAAACTTGATTAAATAGAAAACAATAATGCAGACAAAAATACGGCCCATATTTGCAGTGTAACGGAACAAAAGAAAGTATTAATGTGCGCTTAATATAACCCCTGATAGACAACATCACAGAAAATCCGACTACAATGTAAAAGATTTAGTAAGCGCTTTCAAAACGAAAGCAATGAAGATGTCATGTTATCTGCCTACTTACTGCAATATATTTATGATATACTACATATATAGTAGTATATCATATATTAATATATTGCAGTATCTGGCACTGTATCCATGTTTATATTCTAATGTAACAGTTGAGGGAGGATCGTGGTGGTGGAAGCTGTCAAATGAGAACGTGCCTCTTTCCTTTTTTTTGCCTCCTAAAGTGAAGTGAATTGAAAGGAACCTCTTTTATTTAAGGCTGAAATCCAGTTGATTTGGAAGACGATGGGAGGGAATCTGTATGATGGATGAAGATGAGGAAGAAAAAAAATTAGGCCTCCAGGTAAAAACAATAAATATTTTCAAATGAGGCAGCAAAAAACCCGAGTGAAAGCAGTGTGACTTTCTCAACATGCAGGCTGTTTTGTAAGCAAAACTGATTTCATAAGTTCTGGGAAGTACCTCGTAATGCAGGTGGGGGACGAGGAGGTTTGACTGTACTTCCTTGTGCTAAAGTATCCACAACCCAGTTGAGGACAGTTGAGTAATGCTCCATCTGAGAAGAAAGAGCAGAATATCATAAAAGTCCAGAATAGAATAGATTTATTCTTAAATCTAAATGAAAACCAAGTGAGAAAAGGATGACTTATTTTTATTGATATCAATAATGAATAACGGCAGAGATATATGTGTTCAAGCTTTCTGTTCATTGCATGTCTTGTCTTTGTGTCTATAACGAAACACAAAACAGATTGAAATAATCTGTTTAATTTCAGTATTTATATCAAATAAATATTATGTAGTCCCATTTGACGATTAACATAAAGTAATATTTTAATAATTGGAAAGCTCAGAGAGTAAAAAAGATTTTGTGCTAAAAGCTGTTATGTCTCCTACTGGAGAAAATCATCTTGAATAAGGAAACTGCATCATCAAAGACACACATGAGGGCAGCAAAGCCTAGCTTAGCTTAGTTCAAAGACAGATAAAATAGAGATTGCTTGCCTGGCTCCATCTAGTGACCAAAATCCACCTACCAGCCCTACTAAAACTCACCTTTCATTTCTACAAGACCACAATTTGTCACTTTCTAACACTCTAACCAATGTGCAACCAAAACTATTGGCTTTTTTCTCCAAAATATTAAATATGCATTACTTACCATCACCCACATTATCTCTGACCTCAGCCAACAAACAACTTTACATAAACCCAACTTAAACTGACTTTCTGCTTTATAGTAGGGGTTTTTCACATGTTCTATCTTTCTGTCATTATACTCTCTAATCTCTATATAAAATACTTTGACTGTGCAGACATGCTCTTTCACAGTATTTCTACATATGTATGAGGAATGAGTCAAAGGGTATTAAATGACAAAGTGAGAGCTTCAGAAAAATGCTTCTGTTTTACCTGAGCCTGTAGTCTGTGTTCAAACTCTTTGCTTTCAGTCAGACGTTTAAGCACATCATCTACCCTATATGAAAAAATACAAAGATGCATTTTCTTCAGAATGATGGAATCAACATCTCATTTTGCTGCTACAGTGGAGCATGAAGGTGTGCTCACTTGGCAGACATCCGTTTGAGTCTTTCTGAGTCGCTGCTTTTCTGGATCTTGTTTCGAGCAGTCAGGAAGTCTTCCTTCTGAATCGTTTCCCACGTTGATAATCTGTTAGCTGCCTTTGGTTCCAAGTCTAACACTGATAGAAAAGACAAAGGTTTGAAATGATTATCTTTCAACTCAGTTTTTGTTTTATTCAGTGCTAAGCTGAGGTCAGTTTGCAAATAAAAAAAGAGCCCATTCTCATTTAGACAGTGCAACTTTTAGTGAGCAACTGAGTGATAACAAGGCAGCAACTGTTATCAATGCAATAACTTTATTAAATTAATAAATTTATTGTATTACTGTGAACTAAGACTGCTGATACAATACTGACCAAAGTGGTGGATCTTTACAGAGGGCACTTTGTGGATGATCCTCTTGATAAAGACTTTGATGTGTGAGAGGATAATGAAAGGAGGAGCCAAAGAAGGACGGGAGTGGTACTCGACAATCAGGTTGTAACGCTGGAACTTCCAGTAGGTGTCACTGTGTTCCTGCACTTCAGAGAAAGTGTAGCTGTGTGGATACAAGCAGATCAGAGCCACTGAGTCAAGTTAAGCCATTCAGTTTGTGAATGCAGCCTCAGATAAGCCATAAAAGACTTGTTCTTTACCTAAACATGGCAATGACTAGGTTGATGAGCAGGATGTTGGTGACCAGGAGATATACGACTAGCAGAATCACTACAAGCCAGTTACTCTCCTGATTTTTACACGGCTCTTCACCGCTCTCAATCAAAGTCACATTGTCTGTGCAGTTTAGTTCCCGGCCCACTGTCACAAAATAGAGATAAGAGAAAGGTTAAAATAAGGGTTACAGTTATAGAAAAAAAAAAAACCCCTCAATTTCTGTGATGAATTTTAAAAAGCTGCAGTAGAAAAAAAGCAGCATTTTAAAACTGATTTCAGTGTAATAACAATTTTCTTATTTTCATGCAAATTGCACAAACACTTTTACCATCCATCTCTTCCTCGATGGAAGAGCCGTATCCAAAGATGTGCAAGTATGGCATGTAGAAAACTCTCAGAAAAATGCGATTCGGGTTTGGGTCGTAGGTGTAGATCAGAGCCTGATTGGCAACTCCGTACGCCAAGACCCACACACCCAGGAAGAAGAGGAAGAAGAAGACATCCTTCATCTGAACAAGAGGAGGAAATTGTCATGTTGTTGCTGACATTGTATTATTAAACACGTATTCCTGGTATAATGCCAACTGATGGTAACTTTCTCACCATATTTCCTACAATGATAAGTTTTGGTCCCAACTGCTTGTGAATGGCAAAAATGTGAATGAGGCGAATGGTGAAGACCATGTAGTCCAAACAAAGGACATCTCGGCCAAATTCATGTGACCGGTGAAACATCCTGAAACACAAGCATAGTAATGCTGAATCAGTGAGGTAGCAGCACCACCTGGTGGCAAACCTGTAAATTAACCAGTGACATTTGGTTGCTAACTGAGGAAATGTTTTAAATTTAAGTGACTAAAAACTAAGTATTAAGAAAATTATTTGAGACACACTTAAGAAGCCAAACAAGTACCACAAAACAAATACTGTTCTTTTCATAAATGTTACAATCATGCAATGACAAACTAAACTGTTTGTAGTGTTGTGGAACGTTTTTGATGGGCAATCTAAGATTAAGATATCATTTTTATATCTTGTCCATACCTGCAAATCAGTCCGACAATGAACAGGCTGATGGCAGTGAGATCACATTTATTCCACACATCCTGAATGTAGAGTCTGAAACTTTGAGTCCAGGTCGTCCCCAAAAAAAGTGTCTTGAAGAAGACAAAAAAAATAAATAAACTTAACAGATCGTCAGAAAACAAAAACTACAATAACAAAAACTATCAACATACTTTAGTATGATAATAGTGTTTATATACCTGCCTACACATGCACCTTGAAGCTTATTAATTTTGTTTATTTATTTTTGTGTCCATCTTCAACTTAATGCTTGCGAGACGATAGCATGTTAACCACTGTGTTCCAATGACACACATATTGTCTCTTTCTACTATGTGCAATTAAAAAAAAGATTTCAATTAAGTGGATATTGCTGCATTCAGTTGTTCACTTCACATTTTATACAGTTAAACATTTTGGCGAACAAAGTTCTAAGTAAGATGTGTCTCTTCACTCACCTGTCGGATCTCCTCACAAACGAGCGTGAATACCCAGAAGTACAACACACACTCAGTGGCAGCTGGACCTGAGGGGGGTGGGGGCTTGAAATCCACCAACAGCACGTAGGCGAAAAGCAAGAGAAACAGGAAGTACATCAGGACGTTGCCCAGAAATGAGGTGACCGGTGCATACCAGAACTGACGCCAGCGTGACACTATGAATGGACTTTGTGGTGGTCGTTGGGGTACGCCTGTATCAAAGATTATAAACACAGATAAGCAGGTGACTAAAAATGACAGCATATCGAGCAAGAATCAGATGACTCTTTAAACAGGACTCACCTTTAATGGCATCACTCTTTTGACCTTCTGAGTCAACTTCACTGACATATTAAAAAAAACATTTTAAAGTAAATTAGTAGACTAATGCAAATAAATAACAAACTGATGTTTTACATATTAATACTGTAGAGTGCGGGTAGAAATATTACTGCTGCTTGATGTCAGTGAAAGAGAAGACAGTGGTCCCATAAAGACTGTCATTGTCCTGATCCAGCTCATCCTCAAAAAGCATCCTCTCCTCCTCTTGCTGATCGTATTGATTCCTGCGGGAGAAAAAAATGTGGCAAATGTTTAAAAAAATATTTAATAAAATAATTTACAAACCTCAAATTAAAAATTTTACCTGAAAGAGATGAGGTTGGTGTAGCAGAGGATGGGGCAGAAGAATGCGAGCAGAAGCTTCCAAATCTCTGTGTTCCTCTTCATATCACCCCACCAGATCTGGGACAGCAGAGACTGGAAGAGGACAGAAACTGAGTCCTTATCCATCAACAGCAGCTCACTGGCTCAACATCAAGTGTTTTGTTATTTTAGAAATATCATGCTATATTTCCTTTGTAATACTCATCTGCTATTTGAAATCATGGCAACAACATGAATTAAAGATATGACACACCTGTACGCCATCATTACTGAAGAAAAGCCGAGCATCAGCGCTCACACCCATCTGAAGACAGGTGCTGTGACCCCAGAAATGAGACTTTCTAATCAGCAGGCTGAAAGAACGGTTTTCATCACTCCGATAGCAAGAGCTGAAAATATCTGAGGTAAAGTGGACACAAGACACATGACAAAGAGTTAGATAGGTTTGTTATTAATGTGTTACATAAGCTGTTAAAAGGAAAATTCAAAGGGCTCTTTGTGAAACTTAATATCTAATTATTATAACATCAACAGTAGCAGACAGTTGTAGTTATTGTCTCACCATGAGCCAGGTTCTCAAACTTCTGCGCCAGTTCTTTCATGGAAAGTTTGGTTTCAGTCTCATCCTCCCGTTTGGACAGTTCTCTGAGTATCTTACAGCCACCAAGAGCACTCAGGACTGCCTCACCTGCCTGGAAAGGAGAGCAAGCAATAATATATGTTCTGATTATTTTTCTTAAAGGAACACTTTGAAAACTCATTAGATTTCAATAGGGAAAAATTATATCTGTATTGATGTGGACTGAGTAATGTGTTAGGAATGAAAGGATGCCAAAATGTTTGATGGAAATTAAAATTACTAACTGAATTTAAAGAAAATGTGTCCAGGGAGACAGGATCCTAGGTTAGCATGGGGACCACTCAGTGGTATCAATTCCTTCATCCTCCAGTAACTGCCAGTTTATAATCACCATATTATCCACTGCACCAGCATAACATCTGATAATGAGTCCAAGGATATCATCCCGATACCTAAAGGTAGTAGGGCTGCCACGATTAGTCAACTAGTCATGATTACACCGACTATCAAAATCGTTGACGACTAATTAAATAGTCGACGCGTCGTTTGAAGCTTTGCAAGATCCTGAAAGATGCAGGAATAAGTAGGATTCAAGAGTGTAAGCTGCCGTTACACCCCAAAGAAGAAGAAGAAGAAGAAGAAGCAGTCCCCAAGATCGTAGCTGTGTCCAAATTCAGGGGCCGCATTCTTCGGAGGCCGCATTTGTAGGCCGATTATGTTACAGCGTCGCGATGAAGGCTGTCCAAATTCAAAGACGCTTCCAAATGCGGCCGAAAAATGTGTCCTTCATTTCCCCAGATTTGAAGGTGTCACTACCCGATCTGTAGCGGAAGGGAATCAGGTCAGGTGTATCCTTCATGGCCCAGCATATCCCAGAATTCATAGCGTGGCCCAGTTTCCAACAATGGCGGCAGCTACTTAGTTTAAATATTACCCTAATTACTCTTTCTGGGTCACAAAATAAACTTTTAAGATATTTTCAGTCGAGAATGTAGCTGTGCAAACTTCAAATATCTGCTCAGTTTATCAAGACATCACATATTTGCAAAAGTGCTCCGACGTTTTTGGAGACGTCTGTTACCCACCAGCTCGATAGATAGCCGGGGTTCAAGGCTCACTAGAGCCAGCGAGAACAGCGAACTCTTGGCAAATCGTTTTCAGACCCCCGCGATCTTTGGCTACTCAGGTTAAACATGATATATAAGTCACTTAGATAATGTAAAAATGTTATTGTTTGGCTTTTTTCAGTGTTTTATTTGTTCCTGAGTAAATCGGTTTGGCTGAGATTAAAGTTATAGTTTTCACACAGCTGAATAAACATCAAACAGAACTGATTAAACAGAAGTGTGAGATGGTCACGAATTTACTCCAATGTCCTGTTATATTTTAGGGGGCAAAGAGCAGACGGCTGAGTTTATTAAACACCGCCAAGAGAATCAGTAAATTTCATTAAAATTTAATAAACTATCAACTTGTCTTTATTTTTAGTTAGCACATCCCTTAAAAACTTCAAGCTGTAAACTAATGAAAGTTATATAAGAGCAGATGCATGCTGGTGCAATAAGCTGTACGTTTCACGTCCAATGGATGCATGATCTGATTAGTCGACTAAATGCAAAAATAATCGGTGACTAGTCGACTATCAAAATAATCGTTTGTGGCAGTCCTAAAAGGTAGTAAGTGCAGTAAGTGCTGAATATATCGACTATCGACGATGGCTCAGTTCGTTTTTACAAGGGCGATTTATTTATTTATTTGCCCATGAGTAAGTTTGCTAATAATGATGGAGCTAATGGAAGCAGTCAACAGAAAAATATAATATTAATAGCGCTGTTTTAACAGCCCCCTCTTTCATCTGCGAGCAAATGCACCTTCCTTAGTGTGCGCCCCAATTCAGAGATTAATTTACTCAAACTCATAACCAAAAGAAAGGCAGTAGCCTATGTTCAGAAAAAAAAAAAAAAAAAAATTTGGATGGTGGACACATACATGCTCATGCAAGTTAGTTGTATTTGAGTCCTTTAATCGCACTATATGTCTGCACAAGCGGCACATCGCTTTGGTTACATCCTTAGGTTTACTTCTTTCATCCAGTATCAAGCCAAAGAAATCCCAAATTAGCGACTTTATTTTTTGTTTAGGAATTAGTTCATCCATGTTTGGTCTTCTTCTGTGTTGTAAGCACGCAAATCAGTCCGTGCATGATTACATTGCTCCGCCCATCAAAAAAGTCTGTGCATGCGCGAATATATTGCACACTGTCGATTATTTGATTGGCGATTGTAGGTTGGAAATTTTTGACATAACGCCCAACCCTACTGCCTAGCCCAGGGGTCGGCAACCCGCGGCTCCGGAGCCGCATGCGGCTCTTTAGTCCTTATAGTGCGGCTCCGCGTGGTTTGGGAAAATAAATTAGAAGTATTTCGCTGAAGTGTATTTTATTTATGTTAGTTCTTTTAAACTTGTAGTTCTAAATTGGAAGATTATTGTGATATTGAAATATAAATATAAAATTATATTCTATTATTTTTTCCTCGCTCAATATAAGCGTCACACTCGCGGAAGCCGGTATTCCCGCCGAAACACCGTGCATTTATCGAAACTTTCAACCCCAGGTAGGCCAATTATGGATCTTCGGATCCACATTATGTCAGCAGCTGTTCTCCACCGTGAACTATGTTAAAGACAAACACTGCTCACGCCTCACAGACGACAGATGACAGCTTATAGTCCTGCGTAAACTGACTTCGCACAGCACCGATTAGCAGACACTGTGAGCAGAGGTTCAGGAGCAGAAGTCCCATTGTAAACATATCACGGCAGACCCGACGATGTTTGCATGAACGCGCTTTTCAGCATCTCTTTATTGACCACTTTTCACACACGGCTGCTGTACGCGCCTACAGCCGGCTGTAGCTTCGCAGCTCACAGCCCGACACACACCACCAACAACAACAGCAGAGAGCACAGACTTTAAGGCGGCGGGCGTGATTGCGGGTGCCGCTCAGGTGCGTCCGCCTCCCCTGCAGCGGCGCTGCAGACCACGCCCCCGCCGCATGCATTAACAAGGTAAAATACATATTTAGGCAGAATTTTGCAAATATCTATTTTTCATTTTTCAGCAGCATAGAGCTTTTTTTTACCAATTATTTTTTAATAGTCAGGTCAAGGCTCCAAAAGCCCAAAGGCGATATAAGGGTGGCGGCTCACAACAGTTTTTGTTTGCTACATGGATCATTTTAGTTCAGCTGGGTGTCTTTGCTTTTGTTATATTTCTTTAAGAGTTCAAAATGTGTTGATTACATAAATAAAATGTAATTTTCTCTGTAGCACTTCATGGATTTCATAAGCAGCACACCTTAGTTCTTCAGACAAAGGTAGAAAACAATATATACAGTGTTATCTTCATTTTAGATGTCAAAAAGTATTTGCGGCTCCCAGTGTTTTCTTTTGCGTGGAAACCGGGTCCAAGTGGCTCTTTGGGTGGAAAAGGTTGCAGACCCCTGGCCTAGCCTGTAGAGGTTTGTGCATCCCTCCATAAATATGACTCCTTAGACCACCTGCTCTCATCTGTGAAAAGCAGGCACCAGTGGTATTCCATGGCAAAAGCCATGTTGCCAACCAAGAGTGCAGGGGCCACTGGAGTATGTTGGAGCCACCCTCATGAAGTCTGTGGTCAGCTGGAGGTCATTTAGGGCCCCAAAACAGCCTCAAAGCATAATGTTTCCTCCTCTCTGCTCGACTGTGGTTATTGTGTTCTTTGGGCAATAAAAAGCATTTTTCTTCCTCGAAACACAGCTCAAATCAGATGGCTTTTGGTTTTATCTGACCGCAGCACTTTCTTCCAAGCCTTCTCTAAATCATTTAGATGTTCGCTGGTAAATTAATATAGGTCTATACAGCACCTTATTGAGCTGGAACCTTCCAGGTGCTGCAAGAGTTCAATCCATAATAGCATCTTTTCAATAGTGTTATAGGTGATTGTAATCCCAACTGGCTTCACAATATTAACAAGCTCCTCCTGTGTAGTTTTAGGCTTTTCATGATCATCTTCAACCCATAGAGTAGATTTTGCATGGAGCTACAGACCAAGGACAGATTACAGTCATTTTGTTTCTTTCTTTAAAAAAAATAAATAAATAATGGCACCAACAGCTGTTACTATTCAGTCTTTAAGTCTGACGTCATTAGTTGTGCCTGGTCCCAAACTCTGTTGCAGGTCCCTAAGTCCAACGATCACTGCGACATCACTGAGAGTTAAAAACTGTCTAAATCCTTCCATCTTTAATAGAATGATCAGCGTTGCTGCTTTACCAGGTGAAACAATTAAGTTTAAGATCCAGGCATCCACAAAAACCTAATTTATGAAATTTAATGGAGTTAGAAGTTAGCTCGCTAGTTCCCATCTCAACATGATATACCATGTTCTGACTGAGGGATTTCCGAAACAAATTAAGACATACATCTCTGTTATCATTTCCGACATAAATGAAGACAGGAAAGTAAACACCAGTGACATTTGTAGGGTTACTGAAGTTTGGCTAGCTGGTATATAATGATGTGCTACGTAAACGCTAGCAACACAGCTATGTTAGTATAATATAAACAGTGAAGTTGGATAATGAACGCTAACTTTTTTCCACTCAATAAAAGTTAACATGAGGGTTTCCAAAGGTTCGGGACAAATTTTATTTTATTACCAATAATCATTTTAAAGCTCAGTTTTTAAAACCTTAAGATGTAATTACAGCCCAGCCCATGCAGCAGTATATTGATAACCAACCTCGTATTGTGGATGGATTATCTCAGTTGTTCTCCTGCCTGAAGTTTGGTCCATTTACAGCATCCTGCCATGTGATTGCATTTGTCCCTAGCCATCGTGAACCCTCACGTTAACTTTTATTGAGTGGAAAAGTGTTAGCATTCATACTCCAGCTTCGCTGGGTTTATGTTATGCTAACATAGCTGTGTCTAAGTCAGAACATGGTATATCATGTTTAGGTGGAAACTAGCGAGCTAACCTCCTGCTAACTGCTAACTCAGTTAAATTTACTAATTTCTGTTTTCCTGGATGTCTGAATGTTAAACTTAATTGTTAAAGCAGCAACACTGATCATTTTATTAAACATGAAAGAATTTAGACAGTGATGCTGCAGTGTTCGTTTGACTTTGGGACCTGAAGCAGAGTTTGAACGCAGATTACTCCTCGAGGCTCCTGACTACGGTAGCCGTAATGTTCCGACAATCCAATAAGCGTGCGGCTTCGTAGCACCAAAGTCGCACTAAAACATTTTTGACAGATTTTTGAGCACCGTGTGCCACATAAAATCGGTTTGAGGTCAGTAAGCACAACCAGAACTCATACATAAGGCGCAGTGGATTATAAGGCACACTGTCGATTTTCGAGAAAATTCAGGGATTTTAAGTGCCCAAAAAATACGGTACCCTAAAAAGTAAAGACTGTGTGAAGTGAGCAAATTTACAAATTCAACAGGGGGCTCAAAAATTATCCACCCCAAGTAAAATACTTTTTTAAGTTTGTCTCAGAGCCTTTACCATCTCCCAGAAGAAAAGGGCCATCTCACTGCGGTTCTGCAGTACAGCCCAGAGGAAGAGTGAAGCCCAGGGATGGGGGCAGCGCTGCTGGTGATATTTGGAACCTCCATGCAGAATCTTAGTGGCACGCTGGGATGAATTAAAAAAAAGAATAAAAAAAACTATTATCAGTCCAAATGTAAAAAAGAGATACTGTCACCACAAGTACACTGCCTGCTTCTTCTAAAAAGTTCAGAGTACCTTCATGGCTGTCCTTTTGAATGAAGATGACTGTAAGCCTAAAGCTTTATAGTAGAAAGGCTGGCAGGCATCACCCATTAAGTGTTTCAGCACCCCTGACACCTGAGGAAACAGGTGGATGGAACAGTAAGCACAAGAGTATGTTTTTGGATTTGTTTCACATTCTTTATGAATCTACTTGAGCATAACTTATTATTTTAGAAAACTCGCCTCAAAAAGGGTAAACTTCCTCCTTGGTCTGCTCTCATTGTTATCTGCCACCACCTTTGAGGAAAGACCCTGTTGTTCTGATGATGGTTGTGCAGATGCCATATTTCCCAGCCGTTCCTCTAGGCAGTGCTGTAGTAGCTGATAGAGCAAGGTCCCATCTGGTGCAGAGCGATAGAGGCTTTCCAGCCTGCCATAGTTTAAGTAGTCCACAATGTTCAAACCATTCTCAGCGAAAAGCCGAACAAACTGGGGTTTGTCATTGATCAGCGCATCTGTCATTGAGTCTTCCAAATCTTCGTACTGTTTAATTGGAGGAAGGAGATCATGTTTTAAGGCAGGTCAATATTTATAATGCCAAATAATCACATTTAAACTGACTTATCTGTCAAACTTAATATTACACATCTGTTCCCCTCCTCACCTTCCACTGGATGTCACCATTGAACAGTTCACTCTTGGCAATGTCAACCCTGTTCCACGTTACTGCTAACTTCAGCTCATCACTATAAGGGTTGGCCTCAACTAATGCGCGCTGCTTACTTGCTAAAAAAGACAAATACGACAAAAATTAAATTAAGGATAAAAAGGGGTTGCAGCTGTTATGATGTATAATTACGGTCTACTTATATATACCTCCCACAAGTGTTTTAAGCAGGACAGTGTCAAAGTCATTTGGACTCTCGTGCTCTCCGTGGTAGACCATAATCAAACCTCTATTCTGGTAAATGCTAAAAGCCTGGAAATAGAAGACGGGGAAAAGGAAACAGGAATGTTGGACACACAGTTGCAAGATGACAGGACAAGATGTAGGAGATGAAGTACATTGCACAGATGTTACAGCACCTGCTTGAAAGCATCTCTCATGTCAGTCAGTTTTATGCACTCTCTGTAACTTTTCTAGCCAATGTTTTCAAAGCAGAAAAGATCAAAACAAACAAACAAAAAAACATAAATAACTAACACAGATGCCAAAATGGGTTACCTCCAGAGTTCAGTATCTTGAGAGTGAAACGGTAGAGATTTCCTCATGTGTGATAATGCTGCCTGCCCATTTCAACTTTTAACCAGACTTTAGGATTGTACTAGGATTTATTATACTATTTATGCTATTTTTGGCAAGCTGTGAGCTTGTGGAAATTTTGCTTGTTCAGTTGGCAAACAGCTCTGGAGTTTTTAAATACAGGTTTTGATATTTATT
The DNA here is from genome assembly GCF_013358895.1 of Oreochromis aureus. Classification (NCBI taxonomy): domain Eukaryota; kingdom Metazoa; phylum Chordata; class Actinopteri; order Cichliformes; family Cichlidae; genus Oreochromis; species Oreochromis aureus. Next base: position 18,224,772 of record NC_052949.1, read on the forward strand.
CTATTTTTGTATTCTTCCCTGGTCATACTGGGGTATGATTTTATTGTTTTTATTCATGTTTGATTGAAAACAAACAGATTTTAGAACTTTTATAAAAAATCTCTGCTACTTCCTTGACTGGCCACACTTTTCTTGATGCTCTAAACCCATTCAGAAGAGTCTTTTGCTCCGCTTTGTCCACAGTTCCTTTATTTTCACCTATGATGTCACTTTTTTGATTCACATTCAACAATAATAGATTTATCTATTTTCAGCACAACTATACTTACACTATTGCAATTTAGATTAAGGTTATACAATTACTGACATCATTATATAGGAGCTGCTTGTTAAGTGGATCAGTTCTGCAATTACCTCTGGTAGTGGATCAGGAAACAGAGCTGCAAAATGCAAAATTGCCTGTTTCAATTTAATAACATATAAATAACCTATTAAAACTAACTTCAAGACATGTGGTCATTACCTGGCAATATATCTGGTAGTTTCTGAATAATAAGCAGAAAACTGAGCTGCAAAATGAAAAACTGCCTGTTTTCATTTAATAACACATTAATAACATAATACAGCTAACATAAAGAAGTGTAATAATTACCTGTCAATATTGCTGGTAATTTCTATGTAATGAGCAGGAAACAAAGCTGCAAAATGCAAGACTGCCTCTTTCTATTTAATAACATATTAATAGCAGGATTCATATGTGTTTTTCAGGGTCAAATCCAAGGTCTTTTTAAGCACTTTCAAGGTCAATTTTCAAGCTTTTCCAGCACATTACCAAAAACATGTTTCACTTCGCATCACCTCAGTAAGACCATGTGAAAATAAAAACAAATCACCCTAGGCTAACGTAAAGACCTTTGTTCCTCCTTTGTTAAAACAGCTTGACTAATACGAATGTAGTGTATAAACTCAAAACACACATTTCACTTAAAAATTAAGATGTGCAAATGTAAACAAATCAACTTGTTAGAGATATTCACCTACTCTTGAAAAAAACAAACAAACAAAAAAAAAAAAAAAAAAAAAACACAAAACAAGAAAACTGCACCAAAACCACAAAAATAATACACAGCAAGCCCAAATTAATAAGTCTTCTCATCAGATATTGATGCTTCTTTCTTATGAGAAACATTTATATACAAAAACACATAAATGTTTCTATTGTCTCAGTGGCTGATTGTCCCCTACAGACCTCAGTGTGCGCTTGAAGCCATTTACAATGTTACAGCTGTTTAATGTGTAGGTGCTCACAATAAACAGATTTTGAATGAAAGCCGAAAAACTTCTGTAGCACAAAAAATCTTTGTGCCCAAATAGATGATATTACCATTATTTCCCCCTAGGTGTTGCCAAAGGCACCGAGATAATATCTGAAAAAGCTGCACCAATACACAGAAATATAAACAATATTCTGTTTACTTGGTGATAACTTCGCTTTTAAGCCTTAAGTTGGCTAGTTATGTATCGGGTTAACGTTTAAAGCTTTCTCTTGAGGAAAGTAACTCACATGCTAAGTAATGTTAGCTAAGTTCACAGCATATTCCATAAATCACCGTGTCATAACTAAATACTATATTAGCGCGTATTGCATCACACTCAGAGCATTTCAATCATTTCACTAGCGAGTTTGATAGCTAGCAAAATAATAAGAATAATTTTATAAATTAACGTGTTACATAGACGTATCCGTAATTGCTTACGAGGACTCAGCTATCTTGTGACTCGAGAATGCAAACTCCACCATTGTCGTTTTCCATCAAATACTCAGTAAAACGCCAACCTCAAGGCGTGTTAATTTTATTCATCCATTTCTCTACCTGATAAGAAAACTATTCAGATACAGCAAAATACAGTTACACTTTCAAGCAATTTTAAGCACCACATCTGAAATTCAAATACTTTCAAACCCTGAAAAGACAATATTAAAATTCAAGCATTGTAAAGATTTCAAGCACCCGAACAAACCCTGTAATAGCCAGTTAATAACCTTTTAAAACAACCTTACGAATAGTAATGACTACCAGGAAACACCTGTGGCAGTTTCTATGTAATAAGCAGCATTTTAATACCATGGTCATGATAGCTGAATAAAACAAGTATCAGGAAGTCTGTAATGAACTGGAAACACTTATGCAAAATGTTAATAATTAAGTTTAAAAGATTAATACATATGAATACATTCGATTTGCAGAGGAGTTTAGAAGACCGTCTTTCACAGCATAGTTTATACATGGATGATAATACATCCAGGTAATTGGGTGGTAATAACTTACCACATTATTACAGAGCTGTATTTCCATATTATTAACCTCCAGTTTTTGAGCTCTTATTATCCCTTCACTTCCTTTAATGGAAAATATTACTTCCTTTAATGGAAAATATTACTGAACTGTAACCACAGTTTCTACCATGATATAACTTGATATTAAGTGGTTTTTACTTATGGTTTAGGACCAAAATACATCAGTGACCTCCTGACCCAGTATGAACCTTCCAGATCCCTCAGGTCATCTGGATCCGGTCTGTTATCAGTCCCCAGAGTCAGAACCAGACACGGAGAAGCTGCATTCAGCTTTTATGCTCCTTATATCTGGAACAAACTCCCAGAAAGCCTCAGACCAGCTGAAACACTCAGTTTATTTAAATCCAGGTTGAAGACTCACCTATTCTCAGCTGCATTTGAATAAAGCACCAAATCCACACTTAAGTTTAAATTTCTAAACCTACTTTTTATCTACTGTTCTGATTTTATCTACTGTTTTGATATTTGATTTTATATACTGTTTTGTTTGTTTGTTTGTTTGTTTGTTTGTTTGCTTGTTTTAATCAAATTCAAATCATGTTTTTGTTTTTAATGTCTCTGTAAAGCACTTTGAATCACCTTGTTGTTGAATTGTGCTATATAAATAAACTTGCCTTGCCTTGCCTATAATATATGAAATAGTTATTAACGAGTTGTAATACAAAGCGCTACCGAAAATCTTTCCTCCAATTCTTCCAAAGTAAAAGCTTCAGTACTCACCTGTTCAACTAGTTTGTCAGTTTGTATTTCTGAAGGAAAATGCTTCTTAAACCGTTCTGCCACTCTGTCTTTAAGATCCACGCTGGGACCCGCCTCACTGTTGCCTTCACCAGAGGACGGCACAGCTGGAGTTGAAGACAGGTTCTCCAAGACATCACTCAGGAAATCAGCCAAGCCCCCTGAGCCAGCCAGAACCAGCCAGGGGATGGAGTTTTTCAGAGAGAGATCCATTCTCTGACAGACATTACAAAAACCATGAAATAAATATTTACACAATTTGAGTATCAAATCGCAACACTTGTTGTGATTATCAATCAACATATAAAGCAGAGACTGTACCTTTAGCATGTCTGCATCCCCTGATATCAGCATACAAACAACAGGGATGTCAATGCTGCCACTTCCTTTAAAAAGATAAAACTATTTTTAACACTAACTTAATGAGAGTAGCACAGCAACTAACAAAGATACAGATGGTGCACCCTGTGATTTTTTTTTTTACTTGATTAAACAGTGGTGTTGTGGTTAGCAATGTTGCGTTAAAGCAAGAAGTTCCTGAGTTTGAATCCACCATCTGACTGGGACCTTCATTTGTATGTTTGCATGGGTTCTCTCTGGGCGCTCCGGTTTCCTCTTACAGTCCAAAGACATGCAGTTAGTGGGGTTAGGTTAACTGGTGATTCGAAATGACCCAAAAGTGTGAATGTGAGTCTGAACGGTTCTCTTTGTGCTAGCCCTGCCCCTGAGACAGACTGGTGACCTGTACAGGGTGTACCTGTTACGCCCTGTGCAGTAACTAGGATAGGCTCATAAATGGACTACCACTTTCAAAACAAGTATTATAACAAGTATTATAATATCTCACCTAATATGCCTGTGCGCTGGTGGGAAATGTATTCCTCCAGTCTGGCTCTGAAACCCATCTCTCCTCCTCTGCGACCCACACTCCCATCATCCACCAGCAGGAAGGCCTGGTAGTTGTTGTCCAGTGAGCAGGACTCCCGTGATATGTTTTGGACATAGTACCTTACAGGAAAGCTTCCCTGCAAAAGAAGAAAACCAGTTATTCCAGTGTTTCTTCCTGGCCTTGATCAGTTTCCACAGTGTCCTAGAGGCCTGAAACTTGTACATCCTTTTGGTGTGTTTTCATTCGAGATGCAAATACAGTTTGGTCCCAAGATTATCCAGATGAATAACAATTAGCATACATTTACCTGACCTTGAACACTCAAAGGTTAGGTCCACATAGTCTTATTAATTTGAAATTAGTGCCAATGAAATAAAAGCATTATGATTGGATTATGGACAGCTAATATTAAAACATTGAAAAACAAATATAATGAAATCTTTAAGCAAGATTTACAGTAAAAGATTGTATAGTAAAAGTTAACAAGCTATTCTAAATGCTTTGAGAAATGTGTAAACTCTGTACTACCTGAGGGTTGACCAGCTGCTCTCGTTTTTCCACTACGCCCCACGGAGCAATCCCCAACGCTACCACCTTGTTGAGAGAGACCGAAGATGCCGCAGCTGCATGATCTCTCACTGCCTGTCCAACACACCGACCAAGCCTTTCGCGCAGACCTGTAGTTAATATCCATGCACCTGGGAACAGATTAAAAATCAGTGTGAGAAAGCATTAGTCACTGCTTGGGATTTGGGGGTCAAATAGGAAAAACAGAGAAGTCTTTCCAATAGTGGTATGTCCTTTCATCATTTCCTCCTTTAGCCGTTTACTCTATGGAGGTCTTTTCCTTCACTTTTTGCAGACTGGGTTTGATGACGGAAGCTGCGGTGGAACAGTGGGACAATTTTTGCACCTACATGTCTACCTGACTTGGACATTTGAGCTTAATTCAACAGATGTTAAAACCTCACTGTTTTTGGGTTTTTTTGTTTTGTTTTGTTCTGTTTTGTTTGTTTGCTTCTTGCTTTTGGTTGTTGCATTTTTGTATTTGCCGTTACAAAATGCAAAATCTAATAAATACTTGAATTAATAAAAAAAAATAAAGGAAGTTCACTTAAGACACATTTTTAGATTGTTTTTGATTTTTTTTAAATGTCATTGAAAAAATTATGACAGCTTCTGCTAAGCAAACAGCTCACACATATTCCAGACACGCGGTGAACATCACACATGAGTTTGTCAGGAAGACTGTCATAGCAGCATTTGATGTGATGATTTTCACCTATCAGATGCATAAAGTTTTTACCTGTGCTTTGTGACGCTTTCACCAGTCCCTGTCTGAGGATCTCCCGTACCCAGGTCTTTATCTGTGTCCTGCTATTTCCACCCACAACAGAAACAACCAGGTTGGGTGCAGGAAGACCCCAATGGGTTGTCAATATGTTGTACACCAAAGAAGGCTCAGTGCTCCATGACAGGCGCAGGAACTAAGTTTAGAGATTTGACAGATTAAGAGGAACAAGCACATGTCAGCAATGCACAAGATTTAAGAAGTAATGAAAGTAATAAAAGTAATGAACAAAGGATGCTCAAATAAATATGACATCTAATCAGTACAGATTTTGTTTGATCAGTTGCAGGAGCAGGAAAATTCAGGAAAATTCTTAGTACTGCTTACCACAACTCAGGGTTTGTCTGGATATTTATTTCACTCACCTTTATAGGCATTGCTTTTTAGAACATGCAAACATGTTCAAATACTTTAAGACTCTAGAGCAGGGGTGGCCAACTCCAGGCATCGAGAGCCGGTGACCTGCAGGTTTTAGATGTGACCTTGATCCAACACAGCTGATTTAAATGACTAAGTCAATTATCTCCTCAACACTTCTTGAAGTTCTTCAGAGGCCTGCTAATGACCTAATCATTTGATTCAGGTGTGTTGACCCAGGGTGCTATCTAAAACCTGCAGGACACCAGCTCCCGAGACCTGGAGTTGTCCACCCCTGCTCTAGAGATAAAGAATTGTGCAAAAAGAAAAGAAAAGAAAAGAAAAGAAAAGAAAAGAAGAAAAGAAAAAGAAATCCACCCACATAGCTGGTCCTCTTGCTGGCTCCTGCAAATTGCACCTCTCCAAATGCATCAGTTGGTTGTTCAGAGGAGTGCTGCACGCTTTCCCAGTGGTTCACAATTGCAGTGCTGAAATAGTCTCCAAGAGCCACAGAGGCATGGTCATTTCTCGCAGCCCCACACTGACACAATGCACCATTACTGAGAGATGTGGAGGGATAAAAACATCACTATGAGAGCCAACTCAAAATACAGACATGTCACTATCAAAAGGCCGAGGTCACAGTACCTGACAGAATCTTCTACAAAGGTGCTGCACACTCTTTTCTTGATGGTTTTGGGGATCCAACTCTGAAAGCAGTTTTTAACAGTGATCAATAATAGTTAGGGCTCAATGACCCTTGATGCTCATTGATCAATAAAAACAAATATCTACATCTATATCTATCTGTGTTACGACAGAGAGACTTCATAGCAGGTGGAGTTATTTTTGGTGATGGTAGGTAATTCCATAGTAAGTACTTTCATGTTTTCGAAAATGTGACATGAAAGAAACAGACACAGAACTAATATATACATATATAGATACACACACGCACACACACACACACACACACACACACACACACACACACACATATAGATACACACGCACACACACACATATAGATACACACACACATATAGATACACATGCACACACATATAGATACACACGCACACACACACATATAGACATACACACACACATATAGATACACATGCACACACATATAGATACACACGCACACACACACATATAGACATACACACACACATATAGATACACACGCACACACACACATATAGAGACACACACACACTGCAGGCTTGCACAGATGTTGCATGACAGGTTTTTCCAAGAAGGTTGGCAGTGGGTCACTGCCATTACTTGGAACTTAAAGCGGAGAAACTTCAATGTATAGTCTTAACTTCAACTCAATAAAAAAGAAAAACTTATTTGGACTTATTTGGTAATTTTGTCTGTAAAATGGTCAGAAATCATACTACAAGTGAATGCTTCTCTGTTCAGGATAACCTCAGCTTTCAATAGATATATTATAATGTGATAGATAGATAGATAGATAGATAGATGGATAGATAGATGGATAGATAGATAGATAGATAATGACCAGTGTGGTCGCTAGTTTATATACCGCGTTCTGAAAAATTAAAACGTACAGCTCTGCTATAGCTTTCAACATAAATAAAGACAGAAAACTAAACAGTAGCGCTGTTTGTAGAGTTATTGAAGTTGGGCAGGGTGGTTTATAATAATGTGCTACGTGGTAGCTAGCTACACAGACATGGTTAGCATGATATAAACACATTAGCACAGTGAAGCTGGAAGATGAACGCTAACTTTTTTCCACTCGACAAACGTTAACCCGACGGTTCTCGATGGCAAGGGGCAATTGCATGGCAGGATCCTGTAAACGGATCATACTTAAGTCTGAAGAACAACTGAGATAATCCATCCACAATGAGAGGTTACACATTCATTTACTGCTGAATGTGCTGGGCTGTAGGTAGATCGTAAGGTTTTAAAAACTGAGCTGAAAATGTAAAATGGGTTGGCAGCCGTGGTAAATAGGTTGTTTGAGGTGGGGTTTTTTGCTATCATGCCAGCATGATATCACAACAACAGCTGCAACAATCTTAAGGAAAGCGACCCACCTGGCTCTTCTCGTTTTCGCAGGTATTGTCTGTGTTGTCGCCTCCTCCCCCTTCTCTATCTCCTTCTTCTGGTCCTGTGTTGATCATGATTCCTGTTCTGTCATTCTCAGTGAGAAATTTGTGCAGAAGGACTAAAACAATTTCTTTCTGACCATTGCCCCACTATTGAAACCCTGTTGCCTGCCTCTGCAGTCTCTCTGTGTGTATAAAGAAAACTAGGTGCAGACAGCACACAGGTAAGGGTGTGGCTTCACAGATATAATCCCTCCTAACTATGAAAACAGGAAGAGCCAGTCAGTAGAACAAACTCCACTGCCTTGGAGTCTGAGCTGGGTTAATATTTTTTGCAATACTTCCTCATCCCCTTATCACTCACTGGTATCTTATGGGGTGAAAGTGAATACCTTCAGTAACACATTTAAACACCACTGAAGCAGACAGACAGCTAAACATGCTCAAGCTTGTGTTCTCTGAATGTTACTGGAGCTCAAAAATACAATGCATTCTGTAGAGAGCCTATTAGGTATGTGTCTGCGCTGTGCTCACTCAAAAAGCCAGATGATTTTTATCCTTCACCAATGCCTTTTCTTTATTGTGACGAATTTTGAAACCCAAGTTAAACTTCATATTTATAATTGCTCGGCAAATGATTACTTGCTGTAGCTGTTTTACCACTATTTCAAGAATGCTTGAGATAAGGAGGAGATTGGACATTGGTCTATAACTAACCAAGACATCAAATCATTGCATAGTTTATTTACATTTTATACACTTTTTTGAAATTGGGGATGTGTCATGTGCTGATAGGTAAAACCTTAGGTTTAAAGGGTGTGCATTGTCCCTTTCACATAACTGTAAATGTATAACAGGACCCAGTAGCTAATTAGGTTCGAACTAGGCTACAAATAGAAGTATACAGCAACCCCGTGTGTGTCCAAAAGAAACAAACCCTGCCTTTTAGCAACTGCTACTGACATCCAATGATACGCCTGCAGCCAGGCTAGTTATTATTACTAATTAAATGCTTAAACATTGTTGAAATAGGTTTATTATTTTGCATTTCTAGTAAACATTCATTTATTATTAGGTATGAAAACTTTATATTTAAAGAACAAGAATGCAGGCATACCAATACAATTCATATATTTAAAGTGTAACTGAACTGAAAAAAAGTATTGTGATGCTCATAATCTAACTTTTATTAGACATTATTACAGATTACATCAGAATACTTTTTAAAATTCCAAGAGTGTCTTTAAAACTAAAGCAATGAAGATGTCATGTCATTTCCTAACTTAATGCACACACACACACACACACACACACACACACACACACACACACACACACACACACACACACACACACACACACACACATATATATATATATTACATTGCATTGGCTAAATACTTTTTTTATTTTTTTGCTTTGTAAGCATTGGTAACAGTTCAGTGAGGCTCATGGTGGCAGACTGCAACTAACGTTGTCAAAAGGGAGCGTGCTCCTTTTGTGTTTTTTCTTGAACTTGAATGAAGTGAAGGTGTTCTCCTTGATTTAAAGCATAATTGAATCAAGTTGAGCTGGAAGGGGAGGGTAACACGTCTGTGTAGAAGAACAGATAAAATAATAAAAGTGAGAGGGACCAATTTTAGCACAAACAAAATGTAATATAAATATTTTTAAAATGAGATTAGGCTAGCTGAGTTTGTATTGAAAGCAATATTGGAATATTGCAGGTTGTTTTGTAATCACAAGTACCTCGTGATGCAGGTGGGGGGCGAGGAGGTTTGAATGTGCTTCCTTGTGCTAAAGTATCCACAACCCAGCTGAGGGCACTAGAGCAATAATCCATCTGGAAATAAAGAGCAGAATAACATAAAGCTTTATCTGAGAGAATAGCCATTTTTAAACCTCAAGAAAAATCACTTAGGAAAAAATTAGTTTTTTTTTATCTCTCTGACAACTCATTACATCCTTTCCTTTCAACCTGTTATGTGGCAGGTCTCATCTGTAGGCATTGGAGAAGTTATTGTGGCCTGTTTCCAAGCAGTGACAGTGGCAAAGCCTTTCCCCTGTTTGCCAGTGCTACATAAAAGCCCTCAGTTCAGTTCTTGAATGGCTCTCCTCTCTCAGACACATTTTTTTAGAATTTGGTTAGAAATTGGTTTTCTTTTCTGCGCTAGATAGTATTGCCTACACAATTTCTTTCCACATGCATTCATTTATACCACTGATTGCACTAAGGTGGTTAGTTTAAGTTCTGCCTCTGTTTCTTTCATGTGACATTCTCCAAACCATGAAAGTACTTACTAAAGAATTACTTACCATCACATAAAATAACTCTTACATCAGCCGGGAAACAACTTCACATTATCCAACCTGAAACTGTCTTTTTGCTGTACAGTAGGGATTTTCCCTATTTTTCAACTTCCTCTTAATGTAATGTGCCAACTGCCACCTGCTATGAAGTGCTTTAACCTTTATATAGAATAGTTTAACTCTGCAGACATGTTCTTTCACAGCAGCTCCACGTATGTATCATGAATGAATCAAAGGGTACAAAATGATAAGTTGGAGCTTCAGTTTTACCTGATTCTCCAAAGACCGTAGCCTGTGTTCAAAGTCTCTGCTTTCACTCAGATGTTTAAGCACACCATCTACCCTATATAAACAAAGATACGTTTACTTCAGAATGATGGAGTCACAAAGTAATAAATAATGCTGCTACAGTGGAGGATGAAGGTGTGCTCACTTGGCAGACATCCGTTTCAGTCTTTCTGAGTCGCTGCTTTTCTGGATCTTGTTTTGAGCAGTCAGGAAGTCTTCCTTCTGAATCGTTTCCCATGTTGATAATCTGTTTGCTGCCTTTGGTTCCAAGTCTAACACTGATAGTAAAGACCAAGGGTTGAAATGATTACCTTTCAACTCAGTTTTCATGCTTTCATCGCTGCTAAACTGAGGTCAGTGAGCAAGTAAACAAAAAGCCTATTCTTTTAACTCGGCACTGCCATTTTCAGTTAGTAACTGAGTGATAACAAGGCAGACACTGTTTAACCAAAACCCACAATTACCAAATAAAATTTAGAAGACATTTAAGAAATTACCTAATTCTAATCATGTGTAGATTCCTCACTCAGCGTTTGATTTTTTGGAGGTAAGTAACAAAAACTTATTAGAGTAACACCCCTGATCCAATACTGACCAAAGTGGTGGATCTTTACAGAGGGAACTTTGCGGATGACCCTCTTGATAAAGAGGTTGATGTGTGAGATGATAATGAAAGGAGGAGCCAAAGAAGGACGGGAGTGGTACTCAACAATCAGGTTGTAACGCTGGAACTTCCAGTAGATGTCACTGTGTTCCTGCACTTTAGAGAAAGTGTAGCTGTGTGGATACAAGCAGATCAGAGCCACTGAGTCAAGTCAAACCATTCAGTTTGTGAATGCATCCTCAGATATAATAAAAGACTTGTTCTTTACCTAAACATGGCAATAAGCAGGTTGATGAGCAGGATGTTGGTGACCAGGAGATATACGACTAGCAGAATCACTACCAGCCAGTTACTCTCATGATTTCTACACGGCTCTTCACCGCTCTCAATCAAAGTCACATTGTGTGTACAAGTGATATCCCAGTCCTTACCCACTGCAATAAATTGGAAAGGTAAGAAATGGTTAAAATTATAATAACACTCAATTTCAAATTTCTGTGATGAAAGTAGGTTCCAGGAAAGTGCAGCATTTTAAAAGAAATTTCAGCTTTAACACAGATTTTCTTATTTTTATGCCAGTTGCACAAACACTTGTACCATCCATCTCTTCCACAGGGATCTGTCCAAAGATGTGCAAGTATGGCCTGTAGAAAACTCTCCGAAAAATGCGATTCGGGTTTGGATCGTAGGTGTAGATCAGAGCCTGATTGGCAACTCCATACGCCATGAGCCACACGCCCAGGAAGAAGAGGAAGAAGAAGATATCCTTCATCTAAACAAGAGGAAATTGTGATCTTGTTGTTGCTATTATATATGTAAACATAATGAGTGTACCGCAGTTGTAATGCCAACTGATACAGGGCGCCGTTTGTAAAGTGAAACATGCTGAAATTAACTGTAACATTTTTCCACATTTAGCTCAAGACCTTACAAAAACATGTTTTTTTGAGTCATTTTTTACAACATTTTGTAAAATATTTGTAACTTTACATATTTAAAACACAATTTTAAATGTTAAATCTAAATGTTAAATGTTAAATCTAAACATTATATTTAAATCTAAATGTTAAATGTTAAATCTAAATGTTACAGGAAACTAAATATTTAGCTAACATGCAAATTTATTGTACGGATCAACGGAAATACCAAAATTAAAGCGTTACGACAACCTCAGGTGCAAAAGTGTGCCGGTAGTGGTCAGATTGTGCCTGCTCTCCCCTGATGGTCACTTCTCAACGCCATGAGTTGCTTCACTTCTTGCCTACCAGCACGTCCAGCGGTTTAGCTGAAAACATTGGAAGATCCATTTTGTCGGCCATCCAAAGGTTCAGCAGTAGTGGACTCTCAGCAGCTGCAGTCTCCGCTTCACAATCGCTGCAGCACAAGTCCAGATAAATCGCTGGACATCCTCGTAGGTAAGAAGTGAAGCAGCTCATAGCATTGAGAAGTGACCGTCAGGGGAGAGCAGACACAATGTGACCACTACCGCACACTTTTGCACCAGAGGATTTCGTAAAGCTTTGATTTTGGTATTTCCGTTGATCCGTACAATAAATTTGCATGTTAGCTAAATATTTAGTTTCCTGTAACATTTAGATTTAAATATAATACTCAGATTTAACATTTAGATTTAAATATAATATTTAGATTTAATATTTAACATTTAGATTTAATATTTAACATTTAGATTTAACATTCAACACTTAGATTTAACATTTAGATTTAATATTTAAAATTGTGTTTTGAATATGAAAAGTTACAAATGTTTTTGGAAATGTAAAAAATTACTCGAAAAAAAATGTTTTTGTAAGGTTTTGAGCTATGTTAAAAATGTTGCCGTTAATTTCAGCATGTTTCACTTTACAAATGGCGCCCCATAAACTGATGGTAATTTTCTCACCATCTTTCCTACAATGATGATTTTTGGCCCCAACTGCTTGTGAATGGCAAAAATGTGAATGAGACGAAGGGTGAACACCATGTAGTCCAAACAAAGCATATCCCGGCCAAATTCATGTGACCAGTGGAACATCCTGAAACACAAGCACAGTAAAGCTGAATCAGTGAGGTAGCAGCAGCACCTGGTGGCAAACCTTTAAAATTTGTTTTTTAAAGGAGAAAATATTTTAAATTTAAGTGCCTAAAAGTCCAGTGGAAGATGAAAGGAAATTATTTATGCCACGCTACATCCATAGACACAAACAAAGGACAGCACTTTTATAAATGTTACAATTTGCAATGACAAAGCTTCATTCAAAAATAACATTGTGGAAAGTTTTTTTTTTTTCAATAATCTAGTATTGACATTTATTATTTTTTATTTCTTGTCCATACCTGCAGATTAGTCCTATTATGAACAGGCTGATGGCAGTGAGGTCACATTTATTCCATACATCCTTAATGTAGAGTCTGAACCTTTGACGCCAAGTCATCGTCCCCAAAAAAATTGTCTTGAAGGAGAAGATAAAAGTTAAAACAAGTGGAAAAAAGCTATACCAAACTATAAATAGGTGACATGTATCCAAATACAGAAAACCACTCTCCATGCACTGTTATCATTTTAAAGACCAAGTAAAAATGCAACAGGAATAAGATTTGAATTTATGTGATTTCTTTTAATCTTCAGTGCATTTGTTAAGTTATATGAAATCAGTAACAAACATTAAAATGTAATATTTTTTTGTGACACAGGAGCATGTTAACCACAGTATTGCAATAGCACTTTGGCGATAGTTCAGTTATTGTGTTCAGTTCTTCCCTTTACATTTTCTATAGCTACCAAAATTAGATGTGTCTCTTAACTCACCTGTCGTATCTCCTCACAAACGAGGGTGAACACCCAGAAGTAAAACACACACTCAGCAGCACCTGGGCCTGAGGGTGGTGGGGGCTCAAAATCCACCAACAGCACGTAGGCGAAAAGCAAGAGAAACAGGAAGTACATCAGGACGTTGCCCAGAAATGAGGTGACAGGTGCAAACCAGAACTGACACCAGCGTGACACTATGAATGGACGCTGTGGTGGTCGGTAAGGTACGCCTGTATCAAAGATTATAAACACAGATTGGAAGGTGAGTAAAATGACAGCATGTGGTGACAAGAATCATTTCTTTAGTCAGACTTTCTTCTTGTAGTGAGTGACAACACTTATTCAAAGATGACTCTTTAAACAGGACTCACCTTTAATGGTACCACTCCTGTGAACTTCTGAGTCAACGTCACTGGTGTAAGAAAAATAAAATTGATTTAATTGTTAGACTTTAGCTAATGCAAATCAATAACATAAAAACAACAAACTGATGTTCTACAGATTAACACTGAAGAGTGCAAGTAGAAATATTACTGGTGTTTGATGTCAGCGAAAGAGAAGACGGTGGTCCCATAGAGACTGTTAGTGTCCTGGTCTGGCCCATCCTCATTAGGAATTCCCTCCTCCTCTTCCAACTGATTATCTTGTTTTCTATTAGGTAAAATATGTAGCAAAGGTTTAAAAAAATATCAAATAAAATTCCAAGCCTTTCATCTGAAAAAAAAAAAAAGAATTTTACCTGAAAGAGATCAGATTGGTGTAGCAGAGGATGGGGCAGAAGAAAGTGAGCAGGAGCTTCCAGACCTCTGTTTTCCTCTTCATATCACCCCACCAGATCTGGGACAGCAGAGACTGGAAGAGGACAGAAAAGCAGTCCTTATCCATCAACAGCAGCTCACCGGCTCAACATGAAGTTAGGATGTGTTATTTTTTGAAGCATCCTGCCATTTTTACTTAGTACTGAATTAATTTATAATTCAAATGACTGTACTGTTGTGTATTACATGGTCTCATTCAATGATAATGTATATTTATAGATTTGATTGTATAATCAAAGCTGTTTTATACAATGACCTAAATAAGTAAGTGTTAATAAACAGAAAATGTTCAATATTTTTTCATGCAAATATGACAGCTTTTTTGGATTGTGTTTTTATGTTTATTAACATTTGTTACTTATATGTTTAAAATGAACATTTGATACAAATTCAGATTGAATGCCCATGTACTACTGGAAATTATGTTAACGGGGCTGGGATGAGAGAGGAAATCCTGTAGATGACGTCAGTCTTGGCAGGAAAAAAACAGCATATTAGGTTAAAAACATTACAGAGGACCAGGGATAGAGGACTAGATCTGTTTAACTTTCACCACTACTTCTTAGCCAACAGGTTATAATACATCTCAAGATGTTTAAAACATAGCCTCTTAAACAAGCCCTGGGTAGACGTAGAACAGGCCTGTCATTTTTATTCATGCATATTTTGGTTGTTGCTCTAGTTTTTCTGCTGTTTTTTATTCCAACAGGCGTTAAAGCAGAGGGTTTTTTTTCTTTCTCTGAAAATTGTTTGCCATTTTTTGGCCTTCAGACAACAGTTCTGATTCCTTAACTGCCGTGCAGGACAGGGGGAGAAAAATCACATGAATGAGAGAGGTTAAAAATCTAACACACCTGTACGCCATCATTACTGAAGAAAAGCCGAGCATCAGCACTCACACCCATCTGAAGACAGGTGCTGTGACCCCAGACAGGAGACTTCCTAATTAGCAGGGTGAAGGATCGGTGTTCATTACTCCGATAGCAAGAGCTGAAGATATCTGAGGTAAAGTGGACAAAAGACATGACATTCAAGTTTATTTCTATAGTGTCAGTTTACAAGTCACCTAAAGGTGCTTTGTGTTGTATGGTAAACCTCAATTTGCAACTCCCTGTGAGCAAGCACTCTGAAATCTTTGAGAAATGACAAGACCTATTTTTTCAAGCTCAAGTATGTGAGGAGGGGGATTTAATTCTGGATTTAACAGGCAGCCAATGAAGAACCTAATATGAGAGGCATGGCCTCTCTTTCTCTAGTCCCTGGTTAGTACTCATCTGAAAGGTTTTTAGGACAACTTAATAGTAATGAATTACAATAGCCCAACATAGGGGTAATAAATGCATGAACTAGTTTTTCAGTATCTGTTTTTCAGAAAAGATGTTTCTAACTTTAGAGATACTGTGCAAATGCAAGAAATTAGTCCTGCATATTTGTCTAATACGCTGGTAAAAAAAAAAAAAAAAAAAAAAAGATTGTCACATTGTTACTGGAGGCCCCGGCAATGCCATTCAGGACTAAGGAGCTGGTTAGACACCATGTTTTTAAGATTTTTAGGGCCGAGAACAGTAACCTCTCTTTTGTCTGAATTTAGTTGCAGGAAATTAGGCATCATCCAGGTCTTTTTGTTTATAAGACATTCCTGAAACTAATTACTGTGTCATCTAGCTTCATGGATTGATAAAGCTGGGTATTATCTGGATATCAGTGAAAATCAGTCAGAAACATTTGAATTCTCAAGAAGAAGACATGGATGATTGCAAACGAGACATGAAAAAAAAATTCTGCTCGTTTTCTCCTGATCTAATTAAGCTACTTTGTGAGTGAAATGTGTCATTGGCAAAAGCCAGGAGAACTAACCTGCATACTAATTAGCTGCTTTTCAGGCAGCTGTGCAATACATGCTCAGTCGCCATTAGAAAAGCCAAAGCTGATCATGTTCTTATGGAGCCTTGAAACAATCTCCAAAACCCCTTTCATTATTTGAGACAATAAAATCCTTTTCTGGTAATACTACTGACATAGAGCTTCCCCCATGCACTGTTAAACAGTCACATCATATTTATGAGAAGGCTTTCACACTTTTAGTCTTTTAAACCTATGAGAATGAGTTAGTATCACAATACAAGTAGACGACTCAGTCTCATTCACACTTCTGATTCAGCAATAATTGAAAGGTTTTTTTTGAAACTTAGTTTTTACTTTACAAAAGAGCAGCCAAATTTGCAGCTCCTTCCTCTTGGAACGTCTTGATTCATGCTCAATCATCCAGGTAAGTAAATCTCCCAAGCTTGATTCTGTTCATCTGGACGTAGAGTTTTCAGTGGGAGAAACGTTTCGTCACTGATCCAAGTGACTTCTTCAGTCTCAGCTGACTGCAGGTTTCCCCAATCTTATAAACAGTGCATTTGCATAATGACTGAAACCAGCCCACTGAAGGAACAATGGGCTGTGAGGTCAGTTCCTTCATCATAATTATGCAAATTCTCATGACCATTGATCGACAACCACTGATCAAAGCCCACTGATCAAAGCTCATTGATCAAAGCCCACTGATCAATGGCCACGAGAACCATTCACAGAGAGTGGGAAGGGCTGCAATCACAGCATTGCAAGATGGTGAAAGATGTACCCTTAGACCCCCTTCTCGATTGAAAGATGGTCTTTCCCTTTTCACGTAAATGGCCTCCTTGACTCCGCGCTCAAACCAGCGTTCCTCCCTGTCCAGGATGTGTACATCCTCATCACTGAAAAGTGTGGGGGTAAATAGACTACGGAGTCCTGGCCTAACGAAGTAGCTCTGTTTATAAGATTGGGGAAACCTGCAGTCAGCTGAGACTGAAGAAGTCACTTGGATGAGTGACAAAACGTTTCTCCCACTGAAAACGCTACGTCCAGATGAACAGAATCAAACTTTGGAGGCTTCCTCTTGGAATTTCCTTTGTTTCTGGTATATACAGTCACTTTTACTAAGGTATTCATTTTGATACCAAAGTGTATGCTATTTGTCTATTTCTGTGTTTAGTTTTGTTTCTTACTCTTGGCCTGCAATTAACTGGTGTATGGATTTATATGTGGACGGGGACATTCATGGATATCCTCTTGTGTCTCTCCAAATCAAATATAAAGGCAAAAGCATAGTGTGAAGACTGCAGCTAGTCCAGGCATGACATCCCTTAATTCTGGGGACAGATTTCACCTCTTGTCAAAGAAGCTTTTCAGTTCTAAGAGCTATTGGTGGAGAGTCCCAGATCAACCGGACGTTTCTTTTAGGGACACGCCCTTAGAGACACAGGTGTGGGTCACTATCGAGCCGTACCTGTTTTCACACCTTATCTCATGGGATTTCACAGATGATCAATAGTGGGTCAACAACCCTCCTAGGGACACTCCCAGTAGGGCTGGGCCTCAAACAATTGTTCTTAAAACTGAAGAAGCTTCTTGGATGAGAGGTGAATCGTCTTCGAGAAACTTAAAAAAGTCGAGATGCTTTTCTTTCCAAGCTCCTAGGCGAAGCATGTGCGGTGGGTTGCCCAGTCCCGAGGCAACTGGGGCTCTGCACCAGCCGATGGATAGAACAGCTATCTTGAAATAAAGTATTGCTTTGCAGATGATCAGCTAACTGTTTTACAATTACCCTTTCAAGAATTTTTGAGATAATAGAAAGGCTGGTATTGGTATCTGTGACTCTTTGTCAGTGTGGCTACAGTGCTGAAAAGAAATCAGGAGTTGGTCTTATTTTCTTCAATAACTCATGAATAGTAAGAGCTTTATGGAGGGATTTTACAGAGCATCACACTAAACACAGAGCTTAAAGATTTTTGAGAAGCCATTTCCTAGGAATGTAAAACCATTGACAAGATAATCAACCTCTGTGGGAGTCACTCTGGGTTAAAGAAGACAACAGTGGAGGAATTTTATCCTTAATCTTAGTTACAGCTCATTCGGGAAGACTGCAATTAAATTATTAGTTACTGCTGTGTAAAGAGTTAGATAGGTTTTGCTACAGATGTTAAAAGAAAAATTCAAAGGTGTAATAAAACTTTTACAAAACTAGATAACAAATAATCACACCATGTGCCAGGTTCTCAAACTTCTGGGCCAGTTCTTTCATAGAGAGTTTGGTTTCAGTCTCTTCGTCAAGTTTGGACAGTTCTCTGAGTATTTTACAGCCACCAAGAGCACTCAGGACTGCCTCACCTGCCTGGAAAGGAAAGAGGGCAATTATATACTTTCTGCAAAGAAACGGGTGCAAAAAGTAAATTTATTGTATCTAATATGGTCTGTTTCATTATCTCAGTTCTTTCTTTTGAAGTAGTCTGAGTGGTAATGCAGACACAGAGAGCCATTAACACATTTACTTGCTGCATGAAGTCTAAGCTGGTGATAATTGGAATTTACTTAAAGGTACTATATATGTGTATTTTATATTTTTAGTTCAGATGCTGCTTTTTAACAAGATCTACTGCAAGCTGGATAGAAACTTTAAGTAGAAGCCCACTTAAATCCTACTTAAAGCCCTGGGCTTGCCACTAACTAAATTTAAATGCTTAAATGTAGCATGTTAAAATGCACAATCACAATTGAATTTGATTGTTATATAGTAATAATTTACTTATAGGTTAAGATTTAACATTGTGATATACATTTAACATAATCAACGCTTACATCATATAATAATGATTAACAATATATTGTAATTAACTGACTCCAACAACTTTGACATGTTACCACGAGCACCTAGCTGCACCTCATCCTCACAAATGTCCAGTGTCGCTTCATTTCACCTGATAATTGATGATTTTATTCAAATAACTATCTATTCATCCATTCATACACCGAGGACTCTGTAGTATATAAATCAGTATAAGAAGATTTTTTTAATTCTGTTTTTTCTTCAGGAAAAGCGCCACTCCTTAACTACAGGTTGGGCCATTTATATGGATACACTGTAATAAAATGGGAATGGTTGGTGATATTAAAGTCCTGTTTGTGGCACATTAGTATATGTGAGGGGGCAAACTCTTCAAGATGGGTGGTGACCATGGTGGCCATTTAGAATTCGGCCATCTTGGATACAACTTTTGTTTTTTCAATAGGAAGAGGGCCATGTGACACATCAAACTTATTGGTAATGTCACAAGAAAAACAATGGTGTGCTTGGTTTCAACATAACTTTATTCTTTCATGAGTTATTTACAAGTTTCTCTTTGTTCACAACCATTGACATGTCGAAGAGGTTAACACGTGAGGAGCGGATCGAAATCGTGTTGATATCTGGTGAACGCAGTAACCGGGTCATTGCAGCAGATTTCAATACAAGACACCCTACGAGACCACCCATCTCCCATGCTACAGTTAGCAAACTGCTTGCTACGTTTTGTGAAACTGGTTCAGTGTTGGATTTGCCAAAATGTGGAGGCAAGAAAACTGTTACTAATGAAGAAACGTCAGTGGCTGTCCTAGCTTCATTCAACAAGAGCCCACAGCGTAGCACTCGCCGCATGTCACTGGAGAGTGGCATTAGTCGAACATCCCTTCGGCGGATATTAGCTACTCACAAATGGCACCCTTACAAACTCCAGCTACTGCAGCATCTCAACGAGGATGACCCAGATCGGCGCACAGAATTTGCAGAATGGGCAAAACAAAAATTGGAACAGGACCCTCAGTTCACACAGAAGATTTTGTTCAGTGATGAGGCAAACTTTTATGTGAATGGTGAAGTTAACAAACAAAACCACCGCTATTGGTCTGACACTAACCCACATTGGATAGATCCCTCCAAGACTGTTGGACCAACAAAGGTGATGGTTTGGTGTGGTATATGGGGTACAACGATAGTGGGTCCATTCTTCATCAATGGAAACCTCAAGGCCACTGGATATTTGAAATTGCTACATGATGATGTGTTTCCCTCTTTATGCACTGAAGCCGCACGTTCCCTGAGTTTTTCCAGCAAGATGGTGCACCACCACATCATGGGTGCCAGGTCCGAGCATTCCTAGATGAACAGTTTCCTGGAAAGTGGATTGGTCATTGTGGGCCAGTTGAATGGCCCCCAAGGTCTCCCGATCTGACCCCCTTAGAGTTTTATCTTTGGGGTCATCTGAAGGCAATTGTCTATGGTGTGAAGATACGAGATGTGCAGCACCTGAAACTACGGATACTGGATGCCTGTGCTGGCATTTCTCCTGCGGTGTTGCTATCAGTGTGTGAAGAGTGGGAGAAGAGGGTTGCATTGACAATCCAACACAATGGGCAGCACAGTGAACACATTTTATGAGTGGTCAGAAACTTGTAAATAACTCATGAAAGAATAAAGTTACGTTGAAACCAAGCACACCATTGTTTTTCTCGTGACATTACCAATAAGTTTGATGTGTCACATGGTCCCCTTCCTATTGAAAAAAAAAGTTGTATCCAAGATGGCCGACTTCTAAATGGCCACCATGGTCACCACCCATCTTGAGGAGTTTGCCCCCTCACATATACTAATGTGCCACAAACAGGACTTTAGTATCACCAACCATTCCCATGTTATTACGGTGTATCCGTATAAATGGCCCACCCTGTGTTTTGTATTTTGTATTTTGTATTTTGTACCCCGCCTCTCGCCCTATGACAGCTGGGATAGGCTCCAGCACCCCCCGCGACCCTGGAAAGGATAAGCGGAAGCGAATGGATGGATGGATGTATTTTGATTATTGGAGATTTCAAACCAGCTGAACACAAGTAAAATACTTTTTGCAGTTTGTCTCAGAGCTTTTACCATCTCCCAGAAATAAAGGGCCATCTCCCTGCGGTTTTGCAGTACAGCCCAGAGGAAGAGTGAAGCCCAGGGATGGGGGCAGCGCAGGTCTTGATACATGCAACGTCCACGCAGAACCTTACTGGCACGCTTTGATAAATGAAGAAAAGAATACTTATTATCACATCAATAATTTAAAAAAAGAAATGCTATAACCACAAGTACACACTGTGTGCATATTCTGAAAAGTTCAGAGTACCTTCAGAGCTGTCCTTTTGGATGAAGTGAACTGTAACCCCAAAGTGTTGTAGTAGAAAGGCTGGCAGACATCACCCATTAACAGCTCCAGGACCCCTGACACCTGAGGAAACATGTGGGTGGGACAATAAGCACAAAAGTATCAGGTTTTCTTCACATTCATAATGAATCTATTTAAGCCTAATTAATGAAAAAGGACAGAATATCTTTGACTACAAAACTCACCTCAAAAAGGGTGACCTCCTTCACTGGTCCGCTCTGATTGTTATCTGCCGCCACTTTTGAGGATGAATTCTGTTGTTCTGATGGTGAGGAACGCTCCACTTCCAGCCGCTCTGCTAGGCAGCGCTGTAGCATTTGATATAGTAAGCTCCCATCTGGCACAGAGCGATAGAGGGTTTCCAGCCTGCCATAAGTGAGGTACTCCAGGATGTTCAAACCATTCTCAATGAAAAGCCGAACAAACTGGGGCTTGTCATTGATCAGCGCATCTGTCATTGAGTCCTCCAAATCTTCATACTGTTTAATTGGAGGAAGAAGATCATGTTTTAAGACAGGTCAACATTTTTTAAGCTAAATATTTTTCTAAAAATCAGAATTAAACAGTTTTTCAGTCAAAAGTGTTTAAATAGGCTGTATAATGTAATGTTTTGTATGAATTCTTCTTTCAGTGCAACATCTGCGTGATATCTTTTTCCCTCCTCACCTTCCACTGGATGTCTCCATTGAAGAGTTCAGTCTTGGCAATGTCAACCCTGTTCCACGTTACTGCTAGTTTCAGCTCATCAGTATAAGGATTGGCCTCAGCTGATGATTGCTGCTTACTTGCTGGAAAACACAAACATAACATAAAAATTAAAATATGGATTAAAAGTTAATGTTATGACTCTTTTGCAAAATTACAGCCTACTTACATACCTCCCACAAGTGTTTTAAGCAGGACTGTGTCAAAGTCATTTGGACTCTCGTGCTCTCCGTGGTAGACTGTAATCAAATGTCTGTTCTGGTAAATGCTCAAAGCCTGGAGACAGAAGATGGAAAAGGGAACAGGAATGACAGAGACATGATCACAAAATGTTTTAGAAAAAGATTAAAGAAAAGACTTGTTGTTTTTTTTATTAAACTGATATCCTTCACTGCAGAGCGTCTGTGTTCTGATTAGGCAGAATAAAAATGAAATTATGACTCAAATCAGTTCCCAGTATGACTGATGACTAATCAACACTTATTCTAATACTTTAAAGTGAATTTAAAAACTAACTCTAAGTTTGCCAAAACTCTGAGCTTCCATTTTAATGTTGTAATCATAGACAAGATTAAATTTTGATATATTCAATATAAAATGTCTATTATTATATAGTCTTTAGCCAACTTTACTTGTTGATTAGAAGCTGGAATCCTAAATTCACATTAGATTTTTCAATTTAATTATTCGGGTTTAACCAGACAGGGACAGAAAGTGATGATAGTCAAGAAACAGGTCAATACAGTTTACTATGGACCTGTGATAGTTAAAGCAAAAGATTCTGGAATTAATTGTCCCAAATTCAATTTTTTATTAAATAAAAAACTGTTAAGTACAGTTTATGACCAGACCAGATCCACTTCGGCTTTGTTCACTTCCCAGCTTATCACATCTAGATCTGGACTGGACTTCTTTAACTTGCTTGAAGACCTTTCACCTCTCATCCAAGAAGCTTCTTGAGTTCTAGGGTCAAATGGTGGAGAGTCCCAGATTTAAACCCTGTGGGAATGCCCCTTCCCAGACACCTTAATGCCCACTCACATCCTGGGCCATCTGACCTCAGAAAATCAGATGATAGGGTGGGGCTAGGTTTCACAATGAGCCACCCGAAACCTTGGCTGATTGTGACCTACACCCATTTTCACACCTTGGCTCATGTGATTAGGTAGAGGATCATTAGGGGTCCCTTTTGTCACTCTTAGGGGGGATACTCCCACAGGGTTTAAATCTGGGACTCTGCACCATTTGACCCTAGAACTGAAGAAGCTTCTCAGATGAGAGGTGAAACATTTTCAAGCAACTCAAAGAAGTCCAGAAGCTTTTCTTTCCAAGCTCCTTAGACTACGATGACCTGGATGACCTAGAACTTTCACAGACAGATCTGTTCATAGTGGCTTATTGTGTCCCTACAAGATCTGTATACCTATTCCCTATTTAAAATGTTTCATTCTGATACGTTTATAATGTGTTTCCATTTTATAATAAAACTTCATTAAAGACTAGGAAAGCTGCCCTGCATTTTTCTTTTCTTTGGTCTTTTTTTTAGTTAATTGTGAAAGGTGACTGTCTTGAAGTGACAATCTATCAGTGAAGGCTAATATTAAATCAGAATGTAAATGCTTATATTGCAACATTAACGAGGAGGGGAGGAGGCTCTCGGGGCAGACCCAGGACACGCTGGAGAGATTATATCTCTCGGCTGGCCTGGGAACGCCTTGGTGCTTCTCCGGATAAGCTGGAGGAGGTGGCTGGGGAGAGGGAGGTCTGGGCTTAACTGCTTGGGCTGCTGCCCCCACGACCTGGCCCTGGATAAGCGGAAGAAAATGGATGGATGGATGGATGGATGGCAACATTAACGAAGAGTTTGTGTCTTTAAGCAGTTCAGTCTTGAATAACAGAATTCTTTATCACTATTATTATTGCCTTTGTTGTTTCTGTTGCCGTTGCTGTTGTTGTTGTTGTTAGTATTATTATTGACTGATCATAAACTTTAGCAAACAGTTTTTTGTTTAATAAGAAACAAACTTGAGGGCAGATCTACTCCACAGTCTGTCCTGCTGCTTTGAGCATGTACATGACAAAAGAATTTCCCTCGGGATAAATAAAGTTATTCTTATTCTTATTATTCTTATTATTCAGTACGTTGTTGACTGAACAACAAATATCACAGTCCATCAGTAATTTCTGTGTAATCTCATGCATGCGCTTAACTTAGTTCAATAAACTCTGAGTATGTTCAGTCTGATCAGCTGTTCTTGTACATGAAAGTCTGAGTTTTCAGCCTCACAGCTTATTCCTAAAATCAGCGATTCTTGAACACATGTCCTGGAACAGGGTGCCAACACCTGATAAGTCAAGAACGGTCTACATAGAACCACTCATCTTAGTTAAGGCAAATATTAATAGCAGTATTTTACTACTCACATTTTTCTCTCAGAGTGTAAAGAAATGGGCAGAAGCACAAATATCGCCGTTATTTAAAAAGCTCATTGAAAATAATCAATGTCAGGTACAATGGTCAAACCTGTCCACTTTCCTGAACATTTACAGGGGTACACTGCACACCATGGAAAGAAGTGACTGTGACTCAGCGCCCACCATGTTTTACAGATGGCTGCAGACATTCACTATTGCACCTCTCTCCTGACCTCCACCATACATCTTTAATTCAATTGATACGTCAATCAAAATTTTCATATTAGGACACATCATTCCATCAGACCTGTTGTCATTAATTTTCAGTCCAGTTCTTGTATAATTTGGTATACTTCAGCCTTTTCTTGGCCATCTTTCTACTAATACCATTTATTCTGAGGCTCAAATAAAAATCAGATGAATCAACCAAACTTTTATTTCTTAAGGACATGACTATCAGATCCTCCCGATCTTCTGTTGATAAATTTTAGGCATCTTACTTTTTTGTCCTCCACTTTTCCAGTTTCCCTAGATCAGGGGTCAGCAACCTTTAACACCCAAAGAGCCACGTGGACGCGATTTCCACGCAAAAGAAAACACTGGGAGCCGCAAATACTTTTTGACATCTAAAATGAAGATAACACTGTATATATTGTTCTTTACCTTTATGCTTTGTGTGAACAACTAAGGTGTGTTGCTTATGAAATCCATGAAGTGCTATAGAGAAAATTACATTTTATTTATGTAATTAACACATTTTGAACTCTTAAAGAAATATAACAAAAGAAAAGACACCCAGCTGAACTAAAATGATCCATGTAGCAAACAAAAACTGTTGTGAGCCGCCTCCCTTATATCTCCTTTTGTTAGGATGCCTGGGTCGACCCAGAGGTTTTGAGTTTGTTATCATTTCTAGTCTCTGGTTTCTTAAGTTCTGTCTTATGGTTTATGTCTATGTTCTCTAGTTGCTCTGTCTCCCCTGTCAGCTGTATCCCCTTGTCAAGTTCGCGTCTCTGTGTTATGTTTCCTGTTTTACTTTGGAGGTGCGTGTCTCATGTTAATGTGTCTGGCTTTGCTTTCCTTGTCTCGTTAGTCCTGATTTGCCCCAGCTGTGTTTCCCTCCTGTTGCCCATTCCCTGATTGCTCCCTCTATGTATTTAAGCCCTGTGTTTCAGTTTGTCATTGTCGTGATCTACCCTTATCTAGCTGTGTGTTCTGTCTGCGTAAGTGTATTTTGTATTCTTAGTTTTGTTACACTTTTGAGTTCAGCAATAAAGCTGTTTGAGTTCACGTCTGTTTCTGGAGTCTGCACTTTGGGTCCTTTTCCTGCCAACACACAGCCATCACCTAACACCTTTGGGCTTTTGGAGCCTTGACCTGACTTTTAAAAAAATAATTGGAAAAAAAAAAGCACTATGGCTGCTGAAAAATGAAAAATAGATATTTGCAAAATTCTGCCTAAATATATATTTTACCTGGTTAATGTGTGGGGAGGAGGACGCACCTGATCGGCACCCACAATCACGCCTCGCCGCCTAAACGTCTGTGCTCTCTCTGCTGTTGTGTTGGTGTGTGTCGGGCTGTGAGCTGAAAAGCTAGCCGGCTGTATGCGTACAGCAACCGTGTGTGAAAAGTGGTCAATAAAGAGATGCTGAAAAGCATGTTCATGGAAACATCGTCGGGTCTCCCGTGGTATGTTTACAATGAGACTTCTAGTCCTGAACCTCTGCGCACCGCGTCTGCAAATCGGGGCTGTACGAAGTCACTTTCATCTTTACGCAAGCTGTCATCTGTGAGGCGTGAGCGGTGTTTGTTTTTAACATAGTTCACGGTGGAGAATAGATGCTGACATAATGTGGATCTGAAGATCCATAATTGGTTTACCTGGGGTTGAAAGTCTCGATAAATGCACGGCGTTTCAGCGGGTATACCGGCTTCCGCAAGTGTGACACTTATTTTGAGCAATCAAAAAATAATAGAATATAATTTTATATTTATATTTCAATGTCACAATAATCTTCCAATTTAGAACTACAAGTTAAAAAATAACTAACATAAATAAAATACACTTCAGCTAATTACTTAAAAAAACTAAGTTATTTTCCCAAACAACGCGGAGCCGCACTAAAAGGACTAAAGAGCCGCATGCGGCTCCGGAGCCGCAGGTTGCCGACCCCTGCCCTAGATATTTTAAAAACACACTGCACGCCATGCCAAATTAATCCAAGTTTTCAGCTAATAGCTGAATACTGCTATATAATTTTTGTAATTGAATACCCTGTTTCATGTTTCAAAAAATAATCACATTTTTATTCACACTCAACACTAATACAAGAATTTATTGTAAAACTACTTTTTAGGGGTATTGGGTCTATATTTGATCCAGTGCTATTGAACAATTGCATGTATACATATATATGCTACATATATGCTTTGGTTCTATAAAAACACCCATAATCACAGCTTGTGAGTGAGTTAACTTTTTCTTTTCACTATGCTGAACCAAATAACAGCCTGAAGTTTCAACAGTCTTTGACAAACCGAGACAGAAATAAATGTTTAAATTACTACACAAAAAAATATCACGTGAATAAATTTGGAATTTTGATCATGACGCACTGATAGTAAGATCAGAAAGCAGAAAGTCTTTCCTCCAACTCTTCTGCAGACTAAAAGCCAATGCAATGTTTCTGTTGTCAGCACTCACCTGTTCAATTAGTTTGTCGGTCTGTGTTTCTGAAGAGAAATGCTTCTTAAACCGTTCTGCCACTCTGTCTTTAAGATCCACCTTGGGAGCTTTAAGAGTGTCATTGTTGCCTTCACCAGAGGACGGCACAGCTGGAGCTGAAGACAAGTTCTCCAAGACATCACTCAGGAAATCAGCCAAGCCTCCTGAGCCAGCCAGAACCAGCCAGGGGATGGAGTTTTTCAAAGAGAGATCCATTCTCTGAAAGACATTACAAAAACAATCAAAAGAAACATTTCCACAATTTAAATACTAAGTCACAACATTTTTGTGATAATCAACACATAAAGCAGAGACTGTACCTTCAGCATGTCTGCTTCCCCTGATATCAGCATACAAAGGACAGGGATGTCAATGCTGCCACTTCCTTTAAAGAGATACATCAATTTTTAACACTTTTCAATCTTGATAAAATGTTTTTACTAACTTAAGCACAAGTAAATTTCACTTAACTTCAGCTGAATAATAAACTTATAAATCTTAATAAAATATTGTACTCGTAGTATGGTACTATCTCTCACCCCATATGCCTGTGCGCTGCTGGGAAATGTATTCCTCCAGTCTGGCTCTGAAATCTGTTTCTCCTCCTCTGCGTCCCACACTCCCATCGTCCACCAGCAGGAAGGCCTGGTAGTTGTTGTCCAGGTAGCAGGAGTCCCGGGAAATGTTTTGGACATAGTACTTTGCTGGAAAACTTCCCTGCAAAAGAAGAAAAAACTGTTATTACAGTGTTTCTTTAATTAAGATAATTTTCTACAGTGTAATAGAAGCCTGAAACCTTTGGATCCTTTTTGTGTGTTTTAATAGGAGATACAAATACAGCCTGGTCCCAAGACTACACACATGAAGTACATAGTATAGATTTGCCTTACTTTGAGCACTCAATGATAAAATTCACATAATCTTACTAACCCAGAAAGTTGATTCTGTTCATCTGGATGTAGCATTTTCAGGGGGAGAAACACTTCGTTGCCAATCCAGCTGACTTCTTCAGCCTCAGCTGAGGGCATGTTTTCCCAACATCATAAACAGTACATTTGCATAATGGCTGAAACTAACACCACTGAATAAACATTGGGTCAGTTTCTTGATCATTAATATGCATATTGTCATTAGCACTGATCAATGACCATTAATCAGTGGCCATGAGTGCCATCTAGAGAGAGTTGGGGAATGGCTGCAATCACAGCATTGGCCTGTAGGTTTAAATAGACGGAAGAGTCTTGGCCTGGCGAGGTAGCTCTTCTGTGTTGTGCCATTCACTTTAGCCAGAAGCTGTTTAGTTTCCCTGATGTATAAATCATGGCAATCCTGCTGACACTTAACAGCATCCACTTTATTACTCTGTTTGTGTCATGACCCGACCCTTGGGGTGGACTGGTTTTTGGCGCATCGTTTTTTGGGGTATTAAAGCTACAGAGACACAGTGTTTGGAGAAAATGCGTTTCAACTCTTCCGATACTCCTGACATATACAGAATCACTAAGGGTTTTTGCTTAGGCGGCAGTTGTCCTTCTCACCTGGATTGGCTGGAGCTTTCTTTAGGTCCCTTCCTAGTTTTGGGTAAGCTGCTTACGCAATCACAAGAACATCATATCAAGAAGGCCCTGAGTAAATGTGTTTATCCCAGCTGGACATTTGTCAAAGCTGGAAAGGCACCTAAAGAAAGTTCCAGCTGGTCCAGCAGAGATGAAGGACAACTGCTGTCTAAGTGAAAACCCTTAGTGAGACAGTTGAAATGCATTTTCTCTAAACACCGCATCTCCATGGCTTTCAAATCCAAAACACACTGCCCAAAATTGGTCCAACGCAACAATCGGGTCCCCCAACACAAACAGAGTAATATAGTGTACTGGAAAGGTAGTTATGGGCATTGATCAATGATCAGTGGTTGTGTTCAAGGAACTGACCTTGTAGACTATTGTTCTTCAGTGGTGCTAGTTTCAGTCATTATGCACATGTACTGTTTATAAGATTGGGGAAACCTGCAGTCATCTAAGACTGAAGAAGACAGTTGGATGTGTGACGTAATGTTTCTCCCGCTGAAAGCCTTACTTCCAGATGAACAGAATCAATTTTTTGGGATTTACTTACCTGGATGACTGAGCATGCATCAAGACAATGTCTTACTTATCTTAAAATTGGGACGTATATTTACACTAATTATAAGCAATTAAGAAATCAATTAAAATGAGAAATGTAAATTAAATCTTTAAGTGAGCTTTTTGTAAAATAAAGGTGAACACATGTTTAAACGTGTAAATGTCTGTACTACCTGAGGGTTGACCAGCTGCTCTCGTTTTTTCACAAGGCCCCAGGGAGCAATCCCCAACGCTACCACCTTGTTGAGGGAGACTGAAGATGCTGCAGCTGCATGATCTCTTACTGCCTGTCCAACACACCTGCCAACACCTTCACGCAAACCTGTAGTTAAGATCCATGCACCTGAGAGAAACAAGTAGATGGTAAATTTCCTGGTTTAACCTGTATACTAAGTATCACCATCACCATCAACGCCCGGAAAGCAGCGGGTCCAGATAACATCCCTGGTAGTGTGCTGAAAGACTGCGCAGAGGAGCTGAAGGATGTCTTCACAGACATCTTTAACATCTCCCTGAGGCAAGCCACTGTCCCATCACGCTTCAAGACTGCCACCATCATACCTGTGCCAAAGAAACCATCCCCAGCCTGTTTCAACGACTACCGCCCCGTGGCACTGACACCCATTATCATGAAGTGCTTTGAACGACTAGTCATGTCACACATCAAATCCACCCTGCCTCCCACCCTGGACCCATACCAGTTTGCATACAGAGCAAAACGATCCACAGAAGATGCAATCTGCTCTGCCCTCCACCCAGCCCTAACTCACCTGGACAAGAAAGACTCATATGTGAGAATGCTATTCATAGACTTCAGCTCAGCATTCAACACCATAATACCACAACAGCTCATCTGTAAACTGGACAGACTGGGCCTCAGCACCTCCCTCTGCAACTGGCTGCTGGATTTCCTCAGCCAGAGGCCTCAAGCGGTGCGTGTGGGCAGCAAGGTCTCAAACAGCATCACCCTGAGCACGGGGGCTCCACAAGGCTGTGTGCTCAGTCCTCTGCTCTTCACCCTGCTGACACATGACTGCACACCAACCTACAGCTCCAACCACCTTGTGAAGTTTGCGGACGACACAACGCTGGTGGGGCTCATCACCAAGGGCGATGAGACCCACTACAGGAAAGAGGTTGAGCTCCTGACCACGTGGTGCAGAGACAACAACCTCCTGCTAAATGTTAGCAAGACCAAGGAGGTTATTGTCAACTTCCAGAGAGACCACACCTGTCACCCCCATTGACCATCGACGGCGCTGCGGTGGAGAGGTGAGCAGCACCAAGTTCCTGGGGTGCACATCAGTGAGGACCTCTCCTGGACCACCAACACAGCATCACTGGCCAAGAAAGCACAACAGCGCCTCTACTTCCTGCGCAAACTCAAGCGGGCAAGTGCTCCACCACCCATCCTGACCACATTCTACAGAGGAACCATTGAAAGCATCCTTTCCAGCTGCATCACTGTGTGGGGCGGTAGCTGCACTGACTATAACAGAAAAGCTCTACAGCGCATTGTGAGAACAGCTGAGAGGATAGTTGGTGTACCACTCCCTCCCTGCAAGACATCTACACCACCCGCCTTACCCGCAAAGCCATCACAATTGTCAACGATGCAACCCACCCCACAAGACTGTCTGTTCAGCCTCCTGCCCTCCGGAAAAAGATACAGAAGTCTCCGCTCCCGCACTACCAGGCTCACCAACAGCTTCATCCACCAGGCTGTGAGACTGCTGAACTCTCTCCCTCCCGGCTCCCAGCCAGCAGAACCACCAGACTGGCAGGAGTATGGGAAGACAGACTGGACCCCCCCCCACACACACACACACACACACACACACACCACAACAAGGAAACACTCTCCACATTCCTGACTGGAAACGACTACCTCTGCATTACAATTGCACACATCTGCTGCTATATATTTTTAGTATTTTCTTTAGCACTATTTATATTATTTATTATGTGTGCCTATGCCAAGAGGCACACATATTACTATTCGTCGGATTTATTATTCTTATTATTATGTGTGCCTATGCCAAGAGGCACACATATTACTATTCGTCGGATTTATTATTCTTATTATTATTATTATTATTCTCCATCTTCCGCCTAAATTTTCCGCAGCCAGCTAAACACGAAACTATCACGCCCGCAGTTTTGAGACAAGCTTCATATATGTTACCTCATTTTGTGCGGCGGATCTGGAATGGTGTGCTATGACTTTTGGTGTTTATGAATTTTATAGTTTTAAAATATTAATATTTTAGTGAAAATTTTCCCGCTCCTCTGCCAAACAGTTTTGACATTAGGATTACATATGTTAGATCATTTTGTGCGGCTGGAGCTGGACTATTATGTTGTGACTTTTGGTGTTTATGACTTTTATAGTTTTTAAATATTAATATTTTAGTACAAATTTAGGCCAATTCATCTTTTGGCGCCAAATAAACAGACTTCAT
Source organism: Oreochromis aureus (assembly GCF_013358895.1). Classification (NCBI taxonomy): domain Eukaryota; kingdom Metazoa; phylum Chordata; class Actinopteri; order Cichliformes; family Cichlidae; genus Oreochromis; species Oreochromis aureus. The sequence continues at coordinate 18,256,798 of NC_052949.1, forward strand.
TTGTGGTGTCTTGGCTCTCTCTAGTGGTATACCGGGAGTAGTACAGCCGAAAGATTTATCCTTGTGTTGAAAACTCCATATCCCACAATTCATAGCACGCCTCTACAGAGTGAACAATGGCGGCCACCACTTACGTTTTATATGTCTTTTATTCGTGTTTCTAGGTCACAAAATAAACTTTTAAGATATTTTCAGGCGAGAATGTAGGTGTGTAAACTTCAAATATCTGCTTGTTTTATCAAGACATCCCATATTTAGCGACAGTGCTCTGACGACGTTGGTCCTGCCTGACAGCTAGCCGGCTACCTAGCTAGCTGCCGCGCCTTGGCTGCAAATGGATAGCGAGGGACTCTCTCTGTCGTTTCACCTCCCGGCAATCTCGCAAATGCTCGCACAGAATCGGAGTTACAGCTGGATGTGGAAAAAATAACTGAGTTGTTTGGTGGTGCTATAACGCCGGAGCTACAACAGTGGGCAGCTATCCACCGTGTATGACAGAAAGGACATGCAGCGACCGCCCGATCGACCGGTGTTTGCTAACGCGGAGGTCAATCGTGGATCAGGGAAAGCGAAGGCAGGAGCGTGAGGTGAACTGAATTTCAGGTAAGAAGTTATGACCTGCACTCTATTTGGGTCAGATATAAACCGAGTTTAGGTGTAGTTTATTTAGCAGCAGTTCTCTTATGTGTTGCTGATAGCCGGCTAGCTAGCTAGTGCCGCTAGCATAGTTAGCTAGCACCGCTAGCGACCCTTCGTGAAATTATATAGCTATCAAGCACCCAGGCTTGGCTTATATTGAGGCGGGTGAAACTCGTGTCAGCACCCGGTCGCCGCTGACAGTATGTGTTTTAGCTGGACTTATTTTTTCGCTTATATGGACCGATGATTTATTTATTTATTCATTTTAGTAACGGTATAAACAGTGAAAGGTGGTGGATTGGCCAGATGTAAACTTCAAATATCTGCTCGTGTTACCAAGACATCCCATATTAGCTCTGATGTTTTCGGTGCCTGCAAAGAGCTAGACAGGTAGCTAGCTAACCCGAGCTGGCTGTCTTTTTGACTCAGGGTCATAGCTGGACTTATTTTTCGTTTTTATGAGCCGATGAGGGTTTTTTTTATAACGGTACAAACAGTGAAAGGCGGTGGATTGTCCAGATGCTGGTCGATGTGGAAAAAATAACTGAGTTGTTTGGTGAGTCGCTGACGCGGAGCTACAACAACGAGGGCAGCTATCCACCGTGTGTGTCAGAAAGAACATGCGGGGAACGAGGCGGCGAGTAAACTTCAAATATCTGCGACCACCGATCGACCGGTGGTAGATCGTGGATCAGGGAAACCGAAGGCAGGAGAAGCAGGCGGCTGGCGGTCGGAGCGTGAGGTGAACTGAATTTCAGGTAAGAAGTTATGACCTGCACTCTATTTGGGTCAGATATAAACCGAGTTTAGGTGTAGTTTATTTTCGTTGTGCTGACTTTTTACAATCAGTTATAATAACTCGTACTGCGTGGTAGCTAGCACGATGGAGTTTCTATACAGCTGTGTGCGCGCTAAGTTACTGATGTTGAACTTTATGACAGCCTCCCCTGTCATTCTCTCGCCTGTTCAAACTTCAGTCATGAAACTGATCAATGATCGGCTTTTCTCTCTTGTTTGTTTATCGCGCTAAACAACAGCAGCACGTTTAAGCTTGATCAGCTGTTGTTAGAATTCATTTGATTTTAATTTCTAGTATCAGCTGATGTTTGCTGGAGCCACAGCTGTAGAAGCGGGTGGTCGAAACCAGGAGATGACCTTACTGAATCATCAGAGCTGAACTGGTGATGGAGAAACAGGTTTACCTTTTTTTTAGGTGACATGAATGAGTTGAAGGAAGTTATGAACTGTTTCTGAGAGAAATAAACACCAAGCTCCTTTTTTATTTAGCTGACAGCTGGTAACTGTGCAGGGGCGGATCTAGCAAAGCTTTTGCCAGGGGCCAGGTAGGGCATTAACAGAGAAAGGTGGACACAAAGATATACTTTTCTTTCTTACTCTCATACAGGAGTGCAGAATTATTAGGCAAGTTGTATTTTGAGGAATAATTTTATTATTGAACAACAACCATGTTCTCAATGAACCCAAAAACACATTAATATCAAAGCTGAATGTTTTCGGAAGTAGTTTTTAGTTTGTGTTTAGTTTTAGCTATTTTAGGGGATATCTGTGTGTGCAGGTGACTATTACTGTGCATAATTATTAGGCAACTTAACAAAAACAAATATATACCCATTTCAATTATTTATTTTTACCAGTGAAACCAATATAACATCTCCACATTCACAAATATACATTTCTGACATTCAAAAACAAAACCAAAACAAATCAGCGACCAATATAGCCACCTTTCTTTGCAAGGACACTCAAAAGCCTGCCATCCATGGATTCTGTCAGTGTTTTGATCTGTTCACCATCAACATTGCGTGCAGCAGCAACCACAGCCTCCCAGACACTGTTCAGAGAGGTGTACTGTTTTCCTCCTTGTAAATCTCACATTTGATGATGATGGACCACAGGTTCTCAATGGGGTTCAGATCAGGTGAACAAGGAGGCCATGTCATTAGTTTTCTTCTTTTAAACCCTTTCTTGCCAGCCACGCTGTGGAGTACTTGGACGCGTGTGATGGAGCATTGTCCTGCATGAAAATCATGTTTTTCTTGAAGGATGCAGACTTCTTCCTGTACCACTGCTTGAAGAAGGTGTCTTCCAGAAACTTGCAGTAGGACTGGGAGTTGAGCTTGACGCCATCCTCAACCCGAAAAGGCCCCACAAGCTCACCTTTGATGATACCAGCCCAAACCAGTACTCCACCTCCACCTTGCTGGCGTCTGAGTGGGACTGGAGCTCTCTGCCCTTTACCAATCCAGCCACGGGCCCATCCATCTGGCCCATCAAGACTCACTCTCATTTCATCAGTCCATAAAACCTTAGAAAAATCAGTCTTGAGATATTTCTTGGCCCAGTCTTGACGTTTCAGCTTGTGTGTCTTGTTCAGTGGTGGTCGTCTTTCAGCCTTTCTTACCTTGGCCATGTCTCTGAGTATTGCACACCTTGTGCTTTTGGGCACTCAGTGATGTTGCAGCTCTGAAATATGGCCAAACTGGTGGCAAGTGGCATCTTGGCAGCTGCACGCTTGACTTTTCTCAGTTCATGGGCAGTTATTTTGCGCCTTGGTTTTTCCACACACTTCTTGCGACCCTGTTGACTATTTTGAATGAAACGCTTGATTGTTCGATGATCACGCTTCAGAAGCTTTGCAATTTTAAGACTGCTGCATGCCTCTGCAAGATATCTCACTATTTTTGACTTTTCTGAGCCTGTCAAGTCCTTCTTTTGACCCATTTTGCCAAAGGAAAGGAAGTTGCCTAATAATTATGCACACCTGATATAGGGTGTTGATGTCATTAGACCATACCCTTCTCATTACAGAGATGCACATCACCTAATATGCTTAATTGGTAGTAGGCTTTCGAGCCTATACAGCTTGGAGTAAGACAACATGCATGAAGGGGATGATGTGGACAAAATACTCATTTGCCTAATAATTCTGCACTCCTGTATAAAATATTTAGCTTTTATTAAATAGTTATCTGAATCTTACAACCAAAGTTTGTATAATAATACACAAGATTGGCTGTAGACCATTGTTCATCATTCAGAACACTGTGTAAAAATAACAAAACACAAAAAGTGAATGCAAAAGTGCATAAATATTTATTTTACGTGTTTGATATGTGTGGCGGGCGTGGTCTGCAGTGCCGCTGCAGGGGAGGTGAGGGCATCTGCAATCACACCTCTCGGGCGTAGTCTGTGCTCTCTCGGCTGTTTTTGGGTGTGTGTCGGGCTGTGAGTTGAAAAGCTACAGCTGGCTGGGAGGGTACACCAACCATGTGTGAAAAGTGGTCCATAACGTACTGGTTCAAAGTGTGTTCGTGCAAACATTGTCGGGTCTGCCGTGGTACAGAGGGACTTCTGCTTATGAACCTGTGTGCACAGCGTCTGCAAATCGGGGCTGTACAAAGTGACCTCATCTTTACCCAAAACTGTAAGCTGTCATCTGTGAGGCGCGAGCGGTGTTTGTTTTTACCATAATTCATGGTGGAGAATGGCTGCTCTTCTGAGTTTTGCTGTCTGTAGCCGTATGAATGGAAAACTACACAGATTAGCAGCGGCATAGGCACACATAAAATTTCTTCTGAAATTTTCGCTTTCTAGTTATTATTATTGTGTGGATGCCCTAAAAGGGCTTCCACACTATTGAGTTCCTGTTTCTCTTTATTCTTTATTTTTCTTTTTCAAGTTGCTTCCGATGCGTTTTTTTGGACTTTATCTACTCCCTCAGTTTTCAGCCGATTTTCTCCGCTCAAACTCTATACTGTTCTGCTCTTTCTGGAGATGGGTGCTATGACTTTTGGTGTTTATTACTGTTATACTTTTTAAAATATTACACTTTTTTCCTTTAATTTGTCCCATTGAAATGAATGGGAAACTTCCACAATTCTGCTAAAACTTGCTTGTCTTTGAAACTTAACTACTTTGTCATACTTTCACCTAGAAACTCCATTCAAACTTTAAAATGTTCTCAGATTATTGGGCTATTTCTGTGTGATTCAGCTGTTTCAGATCTTCTACCGTTTTAATTTTATGCCTCTTTAAGTTTTCAGTTGCAAAATTGTGATTTTTCAGAAAATACATGCGTTGCTATGGTTGCTATGCAATTAAGTCAGAGTGAGGGCTGGTCTGTTCGGAATTTTCTCTTCATGTCTGAACAACTTCTTGCTACTCGCTCAATTTCCACTCAACCCCCACAAATTATACATCAAAACGTAGGTATTTTTGCTGGCTTTCAGAAAATGTCACTATCGTTCTTGTGGGATTTACAGATTTTTTGCAAATCTCCTCAGAGCAACACAAGGTCTTAAAACTCTCCATAGAAAGTCAATGGAGAGCTTGTTCAAAATCACCGCTGAATTTTTCTAATGAGAGGCATTTTCAAATCGTCATATCTCCTTAACGAAACAAAGTTGAGACATGACGCTTGTGCCAATATATCTTCAGACTCTCCTGATGCTCACAATTCAAGAGTATTTTCCTCACCTATTACCGTTTGGCCATGAATTACATTTGTTTGAGGATAGGAAATTTGTCTCTCACTCAGATCTCTTCAGATTTCAAACTGTGGAAATGAGGCACTTTTTCTCTCGTCATATCTTTTTGATGGATTTCAACAGAGCCCTGAAAATTTCCATGACTGTTCACCAAAGCCTGCTGTTTCTTCACGGTGAAAGAATGATTTTGAGGCTCCATAGAGATCTAGAGTTACACAACGTTGTTTGAGGGCAAGTCAAGGCAGTTTTGCTTCGCCTCTTCTCAGTTGCAGTGTGTTACAAGTCATATAGCTTTAATAATTTATATTTTATCTCTGAATTATGAAGACCTGGAGATTTCCCCATCTCTTCTGAACAAAACGGTGTCAGAATGAGCGTTCTAGCCCCTACGGTTAGGAAATTATGGCCATTTGTTCGAGGGGAATCCTGAATGTGAGAAATACACTAAAGAAAACTCAGAGCTCTCTCTGTGTCTGTGTGTGTAAGTGCTGATTACAGCAGGTGCAGCTAATTTAGCTGACCTAGATATACCAAGCCCAGACTCTTAACATCCGCTGTTCCCTTTGCGCTCTGTGTGTGTGTGTGTATCAGTATTTCTCCCATGTTAAAGTATTACTCCTCCATAATAGTATTTCTGCTAAATCAAAGTACTTCTACTACATCTTAGTACTTCTGCTCAATCATAGTAATTCTGGGAAATCATAGTATTTATCCCAAATCATAGTATTTATGCAAAATTACAGTATTTCTGCTAAAAAGCAGAAATAGTACCTTTCAGCAGAAATTTCTGTCAAAAGATATTATTTATGTTAAAACATACTATTTCTGCTAAATCATAGTATTTGTGCCAAATCATAGTATTTGTAATTTGCGCCAAATCATGGTATTTTTTTTGCCAAATCATGTTATTTCTGCCCAATTAAAATTTCTGTTATGTTATAGTATTACTACTAAGTCGTAGAATTTCTGTTATGTTATAGTATATCTGCTGATTATAGTATATGTGCCAAATCATAGTATTTATAGCAAATCATAGTATTTGTGCCCAAACATAGTATTTCTTGCCAAATTGTAGTATTTGTGCAAAAACATACTATGTCTGCAAAATCATAGTATATCTGTTATGTTATAGTATTACTACTAAGGCATAGTATTTCTACCAAATCAAAGTATTCCTTCAAAATCATAGTATTACTGCAATTTCATAGTATTTGAGTGAAATCGTAGTATCTGTGCAAAACATACTATGTCTGCTAAATCACAGTATATCTGTTATGTTAAAGTATTAGTACTAAGTCACAGTATTTCTGCCAATTCGTAGTATTTGTACTAAATCATGGTACTTGTGCCAAATCATAGTATTTTTGCAAATCATAGTATTCGAACCAAAACATAGTAGTATATTTGTACCGAAGTAATAGTATTTCTTCTAAATCATAGTATTTCACTCAAATCTCAGTAGTTGTGCTGAAACGCAGTATTATTGCCAAATCATAGTATTTGTACTGAAACATAGTATTTGTGCCAATAAGAGTATTTCTACTAAATCATAGTACTTGTGCCAATTCATAGTATTTCTGCCACATTGTGCTAGTTGTGCAAAAACATAGACTGTCTGCAAAATCATAGTATATCTATTATGTTATAGTATTACTACTAAGTCGTAGACTCTCTATTTTGTTAAATTATATCTGCTGAATACAGTATATGTGCCAAACCATAGTATTTATAGCAAACCATAGTATTTGTGCTAAAACATAGTATTTCTGCCAAATTGTAGTATTTGTGCAAAAACATAGAATGTCTGCAAAATCACAGTATATCTGTTATGTTGTAGTATTACTACTAAGGCATAGTATTTCTACCAAATCATAGTATTCCTTCAAAATCATAGTATTACTGCAGTTTCATAGTATTTGAGCAAAATCGTAGTATTTGTGCAAAAACATACTATGTCTGCAAAATCACAGTGTATCTGCTATGTTATAGTATTACTACTAAGGCATAGTATTTCTACCAAATCATAGTATTCCTTCAAAATCATAGTATTACTGCAATTTCATAGTATTTGAGCGAAATCGTAGTATTTGTACTAAATCATGGTACTTGTGTCAAATCATAGTATTTTTGCAAATCATATTATTTGAACCAAAACATTGTATTTGTAACGAAGTCATAGTATTTCTTCTAAATCATAGTATTTCACCCAAATCTCAGTAGTTGTGCTAAAACCCAGTATTATTGCCAAATTGTAATATTTGTACTGAAACATAGTATTTCTGCCAATACGAGTATTTGTACTAAATCATAGTACTTGTGCCAAATCATAGTATTTCTGCCATATTGTGCTAGTTGTGCAAAAACATATACTATGATTTTGCAGAGTCTGTCTATTATGTTATAGTATTACTACTAAGTCGTAGACTTTCTGTTTTGTTATAGTATATCTGCTGAATATAGTATATGTGCCAAATCATAGTATTTGTGCTGAAACATAGTATACTGCCACATTATAGTATTTGTGTAAAACCAGAATGTCTGCAAAATCATCATATATCTGTGATGTTATAGTATTACTACTAAGGCATAGTATTTCTGCAAAATCATAGTATTTTTGCAGAAACATAGTACTTCTGGTAAATCATAGTATTTCTACTAAATAATAGTATTTCTGCCAGATCATATTATTTGTTTCAAATCATAGCATTCGAACCAAATCATAGTATTTGTGCCAAAATATTGTATTTGTACAAAGTCATAATATTTCTTCTAAATCATAGTATTTCAATCAAATCTCAGGAGTTGTGCTAAAACGCAGTATTATTGCCAAATCATTGTATTTGTACCCAAACATATCAGTTCAACTTATTTAACTCTTCTCAACAGCCCAACACCTCTTCTTCACCCCGTTTCAGCAGAATTGTGAGTGTTTTCACCCTTTTCAGCACAAATCCCAGCTTTTTCAGGTGTTTTCAACAGAAATCTCTTTTTAGCAGACATTCTGCTGATTCACCTGTTTTCAGTGCAACGTTCTACTTCTTTACCTCTTTTCAGTAGAAATTCTGCTGATTCACCTATTTTAAGCAGAATTTTCAGCCTTTCACCTCTTATCAATACAAATCTCAGTATCTTCTGCTCATTTCAGAGGAAACCTTTTCACCTCTCCTCTTTTCAGTAGAAATTTGAACTTCTGTACCCCTTTGAAGCAGAATCTTTGCCTTTTCACCTCTTTTCAGCAAAAGTTTCTGTTTTTTCACTTGTTTTCAACATAATTTTTCAGTTTCTTTACTGCCATACAATTTTGCAGCAGACAGCTTCAGCGTTCCGGCATCCACACAGCATTTTCGCAGGAAATGCAAATTTTCTAGTTATTATTATTCTCCATCTTCCGCCTAAATTTCGGCACGTATCACGCCCGCAGTTTTGAGAAAAGCTTCATATATGTTACCTCATTTTGTGCGGCTGGATCTGGAATGGTGTGCTATGACTTTTGGTGTTTATGACTATTATAGTTTTTAAATATTAATATTTTAGTGAAAATTTTCCCGCGCTCCTCTGCCAAACAGTTTTGACAATAGGGGTACATATGTTACATCATTTTGTGCGGCTGGAGCTGGGCTAGTATGGTGCGACTTTTGGTGTTTATAACTTTTATAGTTTTTGAAATATTTAGATTTTAGTGCAAATTTAGGCCAATTTCTAGGCTCCTGAGAAAGATTCTGCTTTTGGCACCATAGAAACAGACTTCATTTGTGGGTGTTGGCTCTCTCTAGTGGTATACCGGGAGTAGTACGGCCTAAAGGGTGCCATGCTTGGTGAAAACTACATATCCCACAATTCATAGCATGCCTCTACCGAGTCAAACAATGGCGGACACCACTTCGTTTTATATGTCTTTTATTCGTGTTTCTAGGTCACAAAATACACTTTTAAGATATTTTCAGGCGAGAATGTAGGTGTGTAAACTTCAAATATCTGCTCGCTTTATCAAGACATCCCATATTAGCGACAATTCTCTTAAGTGTTGCTGATAGCCGGCTTAGTTAGCTAGCGCCGCTAGCTTAGCTAGCTAGCGCCTTTGTGAAAAAACCACCCAGGCTTGGCTGATAGTGAGGTGGCTAAAATTTGTTTAATCGCCTGATCGCCGGCAAGGGTCTGTGTCTTAGCTGGACTTATTTTTCGTTTATATGGGCCGATGATGCTGGTCGATGTGGAAAAAATAACTGAGTTGTTTGGTGGTGGAGCTACAACAGAGGGCAGCTATCCACCGGTGTGTGACAGAAAGGACATGCCGTGAACGAGACATACAAGGCGGTGAGGCTACCGCCGATCGTCCGGTGTTTGCTAACGCAGAGGTCAATCGTGGATCAGGAAAAGCGAAGGCAGGAGCGTGAGGTGAACTGAATTTCAGGTAAGAAGTTATGACCTGCACTCTATTTGGGTCAGATATAAACCGAGTTTAGGTGTAGTTTATTTAGCAACAGTTCTCTTATGTGTTGCTGATAGCCGGCTGGCTAGCTAGCTAGCGCCGCTAGCTTAGCTAGCTAGCGCGGCTAGCGACCCTTCGTGAAAAACCACCCAGGCTTGGCTGATAGTGAGGTGGCTAAAATTTGTTTAATCGCCCGATCGCTCGGCAAGGGTCTGTGTCTTAGCTGGACTTATTTTTCGTTTATATGGGCCGATGATGCTGGTCGATGTGGAAAAAATAACTGAGTTGTTTGGTGGTGGAGCTACAACAGAGGGCAGCTATCCACCGGTGTGTGACAGAAAGGACATGCCGCGAACGAGACATAAAAGGCGGTGAGGCTACCGCCGATCGACCGGTGTTTGCTAACGCGGAGGTCAATCGTGGATCAGGGAAAGCGAAGGCAGGAGCGTGAGGTGAACTGAATTTCAGGTAAGAAGTTATGACCTGCACTCTATTTGGGTCAGATATAAACCGAGTTTAGGTGTAGTTTATTTAGCAGCAGTTCTCTTATGTGTTGCTGATAGCCGGCTAGCTAGCTAGCGCCGCTAGCATAGTTAGCTAGCACCGCTAGCGACCCTTCGTGAAAAAGCACCCAGGCTTGGCTTATATTGAGGCGGGTGAAACTCGTGTCAGCACCCGGTCGCTCGCCGACAGTATGTGTTTTAGCTGGACTTATTTTTCGTTTATATGGACCGATGATTTATTTATTTATTCATTTTAGTAACGGTATAAACAGTGAAAGGTGGTGGATTGGCCAGATGTAAACTTCAAATATCTGCTCGTGTTACCTAGACATCCCATATTAGCTCTGATGTTTTCGGTGCCTGCAAAGAGCTAGACAGGTAGCTAGCTAACCCGAGCTGGCTGTCTTTTGACTCAGGGTCATAGCTGGACTTATTTTTCGTTTTTATGAGCCGATGAGGGTTTTTTTTAGTAACGGTACAAACAGTGAAAGGCGGTGGATTGTCCAGATGCTGGTCGATGTGGAAAAAATAACTGAGTTGTTTGGTGAGTCGCTGACGCGAGCTACAACCGAGGGCAGCTATCCACCGGTGTGTGTCAGAAAGAACATGCGGGAACGAGGCGGCGAGGCGACCGCCGATCGACCGGTGGTAGATCGTGGATCAGGGAAACCGAAGGCAGGAGAAGCAGGCGGCTGCCGGTCGGAGCGTGAGGTGAACTGAATTTCAGGTAAGAAGTTATGACCTGCACTCTATTTGGGTCAGATATAAACCGAGTTTAGGTGTAGTTTATTTTCGTTGTGCTGACTTTTTACAATCAGTTATAATAACTCGTACTGCGTGGTAGCTAGCACGATGGAGTTTCTATACAGCTGTGTGCGCGCTAAGTTACTGATGTTGAACTTTATGACAGCCTCCCCTGTCATTCTCTCGCCTGTTCAAACTTCAGTCATGAAACTGATCAATGATCGGCTTTTCTCTCTTGTTTGTTTATCGCGCTAAACAACAGCAGCACGTTTAAGCTTGATCAGCTGTTGTTAGAATTCATTTGATTTTAATTTCTAGTATCAGCTGATGTTTGCTGGAGCCACAGCTGTAGAAGCGGCTGGTCGAAACCAGGAGATGACCTTACTGAATCATCAGTGCTGCACTGGTGATGGAGAAACAGGTTTACCTTTTTTTAGGTGACATGAATGAGTTGAAGGAAGTTATGAACTGTTTCTGAGAGAAATAAACACCAAGCTCCTTTTTTTTTTAGCTGACAGCTGGTAACTGTGCAGGGGCGGATCTAGCAAAGCTTTTGCCAGGGGGCCAGGTAGGGCATTAACAGAGAAAGGTGGACACAAAGATATACTTTTCTTTCTTACTCTCATACAGGGAGTGCAGAATTATTAGGCAAGTTGTATTTTTGAGGAATAATTTTATTATTGAACAACAACCATGTTCTCAATGAACCCAAAAACACATTAATATCAAAGCTGAATGTTTTCGAAGTAGTTTTAGTTTGTGTTTAGTTTTAGCTATTTTAGGGGATATCTGTGTGTGCAGGTGACTATTACTGTGCATAATTATTAGGCAACTTAACAAAAACAAATATATACCCATTTCAATTATTTATTTTTACCAGTGAAACCAATATAACATCTCCACATTCACAAATATACATTTCTGACATTCAAAACAAAACAAAAACAAATCAGCGACCAATATAGCCACCTTTCTTTGCAAGGACACTCAAAAGCCTGCCATCCATGGATTCTGTCAGTGTTTTGATCTGTTCACCATCAACATTGCGTGCAGCAGCAACCACAGCCTCCCAGACACTGTTCAGAGAGGTGTACTGTTTTCCCTCCTTGTAAATCTCACATTTGATGATGGACCACAGGTTCTCAATGGGGTTCAGATCAGGTGAACAAGGAGGCCATGTCATTAGTTTTTCCTTCTTTATACCCTTTCTTGTCAGCCACGCTGTGGAGTACTTGGACGCGTGTGATGGAGCATTGTCCTGCATGAAAATCATGTTTTTCTTGAAGGATGCAGACTTCTTCCTGTACCACTGCTTGAAGAAGGTGTCTTCCAGAAACTTGCAGTAGGACTGGGAGTTGAGCTTGACGCCATCCTCAACCCGAAAAGGCCCCACAAGCTCACCTTTGATGATAGCAGCCCAAACCAGTACTCCACCTCCACCTTGCTGGCGCCTGAGTGGGACTGGAGCTCTCTGCCCTTTACCAATCCAGCCACGGGCCCATCCATCTGGCCCATCAAGACTCACTCTCATTTCATCAGTCCATAAAACCTTAGAAAAATCAGTCTTGAGATATTTCTTGGCCCAGTCTTGACGTTTCAGCTTGTGTGTCTTGTTCAGTGGTGGTCGTCTTTCAGCCTTTCTTACCTTGGCCATGTCTCTGAGTATTGCACACCTTGTGCTTTTGGGCACTCCAGTGATGTTGCAGCTCTGAAATATGGCCAAACTGGTGGCAAGTGGCATCTTGGCAGCTGCACGCTTGACTTTTCTCAGTTCATGGGCAGTTATTTTGCCCCTGGTTTTTCCACACGCTTCTTGCGACCCTGTTGACTATTTTGAATGAAACGCTTGATTGTTCGATGATCACGCTTCAGAAGCTTTGCAGTTTTAAGACTGCTGCATCCCTCTGTAAGATATCTCACTATTTTTGACTTTTCTGAGCCTGTCAAGTCCTTCGTTTGACCCATTTTGCCAAAGGAAAGGAAGTTGCCTAATAATTATGCACACCTGATATAGGGTGTTGATGTCATTAGACCACACCCCTTCTCATTACAGAGATGCACATCACCTAATATGCTTAATTGGTAGTAGGCTTTCGAGCCTATACAGCTTGGAGTAAGACAACATGCATGAAGAGGATGATGTGGACAAAATACTCATTTGCCTAATAATTCTGCACTCCTGTAAACACCAAGCTCCTTTTTTGTAGCTGACAGCTGGTAACTGTGCAGGGGCGGATCTAGCAAAGCTTTGCCAGGGGGCCAGGTAGGGCATTAACAGAGAAAGGTGGACATAAAGATATACTTTTCTTTCTTACTCTCATATAAAATATTTAGCTTTTATTAAATGCTTATCCGAATCTTACAACCAAAGTTTGTATAATAATACACAAGGTTGGCTGTAGACCATTGTTCATCATTCAGAACACTGTGTAAAAATAACAAAAAACAAAAGTGAATGCAAAAGTGCATATATATTTATTTTATGTGTTTGATGTGTGTGTCGGGCGTGGTCTGCAGTGCCGCTGCAGGGGAGGTGGACCCACGGGTGTAAAGTCTGTGCTCTCTTGGCTGTTTTTGGGTGTGTGTTGGGCTATGAGTTGAAAAGCTACAGCTGCCTGTGTGGGTACACCAACCATGTGTGAAAAGTGGTCCATAACATAATGCTTCAAAGCGTGTTCATGCAAACATTGTTGGGTCTGCCGTGGTACAATGGGACTTCTGCTCATGAACCTCTGTGCACAGCGTCTGCAAATCGGGGCTGTACAAAGTCACTTCATCTTTACCCAAAACTGTAAGCTGTCATCTGTGAGGCGCGAGCGGTGTTTGTTTTTATCATAATTCATGGTGGAGAATGGCTGCTCTGCTGAGTTTTGCTCTCTGTAGCTGTATGAATGGCAAACTACACTGATTACCAGCGGCATAGGCACACATAAAATTTCTTCTGAAATTTTCCCTTTCTAGTATTACTATTACTGCTGCTACAGTCTTATGCTGCATTAAAACAAAAACACTTACCAACCACAACCTGGGACTACGTCAAGTAGACAAGTACACTACTTTCCAGGGCGCACTGTGGAACACTTTATTATATGTTATGTGTAGGTCCTGTCTTGTTACATCCTGTATGTACCTAAATGTTGTGCATCTGCACTTTATTGTTGTCTATGTCTACGCATGGGACAGTGTGAAACGTAATTTCAATTCCTTTGTATGGCAAGTACATCTGAAGAAATTGACAAATAAAACTGACTTTGACTTTGACTTTGACTTTGAAGTAGCTTACTGTGCCATGCCACTTAATATTTCCCAAATGTTAAAAAGCTGTGTAAAATGTAAATAACACCTGAATAACAATTTTACGATAATTTGCAAATCTCATATCTCAATGTACTGTCATGGTCCCGGGTCAGGTGACCCAGTGTTTATGTATGGGCCATTTAATTCTTTTTTTTTCTTTTCTTTTTTTTTTTACCTTTTATTGTTTTTGTTGTTGTTGTTGTTGTTGTTGTTTTGTGTGTTTGTTTGTTTGTTTGTTTGTTTTGGGGGGGGGCATTTAATTCTTTAATTTAATTCTTAGGTTTTGTTCCTTTGCCTTCCATGTTTAGTTTAACTTGTCTCCACATTTCATGTCACCATTGTCGCCATGTTCCCTATGTCTCCCCAGTCACTGTGTTAAGTTTGCCTGTCTGGAGTCTGAGTTTCGGTCTGTGTGTTTATCTGTCAAAGAATTAAGAGCACTAGAAGGACTAGAAGGACTAGAAAAGCCAAAAAGATGCATAAAAAATGTTTTTATATGCAGCGTGTTTTAATGGCAAGTCTAAAGTACAAAAGCAACATGTTTGCTTTCTCACTGCCACGCCCTGTCCTGATCTTATCCAATAAGCATGTTTACTTAGTGTGAGCCATGTAGCAACTTGCATATTTGTGTGCACAATTTTTTCATTGCTTCTTGTACTTGTTTTGAAAGAACAGCAAGTGACAGGAGATCAGTATTACCATGTGCTACCTGCACTTGGTACAGTAGTCAAAGAGAAAATTGCCATTTCAGTACAAACATTAGGACCAGACTAGTAGTACAGTATGCTCTTTTTTTTAGAGCTTATAGTATAACCCATTGCGTTACCAATACTACTTCCATCCTGGTGTCTTGAGTGGGAAACTGCTTTATTTACGCTCACAGCATCTCCAGAGGGCTTAACAGCGATACATGACATCCCAGGTGTGCTGCAGAATGTATAATATCTTCTACAAAGATGACTGGAAGATGGGGTTTGGCCATCATTAACATGTGATTGCATTAAGATGACTTACATATCTTGATGCATGCTCAGTTATCCAGGTAAGGAAATGTTTCAGCTATATTTTCATAGCTGAAAAACTTATGTCCAGGTGAACAGAATCTGCTTTTTCCTTTTACAGCTTTATAAATCTAGAAACTAAACAAAGTTAAGGCAAGGCATTCTTTTAGACATTTTTTATATGGTAAAGGGAACCATCTGGAAATTACGATAGCATCTGCTAACCAACAATAAAATATTTCAGCAAACATCTCACAGAAATTCCAAGCACACTGTAATCATTATAGATGAGGCACTGACAGAGTGAAAGATGCATAAAGTTTTTACCTGTGCTTTGTGACGCTTTTACCAGTCCCTGTCTGAGGACCTCCCGTACCCAGGTCTTCACCTGTGTCCTGCCCTCTCCACCCACAACAGAAACAACCAGGTTGGGTGCAGGAAGACCCCATATTGACTGGGCTGTCAGTATGTTGTACACCACCGAAGGCTCAGTGCTCCATGACAGGCGCAGGAACTAAGTTTAGACATTTGATGGATTAAAAGAAACAATTACATGTCAACAACACAAAGAGGCTTGGAAAATAACGAATTGTGATCTAGTATTAAAGCTAAAATGACGTTTTGGTTGTTTCAACCTTTAAATTGTGATTAAAACTTTGAAACTGAAAATGACCCTTAACCCATTAGAGCCCAGACCAATTTTTACTGTCAGGAAAACTATGGGAGAGTCCGTTTTAAAGGTTTTACAGGAACTTTCCCCAATATGTTAAGGAGTGGCTTGTTCTTTACTCTGGTACTGACTTTGTTTGTTTAGTAGTAGGTTGAAGGTCAGGAAAACTCAAAGTACTGACTACCAGAGCTCTGGGTTTATCTGGATCTTTATTTAACCCACCTTTACACCTTTACAGGAATTTTCCTTTAAAACATGTTCACATTTTCCAAAACTCTAAGGCTGTAGAGATAAAGCGTTATGGGACAAAAAGAAAAGCACCCACATGGCTGTGCCTCTTGCTGGCTCCTGCAAACTGCACCTCTCCAAATGCATCAGTTGGTTGTTCAGAGGAGTGCTCCGCACTTTCCCAGTGCTTCAAAATTGCTGTGCTGAAATAATCTCCAACAGCCACAGAGGCATGGTCATCTCTCGCAACC
Organism: Oreochromis aureus; assembly: GCF_013358895.1. Classification (NCBI taxonomy): domain Eukaryota; kingdom Metazoa; phylum Chordata; class Actinopteri; order Cichliformes; family Cichlidae; genus Oreochromis; species Oreochromis aureus. Next base: position 18,273,068 of record NC_052949.1, read on the forward strand.
CCACACTGACAAAATTCACTACTACTGAGAGAGGTGGAGGGATACAAACATCACTATGAGAGTCAACTCAAATTAAAGACATGTCACTATCAAAAGGCTGAGGTCACAGTACCTGAAGGAATCTTCTACAAAGGTGCTGCACACTCGTTTCTTGATGGTTTTGGGGATCCAACTCTGAAAGCAGTTTTTAAAAAGTGATTAACATACAGATTTCTGAGCCTGGTTTAACAGTGAGCCTGTGTATGCACATATTCTGTAGTAGAATAATACAACCCACAAGTCAAAACAAAAAAAATTTTAAATTAAACTTTTAAATTGGCCTAGGTACTCCTTGGTATTCATTTATAGTCTGCTATTATGCAAGTGGAATGAAAGCTAGGTATGTGACCCTCAGTACTGACATTTTTACAGTGTGTTGAGTGTCTGAAGTTCAGGTTTTTCGAAACACTGCGGTTCAAAACAACCACATCATGTTTGAGCTTCTGGTTGTATTTCACCCCAGTGTTGACAGGTTGCTTACCTGCTGCTTCTAGGAATGTAAGCAAGTAAGCAAGTAAGGTGCCCGGATTTCCCTTTGTATGAACTAGAGTCATTTGGGCTGTACCTTGTTCTTACTAAATTATTGTTTTTAATATTATACCTTCTATTTATAACAAGGGACACAAGAGCCACATGTATATAACAAAACAATACCCTGTTTCTCATTATTATTTTTGTGGATTGTGAAGGTTAAGGAGAAAACCAGCAGAAATTGTCAGCTCTTACTCCCATCTTTTTGGGAGAAAAAAATGAATGAACGCAATGCTCAATGAACGCAACATGGATAAGATCTTAGAGAAGCTCACGGCTCTTCAACAGGAAATTGAGAGACCTGGTGACCAGTGATGGACATTAGACAACTGTAAAGTTGGATGCAGCTGTTCGTACTAATTCAAACAACCACCATCTTCATTTCATGTGGCTACCCCCACCGGCGCCAGCTGGACGGCCCCAAGGCCGAGGTTAATCGGAATAACAAAATTCTCCTTGATAACAGGATTGTGTGTTTTTGGACTCTTTACCCTTATTCTTCAAGGCCACCTGTATCGACTGAAGGAATGCTGACTTTCGCTTAACCGGGTAAAGGGATACCTTCTCTCAAGGGACACACACAAATGCACACATATGCATGTACACTGACACAGACATACTGCCCCCCACCTCCAAACGCCTCCGATGCATGTCTTCTATGTTGTGACATGTGATGATTCATGCGCCATGTGCTGAGTTGCTTTTTTCTGTTCTCAGACTGAGCTCCTAAAGGGAGCTCAGTCTGGGTGGAGTTCTCTTTTCTCCTCATCTTTCCTCATATTGTGTATTTCCATTGTGCTACCTCTCCGACCTGTCTTCCCCATGTGATGTCTATGTAATGTATATACGGTCGGAAGGGTAAGATGGCGCTGGTTGCCAGCAGCTTTAACCCAATTTGCTTTGGGATCAATAATGTATTATCAATCAATCAATCAACTTAGGTTTTTATATATATAGGAGAATACATTTAGTGTTTTTTTTTTCACTAAATATGAATTTCTATTTTTTTAAGAACATAAAACGCTGTTGATGCTAACTCTCAGGAAGCTTATAATTCAACCAAAGTTCAATTACTAAGCCTTTGAATGGGGACGTGGTTTGTTTGTTAAGAAAAATACAGCCCATTGGGCCTAAAAACAGCCTTAAATCTGGGTAGTTATAACAATAAATATAAAAAATATTTTCTCGTTATATTTTGAATTTGAAATTGGTTTGTTGTGCATTACACTGAATTACTAAGCAGCTAAAACAGGCTAACATATCTTAACTGAGGGAGAAAATGGCCTTTGCTGAAACACATCGTTCTTTACAGCTACCGATTGCTGTCTGTAATAATTTCAGCATTTTCTTCCCTTATTTGTACAATTATTTCTCTAAAACATATGTCGATCAGAATTATTGCTATACATGTTTCTGTGACAAGTGGCCATGTGGAGAATAGTGCAACCTGTGAGATTAGCAGGTGTGCGTGCAGAGTATGAGTATGAGATTGTTTTGAAACCTTATGCTTTAAAAGTTTCAGTGTTTCACAAACTTTTCCTTTGCCTGTTAAAAATGTGATCCCCACAAGCCTCTTTACTGAAAAAGCTGTAAAACACCTCGGCAGCTAAATGGAATGGAATGCAGCCATCATTAATGTTATCAGTAAACATGATTACATGCTTAATTGCATACATGTAGTTATGATGCTATAGGTATACTAGTAGACATAGGCTCTTATATTGTGCTTTCCATTTTTTCTGTTGAGTAATTGAATTGCTATAGAAACCTTTCACTGAACCGGTTTATACTTAGAAAAGCTTCCTTTAAGGTCCACCAGTTAGACAAGTTTCTAAGACGTTTGTGGGTGGCTCACCATCGCCATTACATGGAACATTTAGAGGAAATTCCAAGTATAACTTTTTTAAACATTCAGCTTTTTTTTCTCTTTTGGTTATTTGCTTTCTCTTTTGTTTTGGTTTTGCAAACATACCATGACATCACAACAGCAGTTGGGTTTTAGTGAAAGCGGACCTACCTGGCTCTTCTCTGTTTGGCAGATATTGTCTGTGTTGTCGCCTCTATTTCCTTCCTCTATTCTTACTCCTTCTTCTTTTGCTCCCTTGTCATTCATGTTTCTCCTTCAGTCGTTCTCAGTAAGAAATGTGTGCAGAAGGACTAAAACTGTTGATTTCTGACGAGTTTCCACCTTGTCTCCTACTGCTGAATTCCATTCCCTGCCACTGCTGTCACTCTGCATGCACACAGAAAAATAGGTGCAGCCAGCACACATGTAAAGGTGTGGTTTCACAGAGGAAGACAGTTCCTCCAAACTTTGAAAACAAGAAATTCCAGTCGAAACCACAAACCACTCAGACACGGAGTCTGAGCTGGTCTAGCGTTCATTGCAATATTTCCCCATCCTCTTACCTGGTCACTCCCATCTGATGTGGAAAAACTGAATACCTTCACATTTAGACACCACTGTAGCAGACAGACAGCTCAGCAGCTTTGAGCTAAGCTAAAAATACCACACATTTGCAACTCAGCCTGTTAGGTATGAGTCTCTGTGGTGCTTAATATTTATGCAGGCAAATATATTTGTTTGAAACGCAAATTTCAGTCAAAAAAATATTATTAGAATTAGAATTTTTATTCAGCTGAAATTTAGTGCAATGTGTGCATGGGTTCCACTTGCTTAATCGTAACTTTTAAAAGAAAATTTGCAGCTGCTTCATGGCCCTGGTTAAACGATTTTAGAGGTTCATTATGAAAGTAGAACATGTATCAGGTTTTAAACCTGCAGGATTCCATTATTTATTTTCCTTACAGACTATACATGAAAACCACAGACTTGATTCCCTTAAATATTTATTGTATATCACATTTAAATATTGACACATAAAATAAAAGATTGGACTGATGTGGCTAAACATTTCATACAACTACTTTCATCAACAATGTGAATATATTTAGTTGTCAGTAGCTGGAAACTATGTTGGGAACTCAGGAATACAGATAGTACTACAGATAGTAAACAGTGTCTTTAACACTATGACTATATTGCCAAATCAACTCAAACACACACACACACATACACACACACACGTGTTTTCATGACATATCAGTACATATGACAAAAATGTGACAAATGGGTACATGCTTTTCCGAAGGTCCTAGAGGCATGGGAATCACAAAAAGTTTGACCCATGCTTCCAGGAACACGCCCATCTGTTGAGATTTTGGCTAGGGCTACATTTTGGTCAAACCTGAATTTACTGCTACTTGTGAGGACACTGTCAGGTTTATGTGACTTATGAGTACCATAAGGTCACACACTGATATTTGATGTTTAGGTGAATTGTGAAGCCCATGGATACACACATAATTTTCAAGTATACATGACTTATAAGGACCAGGTAAGGGTAGGGTCTCTATTTTCAGCTTGGCTCCTTTTGAGATTACAATATAATAGGCATAGATGCACAATAGTAATGCTCACCAGTCGGGTAACTTCTGACAGAAATATCAGACATTTATGTGTTAATACAACACAGTAAATCTGAGCTGTGTAAAGACTTAAAAAGAGACATAGGTCAAATGTGGTCAGTCTACTTTCACACACACACAGACAGTTTCATTGCCTAATGTTGGACTTAAAGTGACCTTTTGTGATGTTTTGATTCTTATGTTTGCTTGTTGCTCCAAACACACCTCGTCCATATTCCTCCTACTACTCCTTTTTTTTTCTAATTGCAGTTTGGGTTGTCTGTGACAACACACTCCATCCTGCCTTCCTTTTGGCCTGTTGTGTGGCCGGTCTCATCTGTAACTATTGCTTAGGTGTGCTTACTTTGTATTCATCAGATGAAGCCTTTCTGAATCATTTAAGAAATTACCCAATCCTAATGGACTGTGCCTTCTTCACACAGCATTTGATGTGCAATGACCAATAACCTTTTTAGAATAATATTCCTGATCCAATACTGATACATGTGGGTGGTGATCCTCTTGATAAAGATCTCATACTTGAGAAGATAATGAAAAGAGTAGACAAAGAAGGATGGGAGTGGTACTCAACAATCAGGTTGTAAATGATAAAAGAATTGATTTCTTATATAACACTTTTCTACTCTCCCAGAGAACTTTATACCACATGTCACATTCACCCATTAATTTACATTCATATTCCGATGGATAAATTGGAGAGTAACTCAGGGTTAGTATCTTGCCCAAGGATATCTACCATGCAGACTGGGGGAGCCACGGATCAAACCACCAACCTTCCAATCTATCTCCTGAGTTACAGCCACTAACGTTAGAACTTCTAGTAGATTTCACTGTATTCCTACCCTTTAGAGAAAGTGTAGCTGTGTGGACCTACGAGGACCCCATGCACCCCTCACACACACTCTTCACAATGCTGTTTTCTGGCAAGAGGTACTGCAGCATTCGGGCCCTCACTGCCAAACTGTGAAACAGTCTCTTCCCCCAAACCTTCAGACTCCTGAACACTCAGTGACTGGACTGACACATACACTGATTCGTTCACACACGTCACTACCTCAAGCACTTATCTGCACAGTCTCATACACACGCACATGCACACCTTCATACATCAAGTTATTTTTTGCACAACCCACTGTTATTGTTGTACTTTTATGTTGCACTGTTGTGTCTGGACTGTCCTGTGTCTTTATCATTCCATTCTGTCTGGCATTGCACTGTTTGTTTGTTTTTGTTGTTGCTTTTTTTGCAATTTTTGCACACTTGCACTTTATGTAGTCCTGTGTTGTTTGTTTGTTATAAACTATATATGTAGCACCATGGTCTTGGAGGAACTTTGTCAAGTTTCTCTGTGTACTGTACCACTGCACATGGTTGAAATGACAATAAAGCTACTTGACTTGACTTGACTCAAGCAGATAATAGGCACTTAGTCAAGTGAAAATAATCAGTATGTGAATACTGATAGACTGGTTCTTTACCTACATGCCTAAACACGCCTAAACATGGCAATAAGTAGGTTGACAGTGTTGGGAAGGTTACTTTTAAAATGTATTCCACTACAGATTACAGAATACATGCCTCAAAATGTATTTTGTAGCGTATTCTGTTACGTTACTCAATGAGAGTAACGTATTCTGAATACTTTGGATTACTTAATATATTATCATGCTTTTTTACAACTACATGAATGTACTATTGCTGTGTGATTTATTTTACTATTACTGAAGGTTACTCACCATACCAATACCAACTAGAGTTTTAAATCTTAATATAAAATGTTAAGATTTAAATGGGGGCGATCGTGGCTCAAGAGTTGGGAGTTCGCCTCGGAAGGTTGCCGGTTCGAGCCCCGGCTCGGACAGTCTCGGTCGTTGTGTCCTTGGGCAAGACACTTCACCCGTTGCCTACTGGTGGTGGTCAGAGGGCCCGGTAGCGCCAGTGTTCGGCAGCCTCGCCTCTGTCAGTGCGCCCCAGGGTGGCTGTGGCTACAACGTAGCTTGCCACCACCAGTGTGTGAATGTGTGCGTGAATGGGTGAATGACTGGATACGTAAAGCACTTTGGGGTCCTTAGGGACTAGTAAAGGCGCTATATAAATACAGGCCATTTACCATTACCATAAAATGAGTAACAGTAGGGTGGACATTAGGTAAGGCTGCACTTTTTGCAGTGATCTCGTATAGAAAACTATTCCGCGCATATATAAAACAGGCCCGCGGCTCCGTAGTAAAGGGACCTCTGGCTGCAGTGGTTATTATCATATTTACATGCTTTCATCTCCCGTTTCTGCTCGGTGACAATTTGTACTTTTCGACTCTCCATTTTTCTCCCTCCCCCACGCTCACACACATATAATGGGAGGAGCAGTCCCACAAATTCTCCCTGCAGCACGGACTACACTGCCCACGAGGCTACATTCTTTAGGGCTATGCCTGTAACACTCTGCCTATTGCCTTCATATTAAATAATTTTTTGAATAATAATTTTAAAAAATATTTCTTCATGTCATTATGCGGGCCGCAAGCAGAAGTGTTGTCATGTTGTTCACAGTATATCATTAAACATGTACCCCTGGTATAATGCCAACTGATGGTAACTTTGTCACCATATTTCCTACAATGATGATTTTGGCCCCAGCTGCTTGTGATGGGCAAAAATCAGAATGGGGTGAAGGATAAAGACTGTGTAATCCAAGCAAGGATTTTCCTGGCCAAATTCATGTGACCAGCAGGACATCTGGAAACACAAGTACAGTAATGCTGAATCAATGGGGTAGCAGCACCACCTGGTGGCAAACCTGTAAATAAACCTGTGAAATTTAGTTGGGGAGAAAATGTTTTGTATTTGAGTGACTTAAACCAGGCATTAAGAAAATATTTATGGCACATTATATCCAAACAAGTGCATTAAAACACAACCACAGTGCATTAAAAATGTTATGGTTTTGCAATGACAAAACATAATTTAACTATATGTGGTGGGCGGGAACTTAGGGTTGGTGGGTACTTGTGGTGTGGTGTATGCTTATGCATACACCACACCACAAGCATAAAGCGCTATATAAATACAGGCCATTTACCATTTACCATTTATGAGCTGCAGCCGCGTGTAATAAAAATGGCTCAAAGCAACAACCTGTGGTCCCGCCGTGCTTTAGTCACACCACACTATAATATTGTGAAAATATTTGGAAAAATCCCCTATGTCTTGTTTTTTATTTCTTGTCCATACCTGCAGATTAGTCCAAGCATACAGAAATATTTAGCTATAACAGCTGTCTAGTTTCTATTTTAACAAATAACGTTATATAAAACTTTTTACATAGTTATCTTTCCCTACTTGTAAAGTGATTTCTCCAAAACATGTGTTAATCCTAACACATATCAGACTATCATTATTGATGTGTTTGTAAGTAGCTGTTATAATAAGTAGCCTTGTTCAGAATTGTGTAACGCTTGTGTGTTTCACGGAATAGCACAATCAAGATGGGGCGATAGAAAACTGGATGTGTCTCTGTGACAGTTTGGATTGTTTTGAAACTGCAACACAATTCCAGCACAATTCCTTTAAACATTTCAGTGTTTTAGAAAGACTCATTTATTTGTCCCCACTGTGAAACCTTAGTAAAGAGCATTCCAACCAAACAGCATTCATTAACGCTATCCCTAAACATGATGGAGCAATTAGCTGCTGGTGGTTATGATGCTGAGTGTAGTAGACTTACCAAAGTACATCTACTTCAGTTAGCATAAACCTTTAACAAAGTTTTGTGTTCAAAATGCTTTGCTGAAGCTTTTTTTTTTCCACTTTTCCACCAGTCAGACAAGTTTTGCTTCAACAAACCACAGTGGGAACCACAGCTTATCACCCTTTCTTACAACTTCAAGAGAACCCAGTAAGATGATTCTGTTCATCGGTGGGCAAAACATATGGTCACTCGTCCATGTGACTTCCTCAGTCTCAGCTGACTGCAGAGTATCCCAACCTTATAAAGAGCTTTGGGAATGGTTGGAATCACAAAATTTTGAGATCATGAAAGAGGCTTTCTTAGGCCTCCTCCTCGATTCAGAGATGGGTTTCCCTTTTCACCTAAATGGCCTGACTCATGTAATGTTACATTTCTCTTCACTTGTGTTTCAGTTACTAACACAGTGGAGGTAGTTCTTAACAGATTACAGGATGACCTAAACCACAGTAACAGCACCATTGTGTCTTAATTTCACATATTTCATATACAAGGACCAGACTACACAGAGCAACATAGGCCACGAGGTGCTGGCCTCATGGATGATTGTTCGTCAATAGTGCTAGTTTCAGTCATTATGCAAATGCACTGTTTATAAGGTTAGAGAAACCTGCAGTCAGTTGAGACTGAAGAAGTTACTTGGATGAGTAACAAAATATTTCTTCCACTCGATAAATAGAATACGCTTTCTGGGATTTCCTTACCTAGATGATTGAGCATAAATTAAAATATTTTAAAGGGGTTAGCCTCCATGTGTAGTTTTTACTTCCACTTAATAAAAGAATATCTTTTAATGTAGTTCACTAAATGTTCACTAATCTTTAAAGTTTAAAATAAAGTCTGAGTTAATGAAGTCTAATATCATCAAGTCTGAGTTTCCTCTTCCAGAAATGCTAATCAGAGTTAGTTCATTCTGTTCAGTCGTCAGGAACAGATTGACATTGGCCTCAGCCTGAAACCAGACTTTACTTCAGATTGGACCAACTGTATCCCACCCAAGATTGTGAGACCACTAGGCACTCGGTGGGTTATTGTCTGGAAAAAGAGTGGAGGGAGGGGAAACAATAGGGGGGATGCCGACTATCGTGTCCTGCTGTGAAAAAAAGAAGATAAGCCCCTGCTTCCATCTCTCTTCCAAACCTACGCCAGATCCCTCACAAACAAAATGCAGGAGCTACATCAGATATTTACTACAACCGTTTTGCCTGGGAGCCTAGTCAATTGATTGTAATTGAATCCTGGCTCCATCCGCAAATCCTCGACGCCTCAGTGGAGCTACCAGGCTGGACCCTGGACTGCCAGATTGGCAACAAAAACACCGTTAATGGAAGGGGCGGTGGGCTCCATGCTTATGTGCTCCAGGACTGGTACCAAAACAGCCAAATTACAGGCAAACACTGCTCACTGAATGGCCATGTCCATTCAGCCCTTTTACCTACCTCAGAAACGGTAGCCATTGTTACCACACCCCAGGAAACCCCTCCAACCATCCGGATCATTAAAATATGGCCAGATGATGCTCTCCTTGAGCACGTTCGACTCGAGGGGCAGTTCCATCTTGAATTGGCAGACTGGAACAGCAGGACCTGGAGTGCTTCACTTAGTCTGTTTATTTATATATTAAGTGCTTTGCAGAGAATGCAATAATGACCAAAACCATTTGGGCTTTTCCAAACCGGAAGCCTTGGATGCTGAGTGAAGTCCAGGCTCTCATTAGAACTTGCAACTCAGCCTTCAGGCTGAGGGACAGTTTTCTGTACAGCATTGCCAGAGCCAACCTGAGGAGGGGCATCGAAAAGGCCAAGGAGGATAGAGGGTTCCCTTACACACAACAACCCCACCAGGTGTGGAGAGGCATCCGAGCCCTCACCAACATCAAAGGCTAGAGCCCCCCAATCCCTGACAGTAGCCTCACACTAGCAGATGAGCTCAGCAATTTCTTAGCCTACTTTTTCAGCATTCAACACTATAATCACAGACCATCAACAAACTGGACCAAATTAAGATTGATCCAAGAGCAGTTGGCAGGGAAAAAGATCCAGAAGCCTCTACCTCGCACTGTCACTCAGCACCGGACCTCCACAGGGCACAGGGCTGATAATGAACTAATTATTTGATTCAGGTGTGTTGACCCAGGGTGATATCTAAAACCTGCAGGACACCGCCCTGACACTGAAGGCTTACAGTAGCTTCCTTCTTTACATGGTAGCAAACCCTGTAACAAGCAGGGGTGAAACTAGAGAGGGGCATGGGGTGTACTAGAATGGGTTGTTTTCAAGACTATAGAAACATTATTTTGCAGATTTAGATTAATGTAAATATTACATGTATTAATATTTTTAAAATGATAATTATTTACAGTGAAGGCTCTTTCAATAGCTTGTTTCACTATGTGACCTTTAATGGAGCCATGGCAGACTTAAACACAGCACCAGCTTCTTTAACACTATCCACGACACTTATCTGCATAGTAGATCCAACTATCACACTCCCACATTGTGTACACAATTAAAATGTATCTATTGATGGCAAGTGGTAAGGTTTCACTTAAAGGATCACATAAAAAGATAAATGTATTATTATCCCTTATTTATTCATGTAAAAGCCTCATGGAGACTAAATTCACTTTTTCAAGAGAAACCTGTGCAAGAGGGCACCAGAAGTTTCAACAAGTACAACTCATAACAATCTAATAGCAAAGAAACTAACACAACTGATATTTAGCACAGACAAGTGGAGAGAAACAGTGTGGACACATATACAGACACACGTCTATATAGACATATATGTAGACAACCAGCCCAACCAGAGATTTATAAATAAAAAAACAATCACACACAGAGATGCTGATATACAAAGTGATGTACATGATTTTCACAGCCAGTAATAAAACATAAAGCACAATGACAGACAGTATCCAGACACTTTAGGTACTGGACTGGTATATTCATAAAGAGCAGATCACAGTAATCCAATAAAGGGAAAAAAAACATTGCAGAGTCTATCAGCACTTGATAAGAGAAAGTCTCAGCTTGGACAAAACTCTTTCCCATTTGAAAATACCCTGGATTTGGATTTGACACAAGCTGAAGTTGCGTTTAATGTCACTGAACAACATCTAAGACAGACTGAAGAAATTCAAGTAATTTTACTAATGAAAAAGATAATAACAATAAATAGTTGCGTCATCTGCATGAAAATGGAACTCAAAAGAAACCCACATTTTACCCTTTGGTTCTTTTCCTTGTAGGTTAAGTAACCAGGCAAGTAACCAGAAAGGCCTGATACTATGGAATATGTTCATTCATTTGGCATTTTGATTTTGTGTCGAGAATTAGATAGGAGAAGGATTTTTTAAAAATATTACAGTAATGTGAAAAAAGGCACGCCATAGTTTTATAAGTTTATGGTATCAGGACATAACAAAAAATGATGTAGTCTATAAAAATCTCTGACATTATTATTTTTACTTAGTGTTTGTTAAATAAATAATAAGACATTGGAATATATCATGTGCTTTTAAACCCTAAGGTTAAAATTAAAGGTTTCATTTTGATTTTCCAGATGTGCAAGCCGCCAGTTCCAGGCACTTTGCACCCCAATAACATCACAGATGCAGGCTTCTACACTGCAGCATTAATGTTTTGCAAAAAGCATTTCAAACTTCAATTCATCTGACCATAGAGCAGTTTTTCACTTTGCTTCAATATATTTTAAATAAGCTCTGGCCCAGAGAATATGGCGGTGTTCTTGTATCATATACAATTCCCTCATATGTTTTTTTGTTGTTGTTGTTGTTGTTTTCTTTTCTTGCATGATAGAATTTAAACTTGCATTTGTGAATGGCACAATGAACTAGTTTCACAGATAATGGTTTCCAGAAGTGTTCCTGAGCCCATGCAATGATTTACATTGCCTCCTGAAGTGAAGTGAATTTAAGGGACCGTATTAATTTAAGGCTGAAATCCAGTGGATCTGGAAGAGGAGGGGAGTGAATCTGTACAGAAGACCAAAGAACAGAAGTTAGATGAGGAAGAAAAAAAAAAGGCCTCCAGGCAAAAACAATAAAGTAAATAATCCAAGTGAAAGCAGTGTGACGTTTTCAACATGCAGGCTGTCTTGTAAGCATAAATGATTTCATAAGTTCTGGGAAGTACCTCGTAATGCAGGTGGGGGACGAGGAGGTTTGAATGTACTTCCTTGGGCTAAAATATCCACAACCCAATTGAGGACAGTTGAGTAATGCTCCATCTGAGAAGAAAGAGCAGAATATTATAAAAAATCTAGAATAGAATAGAGTTATTCTTAAATCTAAATGAAAACCAAGTGAGAAAAGGATGGCTTATTTTTTATTGATATTAATAATGAATAAGCGCAGAGATATATGTGTTGAAGTCTGTTCATATCCACAATGATGCCTCTTTTACATCGTCTTATTATCTTTTGGAAGACGCCTGTGTCATTTCCGGTCAAAAGAAAACTTGCTGGTTGAATAAAAGGAACTTTAAGTCTAAATTTGCCACGGGTATGAATAATCATGACCTTGACTATATGTGTTCAAGTTCACTTTTCATTGCATGTCTTTTTTTGTGTCTATAACAAAACTAAAAACAGATTATTTACAGTCAAATAAATACTATGCACTGCTATTAGGGTATACACATAAAGTATTTTAATGATTGGAAAGCTCAGAGAGTACAATTTTTTTAAGCTAAATGTTTTGTTGTCTCCTACTGGAAAAAAGTATCTAGAATAAAGAAACTGCATTATTAAAGACACACATGAGGCCAGCCAGGGCTGGACTTGGACAAAAAATCGTCCCGGGCATTTTGACTAGAGACCAGCCCACCAGGTATTAAAGCCATAAAGCCTTTGAATGAAAACAAACGCTGTGGTGATGTACACTGTCTTGTTGGTATATGTATGATTTCTATAGATTTTACATCAAAGACTTTGGTTGTAAGATTCAGATAACTATTTAATAAAAGCTAAATATTTTATATGAGAGTAAGAAAGAAAAGTATATCTTTGTGCCCCCCTTTCCCTGTTAATGCCCTACATGGCCACCTGGCAAAACTTTGCTAAACCCGCCCCTGCACAGTTACCAGCTGTCAGCTACTTGGAAAAGGATGCTGGTGTTATTTGACTCTCAGAAACAGTTCATAACTTCCCTTCAACTCATTCATGTCACCTAACAGGTAAACCTGTTTCTCCATCACCTGTTCAGCTCTGATGATTCAGTAAGGACATCTCCTGGTTTCATCTGCATGTTTCCCTCTCACCACATAGCCAAACCGATATCATGACCAGCAGCTTTCACAGCTGTGGCTCCAACAAACATCAGCTGATACTAGAAATGAATATTAAATAAATTCTAACAACAGCTGATCAAGATTAAACGTGCTGCTGTTGTTTAGCACGACATCCGCTGGTTTCCTCTTTCTGGTGCAAAGAGGGCGATAAACAAACAAGAGAGACGGGACTTGCGTCAGAGAAGTCGATCAGCTGATCACTGATCAGTTTCATGATTGTAGTAGCAACAGGAGAGCGAGGGGAGAGAATGAGAGAAACAGCTGTGCAGCGTAAAGACACAGAAAAACTCCAGCTTTGTGTCTTTTTCCATTCTAGCTGAAATACGGGACAAACTGTTCCTTTTCAGGTCAACACGAAACGCGTAATATTTTCTATGAATACGGGACGATTCCATTTTTTACAGGACGGTTGGCAACTCTACCAACTAACCTTATGAATAAAATAAAGTTCACTATCAGTAACATCATAGCACCCACCCAGCTGTATAGAAACTCCGTCATGCTAACTAGTATGATATTGAGTTATTGTATTGAGTTACGAGTTATTGTAACTGACGGTAAAAAGTCAGCACAATGTAAATAAACTACACCTAAACTCGGTTTATATCTGACCCAGATAGACTGCAGGTCTTACCTGAAATTCAGTTCACCTAACACTCGGACCGGCGGCCGCCTCGGGTCTCTCCTCCTCCTGCCTCCCCTTTCCCTCATTCACCTGCTGGCCTCTGTGGAAGCTCCGCCATAGTCACCTCACCTGACTTATTTTTACACATCGACCAGCATCTGGCCAATCCACCACCTTTCATTGTTTATACCGTTAAAAAAAAAAAAAAATCATCGGCCCATAAAAACGAAAAGTCACAATGGCCAGTCCAGCTATGAGGCCAGCCCAGTCTAGCTTAGTATAAAGACTGAAAGCAGATAAAACAACTAGCCTGGCTCCATCTACTGACCAAAATCCACTTACCACCCCTGCTAAAACTCTTAATTTATACAAGACCACAATTTGTCACTTTCTAAAATTCTAATTGATGTGCAACCAAACCTGTTGGCTGTTTTTTTTCTCCAATACATAAAATACGCATTACTTACGATCACCCACATTATCTCTGACCTCAGCCAACAAAACAACTTTACATAAACCCAACTTAAACTGCCTTTCTGCTTTATAGTAGGGGTTTTTTCCCCATGTTCCACAACATACAACCTGCTATGTATTCCTTTAATCTCTAAATCAAATAAAATAATATTTGACTGTGCAGACATGCTCATCCACAGCATTTCTACATATGTATGAGCAATGAGTCAAAGTGTATTGAACGACAAAGTGAGAGCTTCAGAAAAATGCTCTGGTTTTACCTGAGCCTGTAGTCTGTGTTCAAACTCTTTGCTTTCAGTCAGACGTTTAAGCACATCATCTACCCTATATGAAAAAATACAAAGATGCATTTTCTTCAGAATGATGGAATCAATATCTCATTTTGCTGCTACAGTGGAGCATGAAGGTGTGCTCACTTGGCAGACATCCGTTTGAGCCTTTCTGAGTCGCTACTTTTCTGGATCTTGTTTCGAGCAGTCAGGAAGTCTTCCTTCTGAATCGTTTCCCACGTTGATAATCTGTTCGCTGCCTTTGCTTCCAAGTCTAACACTGATAGAAAAGACAAAGGTATGAAATGTTTCAACTCAGTTTTTGTTTTATTCAGTGCTAAGCTGAGGTCAGTTTGCAAATAAAAAAAGAGCCCATTCTCATTTAGACAGTGCAACTTTTAGTGAGCAACTGAGTGATAACAAGGCAGCGACTGATTAAAAAAAACATAAAAACTAATTTGTGAACAACAACAACTGGAAGATATTTAACAAATTATCCAATTCCAATCAACTGTGGCTTTCTCACCTATTACACTTATTATTTCAATATAACAAAGCAATAACTTTATTAAATTAATAACTTTATTGTACTAATGTGAACCACGATTCCTGATCCAATACTGACCAAAGTGGTGGATCTTTACAGAGGGCACTTTGCGGATGACCCTCTTGAAAAAGACTTTGATGTGTGAGAGGATAATGAAAGGAGGAGCCAAAGAAGGACGGGAGTGGTACTCAACAATCAGGTTGTAACGCTGGAACTTCCAGTAGGTGTCACTGTGTTCCTGCACTTCAGAGAAAGTGTAGCTGTGTGGATACAAGCAGATCAGAGCCACTGAGTCAAGTCAAGCCATTCAGTTTGTGAATGCAGCCAGAGAAACATAATGACAGACTGGTTCTTTACCTAAACATGGCAATGACTAGGTTGATGAGCAGGATGTTGGTGACCAGGAGATATACGACTAGCAGAATCACTACCAGCCAGTTACTATCCTGATTTCT
The DNA here is from genome assembly GCF_013358895.1 of Oreochromis aureus. Taxonomy (NCBI): domain Eukaryota; kingdom Metazoa; phylum Chordata; class Actinopteri; order Cichliformes; family Cichlidae; genus Oreochromis; species Oreochromis aureus. Next base: position 18,288,553 of record NC_052949.1, read on the forward strand.
ACACGGCTCTTCACCGCTCTCAATCAAAGTCACATTGTCTGTGCAGTTTAGTTCCTGGCCCACTGTCACAAAATAGAGATAAAAGGAGAAAGGTTAAAATAAGGGTTACAGTTATAAAAAAAAATAACTCAATTTCTTTTTTTTTCTTTTTTTTAAAAAATATTTTATTTTTTGTTTTTAAATTAAGCACAGCATGCTTATACAGATTCAACTGAGGACAATTACTACATTTAGCCTTTGTGAACTTCTAACCATGAAAAAAGAAACAAAAGAAAGAAAAGAAAAAAATTATAACAATATTAACTAACTAAAGAGTAAAATAAAATAAGAAAATTCACGCGGAGTGTGAGGCATAAATTATGATCAGTTAATTTTTTAAAAATTCTAGAAATGGCTGCCAAATCGTACATAAACTCGCCAGATTCCGCTTTCTATCAAATCTTATCTGTTCCACCCTGGCCACAGACACCATCTCATTAAGCCACCTTTTAAAACACGGGGCCGAAGAAGACCGCCACTGTAAAAGAATAAGTTTCTTTGCAGCCAGCATACCCATTGTAATTATCTGTTTTTGTGAAAAGGAAAAAGATTCGATTGATGCAAATGATCCAAGTATAGCCAGTGTACTATCTAGTGGTACTTTTTTCTTAAATTGGTTTGAAAATCACGTAAAAATCTGGCTCCAAAAAGCTTTTAAGACAGAGCAATGCCAAAATAGATGTGCAAGGGAACCTTCACTGATATTACATCGTGGCTCAAGAGTTGGGAGTTCGCCTTGTAATCGGAAGGTTACCGGTTCGAGCCCCGGCTCGGACAGTCTCGGTCGTTGTGTCCTTGGGCAAGACACTTCACCCGTTGCCTACTGGTGGTGGTCAGAGGGCCCGGTGGCGCCAGTGTCCGGCAGCCTCGCCTCTGTCAGTGCGCCCCAGGGTGGCTGTGGCTACAACGTAGCTTGCCATCACCAGTGCGTGAATGGGTGAATGACTGGATATGTAAAGCGCTTTGGGGTCCTTAGGGACTAGAAGGCGCTATATAAATACAGGCCATTTACCATTTACCATTACATCTATCACATAAGGGGGATACAGAATTATCCGGTTAAGTTTAAGTTTAGAAAAGTGTAATCTGTGAATGACTTTAAACTGGATTAGTTTCTATCTGGCGTTTATTGAGCCTTTCTGAATATTGGACAAACAATTTGACCATTGGTCCTCAGACAGAGGAACACCGAGGTCTTTAGCCCATGTATTCTTAATTCGATCAGAATCAACTGGGATTGTAAAGCACTTGACAAACTGAGATATCAGATGTTTAAAATCTGCTTTCCGAATTATATCAAAGTAAGTATGATTTAGTGGCTTCAGTGGAAAGTCTGAAAAGTTTCATTGAACAAAATTCTTTATTTGAAGATAACGAAAAAAAATGTGATTGAGGTAACTGAAACTTTTGTTGAAGTTGAAGGAAAGACATAAATTTGTCATCTATATACAAATCCTCAGTGCATTTCAATCCCTTTTCCCCCCATTCTAAAAACACCCTATCCATTTTACCTGGTTTAAACAAGTAATTATGTATTATTGCCATTCTTAATGAAAAGTCAGGTAGTTTAAGAGATTTCCTAATTTGACTTAATATCTTTAAGGAGTGTTTAACAACAAAGTTACAACTGTTAGAATTATTAAAAGAACCCATGTTAGAAAACAATAAGACCGGTAATGAGGCTTCAGATACTGTTGCTGCCTCTACCTGGAGCCAGATCGGAAGCTTATCATAACAATAATTAGTAGGCGAACCCCACTGCCAGTGCAATAGAGCTCTTGAATTTGCTGCCCAGTAATAATGTCTAAACACAGGGAGACCCAACCCCCCGCTGGAAGTATTTTTTTGAAGATGAGCCTTGGATATCCGAGGGGGTTTTCCTGCCCAAATGAATGAAAGAATCAATGAATCAAGCTGCTTAAAAAATTTAAGTGGCAAATAAATAGGAAGGTTTTGAAAAAGATATAAAAATCGTGGCAGAGACACCATTCTAATTGCATTTATTCGACCAATCAAAGACAGAGGGAGCAGTTTCCATTTTCTAATATCGACTTTGAGCTTGTCCAGCAAACTCAATTTCTAATTGCTGTGATGAATTTTAAAAAGCTGCAGTAGAAAAAAGCAGCATTTTAAAACTGATTTCAGTGTAATAACAATTTTCTTATTTTCATGCAAATTGCAAAAACACTTTTACCATCCATCTCTTCCTCGATGGAAGAGCCGTATCCAAAGATGTGCAAGTATGGCATGTAGAAAACTCGCAGAAAAATGCGATTCGGGTTTGGATCGTAGGTGTAGATCAGAGCCTGATTGGCAACTCCGTATGCCAAGACCCACACACCCAGGAAGAAGAGGAAGAAGAAGACATCCTTCATCTGAACAAGAGGAGGAAATTTTCATGTTGTTGCTGACATTGTATTATTAAACACGTATTCCTGGTATAATGCCAACTGATGGTAACTTTCTCACCATCTTTCCTACAATGATGAGTTTTGGTCCCAGCTGCTTGTGAATGGCAAAAATGTGAATGAGGCGAATGGTGAAGACCATGTAGTCCAAACAAAGGACATCTCGGCCAAATTCATGTGACCGGTGAAACATCCTGAAACACAAGCACAGGATCACTGAATCAGTGAGGTAGCAGCACCACCTGGTGGCAAACCTGTAAATTAACCAGTGACATTTGGTTGCTAACTGAGGAAATGTTTTAAATTTAAGTGACTAAAAACTAAGTATTAAAAAAATTATTTGAGACACACTTAAGAAGCCAAACAAGTACCACAAAACAAATACTGTTCTTTCATAAATGTTACAATCATGCAATGACAAACTAAACTGTTTGTAGTGTTGTGGAATGTTTTTGATGGGCAATCTAAGATTAAGATATCATTTTTATTTCTTGTCCATACCTGCAAATCAGTCCGACAATGAACAGGCTGATGGCAGTGAGATCACATTTATTCCACACATCCTGAATGTAGAGTCTGAAACTTTGAGTCCAGGTCTTCCCCAAAAAAAGTGTCTTGAAGAAGACAAAAAAAATAAATAAACTTAACAGATCGTCAGAAAACAAAAACTACAATAATAAAAACTATCAACATACTTTATTATGATAATAGTGTTTATATACCTGCCTATACATGCACCTTGAAGCCTATTAATTCTGTGTATAACAGTTCATTAAAGCTTATGATACAAAGTTTAAACATGTATAACATATATGATGCAACATATACAATGATTCATAAAATACTTTTCAATGTGAATGGAGTTTCAGTTGGTATCTACAAAAAATAAATATGGTAAAATAATTAAGAATAATGAAAAAGGATCGTTTCACTTGAGCAGTTTTGCGAGGCCAAGCTGATGTGTTCACATGGCACAATTGGTAGTCTGATACAAGATGGTAACCCTAAAGCCCTAGCCCAACCCTAGCCCTAATACTATAAGTATTAGAAGCAAGCAGGGATCAGGCAATTAGTATGCTGTCTGAATGAATGCTGCAAGAATTTTAATAGAGATATGAATAGGCTGCATTTTAATATCATGTTTTATATTTTAAAATGACCCTGAATTAAAACTAGTCTCTCTTCAAAAGGAGATCTTGATCTCAGTGAGAATGAAAAGGCTTTAATTACAATGATAATAAAAAAAACAAATGAAAAAAGACTTTCTCTGGGTTGTCATCATTTCAAAGAATCAGATTTTAATTTATGAGATATTTAATTTTCTGTGTTTAAGTCATATGAAATCAGTGATAAATGAAAAAAAGATTTACTTATTTATTTAGTGTCCATCTTGAATCTAATCCTTGTGAGATGACAGCATGTTAACCACTGTGTTGAAATGACACTTTAGAGATATTGTCTTTCTACTTTGTGCAATTAAATAAAAGATTTGAGTTAAGTGCATATTTTTGCATTCAGTTGTTCACTAGACATTTATACAGTTACCAAAGTTTCAAGTTCTAAGTAAGATGTCTCTCTTCACTCACCTGTCGGATCTCTTCACAAACGATGGTGAATACCCAGAAGTACAACACACACTCAGTACCAGTTGGGCCTGAGGGTGGTGGGGGCTTGAAATCCACCAACAGCACGTAGGCGAAAAGGAAGAGAAACAGGAAGTACATCAGGACGTTGCCCAGAAATGAGGTGACCGGTGCAAACCAGAATTGACGCCAGCGTGACACTATGAATGGACTTTGTGGCGGTCGTTGGGGTACACCTGTAAGATTGTAAACACAGATTAGCAGATGACTTAAAATAACAGCATGTGGTGACAAGAATAATTTCTGAAGTCAGACTTTCTTCTTGTAGCGAGTGACAACTCTTATTCAAAGATGACTCTTTAAACAGTACTCACCTTTAATGGCACCACTCCTGTGACCTTTAGAGTCAACTTCACTGAGATATAAAAAAAACATTTTTAGTAGACTTTAGCTAATGCAAATTAATAATATATTAAAAACAGGATAATCACTGCTTGACAAACTGATGTTCTACAGATTAATACTGTAGAGTGTAGGTAGAAATATTACTGCTGCTTGATGTCAGAGTAAGAGCAGACAGTGGTCCCGTAAAGACTGTCAGTGTCCTGATCCAGCTCATCCTCCATAAGCATCTTCTCCTCCTCTTCCAACTGATCGTTTCGATTCCTGCGAAGAAAATGCAATAAATGTTAAAAAAAGAATACACATATATATATATATATATATATATATATATATATATATATATATATATATACTATATACTATGTACTAGATAGATAGATAGATAGATAGATAGATAGATAGATAGATAGAAAACCTTACATTAAAACTTTTACCTAAAGGTGATGAGGTTGGTGTAGCAGAGGATGGGGCAGAAGAACGCGAGCAGAAGCTTCCAAATCTCTGTGTTCCTCTTCATATCACCCCACCAGATCTCAGATAGCAGAGACTGGAAGAGGAAAAAACTGAGACCTTATCCATCAACAGCAGCTCACCAGCTCAACATGAAGATGGGTTGCGTTATTTTAGAAATATCATGCTATATTTCCTTTGTAATGCTCATCTGCTATTTGAAATCATGGCAACAAGATGAATTGAAGATATGACACACCTGTACACCATCATTACTGAAGAAAAGCCGAGCATCAGCGCTCACACCCATCTGAAGACAGGTGCTGTGACCCCAGACAGGAGACTTTCTAATCAGCAGGCTGAAAGAGCGGTTTTCATCACTGCGATAGCAAGAGCTGAAAATATCTGACGTAGACACAAGACACATGACAAAGAGTTAGATAGGTTTGTTATTATTGTGTTACATCATCTCTTGAAAGGAAAATTCAAAGGGCTCTTTGTGAAACGGTTTTGAAACTTAATATCTAATTATTATAACATCAACAGTTGCAGACAGTTGTAGTTATTGTCTCACCATGAGCCAGGTTCTCAAACTTCTGGGCCAGTTCTTTCATGGAGAGTTTGGTTTCAGTTTCATCCTCCCGTTTGGACAGTTCTCTGAGTATCTTACAGCCACCAAGAGCACTCAGGACTGCCTCACCTGCCTGGAAAGGAGAGCAAGCAATAATATATGTTCTAATTAAGATTATACATCAAACTATGATTAAAAAATAAAGGAACTCTTTGAAAACTCATTAGATTTCAATTGGCAAAAAAATCATATCTGTATTGATGTGGACTAAGTAACGTTTTAGGAAAGGATGCCACAAATTATCAACTTGCAGTTGGCTGAATTTAAAGAACCCCCTCAAATCAAAGAGAGAAAATTATGTGGCAAGCTAGTCCATTTTGCCAAAATGTCATTGCATCAACTCAAAATGGTACTCGGTAGTATGTGTGATGCCTGCATGTTTCCATCTTTGCCTGATACTGTTAGGGCATCCTTGTAGGATAGTGTCCTGGGGAACCCCCTTCCAGATCTGGCCACTGAGCTCCCTGACAGTTTGAGGTGCAAACTGATGGTGTTGGATGGACTGAACCATAATGTCCCAGAGGTGTTCTATTAAATTTTTGGTCAGGCAAGTGTTTGGATTTATTTTTATTTTTAAGGTTAATATCTCATAATTAGCATCACATATTTGTGTTTTGGCTTCTACTGCACACAGAGTGTTGTAGAACAGTCTTGGATTCACTCTGATGCTGGCAGACATAAACATTGAGAAGACCCCCTCTTAGGAATGTGGCCAAGGCCATAAATCGGGTTTTAGGAAATGCAATGCACTCTTCGCATCACTTCTTTAACTCTACAGGCCTTACCGGAGAACAAGAGCTGGTTGCCATAGTAATACGGGTGTGGTTTTTTTTATTGTTTATTTATTTTATTTTAAGTTATTACAAATTGGACAGACAATTGTATGGAAAGGGAGAAAGAGAACAGAGGGGAAGGGGAAACAGTAAAAGAAGATACTGAGAAAATCCATTGGATCACCTGTTAAAAGAAGAAAAGAAAAAACAAGAGAACAACACATTATAGAGACAACGACCTAGATATGTGTAAGTAACAGTAAATATTAAATATTGAACATTATTGAGCAGCATGCAGGACCGACAGTGCACAATATGCTTTAAGGTAGCAGCCAAGGAAGATATAGTTTGTATATGCCGGCACCCGTGAGTACACCTATCATACACATATCTGTATGAATATTACTTTTTTGTGGGAGTTTCTAAATACAGGTTATTTTCCATGTCCCTGTCCTATGGTGTGCCACAAGGCTCTGTGCTGGGGCCTTTATTGTTCTTAATATATCTGCTTCCCCTCCAGCATATTTTGAGCCCCTTTGAGGACATTTGCTACCACTGCTATGCCGACGATATTCAGTTATACATTTCTTTCAAGCCCCAAGATGTTTTTAAGCTGCAGATTTTGAATGAGTGCTTAGAATCCGTTAAAGTTTGGATGGCTGCTAACTTCCTCCAACTTAACAAAGGAAAGATTGAAGTCCTTGTATGTGCTCCTGACTGACATGTACCTAAGATAATGAATCCTCTTGGTCCTCTTGCAACATTTGTGAAATCGTCTATCAGAACCTAGGGGTAATCTTCGACCCGGCTCTCACTTTGGATGTTCATGTCAAATCTTTGGTTCGGTCCTGCTTTTATGACTTAAGAAACAGTTCCAAACTAAGCCCTGTTGTATCTTGCACTGAACTGGAAATTGTAACTCACTGTTTACATGTTTAAACAAAAACTCCCTGGAGCATCTACAGATTGTTCAAAACGCTGCAGCAAGACTTCTGACCAAAACATCTACCTAAGTACTCTCATGTGACACCGTTGCTAATACAGCTGCCTTGTCTCCCCGTCGAATTCAGAGTCTACTTCAAGATTCTGGTACTGACTTAAAGAGCTCTTCATGGTCAAGCACCTGCCTACATCATTGAACTTCTACAGCCTTATGTTCTTAGCAGGTCTCTTAGGTCATGTGACCAGGGTCTACTTGTCATTCATCATTCAAAGCTGAGAGCTAAGGGAGACAGAGCTTTTACCACTGTGGCTCCCAGACTGTGGAACTCACTCCTTCTGAGCATAAGGTCTCTGGACTCAGTAGCTTCTTTCAAAAAACAACTAAAAACACATCTTTTTAGAATTGCATTTTGTTAACTGTTGTCTGTTTTGTTTTATACTTTGTTATCCTAGTGTGAAGCACTTTGTGATCTTTTATCTAGAAAGGTGCTATATAAATAAAGTTTTACTTACTTACTTACACCTGTGTGCGTGAGCGCGCTTAAGTTCAAAAGATTTCTCCATGTAACAATCTGCTAGAGCAGTGGTTCCCAAACTTTTTTTGCTGCGGGTTAGTTACGTTATTGTTTACATGAGAAGAATTGCAGAATGGCAGATAGACACAAAATACTGTTACTGTTAATCTTACTATCTTTAGGTTTTATATACACATGCAGTTACTGTCCCTCCATTTAGAAAGGCAGAGGCGTCATGGTGTAATTATTTTAGTTGTTTTTTTTCTTGTGTAATAATATTCAACATTGCTATCAATACATTTTTTTCTAAAAATGCCTCTCTGTGCAACATGGGTTCAAAAACCTAAACAACTGTGGGCTACTGTTTGTCCGTGATTTGAACAGGGGGAACAAATTGTGGCAGGATCAGCCTGATATTATTTGTATCCCCCTGTAACTTACTGTATAAAGAGGTAACATCTCCAAAATGTCAGGAGTATTTAGTCATTATAAGAAGTGTTTGTGAACTAAAAATCAAGAATGTGGGATATTGTTTGTCCGCTATTTGGAGAGCCCAGCGCGTCCTCCTGACGCAGGGGAAAGTAATTCTGTCGCGGAGACCTACCTTGCCACTTGTGCAGGTGAAGCCAAAGGGCAGATATGCTTCATCATATCAATGGCTGCAATGGCTCTGCCCCCCCCCCCCCCCTCGGGGAGACCCGGGCCCAGACATCCTGAGGCCCCCCAGAGTGCGAAAGCCCAAGGAGGACCACCGGAGAGGCAACTGCGCCACCCTCCCAGAAAGAGCTGAGGAGAGCCCCAGACATGGGGTCACCCAGAAACCAGAGTGCAGAAGCCACAGAGGGCCGCAGTGATGAGCCAGTACCAGGGGCCCGAGCACCGAGGGCACTCCACCCCCGGAACGGGCCCTGACGCGGCCACGGGGGCCAGGCCCCACCAAGCAGCTGCCGGGAGTGAGCCGGGTACATACCCAACTCCGAATGCCAAGAACCACCAACGCACCGACGGCTGATTAACACAAGTGTTGCCTTTCAAAGGGTTATCTCCATATAAGGAGATGTCCAGAGAGGTGCAGAGGAAGAAACATGAGCCGCTATCAGACCTAAGGGCTCCTGAATGAACAAAGAGACACAGCAACCATTTTTAACTTGAACCTTTAACTACTTAATAAATTTAAGAAAGTGCACTTTGAGCATATTAGTCTTCTCTCTCTCAAAAATGAACCCAACACCAGCGTGGGTGTCATGGTCCGGGTGAGTGCTGGGTTTTTTCCATTGTGCCGGTGTTTCCACCTCGGCAGAGCCGCTGTATCTCCTTGCATTGGCGACACTTGGAAGTAATCAGCCTGCGAGGATTTAAGACCAGCACTCATACACATTCTTCGCAAGATCATCTGCTAACCTCAGGTAGTCAAAGCTGTCATAGTTAAAGCGTTTGTTTTTTGTTTTGTTTGTTTTTGGGGGGGGGTGCCTGCCCCATTTGGTTCTTCAGCCATCAGAATTGTTGTCTGAAGGCCAAGAAAGGTGCCCAACAGATTTACTTTACCAAGTGGATCATCACAGCCTTGCCGTATTGGTCCATTTGATTGACCTTTGTTATTATTATTTATTTATTTTAAGTTATTACAGACAGGACAGACAGGACTGGGGGATAGGAAAGGGAAAGAGAAAAAAAGGGAGGGAAAGAAAAACAGAGGGGAAGAGGGACAGTGAGAGAAGACACTAACAAAATAAAAAAATAAAAAATCTGCTGGATAACCTGTTGAAAGAGAACAAACAAAAGAAAACAAGCAAAAAGAGAGCAACACAATAAACACTACACCATAGCAATAACCTAGAGAACTGTAACTAACACTAAATATCAAATGTTATTATGTAGCACGCAAGAATGACAGTGCATAAGGTGCTTTGAGGTAGCAGCCAAGACAGATATAGTTTGTGTCTTTGAGCACCCATGTGTACACCTGTGTGCACACCTGTGTGCACACCTATGTGCGTGAGCGCACTTGAATGCAAATGGTTTCTCCATGTAACTATCTGCTAGAGGGTGTGGGGAGCCATAGCCCCATCCCCCAGGGCATGAAGCAGGCATGGAGGAAATCCAGGCCCCAGACATCCGGGCTCTGCCAGCAGCCGGATGTCTGGGGCCAACTGAGCCATGGGCGCCAGGCCCCACCAAGCAGCCACCGGGAGCAAGCCAGTATATACATGAGCACCCAGGCCCGGACACCCAGAACTACCAACGCACTGATGTCCGACAGCATTAGCCAATGGCAGGGAGTGGGAGATAGGCCCCCACACCTGGGAGGGCCTGAGATGTTCCCAGAGAGGTGGAGCCTAAGACTCAACCTGACATATAGACACAGACGAACAGCCACACACAGACACAAGCGTACAATCCCACCCTCATGCACACATATACAAATACTTGTCACTCGCCCAACATGGAGACAAACATAAATGGACACTATACACAAACTCACACTCCCCAAACATTCTCTATACCCCAGGTCCAGGCACCACCCCCTCCAGAGGGGTGATGGTACCTAGACCCAGGAGATGTTACCCTTTTACCTGGGGTGGAGTAATGTGGATGTCTAGGATGTGGAATAAAATTGAGGCACAGGTGGCCAGAAGGGAGGTGACATGCCTGTACCCCAAGGCCCTCCATGTATGGGTGGGTGTGGTGGAGCGGGAAGGGGGAGGCAGTTGGGGAGAGGGAGGGAAGGAAGAGGGGGCAGGTAAACCCAGTAGGCACCCCCTCTCCCTGGAATCCACCAAGGGCAGGGGGCCCAGGCCCATCCGGACCGGGGCCCTCAGCAGTAGCATCGCCAAGCCCCACAGAGCCCGGGGCGGCCCATCTGACCCCACTGCAGAGGAAACTACCCCCACCCCATCATCCAGTCATTTTCCGGACTAAGACAATAGACACCCAGGTTGAGTTCATTCTCCACCTTTCCTTTATCTCTCCCCCACCTGCAGAGTGAACTCCTGGAGAGCAGAGACCTCCTGCAAGGAGGGTATTGTTCCCTCCTTATTCAAGACTGCTTCAGTCCCTCCTATACTGAAAAAACCTTCCTTGGATCTTAACAACTTTATCAACTTTACCTCCGTCTGATTTCTAATTTGCCTTTCATCTCTAAAATACTTGAAAAGGTAGTTGCAGCTCAACTTCATTCACACTTGGTTAATAATAATATCTACGACAGATTTCAATCTGGTTTTCGCTCATGTCACAGTACTGAAACTGCTTTACTTAAAGTCACTAATGATCTTTTACTTGGAGCTGACTCTGGTCTTCTTAACATTCTCATCCTTTTGGATCTGAGTTCAGCCTTCGACACTATCTCTCACTCCATTCTCCTAAACAGACTTTCCTCTCTTAGTATCTCCGACACACCCCTAGCCCAGTTCCAATCGCATCTCCTTAACCGCTCCCAGTTTATTCAACTCAAATCATTCCGCTCTCATCTATTCCCAGTCACTTCTGGTGTACCCCAAGGTTCAATCTTAGACCCTCTTCTCTTCATAATATACATCCTCCCTCTTGGTATCATTTCCCGTAAATTTGATCATGACTTTCACTGTTTTGCTGCTGACATCCAGTTATATCTCTCCTACAGGCCGGATTCCTCCCTCCCACCTTCTTCTCTTACAGAATGCTTATCTGAATTAAAATCCTGGTTCCGCTCTAATTTTCTAAAGCTTAATGGGGATAAAACAGGAATCCTCCTTATTGGCACTAAATCCAACCTATTGAAGGCAAATAATTTCTCATTTACTATTGATAACTCCACAGTTTTCCCTTTACCTCAGGTTAAGAGCCTTGGTGTCATCCTAGACAGTGCACTACCCTATAAATCTCACATCAATAATCTCACTCGTTCTGCCTATTTCCATCTACACAATATTAGCAGATTACGTCCTTCTCTTTCCACCCAGTCTATGTCCATTCTTGTCCGTATTCTTGTTACCTCCCGTATTGACTATTATAATTCTCTCTTGCATGGTCTCCCTCAAAAATCCCTCCATAACCTTCAATGTCTACAAAGTTGAGAGGTAGGCACCTGTGCCAGAGATGCCCACCTCTGGTTCAAAACTCTGCTGCCCGCATTATTACTAGAACCCCCTCCTACCAGCACATCACCCTCGTTCTTCAGGAACTTCACTGGCTCCCTGTGAAATTCCGGATAGTGTACAAACTTCTTCTGCTAACCCTTAAGGTCCTTCATAACCTTGCTCCTCCTTGCCTTTCTAACCTGTTAAGCACACCTTTTTATGCCCGCTCACTTTAATCCTCTTTTTCTATTCAGCTTGCTGTCCCTTCCTTCCACCTCACCAACATGGGAAGCAGAGCTTTCAGCTGCTTTGCTCCCAGGCTGTGGAACTCTCTATCCCCAGATATAATAAACATTGATTCTCTCCCACAGTTTAAATCCCTACTCAAAACCCACCTATTCAAATCTGCATATTCACTGTGAACTTATTGTTTGTTTATTTTATGTTGTGCTTTTGTTTTTTATTGTTCTTCATTGTCATTGTTCTATTTTGTGTTTTGTTGTATTGTTAAGTGTCCTTGGGTATCTTGAAATGCACTTTTAAATAAAATTTAAAAGCCCCCATGCACGCACCCACCCACAACCTTGGCGACACACCAACCAGAACCCCCTGGGCCCAGCAGGAGCCCCAGCCTGGAGGAGGAGCACCCCCACATCCCCAAGCCCCCAAGCTTGTCCTGGACCCACCCAGTGGCAGCCAGGCTACCCGGCCAGTAACTCACATCCGCCAGCACAGACCTTCCCCAAGCTCTGCTGCACGCAGCCACCAGGAAAACACCATCCAAGAGCCACCCGAGCCCCCAGCCAGGTCATGACCACAACCCCTGGGTTGAACCCTCTAGCGAAAGCGTCCCCAGGGAATCCCCAGACGCCCTAAGCCAATACCTACCCCACATCAACCACAATAGCTAAGGTGGGACAAAACCATAACTCCCCACCCCCACTAGATGACAAAGTTGATCAAGGGAGTCCAGAGGGATTGATCCAATGTGGTGGCAGAAGCTGTATCAAGACTAATGTGATCTATTAATTATATTAACGAAAGACCAAGACAGACTTTTAATTCATTTGAAAGCCTGATGCTTAGCCTTGTCCACCCCAGCTGTAAAACTCAGAAACCAGTCTTACTTGTTATCATCTATCGTCCACCTGGGCCTTACACAGAGTTTCTCTCTGATTTCTCAGACTTTTTATCTGATTTAGTGCTCAGCTCAGATAAAATAATTATTGTGGGTGATTTTAACATCCATGTAGATGCTAAAAATGACAGCCTCAACATCGCATTTAATCTGTTATTAGACTCAATTGGCTTCTCTCAAAATGTAAAAGAACCCACCCACCACTTTAATCACACTCTAGATCTTGTTTTAACATATGGCATAGAAACTGAACATTTAACAGTGTTTCCTGAAAACCCTCTGCTGTCTGATCATTTCCTGATAACATTTACAATAATTGATTACACAGCAGCGGAGAGTAGACTTTATCAAAGTAGATGTCTTTCTGAAAGTGCTGTAACTAAGTTTAAGAATATAATCCACCCACTGTTATCATCTTCAATGCCCTGTACCAACATAGAGCAGAGCAGCTATCTGAACGCTACTCCAACAGAGGTCGATTATCTTGTTAATAATTTTACCTCCTCACTACGCATTTACTCTGGATACTGTAGCTCCTGTGAAAACTAAGGCCTCAAATCCAAGTACCTGACTCCGTGGTATAATTCTCAAACACGTAGCCTAAAGCAGATAACTCGTAAGCTGGAGAGGAAATGGCGTGTCACAAATTTAGAGGATCATCATTTAGCCTGGAGAAATAGTTTACTACTTTATAAGAAAGCCCTCCATAAAAGCCAGAACATCTTACTATTCGTCACTGATTGAAGAAAATAAGAACAACCCCAGGTTTCTCTTCAGCACTGTAGCCAGGCTGACAAAAAGTCAGAGCTCTACTGAGCCAACAATCCCTTTAACGTTAACTAGTAATGACTTCATGAACTTCTTCACAAATAAAATTTTTATCATTAGAGAAAAATTACCAATAATCATCCCACAGATGTAATATTATCTACAGCTACTTTTAGTACCATCGATGTTAAGTTAGACTCTTTTTCTCCAATTGATCTTTCTGAGTTAACTTCAATAATTAATTCCTCCAAACCATCAACGTGTCTTTTAGACCCCATTCCTACAAAACTGCTCAAAGAAGTCCTGCCATTAATTAATGCTTCAATCTTAAATATGATCAACCTATCTCTAATAATCGGCTATGTACCACAGGCCTTCAAGGTGGCTGTAGTTAAACCTTTACTTAAAAAGCCATCTCTAGACCCAGCTGTCTTAGCTAATTATAGGCCAATCTCCAACCTTCCTTTCATATCAAAAATCCTTGAAAGAGTAGTTGTCAAACAGCTAACTGATCATCTGCAGAGGAATGGCTTATTTGAAGTGTTTCAGTCAGGTTTCAGAGCTCAGCACAGCACAGAAACAGCTTTAGTGAAGGTTACAAATGATCTTCTTATGGCCTCTGACAGTGGACTCATCTCTGTGCTTGTCCTGCTAGACCTCAGTGCAGCGTTCGATACTGTTGACCATAATATCCTATTAGAGTGATTAGAACATGCTGTAGGTATTACAGGTACTGCACTGCAGTGGTTTGTATCATATCTATCTAATAGACTCCAATTTGTACATGTAAATGGAGAGTCCTCTTCAGACACTAAGGTCAATTATGGTGTTCCACAGGGTTCAGTGCTAGGACCAATTCTATTTACATTATACATGCTTCCTTAGGCAGCATCATTAGAAGACATAGCATAAATTTTCACTGCTATGCAGATGACACGCAGCTCTATCTATCCATGAAGCCAGGTATCACAGACCAATTAGTTAAACTGCAGGAATGTCTTAAAGACATAAAGACCTGGATGGCCGCTAACTTTCTGCTTCTTAATTCAGATAAAACTGAGGTTATTGTACTCGGCCCTGAAAATCTTAGAAATATGGTATCTAAGCAGATTCTTACTCTGGATGGCATTACCTTGGCCTCCAGTAACACTGTGAGAAACCTTGAGTCATTTTTGACCAGGACATGTCCTTCAACGCACATATTAAACAAATATGTAAGACTGCTTTCTTCCATTTGCGCAACATCTCTAAAATTAGAAATATCCTGTCTCAGAGTGATGCTGAAAAACTAGTTCATGCATTTATTACTTCCAGGCTGGACTACTGTAATTCTTTATTATCAGGATGTCCTAAAACTCGCTGAAAAGCCTTCAGCTAATCCAAAATGCTGCAGCAAGAGTCCTGACAGGGACTAGAAAGAGAGAACATATTTCTCCTGTTTTGGCTTCCTTCATTGGCTTCCTGTTAAATCCAGAATTGAATTCAAAATCCTGCTCCTCACATACAAGGTCTTAAATAATCAGGCCCCATCTTATCTTAATGACCTTGTAGTACCATATCACCCTATTAGAGCACTTCGCTCTTGCACTGCAGGCCTACTTGTTGTTCCTAGAGTATTTAAAAGTAGAATGGGAGGCAGAGCCTTTAGTTTTCAGGCCCCTCTTCTGTGGAACCAACTTCCAGTTTGGATTCGGAGACAGACACTATCTCTACTTTCAAGATTAGGCTTAAAACTTTCCTTTTTGCTAAAGCATATAGTTAGGGCTGGACCAGGTGACCCTGAGTCCTCCCTTAGTTATGCTGCAATAGACGTGAGGCTGCCGGGGATTCCCATGATGCATTGAGTTTTTCCTTCCAGTCACCTTTCTCACTCACTATGTGCTAATAGACCTCTCTGCATCGAATCATATCTGTTATTAATCTCTGTCTCTCTTC
This sequence comes from Oreochromis aureus, assembly GCF_013358895.1. Classification (NCBI taxonomy): domain Eukaryota; kingdom Metazoa; phylum Chordata; class Actinopteri; order Cichliformes; family Cichlidae; genus Oreochromis; species Oreochromis aureus. The sequence goes on from NC_052949.1 coordinate 18,304,198, forward strand.
CACAGCATGTCTTTCATCCTGTTTTCCTTCTTTCACCCCAACCGGTCGCAGCAGATGGCCGCCCTCCCTGAGCCTGGTTCTGCCGGAGGTTTCTTCCTGTTAAAGGGAGTTTTTCCTTCCCACTGTCGCCAAAGTGCTTGCTCATAGGGGTCATATGATTGTTGGGTTTTTCTCTGTATTTATTATTGTGCTATCTACTGTACAATATAAAGCGCCTTGAGGCGACTTTTGTTGTGATTTGGCGCTATATAAATAAAATTGAATTGAAATTGAATTGAATTATTAGATGGTCTCTATATTGGTTAGAATTTAGATTATTTTCATTTTTCAGTTTATGAGGACCATTTTCTTGGCAATGCATTGGGCAGTGAAAACCATGTGGGCTGTATTCATCATGCAGTGACATCATCCAAGTTGCCCAACAAGCACACTAGAGGGGAGGTTGGAATGTTACATTTCAGACACTTTGATAAGACTTCACATATCCCGCGACAAAACTTCTGAACTGATGGACAGAACCACAGAGCGTGGATGTAATTATCAGGTGTATTGCCTTGACAGTGTGAGCAGTTGTTTGAAGACATAAAGCCCATCTTGAACATCCATTGAGTATTTTGTATTGTATTAATTGTAGATTGGGATTTCACTCGCTAAACGTGTGTTGTTGTTTTTCATTGTTGTCTCCCCTGCACTCCTGTAATAAAGTTCACTTAACAAACATCCTTAGTGCCTCCGAGTTTTGTCTGCAACTAAGTCCACCCTTCTGGGTTTGGCCACATGGCCGTGACAATGGAGACCAGTCAGTGGTATCATCAGATTTGTCATGGGCCCGGTCTCTGACTCAGCGGTTTTGAGTTTATATTGTCTTTTTGAGCCTCTCATGCTAGGTTGTTATATTTAGTTCTTGTGTTTTAATGTCTACGTGTTTTCTGTTTTATTTTGAAAGAGTCTTGTGTTTTTTGTTTATTAGTTTCACTTTCCCCGTGGCGTCATTATGTTTATTTCACTCAGGTGTTTCCTCATCTGTTCCCACTTCCCCTGATCACCTCCTGTGTGTATTTAAGTCCTCTGTTTCCTTTATTCATTGTCAGATCGTCTGTTTACTTACCACAGTTTGTCTTAGTGTAGCTATTGGTGTCATAGTTTTCTTTTCTTTTTTTTCTTTTTTTTTTTTTTTTTTTTTTTTTTTTTTTTTGCCTGTCCCATTTGATTCTTAAGCCATCAGAATTGTTGTCTGAAGACCAACAAGGATACCAAATGGATTTATTTTGCCAAATGGATCATCATGGCATTGCCGTAGTCCATTTGATCAAACTTTGTTGTTATTATTTATTTTATTTTCAGTTGTTACAGATGGGACAGACATGACGGGGGGATAGGAAAGGGAAAAAGAAAGAGAGGAAGGAAAAGAAAAACAGAAGGGAAAAGGGACAGTGAGAAAGGGCACTTACAAAGACAAAGAGAAAGAAAAAATCAAAAATCAAAAATCTCCTGGATCACCTGTTGAGAGAAAAAGAAGAAAAGACAAGCAAAAAAAACCAAACAAAAACAAAGCAACATACTAAACACAACACCATCACGTTAATCTAGCTGAGTGTGAACAGCAGTAAATACTAAATATTGAAAGTTGTTGTGCAGCACGCAGGGACAGACAGCGCACAATGTGCTTTGAAGTAGCAGCTAAGAAAGGTGTAGTTTATGTCTCACGAACAGTGAACACCCGTGTGCACACCTGTGTGGATCAACGCTTGTATACAAAAAGGTTTCCCCATGTAACGGTCTGCTAGAGGGTGTGGAGGCCCATAGCCCCGTCCCCCAGGGCATGAAGCAGGCATGGAGGAGATCCAGGCTCCAGACATCCAGAGGCCCCAGAGTGCGAGAGCCCAAGGAGTACCACCGGAGGGGCATCCGTGCCACCTTCCTGGGAAGGGCTGAGGGGATCCCCAGACGAGGGGGTCACCCAGTAGCCACGGAGCAGAAGCCAGAGGGGGCTGCACCGGCGTGCCCGCCGGCTCTGCCGGCAGCCAGCTGTGCCAGAGTGAACCGAGTTGCAGGCCCCAAGGCCGGAGGCCCGAGGGCCCCCTTTGCCCCGGAAGAGGCCTGACCGAGCGACAGGCGCCGGGCCCCGCCAAGTAGCCACCGGGAGTGAGCTGGTGCATACCTGAGCGCCCAGCCCCGGACACCAAGAACCACCAATGCACCAACCCCTGAGGGCATCAGTTACCAGCAGGGAGTGTGGTGAGGGGAGATAGGCCTCCACATTTGGAGGGCCTGGGAGTACCCAGGGAGGTGGAGTCTAAGACCCGACCTGACATATAGACACAGACAAACAGGCACACACAGACATAAACATGCTTTCCCACCCTCATGCACACATATACAAACACTCAGCACTCACCCAACGTAGGGATAGACATACATAGACATGTACACACAATCATACTCCCAAACATACTCTATGCCTTGGGTCCAGGTACCCTCGCCCCCCAGGGGAAACGGCACCCAGACCCAAGAGATGTGACCCTTTCCCCCGGGGTGGAGGCAAGCAGACCGCCCCAGGCTCCGCAGCAGCAGGGAGGCCAATCGGACAGCCAACACCTCCTCCCAGGGGAGTGTGAAGACCCCATACCTCCCTCCTCCCGCTCATGTGTAGTGTTGCTGTGTGTTGTTCTAAAGTGCATTTAAAACAAGGGAGGGCATGGTGCTGCTGCCAGAGAGCAGCAGGTGTTAGCACGGCCCCTCCCGAGAACCCTCAATGTCTACATGGATTTAAAATTGAGAGGTGGGCACCGGCGCCAGAGATAGGGTTGAATACACAGACCGTCCTCTGCCCCGGATCCACTCAGGGGCAGCCAGGCTACCAGGCCAGTAACCTACGTCCGCCAGTACAGACCATCCCCCAGCCCCGCTGCACGCAGCCACGAGGAGAACACCCTCTAAGAGCGACCAGAGCCACTCACCAGGTTATGACCACAACCCCCCGGGTTGTGCCCTCCAGGGATAACGTCTCTAGGGGTTCTCCTGACGCCCTAAGCCCATCCCAACCTCCACATCAACCACAATAGCGAAGGCAGGACCAAACCATGACCCCCCACCCCCACTAGGTGATGAAGCCGATCAAAGGAGCCCAAAGGGATTGATCAAATGTGGTGGCAGAGGCTGTATCAAGACTAATGTGATCTATTAGATGGTTTTTATATTGATTAGAATTAAGATTATTTTTATTTTCCAGTTAAGGAGGACCGTTTTCTTGGCAATGCATAGGGCTGTAAAAACAATGTGGGCTGTGTTTATTTCTGCAGTGACCTCATCCAAGTTGCTCAGCAAGCACACTAAAGGGGAGGCTGGAATGTTACATTTCAGACACTTTGATAAGTCTTCACATATCTCACGCCAAAACTTCTGCACTGGTGGACAGAACCAAAGGGCGTGGATGTAATTGTCTGGTGTATTGCCTTGACAGTGTGAGCAGTTGTTGGAAGATGTAAAGCCCATCTTGAACATCCGATGACCTGTATAGTGCACTCTATGTAGTATTTTGTATTGTATTAATTGCAGACTGGGATTTTAATCAATTTAAAGGTTTTAAGCATACCTGAGACCAGAAGTTTTGGTCTAAGCTTACTGATAAATCTGCTTCCCACTTTGCAATAGGAAGGATATTGATTCATCTATTTTAGAAAGTGTTCTGTATATTTTAGATAATAATTTGGGGATTTAAGAGTAAGAAAGTGTACCGCACTTGGTGGTGTTTGTAATTCAGCTTGACTGAGGTTAAATCTCTTTTTACTATGGATTTAATTTGTTGATATTCTAAAAATCTTTTCTTGTTGATCCCATATTGTGTAACTAGTCTGTCAAATGGAATAAATTCTGTTCCCTCTAATATATGTTCTAAGTATTTAATTCCTTTACAACTCCATTCTGGAAAATTAATCATATTATTGTTTTGTAATATGTCAGGGTTGTTCCAGATAGGTGTGCGTTTGCATGGGATTAATGAAGACTCTGTCATTTTAGAAACTCCCACCATGCTGTCAGAGAAGAGCTGATGTTGATGCTGTTAAAGCATTCATGTCTTTTGATGTTTGAGCTGATAAATAGTAGGTCTGAAATTTCTAGATTATTACATAGTGCCTGTTCTACATCTAGCCAGGGCTCATCTAAGAAGCTGTGTTTAAACCATCTAGAGATGAACTGAAGCCTGTTGGCTAAAAATAGTGATTAAAGTTAGGCAGATCTAATCCTCCTTTATCCTTGGTACTTTGTAATGTTTTTAAGCTGATACGTGGGGGTTTGTCTTTCCAAAGGAATTTAGAAATACATGAGTCTAGAGATCTGAACCAATCTTGTGATGGCTTATTTGGGATCATTGAAAACAAATAGTTTATTTTTGGCAAGACCATCATTTTATAGCGGCAACCCTTCCCATGAGTGATATGGGTAGAGATTTCCATCTAGCCAGATCGCTTTCTACTGTCTTTAAAAGTGGGATGTGGTTTAATTTAGTTAATTCTGAAAGCTTAGGACAGACATTAATACCTAAATATTTTATATTTCCAGATTGCAGTGGTGTAGGAGAAGAATTATGGAAGGAGCAATTAATCGGAAGAACTCTAGATTTTGACCAGTTAATTGAATAATCTGAGACTCTTGAAAAAGAATTTATCAATTCAATCACCCCAGAGATATTGGTTTGTGAGTTTTGGAGAAAAAGTAACACATCATCTGCATAAAGGCTGATTTTATGTTCTACATTCTTGCATTTTATGCCCTTAATTACTGAATTCTGTCTAATTGCTGCTGCTAGTGGCTCAATAAAAATTGCAAACAGTGAAGGGAGAGTGGGCATCCCTGCCTGGTGCCCCTCAGGAGACAGAAGCTGGAGGATGTTTGATCATTTGTTCTGACACAAGCTGTTGGGGAATTATATAATATTTTTAACCAGTTTATGAAAGAGGTTCCAAAACCAAATTTGTGTAAAGTTGCAAATAGAAATTTCCAGTTAACTCTGTCAAACGCTTTTTCTGCATCAAGAGACAATATTATGGTTTCAATGTTTTTACTGCATGAGTAGTCTGTTAAATTAAGTAATCTACGTGTATTTGTTGATGAGTGCCTACCTTTTATGAAACCAGTTTGGTCAGGATGAATTAAAAGGGGGGTCATTTTCTCTAATCTCTTTGAGAGAGCTTTGCAGATTATTTTAAGGTCTACATTAATAAGGGATATTGGACGATAGCTTGAGGGATATACAGGGTCTTTGCCTGGTTTTAGTAAGAGACTGATATTTGCAGAGTTCATATTTGGTGGTAGTCTGCCATTTTCTTTGATTTCCTGCAACATTCTGTGAAAAACTGGTGCTAGAATCGTCCAGAATTCTTTGTAGAATTCTGCAGGAAAGCCGTCTGGACCTGGAGCCTTATTATTGGGCATACTTATCAGGGCTTCCTGGAGTTCACCTGGCATCAGTGGCGAATCCAGTATTATTGCTTGGGTGTCTAATAATTTTGGAAGAGTTATGTTGTCCAGAAACTGATCAATTTCGTTTTTAGATGGGTTTATTTGTGGTGTATATAAAGTTTCATAGAAATCCTAAAAATTTTGTTTATTTTTTAAGATCATATATTGTATTCCCAGATAAATCTTTAACAGCACATATAGTTGTTTTTTCTTTATTGATTTTTAACTGGTTAGCAAGAAATTGTCCGGATTTGTTACCGTGTTCATAATTTTGCAGGCGAAGTCTTTGTACTAAGAATTTAGTCTTTTTATTAATAATTTCATTTAATTCTAGTTTTGTTTTGCGTAAATTGTTTAATACTTCTTGATCTTGGTGTCATAGTTTTCACAGTTCTTCTTAGTTTCATGTTTTCTGCTGCTTTCAGCCAAAATAAAGGCTTAACTTTCGTTAAAACCCGCAATACCTCTCCCTGCATCTGCTTTTGGGTCCTGTTTCGAAACACACCGGCAAACCCCACCGTGACAAGATTACAGTCATTTAATGTTTCTTTCTTTTTTTAAATAATGGCACCAACAGTTGTCACCATCTCCCTAAGCTTCTGATGTTCTTAAAGTTCATTTCAGCTACAGTCGTTTCCTTTGAGAGCCCAAGGAGGAGGAGAGTTGAAATAGAAGAAATTAATTCTGTGGACAGGTGTGCTTTATACACATACTAAGCTGAGTAATTATAATCTATATGCCACATACGTACAGCAACTGCGTGGGATCAAATACTTATTTCAATAAAAAGACATTGAGATCAGTTCATATCGTCTATGTTATCTTCTGTATCTCTCCATTAAAATGAAATTACCCTAAAAATTAGAGCCTGTTACTTTTTTTTGTAATTTACAAATTCAGCCGGGAAGCATTACCCCCTACCCACCCACCCACCCTAATTTCAGCAATCAACATTTCATAGACGTGTATCTTAAACCAGATCATGAATAATAATTAATACAATAAATAACTAACTACAACAACACTGCAATTCATCTCAGAGCCTTTACCATCTCCCAGAAGAAAAGGGACATCTCACTGCGGTTCTGCAGTACAGCCCAGAGGAAGAGTGAAGCCCAGGGATGAGGGCAGCGCTGCTGCTGATACACAGAATGTCCACGCAGAATCTTACTGGCACGCTGGGATGAATTAAAAAAATAAAAATACCTATTATCAGGTCAAATGTAAAAAAGAAATACTGTCACCACAGGTACACTGTCTGCTTATTCTAAAAACTCTGAATACCTTCATAGCTGTCTTTTTAAATGAAGTCAACTCTAAGCTCAAAGCTTTATAGTAGAAAGGCTGGCAGACATCACCCATTAACAATTTCAGGACCTTTGACACCTGAGGAAACAGTGGATGGAACAGTAAGCACAAGGATATCAATTGGTTTCACATTCTTTCTGGATCTACTTGACCATAACTTATTATTAAATTAGAAAACCCACCTCATAAAGGGTAAACTCTCTCCTTGGTCTTCTCTGAGTCTTATCTGCCGCCACTTTTGAGGATGAACTCTCTTGTTCTGATGATGGTTGTGCAGATGCCATATTTCCCAGCCGTTCCTCTAGGCAGTGCTGTAGTAGCTGATAGAGCATGGTCCCATCTGGCACAGAGCGATAGAGGGTTTCCAGCCTGCCATAAGTGAGGTACTGCATGATGTTCAAACCATTCTCAGTGAAAAGCCGAACAAACTGGGGCTTGTCATTGATCAGGGCATCTGTCATTGAGTCTTCCAAATCTTTATACTGTTTTATTGGAGAAAGGTAATCATTTTATAAGACAGGTCAATGTTCCTCCATAAATCTGCTCATCATTCATTTATTTATTAGTGTTTTTTTCAGTGCAACATCTGTGAGACATCTGTTCCCCTCCTCACCTTCCACTGGATGTCACCATTGAAAAGTTCACTCTTGGCAATGTCAACCCTGTTCCATGTGACTGCTAACTTTAGCTCATCACTATAAGGGCTGGCATCAACTGATGCACGCTGCTTACTTGCTGAAAAACACAAACACACCACAAAAATCAAAATAAAGATAAAAGTTTATGCTGCTATTATGCTGTAAAATTACAGTCCTCTTATAGGTACCTCCCACAAGTGTTTTAAGCAGGACAGTGTCAAAGTCATTTGGACTCTCTTGTTCTCCATGGTAGACTGTAATCAAACCTCTATTCTGGTAAATGCTAAAAGCCTGGAAACAGAAGACGGGGAAAAGGAACAGGAATATTGGACAACAGTTGCAAGATGACAGGGACAAGATGTAGGAGACCAAGTACATTTCACGGATGTTATAGCACCTGCTTGAAAACCTTCTCTATGTCAATACTAAGAAATGTCAGTTTTATTCACTCTGTAACTTTTCTTGCTAATGTTTTCAAAGCAGAGCAGGTGATAACAAACCAAAAGAAGATCAGACCAGTGCTTAAATGGCAAGCTCCAACCATGAGAAAATAACTTCAAAGCTTATTTGGCTTTGCCATCTTCTACAGATATTTCATCTGCAATTACAGTCATGTTGTGGCTTCTTTGACCAATATTCTAGTCTTCTGAAGCAGATGTTCAGTTTCTTAAAACTGAGATTTAAATCAACCCCTATCCTGATGCAAAATGACCCAAACAGGCTTTTGTAATTTTAACAGCTCAAAAGACATGAACTTATTTATAGAATGTCAAACGGTTAAACTCTTGCCAATCACCCTATTATCCATTGTTCGGTTGCTTTAACCGGATAATCTTTTATTGCCCAGGGTCAAGGAATGTTATTCCTGATGTCCTGTCTCATCAATTCTCCATATAAATGGATGACCCGGAGCTTGAAAACATCCTCCCATCATTTTGTTTGGTGAGTGTAATGACTTGAAACCTCATCCAGCAGACAGGAGGGGAGACATGTAGGTGAAGATAACTAATGCTGTAGCAATGCGAGAAACGCAGCAGTCCTGGAAATCTAGCATAAAGTTTTTAGATTGCTGCATGAGTCCGTGGGGTTCAGCCTGCAACAAGTGCAAACATTCACTGCTGAAAACACTATCCTCAAGTGAACCTTTAGTGAACCTTCAACACCCCACCAGTTTGTCATATGGAGTCAGTTCCAGGGAACAGAGACTTAAATTTATTAACTGGTTAAATGACTTGCAGGCAGACATTGTCTTTCTACAGGAGACTATGAGTCCAAAACATCTTCATATGCACTTACCTTTCCACAATCCGACATGCTTTGTTTTGCAAAGCATGTGCCTTAGAGATGCTTTGTTTTGCATCTCAAAACAAAGAGGCATAGCCATATTCATCAACCCTTTAAAACCGGTCAGAGCAGGCACGCTGCGTTTTGCGTAACTATTTTTAAATCCCTGTAGAATTGGAACTACGTAAGGTAGCGCAATAATTTTTTTTTGGATAAGAAACCGGAGGAGTTGTACTTACGTTATGCCATTACCCTGTCCTAGGTCACAGTTTCCTTCCACATATAGCTTTGCAAAACTTGCATAAAAAGCACTTGCAGCAACAAAAACATAATATTCCAGAAAGACGCTTTGCCGATCCAATCAGCTGTTCGCAACACTTCCTACGTTGGAATAGACGTCAGCGAGAACCACTGTATGTCCGCTATTACCTGGTCGAAACCGGCCTTATAAGCCTATCCGGTCGTTAAGTGATGACATGACGAATCCTGCTTCCGGGCCCAAAGCAGTCTGCGTTTAATATGGCTTTTGTGATGTTAACATATTGTGGCGAACTCAGACAAGGAGGAGACAGAGGTTTCGTTTGGTCTTGCTTCTCGGGAGCTAGCCAGGGGGCACAGCCGTTTTTTATTAGCCTTCGGCCAAAGACCACACACAGCTAACACCAACGCTCGGCGCAGCAACAACAACAACAACACACAAAAAAAGGCACTCTCTCACCCGGAAACACCAGTTGCGGAGAGAGCGTCACCTGTAACCATGGCAACATGACAACAGAACATAACTGTCAATAACAAAACCCCGAACAGCCCTGACCCGCTACATAGCCCCCACCTAAGGGGTCAGTCGTCCCCAACAACCCCATTACCCAACACAAAGTCCTGCAAGTGTCCAGGTGTCTTCTTATGGCGCACCGGCCGATCTCGACCGGCGGGGGAAAAGTCACTCAGATCAGAGCATGGGGTGCCACCAGCATCCCCTGCCCCGGCGCCTGCTGGAGCGAGCGGTCGGTACGGTGAGAGTCTGTCCTGGTGCAACACTACCGTGCACCCCGGGCCCGGCATGCGGATACGGTATATCACTTCTGTTAGCCGCTCCACGACCTCCGCCGGCCCTTGCCAGTGACTGCAGAGTTTGGGGGACACTCCTCTCTTGCGAACCGGGCAGTACACCCAAACCTTGTCGCCAGGCACGAAAACCCCCCCTCGGCACTTGGTGTCGTAGGCTCTTTTCTGTCATACTCCGGCGCTGGCCTGGGCCTGGCAGGTGTAGTCATGAACCACCTGCAGCCGCTCCCTCAGCCTCCTGTAGTAGTCCATCTCTGGCCCACCGTCAATCTCCGGCTCGGGGTGGGGACCAGATCCACAGGTGTCCCGAGCTCCCGTCCAAACATCAAAGGAGCAGGTGTGCACTGGCTGGACTCCTGAACCGCAGTCCAATACGAACAAAGGACCAGGGGCAGATGTCGGTCCCAATCCCGCTAGTGGCGGCTGGTGAGAATGGCGAGCTGGGTGGCCAGTGTGCGGTTAAAGCGCTCGACCAAGCCGTCGCTTTGCGGGTGGAGCGGTGTGGTTCTCGTCTTCTCCACCCCCAGCCGCCAACAGATGTCCCCGAAGACCTTCAATTCAAAGTTACGCCATTGGTCGCTGTGGAGCTCAGCTGGGACCCCAAAACGGGCGAACATCTCCTCCACCAGCTTCTCCGCCGTCGTCGTTGCACTCTGGTCCGGCACCGCGTAGGCCTCCGGCCACTTTGTGAAATAGTCCATAGCCACCAACACATACCAGTTCCCTGACTCCATAAAGGGGAAAGGCCCTAGGACGTCCACTCCCACTTGCTCCATCAGGGCCCCCACCAGGTACTGCTGAAGGGGGACAGTGGAGCGTTGAGTCGGGCCCTTCTGTGCCGTGCAAGTGTCACACCAGTGCACATGAAGTTCCACATCCCATCGACAGCCAGGCCAGTAGAACCGTCCTCTGAGACGGCGGAGAGTTTTGGCATTCCCATAGTGGCTGGCCCCCACCGAGCCGTGGACAAGCTCGAGCACCTGCGACCGCAGCGACCGAGGCACCAACAGCTGCAGGAGATCTCTGCCCTGACCAGGGGCCCGCCATCTCCGGTACAGGAGGCAATCGTGGGTCTCCAGGTTGTTGTACTGGGAGTAGTAGGCCTTCACTTCGGGCCCCTGTCCCGACACCCCCGTCCGGTCTGGGCGTTGGGTCGCCTCCAGCCAGGCCCCCACCTGAACCAACGTCGCGTCAGCCTCCTGCTCCTGCTTCAGCTGCTGCGTGGACAATGGGAGCCATCCCCCTCCGCTGGCTGTGGCCTGAGCAGTAGCCACCCCCAGCACCTCCTGGGCCCGCTCCTCCTGTCGCAGACAGTAGCGGCACTCAACGGCCATGCAGGGCCATCTGGAGAGGGCATCAGCTTTGCCATGCTGTCGACCTGCCTGATGCTGGATCTCGAAGTCGTAGCCCTGAAGGACCTCCAGCCAGCGGGCCAACTGACCTTCTGGGTGTCTGTAGTTCAGGAGCCAAGTCAGAGATGCATGGTCAGTGCACAGGAGAAACCGGCAGCCATGCAGGTATGGCCGGAAGTGCCGCACCGCTAGCACTACGGCCAGCAGCTCCCGCCGGGTCACGCAGTAGTTCCTCTCGGCTCGCCCCAGAGCACAGCTGAAGTATGCCACCACTCGTTCTCCGGCCTCGTCCTGCTGGGAAAGGACCGCCCCGACTGCTACATTGCTAGCGTCAGTGTCCACAATGAAAGGTTGCAGAGTGTCGGGGTAGGCCAGGACTGGAGCTCTGGTGAGGACCTCTTTCAGCTGTGCAAACCCGCAGCGCAGGCATCACTCCAGCAAAACGGCTGGCCCTTGTCAGTCAGGCAGTGGACGGGGCTGGCTATCGTCGCCAACCCCTTGATGAACCGACGGTAGTAGGAGGCTAAGCCCAGGAAGCTCCACAGTTCTTTGACGTTCGGGGGAGTCGGCTAGTCCTGGACCGCAGCCACCTTTGCGGGGTCGGTGGCGATACCTTGGGCGCTGATCACATGGCCCAAGAACGTGGTCTCTCTTGCCAACAGCCGGCACTTCGCAGGGTTGAGCCGCAGCGCTGCTTGTCGGATGGCACTGAAGACCTCGCTCAGGTGAGACAGTGCACTGTCGAAGTCGCCACCGTGCACCAACAGGTCATCCAGGTACACAACACAGCGGCTACGAGGGATGTTCACGAGCACCCTCTCCATCAGCCTCTCAAACGTTGCTGGCGCATTGCAGAGCCCAAATAGCATGACCCTGAACTGCCACAGCCCCTGTCCAATGGTGAATGCAGTCTTGGGCCTTGCTTCAGGGGCTAGCTCCACCTGCCAGTAACCGCTGCGTAGGTCGAGGGAGCTGAACCAGCTGGAGCTGAACCAGCTGGAGCTGGTAATGTAATCCAAGGCCTCGTCGATCCATGGAAGCGGATACGAGTCCTTCTTGGTGACTGCATTGAGACGGCGAAAGTCCATGCAGAACCTCGGGCTGCCATCCTTCTTTCCCACCAGGACCACGGGTGCCACCCATGGGCTGTTGGACGACTCGATCACCCCAGCCGCAGCCATCTCACGGATCTTTTCCTCCACCACCTGCCGTTTCGAGAGGGGCAGCCAGTGTGGGCGCAGACGGATGGGTTGAGCAGAGCCGGTGTCAATGGTGTGCTGGACCAGCCCCGTCTGCCTGCAGTCTTTGTCACTGGCGGAAAAGATGTCCACATTCTCATCCAGGAGGCACCTCAACCGCTGGCGGTGGTCAACATTGAGACCTACGCTGCTGCGCTGCCACAGGTCATCATCAGCCTCGGTTGTCTCGGTCGAGGGAGATTTGTCGGGCTGAGAGGCTGGGGCTGAGGTGAGTGGAGATGACCCAGCGCCACCGGCACCCGAAGTCTGCTGAGCGGCAGCTGCCCGACGCCTGTCTTGTCTGTCTCTGGTCCCCTCCGCTCCCTGCTTTTGACCGCACTGGAGGGCCAGAGTCTCTGTGCCCAGAGTGATAGCCAGCTTTGCGGTGTCAATGCAGGCCCCCCAGCGGGTCAGCAGATCAAGGCCGATGATGCACTGGTCTTGAATGTCAGCAAGCCAGAAGTCGTGCACCAGCTCCAGATCTTTCACTCGGATCCGCAACGGTTTCTTCCCCCGCATGTCAGTTCTCTCCCCCGTCACTGTCATCAGCTGGGTGTCGGTGGGTGACCAACCCTTCACAAGTGGCCCGGACGTTCCAGGGAGCACACCACGTCGTATTAGGGAAATGGTAGACCCCGTGTCCACCAGGGCCCGGCATGGCTGGTCCTCAACACAGCAGCTCAGGTAAAGTCCCTTGAGGTGCCCGACTCGACCCACCACTGTGCATCGTCCTTGGAGGGGGGCAGGAAGCTGGAGTGGTGGTCCTCTCGCTACACAGGTCCCACCCCGTTTCCCTGAGGCTGCGTAGTTCTGGTCTTCGAGGCGGGTGCTGGGCAGTCTCGCGCCACGTGGCCAGGCTCATCGCACCAGTAGCAGCGGTTGATCAGTCGACGAGGACGCCTCCAGGGCACCGAGGCCTGCAGCTGGCATATTTCCGTGACCTCCCCCTCTCCGTCGCAGTATGCGGCTCTGATTTGAGGGTAGTTTGGGGGGGGGGGGCAACTGCTGGTTAGGTCGAGAGGTGAGCACAAGCTCGGCCCATTCAGCCTCAAGGAGCGCCTCACGGAGAGTTTGAGGCATGGCCAGGCGGACATGTTGGCGTAGTCGCTCTGGAAAAAGTCCTCACAGAAAAGCATGTAGGCTAAGCTCCTCACGGGCTGCTGCTGGGAACTCCGGGTAGCCACGACGAGCATACAGCAACACATCCGCTGCAAAGGTACCCAAGCTCTCCCCTGGCCGACGGCTCCGGTTGGTCAGCTGCTCTCTGCTCTGATCAGTGGAGTGCCGCTGCCCAAATCGCCTCTCGAGTGCCGCGGTGAGGGCCTGGAGCTCATGCTGCTCTGCCGGGGCTAGGTCAAGGAGTACCTGCAGTGCATCTCCTTCCAATGCTAGCGCTAGGTGTGTAGCAGCCTCTTCGTCGCTCCAACCACTATGCCTTGCGGCTAGCCGTACTTGTGAGAGGTAGGGCTCTAGCGGGGTTAGCCCGTTCTATTTCGGTACCTTAGCTGGCGTTGTAGGCCTAACTGCTCGCTGTTGGGGGCTCGGTGTGTCGGTCGACAGAAGCAGCCCATGAAGCATTGCCCTAGCGTCTGTCGCGACGGGGCGCCCCGCGGTGCGCTCGCGCCGTCGGGACCCGTCGGGGGACTTACATGGCTGCTCGCTTTCTCTCTCTTCAATTGCCAGCTTCCCAAGCAGCGAATGCTCTCCTCGACGGCTTACTCCAGCATCCGAATGTCTCTCTTCCTTACGGCGAGGGTGAGCGATCCCACTTCTGACACCAATGTGGCGAGCTCAGACAAGGAGGAGACAGAGGTTTCATTTGGTCTTGCTTCCTGGGAGCTAGCCAGGGAGCACAGCCATTTTTTATTAGCCTGCGGCCGAAGAGCACACACTGTCGCGCTGACCTAGTAGGTGTGCTTGTTGCTCTTCTCTTCCTCCTCCTGCCCACTACCTGCTCTGTGCTGCTGCTGATTAGACCTTGTGTGCAATCTATAACTAAGCGCGGCCTGGTGTGCACCGCTCCGCCAGGTGAGCTGAATTAGAGCAATCAAGGGCGGGCGTGCCTAGTAAGCTTTAAAATGCATGCAGCAGTCATTTGACCTGGGTGCGACATACTGAGAGGACAGCAAACAAAGCAATCCACTTTCCACTGTGAGGAAGACTTTGAGCTAGACGGGCTATCGGTTTTTCACCTACCTACCTATCTATCCAGCAAAAGCTACCTAAGAAACTGGTCAAAAAATAAATTGAGTGAAATTCAAAGTCTGGTCTTTTTCAAGTGTGGGCACCTCACAGACACAGAACACTTGACAGTGAAAAACCGGCCTGGCCAGTAAAGAAACCAGCCTTGACCAGTGAAGACTCCACAAAAGCTCACCACAAAGACGGAGAAGACTCCACCTGGGGGCCTGGAGGAAATCGCAACTTGCCGTTTGCCTGTCCAACCAATAACCAAGAAAGCAGCATGGCTGAGTCCAAGTCACTCAAAGAGCTGAAAATAGAGCGAACCACTGCAAAGAGACTGTTCTCCAGACTCACCAACCATATAAGAAGGACCCACATGGATATGTCTGTAGAGGAGCTACAGGATTCCTTCAAGAGACTCACAGCAGAGGGCTCCAAAGTGATTGACGTGAATGAGGAGCTTGAGGCCGCCTACATCACGCAGTGTGAAGCAGAGGGCACACCGGAGCTGATGGGCCAACAGAGAGCAGACGTCGAGAAAACGGAGAAAGAATGTGAGCAGAAGTTGAAGGAGGCGAAGCACATGATCAGAGAGACCCTGTGGACATCATATGGTGAAAGAGAACTGACCCTTGCTCTAAAATCAGCAGAAATGGAGTGTGAGAATGTCTCATCCACTCAGCCTGATACGCCCCTGGAGGTATATGATTTTATGCTCCACCACCTAGAAGAACTGGTGAAGAAAGCTAAGCAGGCACACCAGACATGGAACCGCTGGGCTCCACCTGCTGAGAGGCGGGATTGTGATCATCGACTAATGGAGCTTGAAACCTGCCTTCCAAAGCTGGTGTCAGGGAAGGCAGCCCTGATCAAAGCAGAGAGAATTAAAAAAGATGCCGACCAAGCAGTTGTCACAGTCCGCAACGCAGCCCCGGTCGCAGCCATAAAACTGAAAGCCACAGCTTTACCAAAGTTCACCGGCAGCCAGCGTGAGTTCTACAGATGGCAGAAGGAATGGGAGGCTCTGCAAAAGCAAGGTGAACCAACCGGGTCCATGGAAGTAAAGAAATTCCAACTTCTCGATAGTCTCGATGATAAAGTGGCCAAAGATCTGCGCCTGTCCACATACACCTCGGCAGATGAGATCTTCAGAGTCCTTGAGAACCGCTTTGGAAATCAAGCCACCATCGCCATTGAAATCATTGACGACGAACCCTGCAGAAAGACGACTTACCTGTGTGGAAGTCCAGAGTGCAAAGACCAGCATCATTACCTTCTTTGTTCCTTGCCACGACCCTTATCACAAAGGTCCAAGTCTGGTCCGGTGGGAGCTGAGGGGAGGAGGTACACAGAGGTTCAAGAAGAGTTCATCTCTAAACTATCGCCAGAGCTAGCGCAGCAGTGTCGGGAAGCTTTCTGCAACGTCTCATCACGAGCCTTCAACTCCATGGCAGCAGAGAAAGGTCTACTGGAGGAGACTGGTCTAAAAGAGTACCCTGTGATTCTGATGCTCCTTGACGTCATCGCCAATGATGGGCAGAGAATTGGGACACTAATTGATCTAGCATCTGACACAAACTACATAACCCACAAAGCTGCAAGTAAGCTCAACCTTTGCAGTGAAGACGTCATGCTTGTCATCCACGGTGTCGGAGGTATGAAGGTGTCTGTGGCAACCAAGCGCTACCTTCTCAAGATCCGTGTCAACACCTCGAGAGGAACTTTAAAGCCTCACCAGTTAGTCTGCTATGGTCTTGACAAGATTGCTGAAGTGAAAGACATGTTCCACCTCAGAAGCTACAGAAGATCTTCCCTGACGTCTCTCCAAGACCTCATCAGACCCAGAGAGATCCAGCTTCTAATCAGCCATAAAGAAGGCCAGCTGGTGCCCCAAAAGATCCGCTCCATCGGTGACCTGGTGCTCTGGGACGGTCCACTTGGCAAGACAATCGGGGGCACGCATCCAGACCTCTTTGAGGAAGTCACTTTGATGGCCCACACCTCCAAGACTCACTTCGCAAGATCAATGAGAGCTGCTGCATTCAAGTACCAAGAGTTCACTAAAGACCTAGCTTCCTGTCAGCATCCTGATCACCCTGAGACTCTATCCACCACAGCTACCAGCAGCAGAGACTTTCTGAAGTGGTGGAGGTGGGAAAGCATTGGAGCCGCTTGCCAGCCGAGATGTTGAGGGTGTCGTTGTGGAAACTGCCAGCCAGGGGGTAAAGAAATGACGCTCGCTGAAGAGAGGGAGATGGAGATCGTGAGAAATGGCCTGACTTATTCAACTTGAGATGACCACAGCAGTGAACCGCATTGGCATGCCAAGTACCCATGGGTAGAAGATCCAGCAACCTTGCCAAATAACAGGAAAGCAGTAGAAGCAACATTCATCAGAACCGAGATGAAGCTATCTAAAGAACCCGAGTGGAAGACGGCCTATACTGCACAAGTTCATGAGATGGTAAACCACAGAGCTGCAGTGAAGCTGTCCAAAGAAGTCCTGCAGAGTTGGACTGGGCCAGTATGATATATAAGCCACCTCATCGTGCCAAATCCACACTCGGTCTCTACCCCAGTGAGGTTAGTGTGGAACAGCAGCCAGAAGTACAGAGGCCTCAGCCTGAATGACATCCTCATCAAAGGTCCTGATGTCCTGAACCCGATAAGAGCTGTCCTGCTGAGGTTCCGAGCTGGTGTCTACGCCGCCCTTGGCGACATCCGCAAGATGTACAACTCCGTCTGGCTGGAAGATCGAGAGGTCCACTTGCACAGATTCTTGTGGCGTGACACAGAAGATGCAGGCATAGAAGACTATGCCATAACAAGAGTCAACATTGGAGACAAACCTGCTGGTTGCATAGCCCAAGTCGCCATGAGAGAAACTGCAAACCTACCTTCGTTCAGTCACTTCAAAGAAGAGAAACGTGTGCTGGAAGAAGATGCTTATGTTGATGACATCCTGACATCAAACAATGACCTCGACCATCTGAGACGCCTAACAGCCAACATCGAGCACATCCTGAGAGCTAGAGGATTCTATATGAAGCCTTGGGTCTACTCCAGTCAAAGTGGGAGGGAGGAGGCAAAGAAAGAGTCGCCTCAATCAGAGCCAAAGACTATGATCCTGCTAAACCAGCTGACGGAAGATGACAACAAAGCCCTTGGCCTTGGCTACACCATCAGTGATGACAAGCTTCATATCATGGTTGCAGTGAACTTTTCAAAGAAAAGGAGGAAAATGCGCCTTGGTCAAGACCTGCTCAGAGAAGAAGTCGGAGAGCAAACACCTGATCCACTAACCAGGCGAGAACTGCTAAGCCAAGTCTCCGGCCTATATGACCCACTCGGTCTTGTGACTCCTGTCAAACAGAAGGGTGCCATCCTGGTAAGGAGAGCTTTCCAAGAAGCAAAAGTAAAGTACCGCCTCGAAGACACATGGGACGCAGCCTTGTCTGAAGGTCTCCGAGAAGACGCCATAAAACTTCTGGAAGAGTATGCTGACCTGAAGAAACTGCATTTCACTAGAGCCCTGACTCCACCAGATCCCTGTGCAGAGCCCAGTGCCATCACGTTCTCTGATGGCAGTGAACACGCATATGGCGCAGTGATGTACCTTCGCTGGAGTTGCAGCCATAGTGTCATCGTGAGGCTAGTGGAGTCTAAAGCCAAACTGACGCCTCTCAATCATAAGGGTGATCCTGTTAAAGCAGAGATGTGTGGCGCCGTCTTTGCTGCACGTCTGAAGACCTACTTCCAGAGACACTGCAGAATCCAGGTCAAAAAATGGTACCACCTCGTCGACAGCCAGACCGTCTTGGGTGCAATCCAGCGTGAGAGATACGGTTTCCAGACCTTCTTCGCAAACCGTGTTGGTGAAATCCAGAGTAGCACTGATGTCCAAGATTGGTGGTGGATTCCCGGGTCAGCAAACATTGCAGATATTCTCACCAGAGGGGCCAGTCCAAATGCCCTAACCGAGGACTCCGAGTGGCAGTCGGGTCCAAAGTTTCTCCAACTTCCTGAAGATGAATGGCTGAAGAAATCCGCCGGAGAAGTCGCTGCCCAAGCTCGAGAAAGGGTCACAAATCTACAGAAAAAGACTTTTGTTGCGGTCCTTACCAGAATCCACATGAAGGCAGCTCAGGACTCAGCACACGTAGAGTCGAGAAGATCACTGGCAGGAGTAGCAACCCAACAGCTAATCGACGAAAGGCGATTCAGCAACCTGAGAAGGCTGACTGGGACCATGGCGTGGGTCTGGAGGGCTGCCAAAAAATTCATGAGGTCCAGGACCAGAGACCAAGAAAAGTGGGAGGTAGTACCATCTTCGGGTGTCCTCACAGTCAGTGAGAGACGAGATGCTTTTCGAGACCTTTGCCTAGCAGCACAAGAGGGCGTCAACTTCCCAAGCACCACAACAGACAGACTAGTCGTTTACAGAGACCAAACAAGTGGACTTCTAGTTTGTGGTGGCAGAATCCAGACCTTCAAAGAAGACCGCAAAGCCGTTCCCCTTCTACCATTCCAAGCCTGGTTATCCACCCTCCTTGCCAGAGAAGCACACAGCGAGGGACATGACGGAGTGGCAGGAACCTTACTGCGGATGAGAAAGAAGGCTTGGGTTGTCAGAGGAAGAATTATTCCCAAAAGGTCGTTAACCAGTGCATCGTCTGCAAGAAGGCAAAGGCAAGAACCTGTAAGCAAGTGATGGGAGACTAACCTGAAGAGAGGTCAAATCCTGCTGCACCATTCGAATTCACATCTGTCGACCTGTTTGGACCCTATCATGTGAGGGATGAAAGAAGTACAAACCATGGTCAACAACTCCTGGAGGTCCTGGAGCCAACTCGCTGGACCAAACCTGGTCATCCGCGAGGGATTGTTCGAGATGTGAATGTGAGGGTCTCTCCAAGTTCCAGCATTGCAGTCAAGAGTCCAAAATCCGCTACCAGAAGTCCTGAGCTGAGCACCATTTTTCATCGGGACATCCGGCGTCTTGTGGTCCTTTTACCGGTGGAAGATCAAGCCAGGAACCAGCCCACCTGAGTGCGATCTTTCCATGCAGTGCTGAGAAAAGATCGAGTGGGAGGTGTCGCGCTGACCTAGTAGGTGTGGCTGTTGCTCTTCTCTTCCTCCTCCTGCCCACTACCTGCTCTGTGCTGCTGCTGATTAGACCTTGTGTGCAATCTATAACTAAGCGCGGCCTGGTGTGCACCGCTCCGCCAGGTGAGCTGAATTAGAGCAATCAAGGGCGGGCGTGCCTAGTAAGCCTTAAAATGCATGCAGCAGTCATTTGACCTGGGTGCGACATACTGAGAGGACAGCAAACAAAGCAATCCACTTTCCACTGTGAGGAAGACTTTGAGCTAGACGGGCTATCGGTTTTTCACCTACCTACCTACCTATCTATCCAGCAAAAGCTACCTAAGAAACTGGTCAAAAAATAAATTGAGTGAAATTCAAAGTCTGGTCTTTTTCAAGTGTGGGCACCTCACAGACACAGAACACTTGACACACACAGCTAGCACCAACGCTCGGCGCAGCAACAACAACAACAACAACACACACAAAAAAAGGCGCTCTCTCACCCGGAAACACCAGTCGCAGAGAGAGCGTCACCTGTAACCATGGCAACATGACAACAGAACATAACTGTCAATAACAAAACCCCGAACAGCCCTGACCCGCTACAATATTTAATGTTTTGTATCTATCTATTTAATTTCAAAAAGCCCCTAAAAACAGTCAGTGATCACTGTTGGCCTTACTGCTAATCATTTTAAAGCTCAGTTTTTAAAACCTTACGATGTAACTACAGCCCAGCCCATGCAGCAGTATATGAATGACTAACCTCGTATTGTGGATGGATTATCTCAGTTGTTCTCCTGGCTGAAGTTTGGTCTGTATACAGCATCCTGGCATGCGATTACATTTGTTCCTGACCACCGAGAATCCTCACGCTAACTTTTATTGAGTGGAAAAAAGTTTGCGTGTTTATATTATGCTCATGTGGCAGGATGAATGTTATGTCTCGGTTCAACCCACTTTCGGCCTGGCGCATTAGGGGGGTGCTAGTGTAAATAGTGGCCATTTGAGCATTCCTGGATCGCTTACCTGTGATCTCCTTTTTGGTCACCTGACTTCCCTTGGTGTTGCAGAGATCATCTCCGGGTCACCCTTCTGAAGCCTCCATCGCAGCTGGTAGGTGTTTACTCAGTGTAGTGCATACATTACCTTATTTGGTTGTAAACAGATATTGTTTTTAGGTCGTAGCTGTAGAAGCCTCCTATGAGCCACTCTGCTCATGATTCGTGACGCTCAGTGTTGCCAACTCCTCAGTAAGGAAAATCGCTATTGGCTGTCCTAAAAGTCGCTAAAAGTCGCTAAATGACGTCATCGCCTAATTTGCATAATTGGTCATGCTAATATAATTGTAACCTACGTTGTGGGAGAGAGAAATAACATCTTGGAAGAGACAAAGTGAGTAAAAAACGTCCTAAATGCATTTAGAATTTATTTAGAACTACAAATTAAATTTATTTTAGCAATTATTGTTTTTTTTAATGTCACAATTCCAACCCTGCTCCTTTATCCGGGCTTGGACCGGCAAAAGTGACCAAAATAGGCACTCAGGTGGAGTTACTTTGTGTGTGTGTGTGTGTGTGTGTGTGTGTGTGTGTGTGTGTGTGTGTGTGTGTGTGTGTGTGTGTGTGTGTGTGTAAGTAGTTTTAAACCTTGTGATCCACAAAACAGCATAAGAGTAAAAGAAGAACTGACTGCGTTACAGTCAGTGCGGGAGCAGCGGCTTCGCTCATGCGCGATTCATTTGCAGTTCGGACGCATAGGTGTGAACATCTCCTGCCCTGATAGCAGCGGGGGGAGGACTATCCTCCGCCCGTGAGCGCTTTGGAACGGGTGAGGTGCCCATGGCAGCACCCGCTGCTTGTTGAGAGTAAAAGCGATACCCGCTTTCATGTCAAAAAGTCGTCATAAATAAGTCTCCAATAACACCAGAAAAAGTCGCCAGATTTGTCGCTAGTCGCTTTTTAGAAAAAAAGTCGCTAATGGGGTCTGAAAACTCGCTAAATATAGCGACAAAGTCGCTAAGTTGGCAACACTGGTGACGCTGTTTACTCAGTGCGTAATTCAGTTGTTACGATCTCTGCCTTTTATTTTTCTTTATAGTAAATACTTATTATGCTTTGCAGGAAGTGTGGGCCTTAGTAAGCGACCAGTAGCTTTACCAAAAAGTCGCTACAGCTTTTTTTACACCATGCTACGTTAACTGAAGTGCTGCTGCTTTGCTTTTACCGTCTGTTCCTGTTGCGAGGTTTATTTTCCTGCAGCTGACAGCCTTTTAAAGTGGACGTCGGCGTGGACAGCGACCATATGCATGCCGGCTACGGGAGTCGGCTGGCGTGCACATTGATTGACTGGATGATTAACTTATAGTCGGGCAGACGGCAAGTTGGAGCAATACGGCAATTCCGTCTGCTCCAGATTTTAAAGTTTTATTTAGATTGTATGTTGTTTTTCTGTTGTTTTGATTTGTAGTTTGGATTTTTGTTACGCCACTGGTGGGAGGCCCTTTTTCTAGCTGCAGATCACCAGTGTGTTCCTGCAGTTGGGCTATCCCCAGTGTGTGCATATTAGTTTTGTTGTAGTATATTAAAATTTTCTTTGTGTCTTTTATTCAGATGCGGAGTGCCGACATGGAGGAGACTAGGGTGTCTTGGTGGTGGGATCCTTTGAGTGTACACACCTGCCTTTTTTTTAGTTTATTAGTGTGAGTGTGTGATAGTGTGCTGCACTTGTGTCTTGGTGTGTTTTCTTTTGGAGTTTGTGCATGGCATCCCTGCCCCTCCACTGGTAAGCCTCGGCTTTGAATACCTTTTTTTAAGCATATTTGTACATTGATATTTATGATTGTGCTTTTATGTTGTTTTAAATATCCATCCTCATCCGCTTTATCCGAAGTCGGGTCGCGGGGGCAGCAGCCTAAGCAGAGAAGCCCAGACCTCCCTCTCCCCAGCCACCTCCTCCAGCTCATCCGGGGGAACACCAAGGCGTTCCCAGGCCAGCCGAGAGATATAATCTCTCCAGCACGTCCTGGGTCTGCCCCGGGGCCTCCTCCCGGTGGGACATGCCCGGAACACCTCACCCAGGAGGCGCCCAGGGGGCATCCTTGTCAGATGCCCGAACCACCTCAACTGGCTCCTTTCGATGTGGAGGAGCAGCGGCTCTACTCTGAGCCCCTCCCGGATGGCCGAACTTCTCACCCTATCTCTAAGGGAGAGGCCAGCCACCCTTCGGAGGAAGCTCATTTCTGCCGCTTGTATCCGCGATCTCGTTCTTTCGGTCACTTACCAGAGAGGTGACATTCCATGTCCCTATTGCCAGTCTTGGCAGCCGGGGATCGGTCCGCCAGGGCCTCCGCTCCTGGCCGCCGCCCGACACACATTGCACCCGACCCCTATGGCGCCTCCTGCGGGTGGTGGGCCTGCGGGAGGATGGGCCCATGTCTCCTCTTCGGGCTGTGCCCGGCCGGGCCCCATGGACTAAGGCCCGGCCACCAGGCGCCGCCCTCGGGCACCCTCCCGGGCCTGGCTCCAGGGCGGGGCCCCGTAACCTATCCCGGGCAGGGTAAACTGTTCCCTCGATGTTCTTTTCATACGGGTCTTCTGAATCGCTCCTTGTCTGGTCCCTCACCCAGGACCAATTTGCCATGGGAGACCCTACCAGGGAGCAAAAGCCCCCAGACAACATAGCCCCTGGGATCCCTGTGACACACAAACCCCTCCACCACGATAAGGTAGCGATTCACGGAGAGGATGTTTTAAATAATTATTAATAAATTGTCAAACTGTGTTATCATTGAACCTCGTCTGTGTACTGAGTATAACGAACCTAAGTGCCTTCTTGGTGATTAGTGTTACTTCCAGTATTCTCTGGGTGAAATTCCCAGGGTGGCGTTGTCTTTTAAACTGTGAAGAGTATTTACTTTATTCCCACCTCGTGCTGCCTGCCACACTCACATAGCTGTGAAGCTAGCAGTCACGTAGCGCATCGTTATATACCAGCTAGCCAAACTTCAGTAACCCTACAAACGTCACTGCTGTTTAGTTTTCTGTCTTCAATTATGTCAGAAGTGATAACAGAGCTGTACGTTTGAATTTGTTTCCAAAATCCCTCAGTCAGGACATGCTATATTGTATTTAGATGGAAGCTAGCAAGCTAACTTCCTGCTAATTTCTAACTCTGTTAAATGTCATAAATTCCGTTTTCATGGATGCCTGGATGTTAAACTTAATTATTACACCTGGTAGAGCAGAACGCTGATCATTTTATTACAGATGAAAGACTTTAGACAGTTTTTCAACTCTCAGTGATGCCGCAGTGATCATTTGATTTAGGGACCTGCAGCGGAGTTTGAGCCCAGACAAGCCTAGTGACGTCAGACTTAAAGACCGGATACTGGTGTTTTTAAAAGTCATGTTTGACTTTATGCTTTTCTGTATAGTTTCTGGGATGCTTAGAACTCAAATTGCACTGCTGGAAATAGTTTATTTTGATGCACATGCAGTTTTTTTTGCAAATTTGCATTATAATATTTATTGTCATTTTTCCTGCAGTATAAAAAAATTGGTGTCTCAAAAATGAAACTGAGGTTTGAGGAATAAACCTCTTAAATTTCTCTAACTAGAAATATATGTAAAAAGAAATACAAAAATAACAAAAACGATTTTCATATTAATAAAATTTGGGCTATAACAGTTGTATTGATGTATAGCAACTTGAAATGCTCCCAAAAATGGCACTACAGCATGTAAAAATATAAAGATAAGCTCTGGCAGACTTGGTTCTATTGTGAGTCTTAAAAGGTTAACAGAAGAACAAACTTTCACGGTTAGCAGCACTGTAACAGATGCAAAAAGTAGATTTACATTACTTAATTTATTATTTTATAGATTCAAAATATTGTAGCGGGCCAGGGCTGTTCGGGGTTTTGTTATTGACATTTATGTTCTGTTGCCATGGTTACAGGTGACGCTCTCTCTGCAACTGTGTGTTTCCGGGTGAGAGAGCGCCATTTTGTGTTGTTGTTGTGGTTGCCGCGCGGAGCAGTTTGGTAGCAGCAGTGCTCCTGGCGGATTTAAATAAATGGCTGTGCTCCCAAGAAATCTCTGTCTCCTCCGTGTCTGAGCTCGCCACATTGGTGTCAGAAGTGGGATATCTCACCCTCGCCGGAATGGAGAGAGACACTCAGAGGCTGGAGCAAGCCGTCGAGGAGAGCATTCGCTGCTTGGGAAGTGGGCCATTGAAGAGAGAGGAAGCGAGCAGCCATGTAAGTCCCCCGACGGGTCCCGACGGCGCGAACGCACCGCGGCAGCGGCCCGTCGCGACCGATGCTGGGACAATGCTTCATGGGCTGCCTCTGTCGACCGACACGCCGCGCTCCCAACAGCGAGCAGTGATGCCTGCAACGCCAGCTAAGGTACCGAAATAGAACGGCCTAACCCCGCTAGAGCCCTACCTCTCACAAGTACGGCTAGCCGCGAGGCATAATGGCTGGAGCGACGAAGAGGCTGCTACACACCTAGCGCTAGCATTGGAAGGAGATGCACTGCAGGTACTCCTTGACCTAGCCCCGGCAGAGCAGCATGAGCTCCAGGCCCTCACCATAGCACTCGAGAGGCGATTTGGGCAGCGGCACTCCACTGATCAGAGCAGGGAGCAGCTGACCAACCGGAGCCATAGGCCGGGGGAGAGCCTGGGCACCTTTGCAGCAGATGTGTTGCTGTATGCTCGTCGTGGCTACCCAGAGTTCCCAGCAGCAGCCCATGAGGAGCTTAGCCTGCATGCATTCCTGCGAGGACTTTTCCCAGAGCGACTACGCCAACACGTCCGCCTGGCCATGCCTCAGACTCTCCGTGAGGCCCTCCTTGAGGCTGAAAGGGCCAAACTCATGCTCACCTCGCGACCTGACCAGCAGTTGCCCCCCACAAACTACCCTCAAATCAGAGCTGCAGACTGCGACAGTGAGGGGGAGGTCGCAGGGATATGCCAGCCGCAGCCCTCGGTGCCCTGGAGGCGTCCCCGTCGACCGACCGACCGCTGCTACCGGTGCGACGAGCCTGGCCACGTGGCGCGCGACTGCCTGGCGCCCGCCCCGAAGGCCAGAACGATGTGGCCTCAGGGGGATGAGAGGGGGAGCGGTACAGCGAGGGGACCACCACTCCAGCTTCCTGCCCCCCTCCAAGGACGATGCACGGTGGCGGGCCTAGTCGGGCACCTCAAGGGACTCTACCTGAGCTGCTGTGTTGAGGACCAGCCCTGCCAGGCCCTGGTGGACACGGGGTCCACCATTTCCCTAATACGACCTGGTGTGTTTCCTGGAACATCCAGGCCACTTGTGATGGGTTGGTCGCCCACCGACACCCAGCTGATGAAAGTGACGGGGAAGAGAACTGACATGTGGGGGAAGAAACCGTTGCGGATCCGAGTGAAGGATCTGGAGCTGGTGCACAACTTCTGGCTTGCTGACATCCAAGACCAGTGCATCATCGGCCTTGATCTGCTGACCCGCTGGGGAGCCTGCGTTGACACCGCGAAGCTGGCTATCACTCTTGGTACACAGACTCTGGCCCTCCAGTGTGGTCAAAAGCAGGGAACCAGAGACTGCAGGCAGACGCGGCTGGTTCAGCACACCATCGACACCGGCTCTGCTCAACCCATCTGTCTGCGCCCACGCCAGCTGCCCCTCGCGAAACGGCAGGGAGAGCGGGCCCAGGAGGCACGGGGCGTGGCTACTGCTCGGGCCACAGCCGGCAGAGGGGGATGGCTCTAGTTGACCATGCAGCAGCTGAAGCAGGAGCAGGAGGCTGATGCGACGTTGGTTCAGGTGGGGGCCTGGCTGCAGGCAGCACGACGCCCAGGCTGGACAGGGGTGTCCAGCCTGGGCAGTGAAGGCCTACTACTCCCAGTACAACAATCTGGAGACCCACGATTGCCTCCTGTACCGGAGATGGCGGGCCCCCAAACAGGGCAAGGATCTCCCGCAGCTGTTGGTGCCTCGGTTGCTGCGGTCGCAGGTGCTCGAGCTTGTCCACGACTCGGTGGGGGCCAGCCACTATGGGAATGCTAAAACTCTCCGCCGTCTCAGGGGACAGTTCTACTGGCCTGGTTGTCGACGGGATGTGGAACTTCATGTGCACTGCTGTGACACCTGTACGGCACGGAAGGGCCCCACTCAACGCCCCACTGCCCCCCTGCAGCAGCATTGGGTGGGGGCCCCGATGGAGAGATTGGGAGGAGACGTCCTAGGGCCTTTCCCCGTCCCCAAGGCAGGGAACCGGCACGTGTCGGTGGCCAGGGACTGCTACAGGAGGCTGAGGGAGCGGCCACGAGTGGTTCATGACTACACCCGCCAGGCCCAGGTCAGCGCCGGAGTACGACAGAAAAGAGCCTGCGACACCAGGTGCCGAGGGGGAGCTTTCGTGCCTGGCGACAAGGTTTGGGTGTGCTGCCCGGTTCGCAAGAGAGGGGTGTCCCCCAGGCTGTGCGGTCACTGGCAAGGGCCGGCGGAAGTCGTGGGGCAGCTAACAGAAGTGGTGTACCGTATCCGCATGCCGGGCCCGGGGCGCGTGGCGGTGTTGCATCAGGACAGGCTCTCACCGTACCGCCCGCCCACTCCAGCAGCCGCCGGGGCACGGGATGCTGGTGGCACCCCAAGTTCTCATCCAAGTGACTCTTCCCCTGCTGGTCGAGATCGGCCGGTGCGCCGAAGGAAGACACATGGACATTTGCAGGACTTTGTGTTGGGTAATGGGGTTGTCGGGGACGACTGACCCCTGAGGTGGGGGCTATGTAGCGGGCCAGGGCTGTTCGGGGTTTTGTTATTGACATTTATGTTCTGTTGCCATGGTTACAGGTGATGCTCTCTCTGCAACTGTGTGTTTCCGGGTGAGAGAGCGCCATCTTGTGTTGTTGTTGTGGTTGCCGCGTGGAGCAGTTTGGTAGCGGCAGTGCTCCTGGCGGATTTAAATAAATGGCTGTGCTCCCAAGAAATCTCTGTCTCCTCCGTGTCTGAGCTCGCCACAATATGGATCTCTGTATTGCTAGTATATATGGACCAATTTTTTCTAACTGTTCTCATAAGAAAAATAATGAAAAAACAGTTGTATTAGAATTAAAACAAAAAAATTCAATCACTAGAATCTGCCTATGCTTCGTCACAACAAGAACATATCATTAACAACCTGAGAAAAGTCCTCTCTATCCAGTTAAAAACAGAGAAAAAACAACTATTTGTTCTAAAAAGGACTGGGAAAATTACTCATGATCCACAACACATAAATAAATCTTTTAAAGTCTTTTACAAAGCTTTGTACTCGTCATAGATTAATCCATCTGATGCGGACATTGAAGAATTTCTTAAGTGTCTAAATCTACCAAAACTAAAGGATGAACAGATTGTGGCTCTGGATTCACCTCTTTCAGTATCTGAATTTCATGAAGCCCCAGGTCCAGATTGTTTTCCAGCAGTTTTACAAAGAATTTTGGCCTGCACTAGCAA
This sequence comes from Oreochromis aureus, assembly GCF_013358895.1. Taxonomy (NCBI): domain Eukaryota; kingdom Metazoa; phylum Chordata; class Actinopteri; order Cichliformes; family Cichlidae; genus Oreochromis; species Oreochromis aureus. Next base: position 18,332,309 of record NC_052949.1, read on the forward strand.
CTACTTTTTTCAGAATGGTAACTCAAATTCAGATTTATCACACACTATCTCTAAACATGAGCTCTGCCATCATTAACCTACTTCTTAAAGCAGGCAAAGATCCCACACTCTCATCCAGCTGCCACCCAGTCTCATGCATCACTGTAGACCTTAAAATACTCTCCAAAGCCCTTTCCAGAATATGAGAAAAAGAATCACCTAGTCATAATAAATCCTTATAAAAAAAAGTTTCATCAAGAGTAATACACGCAGGCTAATATATTATTGCTCTATCAACAAATTAGAAACCACAGTTGTATCTTTAGATGCAGAGAAAGTATATGACTGGGTAAACTGGAAATTTTTATTAGCAGTTCTGCACAAATTTGGATTTAGTTCATTCTTCATAAATTGGATCAAAACACTATACAGCTCTCCAAATGAATGTGTTAGGACAAATGATCTTACTTCCCAAAGCTTCAATCTAAAGAGGAGCACCAGACAGGCTGCCCACTTTCCCCCACGCTTTTTGTTATTTTTAACAAGCAACTAGCAGCAGCAATCTGACAAGATGGTCATAAACAAAAATGGAATAGGGCGGTTTTTGAATGTGCATAATTTAAATTTCCCATGTAAACATTATTTTGCTTTATAATTTTTATATATTGTTGTTCAGTTTGTGTTAGGTGTATTAGAATGAATTATCTTCAAATGAAAAAAAGTAGTCATGTTTTCTGTGGAACAATCTGGAACAATCCAGATATCTGCATCATTGCACGAAACGGGAATAAAAAAATCTTGAAAATATTCAAGATTTTCAAGATTTCCCACCATGTGCGGGAACAAACCAGAGCTGCATTGCTCTGTACTATGGAACAAAAAAAAACGAATCTCTGCTACTTCCTTGGCTGGCCATGTTCGTTTCATTTTTGCTGCTTTTCACTGGATGGCACGGGTGTTTTTGCTCCTCTTCATCCACAAAATGTTTGCAGTGTCAGCAGGATCAAGTTTGAGAGCAGCTATGGCAAGCCAAGAAGGTTGGTAAAGACGATTGCCTGCATATCCCAGCACCCAGTGGCTGCCAAAATTTGAGGGGCCTGAAGAAATATTAGGACTAAAAGGAACAGGTTTGAGGTTAGATTTTAACCTGGTGTCGCTTCTGTACCCTGGGGTTGCCTGGTTGCCAAGGTTAAATTGAAAGAAAGGAATGCAAATGTTGCTGACTTACTGGTTCAAGTAGTCATCTATTTTCTTTCTTCATTTTTTGTATACTTTATCAATCCGTAGGAAATTAGTCCTCTGCATTTAACCCATTCACTCAGTGAAGCAGTGGGCAGCCACCAATCCAGCGCCCAGGGAGCAGTGTGTAGAGACTTGCTCAGGGTTACCTCAGGGTAGCTATACCTACTGAGCTATCTCTGCTTAGTCATGTTAAAATATGACTTTTCAGGCTTGAGTTGGCCATTTAGATTGTGTGAGTTTCAGAGCACAGGATTATTATAACAAAACATTTTCCACGAATAGAATCTCACCAAAGGAGTGCTCTGCAGGGAATGAGGATACATGATCATAGTCTGGATGTGGCTGTATATTTCTGTGGATCAGCATCGACCAGTTGCTGTAAGTCATGACTCAGAGGCTTGATGAGGCTCTGCCACCCAAAACTGTTGCTTTGCTTATGGCTTGGCCTGACAGAAAAGGAGTAGTGCTGCCTCCCAACACAAACGCCCCTATGATAAAGAGTTCAGATTCTACCATTGTTGCCAGGAGAGAGAGTCTGGGTATGGGACCAAAACAAGCATGGTAAATACTTGGTGGGGTGCTGAGGTGTATGCCATGTTGAACCAAGTGGGGTGATACAGGGCTTGTGTATAAATACAGTTAGTCAGAGAGATAGCAGAGTAAAAGCAGGGTAAAAACCTTCTATAGGAATGCATTGAAGGTATATATATGAAGTCATATCATCCATAGTGGAACCAAAGCCCATTAGAACCACAGTTCGTCATACAAGCACAAAGATCCTAATTTTACAAAACATCATATCTGAGTAAATTTGGAATTGTGATCCTGACACATTGAAAGAAAGATCAAGCGATACACTCAGATTTAGTACTGAATATCAGTACTAAAATTCATTACAGTCTACTCAGTAGGTGACAAACATGCAGGCTATAGAAAGTCTTTTCTCCAACTGTTTTGCAGAGTAAAGACCCACGCAATGTGTCTGTTCTCAGCACTCACCCATTCAACTAGCTTTTCAGTCTTTGCCTCCGAAGGAAAGTGCTTCTTAAACCGTTCTGCCACTCTGTCTTTAAGATCCACGCTGGGACCCGCCTCACTGTCCCCTTCACCAGAAGACTGCACAGCTGGTGCTGGAGACAGGTTCTCCAAGACATCACTCAGGAAGTCAGCCAAGCCTCCTGAGCCAGCCAGCACTAGCCAGGGGATGGAGTTTTTCAAAGAGAGATCCATTCTCTGACAGACATTACAAAAACCATGAAATAAATATTTACACAATTTGAATATCAAGTCACAACATTTTTTGTGACATCAATCAACATATAAAGCAGAGACTTTACCTTCAGCATGTCTGTTCCCCCTGATATCAGCATACAAACAACAGGGATGTCGATGCTGCCACTTCCTTTAAAAAGATACAACCATTTTTAACATGTTCAAATCTTGATAAAATGTTTTTACTAATTTAATAAGAGTGGGACAGAAACTAACAGATATAGAAGAAGCACCCTGTGATTTTTTTTGTTTGTTTGTTTAATTAAACATTGGCAGCACAGTGGCGTTGTAGTTAGCAATGTTGCATCAAAGTAATAAAGTCCTTAGTTTGAATCCACCATCTGACTGGGAAGTTCTTGTGGCATTTGTATGTTTTCTCTGTGTTTGCTTGGGTTCTCTGTGAGTTTCCTCTCACAGTCCAAAGACATGCAGTTAGTGGGGTTAGGTTAACTGGTTATTCTAAATTGCCCAAAAGTGTAAATGTGAGTCCAAATGGTTCTCTTTGTGCTAGCCCTGCCCCTGTTACAGACTTGTGACCTATACAGGGTGTACCTGTTACGCCCTGTACAGTAACTAGGATAGGCTCATAAATGGTCTACCACTGTTAAAAAATATCATTATTTCTTAATTCTTAATATAGTTTATGGTGCCATTTCTCACCTAATATGCCTGTGCGCTGGTGGGAAATGTATTCCTCCAGTCTGGCTCTGAAACCTATCTCTCCTCCTTTGCGGCCCACACTCCCATCATCCACCAGCAGGAAGGCCTGGTAGTTGTTGTCCAGGTAGCAGGACTCCTGAGATATGTTTTGGACATAGTACCTTGCAGGAAAGCTCCCCTACAAAAGAAGAAAACCAGGTATTCCAGTGTTTCTGAACTTAAGATAAATTTCTACAGTGTTCTAGAGGCCTGCAACTTTTGGATCCTCTTGGTTTCCTCTGAACAACTGCTGGGCGAAACTGACAACTCCTGGGCTTGGGAGAGCCTGATTGTCCTGCGGAGACGTTTGCTGCTGGATACTCGATGGTCGGTTGCGTCGTGTGTCTGGCGACACTCTCGATGGAGGACATTGAATGACATCTACCAATTCGGAACTACGGTAACAGAGTTCTGGCTGATTGGAGCTGGCTCAGACCTGGCTTATCGAAGAACAAGAAGCGGCTACAGCTGTTCAAAATCCCACAAGGCTGGCCGACATGATAGACGATGGGCAAGCTGTGAGTACTCAAGACTGTGTTTATTGAAGGCTATATGGATAAGATCTTGGAGAAGCTCATGGCTCTGATATATGGATAACATCTTGGAGAAGAACAACGGGAATTGAGAGACCTGGTGACCAGTGACGGACATTAGACCTACTGTAAAATTGGATGCAGTTTGTTCGCACTAACCAAAACAACTACCATCTTCATCTCATGCGGCCCCCCTGGCACCACTGTGTTGGCGCCAGATGGCGCTGGCAAAAGGTCAGCAGCCTTAACTCAGTTTCCTTCGGGATCAACCTTTGGGATCAATAAAGTTTTATTGAATTAAATTGTTTGTTTTAATTGGAGATGCAAATACCGTCTGGTCCCAAGACTATGTAAATGAAGCCATATAGTTTACCTTTACCTTACACTGAGGACTCAAAAATTAAGTCCTAATAATCTTACCAATTTAAAATTAGGGCCCATGAAATATAAACATGATATGAATTATGGGCAGCTACAATGAAAACACAATAAAAAAGGCAAATATAAATCAAATCTTTAAGCAAGATTTTTGTACAGTAAAAGTTGACAAGATATTTTGAATTGTTTGAGAAATGTGTAAATGTGTGAGTGTCTGTACTACCTGAGGGTTGACCAGCTGCTCTCGTTTTTCCACTACACCCCACGGGGCGATGCCCAGTGCTACCACCTTGTTGAGAGAGACAGAAGATGCCGCAGCTGCATGATCTCTCACTGCCTGTCCAACACACCGACCAAGCCTTTCGCGCAGACCGGTAGTTAATATCCATGCACCTGGGTGGAACAGATTAAATATCAGTGTGAGAAAGCATTAGTCACTGCTTGGATTTGGGGTTAAAAATATAAAAAAGAGAAGTCGTTCCAATAGTGGTATGCCATTTTATGATTTCCTCCTTCAGCTGGTTACTCTAGTTTAAGTAACAAATGAAAAAGACATGGAGGTCTTTTCTTTCCCTTTTTGCAGACTGGGTTTGATGATATATGATACTTGTGTGTTCTAAGCATCCCCAAAAAGCCTGGTATACCAGCCTTTTGCACTGATACATCAGTCAGACCATTCTGTTTAAGCTAGGTTGCCATTCTTTGAGCTACAGTGCTAACAAGATATTCCCTTCAACATTCAGGAGTTTTATTGATCGGAATTTATGTTTGAGGCAGCGTTTTCTTAGAGTATTATCACACTTTTTTGACATTATTCACTTTGTCCACACCACTTTCATTTGTTTCTAGAGAAAACATTAGATGGGAGCATTTTTATACAGCAAGTATGGAAGTCCATTGGGTGGGTTCCATGTTTTCTTCTTTCTTGACTATTTTGTTCCAAACCTTTTCAGCTCCATAGTAGTAGATCAGATCATCCACTTTTCTAGTTTCTTCTCCACTGTTCTTTTGTCTTTTTGCTTCAAACCCTATGTAAATGAGATGCTTGCTAAATGATGTTTTGTTAAAAGGGTTGGCATAATAAGCATGTGCTTCAGCCAGCACCTTTTCGACCAGCCTTATCTCGTGCTTTTTTGCATGGTGGTATATCTTTCTAATGTATTCATTGAGATATTTGAATGCTAATCCAAAAAAATAAATAAATAAACATATATCCATCAAATTTAATTTAATTGAATAGTTGGTTAACTATATAGTTTTCAAGTCTTGAAAATAAAAGAAGTTTAGTTAAGACCTGCGTCTGCTGAGCAACAATAATGTACTTCAGCAAACAGCTCACACATATTCCAGACACACGGTGAACATCACACATGAGTTTGTCAGGAAGACTGTCATAGCAGCATTTGATGTGATGATTTTCACCTATCAGATGCATAAAGTTTTTACCTGTGCTTTGTGACGCTTTCACCAGTCCCTGTCTGAGGATCTCCCGTACCCAGGTCTTTATCTGTGTTCTGCTATTTCCACCCACAACAGAAACAACCAGGTTGGGTGCAGGAAGACCCCAAATGGTTGTCAATATGTTGTACACCAAAGAAGGCTCAGTGCTCCATGACAGACGCAGAAACTAAGTTTAGAGATTTGACAGATTAAGAGTAACAAGCACATGTCAGCAACACACAAGGCTTAGAAAGTAATGAAATTAATAAAAGTAATGAACATAGGATGTGCATACAAGCCTCAGTTGTTTCAACCCAAATGAAAATGACATTTGATCTGCACTGATTTTGTATACTCAGGTGCAGTAGCAGGAAAATTCAGGAGAACTCAGGAAAAGTACGGCCTATCACACCTTTTTCTGGATCTTTATTTAACTCACCTTTATAGGCATTGCTTTTTAGAACATGCATACATATTCAAAAAATCTAAGGCTGTAGAGATAAAGCATTATGAAAAAAAAAGAAAGAAAAAGAAATCCACCCACATGGCTGTGCCTCTTGCTGGCTCCTGCAAACTGCACCTCTCCAAAGGCATCAGTTGGTTGTTCAGAGGAGTGCTGCACGCTTTCCCAGTGGTTCACAATCGCTGTGCTGAAATAGTCTCCAAGAGCTGCAGAGGCATGGTCATCTCTCGCAGCCCCACACTGACACAATGCACCATTACTGAGACAGGTGGAGGGATACAAACATCACTATGAGAACCCGTTTAAATTACAGACATGTCACTATCAAAAGGCCGAGGTCACAGTACCTGACAGAATCTTCTACAAAGGTGCTGCACACTCTTTTCTTGATGATTTTGGGGATCCAACTCTGAAAGGATTTTTTTATAGTTTTGCATTATCCATTATTCATTCTTGTTGTTTTTACACACACTGCTATTGTTTCAACACACGCTTGATTACTATAGATATTTGTTACCGTGTTGATGCACTTCTGACTTAAATCTTACAACTCATCAAAAGAGTCTGTACTTTTGTCAGTCACAACTCTAGATCACTCACTTCCCTGAACACTTTGCAGTATTGTATTAATGTTTTCAATCAAATTACCTAAAACGTTTTTCAAATACTTAGTTTACTTGCAACTAATAGAAAAACTGGTGCCTGTGGAAGCCATTGGAGTTTTTCAGTCTTCTATGGTCTCATTTTGGTGAGTCCGTGTGAAATGTAGCCCCAGTTTTCTGTTCTTAGCTAACAGGTGTGGCCCCCAGTATAGTCTTCTGCTGCCGAAGCCCATCTGTTTCAAGGTTGGATAAGTTGTGCTTTCAGAGATGCTCTTTTGAATAGCTTGTTTGTAATGAGTGGTTATCGAGTTACTGTTGCCTGGGTGGTGAAGCCACCCTTTAAAGATTTAGTAATCAAAATGTCAAAATTTTCATTTGGAAAGAACAGTTCTGCAAAAGTGTACACTTAATGTAGAGTAAAAATTGTTGAGACACAAAAAGGAAATCAGAAGGATGTTTTTTTAACTTTGCTGAAATTGAGAAAGGCAAAATCATACTTGTGAAACTATATACATTAAAAAACAGACAAAGAAAATATATACAATCTTAGCACATAGCACCAACTAAGTCACACTACATACTTTAAGCAACCACTTTATTAGGTACACCGGTTCAGGCATTCAAGGAAAAACTGTGAAGCTGGCTTTAACCCCCACCAGTTTGGCAACATTTGCATCAACAAATGACAACAGAATTGTTCATTCACATGGACATTTACACAGCTGTCGCATGATGTGTTTTTCCAAGAAATCTTGCAGTGGTCACTGATGTTACTTGGAATTTCAAGGGGAGAAACTTCCAGGTATAGCTTGAACTTCCACCTTTTTAAAGTGGAAGTTAAAGTTAATGTGTAAGTTGTTTTTTTTTGTTTTTTGGGGGGAGGGGGTTGCCAACATGATATCACAACAACAGCTGAAAATTTTACAGAAAGCTGACCCACCTGGCTCTTCTCATTTTGGCAGATATTGTCTGCGTTGTCGCCTCCTCCACCTTCTCCTCTTCCTCCTTCTTCTACTGGTCCTGTTTTTTTCATGTTTCCTTGTCTTGCTCGATAAGAAATATGTGCAGAAGAACTAAAAGGAGTTCTTTCTGACCATTGTCCTACTATTGAAACCCTATTCCCTTCCACTGCCGTCTCTCAATGTTTACATAGAAAACAAGGTGCAGTCAGCACAAAAGTAAGGGTGTGGTTTCAGACAGACAATCCCTCCTGACTTTAAAAATAGGAAGGGCCAGTCAAAACTACAAACTGGGCTAGTGTTTATTTTTTTACTTTATTTTTATTTATTTATTTTTTCTGCCTGTCCCATTCGGCACTGTAGAAATCAGAATTATTGTCTGAAGACCAAGAAAAATACAGATTTATTTTCCTAAGTTGATCAGACATGACCGTGGCGTAGGAAAAGGAAGGATGTAGACAAGAGAAGTTCAAGAACAGAATAGGGAAAGCAAAAAGAGAGGGGAAGAGGGACAGTGAGAAAAGACACAAAAAATCCGCTAGATCACCTGCCGCAAAAAAATAAAGAAGAAAAAATGTGAACTGCGAACAACACAGTAGGAAGACCATAGCAATAACCTAGATAAGCATAATTAACAGTAAATAATAAATATTGAATGCTACTGAGCAGCACACAAGACCAAGAACACAACTTATGTTTAGAGGCAGAAGCCAAGGAAGATAGTGTATCTCTGTGAACACCTGTGTGCGTGAGTGCACTTGTATTCAAAAGGTTTTTCCATGTAACTATCTAATACTAGGTGTGGGGAGCCATAGCCCTGCCCCCAGGGACATGAAGCAGACATGGAGGAGATCCAGGCCCCAGACATCTAGAGGCCCCCCCAGAGCACGAGAGCCCAAAGAGGACCATCGGAGGGGCAGCCACGCCACCCTTCTAGAAAGGAGAGCCCCAGATGGTGCCACGGTGGTGCAGAAGTCACAGGGAGCTGCGGCGACATGCCTGCAGGCTCCACCGGCAGCCAGCTATGGCAGGGCAGACCGAGCCCTGGGCCCAGAGGTCTGAGGGCCCCCCAACCCCTGGAAGGGCCCCGACCGAGCCAGGCTCTGCCAAGCAGCTGCTGGGAGTGAGCCAGTACATACCCAAGCGCCCAGCACCATACCCAAGAACCACAAATGCAGCAACAGGTGAGGGCATCAGCCACCAGCAGGAAGTGTGGTCGTGGGAGACAGGCCACCACACCTGGGGGACCCTGATATGTTCCCAGAGAGGTGGAGTCTAACACCTATCCTGACACATAAACATAGACAAACAGGCACACACAGACACAAGCATGCATTCCCACCCTCATGCACACATATACAAATACTCAGCACTCGCAAACAGAAATGAACACTATACACACACTCACACTCCCCAAACATACTCAAAACCCCCCAGGTCCAGGTACCATCACCACCAGAGGGGCAATCCGCCCCCACACCCAGGATATGTTGTCCTTTGCTCTGAAGTGGAGACAAGCAGGCCGCCTCTAGTCCTGCAGCAGCAGGGAGGCCCAGCATCCCAGATGGCTAACCCCCCTTCCCAGCCCCTGCCCCAGATGGCAAACAGAGAACGGGGGTGTGAAGACCTCATACCTCTCTCCACCCATTCATATGTGGTGTTGCTACGTGCTGTTCTAAATTGCATTTAAAACATGGGAGGGGCATTGTACCCTCTGCCAGAAGGCAGCTGGTGTCAGCATGGCCCCTACTGAGAACCCTCAGTGTTTAACTAGGCTTGTGTTAATTACAATACTTCCTCATCCCCTTAGCTGTTCACTGGTATCTGATGTGGTAAAAGTGAATACCTTCAATGACACATTAGACACCACTATAGCAGACAGACAGCTAAACATGCTTAAGCTTGTGTTCTCTAAATGCTACTCAAGCTCAAAATAAAAGACATTTGAAATGTGGGAAGGGAAGATTGGAAATTGGTCTATAACTACCCAGCAAATCATTGCATACTGGTTTTATTTACATTTTACACTCTTTTTTGGAATTGGGGTTGTGTCATGTCCTGATAAACAAAACCTGATAAGGTTTAAAAGAGTGTGCATCTTCTTCTTCACATTAATGTAAATGTATATCAGGAGCTAATAGCTAATTTGTTTAGCACTAGGCTAGAAACAGAGGTAAACATCTAGCCCGGCTTTGTCCAAAAGGAACAAAACCTGTCTCTTAGCAACTACTGTCATCCAATGATACACCTGCAGCCAGGGTAGTTAATATTACTAACCAAATATTTAAACATTCTTAAACTAGGGTTATTTTTTGTATTTCTAGTAAGAATTCATTTATTATTAAGTATGAAAACTTTATTTAACTTTATTAAGAAACAACAGTAATGCAGACATACAAATATGACTCATATATTTAAAGTGTAACTGAACACAAAAAGTATTGTCATGCTCACAATGTAACTCTTAATAGACATTATTACAGATTACGTTAGAATACATTGATTTTAAATTCCAGAAGTGTTTTTAAAACTACAGCAATGAAGATGTCATGTCATTTCCTAACTATATATGTATTCACATGATAAATGTATTGCAGTATCTGGCATATGCTGAATACAGTTTTTTTTTCCTTTTTCATTTCAGTGTTTATAAGCGTTGATAACACAGTTCAGTGAGAATCACGGTGGCAGACTGAACAGAGGTTGTCAAAAGGCAGCGGGCTCCATTTTTGTTTCTTTTACTAAACTTGTATGAAGTGAAGACATTGTCCTTGATTTAAAGTGTCATTGAATCAAGTTGAGCTGGAAGAGGAGGGTAACACATCTGTATAGAAGAACAGGTAGAAGAAGACAAGTGAGAGGGACAAATTTTAGCAAAAAATCTGCATTTTAAAATAACGTCGACGGAACTGAGTTTGTAGGAGAAAGCAATATTGCCCTTTCAATATGCAGGTTGTTTTGTAAGCAGAACTAATTTCATAAGTTTTGTGAAGTACCTCGTAATGCAGGTGGGGGTCGAGGAGGTTTGAATGTGCTTCCTTGTGCTAAAGTATCCACAACCCAGTTGAGGGCACTGGAGCAGTACTCGATCTGAAAAGAAGAACAAGAAGGTGTATCTGAGAAAAGAGTCAATGAGTCAAGACAACTTGAGAAAACCTATGAGAATATGTAATGCTTGTTTTTTGAGAGGCTTGTAAAACATTTAACTGACACACATGGAAAACTATTGCCTTTTTTTCTTTGAAAACAATTGTACTTTTTCCTTTTCTCGGTGAAAACTCACTCCACCCTGCCTTCCTTTCGGCCTGTTATGTGGCAGATCTCACCTGTAGGCATGGGAGAGGCTGCTGTGTCCTGTTTCCAAGCATGAAAGTGGCAAAACCTGGTCCCTGTGTGCCAGTGCTATATAAAAGCACTCAGAGTTCAGTTCCTAAATGGCTTTCCACTCTCAAACATCTTTTTGGAATTAGCTTTTGTTTTCTGCACTAAATAATATAATACACCATTTCTTTGCATGTACATTTATTTTTACAACTGATTGCACTAAGTTGATTAGCTTAAGTTCTGCCTCTGTTTCTTTAATGTGACATTCTTCAATCCATAAAAGTACTTACTACAGAATTACTTACAGTCACCCAAAATAACAACTTCACATAATCCAACATTAAACTGTCTTTTTGCTGTACAGTAGGTATTTTCTCTATGTTTCAACATCCTCTTAATGTATTATGCCAACTGCCACCTGCTATGAAGTGCTTTAAACCTCACAGAGAATACTTTAACTGAGCAGACATGCTGTTTCACAGCAGCAGCAGCATATGTATCATGAATGAATCAAATTTAACCTTTATGTAGAATACTGAACTGGCTGAACCAATGTGCTCTTTCACAGCAGCTCCACGTATGTATCATGAATGACTCAAAGGGTACAAAATGATAAGTTGGAGCTTCGGTTTTACCTGATTCTCCAGAGACCGTAGCCTGTGTTCCAAGTCTCTGCTTTCACTCAGATGTTTAAGCACACCATCTACCCTATATAAACAAAGATACATTTACTTCAGAATGATGGAGTCACACAGTAATAAATAATGCTGCTACAGTGGAGGATGAAGGTGTGCTTACTTAGTAGACATCCGTTTGAGCCTTTCTGAGTCGCTGCTTTTCTGGATCTTGATTCGAGCAGTCAGGAAGTCTTCCTTCTGAATCGTTTCCCATGTTGATAATCTGTTTGCTGCCTTTGTTTCCAAGTCTAACACTGATAGTAAAGACAAAGGGTTGAAATGATTACCTTTCAAATCAGTTTTCATGCTTTCATCACTGCTAAATTGAGTTCACCAAGCAAGTACTCAAAGAATCTATTACTGTAGCCTTGAACTGTCATTTTTAGTGAGCAACTGAGTGATAACATGCTAGCCACTGATTAACAAAAATTTTCTCACTCATTACTCATTAAACTTATTACTTTAAAGTACTTAAGCAATAACTGTATTAAATGAATAACTTGATTTAGAAAGAACCAAGTCTCCTGACTCCAATACTGACCAAAGTGGTGGATCTTTACAGAGGGAACTTTGCGAATAACTCTCCTAATAAAGATGTTGATGTGTGAGAGGATAATGAAAGGAGGAGCCAAAGAAGGACGGGAGTGGTACTCAGCAATCAGGTTGTAACGCTGGAACTTCCAGTAGATGTCACTGTGTTCCTGCACTTTAGAGAAAGTGTAGCTGTGTGGATACAAGCAGATCAGAGCCACTGAGTCAAGTCAAGCCATTCAGTATGTGAATGTATCCTCAGATATAATAAAAGACTGGTTCTTTACCTAAACATGGCAATTAGCAGGTTAATGAGCAGGATGTTGGTGACCAGGAGATATACGACTAGCAGAATCACTACCATCCAGTTACTCTCATGATTTCTACACGGCTCTTCACCGCTCTCAATCAAAGTCACATTGTGTGTACAAGTGATATCCCAGTCCTTACCCACTGCAATAAATTGGAAAAGTAAGAAATGGTTAAAATTATAATAACACTCAATTTCAAATTTCTGTGATGAAAGTAGGTTCCAGGAAAGTGCAGCATTTTAAAACAGATTTCAGCTTGTAACACAGATTTTCTTATTTTTATGCCACTTGCACAAACACTTGTACCATCCATCTCTTCCACAGGGATCTGTCCAAAGATGTGCAAGTATGGCCTGTAGAAAACTCTCCGAAAAATGCGATTCGGGTTTGGATCGTAGGTGTAGATCAGAGCCTGATTGGCAACTCCATACGCCATGACCCACACACCCAGGAAGAAGAGGAAGAAGAAGACATCCTTCATCTGAACAAGAGGAGAAAATTGTCATTTTGTTTTGTGACATATTATTAAAAGTGTACAACTGGTATAATGTCAACTGATGGTAACTTTCTCACCATCTTTCCTACAATGATGATTTTTGGCCCCAACTGCTTGTGAATGGCAAAAATGTGGATGAGGCGAAGGGTGAAGACCATGTAGTCCAAACACAGGACATCTCGGCCAAATTCATGTGACCGGTGGAACATCCTGAAACACAAGCACAGTAAAGCTGAATCAATGAGGTAGCACCACCACCTGGTGGCAAACCTGTATATTAACCTGTAAAATTTGGTTTTTAAAGAAGAAACATTTTTAAACTTAAGGGACTAAATGACCAGGGGTTAAGAAAATTATTTATGCCACACTACATCCATAAACACAAACCAAGCACAAGTCTTTTAAACCTCTTACAATTTTGCAATGACAAAACCTCATTCAAAAATATTATTGTGGAAAATGTTTTTCAATAATCTCTCTTTTTTTGTATTTCTTGTCCATACCTGCAGATTAGTCCTATAATGAACAGGCTGATGGCGGTGAGGTCGCATTTATTCCACATATCCTTAATGTAGAGTCTGAACCTTTGACGCCAAGGCATCGTCCCCAAAAAAATCGACTAGAAGAAGAACACAAAAATTACAACAAACTAAACTATAAGTTTATAGTATAAGTCTATAGTATATATGCCACCAGGGCATATATCCAAATACTGAAAACCACTCTCCGTGTGCTGTTCAAAGGAAGGTGTATTTAATGTGGTAAGCAAAGAAGGAACATAATAAGGAAGGAAGAGATTCAAGTAAAATGATTGACTACATATGTATCATTTTAAAGACTGGGTAAAAACCCAACAGGAATAAGATTTTAATTTATGTAATTTTATTTAATCTTCACTATATTTTTTAAGTTATTTGAAGTCAGTAACAAATATTAAAATGTATTTATCTATTTTAATGTCCATTCTGAATTTAATGCTTGTGACACAGCAGCATATTAACCACTGTATTGCAATACAAATCTTCAGTTATATTGTCTTTCTCCTATGCGCAATTTAATAAAAAGTTCAGTTACTGGGTTCAATTTTTCCCTTTACATTTTCTATAGCTACCAAACCTTTCTGGGAAATAAAGTTCTAAGTAAGATGTCTCTCTTCACTCACCTGTCGGATCTCCTCACAAACAATGGTGAACACCCAGAAGTACAACACACACTCAGCAGCACCTGGGCCTGAGGGTGGTGGGGGCTCGAAATCCACCAACAACACGTAGGCGAAAAGCAAGAGAAACAGGAAGTACATCAGGACGTTGCCCAGAAATGAGGTGACCGGTGCAAACCAGAACTGACGCCAGCGTGACACTATGAATGGACGCTGTGGTGGTCGGTAAGGTACACCTGTATCAAAGATTATAAATGCAGATAGCAGGACTTAAATGACAGCATGTGGTAACAAGAATAATTTCTGATGTCAGACTTTCTTCTTGTAGTGAGTGACAACACTAATTTAAAGATGACTCTTTAAACAGGACTCACCTTTAATGGTACCACTCCTGTGAACTTTTGAGTCAAGGTCACTGGTGTAAGAACGAAAATAAAATTGATTTAATTGTTAGACTTTAGCTAATGCAAAGCAAAAACATAAAAATAACAAACTGATGTTCTACAGATTAACACTGAAGAGTGCAAGTAGAAATATTACAGGTGGTTGATGTCATCCAAAGAGAAGACGGTGGTTCCATAGAGACTGTTAGTGTCCTGGTCTGGCCCATCCTCATTAGGAATTCCCTCCTCCTCTTCCAACTGATTATCTTGTTTTCTATGAGGTAAAATATGTAGCAAATGTTTAAATAAATATCAAAATACATTTACAAACCTTTAATATGAAAAGAATAAGCCTTTAACCTGAAAGAGATGAGATTGGTGTAGCAGAGGATGGGGCAGAAGAAAGTGAGCAGGAGCTTCCAAACCTCTGTGTTCCTCTTCATATCACCCCACCAGATATGGGACAGCAGAGACTGGAAGAGGAGAGAAAATGAGTCCTTATCAATCAACAGCAGCTCACTGGCACAACATGAAGGTAGGATGTGTTATTTTTGAAGAATCCTGCCATTTTTACTTTTGTAACTTTTTTGTAATTTAAATTATTGTACTGTACATGAAAGGGATTGTGCATTGCATAGTCTTATTTATAGGTAGTGTATATGTATTGATTGAACTGTATAATCAAAGCAGATATATACTGAACTGACCTCACAGCCCATTGTTCATTCAGTGGGCTGGTTTCCGTTATTCTGTTCATCTGGATGTAGCGTTTTCAGTGGGAAAAACATTTCGTCACTCATCCAAGTGACTTCTTCAGTTTCAGCTGACTGCAGGTTTCCACAATCTTATAAACAGTAGATTTGCATAATGACTGAAACCAGCCCACTGAAGGAACAATGGGCTGTGAGGTCAGTTCCTTGATCATTAATATGCAAATTCTCATGACCATTGACCAAAACCCACTGATCAAAGCTCATTGATCAAAGGCTGTGAGTAGCATTCACAGAAAGTGGGGAATTGCTGCAATCACAGCATTGTAAGATGGCAAAAGATGTACCCTTGCCCCCCTCGATTCAGAGATGGTCTTTCCGTTTTCACCTAAATGGCCTCCTTGACTCTGCGCTCACACCAGCATTCCTCCCTGTCCAGGATGTGTACATCCTCATCATCGAAAGAGTGTCCACTGGCCTGTAGGTGTAAATAGACTGCAGAGTCCTGGCCTGACGAGGTAGCTCTTCTGTGTTGTGCCATCCACTTCGCCAGAGGTTGTTTGGTTTCCCCGATGTATAAATCCTGGCAATCCTCCTGACTCTTAACAGCGTACACTATGTTACTCTGTTTGTGTCGGGGGACCAGTTTTTGGTGCAGCGTGTTTTGGGGTTTGAAAGCCACAGAGACGTAGTGTTTAGAAAAAATGTGTCTCAACTGTTCCGATACTACTGACACATACAGGATCACTACAGGTTTTCACTTAGGCAGCGGTTGTCCTTCTCTCCTGGATCGGCTGGAGCTTTCTTTAGGTGCTTTCCCAGCTTTGACAAAAGTCCAGCTGGGATAACCACATTTGCTCAGGGCCTTCTTGATGTGCTGTTCTTCTGCCTCCCTGGCCGCTGTGTCAGTGGGGATGGTGTTCGCTCTGTGTTGTAGCGTCCTGATGACACCCAGTTTATGCTCCAGTGGATGATGAGAGTCAAAGCTTAAATACTGATCTGTATGCGTAGGTTTACGGTACACATCAGCTTTTAGATGTCCCCCATTACTGATGGAAATCTCACATTCTAAGAAGGCTAACCTGCCACTTTTCATATCCTCCCTGGTGAATTTCATGTGTTGGTCCACCGAGTTAATGTGATCTGTGAATTGTGGTACGTCCTGAGATCTGATTTTCACCCAGGTGTCATCCACACACCTGAACCAATGACTTGGTGGCATTCCAGGGTAGGATTAAGACACAGTTCCAAAAGCAAACACACTTGGTCGATGCTGAGAGTGGTTCTGTTGCTGAAGTTGGGGTCATCCTGCAATCTCTTACAAACTACCTCCAACACTTCAGTGACTGGAACACAAGTGAAAAGAGACGTAAAATCGTACAAGACCATTGTTTCATCTGCCTCCATAATGACAACAAAATCCAGGGTGTTTTGGATGTGGTGTTCAGAGCTGCCTACCAGCGGGTTGAGGATCGAAGCCAGAAACTTAGAGATGTTATAGGTGACCGAGTTGATCATACAGACAATCGGCCTTAAAGGTGCATCCTGTTTATGTATCTTTGGTTAACAATACAGACTTGGTATAGATTCCCCTGGGTATAGCCTGTGGTATGAGGTCCGGTCAATAGCATTGTCTTGTTCTAACAGCTTCAGGCAATCTATCCCCCTCTTCCTGTAACCACTTCCTGGGTCTCATTTCAGGGGCTCATAAGTATTTTCATCACTGAGCAGTGACAAACTTCTCTCATGATAGTCTTTCTGGTTTAGCAATACTGTGCACCTACCCTTGTCTGCTGGAAGGATGAGACTGTTGCTGTCATTACTAAGTGATGCAAGTGCCTTCCTCGCCTCCATGCTGATGTTGGATGCTGAGGGCTTTGCTGCTGAGACAGGCTGAAAACGTTCGTCCGTAGTTGCTCTGCTTCCACTTCTGCAATGTTGTTTTGAATTGCTGTTTCTGTGGCTGTGATAGTTTCAGTTATTGTTCAAATGTGCTGTTTATAAGGTTTGAGAAACCTACAGTCAGCTGAGACTGAGGAAGTCATTTGGTTGAGCAACAAAACGTTTCTCCAGATGAATAGAATCAGGTGTTCACGATTTCCTTACCTGGATGTACCTATGGGTACTTACAGACACACACCATCTTGAGCTGCTGCTGCCTCTAAAAATATCTTACAATATCAATACTGTGTGCTGTTTAGTAACTTTTTCATTGTTATTTATGCATATGTTGGTTGTTGCTGTGGTTTCTCTGCTGTTTGTTTTTTTTGTTGGTGCTTTTGTTGGTGCTTTTCCCCAAGTTCAATTTCTTTCTTTCTTTTCTTTTCCATTCTCCGGTCTTGTCTATTATGTTTGTAGTAATCCAAAATAAAGAATATCCTAATTAAGCTCTAATAAAATATTACTATCAAGTGGGCAATTATAGCAAATGCTGGAATACTGTACTTGTGAAGTTTTATTTGGCACTTTTTGGCCTTCAGTGAACAATTCTGATTCTGCAATTCAGCTAAACTGCCATACAGGACAGGGGGGAAAAAAAACATGAATGAAAAAGGTTAAAAATCTAACACACCTGTACGCCATCATTACTGAAGAAAAGCCGAGCGTCACCACTCACACCCATCTGAAGACAGGTGCTGTGACCCCAGACAGGAGACTTCCTAATTAGTAGGGTGAAGGATCGGCGTTCATCACTCCGATAGCAAGAGCTGAAAATATCTGAGGTAAAGTGGAGACAAAACATGACATTCAATTTTATTTATATACTGCCAGTTTACACGAACAGTCATCTAAAGGTGCTTTATGTTGTATAGTAAAGACCCTACAATAACACAAAGAAAACCCCAACTTGTAACTCCCTATGAGCAAGTACTCTGAAATCTTGAAGAAATGATGGGGCCAATTTTTTAAAGCTCTTGTATGTAAGGAGAAGGATTTAATTCTGGGTTTAGCAGGGAGCCAATGAAGAGAACCTATGAGAGACATATGCACTCTTTTAGTATTCCTTTTCAGTACTCTCATTGCAGCATTTTGAATAAACTGAAGGGTTTTTATGGAGCTTTTAGGACAACCTGATAATAATTACAATAGTCCAACACAGAAGGAAATCAACCAATCAGTCAATCAATTTATTCATAGGCACTTTTAAAAAGCAACACAGGTTGACCAAAGTAAACCAAACACACACAGAAAGAACAAAACAAAAATCAGTCACAATTAAAAGCTAGGGAGTAAATATGCGTTTTCAAATGTCCTAACTTGAAGGGGCAGACTGTTCCAAAGGTTAGGAGCAAAAATCGCAAAGGCCCGGTCTCCTCTGTGTTTTAGCCTGCTTCTGGAAACGAGCAGAAGCAACCTATCAGCTGACTTTAGATTTCTGTTTGGAGTATTTGTAGTTAAAAGATCAGAGAGGTGCGAGGGAGCTAATCCATTTAGAGACTTAAAAACAACAAATAAAATCTTAAAATCAATTCATGAACGTACTGGAAGCCAGTGTAAATGAGCCAAGACTAGGAGAAATATGGTCACCTTTACATGTGCCTGTCAAGAGTAGAGAGTTTTAGTGAACAAGCTGAAGATGAGAGAGTAGAGCCTGGCTAATGCCAAAATAAAGACCGATACTGTAGACAAGCCTGGATAAAATAAATGCGTTAATCAGTCATGCATATTTGTTTAATACAAACATGCATTTAAAAGCATATGCTGGTAAAAAATGTGCAATACATGCACATTTTGTGGGCAAAAGACTTGCAACTGACAAATAAAGGCTATCTCATCTCATCTCATCTCTCAGTTGCCATTAGAAAAGCCAAAGCTGATCACTTTGTTATAGAGACTTCAAACAATCTCAAAAACCTCTTTACATTTATGAAAACAATAAAGTCCTTGTCTGGTGATAATACTGGCACAACGCTTCCCCCATGCCTTATAAACACTTGCATCATATTTATGAGAAGGCTGACATGCTTGGTTGTTTTAATGAACATTTTGTAATATCGGGCACACTGTTGGAGAAAGTAAATATTTCTTATGAGCATTCCTCAGCTGCATTCTCTGATAATTCTGTGGCCAGCCACTCCTCTAGTTTTAGCCTGGTGACAGCATCAGACCTCAAACTTTTGGATACTAGAAAATCAGCAGGTCCAAACAATTTGGAGACTTAATTTTTGAAGTTAGCTGTTGATTTTATCGCCCCATTAGTTACTTTTCTTCTTAATCGTTTTTGGATACAACTGAAATTCTAAAGGAATTTCTCTTGAGTTCTTGAGTTCTAGCAACCACAGAGACGAGTCCATTGTCAGAGAATATGAGAAGATCATTTATAACCTCCAATAGTCCTGTTTCTGTTCAAAGATGATTAATAGAGATGGGATAATCATATTTAACATCAAAGACTTAATTAATGGTAGGAAATATTTGAACACTCTTGTAGGAATGGGGTCTAATAAATGTTCAGCTGAAGTCCAAATATATATCTGTAGTATTCAACATAGATGTACATAATTACATATGTGAAATGGTTATGAACCTTTATATTTTCTCAAATGGTTAAAATTAGATAATCTCAAATTTTATGTATTCCTTAAAATGTAAGAAATATTCAGCTCAGAGATGTGACTCTTTCAGTCTGGTTACAGTGCTGAAAAGAAACCAGGAGTTGTTCTTATTTTTTCAATCAGTGATGAACAGTAAGTGTTTACAGAACATAAAATATTTTTTCCAGGCTAAATGAAGATCTTCAAAGTGTTTGAGATGCCATTTCCTCTCCAGCTTCCCAAGTTATCTGCTTTAAGCTGCATATTTGAGACTTATATTAAAGAGTCAAACACTTCTCTCCCACACCTCTGTGGGAGTCAGGTTTAAGTAGCTGCTCTGTACTCTAGCATTGAAGAAGATGACATTGGAGGAACTATATCCTTAAACTTAGCTACAGCACATTCAGAAAGATATTTACTGTAATGAAATTTTTAGTTACTATTGTGTAAAGCGTTAGATAGGTTTTGCTACAATTGTGTTACATCAGCTGTTAAGAGAAAAACTTTAATGAAACTATTATGAAAGTAGATAACAAATAATCATAACATGAACAGTAGTGGAAAACTGTTTCTGAGGTCTCACCATGTGCCAGGTTCTCAAACCTCTGGGCCAGCTCTTTCAAGGAGAGTTTGGTTTCATTCTCTATCTCAAGTTTGGACAGTTCTCTGAGTATTTTACAGCCACCAAGAGCACTCAGGACTGCCTCACCTGCCTGGAAAGTAAAGCAAAGACACGGATGCAAAAAGTAAATTCATTGTATCTAATACTGTCTGCATTATTATCTCAGTTCGTTCTGTTGAAGTAGTCTAAGTGGTACAGCACAACCAGACAATCATTAACACATCTACTTGCTGCATGAAGTCTAAGTTGGTGATATTAGCAATTTACTTAAAGGTACTATATACATGTATTTTAGATTTATAGTTCTACTGCTATTTTTCACAAGATCTACTGCAAGCTGGAGTAGAACCTGCAGCATCTCGTGTACTAGTTCATGCCCAACTGTGTAACATTTGCAGAGGCTACAGGCTAAAAAAAGGATTATCACTAGCTGCTGACCCTGATCACAAAGTTGGAGTGTGTAAGAAAACATCTACTCAATAGTTGCTGCTAGCCATGGCTTACCAGTAATTAGTAAACTAAATGCTTAAATATAGCAAGTTCACAATTCAATTTGATTATTTTATAGTAATTATTTGCTTTTAGATTAAGATTTAACATTGTGATAAGACATAATGTCATATGTTATCATATGATTTACATTTTATATAATCAATGCTTAGATCATAAAATAATCATTAACAATACATTGTAATTAACGACACACGTGTAACAAATAGCACTAGCTGCATCTCATTCTCACAAATGTCCAATATTTTTTTAATCCCTTTTTTTCTTCTGTTAATTATTAAGTAATCGCCTTATAACCCTTTTGGAAAAGCACCACTCCTGAACTATTAACACTAGAGAAACCAGTTGTATCTTGACTGTGGCTTTTAAACCAGCTGAACACAAGTAAAACATTTTTTAAATTTGTCTCAGAGCTTTTACCATCTCCCAGAAATAAAGGGCCATCTCCTTGCGGTTTTGCAGAACAGCCCAGAGGAAGAGAGAAGCCCAGGGATCGAGGCAGGGCCGGTCCTGATACTTGCAACGTCCACGCAGAACCTTACTGGCTCGCTTTGATGAATGAAGAAATAATACTTATTATCAGGTCAACCATGAAAAAGAAATGCTATAACCACAAGAACACTGTGTGCATATTCTGAAAAGTTCAGAGTACCCTCAGAGCTGTCCCTTTGGATGAAGTGAACTCTAATCTCAAAGGTTGATAGTAGAAAGGCTGGCAGACATCACCCATTAACAGCTCCAGGACCCTTGACACCTGAGGAAACATGTGGGTGGGACAATAAGCACAACAGTATCAGATGTTCTTCACATTCTTTATTAATCTATTTGAGCATAATTAATGAAAAAGCACAGAATCTCTTTGATTCCCAAACTTACCTCAAAAAGGGTGACCTCCTTCACTGGTCCATCCTCATTGTTATCTTTCAACAATTTTGTGGATGAATTCTGTTTTTCTGATGGGGAGTGACGCTCCACCATTGCCAGCCGCTCTGCTAGACACTGCTGTAGCAGCTGATAGAGCAAGGTCCCATCTGGCACAGAGCGATAGAGGCTTTCCAGCCTGCCATAAGTGAGGTACTCCATGATGTTCAAACCATTCTCAGTGAAAAGCCGAACAAACTGGGGCTTGTCATTGATCAGCGCATCTGTCATTGAGTCCTCCAAATCTTTATACTGTTTGATTGGAGGAAGAAGATCACGTTTTAAGACAGGTCAACATTTTTTATGACAAATATTCCTCCATAAATCTGATTTGACAAATAAATCAGTGATTTATTTGTCAAAAGTGTCACAGTAGGCTGCATAATGTAATGTTTTGTATGAATTCTTCTTTCAATGAGACATCTGTGTGATGTCTTTTTTCCTCCTCACCTTCCAATGGATTTCTCCATTGAAGAGTTCACTCTTGGCAATGTCAACCCTGTTCCACGTTACTGCTAGTTTCAGCTCATCAGTATAAGGGTTGTCCTCAACTGATGAATGTTGCTTACTTGCTGAAAAACACAAAGACAACACAAAAATCAAAATAAGATTTTAAAAAAGTGTACGTTACAGCTCTTTTGCAAAATTACAGCCTACTTACATACCTCCCACCAGTGTTTTAAGCAGGACTGTGTCAAAGTCATTTGGACTCTCGTGCTCTGCATGGTAGACTGTAATCAAATGTCTGTTCTGGTAAATGTTCAAAGCCTGGAGACAGAAGATGGAAAAGGGAACAGGAATGACAGAGACATGATCACAATTTTTTTTTTTTTTAGAAAAAGATTAAATTGCACAGCCTGTGTGTTCTGGTTAGGCAGGATAAATTCCTATTATGACAGATAAGCTAATCAACACACACTCTAATACTATCATACTCTGAATTTAGTTAAAAAACAAACTCCAGGCTTGCCAAATCTGAGTTTCCTGTTTGAGTTTAGTGTGCACGTGAGCAGGGAAATAAATCAAGAGCAGAGTCTCCATTTTAATCCAGTGGACCAAGGAATATGAATCCATGTCAGTGCTGTCTAAATATTTTATTTTTCTTCTTCAAAACAGAAGGGAATACAGAGTCATTTTAATCATCTTGTTCCATTCTGTTATCATAGACAAGATGAGATTTTGACATATTTTGATATATTTGATATAAAATGTCTATTTTTATATAGTCTTTTATCAGCTGTTCTCGTACATGAAACTCAGATTTCACTCTCAGAGTTTATTGCTAAATTCAGAGAAGGAACACTTAACTAAAGGCAGCACCTTTATTGCCCGGAGAAACAAACTAAAATCAAAACAAATGTATACTAAAGAAACCAACAAAACATGAACTAGAACTAAGAAACTCCCGGTCATTAGTGGCTTGACCTGAGAACATGGAACTACACACAAAACACAGCAACGTAGAGGTTGCGACAACAAACAGGGGAAGACTTAAATACACAGGCAGAATAATGAGAGGCTGGGGAACAGGTAAAAACACAGGTGGGACTAACCAGACAAAACAAGACAAAGGGAAGCAAAACTGAACACACTAACATAGGACACGACACTGTCAAAGTAAAATATGATGTATGACGTATGGCGGCCTTGACACTGAGACATGACTCACGGGATATGAATTGTGGAACACAGGGAGGACACAGTGACTGAAACTATAAGCTAAAAGCAACAAACATAACATGAACAGAAAACCATCAAGAACCATCATGAATAACAATAATCAAGCAATACAAATCAAACACAAAACCAAGTGCCGTGACAGGAACAGGGTGCCAACACCTGATAAGTCAACAACGTGCCACATAAAACAACAGGTAATGTTGACTCACCTCAGCTAAGGAAAATTTTTTACAGCTTTATTTTATTACTCAAATTTTTTCCACTCTGAGTGTGAAGGAAGGGTAGAACCAGAAAATTCAATTTAAAGACACATTTAAAAAGCTCAATAATAATGAGTGTCCTCCACCTGTCCAGTTTCCTGAAATTCTATTAAGGGCACACTGCACACCATGCTAAGAAATGACTGTGACTGAGTGTCCAGCGTGTTTTATTAGTCACGAGAATTCTCCGTTTGGCCAAAGGGTGGGGAAGAGTGGCGCAAGTTTCTGGGCTTCAGTCCAAAGCAATTTTCTGACGTCTTAACTAGACAAAGGATCTGATGGCTCTGGGGCAGAGGCTCACGGGAGGTCGGCTGAGTATCTTAAAGTCTGCGCCCCGCTCTGTATAACACAGGAAACAACGCATCATTTTCTTGCTCACCCACACCAGTTTGTTCTTCTCCTTATGTGCCATTGCAAGCTGCTCTGTAGGCCCTGAAAGCCAAGGCTGACCTGGACTCTGGTCGTCCCGTTTTCCACCCCTGACTTGACCCTGACCCACCACTGCTGCAGCTGGACCCACCGCAATAACCTAAAATGCCAATTGAGCCGTGGGAGCGGGACCTCACCCAGTGCAGACGCAGAGCACTAAAGCCAAGGCCTCCTCTCACTACATGGGAGGAGATCCCCAGACAGATCCCCCTTAACATGATAACCACACTAACTTCATCTCCTAACAAAGGTTTACTGGCCTGGAGCGAAGATACTCCAGAGGAGAAGCTCTGATATTGTCTAAGAAATAATGTACCTAACATTTTCTTTATCTCCTTTTCCTAATTATGGTAAACTGACACATGGGAAGGACCATGTGTCACAAGGAGGTTTACTTTTCTATGATTTTTCCATGATTTGTGTGACTAACAATTCATGTACAGTCATCAAAACTCTACAGTTAGTACAGATAAGCTTTTGATATCCCACAAGTAAAGTTCACTGAACAGAAAGTAAAATGTTGATTTCAAAATAGAAGTTTTTCCTTCCAGTAAAGGAGATACAGGTGCAGTAGACAGAGTATTGCTGGAAGAAATCATCCCAAGGTTGAAAACTCCAGACTGAGACTGGCTGCTGATCAGAAATCTTCAGAGACCCAGCGGGAAGCAGGGACCAGTCCATGCACAGTTGGACATGGTAAAATAGAACGGCACAAAGGAGTGTGTGTGATGTTTGGTGATGCGTATGTACCTTCATCCCTAGCAATATCGCTGATAATGGTTCTTTTACAGAAACTGAACTGGAAACATTGGCGGATGGATTTAATGATGCGATTTGATAAACAAGCCTCACACTGAATGGCTTCCTTATCTTAAATCTTTTTTCCTTTGTATAATTACTAATAGTGAAGGTCAATATGACCTGAAGTAGCCTGCTCAACTATGTTATCTGCTGACTGTATGAAACTCCCAGGGAGACCAGCGCCAGGTGCTTCCTGGAGAAAGATAGTGGGAGTCGCTCTCTGGCCAGCAACAGCGCGGGTGAAAAAAAAAACTGTTGCAACTGTAAGATACAGGAGTTGTGTGTGTGTTAAGGTATAAAAGAGACCTGCAACGTCTCAAGGGCAGAGCTCTCATGACTGTAGAACTGTGATGTTTGATGCATGTTAGCCTTCCTCCATGCAGTAATTAAAAAGCTTGGCCACAGCTGATCGCGTCGCAGACTTTATTAACTGAAAATTGCACAACACCATCTTTGAAAATGGTCAGATACAAGGACTGGACTGCAAATGAGTGAAAAAGCAGCCAGTGGCAAAAGCCTGAATACCCTGTTTCATGTTTCTAAAACACACTGAACACTAATGCATTAATTTATTGTAAACAGTACTTTTTAAGGCTATTAGATTTTGATTTTGGGCTAGTGCTGATTGATCAGTTGCATTCAGAGGCGGAGCATGTGGGATTTTTTTTGGGGGGGGGGGCTAGAAATGACTGAAAGATTAATTGGCTCTGTTTTGAGTTTTGTTCAAAAAAGAATGACTTCATATAGGGAAAAATATATATCACATATGCAGGACACCTTAAACTAGTTTTTGATCCACAATTAAAACAGGACTACAACAGTTCAAAATCAGGACTACTTAGGACTTAACCAAGATAGAACCAGAATCAGAACTAGATGATAGTAGCACTAAAAATCATCATAGACCTGCACTACACTTATTTTTTTAATTCTACCAAAGTCCACTATTTAGATTCAGAAAAGTTTATATAATTATTTAGCCTTGTTGTGCAAACAAGCCTGCATAACTTAATAAATATATAACTTGAAAAATAACAAACCTAAAAAGAAACACTAGGTACTAGATACATGAGTACCTATGATACGGTGATACTTTTGGTAAACAACCATTTGACTAACATGTCTCACCTGCTCTTGTTCCATCTCTGTTCTGTCCTCATTCTCCTCTCTCTCTCCCTCTCTGTTCCTCTCTCTCCCTCTTTGTGCTGACAATCATCAAATATACAGTGGAAACCAGATATTTACATACTCTTCAGATCAAAACACAAACACTTTTTTAATTGTAACATCAAATCAGACTAAATGTTTATTTTTTTAGATTGATAAATATAAAAAACATATTTGTTAACTTTAAGAGTAAAGAGAGAAACTATCTGTATTTCTTAATTGCAAATGGCACCAAATTGTATTCAAAATTGAGCCACACTTATGGAGCTCCACAATTCTTTTCCTGGTGTTTTGGTTGATATCTCTTGATTTTCCCATGTCAAAGAAACAGGCTCTGTGTTTTGCCTTATATGCATCCACAGGTGTGCCACCAATTTACTCACATGGACTCTACTAACCTATCAGAAGCTTCTTCAGCTCAGAAAGGAATCGTCTGGAATTTTCTTATTAATTAACAATAAACTTAGTGTATATATACTCCTAAATTTGATGAAAGTGATAGACAGCTCTGTCTCTCTTTATTCTGACATTTAACTAATTCAAAAGACATTTCAATATTTATTTATCCAAAACAAAACAAGTTTACTCTAAATTGATGTTGTACTACAGTAAAAAAATGTTCTTGTGTTTTCCATAAAGTGTATGTAAATATCTGGTTTAAACTGTGAATATACTGCTGTGTATTGAAATTCCTCTTTTTTTGCATCGGAATATACTGAACAACATACAAAGCATAATATATAAAATAACATCTACCAGAGTTTTTTCTTTGAAAGAAGCTCCTTCTGTCCATTCTTGCATATCAGTACATTACTAAAACCGATTTATTTAGCCGTGGAGGGTAACAACTGAAAATATGAAATAAACACACATGTAAGCTAAGACTCTCTAAAGAAACAGCATTGTTGTTGTTCGGCTTTTCATTTCGCCATTTGTTGATTCACTTGAAGAGCAAGTAACGTAATATGGGTCAAGTGATCAGTTTGATATCAATCTTTCGTGATAAACCGTCATATTTACATTATTTGTACAGTATGAATGATTTGCTTTGGTACCTGGTCAGACTTCAGTTCTCATCTGTCTGCCTCGCTCCGTTTCTCTCAGCGCACTTGCAGGCAGCAGCTGCCCCGCCCCGCTTAGTGTCTGAGCTCGGATCATACCAATATTAGGGGGGATTTACGCACAGTCGTAAATTCCCAAAGTGTGCACTATGTGCTTCGAATATTGTGTGTAGTTTTTGTTTTATACAGTTGTCAGCCAGGCATCTAACTATGAAAAAATTACACTCCAAAAGACCCCGGGCTTCTGAAAAAACAACCCAGGCTTAAGCCCAGTAAGCCACCCCCCCCCGCTCCGCCCCTGGTTGCATTTATAAGCTTGCATATATGATTTGGTTCTATAAAAACAACTTTAATCACAGCTTGTGAGTGAATTAACTTTTTGTCACTGTGGTGAAACAAATAACAGCCTGAAGTTTCAACAATTTGTAACAAATTGAGAAAGTAATTTTTAAATTACTACACTAAAAAATATAATGTGAATAAACTTGGAATTGTGATCCTGACACATTGACAGTAAGATCGAGCTAAATACTTAGATTTAGTACTCGATATCAGTGCTAAAATACACCACAGTCTAGTGGTCTGTAGCTGATAAATACGCAGAGAGAGAAAGTGTTTCCTCCGGCTAGTAAATGCAGTGCAGTGCATCAGTGCATCTGTTCTCAGCACTCACCTGCTCAACTAGTTTGTCAGTCTGTGCTTCTGAAGGAAAATGCTTCTTAAACCGTTCTGCCACTCTGTCTTTAAGATCCACCTTGGGAGCTTTAAGAGCCTCACTGTTGCCTTCACCAGAGGACGGCACAGCTGGAGCTGAAGACAGGTTCTCCAAGACATCACTCAGGAAATCAGCCAAACCCCCTGAGCCAGCCAGAACCAGCCAGGGGATGCAGCTTTTTAAAGAAAGATCCATTCTCTGACAGACATTACAAAAACCATGAATGAAACATTTACACAATTTAAATACTAAGTCACAATTAATGTTGTGATAATGAACATATAAAGCAGACTTTACCTTCAGCATGTCTGTTTCGCCTGATATCAGCATACAAAGGACAGGGATTTCAATACTGCCACTTCCTTTAAAAAGATACAACAATTTTTAGCATCTTCCAGTCTTGATCAAATGTTTTTGTTAAATTAAACACAAATAACTTTCAATTAACTTTAGCTAAAAAAAAATGAGTGGAAAATATTGGGCTGACAACGTGTTATCAGTATTCAGATAAAACTTCCCTTAAGCTCCCTCAGAGTCCGTAATATAATATTTTACTTTAAAGTTTATGGTGCCATCTCTCACCCCTTATGCCTGTGCGCTGCTGGGAAATGTATTCCTCCAGTCTGGCTCTGAACTCCGTTTCTCCTCCTCTGCGGCCCACACTCCCATCGTCCACCAGCAGAAAGGCCTGGTAGTTGTTGTCCAGGGGGCAGGAGTCCTGTGATGCGTTTGAGGCATTGTACTTTGCAGGAAAGCTCCCCTGCAGAAGCAGAAAACCGGGTATACTAGTGTTTCTTTACTTATGTGTGTTATATCTATATCAATAGAAGATGCAAATACAGTCTGGTCCCAAGACTATGGAAATGAAGCACGGTAAGCATGGATTTACCTTACTTTGAGCACTAAAATCCACACAATCTTAGTCATTTAAAATTGGGACACAAAAGGCTGTTTATATTAATTATAAGCAACTAAAACAAAAAACACAATTAAAAAGACAAATATAAATCAAATCTTTAAGTGAACTTTTTGGACAATAAAGGTGAACATGATTTTTTTTAATGCTTTGAAAAATGTTTAAATGTGTAATGTCTGTACTACCTGAGGTTTGACCAGCTGCTCTCGCTTTTCCACGAGGCCCCACGGAGCAATGCCCAACGCTACCACCTTGTTGAGGGACACTGAAGATGCTGCAGCTGCATGATCTCTCACCGCCTGTCCAACACACCGGCCAACACCTTCATGCAGGCCTGTAGTTAGGATCCATGCACCTGGGGAAAACAGATAAATGGTAAATGGCCTGGTTCAAGCTGTATACTACATAGATTACTGTGACATGTCACTAAATGTTTCCCCAGTTGTGGAAAAAGTTGGGATGCAGTGTAAAATATAAGAGTGAAAATCACAATTGGTGCACAAAAATTAAGGCCAGGGTCCAGGGAGTAACAAAGTATGCTTTATTAGACCTTATAATCCACTGAGCAATCATTACTGCTTCCATCTTGGTGTCTTGAGTGCTAGGGAAGGAAACTACTTTATTGGGAACATTGGGTAGGCACTCTTTGTCTTAAATGTATTTGATTTTATGCCCACAACAAAAACACCTAACATGCCAGGTGTGTTCCAGGACGCATAGCGTCTTCTGGCCACAAGATGGGGTCTGGCCAGAGATAAGCTGTTATTATCTCTGTTGGAAGGAGCAGTTTGTGATCAAGGTCTACCTGCACGTCCCGGGTCAAGGAGGGTTATGCATACTCTTGCCGATAACTTCACCAGACATTCTCCTGCTCTCACAACGGAAATTATGTTTGGCAGTTCAGACATTGGATGAGTGAGTGCATTGCTGGCAGTTCCAGCCTCCAGGTGTAAAGGCCTTGAGAGGTGTGGCCTCTGATGGAGTCCTTCTCCTTCCACTGGCCAGAGTGGGAGCAGATCCTCATATTGCTGCATTTTAAGCCTTACCCAGGGTCATGTTTACCTTCATTTGGATGTACTTGTACTCCTCAGTGAGGCTGGGTAAAATTGAGTACAATTGCTACTTTAATGCACTATCGCAATTTTATGTGACTGCATTAAGACAACTTGTATATCTTGATGCATGCTCAATTATCCAGATAAGGAAGCATCTCAGCTGTTTTCGAAGCTCAAAATGCTACTTCCAGATGAACAGAATCTGCTTTTTGGGGCATCTTATGCAGTTTTAAAATCTAGAAACTAAGTTCAGGTAAGCCATGCGTTGAGAGTATTTTAGACATTTTTTTTATGGCACAGGGAACTGTGTTGAAAATATGATGGCATCTGCTAACCAACAATAAACTATTTCAGCAAACAGCTCACAGAAATTCCAATCATACTGTTAACATCATAGATGAGTTTGTAAGGCACTGACACAGATGCATAAAGTTTTTTACCTGTGCTTTGTGATGCTTTCACCAGTCCCTGTCTGAGGACCTCCCGTACCCAGGTCTTCACCTGTGTCTTGCCCTCTCCACCCACAACAGAAACAACCAGGTTGGGTGCAGGAAGACCCCATATTGACTGGGCTGTCAGTATGTTGTACACCACCGAAGGCTCAGTGCTCCATGACAGGCGCAGGAACTAAGTTTACAGATTTGATGAATTAGAACTTAGAAAATGAAAATGACACTTGAAAGAGTGACCCATAAGAGCCCAGACTCATTTTTACTGTCTGGCAAACTATAGGAAAGTCAATGTAAAAAAAAAAAAAAAAAAAAAAAGGGTTGTAAAGTGGCAGTGATACCTGTGTCAACATTGAGTTCTTATGAGTTTTAATCTTGTCACTTTATCTGTACTGACTTTGTTTACTCAGGTGTAGCAGTAGTAGGTTGAAGGTCAGGAAAACTCAAAGTACTGACTACCAGAGCTCCGGATTTATCTTGATTTTTATTTAACCCACCTTTACAGGAATTTTCCTTTAATAACGTGCTCACATTTTCAAAAACTGTAGAGATAAAGCGTTATGGGACAAAAAGAAAAGCACCCACATGGCTGTGCCTCTTGCTGGCTCCTACAAACTGCACCTCTCCAAAGGCATCAGTTGGTTGTTCAGAGGAGTGCTCCGCACTTTCCCAGTGCTTCAACATTGCTGTGCTGAAATAGTCTCCAACAGCCACAGAGGCATGGTCATCTCTCGCAGCCCCACACTGACACAATGCACCATTACTGAGAGAGGTGGAGGGATAAAACATCACCAAGACAACCTACTTAAAATACAGACATGTCACTATCAAAAGGCAGAGGTCACAGTACCTGAGGGAATCCTCTACAAAGATGCTGCACACTCGTTTCTTGATGATTTTGGGGATCCAATTCTGAAAGGATTTTTAAAATGTTGTTAAATAGTGATGAACGTCTACAGATTTCTGAGCCTAGTCTAACAGTGAGTCTGTGTATGCACATAATCTGTAGTACAAAAACACAACCCACAAGCCAAAAAACATGTTTTTTGTATTAAGCTTTTAAATTAGCCTTGGTATTCATTGTGCAACTAAAACAGGCTTACGTATTTTAACAGCTGGAGAGAGAAAAAGGTCTTTGCACCTTGTCTTTACAGCTACTGATTGCTGTCTTTAACAATCTCAACGTTTTTCTTCCCTTACTTGAACAATTATTTTTCCCAAATATGTGTTGATCATAATTATTGGTAGTGTATATATTTCTTTCTGTGATAAGTAGCCTTTTTTCAGTGTGCAAGCTGCGAAAATAGCAGGTGTCAGTGTGGAGATGAGTGTGAGAAATTTTTTTAAATCTTGATACAATTATAGCACAGTTGCTTTGAAAGCTTCATTGTTTCACAAAAGCTTTGTTTTTTTGTGAAGCTAAATGGAATGAAATGCAGCCATCATCAACGTTATTAGTAAACATGATGAAGTGCTTAACTACATGCTTATGTTTAGGATGCTGTATGTAGACTAGTAGACATAAGTGTGCTTTCCATTTTTTTCTGTTAAGTAAAAGTCAGTGAACTGTTATAGAAATGTTGCACCGAACCTGTTTCTACTTTTTAAAGCTTGTTTTACGATCAACCAGTTAGACAAGTTTTTTATCAACAAATTGCAGCCGAAATAATAGATGTTTGTTCACGAGCACGTTTGAAAAGCGTGTTGCGTGTAGTTTTCCAAGAAGTTTGTGGGCGGCTCACCATCACTGTTACTTGGAACTTCATTGTAAGAATTTTTCAAGTATAGCTTGCACTTTTTTAAAAAATCTTTAAATGTAGGGGGTTTTTTTGTTGGTTCCTTACTTTCTCTTTGTTTTGTTTTGTTTTGCTTTAGCCGACATGCCACCATGATATCTTAACAGCAGCTGAAAGATTTTAGCAAAAGCTGACTTACCTGGCTCTTCTCAGTCTGGCAGATAATGTCTGCGTTGTTATCTCTACCTGCTTCTTCTATTCTCCCTCCTTCTCCTTTTGCTTCTGTGTCATTCATGCTTCCCTTTCAGTCGAGTTCAGTGAGAAATGTGTGCAGAAGAACTAAAAGTGACTTTTTCTGACCATACTTCACCTTGTGGCTTACTGCTGAAACCCTATTCCCTGCCACTAACGTCTCTCAGTGTCCACAATAAAAGTAGGTGCAGCCAGCACTAAGGTATGGGTGTGGTTTCACAGAGGCAAACAGTTCCTCCAAACTCTGAAAACAGGAAAAGCCAGTCAAAACCACACACTACTCAGACACAGAGTCTGAGCTGGTGTAGTGTTTATTCCAATCCTTCCTCATCACGTTACCTGGTCACTGGGACCTCATGTGAGGGAATTGAACACCCTCAATAACACATTTAGACACCACTGTAGCAGACAGACAGCTCACCATACTTATGTTCTCTAATTGTTATTGGGAGCTAAAAATATCACGCATTTGCAACAGAGACTGTTAGGTATGTGTCTCTGTGGTGCTCACGCCCACAAGAAGTAATCTGTGGAATCATGCAAAGGCAAATATATTTGTTTTAAAGGCCAATTTCAGTAAGAAAATCATTATTAGAATTATTATTCAGCTGAAATTTAGCCCAATTTGTGCATGGATTCCACTTGCTTAAGCATAACTTCGTAAAGACAATTTCTGGTTCTCACAGACCTGTAACTTCCTCTGTAAGAGGCTCCACTCGTTGCCTGTATTAATGACACCTGTTTGAACTCGTTATCAGCATAAAAGACACCTGTCCACAATCTCAAACAGTCACACTCCGAACTCCACTATGGCCAATACCAAAGAGCTGTCAAAGGACACCAGAAACAAAATTGTAGACCTGCACCAGTCAGGGAAGACGAATCTGCAATAAGTAAGCAGCTTGGTGTGAAGAAATCAACTGTGGGAGCAATTATTAGAAAATGGAAGACATATCAAACCACTGATAATCCCTCTTGATCTGGGGCTCCATGCAGGATCTCATCACATGGGGTCAAAATGATCACAAGAACGATGAGCAAAAATCCCACAACCGCATGGGGGAACTAGTGCATGACCTGCAGAGAGCTGAGACCAAAGTAACAAAGGCTACCATCAATAACACACCACAGCACCAGGGACTCAAATCCTGCAGTGCCAGATGTGTCCCTCTGCTTAAGCCAGTACATGTCCAGACCCGTCTGAAGTTTGCTAGAGAGCATTTGAATGATCCAGAAGAGGATTGGGAGTATGTCATATGGTCAGATTAAACCAAAATAGAACTTTTTGGTAAAAACTCTACTTGTTGTTTTTGGACGAGAAAGAATGCTGAGTTGCATCCAAAGAACACAATACCTACTGTGAAGCATCCGGGTGGAGACGTCATGCTTTGGGG
This sequence comes from Oreochromis aureus, assembly GCF_013358895.1. Lineage (NCBI taxonomy): Eukaryota > Metazoa > Chordata > Actinopteri > Cichliformes > Cichlidae > Oreochromis > Oreochromis aureus. The sequence goes on from NC_052949.1 coordinate 18,365,970, forward strand.
CTGTTTTTCTGCAAATGGACCAGGACGACTGATCTGTGTAAAGCAAAGAATGATTGGGGCCATGTATCGTGAGATTTTGAGTGAAAACCTTCCATCAGCAAGGGCATTGAAGATGAATCATGGCTGGGTCTTTCAGCATGACAATGATCCCAAAACAAACCGCCCGGGTAATGAAGGAGTGGCTTCGTAAGAAGCATTTCAAGGTCCTGGAGTGGCCTAGCCAGTTTTCAGATCTCAATCCCATAGAAAATCTTTGGAGGGAGTTGAAAGTCTGTGTTACCCAGCGACAGCCCCAAAACATCACTACTCTTGAGGGGATCTGTACGAAGGAATGGGCCAAAATACCAGAAACAGTCTGTGAAAACCTCTTGAAAACGTTTGACCCCTGTCATTGCCAACAAAGGGTATATAACAAAGTATTGAGATGAACTTTTGTTATTGACCAAATACTTATTTTCCACCATAATTAGCAAATAAATTCTTTAAAAAAATCAAAGAATGTGATTTTCTTTTTTCTCATTTTGTCTCTCATATTTGAGGTATATATGATGAAAATTACAGGCCTCTCATCTTTTTAAGTGAGAGAACTTGCACAATTGGTGGCTGACTAAATATGTTTTTGCCCCATTATATATCGCAGGCTTTAAACCTGCAGGACTGAATTATTTATTTTCCTTTAAAACTACATATAAACACCACACACTTGATCCTATTGTATATCATATTTAAATATTGACACATTTATAAAATAAGTTTGACTAATGTGACTAAACATTTCACTCATCATACAAACATCTAGAGATATTTGGTTGCCAGTAGATGGGAACTCAGGAATGGCATTATCATTATGATTTGGCAGCATTTGAGTTTAATTGGCTTTGTCCCAGTACCATTTCTGGGCCACGTTCACATATAGCTACTCATTTATTATACTGTATGAAAACTTTAAAAGAAAAGGAAAGCATATCACAGCTGAATTTGCGTGACCGGTGGAACGTCCTGAATCATAAACAGTAACACTCATTTAGTGTGGTAACAGCACCACCCGGTGGCAAACCTGTAAATAAAACCTGTGAAATTTGGTAGAGGGTGAAATGTTTTGAATTTGAGTGACTAAAACCAGACATTAAAAAAACATTTATGGCACACTATGTCCAAACAAGTGCGTTAAAACGCACATTGTATTAAAGAATGTTATGATTTTGCAATGGCAAAACATCACCCATTAACAGTTGCATCAACCCCTGACACCTGATGAAACAGGGGGTGGGACCAGAAGCACAAGGCTATTGCTATTGGTTTTTCTTCACATTCTCTAACTAGTTTGTCGGTCTTTGGTTTAGAAAATACTTCTTAAAATGTTCCACTACTTTGTCTTTAAGATCCACGCTGGGATCTGCTTCACTGTCGCCCTCCCCAGGAGACTGCACAGGTGGAGCTGGAGACAGGTTGTCCAAGACATCACTCGGGAAATCAGCCAAGCCTCCTGAACCAGCCAGCAGCAGCCATGGAATTGAGTTGTTTTGGTTTTTTTTTAGCTCAATTTTGAGTGTCATGGAAAAGGCAGTGTTTCATTTTTAATACATTTGCAAGAATTTCAAGCAAACTTTTTTCACTTTGTAATTATAAAGTATGTAATTAGGATGTGTAGAATTGTGAGATGAAAAATTAAATGAATCCATTTTGGAATAAGGCTGTAACTTGTGAATACTTTCCAGCTGAACTGTATGTTTCTGTGCATGTGTCTGCATGTTTAAGTGTGTCTGTGAATGGCTGATTTCATGGTGGCTGCAATGAAGAAAAGCAAGTATATCAGCATTCTCAGACCTGGAGTGTGCCCTGTTGCAATGCAATACTGCTCGAGAAAACAGGCATCCTGATTGTGTAGACAATAACGATCGTGGCTCAAGAGTTGGCAGTTCGTCTTGTAATCGGAAGGTTGCCGGTGGTGGTCAGAGGGCCCGGTGGCGCCAGTGTCCGGCAGCCTCGCCTCGGTCAGTGCGCCCCAGGGCAGCTGTGGCTACAATGTAGCTTGCCATCACCAGTGTGTGAATGGGTGGATGACTGAATGTAGTGTAAAGCACTTTGGGGTCCTTAGTTACTATGTAAAGCGGGCGATATACGGTATACGGGCGACCGTGGCTCAGGGGGTTGGGAAGCGCACCTGTAAACGGAAGGTCGCCGGTTCGATCCCCGGCCTTTCTGTCCTGGTCGTTGTACCCTACCGCCTACTGGTGTTGGCCAGAGGGGCCGATGGCGCGATATGGCAGTCTCGCCTCTGTCAGTCTGCCCCAGGGCAGCTGTGGCTACAACCGTAGCTTGCCTCCACCAGTGTATGAATGTGAGCGTGAATGAATAATGGCATTGTAAAGCGCTTTGGGTGCCTTGAAAAGCGCTATATAAATCCAATCTATTATTATACAAATACAGGCCATTTACCATTTAATGCTGGTAATAATTCAGTCCAACCCGCCTCAGGTCAGTGGCTCAGGGTTTTACTGACCCAAATATACTTTTAATGATTTGTGAAAAACAAAAGCTTGTGTTTTATTATAACTGTTAGCGCAATGTAATTAGTGTATTTTATTCATGTTACTAAAGCAATCTGTGACAACAATCTGAGCTCAGTCTTGGATACAGCTCCACCTTTTTATCTATACACATGTGGCAAATGGAAGACTCTGGGTCTAAGTTAAACTATTTAAATGGTGACAACAGAGTTATGGATCAAATCAAAACATTAACGCAAAAAAAAAAATGCTTGGAGAATTTTTTTAGAACTGTTATTCGCTTTACACAATGAATTATTACAACCCTATTTCATGCATTAATTTCTTCTGGCTGGAATACTGTAATTCATTCATTATTATAGTGCTGCTCTAAAATTTCCTGAAAAGCCTTTAGTTAATCCAAAATGGTACAGCAGGAACCCTAACAAGGATTACAAAATTGACATGAACAAATGGATCAAATCTATGGAGTCTTCTTCACAGTAAGTTTAATTATGGAGTTCCACAGGGTTCTTTCCCAGGACCAAGTCTATTTACATTTATCTGTCCATGAAGCCAGAAGACCCACACCAGTGGTAATCTCCATGAAGGTCTGGATCATCTCTAATTTACTCTCTTTCAAAATTCAAATAAATTGGAGATCTTACAACACTGCAAAAATCAGGCCCCATTTTATTTGAAAGACCTCATAGTACCATACATACCACTTTAATAGAGTGTTTTACATTCAGACTGCTAGTTTACTCGTGGCTCCGAAGGTATTTAAAAGTGGAAACGGGGGGCAGAAACTCCATCTTTCAGGTCCCTCTTCTGTTTAACCAGCTCCCAGTTTGGATTCAAGAGCAATGAAAAAGCAAATAAATCAATCCTTGAAGATTGTTGAACTACAGTTATTCTTTTGTACTTATCATCAAAACGAATCATTATACTGTATGAAAGTTATTTGAAAAGAATAAAAATGCAGACATCCAAATACATTTGTAAGTACATTTGCATACATTAAGAATGCCCAATATTTTTAACTGAAAAAGTATTAATGTGTTCCTAATGTCACTGCTTATAGACGCTATCACATCATATTAGAACAAAATGTAAAACATTCCATGTTGTTAAAACTACAGCATTAATTGTATCAAGTCACACACACGCACACACTCACATACATAAAGTGTCTGGCATTGGCTGGATAAATGTTTTCTCTTTTCAGTGCAGTGTTTATATGCTTTGGTAAACCAAGTCCAGTGAGAATCAAGGTGGTGGGCTGGATAGAAGCTCTCAAAAGAGAGTGTTCTCCATTTTTGGTTTTTTTTCCTGAACTTGAGCGAAGTGAAGGTGTCCTCTTTGATTTAAGGTATCCTTAAATTAAGTTGAGCCGGAAGAGGAGGCAAATGCATCTGTACAGAGGAATAGGTAGAGTAAGATGAGTGAGGGACACATTTTAGCAGAAAGAAAAAGTGGAGCGTGATAGATAAGATGAGGAAATGGAAGGAAGCAGAGAGACAAAGAGTGATTCACAAACAGAGCCTAGTTTATTTCTCACAGTTTTGTTGCCTTATGGTTCCAAGCGCTGTCTCCAATCTGCATTTTATTATTATCTCATAACACTTGTTTAATCAGCTACCATCTCTGCTATGGACTTTTTACAGTCTACAGTCTTAGATCAACACATCCCTGCCCTCCAACACTATCAGCATCAGGAGCAGCAGCAACCCCTCAACAGCAACACTGTGTTGCTGTTGAGGTAGGTAAAACATAGGCTACGATTGCTCTCTATTGTCCCCACCTGATGACAGTGATATAGTATGATGCGATTCCATATTAGATTCTTGATGAATGTGGGTTGTTGTTCTTCAGCCTGGTTCTATGTGCCCCTTTTTAACTTTGAGCACCCACCCCTTTAAAAATCTCTGCACAGCCCTGGATCAGACCACCAGTCTTATGGTTAGCAGATGACCTGCTCTACCACTTGAGCTACAGCCACCTTGTAGTGAAGTAAGCTATGCACATGAAGAGTGGCTTTTTAAACACGCAGGCTGTTTTGTAGGCATTATTTCATAACTGCTAATAAATACCTCGTAATGGTGGAGGCCGAGGAGGTTTAAATGTGCTTCCTTGTGACAAAGTATCCACAACCCAGCTGAGTGCACTGGAGCAATACTCCATCTGAGAAGAAAGAGCAGAAGATCATTAAAACTATATATTAGAAAAGATTCATTCTTAAACCTCAATGAAAAGCACCTGAAAAAAGGATGACTTTTTTCTTTATAGATGTGTTCAAGTTTTCTGTTCACTGCATGTTTTAGCTTTGTGTTTATAAAACTTCTAAAAACAGATTATTTACTGTTAATTAAATATTATGCAGTAATACACTTAAAGCAGTACTTTAACGCTTTCACTACATAGAGAGTAAGATAACTTTTTAAGGTAAAGGTTACTTTATTGCCCTCCATAGGACATTTTTTTTTAAAACAGGAAACTGCTTAATCAAAGACAGACCATTAAAAAAAAACATAGTCTGACTTGGATCCCACTCATATCCACCCGTTAAACACTTGTCCAGCCCAGCTTATCACATCCTCCTGAGAACCACCCTATTCATTTATGTCCTCTCTAATGGACATTTCTTTATGGTCTATAGCTTTTGGCTTATTTGAGCTATGGTATTAAGTCTTGATGTACTAAATAGAGGACGTCCTGGGCTTCCCATTGATATCTCATGTGTTTGTGTGGTGTCTTTTAGCTCCAAAGAGGCAGGAAATCACAAAGCATTTCAATGGTAAGATCCTTTTTTCCTCAGTTCTCAGGAAGATATCATAAAGACTTTAAGCAAATTAAATACAGTTAGGCTAGCTCCATCTAGTGGCTAAAAAAAATCTCATTTTAAAAAGACCACAGTGATGTAGTCAATTGATGAATTGTTGGCTCTGACGTATCCTAATCTGAAGCTATCAAAATATGGAATGCTTAAAAACATTCTGACTGACACAACAGCTTTTTCCCATAATCAGCACTTCTTGCTTTTCTCCAAAACATAAAATTACTTACTACAGAGTTGCTTAAGATCAGCCACACTAATTCCAAATAAAACTGTCTTTGTACTAAATAGTAGGTGTTTTCCCTGTATTCTACCTTCCTGTTAATATACCAGTCAAAACAAGTCCTAACCTTTATGTAGAATACTGAACTGGCTGAACCAATGTGCTCTTTCACAGCAGCTCCACGTATGTATCATGAATGAATCAAAGGGTACAAAATGATAAGTTGGAGCTTCGGTTTTACCTGATTCTCCAGAGACCGTAGCCTGTGTTCAAAGTCTCTGCTTTCACTCAGATGTTTAAGCACACCATCTACCCTATATAAACAAAGATACATTTACTTCAGAATGATGGAGTCACAAAGTAATAAATAATGCTGCTACAGTGGAGCATGAAGGTGTGCTCACTTGGCAGACATCCGTTTGAGCCTTTCTGAGTCGCTGCTTTTCTGGATCTTGTTTCGAGCAGTCAGGAAGTCTTCCTTCTGAATTGTTTCCCACGTTGATAATCTGTTAGCTGACTTTGGTTCCAAGTCTAACACTGATAGTAAAGACCAAGGGTTGAAATGATTACCTTTCAACTCAGTTTTCATGCTTTTATCACTGCTAAACTGAGGTCAGTGAGCAAGTAAGTTATTTAGATGCTTCCATTTTAATAAGGCAACTAAAATAAAACAATTAATTAAAAAAAACAAAAAAAACACAGTCACTGATTAAAAAACTCAAAGATAATAGAAGTATGGAACTGAGGCTTCCTCATTCAGCATGTGTAATGGACAATAACTTTAATACATTAGCAGTATTAATTATTTTATTATATTAATAAAATCCACAACTCCTGATTCAATACTGACCAAAGTGGTGGATCTTTACAGAGGGCACTTTGCGGATGACCCTCTTGATAAAGAGGTTGATGTGTGAGAGGATAATGAAAGGAGGAGCCAAAGAAGGACGGGAGTGGTACTCAACAATCAGGTTGTAACGCTGGAACTTCCAGTAGGTGTCACTGTGTTCCTGCACTTTAGAGAAAGTGTAGCTGTGTGGATACAAGCAGATCAGAGCCACTGAGTCAAGTCAAGCCATTCAGTTTGTGAATGCATCCTCAGATATAATAAAAGACTGGTTCTTTACCTAAACATGGCAATTAGCAGGTTGATGAGCAGGATGTTGGTGACCAGGAGATATACGACTAGCAGAATCACTACCAGCCAGTTACTCTCATGAGTTCTACACGGCTCTTCACCGCTGTCAATCAAAGTCACATTGTCTGTGCAGTTGATATCCCAGTCCTTTCCCACTGTCACAAAACAGACATAAAGGAGAAAGTTAAGAAAGTTTTACAGTTTTCTTATTTTTATGCCACTTGCACAAACACTTGTACCATCCATCTCTTCCACAGGGATCTGTCCAAAGATGTGCAAGTATGGCCTGTAGAAAACTCTCCGAAAAATGCGATTCAGGTTTGGATCGTACGAATAGATCAGAGCCTGATTGGCAACGCCGTACGCCATGAGCCACACGCCCAGGAAGAAGAGGAAGAAGAAGACATCCTTCATCTGAACAAGAGGAGAAAATTGTCATTTTGTTTTGTGACATATTATTAAAAGTGTACAACTGGTATAATGCCAACTGATGGTAACTTTCTCACCATCTTTCCTACAATGATGATTTTTGGCCCCAGCTGCTTGTGAATGGCAAAAATGTGAATGAGGCGAAGGGTGAAGACCATGTAGTCCAAACACAGGACATCCCGTCCAAATTCATATGACCAGTGGAACATCCTGAAACACAAGCATAATAATGCTGAATCAGTGTGGTAGCAGCACCACCTGGTGGCAAAGCTGTAAATTAACTAAAGACCCGATATTATGAAAATTATTTTATAGAACACTTAAGACATCCAAATATGAACCAAGGACAGTGTTTTTACAAATGTTACAATCTGCAATGACAAAGCCTCATTCAAAAATAATATTGTAGAAAAAAAAAAATCAGAATTGATTATTTCTATTATTTTTTATTTCTTGTCCATACCTGCAGATTAGTCCTACAATGAACAGGCTGATGGCAGTGAGGTCACATTTATTCCAAACATCCTGAATGTAGAGTCTGAACCTTTGACGCCAAGTCATCGTCCCCAAAAAAATGGTCTTGATGAAGAAGACAAAAATTACTTTACAGATCCATAGAAAACAACAAATAAAACTCAACTATTACTAGATGACATATACCCAAATACAGACGAGCACTTTCCAATTACTGTCATTATTTCAGTAAAGTTAGTAAAATCTGACAGTATAAGATTTTAATTTGTGATTTTTTTATTTTTTAGTGTTTGCTTAATCATATAAAATCAGTGACAAATTTAAAAAAAAAAAATTGCTCATTTATTTTAATGTCAATCTTGAATCTAAGGCTTTTGACACAGCAGCATGTAACCACTGTGTCGCAATGGCACTTTGGGGATAGTTCATTATATATTATATTTGGGGATAGTTATTAAATTCAGTTTTTCCCTTTACATTTTATACAGCTACCAAACCTTTCTGGGAAATAAAGTTCTAAGTAAGATGTCTCTCTTCACTCACCTGTCGGATCTCCTCACAAACGATGGTGAATACCCAGAAGTACAACACACACTCAATAGCAGCTGGACCTGAGGGTGGTGGGGGCTCGAAATCCACCAACAGCACGTAGGCGAAAAGCAAGAGAAACAGGAAGTACATCAGGACGTTGCCCAAAAAGGAGGTGACCGGTGCAAACCAGAACTGACGCCAGCGTGACACTATGAATGGACGCTGTGGTGGTCGGTAAGGTACACCTGTATCAAAGATTATAAACACAGATTAGAAGGTGAGTAAAATGACAGCATGTGGTGACAATAATCTTGTAGTGAGTGACAACACAGGACACACCTTTAATGGTACTCCTGTGAACTTCTGAGTCAACTTCACTGGTGTAAGAAAATATTTTTAATTCATTAGTAGACTTAAGACATAAAAACAACAAACTGACGTTCTATGGACTAACACTGAAGAGTGCAAGTAGAAATATTACTGGTGTTTGATGTCAGAGAAAGAGAAGACGGTGGTCCCATAAAGGCTGTCAGAGTCCTGAGCCACTGCATCCTCATTGGGCATTTCCTCCTCCTCCAGCTGATTGTCTTGTGTCCTTTGAGGTGGAATATGTAGAAAATGTTTAAACATTTTTTTTTTAATTTTTTTTTTTTTTTATATACATCTATATATAGAGAGAGATAGATATATCTATCTCTCTCCCTCTCTATATCTATATTTATATTAAAGTAACACACCCTTCATCTTCACAATGCCAAAAAAACAAAAAACATGCAGCGTTCCAACAGCACACCTGTCGTAGTATTGTTTTGTATATATTCATTTAGTTCTCTTTGGGGGTTTTTCAATGCACGTTAAATAGTCTGTAGTGTAGTGAAAATCAAATATGGGTGACAGATTAGATTACACAAAAATCATGGATAATAGATTTGTAAATAACTGGACATGAATAACTTGAGCTTCTTATATAATATAGATTTAGTATATTTCTAGCTTATTAGGCAGCTCATTTTCTTTCTTCTTGACAAGGAAGGCAGGTGTGAAATGTAAAACTGAGGTCAGAGGTCAAATGTGGCACAATACATTTGGAGACAAACTATAATGTGATATTTAGAATCCCCATATAGCAGTCTAATTTCCTAAATGTCGCCAATACAAACAAAGGACGCAAAATTTTAAGTGTAGTTTTAAAGATAAAAGACGTGAATCAATAAGTTGACCTTGAAGACCTTGGTGAACGTAAGCCAAATAATAATGGTTGTCATGATCCCACTCTACACTCCCACAAAGTTTTATCAGAATTAATTCGAAACATTTCCGCTATCATGATTACAGACAGAATGACATGCATGCAAACACAACCAAAAACATGACCTCTTTGGTAAAACCGCTTTACCTGAAGGAAATGAGGTTGGTGTAGCAGAGGATGGGGCAGAAGAAAGCGAGCAAGAGCTTCCAGACCTCTGTGTTCCTCTTCATATCACCCCACCAGATCTGGGACAGCAGAGACTGGAAGAGGAGAGAAAACAAGGACCTATCCATCAGCAGTAGCTCACTGGCTCAACATGGGGATATGTTATTTTGGAAACATTATGCCATTTTTGATTTGTAAGTAATTTATACTGTTGTACTATGCAAATCTGGATGATCGTGTAAATAAGTTCTTTATAAAAATCAATACTTTTAGATAGGAGTAGCTAAATAATTACAGATCAGTGTATAAAGATGTATATATATTAATATAACAAGCCATTGTGTATTAGCATATTTATTTATAGAGACTGTATATGTATACATTAGTTTGTATAACCAAAACAGCCTTATGCTTCATCAGACCATTTGAGTTTCAGCTTAAAATATCAAATGCTTTTCAAGATATGTTTTTTGAAAATTTGTCCATGTACCCACTTTAAGGTCTTTTTTTCCACATCTAAATCGGAGGCAACGTTTGAACATGAATATCTCTATTAAAGGTAAAAGACTGAATTTTCACTGTCCTTTCTTACCATCAAAATTGATCTGTAACTTGTGACAGATGCACCAAAAATGTCTTAATTATTGGTTAGTTAGAATATAAAGAAAAGGAAAGTCCAGCATTCCTACAAAATCCCATATTTGAGGACATGTTAAATAGAAACTTCAAATTGCAAGAGAACTACTGATATTTTTGTAGTTTATAGTTGAATTACACAATGTTGTAAAAGAAATCTGTAGAAAACCTTTTTACCATGAAATAATTCACACTCACAAAAAAGGAAGAATTTCATTCTACAGGGAACAATATGACGTACGACAAAACCAAAAATATCAGTAGACCATCTGTCCAAACAGAACACAGATGCTACACCAATTCAGAAAATAATTTTGTTAAATATGTGCATGTTTTTTTTATTTTCAAGACCTGGGTCATTATATTATCTGCTCCATCATCTCCCAGCTTCTTATATCATATAACATTTTAGATATCCGTTTTTGGGTTGTTGTTTTTTTAAAAGGCCCCTCTACACACTTTCATGCCATTTTTTTTCCACATTGAAATAGAAGTCAATGTTTGAACATGACTATCAGAAAAACAATTAAAGATAAAAGCCTGGATAAAAACAGGATTTCTCATTTAGGACAAATACATCAAGAAGTATCTGCGTATTGGCAAAGTAGCATTTGAAAAAATTAAAGCGATCTTTTAAAATTCCATATTTGTGCACACAATTTTTTTTTTTTTTTTTTTTTTTTTAATGCTTGTTCTATTTAACTTTCATGTTGGAAATATCAAAACTTGTACGAGTAAAGTGAAAATATCAGTAGATAGTCTAATCTAAATAGAACAGCAAAATAGAACAGCAACAAATAGTATTCAATTTATAACTACTTTTTATAACAATTTTTTTTTGTACAATATGTGCAAATTTTTCATTTTCGTGACCTGTTCTACCTACCTACCACTTTGAGACCTACACTCCTGGAAGAGAATATTACACATGAAAATATATTTCAGGTGAGAATGATCTGCTAGCCTTTTTTAATATATTGCTTGACAGTATATAAAAATATATAAGCTAAAATTTCGCAGTAATCATTATCTACGTCCAAACTTGGAATGATAAAATTTTTTAATAGAAAAATTAGACTGATAATTTTTTTAAAACCTCGATTTGTGACAGAGTGACCAAGGTCTGGAAATTTAAAAATAGGCTCATAAATAACTGAATTATTTCCCCATTATAATTCCAGTACCATCTAGAAGCTGCAATTTTGTTACTCACATTTTTTGATGCAAATTAAAAACACTGATTCATTTTAATCAGCCCAGTGAAAGTCTTTGAGATGTCAATCTTAAAACATTGTTGCAGATTTCAATGTACAAAACACATCATTTGAAAGTGGGTCGATGGACAATGTTTTTTTTGTTTTTTTTTAATTATATCTTTAAAAATTATTTGTTACATTAAGGTAGAATTTCAAAGATTAGATTTGTTCAAACTATTGGACCACAAAATTATTACGCAAATTGCAGATTTTCGAGCAAGAAATGTTACAAAAGCTGGCTTATTTGGGATGGAATGACCCATTCTTTCCCTCAAATGATCAATATTTTCTCTATATAAATATGATGGCTTCCTTCGATTTCTTGCCCATTTTTTTTAATAGCATTCAGTTCAGTTCATTTTTATTTCAAACATTTACATTCACAATCATTACAAAATATCATTCCATTCTTTGCATTTGTTACCTATATTTTGGAAAATGACGATGTTATTCAGATTTATGGCCCATGTGCTAGATGAAAGGAACACCATTCACATGAATGACAAATATGACACACCTGTACGCCATCATTACTGAAGAAAAGCCGAGCATCGGCGCTCATGCCCATCTGAAGGCAGGTGGTGTCACCCCAGATGGGAGACTTCCTAATCAGCAGGGTGAAGGAACGGTTTTCATCACTCCGATAACAAGAGCTGAAAATATCTGCGATAAAGTGGACAAGACACGTGATGAAGAGTTCGATGAGATTTGTTACTATTGTGTTACATCAGCTGTTGAAAGGAAAATTCTAAGGAAATTAAATAAAATGATTGCAAAACTAGATATCAAACCATCCTAACAGTGTAGTGGAAAACTGCAGTTACTGTCTCACCATGAGCCAGGTTCTCAAACGTCTGGGCCAGTTCTTTCATGGAGAGTTTGGTTTCAGTCTCCTCCTCCAGTTTGGACAGGTCTCTGAGTATATTACAGCCAGTGAGAGCACTCAGGACTGCCTCACCTGCCTGGAAAGGAGATCACCAATTTATAACATCACTCATGATAAAATGTGTTTTTAGCATTTATTTAATTTTATATTAAGACTTAACACTATGATTTTATAATATTTAACAAAATTACCCTTTAGGATCATAAAATAATAATGAACAATATATTGCAATTAATTGACTCGAACAACTTTGATACATGGCAAGCAGCGTCTAGTTCGAGGTTGTCAAATGTAAGGCCCGCAGGCTGAGATCATTTCCAATGGCCCGTCATATTAATGGTATTAATGGCCCGTCAGGATGTGGGAATCCATGCAGACGGGGGTGGGGCTTTATCTCACATGTAAAGGCAGACGTCCCGAAAACAGCCCAGAAGACGGAGAGATGGGGGAGTCAGATTTAAATGCAAGCTTGTCAGGAAAAGTGAAGCGAGGAGTGAAAATGTAAAATGAGCAGTATGTGGCTGCATTTCAATGATATTGGAGACTGAAAAGCAGAGTGCAGAATTGATCAAATTGGGAGTGGGATTAGGTAATACAAGTTTTTATTCCCAGCCATTTTCCATTGTGGATGACAAAAGGTTTCAAACTTGTCTACTATAGGAATTTCTGGGGGTTTTTACAACTACGGTTAAAAGAAAAAACTAAAAACTGGACAGTCTGGGTAATGAGCTACCAGAACTTTTTACACATTTATTCCTTAGAATTTAAGTCCAAAGAGTCGTGCTGAGTGATTTCTTTTCTTGACACAGCAGCTTTTTCTTTATCATGTGGAAAAACAGGTTTCACACCTGGTCCAGTTGCAGCTCATTCTCACACATGCCCAATATAGTGCAACTTCCCCTGAAAACTCTGCTCTATTTAAATAACAATCCATCCATTTCAAACCAGCTGAACACCAGTAAAACACAATTCTTGCAGTTTGTCTCAGAGGTTTTACCATCTCCCAGAAGAAAAGGGCCATCTCCCTGCGGTTCTGCAGTACAGCCCAGAGGAAGAGTGAAGCCCAGGGATGGGGGCAGCGCAGCTCCCGATAGAACGAATCTCCACGCAGAACCTTATTTGCACGCTGGGAAGAATAAAAATATAAGAACATTTATTGTCATGTTAACCATAAAAATAGAAATGTCAGCACAAGTACACTGTGTGTTTATTCTGAAAGGTTCAGAGTACCCTCAGAGCTGTCCTTTTGGATGAAGTGAACTCTAAGCCCAAAGCTTTATAGTAGAAAGGCTGGCAGACATCACCCATTAACAGCTCCAGGACCCCTGACACCTGAGGAAACATGTGGGTGGGACAATAAGCACAACAGTATCAGGTTTTCTTCACATTCGTAATGAATCTTTGAGAATAATTAATTAAAAAAGACAGAATCTCATTGATTAGAAAACTCACCTCAAAAAGGGTGACCTCCTTCACTGGTCCACTTTGATTGTTATCTTTCACCATTTTTGAGGATGAATTCTGTTTTTCTGATGGCGAGGGGCGTTCCACTATTGCCAGCCGCTCTGCTAGACACTGCTGTAGCAGCTGATAGAGCACGGTCCCATCTGGCACAGAGCGATAGAGGCTTTCCAGCCTGCCATAAGTGAGGTACTCCATGATGTTCAAACCATTCTCAGTGAAAAGCCGAACAAACTGGGGCTTGTCGTTGATCAGCGCATCTGTCATTGAGTCCTCCAAATCTTCATACTGTTTAATTGGAGGAACAAAATCATGTTTTAGGACAGGTTAATACCTTAAGCCAAGTATTCTGTAAATCATAGGTAAACTGTATCTGTCAGAAGTGGTATAATAAACTGCACAATGTACTTCAGAGTATTTCCATTCAGTGTGATGTCTTTTTCCCTCCTCACCTTCCACTGGATGTCTCCATTGAAGAGTTCAGTCTTGGCAATGTCAACCCTGTTCCACGTTACTGCTAGTTTCAGCTCATCAGTATAAGGATTGGCCTCAGCTGATGATTGCTGCTTACTTGCTGAAAAACACAAACACGACAAAAATTAATCAAAATAAGGATTAAAAGTGCATGTTGCTGCTATGTTGTAAAATTACTGTCTACTTATATTTACCTCCCACGAGTGTTTTAAGCAGGACTGTGTCAAAGTCATTTGGACTCTCGTGCTCTCCGTGGTAGACTGTAATCAAATCTTTGTTCTGGTAAATGCTCAAAGCCTGGAGACAGAAGAAGGGAAAAGGAACAGGAACAATGCAAAATATTTTAGAAAAAAAAAAGTTAGTAAAGACAGACAGCGATGAGGAAGAAACTGGTGACAAAGGTTCTTTTCAAACTCATGTTGTCATTCATGGCACAGCCTCTAATTAAGCAAGAGGGTATGACTTAAATCAATTGGAACTGCGATCCTGAAAAACTGACAAAAAGGTCGAGCCATAGACTCCCTGAGGGCATGAATATTAGAACTGAAAACAGTTTAGTAAGCAGCTGACAGATATGCAGGCTATAAAAAGTCTTTCCTCGTACTCTTCTGCAGAGTAAAGGCCAATGCAATGTTTCTGTTGTCAGCACTCACCTGTTCAACTAGTTTGTCGGTCTGTGTTTCTGAAGGAAAGTGCTTCTTAAAACGTTCTGCCACTCTGTCTTTAAGATCCACACTGGGAGTTTTAGGAGCCTCACTGTTGCCTTCACCAGAGGACGGCACAGCTGGAGCTGAAGACCGGTTCTCCAAGATATCACTCAGGAAATCAGCCAATCCTCCTGAGCCAGCCAGAACCAGCCAGGGGATGGATTTTTTCAGAGAGAGATCCATTCTCTGACAGACATTACAAAAACCATGAAATAAAGATTGGCACAATTTAAATTAGAATTCGCAATTTTTGTTTTAATAATTCACATAAAAAGCTGTAAAAGACTGTACCTTCAGCATGTCTGTTTCCCCTGATATCAGCATACAAAGGACAGGGATGTCAATGCTGCCACTTCCTTTAAAAAGATACAACTATTTTTAACACGTTTCAATCTTGATCAAATGTTTTTACTAACTTAATGAGAGTGATCATACTAAGATTTGCAAAGTGCATAATTTTCATGAAGCACAACAGCTGACACTCATTCAAAGAGCACCCTGTGGATTTTTTTTTTTTTTTTACTTGAATGTTAATGTTGTAGAGTTACGTGTAAAATACATGCAGTGACTTGCAATGGCTTTCTTCCCATAGATACGGAAAAAAAAAATCATTCAACCAAAACACAAAGGAACATGTAAAGCCTGTAACTCTGAAAGGATGTATTTTGGGAATAATGGTACAGGATACCAGAGTTAATTCTCATTTAGCACAATTAGATTTAAATCAGTTAACTTAAACTGAATACATGAGTGGAAGATAATGTGTACTCAAGTATAGTTTCTGCTTTAATTCAGAGGCTATAAATGTTGTACTTCATAGTTTATGGTACCATCTCTAACCCCATATGCCTGTGCGCTGGTGGGAAATGTATTCCTCCAGTCTGGCTCTGAAATCTGTTTCTCCTCCTCTGCGGCCCACACTCCCATCGTCCACGAGGAGGAAGGCCTGGTAGTTGTTGTCCAGGTAGCAGGAGTCCTGGGAAATGTTTTGGACATAGTACTTTGCTGGAAAGCTTCCCTGCAAAAGAAGAAAAAACAGTTATTCCAGTGTTTCTTTCCACATTTCAGCCTTAGTTATTTTAAATTGGAGCAAGAACTGCCAACAGTGTGTTCACCCAATAAAACCTGACAAATCAACACGGACAATGTGTCAAATCATGGTCCTTTTCCACAAAGACAACAAGATATAATTTAACGCTTAGAGAAATGAGCAAATGTGTGAGAGTCTGTACTACCTGAGGGTTGACCAGCTGCTCTCGTTTTTCCACAAGGCCCCAGGGAGCAATGCCCAACGCTACCACCTTGTTGAGCGAGTATGAAGAAGCTGCAGTTGCATGATCTCTCACTGCCTGTCCAACACACCTGCCAACACCTTCACGCAGACCTGTAGTTAAGATCCATGCACCTGGGGAAACAGGTGAAAAATCAGATTTTTTTTTCCAGTTTTCTTCAGTGAATAAAATATAACTTTATGTGACTTTGCAAATCACTGGATTCTGTTTTATTTACATATTGCACTGCATCTCAATTTATTTATTTTTTTACAGCTAAGATTGTCAACAATTTATTACAGGGTCTGTTGTTTCTCTAAACATGAACAAACAAAGGTGATATCAAAACTTGTAAATGTGTTTCACATTTTACACCAGTTTTAACACAGTAAGGTTCAGTGTTATAAAAAGAACAAAACTAATGAGACTTGACCACCTGGGCACCAAAACGGGAAGAAAAACAAAGGGAGCAGAACCAAATTATTGATCCCTGAGAAATAAACCTAAGACCACAGCAAGTCAAGTATCAGATGCATACACAATTATCTGTAAAAGAATTAAAAGCACATAAAAAAGACAAGAAAGGCCACAGACATGCGTAAAACATGTTTTTATATGCAACGGGTTTTAACACCAAATATGGTGCCACGCCCTGTCCTATGTCTTATCTAACAAAGATGTTTAGGGAGTGTGAGCCGTGTAGTTACTTGCATGTTTGTGTGCATGTTTTGTTTGGGGCTTTGATTTTTTATTCACTATGTCTTGGACTTGTTTTGAGAAAACAGCGAGTGACCTCAGACGACGGGGAGATCAGTATCGCCATATGCCACCTGCACTTGGTACAGTAGCCAGAGAGGAAATGGCCATTGTACTACCAAATTAGGACCGGACCCCAGGGAGTCGTGTAGTGTGTTTAGACTAGATTTTGTAATAGCTGGATTCTTCCCGCTAAAACCACCATGAGTAGGTGGTCAATGTCTGACAGGATCATTTGTCAGTTCTTTTATCTTCATCTGGAAATTATCATGACATCTGCTAACCAACGATAACCCGCTTCAGCAACCAGAACAGAAACAAGATGCTGAGCTCAGATATGCCAGACACATCACACATGTGAGTTTGTTGGAGCACTGACACACTGGCAGATGCATAAAGTTTTTACCTGTGCTTTGTGACGCTTTCACCAGTCCCTGTCTGAGGACCTCCCGTACCCAGGTCTTCACCTGTGTCCTTCCCTCTCCGCCCACAACAGAAACAACCAGGTTGGGTAGAGGAAGACCCCAATGGGTTGTCAACAAGTTGTACACCACCAAAGGCTCAGTGCTCCATGACAGGCGCAGGAACTAAGTTTAGACATTTGATGGATTAAAAGAAGCACGCCCATGTCAACAATGCAAAAAGATTTGAGAAGTAATGACCTGTGATCACACTAGTACTAAAGATGAACGACTCAGTGTTTCAACCTTTAAATTGTAATAAAATGAAAAAAAAAGAAGCTTGTCATGTGATCTGTACTGACTTTTGACTCTGTTTACTCAGGTGGAGTGGAGGTAGACTGAAGGTCAGGAAAATTCAAAGAATTGACTACTACAGCTCAGGGTTTATCTTTACCTTTATTTAACTCACCTTTGGAGGGTCACCTTTCTTTTAAAAACATGTACACATGTTCAAGAACTCTCAGGCTTTTGAAGTAAAGCATTCAAACATTATGAGAGAAAAATAAAAGCACCCACATAGCTGTGCCTCTTGCTGGCTCCTGCAAACTGCACCTCTCCAAAGGCATCTGTCGGTCGTTCAGAGGAGTGCTGCATGCTTTTCCACTGGTTCACGATGGCTGTGCTGAAATAGTCTCCAAGAGCCGCAGAGGCATGGTCATCTCTTGCAGCCCCACACTGACACAATGCACCATTACTGAGAGAGGTGGAGGGATAAAAACAACACCATGAGAAGTTACTCAAAATACAGACGTGCTATTATTAAAAGACAGAGGTCACAGTACCTGAAGGAATCTTCTACAAAAGTGCTGCACACTCTTTTCTTGATGATTTTGGGGATCCAACTCTGAAAGCATTTTTCAACAGTTATTTAACATTACTGAATTATTACAAAAGCTGATTCAATTCTGAATCCAATCCTAAAATCTCATGCATGTGGCAGCAGGGTGCAGAAAACCGTCCACATGTTGACTCTGGCTAAGAGAAACTACCCAGTAATAAGTTGGCGAGCTGTGCTGTGCATAAACACCAGACTGTGATTTCTGATGATGTAAAGTAGTTTGAGCTCAGGTGTGTGCAACAGTCAGGCTGTGCATAAGCATATTCTGCAGTGGGGCTACATTACATTTTGTTTTCACCAATGTATTCAGTGCTAATCTTTCTGTAATGTTATCAGCCAAGCAGTAAAGAGAGAACATCTTCCCTACAGGCCGTTTAACTGAGAAAAAACAAACACGATGGCCCCATTGCATTTATTGGTGCCAGTAGCTGACGCCTCGTCTAGAGTCCTGCAACTGATGCAGCTAAACGGAACAGAATGCAGTCATCATTAACTATCACCGACGCCCTTTTTAGCTGCGTATGGTTACGATGCTCGGTTTAGTAGACATAAGTTAGTTTCTTATAGGTGGTGTGCTTTCCATTATCGCTTAGCCAGCAAAGTGGACTGCTGCGTTAGAAATGCTTCGCCTAAGCCGTTCCCAGTTGTTAAAGCTGTAACGTCCACCGGTTAGACAAGTTTAGGGTCAACAAACCACAGCGGAAACAAAGCAGACGGATAGGTCCTGCATTCGTTCGCGCAAACGTGCACGTTTGGACAGCTGTTGCTGCACGACGTGTTTTTCCAAGAAGACTGTGGGCGACTCACCGCCGTTCCTCGAAACTTCATTGGCAGAAGTTCCGAGTATAGCGTTAACTTCCACTTCCAAAAAATGTAGCGGTACTTTGCCAAAGCACCACTATAGCATCACAACAGCAGCTGGAGGACTTCAGTGAAAGCTAACCCACCTGGCTCTTCTCAGTTTGGACAATATTGTCTCTGCCGTCGCCTCCTCCTCCTCCTTCTTCTGCTCCTGTGTCTTTCATGTTTTCCTTTCAGTCGTTCTCAATGAGAAATGTATGCGGAAGCATTAAAGGGGTTGCTTTCTGACTATTTTCCACCTTGTCTCCTACTGCTGAAACCCCATTCCCTGCTACTGCAGTCACTCAGTGTGCGCAAAGAAAAATAGGTGCAGCCAGCACACAGGTAAGGGTGTGGTTTCACAGAGGCAGACAATCACACTAAAGCATGCAAACAGGAAGGGCCGGTCAGAACCACAAAGTGGGCTACAGTTTATTGAAATACTTCCTCATCTCCTTATCTGGTCACTGGTATCTGTTGTTGGAACTGAATACCCTCAATGACACCACTGTAGCAGAAAGACTGCTAAACATGCCCAAGCTTGTGTTCTTTAATTGTTACTGGAGCCTAAAAATATCACACATTTGTAGTAGAACCTGTTAGGTATGTGTTTCTGTGGTGCTCACTTCCGTCAGAAGTAAAAAGAACAATAGAATGAACAACAAAAAATCCTGCCTGCAGGGGTTTTGTTTCAGAGGCAAATTACAGTCTTGTTCAGCTGAAATTCAGGTCATTGTTTCATCTTTCTAGAATTTATAGATGTCTCATAGTTGTCCTCTGTACCATTTCAAAGGCTCTTTATGAGAGGTGATCATGTAGCAGGTTTTATACCTGTAGGATTGCACTATACCTTTCCTTTAAGACTATACATAAACACCACAAACTTAATTCTCTTAAATATTTATTGCATATCATATTTAAATATTTAGATATTTAAAGTATAAAACGCACATTTCACACAAGACACAAAAATCAACACCATTTGCGAGCATACATTTCTAATAAGTACCAGTCAGTCAGAGCAGACATAGAGATATTTGGTTTTCAGTAGATGGAAAACTATGTGGGCAGCTCTCCACCCCTTCAGTCCTTAATTGCTGACATTCCTTTTGGTCCTATCTGCCGTAGCCCTGTGGATCTTTTGCCTTCTTTGACTCCTCCTTTCCGGTTCCTTTGCTGAAGTGGTATAAAGTGCTGGCTAAGTTGTGAAGCTGGCATGTCCCGAGCTGGCATCCACGCTGAAGTGCACGCGGCAGTCGTGGCTTCAGCCCCATGCTGTCGTGATGAAAATGAGAAGGGTGAACATCAAACTCAAACGTGCAGAACATCACATGTAAAAAAAAATGCAGTTATGAAAGAAGTTGAAAAAAAAGGGGTGTCTTTCTGAAAATCAATCACAATATTTACCCTCTAATAAAGGACTGATAGTGACATGACCATGATTTTTAACAAATTATTTGATTTAGTTTTTCAGGTTAAATAATGCTCTTTTTCTATTGACAGCCACTCTCAGCACGTTGTCACGTCCTTTGTACCTGTGTCTCAGAGCCTCCAGGTCCAGATGTTTGTTCTCCAAGGTGAATGGGATGATCTTCAGTAATGGAGCATGGTGCTTGTGTGTGTCCTCTGAGGTTTCCCCTCCTACGTCTCGGACTGCTGCTCCTGGCAGGACGACGTCTGCGTCTGACCTGTGTTTCCAACAGGATATGGAATTTATTAAGTAACCTATAATTTACAATAATATAACTTAGAGATACACTAATAAGAAGCTCTGCTTTAAACACTTTTTTTAGTTTCCCGCCATCCCAAGCATGCTTTGATGTTGCGTTTCTACTGCCAGGTAGAGAGTGATACTTCATTATGTGTGCCGTTGTGAGCTGTGTGGTTCCCTGTGTTTTTTCACTCACCTTTGGGTTTGTCGCAGTGGGGAGGCAGCAGTCAAAGGGACAGTCAGCAGCAGCAGAACAGCTATCTCCATACCGCACTGCCCTACAATTTAATAGATTGAATAAATAAGTGTGGTTCTAAAGAAAAAATGCTCTTCTGACCCAATTGTTGAAGAAGCACAAAATGATTTAACCATAAAAGTAAAATGAGATAATAATAATTATGTGTTCAGAGAGCTTTTAGAATAGTATAAAAATTAATCTGAAAAGATGCTTACCGCAAAAGGAGAGCTTAAAACCTGCTGTGGCTTGTTGAGTAAACCAAAACAACTTGCTGGTTGTTGGATGTCTGACTCTGTCATCCCTTTCTAACACTGGTCCTTTATAGTGTGATGGTGGGATGAGGGGGTGTGTCTGTAACACACTGACTATACTGCCAAATGAACTCCCACACACACACACACACAAACACACACACTTTTTCATTCCCTACTTAAAAGAGCTGTGATGCCAGCATAAACAATCTTTAAACAACGGCCTCCAAACACAACTTTGGACTTAAACTTAAGGTGACCTTCTGTGATGTTTACATCGATTCTTATGTTCACTTGTTGCTCTACAGCCCCCCGCTCCTCCTCCTCCTCCATCTCTCTCCTCCCTCAGTTCACTTGCTGCTGAGCAATTGTTCCAGAAATCTTTCTTTCATTTCCATCACCTGCAGGAAGCCCGCCGAGCCCAAAATAGCCCCAGTTCTCCTCCAGGCTTTTCTTTATCGCCCCATTTTTCCTGTGCCTTTTTCCCTTGAGTCACTTTGGCCGTCACCGTGTTTATTTCTGCAGTGTCCTTCACTCGTATCCACCTTACCACAAACACAATGTCAAAAACAACTCCTTGATCTTATAGTTTTCCTTAAGGTGTTGGTGATGAAATAAGGCATATTTGGATGAGAGTTCACGTTCAGGAACTCTCATCCACATTTAAAGTGGTCACAGAAACAAAAGATCAAAGTTGACACTCGGCCTCATACTAACACCTCTCTAGGAAATTATCCCATAATTCCTAATCTTTTAATAATGCACTAAATCCATGGGGAGCCAGTGTCACATTTAATGTTTTTTATCCTACACACTGTTTCGTTTCTCAGACCGGCTCTTTTCTCTCTGATTCACAGCTTCCGCTCTAGAGTCCATTGTGCAGCTTTCCTGTGACTACCATCTGGGCAGTCTGCATTGTCAGAATAATACACTGAGTCATCGCTGGCGTGCGTGTACTCAAGAGCATTAGCGCTCAAATAATTATGAACTCACATATGATTAAGCGTGGATTACGACAAGTGTTGATGGGATAACAGGTGATGACGTGAGGGGCTGCATCTCAAGAAAAGAAAAAAAGCCCAGCATCCTGGTAAAGCTGTCCCTGTACACCTGCTGCTGCCTAACCTTGAGCAAATCAATCGCCAGCTCATCTGACTGGAGGACCGATGAGCTTATGCGATTGCGAGGTATCCATCACCAGTCCATCCATCTGTCTGTTCCTCCTCAGTTCACAATAAATCAATACTCCTCACAGGACGGTCAGGTTTTAGTGAAAGTTGCAAACAATGACCACCTAGTGGGGGTTTACACAACTTGTGCTTGTGGTCAAGGTCATACTGGTTGTTTTACGGGTACTTTTCCATTTTCATGAGAATTGCTGCTCCTCCTAAATTACTGGTAAGGTGTTGATATTTGGTCCTGGAAATGACTCTTTGAAACGTCAGTGAGGGGCACAATGGATTTTAATCATGAGTTTATGGAACACAGCCAGCCAACGACAAGAAAAGATTATAACTCATAACTAAAAATACTTTATGTATTTCACTCATTTGCATTTCACTGTGTGATGGATCATCGGTTGTGATGGACCTAATCACGATTGACATTCTAGTTTATAACATACACTCACCAGCCAATAAATTCAACACTGTGCTGGAAACATTTCTCAGAGAGTTTGATCTCTTTCTCTATTTTTCTATCTATTAGATTGAGATCTTGCTGGCAGCAGCCATAAGAAGATGGGTAATGTGATCATAAAGGGATGGACATAATGGACAATACTCAAACCACTACACCACCAGCAACTGCTGACACAAGCCAGCATGGATCCATGCTTCAGTGTTGTTTATGCCGAGTTCTGACCCTGCCATCTGGATGTTGCAACAGACCAGGCAGTAGTTTTTACTCTTCTACTGACCAGTTTTGGTGAGCTGTCTGAATTGTAGCTTCAGTCTCCTGTTCTTACCCGACAGGAGTGGCACCCGTTGTGGTCTTCTGTTGCTTTAGTTCATCTGCTTTAAGGTTTGACATGTTATGCATTCAGAGATGCTCTTCTGCATACCTTAGTTGGAATGTACAATTACTCCTGTTGTCCTCCTGTCTCCTTCTACACATCTAAATGAATGTGGAACCATTTCAAATCTAGGTAATTGCATTTGGCAGCCAGTAGCTTTTAATAGGAGTAATTATTTAAATTGAGCATGGCTGTGGCTTCAAAGGAATGAATGCTGTTGTATGAAGACTGAGTAAGGCAGTAATTTTTCATGCCTCCAACCTACAATTTCTTATATCAGCCTTTAATAATAAAAAATGATTTGGCACTATAGCCTCAGCAAATTCTTGTTTACATAAATCATATTTATTAGAATTATATTTTTCCCATGGTCATCCATGCCTCCCTAATACATTGGCTCTACACCCCCCATAGGGGAGCAGCCCCACAGTTTCAGATCCACTGGATTAAAGTAAGTAAAAGTATTTGAAAATTGTTGTTTTCATCCCATTTAGAAGCATTAGGGTCTGTTGCTGTTCCATCCAGAGCAATTTAGAGATCAAAGTATCCTGTATTATTTGGCACAGTGTGCAATATTTAAGGTCTCACTCTGTGTTTATTCAAGTAATACTTGATGACCAGAAGCGTTTCTTCTCTGAGCCTCTGTGAATTTTCAGCCTCACCCACTCTCCTGACCTGTGGGGTCGCTGAAGGGTCAAATATTGATCTTTTTCTTTATATATAAATATGTTCAGTTTAGTATGCCGTATGAACACGCCATCCTTTTTTTCCTATTGTACAGATGATAATTAGTTTTACCAACTATTGAAGTTCAACTTTATAAACTCCCAGCAGTCTCTGTTACATTATCTGGAAGTCCTAACATGTCAGCTAAGCTTCACAGGCCTCAGCAGCAACAAAACCAATATTACATTATTTGATCATCCAGGCAGATCCTTGAGCCTTAAATGTTCATGTTGAGCTCCTGTTGTCCTCAGGCCATGCTCTGCCAAATTACAAACATTTTTAAAAAAAAAAAAAAGTATGATTATGTCAAAACAAAGAGAGTTTTGTTGGAATCCTACATGCATGTTTTTCCGATGTTTAATTGGAGACCAGGTCCACCATACAGTAAATGCCTTCAGGAATCATAGAGGACTTAAACAGAAAGATAACTGCAGAAAGAGAGTACACATATAAGATCCACTCTGATAACCAAGTGCAGAGGAAAAAGCAGCGATCCTTGAATATTTCACATTCTTCTCTACTATTCACTCTCTGAATACAAGACATAAATTAGTGGAAAGAAGGCATATGAGCTGAGCAGGGTGTGTCTCCTAAAGGTAGGAAAGATAATCTCTGTAGGGCCTTGATGTCGCCAGACAGATGCAGAGTCATTAAATTTTTACACCTATATTCTAACCGTGAGTCACCGTCAGTGAGTGACGCTTGTAAATGACACTCTGTAGCTGCTGACAGCCAGTCTGTAGGTTTCTGATTTGTTTGCTTATATATTCAGTGAGGCAGATCCGACTTGATGCGACTCAAAAGAAATTCTCTCAAGTGGAATGACCCTACAAGCCTCAGTACATAGAGGTCGTTTATGTTTAAGCTACATGCGTGTATTGCGACAAAGGTGTTAAAAATTATAGCCACGATGTTTGTCTGTGTCAGGACGATTTAGACGTACCATCCTGGCTCACGTTAATAACTGCTGTTTTCTTTTACTGCTTTTAAAGGTCACTCAGGCCCATTCATCTCTTGCAAAGTCGGTATTGTTGATATCCTACTTGTAATTCGTCTTGAAGAAATATGCCTCCACTTCCTACTTGAGAAGACTTCTCTGACATTTCTCCCACTATTTCTGACGTAGCGTGCATCCTGTTGTTGTTAGCCTGCAGCCACCAGTTATCTAGCTCCAGCGCCCAGAGCCTGTTTCCTCTACCCAATGAGTGCAAGAGTACGCATCCTGCCAGGAAAGCCTGTCATTCACTCATGCATCATTGTCTCACAGTTTTCATCTGTCAGGGTGTTCAGGATACTGTGTAAAGGTTTCCAGGACACCAGGTGTGCCTTAAGACGGTTATCTAAGCTAAAAACAAACAGTGTAGTTACTGAAAGAAAACAGAGTTTCACTTGTGTTTCAGTGCAGATTGATTTTACTGCAGGTCATTTGGTACGGAGTATCAATATCTGTGCATTATGGCCAAGGGAAAGATGCTAAAGTTTACTTTGAATAAATAGATTTTATAATACACAATTGCATGCATACATTGGGCCTGTATGAGCTGACTCAACTGGGGAAATTGTGCCATCTTGTGGAAGGAGACAGAATCAATACTTTAATATATAGTGCACAAAAATCTAAGTATGGTATATATACTGTAATTGGGGTGCATTCCAATTAGGAATGTATTGAAATATTTTGCTGAATAATAAAAGAATACAAATCTTTAACTACAAACTTTCAGAAGTGAATAAACTGTCTTTTCCTGATGCATTTCTAACAGTGTTTTAACCATCAGATCCTCCGGTGTGGTTATGCAACAGCACGCCCTAACTGCTTGTTTTAGTTGCTATCAACAGATGTGAAGAAAATTCTGCTAAAGCTAGGCAGAAAGTGAAAGGGCTGTGCAGAACAAGTCTGGCAAACCCATAAAAGGTTAGAGGGTCAACACTGAGAGTTATAAGCTTAGAGTCCATTAGTGGATTATAACCATAAACACTCCAGGTCTCCTGCATCTCTCTTGGATTAAAGCGAGAGAGACAGAGTGAGAGAGATCGGCTGAGAGAATGAGAGTGCATGGAGAGTGATTGAATTGAGCAAATTCAAAGCTGAACACAGGACTCGGGGCACGTACGTGGAGAAATAAACGCTTGGCGACGACCTGAAGCAAAGTCGGAGCGGTGATTTGGTTTGTCATATTTAAGATATACACTTTATCACCTGACTACGATACTGAACTGTGCGAGGTAAGTTCAGTGAAACACGGTAATCTGTCTGCAGATTTTTTATGTGTGCATAGTGTTGATGTCAGCGCCTGCTATATAAAAGATACAGATTCACTTTAACTGCTAAGGAACCCTTTATCAGTGATCAGTTATGTGGTAGCTTTGAAGATGAAGTGAAAGGATGAGCAGCTAGCTGTCATTTCATTTCATATTTAGTGGGTTTTATTTTATTTTATATTCTGGATTAACAACAGACCAAATGTGTGCTTTTCTATTGTGTATTTATGGTTTCTATCTGTTTGACAATACATAACCTCTGCCATGACCGTCGTCATTGTTGTGTAACTTTCATTTTGTTATGCCCTAAATTGTCTGTGGGTGTGTGTGTGTGTGTGTGCGTGCTTGTGTGTGTGTTTAGGAAGTATGAACGTGGACATCGAGGGGATAATCCAGTGCATCAAGCAGGGAGATGAGAATGGTGTTCAGATAAGGCTGCAGGAGTTCAACAAAGAGGTGACGCGACACAGAAGCTTGTACATTTCTCACATGTTCTAATGCTGCTCATGACATTGGTTGTGTGTGTGTGTCATTGTTTCTCTTCCTGTAGTATGCCCAGTGCTTCTTCTTTGACACAGACGAGAGGGAAAGACGGAGAGTAAGTCTGTTTATGTTGCTGCACCAGAAGGAAAGTTTACAGGCATAAACCCACGTCCTCCCGGTGCTCCTTATAACGTCACCTTATTCCTTCTCACGCCACACCTCCGACTCATCCGCCCCTCCCCGCCCCTACGCACTCCAGAGTCTATGATTAGTAATTCTGCTGTATCAGTTGTCTCTGATCCTCTCTCCTTACCTGCTCAGGCAGATTGAATCCAGGCAGAGTGACCAAATAATTGTCTGGGTTAGAAAAAACTTCTAATTACCTTCAAATTAATAAATATGTTATGATATCCTTCACTGTCCCCTGTTAATTGATTGTCATTCCCAGCAAAGATAACCCTTCTTTTGGGTTAGGAATGACCTCATCCCATCAGTAAATTGCTCCTAAGCTTTGTAAATAGGTTTTTAGGGAAAATGCCATACTGTGAACTTGTAGAAGGACTTCTAACAGCACTATTTCCTCTCTCTTCTGCTACATTTACTGTCTAATGGATGACCATCTCTTAAGCAAAGGCGACTAGAAGAGGTAGGGTTTTGCCACAGTTTGGAAGTAATTAAGCACTGCACATGAAAAGTACCGTAAAGAAATCCAGTAATCCTGGTTGCACTGTTTTACTAGTTCAGGAAGAATAAAGTGAGGGACTACACTGATTCTGACTCTGACTTGGATGAGTACGACCTGGAGGATCGAGGACTCATCCTCAGACAGGTGATCTGATGCTGTCACTCTCTGCTTGCCCAGATGTGATATTCTTAGTCCTTGTAAAAGTTATTATTATGATAAATTCCTGCAAACATGTTTCTGCTCCTGTTCTCAGAATTTAGGTGTTGTCCTTGTGAGGTTCATAAGGACGGAAGTCAAATGTCACCTGTTGAGAGTATGCCTACGCACCCTGAGGATCCTGTCCCGGGACCAAAAAGTCTTGGGGCCTTTGGTGACCGACAGCGCTCTCCTGACTCTGGCCAAACTAGCCGGGCTGACCACAAGTGACATCAGTGACGAAGTCAGCGACCCCGACTCTGATTTCTACGATAACATCATTTCCTCTCTCACCGAAACCAAAGTGCTGCAGGGTCACACTAATGAGGATGAAGCTGAAGCTGAAGCTGAAGCTGAAACTAACGACCAAAACGACGAGCCGCCGGCCTTCGACGAGGATGCCAAAAGTGACATCAGCATCACCAACAGTGGCGATTTGGACAGCATCAGCTGGTTTGGGAGCCACAGGACGAGCATCAACGAACTGCACAGAGGTGGGACGCATCACAGGGTCCTGGAGCGAGGGAGGAGGGACCGCAGGGAGAGCAAGATGGATGTGGAGGAAGAGGTGGAGGAGGTGGAGTCCGGAGAGGAGGCAAAGAGAAAAGAGGCCATGAAGGTGTTGTGTAACGTGGTGTACAACAGCGCCTGGGCACAGGAAAGGTTCAGTGCTCTCAGGTAGGCTCGACACGCGCACACAATCGCATCAGTTCCCATAAACTGTGTAATTTTCAGCAGCTTATAATAATCGCAAAGCACCTAAAAACCATATATTCACTTGTTTATACCTGTGAAAGCAACAACTCCCATGCCTGGTAAAGGTTATTATGACAAATAGAAGGACAGGGGACTGAAACAGTTGCATTTGGCTTCATCTGGAAAGTTCACATCTATCTCCTTTGTTTCCATCAGGCTCATGTGTGGTCTCATAGAGCGCGTATCCTCCAGTGTCAGCTGGTCGAATCCCTCTAGTGCTCAGTTTTATGAACTGCGCTTCATGTTCCTGATGACTGCACTCCGGCCAGAGCTCAGCACCCAGCTTAAACAGGTCACACGATGTCATATAGTCCAAAGTTATTCCTGTTTTACTCCTCGTTACTGCCCTCACACTGATTATTCTCTTCCAGGAGGGAGGGGTTTCCATCCTCACAGCAGCCTTGGAGAGCTGCCTGGAGGTGCAGTGGAAGGACCAATATGAGTGCGTCTTGGACCCACAGGCACAGCCCATCTCTCTGGAAACCTCTCAGCGCGTCACAGAGATCCTCAAAATTCTCTTCAATATCACGCACAGCACCCACAAGCAGGACCCAAGTGAGGTGTGTGTGACGACCCTCGCATTTTTCAGAAGCTTTGCTTTCATGTTTACTTTTTACAGGAGTTTTAATACAATATATATGTTATTAGTCAAATATGCAATCATATAAAAGCTAAATGTGCTAAAGAACAGGACAGTTGAAGACGCATTAGATGCATCTGTGCCTTTAATCAGGATGATGCGGCTCTGTACCGACACCTGGTGGCGATCCTGCGCCTCTGTCTGATGAGGAAGTGTCTCCTGTCAGAAGACACAGATGAACTGCAGGGGTGAGCACAACGTGACAAAACCCAAGCTGTGAAAATATTCAAGCTTGATAATCTCATAATTTACTATCGTGCAATTATAACACATACTGTGCAGTTATAATTGGTTTAAACGATGGACTGTAAAATGAGATATAAAGCTTCAGAAATTCTTTAGGGTTGCAAAATCACTTTCATGCAGAAGCACTATTTTGAATAACATTTGAAGCAACAAGGATGAGTCTATAATTATGAGTTTAATAACACGCAGCCACCTCTTGCTTGCTTATTTGAGACTTCCAGATAGATTGAATGTTCAGCTGCAGGTCTGATTAAAATCCCAAGTATAAATAGAAATCAATGCATTTTTATTAGATCTAGATGTTCTTATAAAAAGAAAATTTTGAGATATAATTCCAATAATAGTGTATTTTGAGTAGCATTTGTTATCATTTTGGATGAAACAGCGTATAATCCATCCAGCCAAACAACACCAAATGTTTAAAGGGGGATCTGCTCTGATCATTTTCAGCTCCTTTTTATTTTCAGGCTCTATTGGAGTAGCTTTGCATGGTTCACTGTTCAAAATAACCCTTATTTATCACAGGGATTACTTGCACATACACTGACCTCCAGTCTAACAGTATATGTCTAAAAAATCAAGGAAAAGCAGAGCAGGGAATAGGTTTTCCCCGCTCTCTTCTATCAACACTCACTCCTTTGCCGTGACCTTCTCTCACTCCCGCAGTCACACAGTGAACCTGTTGTCAGCGCTTCCTCTGCAGTGTCTCGATGTGTTGCTGACGGTGCCCCTGGAGCCAGATTCAGAGCAGTGCGAGGGGGTCAACATGGACTGCGTCCACACCCTGCTGATGTTCATGGAGAGACGCCTGGAGGCGGTGAGGGAGTAGAAAAGAGTTCTGTTTGTAGAAGTCTTTTCTGATCCATTTGTGTGTTTGTGAAGGGGTTTTTTTCTTAGTGATTTGTTCTTAAAGTTTATATTTTGCAGCGTGAAAAAGAGAGCAGCTGGTATTACGGAAATAACGGAGAGGATTTGTTTTATGTGCTTTTCAGGGAGATAAGATCAAAGAGAAGCTGACACCAATCCTCAATCTGCTGACGGAGAGCTGCAGGGCTCACAGAGAAACACGGCACTACATCAGAAAATATGTAATATATACGACACCTCAGAGATAGCTCCTGTGTTTCGCTTTTTGATGTTTTGATGCCAAAATACTAGAAGCACGTTTAATGTCCAGCATGCTTTTGATCATTTGCATGTAACCAACCAACACCTGACCTGTGCAGGCCTGGACTCTATAAGACTGAAGACTATAAGACTACTCACTTGTAGTATGCATAGTACTGTGCAAAGGTCTGGAGACACCCCTCATTTCTATATATATGTATTGCTGGAAAAAATAGAAATACAGTATAACCACTTTTATTCTTCAACACAGCCTGAACTGTCTTAGGTAGCTTTCTTGTAATTTCTTCAAGTAGTATTCAGGGTTAGTTCCCTAAAAAAAGTTCTTCTTTGGATGTTGGCTGTCTTTTGTTTTGTTTTCTGTAAAATGATACGATACTGCCTCAGTAACATTGAGGTCCAGGCTCTGGGAAGGCCAATCCATGCACTGGCAGTGTGTTTGGGATCGTTGTCATGCTGAAAATGAAGCTATTGCCAATCAGATGTTTTCCAGATTGCATTGTATGGTGAATGAAAATCTGATGGCACTTGCCTGATTTATAATTTCGTCACTTTTGACAGGATCCCCCAACACCACTGACTGAAAAGCAACCCCAAACCATGAACTGGCCTCCCAGTTTTAAAGATGCATGTTAACACTTACTGTTGTACATCTCTCCTGACCTCCTCGTACATACTGAGGACAATTTGAAGCAGACAAGTTTACAACTTCCTCTTCTGTCCTCCATTTGTCCAGTTTTCCTTGAATGCACACCATGCTGAGATGTGTCACGTTTTTGGATAATAGTCTTTGAGAATTCCCATGTTGGTGCAAAATACTATTTTATGCCTGCCCAGCTGTGTTACCTTTGGAATTTTTATAGACACAAAGGAAAGTAGCACAAATTGTATGTTTTGGTGACAGGTTGTTAAAGATCCAGTTGAAACTGGTTCATCCTATGAGTTAGATCCCTCTTTATGCTTGAGTAATTCATAGTTCAGTGTTAAGTGGTTTAATGAACACAATACATATTTCTCTGAAAATGGTCAAGTACAAGGACTGAGCTGAAAATGAGTGAAAAAGCAGCCAATGTTTAAAGAAAAATGAAAAAATAAAAATAAGCGGTTGCTGAAGACTTTAGCACAAAGACAGCAGATCCTTTAATTCTGGGAAGATGTGAGTTGGCAGACTTGTCCTCATCCCTAAACACCCTTCTCCTCCCTCCAACACGCTGACTATGAGAAAGGATTTTTCTTTATATATTTGATTTGTCTCAGACTTTGAAATCCATCATTGTTTTTAGGTTAACGGCACATTTTCGTTTCATTTGCAAGCATCAAAATGGTCTTGCTCATATTTATTTAAAAAAAAGAAAGAAACAAAACACATTAAAGAAAATTAAAGCTATAATGTGTCGCCCTCATTAGATCCTGCCTCCTCTGAGAGACGTATCACAGAGGCCAGAGGAAGGCACCACAGTGAAGAGCCGTCTGATTCGTCTTATGACTCATCTGGACACAGACCTCAAACATTGTGCCGCTGACCTCATCTTTGTCCTCTGCAAGGAAAATGGTAACAAGAAGCACTATGTGGATTAATAGGGTGAAGTTACAGTCTGGTGATAAAAATAGAAAAATGCATATTGAAATCAGATGGTATTTAAACAAAGGGCGTCATTAGTTTTTATTGTGCTTTAAAAAAAACTCTTATTACCTTTTAAATATTTGTGTTTATGTATTTATTATTATTTTATGCAGTCTTGATAGTCATGTTTTCAGTGATTATATACATTATTTTAAATTTAATCTGTGAATGCAGTGGTGTTGAAATGTTTTTGTAGCTCTTTTTGCATTTTGCATTTTCTTTCGTGCCTTATTGAGAACACCAACGGTTCTTTTCCCAGTGAGGCGTTTTGTGAAGTATACGGGTTACGGTAACGCAGCAGGTCTGCTGGCCACCAGGGGGCTCCTGGGAGGTCAGGGGCCCAGGACCTCTGATACCCAGTACTCCAGCGACTCTGATTCAGACACCGAGGAGTACCGGCAGGTCAGAGACCGCATCAACCCGGTGACGGGGCGGGTGGAGGCAGTGCAGCCAGACCCTATGGAGGGCATGACAGAGGAGGAGAAGGAGGAGGAGGCCAAGAGGCTGATCATGCTCTTCAACAAGCTGTCCAGGTAAGCAAAACGTCAGAAAGCTACAAACATGAGAGATACACAAAAGTCTCAGATGCTTCTAATGAATACAGTAAACGTCAACTGATTCCCACCACACCACAGCAAAAGTTTACAGATTTAATTTATTAAGGTACAAATACAGAGTTGCAATAAAAGTGTTGAGTAGACTGTACATGTGTATATAACCAAAAGCTAATTCCAGCACTTCCTCTGCAGTGTCTCAATGTGTTGCTGCAGAGGAAGTTCTTTGATGAGCATTAATGGGTCAAGTAATCATTAAAATTGTACACTGGTAAGAAACAGTAAGGTCTGTAAAACTCAAGTGTTCCTCTTGTTCTTGCATAATACAGCAGATTGATGGTGAATTAAACAGTTAGGCTGTTAAAGCTCACATAGGTACCATAAACTTAAAAGACTACCACCAGACTTCAGTGCATATGTACTGGGATGAGAACCAGGTTACTGCTGGTGATCAAATCGCATGCATCTCGTGTATTTTACAGAGACAACATCATCCAGCCGATGGGAGTGGATGAAGAGGGGAAGCTCGTCCCAATGTCAGGACTGAAGGAAAATCCTCTCTCTGAGGAGGCGAGGTCTGAGTCAGAGAATGACGGAGAAACAGAGGAAGGAGACAAGGACTGATT
This sequence comes from Oreochromis aureus, assembly GCF_013358895.1. Classification (NCBI taxonomy): domain Eukaryota; kingdom Metazoa; phylum Chordata; class Actinopteri; order Cichliformes; family Cichlidae; genus Oreochromis; species Oreochromis aureus. The sequence continues at coordinate 18,399,226 of NC_052949.1, forward strand.
TCTGTTCATCAGTTTGTTCAGTTTATCGATATTACTTTGTAAACATTTCACTTGTACAGGTCATCAGTGGAAAAGATGTGTTGTGTCTGTGTGGATGGTGTGAAAAGACAGAGGGATGTAGTTCTCGACCAAACAGAGTCATACTGAGAGAGAATAAATTCAAGAAAGGATATTTAAAAAAAAAAAAAACTAGACAAAAAAAACAAAGGTAATTTCACACTTCTTCTTCTTTTGACTCAGACTGGCAACATAGAGCAGCAATACAGTCACATGTGAGATCACAATGGTGAAAAGGCCATTTTGATCATGTAGTAGATTCAGCAGAAGAATACTACCCATTAATGTTTCAATAAAGTTTTCAATTCGATTAATCTGCGGTATCGAACAGTGTGATTATCTGCACAGCACGCTGATGTGTCGTAGCACATGACATCTGCTGAGGTGTATGTTCCTCATATTAAGCTAAAAATGTCAAAAAAGCTCCAGATGCTCTGGCCACATCTGCACTGCTAAAATCAGCTTGTATATTTATTTTTAACTGTGGCTCTGTTGTATTCAAGGCACTAATGCCATTTTCACTTTGTTGTATTACACTTTAGCAGGGGGTTTGTTACCAGGTTGCACTTGTTCGCCTCTTAACACATTAATTTCACGGCATTTGCCCGATTATTATAACAAATAAGTTCATGAGCAGGAAGACTAGCAGCTTATGGGTGGTGTTTCACTTTGACTGCCATTAAGACTCAGTTTAGAAGAGGAAAAGTGAAGCTTAAAAAGAGGAGGAGGGCACAAAATGTTAAATGAGTGAAAGTCATGTCTCTTGTCACCCTGATCATGTCCCTGTGACTTGTTTTAAAATCCTAAGATAGAAATCAGTGCACTCTTATTCTCCATACAGTATAAGTTAGACCATTTGATCCCGGGTGAAGTACAAGCCAACACAGCACCAGTGTCATTATTAAACATTATTCACAAACATAACTGAGATGTTTTAAGACGCCAAGATTAAAAATCTCAAATTAGTAAAACAGCCACCGCTTCCAAATATTCAGTACTCCATCATCTCCTCCAGGGACATCTGCAGCTCCACAGACTTCAGGGAGGAGGCGCCGTTTTCAACAGCCATGTTCTTGAGTAACTCCATCGAAGACAGGCACACCTGAGCGGAGAAAATAAATAAGGAGCGGGAGTCAAGCGCGAGTGCAAAGGCGACGCGTTTGAGCTCGACGGTAGCCGTGAAATCAGAGAAAGGTCGAGCAATGAGACGCGTCAAGCTGGTTTCTTTGACAAACTTTTTGTATAAAGCTTTTGATTTCTCAGTGTGCCGTCCTGTGTGGAGGCTGAGGAGCAGGAGGGAAAAAAAAAACCTTTTACACCTGAAGGATCAGCTGTCAGCGCCCGTATTCAGGCTTTGTTCCCTTTGTGCTGTTAATCAATACTGAGGCAAAATTGCCTCTTCAAAAGTGCTGCTGAGTACGGCTCCCTCCTCGTGCGAGGGCAATTTTAGAGGTTGATCACTCATGAAATTTAATACAAGTTTGTGCAGCAGAAAGGGGGAAAAAATCTCTGCCTATTTGAAATACTGCTTAGAGGTCTGTGAGAGCACAGCACTGTATGCATGTTTTAAATATTTTCAAAAAGTTTCCTCACCTCCACTGTGATGAGTTTTTTCTCCCAAGGCCTGCATTGTGGGTCAGGCCACTTTTCCCCAATACAGAAGAACAAGGAGCAGGGAGCGCACTCTTTAGCGTTCCCCTCAATGAAGCCCAATATTCCTAAGCAGACAGGAGACAATACATAAAAAAAACTGTACCCAAAGCCACCAAATTCACAAAAGCGCCAAAATAATTCTGCTAACCTACCTCGCACAAAGTCCGTGAACTTGTAAAGAGGCTGAGGATACAGTTTAGAAATCTCTTGGGGCTGTCTGCTCTGGTCAAATTTGCAGAAGCTCCAGAAAGCTTTGCTTTCCCCCCGTCGCTGGCTGTAGACCACTTGGCCCGACACGCCAACTTCCAAGCCATCACCCAGCATGTCCAGAATCCGCTGGGTGAGGCTGGCTTGATTTTGATCCACCATGGCTACGGGACTTGGCAGGGAGACTATAGTGAGGCCTGAATCATGATCCAAAACTGTCCCATTGAGATCAGTCCTGATGTGAATACAAGCATTTTTATTTTTCAGTTATCGGAGAAGATTTTTGAGTTTAAAACAGTCGCATTTGCTAAAGGATGTTTTGTATTTTTTTAATCAAAGATATCAGCAATGAGAAATCCTGCAATATATAAACTATAATTAGTTATAAGTTAAACAGATCACATGTTATATTCAGTATTGCTGTTTTCACTGCAGTTGTTGCACTGATGCTAAGTTGAAACACAGCAGTATGGTTACAGAAGTAAACAGCATAACGACAATAAAGAGTGTTGAATCTTGAACTTTGAAGGCAAAAATGGCATACTGTGAATTTAGAGATTACATTTTCAGTCCTTATTCTAAGCTCTGTTCCCTCAAAATACTTTGCCTGGTGAAGGGGAACTTGGCTGAATAAATAAATCATTAAATTTAAAACAAATTTACTGAGCTTTAGAGGTGGGAGGATTTCTTTTCTTCTTTTTTTTTTAAAGGAAAGCCAAGGTGGTACTCATGCCTTCATGCTAATGTAAACTCCTGATCTCAGATAGAAAAAAGGGTAGCATCTCCCTCAGTTTATCCCTCTAGGAACGAGAATAAGGAAGCACGATTTACAGTATATTTGAACTGGAACTGCTGAGCATCTGTCGCATTCATTTTGATGTTACCTGTAGACCAAGCGCACTCCAGCCTCATTCTCAACCATCTGCTCCAAAACCTTCACCCCTCTGTAGTACACAGATATCTTGAATTGCGTCCCTGTGGATTCAGAGACAGGGGCTGTGTGTGAGGAAAGGTGCTTACAGTTCCACTCTGTCCCTGCTATTCACATTGTCAGGGCGCTTTGTATTTAAGTCCCTGTTAAACATGTTCCATTTGAATACTGTGTGTGCTGGATGTCATTTCAGTGTGTCTGTGTAAAAATCCCCATTTGTCTGATACAGCAGCATCCCACCCCCACCCACTCGCCCACCCCCTTCTCCAACTTACTGAAATTATCTCCATCTCTGGTCTTTTGCATTGTCTGTAGGAACTGTGCCGCCAACTGCTCATCATAGGCCCCTCCCTCAGCTCCCCCAATTGGATGTGCTGGTTGCTCAGGCAACCCAGCTTCAGTAACTGCACCCTCATACATTACTGGATACTGCTGTTGCCCAGGCAACGGGTGTCCACCAATCGCAACCTGATTCTGCAGCTGTTGTTGCTCGGGAGGAGGCTCAAAGCCTGCGGTGCCCTCTGTGGAAAAGTTGGAGAAACTGAACCAGCTTGTAGAAAAGTACCTCGGATACTCTTTGTTTTCTGCTCTGACTGCAGCAGCGAGGAGGAAAATGATAAGCAGAGCTGATAAGCCTACCTGCTTCAGGGCCGATGTTCATTCCTCTGAGACACTCCTGGAGAATATCCGGGCTGGCAGCAGATTCTGCTGGCAGATATGGACCAGTTCAGACACATTCAGATGGCGATTGTCGCTAATAAGCGGCAGACTAATGTTCCCCTTCTAAATCCAATGAAAAAGGCGATTGCTCTCACCCGAAAACACAGCGTCTTCTGGAAGGAGGAGACATCCTTCTAAATAGTGGACGCCCTGGGACTGGGATAACACCAATACACATCTTATACACTTACATCAATACCCAGCATTTCAGTAATACCTCTTTTTTGTTACCATTTGTCCTATTACAGGTAAAACAATCCAACAGAGCAGTCTCACCTCTTGAATGGAAATGCCCAGACCTGCAAGCAAATCAGCCCCATCTTGTTCCTGGGATCCAGCACACGAGTTAGCTTCAGGAGTGAAAACAAGCATTTATTTTATTTTCTGAGAAACATGTCAGTTAGAGATACAGAGACACGAGTGTATGCAAAATGTGCTGCATGGACAGACAGGAACTGAGCATGCGGTGCACAACTGCATTATCAGATTTAAATTGGAAATGCAATATGAAATTGATTGATTGCAGTTATAAAATAAGTATAAAGCATAACATCTTGCTGATCTTTTTTTTTTTCCTGTGCATTTTGAGTGCCAAAACAGCAGAGTTTGCTTGAAATAAGCAAACAATTTCTTTTGAATTTGCTTTCTATCCACTGTAACTAAGATCCAAATGGTCAGCAGGTCCTCACCTTTTGACGCTGACTCGTCCGGCCACTGAAAGACTTTATGGGGGTTAGCAGCGTCATTCTTCTTGTCATCCAGCATTTTGAAGCCTTTAGCTCGTAGGGCGCTGCGGAAGTTCCTCTTCCAGACTGAGGGGTCTCCATTAGCCCGGCCACTGCCGCTCACCTCCGCCCAGGCCTGCGAAGCAAAACCAGGATGAACGCCGGAAGAAACTGCTAATATGAACAGGCTAAAGACTAACAAAGAACGGATTAGTGGACAAAGAATGAGATAAGCACAAGATGGACGGATAGCTGATATCAAATTCATGCTCATGACTGGTTTCTATTAGATTGTCATGTCATGTCAGACCCTGATGGTTACCTTAAAGATGAGAATGTCAGTGTCAGAGGAGTCCTGTCTCAAAGCGTGTTTCCACGGGATGCAGAACTTTGTTTGCTCTGGGTTTGTCCACTGGACACCAGGATATTTGTTGCTGTTAATTTGTTCCCGCAGCCACGGGATGAGCAGCGGTTTCGAATGAGCCATTTCTACAATAAGACAAAATACAACATGAGCTCTGTCATCACAGCCTGATGTACCACTTACTGATCCTGTACTCTTTTGCTATCATATGAACAATCACTGTATAGTAACTTGGATGTGATGTAGGCTATTCCTTCATTCAGGCAGTTCATTAAAATAGCTTGTCTGTACTGGAGGTTAGATCTATATAATTATTTACATACAGACAAATTTAGTAGCTCACCAGTCATAAAAAGAAGAAAACAAAAAAAAAAAATAGAAATCTCTCAAAAACTTTGACTCATATTTATTCAGTAAACAACAAACTGAATTCACGTTTTTATATCCAAATTTTAATCGGCACACTGGTCATCTCTGAAAGTCAGGAATTAATAAAGCATAAAAAACACTCAAACTCATTTTGTTGTTCAGGAATGAAAATAAATAACTGTAATTTTGCATCTTAATCCAAAAATAATCATTTACCTTCCTACTTTTTCTGCTTTTTTTTGTAAAACAGTACATTTTAAAAATCACACATAACAACAATACTTATATTTTTACACTAAAAATATGATTTTGATTAAAGAGCGCAGACTGGTTGATTAAATTTACAGAAATATAAAAAAATACATATTTTTGTAATTACCAGTACTTTGGCATAAACCTTACATTGAGTAGTGCTCTAACAAAATTGTCAAGAACAGTATATTCATATTTATTTATAATTAATTTTCTTTTTTAGATTATGCATTCATTTGAACTATAATTCCATGCTTGCCTGCAGATGGTGCTATTTAGTCTCAAACCTCATGCAGCAACAGCAAAAAAGTAATCTATAACTGACACTATTATATTAGCATGAGTGAGTTAACAGAAAAAAGGGCCCAATTTAAATGAAGGTTTCAATTAGACGATCAAATATGCATTAGACTGTCAAAGGTTTAAGAAGAAGAAAAAATGCCTGAGCATGAACATCCGGATGTCAGGAAAGCTGTCGTGCAGCTGGGACGATAACAGGTTTTTATTGCCAATTCTGAGTTGCATGAAAGAGGAAGCGGGCACATAGACAACAGCTGTTCAGCAACAGTAGAAACGGTGTAATTATAAAAATTAATTAACTAATTAACGACATTACTTACGATAATATAAAATAGTATTAAAGTGTAATAATACTAAATACTAAGTGTTTATAATGTATTAAAGTGTAATTTAATATATGAAAGTATTTATATAATCCTAAAAATCTTCCACACAGCATTTATTTTCATTATTTCAGGTCATATTTTAATAATAACAGTTATTTAGGCTAGTCTTGTTGTTTAACTGTGGTCAAAGTAGAGCATAAGCGGTCCTTACAGCTCCCTGAACCAAACATACTCAAGTGCAAACACTCCAGGATCGGAAACGAGTACAGTCTTTGAACAATGCTGTAGTTATAGTAGTAACCTTTGTATTAATCCCACTCTGGGACAGCGGTGCCAGCGCTAACAACAAAAACTCTCCCACCTTCAGTGATGACGTTTCAGTCGGTGCAGGTGAGCGTTGACTTCAGAGCGTTAAAGTCAGAGCGTTTCCTGGGTGCAGAAATCAGTACAGTGACGGCTGTACGGTAGCTGTGTGTCGCGTCGCTTCAAGCTGTGCTCCAAACTGTCACATACCGTCCCCGCTGCAGATCCTTTACACACTGCCCTGAGTGCGGCTGCTTTCCGGCTAACAAGGCTTTCTCGGGAAACTCCGAGTTCACGGTTTCGTTTTCCAGATGTGACGTCACGACGGGTTCATACCAGCTGGTCCCGCTAGGAGGGGTTACACACACACACACACACACATTGGCATAATGCACATCTAATCCCTCTGAGGTAAACAATTAAGACAAATGGAAATACCCTGCTTTGAAAATTAGTACTTTGAAAGTACATCGGTTGGTACCAAATTCGAAAAACGTATACCTGGGTGAACTGCAATACAGAAACTTCAGTCCTTTTTTGATTTAATGTGTCAAAACAGCCAAGTAGGACTAGAAGTTGAGCACATTTTTGTGTAAACTGGGACTTTCATTTTAAACTTAAGAGCCACCCAAACAGACCTTCCTCTTAAGGTCTCAATAAGTTGAAATGTCCCTGCTAATATGGATGGACACACATGCACAGCCATATGTATGTGTGTGCATATATAGGGAAATGAAACCATTTGTTCTTTGCAGCTTTTATTTGTTTCTCAAATACAGGAGAGTTAATGTACAGAAGGACAAAGAATTTCATCAAGAACTGTACAGTATTTACACATCTTTTTTTTCCTTTTTTATGGAAAATTAGATTGTTTTCAAAATAAGTCATAGTATGCACAAACATCAAAATGATAAAAATGAAATGCCTATCTCATGTTTAAATATTCCTCGTTTATACTCCTCCTTCCCGCGTGGGAGATGGACAGTTTACTTCTTTTTCTTTGCACCTGCATGAATGATGATTGAACTGAAGCACAACAATGTAAAGAGTCAAATAGATTTTTGCCAGTCTCCTTTTTTTCCCTTCCGTGTTTTTTTTGTTTTTTTTTCCTTTTGCTGTTATTTTACACCCACTGTATTTGATACATGTCTGTCTCAACGTCTGGTCTTTTTGGATAGAGGGGAAGACGACTTGGATATGTGGGTTATGATTGTATACTGAACCTGTGGAAAACAACTCTTTAAAAAAAAAAAAAAAAAAGCAATTAAGGGCAGCAAACCAGCACTTGTGAGAGCTTAAGTTAAAAACCTCCTCATATAAATAATAAAAATGTGTTTATATATTATCACACAGCTGACTGGTGCTGCCCTTCACATAGCACAGAATGAGAGATAGCGATAGAGAGAGAGCATTTATTAACACATTTCAGGTTTCTATCTGCCGACGAGTGAGTCCCCGATCACGCTGCTTGCTGCGCACGCGGTTTTTAAAAAGCATCCTCGCCCTCCTCTAATCTTTTCAAAAGCCAACAGCTGATGTTAGTCTTTTCAAAAAATAATTTATGTAAAAACTAAGCGGTAATAGTTTCTCTTTGAGCTATTGTCTTTATGACACACAGTTAACAGGATGTCAGTGGCTCCCACGTTGACTTGGCGATCCTCCTCTTCGTCCTTCCACCTTGCCTCGCTCCCTTTTTTTTCGTAAAACAATCAGTTTCCTCTTGACCCTTCGGTGCCCCGTGACCACGAGTGGGGGTCCCCTTCTCACAAAGTAAGACGTTTCTTTAGTCATTGATCAACAACAAGAAAACAAAAAACAAACAAATAAAAAAAACAAAAAACAGGCCAGTGTCCAAGGTCACGTCAACAGACCCTCTCGTGTTCATCAAGGGCCTTAGAGATTTGAAGAGGGGAGGGGGAGGGGGCTGTACAGTAGGATCCATCTCTTTCCTTTTTCTGTATTTTCTTTTTGTTTCAAATACTCTTACTTTAATTCACTGTCTGTGTCTTTATGTGGCTGAATCAGGCTTTGGTGCTGAGCGTGAGCAGCTCGATGAAGGAGCTGAAGAGGCTGTCCAGCCAGTTCTGGTTGGCCATGCACTGCTGCACCACTTCCTCTTGGCCTGGGTCCTCAGCTGCCTGCTCAATGGTGTTGGTCTGGGAGAATGGGATGGAAGGAGAGACAATTGTAACCAAACCAAACACACGGCAGTAGAAGCTTCAAAATGAGCAGAAACGACATGGTTTCTTACCTCTTTCTTGCACTGTAAGAAGGTGTGGTATTTATAATGATGCAGGGAGTGGTAGAGACTGTAGATCCGATAAGACTCGGCTGACAATTTAAGGTCCTATTAAAAAGAACTCGGATTATTGCTGGGGTCAATTTTATTTATTTAAGGAAAAAAAAAAAGTAAAGTAAAATTAAGTGTTGCTGTTCTGGGTTTGGAAACTTACAACAGGTGTTTGTGTCCACCTACCACCCTTTACAGTAATGATTAATTCTGTCAGTGCAGTGATTTCAGTGTCTATTGTGGTTCAAGGCTTTTTTGTGATTGGCAAAATTTACAGTCACACAAAATTTCACAGAACTGTGCACAGATGTACTGCTATATGCTGGGATTTCTAACTATTCATAACGTTTAGCAAACACAAACTAATGCATACCTGTGGTTTAGGCAGGGTCTTCTTGACTCTGTTGAGGGTCTTGCGGTTGTAAGCATCGCCGCTTAGCCGGACCCTCACCACTCCTGAATCCAGGGGGTCCACAATGATCTGGGGGTAAGCATGCAGGACCTCCTGTAGAGAGAGGGGCAGTGAGGAACAGCCACAAATCAGTCACACAAAAAACACCAGTGTCCTCGAGTTTGAGGATCATGAAATAAATGAACTAAACCAATTTCATTTACCTGCAGGCATCCTGTTACAGGGTCTACCAAGGTTATTAGTTGGCTAAAATTAAACTCAAAACTAAAACTGGATGAAAAACCATTGTAGTCAACTAAAACAAAAATACTATATTTTTAAAATAAAAATTAAACTAAAATATTATTAAGAAAATATCCTTAGTGTCAGTAATCTGTTAGTCTAGTGCTTTGCATATGCCCTCCATACAATTAAAAATACTAGGAGTAACACTTAAACTAATAAAAGCTCAACTAAAACAAAAACATTTTCAAATAAAAACCTAACTAAACCAAGAAAATACTGAAATACTGATGTCTACAGATATGAATTGGTTAAAAATATAATACTTTTTATGCAGATTTAACAGCTTTTAAGCTCAAACAAGTAAACAACATCATGTCAAGTCAAGCATGAGATCCATCCACCAGTTTTAACCACCAGGGGTAATTGTTACCCTTAAGGCATCCGTCATTAAATTTGCATCCTCTCATTTCCATAAACGAAACAGGTTTTTTTCCTCATTAGAATCTTCTTGTTATGACAAACTAATGTTTTGGTGTGTTGTGGCAACCTTCTGCAATCTGAGTCTCGGGTGAACAAAAGTAGCACAGGGAGCAGAAATGGCATTATCGTAAGCTGGAGGTGACTAACATGATATAAGAGCCATCCAGAAGAAAATGAAATACCTCTTAAGACACTTTGACTTTGTGTAAAGTGTAAATAGGTTTCTTCCAACACAAACATCAGTGTATTTTACAGACGGTAAAACAGAGTAGTGTAAAATACTTTTATTACCTTCTATTATGTGAGCCAGAGGGACAGAAAAATAAGCAGCACATTCACAGAAGATTACCTGGTGTTGAGAGCTCATGCTGACTCTCCTCAACAACCTCCTCTTCTGTTCGCTAAGGATGCTGTCAATCTTCCTCATCGGAGGGAGGTAGAGCTCATCTGATGGCCAATCAAGGTAAAAGATGTTTCATTAGTCATCATTCATGTAGCTGCCAATCATTTTAATGCCAGCAGCCAACTGAAAGCAGGTCTCTCTGGCTGCTGTACTTCATGCACTCCCAGGGCTTCCCCCCCTAACCTGTCACAACTGGTTTATCTGAACTGCTCATAAACTCATAACGTGTGGGCTGTTTGTCCAGCCGGAGGCTTCAACCTAAAACCTGGCAGCTGATACTTGACAGAAACGGTGATGTTTACTCAACCTGCCCAAACTTTCTGCTTATGAAAATGCCTACATCCAGTTGTTTCAATGCAGATATTTAAGCTAGAGAAAAGTGAGCTACCAGACCAGTTAGAGCAGAGATTCTCACTTAATAATTGCATCTGATAATTATTTCTTTATTTTTCAGTTAACATAAAACTGGTAATTATGTTGAGGAGGATGTGTGTGCGGTTCTCACCGTCTGTATCCTCCAGGGCTTGGATCATGTCAGGGTCCAGGGCTGTGCTCACCAGCATCTCCACGTAACTCCTGAACATCTCCCTCATGGCACGGTTGTTCACTCCACCTTTCACTGGCACTGTGGGTGAGAACCAGTTTTAAACAGAGCCTTCTACCATCACTCTAATTAAAATAAGAAAAAAAACCCCAAAACAAACACATCTACAGTGAAAGAATTGAAACAGGGTCTCACTTTCATTTTCGCTAGCTGCCTCGTCCGATGAGTCTGAGTCAGATGATGAAGGTACTTCCTTGAGCCACTTCTTCCTCTTCTTGGGCGGCGGCTCTGCCTTCACCTTGGCTGGCTTGGACTTGGGTGGTCGCTCGGCCTTTTCCTTCTCCTTCCTCTCCACCACTTTCCTGTCTTCCTTCGTCCTACCTCGCTCCGCCGCACGTTTCTCCACTTTCTCCTGCTGCGGCTGCACCCGCTTCTCCTTTTCCCTCTCTTTCTCGGTGTCCCGGTTTTTCTCCTTCTCCTCAGCTTTAGGCACAGCAGCTGAGAGCTCTTTCCTCTCTCGTGGTTCTTTAGTCGTCGTCGTGGTTGTTGTGGTCGCCGTTCTTGTTTTCTCCCTCTGTTCACGCTGGACTGGTGGAGCCACTCTCTCCTCTTTCTCCACTACTCTTGATGGCACCTGAGTGGCAGGAGGGGACGCCATTCTGGGGAGGGACTGACGTCTGTAGGATGAGGAAATCAATTTTATTTACTACAACACAGCATAACATTGAGGGGTTTTTACTCATCCTATCCTCAATTGTTAAAAAGTCCAGAAAACGGTGATGATTCAATCATCAACAACCAGCTTCTGTAGCTGCAGTTCCCTAATATGTGATATGATTGGAGGGTAGTCGCGTCATTGATCTACTGTAGTTTGTTTCAATTTATTATGGGCATGGGTTTCAGCATGAAGAACATTCTTACCTGAGAGCAGGTGTGGCTCTGCGCCACGGTCTCCTGGAGCACACTCTGACATAGTCCTTTTTGTTGACATTCTCCAGAAACTTGACATATATTCGCTGATAGCGCCTCTTAGCATCTCCAAAATATCCAAGATACTGAGCCAGAAAAGGAAGAAAGATTTTTAGTTTCATTAAATTTGATGATGATATAACAATACAGACAGGCGTAAAACTAACAGTATAGCATATATACTGCATTATTTTATGATATTATGGCTAGAACTGCAAAGGGCATATAAACCGACTTGTTAGCAGGTACATTAGCGAGGGCGTGGTGTGAACTCACATTGCTTGTGGCGCAGAACTGTCTCTGCCCATCTTTGATCTCTGGGCTGAACTTCTGCAGCAGGGCTTTCTGCACCCTCCAGATGGGTGGAGGCTCACGGCCAGTTTGCAGGGCCAGCTGTATCCAAACACACAACACAAAGTTACATATAGAAACCCTCTATTACAGCTTTTACAATCAGTTATTTTACTGTATTTAAAAGTGTACTGATGACTTTGTAGCCACATAAAGATTAATATATAGGTTCAAAAAAAAGAAAACAAATTCCTCTGATTCATTCAAATACCTTGAGTGTTCGAATGTCTTCCACACGCACCACAAACTCATCCCTTTCTCTAAAGATGCCCTCCCCTCCACTCTCACTCTCATCCTCCTCGCTCTCTCCAACAATGGCAGCATCTTCTTGCTTTTGGGCAAGATGCAGCGAGGTGATCTTAGGAGCTGGGGGCTCTTCTGGAGAGGCGGGGGACTCGGGAGATGGCATGGGAGACTCCTTCTGAGCTACAGAAGGAGAAGGAGGAGAGACTGGAGCTGGAGTAGGGGCTGAAGCAGGAGGAGGGGGAGGAGGAGGGGTGGCAGGCTGTGGGATAGTAGCCAGCGTGGGAGGTGCAGGTGGGGGGGAAGGCGATGTGGGGGCGACAGGGCTCGGAGGCTGGGAGTCCTCCTGCTGTTGTTGTTCTTCTGCTGGAGGCAGGGGTGAGGGGAGCGAGAGAGGAGGGAGGGGAGAGTGAGAAGGGGACGAGGATGAAGCAGGAGATGGGGGAACAGAGGGAGGTTCGGGAGTTGTGGGTTCTGGAGGAATCTCAGGGAGAGGAGCTGGAAGGAAGGTGGGACAAGAAATTCAATACCATTAATTCTTTTAACAAACACATTAAAGGAATTTCTAAACTAAATTTCTAAAAGGCAACTCCCACTCTTACCATCAAGCTTTGGTGCACCCAGGGTCTCCAGCTGTGGTTCCTCCGTCATATCACTCTCTTCATCGCCGCCGGTGCTTCTCTCCTCTTCATTCTCTTCCTCCTCCTCCTCCTCTTCTTCCTCCTTATTCTCATTCATGTCTACATCTTCTGGCTGAAGGACATCTGGTTCGTTGGATTGGGGCTGGGTGTGGGGGGTGTGCATGGCAGGCTGTGGGCTAAGCGTCGGGGGCTGCATTACGGGTGTAAGAGGGGCTTGACTTGGTTGATTTTGAGACTGGGGAGGCGGAGGAGGTAGCGGGGGCTGGATGTTCGATGTCAGCTGAGGAGTGTCATACAGAGCAGAAATGGCTGAGGAGATGCTCTTCTGGAGGTCCTGGTTTTTTCCCACCGAGTCCTCCTCATCGGAGGAGAAAGAAGGCAAAGTCTCCAGATTCCTCTTTAGCTCATCCTCTAAACGCTTGGGGCTGGGGCAGTTGCCCAAAGCCAGACCTCCATTCCCTTCACCATCCCCAAATGGGGGCGGTGGTGGTGGTGGAGGTGGTGCGGGAGACAGTGAGCGTAGTCCTCCTGATTTACAGGGTGAAGTTTCACCATTGTCAGGTTCCATTCCCGGTGAGATGTCCAAGCCTGGATGTCTCTTTCCCGTTTTCAGGAAATCCAGGAATGAAGCAACAAAACCAGCCTTGGACTCAGAGTCCTTCTCATCCCCCTAAAAGAAAAACAAAAAGAGAACCTCTAATTCAGATCAAATACAAAAAGTATCGAGCCACAAAGTCAAATTGTGTTCATTTAAATTCAGCCTGAGAAATTTTCAACATTTTCTGCTTCACACAGCGAAGATGAAATCCTGTAGCTGTTACCCTTTCCTCCAGCCCCTCGTCATCCACTCCTTCACCCATCATCTGGCTTTTCTGTTTGATCTTGTCCTGACTTCTGGTGCTTTCAGTGCTGCAGGGGGGTCCAGGACTTAAACCGAGTGAGGGAGCAGAGCCAACTGAGCCGTCTGACAAAGCAGGGTCCGTGCCAGACAAAGAATCTGTCCTCAGCAAAGCATCAGAGGAGGACAGAGTACCAATGGGTAACTTGATCTGAAAATAAAAAGAATAAAACTCATATTAAATGTATTTTTGCATGTAATGTTGCATTTTGAATGTAAAGGCATAGTTGGCAAAAATCTAGAAACCTAAGATAAATTTATTTTAAATTTAAGCAATAATCAGTTATAATAACTAGGAAAAAAATGGAGTAGAGTGACTAATAATGAAACTGAGACAGAGAGAAAAAAAAAAACAAACAAACACAAAACACAAACAGCAACCTTCAGCTGGCTCACGACTCCAATAAGAAGCATCCACACACAGGTAATACTCCCTGCTATCACATCAGTAAATCTACGTTATTTAAAGTCAGGGCTTATATGTGAACCCCTTCTTTTATCTGTGATTTTATAGTGACCACCATCAGACCACAATAAAACAAAACAAACAAACTAGCGTTTGCTTTTTACTTTTATTAGCGTCAAACCTCTGCCTTTTCCTGACAGAATCCCACTGACCTTGAGAGGTGGAATTGGCTCATGCTGCTGCTGTGGCTGGTGATGGAGCTGCTGTGGCGGCTGCTGCTGCTGCTGCTGCTGATGGAGGTGATGGTGGTGCATCTGATCCGGCTCCTTCCCGCTCATTTCTATATACATGTCCTCCCTTCTTCCTCCTCTGCCTCGGCTTCCACGGCCCCTACCCCTACCTCGCCCCTCTACGCTGAATCCCCCTCCTACTGTCATTCCGCCCATCTCCCCCATCATCCCTCTTGGAGTGTACGGCTCAGGCATAGGACGGATGCGGGGTCTCCCTCTTGGCCTTGGAGGACCCTCTCTTTTGGGCCTAGTGGGCTTTCGGCCTCTCTTCTTGGGTCCTTCTGGAGGCAGGAGTGTGTGTGAACCCATAGTGGAGTAGCCAGAGGAGTGGTAGAAATCAATGTCACCCATTAAAGGGCTGAGAGAGCCACTTCCTCCTCCCTTTCTGCAGCTGGACACCAAATCTGGCAACAGGTCTGGGAGTCTCCGGCTATTCAGCCGGATGTCAGCTGGCTGGTCGGCTTTATCCTCATCGTCTTCAAACTCGTACTCTTGAGCGTAACTTTTCTTAGGCAGTGTGTTGGGGTCCCTGCGCTCCTTTAACAGGTGGAAAGAGCTAGACTTAAGGAGCTTCTTGGGACGAGATGAGCAAAAAATGGGAGACTGGAGACCTCCAGAACCAGGTCCCGCGTTAGTTCCTCCAGGCCCTGAGGACATTTTAGCTCCAGAATTGTTGGGACCAGCTGTATTGGAGGTCATACCCATCGCTGGGGCCTGTGACTGTATCAAACCTAGCTGCTCAGTGTTGACAGTCGAAGGCAGCTCATGTGTTTTAAGGGAGTCTAGATCCAGGGTCATGGTGTTGTTGGTAGGTTCATCCAAGCCATGACAGTAAGGTTCATAACCCTGGTCTCCACCGTGATGACCCATTATGTCATAACTCGGGCCACTGCTTCCCCCTGCTCCACCTGCACTCTGTCCCGCTTTCAGTGCATCCATTCCTTCTTGCCCGGTGTGGCTTTCATTCATCTCTTCCTGCCCTGGTCCTGCACCACCAGCACAGCTAGACTTGTAGTCTTCTGCGCAAAACATGTCCTCCATTCCTGGAAAAAAGGAGCGGTCTTCATCCTGAAGCAGGGAGTCTGGAAAGCAGATAGACGTTAAGGGTACAAAGCGGTTACTTTGCTGATTCTGGTCTGCTTTCTCCACGGGGCTGACCGTGTCAAACTGGTGCTGTTCTGAGCGCTGCTGGTCCAGCTGGCTCTGCTGAGGGGTGAGCTGGGCCGAGAGCGGCTGCTGTGGGTCAGGCTGAGGCTGCGAGAGGGCCGAAGCAGAAGGCGGGGGTATATGATGAGGGTGAGGGGGCTGCTGCTGAGGGTGGGGCTGTGTATGTGGGTGGTGAGAGTGGGTTTGTTGGTGTTGCGAGGACGGATGCTGCTGCTGCGCGTGGTGCTGGGAAAGGTGATGCATGTGAGACGGGGTTGGTAAGCCGATGTCAGGCTCCGTAAGGAAGGAGTGGAGTTCAGAGGCTGAATGCTGCTGCGAGTGGTGGGTTTGGGGTGGCTGATGGTGGGGCGCATGCTGCCTCTGCTGCTCTTGCTGCTGCTGTCGGTGGCGCTCGCCGCTCGCTCCACTCCTTCCTGCGCTGCCCGGTCCGCCACGTCTGTCTTCTGCAACTGCGACGTCTGTGCTGGAGGTTTGGGAGAGAGAGCGCTCCAGCATGTCCAAGGAAGAGACCACAGAGCTTTGTTTGACCTGGCTCTGCTCGTGCTGATGTGGAGGGGGCCCGTGGTTGTAGTGAGCCGCTGCTACCTCCAAAGCTTGGGACTGCAGCTGAAGCTGGAGCTGGGTGGCTTGGGACTGAGACTGAGGCTGGTGTTTACTCGAGCCAAGTCTCCCACCAGTATTATCCATTACAGCTTGTTGTTGGCTAATAGAGTGCTGCTGCTGCTGGGGGAGAGAGTCCATTTTATGGTGCTGCTGATGCTGTGAATGAGAGTCAATTTTGTGGTGCTGCTGATGTTGGTGCGAGTCCATCTTCTGGTGCTGTTGGTGCTGAGGATGGGAGTCCATTTTGGGGTGCTGCTGATGCTGTGGGTGGGAGTCCATTTTGTGATGCTGTTGGTGTTGCCGATGGGAGTCCATCTTGTGGTGCTGCGGATGGGGTTCCATCTTGTTGCGGGTGGTGTGAGAGAGCACCGACTGGAGCAGATGTGGCGGCTGACGGGACTGATCGGTGGGAGAGTCCATCAGGGACGCAGCAGCTTGAGACTGAGAATGCTGCTGTTGGATCTCAGGTGTTTTCCGTGGATAAGGGATCTCTGCACGCTCCTGCGGCTTCTTCTGGAGCTCCATTTGGGTGTGTGGCGGTATCTGCGAGTGTGAGGACACATGCTGAGTGTGTGAGGAGTGCTGGGGAGCGAGGGAGTGCTGAGTGTATGGGTCGCCCCGGCCATAGTGGACTACGGAGCCTAAGTTATCATGGTGATGGAGGTGGGAGTGCACTTGCTCAGCGCTGCCTCTCCCACCGCTGCTCCTGCTGCTTCCCACGGACCGCTCGTTCCTTTGCTGCTGCTGCTGTTGATGGTGGTGTTGTTGATGTTGCTGCTGTTGTTTCTTCAGTGACATCTCCAGCTGGCTATCCAGCCCCGAGATGGACCCTCCAGAACCTGCATTTCCTACTCCAGCAGTGGTTGTGGCACTGTGGGTACGTATGACACTCTGCGGGTGGTACCTCTCCTCAGAAGTCTTACTCATGTCATAGCTCATCCCTTTGCCTGAATCAGTGGTTGGGGGCACTGACTGGGGCTGAGGCTGTGTTTGTTGAGATGTCTGCTGGGGCTGTTGTTGAGGATGGTGATGAGCAGCCTGAGGAGCAGGGCTCGCTTGGGCTTGCAACAGATGCTGAATCAAGAACTCATCATCGTCATCTACTTCCTCTTGAGATCTCTGAGAACCCACGCCTAGCATAGAAGTGTCCGTCTTCGTCTTGGAGGAGGTGGAGTGATACGACTGAGGTTGGGAGCTGGGACCTCTGGTGTCAGGGAAGCCTTGTGGGGAGGCTAAGAAAGTCGGGGAGAGAACTGAGGAAATGTATTTATTTGAGCCTGGTCCTCCTGGAGATTGAGTTGGGCAGTTGGGTACTGGGGAGTGCAACCCTGGACGGATGATGCCAGAGTTGCCTGATGGAGAGGGGCTGGAGTCTGGGATATGGTAAGACGCACCTCCACTACCTCCTCCACCTCTCTCATTGGTGAGACCATTTCCTGCTCCTCCCCCTGACCCAGAGTTTCCACTTCCTGTGCCGCTGCTGCTTCCTCCCCCAGAGGCTCCGCTGCCTGACGATCCACTTGATCTTAGAAGGGCAGGTGAGTGGCCTGGGGCGCCATAGCCTAGCGATGGGCTTCCAGCTCCACCCAGAGAGGATGGAAGTGATCCATAAGCAGAGTCAGTTCCATATATATCAGTGGAATAAGACTGGCTTCGACCTCCCAGACTCCCATAGCCTTTCCCTCCAGTACCTGAGCTCAAGTCTTGAGCTTGCGGCGAACTAAAGCCTCCGTAGGACTGAGCCAGGTGAGATGTGGGGGGTTGATTAGGTGAATATGACTGTGTTTGTTGCTGCGGTGGGGTCTGGCCAGTTAGAGCAGATGTGGGGGTCTTCACTGGGGGGACAGGAGAGCCATAGCCTGAGAGGCAAGATTTTGGAAGAGATTGGGGAGCTGATGTAGAGGTGGCAGGAGGCTGCTGCTGAGGGGCTGGAGGAGGCGGAGCTGGCTGGGGGGGTGGTTGTTGCCTAGAAGGGGCTGCACTGGAGGTGGAGGTGGGAATTGAGTTGGAAGGATGAGCCCCAGAGGTGGCAGAAGAGGAAGAGGAGGAAGAGGAGGTGGATGAAGCCGAAGGGGGAGTGTGAGGAGTTCTGGAAGATGATGCAGAACTGCCAGAAGAATAGCCACTGCTCGAGCTGCTTTTGGTACCTTTCCCAGCTGAGGAGGAAGAGGAGGAAGAGGAAGAGGAGGAATAGGGAGGCTGATTAATTGACCGATACTGCTCAGTGCGGGAGGTGGGCTTGTGGTCAGATGAGGGGCTCTGGTCTCCCAATGGACTGCAAGAAAGTCCAGCATGCCTGTGATGGGTGGCGATCTGCTGGTACCCAGGCCCTGAACAGCCGAGGTAGTGCTGAAGAGAGTGGGCAGCAGAAGATGAGAGCTGCGACTGAGCTGGCGTGGGGCGCTGGTAGTGTTTGATAACGCTGTCCTGCCGAGGCACAGCCCTCTCCTGAGCAGAGTTAGACTGGGACTGAGACTGAGGCTGGGGCTGGGCTGAGGGAAAGACTGACGGATTATACAGCTGGGAGGACTGATCCTGTAGCTGTGATGACAGCAAGTTGAACTGGTGTGACTGCAGATGCCTGGCAGAGGACGCTTGGGCTGATGTGGCACCTGTGGGATCCTGACTGCCCCTGTAAGCAGCTGCAGCAGCACCCTGTGAGGACAGGAGTCTATCAAATCCCAGACTTGACTGAGATGGGGCTTTTATGTGTATTAGGGGGTCATGTGGGGAGAGCAGACCATTGGATGTTGGACTGAAAGTGGGTGTGTCTTGGAGGGAAAGGGAGGCACCAGGGAATGAACGGCTGGAGAAGGAAGCCGGATGCTGATAGGCTGATAGAGCTGAGGAGGAGGGGAAAGAGCCAGAGCCAGGAAGGGCTCCCGAGATGAATAGTTCAGGAGGAGCAGGCGTGTGCATCGCTGTTAGGAAAAGGAAGACATCGCAAAATTACTCAGTAACCTTCAAGCTATCATTTCAAAATCTCACATAAATTAATTAGTAAAACAAAAAAGAGGATTTAAAATTAATCAAGTCAAAGGGAAAACTATAGACAAGTACAATAAATATTTGATAAAACACACATAGTCACACACTCAGAATAATAATGATGGACAAACATTGGGCGTTTTTTTTTTTTTTTTTTTTTAAATGTCATATTGACTGTGGGGCCTGTTTGAATGTCAGCACATCAGGGAAGATCTAACATAGCCCCACCTGTTTGCCAGGATGGCGTGCGGAACTGGGATAGTAGGGAGGAGGCAGAGGGCGGAGGCTGGGGACCCCGGGACTCCAGGGCTGAGATCAGATTCATGACAGAGGCATCGGGAGCAGAGGGGGTGGCGTGGTGGAGGCCAGTATCGAACAGCCCAGACAAACCTTTAGAAAAGAAAGACAGAACAATGAAACGTTGATTCACTGATTAAGATTGATTTATATTATTTTATTAATTAATAAAAAATGCAATCAATTTAACAAAAAAAAAAAAAAAGCCAGTTGCTCAGATGTACGTAAAGTAAGAAAATTAGGTTTAATCTTCTTGAGAGGTTTATTTGGCAAACCTGATGTAAAGCAAAGAATATAAAAGGGAACTGTAGAAGTTCCAGCTGTATCTAAAAAAAAAAAAAAATAATACATAATTCATAAGCCATTGGCAAAAAAATGTATGAGAATGAACACAAGCTTCAACATCCAAGGCTTTGACTCATCCAAGCGATAATGTGCACATTTTTCAATGACAATAATCTGCCAGGGCCTGTATGGACAGACACAATAATTCATTGCCAGGGCCCCTTATGGTGGTGACATGGAAGGTATGACATTTATCTTACCCAAACTCCGTCCAGCTGCTCCCCAAGCTCCGCCTTGGCCAGAGCTCCCTGGGTGGTGATTGGTGGCATAGCCCTGCAGAGGGTGTGGGGTGGCGTAAGCTTGCCGGTGAAGGAGCTCAGACTCTGGGTGGGATGATCTGGAACTCCCATATACAAGACTGGGAAGACATGGGAGTAGAGAGGATGGGTGAGGAGGGGTTGTGAACTGTCAGTAATTTCACTCATATGAGAATTTATGAAAACATAATCTGTTCTCACAACGTGACCCGTGAGGGAACACTTCCTGATCTGGGGCCACCTTTTAAAAACACACATCTAATATGCAGGTCGCTCATTTAATGAATGATGTCAAATCCAGCCTACTCATTAGGAGCATACCCTTAATATCTTCACGCTTCTTGGACGTGATCTACAGGTGTAAAGCAAATCTCTGATAAGTATTGGATTACAGAATTGTTCATTACACCCAAATGTATTAAACCATATGCAAATGTTTAAAGCCAGCTGTATACATGCTATGCAAAAATAAAAGAACAGCTAATTTGCAATTATTATAATAATATCAGAAGACACGCTCATTGCATAATTTGTAATTTCCCAATCTAAATAAACTCCCTTCTCAAATCTTAAAAGCTTCCACTGGCAGTACTGTGCTTTACAAAAGGGAGATGAAATGCGTGGCTGCCTGGCTAACCAGATGACATGCTAACATTTTGTGCTGCTGTTAGCACCGCCTAGCAGAGCACAGCAGCTATGGTAGAAATGCAGATACTAGGCCCAAACTGCAAGGCCAGCCTTACATTTACATAAAGCATGGGTAACCAACGCGTGGAAGTGAGCCGAGTGAAAAATACAGTTTCCTTACTGAGCACCAAAGACAACTGATTAATATGCTTCTAAGCACTGATTATGACGATGGAGCTAACAGCTGGATGGTGCAAGCCGACGCAAATGCATGCTAAGCTGCATGCAAACATCAGCAACTAGCTAGGTTTGTTTCATCAAATATCATTCCCCGAGGGACCGCGAAGGCTTTCGAGTGTGATCCGGCTGCTACATGTGGGTTTAAATATCACACATGTGCATCTATACATGAGGCAATGACGTTTGCATGCACAGGCCTCGATACACATCCCTGCAACAGAGCGCTAGCTCTCAGGGCTAATCAAAGCTAAAAAAGACAGAGGCATCCTTACAGGGTCCAGCCGATTTCCACTACCTTCAAAAGCATTCACCCTTGGCCTAATTTTATTGAAATGTATTATTCAGGCAAACGATAAGCTGCATGTTTGACGCAAGAGTGGATGTGGGGCAATTTATTATGCAAATGAAGCCAAATCATCCAAAATTTTAAAAAACAAAAAAACCCACAATTTGAATCATGCTTGGCGAAAAAGATAGCCAAAACCTCAATTATGATTGTTGCGTTAGCCCTGTGTGAATAATTTCCTTCCCCTTTTTTCGCCTCTTTAAGATGTGGTTATTTAAGAAATCTTTAATTAAATGCATCCTCTCGTTAATATGCATCAGTTCATCTTGTTGATGTCTGTTCGGGGGTGCTGCTGGAATGGCTTTGCTGCGTCTGCACTCTTTCCCAGATCCTATCAATCCAATGAATTTCTATCCATCTATCGGGGGTTTGTGTCCAGGCCTGCACACAGGGAACAATAATTCCTATGGATACTCCAGACATCCTCCTCCTCCCCCCCACCACCACCATCACCACCACTACCTCCTCCACCCTGCCAGGTCTACCTAAAAAACCCACGTCTGTCAATCACATTCAGTTCATTTCCCCTACCTTTCCTTTCTCCACCCCGCCCACCCCCACGACACACACTCATCCATTCCTGTTTATAATATTATTACTATGCAACTGTTTGGATGACAATGCATTACACATAATAGCAAGGCATGGGTCTATACGTGAATGGCGACAATTTGTTTACATGGGTCACACCGTGCAAAGTAGCACTAATGCATGCACATTGTCTGAATCCAATGCATACCTTGCTTTTGCCGTTCTCTCGTAACTCCATCCTGCTCCTGCGCCCAAATCACCGAATCCTGTTCCCGGGTAATTTCTATCCATTTATGTGGTGTACAGTGTGTGCGATGAGGATGAAAGCAACGAGAACGTCGCAGGGCAGGTTACGGAAAAAAAAATCCAGTCTCTCACGTTCTCGTTTTCAGACTATTTTCCCCGGTTTCATAAGCAAGTCCTCAGGAGTGGAAAACAGCATATTGAAAGAGAAATGGAGGGGAGGAGGAGAAAGCTGGATGAAAAAAGAGGGGGGTCTACGGGGTTATAATCCAACCACCTCCAAAAAAAGCCAGTCTTTCTCCTATTCCTACGCCTTTCACATTTATCATTTCCACGAATGCAGATTTAGTCTGAAACCAGTCACGGTCATGATGAAGATGCCGCGGATTTGGCCGGTGATGGGCGAATTGCTGATAAACATTTGACTTGAATGCGTCCTTTTTCCACCGTCTCTCCTCCCCTTTTCTTTCGGCTAGTTTTGGCTAGGCTGCTAGCACGAGAAAAGATTGCAATCGACAAGCCACGTTGGTAGCAATCAGCCCCAGTAGACGAGCAAAGAAATCCCCAATTTGAAAACCTCTTCCCCCTTTTTTTCCTCCCTTGCATGCAAAATCGTTCCCACCCCCCCTTTCGGAGCAGAGCTGTAGAGCTAGCAGCAGATGCTAGCTGTCAGTAACGACGCATCAAAATAAAACGGGGCTGCTTTTATTTCCCCAAATGCTCGCTCCCCATATTTCTTTTTTGGGTCATTCAAGTAAAAGCGACGACGAGGTTGCTCACGAGAGAAAAAAATCCACCAGAGCACGAAAAACCTTAAAGCCCAAACGAGGAAGTGTACAGAAAGCAGGCCGCGTTTTAATATTTTTTACTCATTTTCCTCCGGAGACGCCATTTTTGAAGGCGGCTGGCCGCTTGTCCGTCCTCCCTCTCCCCCTTTCTGTGTCTCCGCCGAGACTCACTCACTGTCTGCGGTGACCTCCATTCACGCTTTTCAGTTTGCCAACTAACCCTGCTCAAATTCCAGATTTTTTTTGTTACCTTTCTGAACCTTTACGTATTAATTTACACCGTATTTACACAAAATAGTCACCTGCTCGCCCCGAATGCTGCGATTTGCTTAGACGCGTTCGAGTGCAACAAAAAAATCCCTGTAATTATCAGATTTATGGGCCTCCATCAGTTACTTTACACATTCGCATCCAAAATGTGCAGCTACTTTGAGGTACAGAGGCATTTCCTGCTTCCAAAGAGATGCTTCATGAAATAATTTAATTAAGCTGCAGTTTGCCTCTAATCATTTAAACTCTAAGTACCGTCTTCCTTCCATAATCTTCATCATGCCAAGATCTGTTTAGATCTTTCTTTTTTTTTCTTGCTAATCTTATTATTTGGAGAACCTGTCTGCCAGACCCCACAATGCACATATTTTTTTACACCAGCAGATGGCACACTGGATTCTACAGTCATTATAAAGTAGGAGGGTTCAGTGGCGCTGAGACACAGGTCCACGCTCTTGATCACGGCTTCGTGAGATACTTTAATTGGCTTGATTATCATAATAACATGCCATTGTTTCCAAACGCTGCCCACATCCACCGAGATGCAACCAAGATGAGGTATTAGCGAAGTTACACAAAAGGTGAACGGGCTTTTAAATGAGTCACTGCCGAATGTAGATGTGGACCTCTTTGTGTGCCCATGATGCACACGCTCTGGAGGCCTATTTGTGCAGGTTATTATTCACATTATTGTGTGAATATGGATGTTTGTTGCCCTCTAGTGGCCAAGTTAAATATAACCACATACTGTAAATACCGCTTAAAAGCACAGGTGGCAAATATCACCAATGTTTTGTCATGCCTTCTTTTATCTGTAGCATGCAAAGAGGACACCTATTCTGTTATGTTGAAAGCTGTATCCTATGACATTGTGAAATTAACTGTAACACTAAATGATGGGATGCTGATTTTTTTTCCTTCTGAACACTAAGTGGGGGGAAAAGGCATCATAATCAGTTATTCTTGGACTGTGTGGGCCAATAAGATTTATATCTATATCTGATTTCTATCAATCAAAAGTATAATTTTGGTTAAGAAGCTGCTCTGGGGAACTATTCCTATTATTCCCTGTATTTTCCCTTAGTTTTAATAATTATTATGATGAAATTTTGTAAAATCTTACATTATAACTATGGCTATAAAATAACTTTCAAAATTTCCATATGTTGCCATTGTGGGTTATAGTTTGTGGAAGAAAAAGCTGAGTGCGTATGATGTCAGATTTCTTCAATTATGTGTTCATGTGAAAAACGTTGTCAAGATTAGTTAAAAGAAAAAACAGGTATTTTTACTTCGGGTAGCATTAAAAACACTAATACTAACTGCCTTTAAAAGCCACCTTATTTCCAGAAATTTAGTTGCATCTTTTTTTGCAGGCTTGTTTTGGTTAAACTCTCAGCTCAGCCCCCTTAAGCCAACAAAACATTTTAAAACAAAGTCAGGAACCCCGGTATCTTTTAAGCTAAAAACCCCCTGTAGTGAGTATTTTGAATGCATTAGGGGACCTTTGTAATGCTTAGTGGTTGATTTAAAAGGTCAGTTATCTGCATATTCATTAGCAGGACAGCCAAACAAAAGAATGGGATGAAGGAATTTAAAGAATTAGCTACTTTATATACACTGATGTAAATAAACTGGGAAATGAAAGGAGAAAGAGTGGCACAGAACTCAGTTGAACACACTGAAAAAAAAAGTAACAAAATTAAAGTCGCTTCCTAAATAACGTTCTCCTAACTTCCTGACTTTTTCCTTTCTTAAGCTTCTCACACACCGTCACTGTCATGCCGCCTCCCCTCCTCCCTTACCTCCCTCCCTCCTGAGTCCCTCCATCCCTTTTAAAGCGTAACCATATTTGACTGCAGCTCCTGCAGCAGCACACCTCCACAAACTCCACTCTCTCTCCTGTCAAAATGCCAGACTTTGCCGACGCTGTGCCAGCACCATGCCAGGCAATCAAAGAGGACACTGACAAATGGTGAGTTCTGACAGGAATAAAAGTACTTTTTTAATCCGTGCTTGCATTCAAAGTCGAGAAAATGAATCAGTGATTTTGATTGCTGTTTCCAATCGGTGTGACAGTGCATGAATAAAATATCCTTGTATAATGTGCTCTCAAGTAAGATTTATTAACGGTGTTTGGATTTGGGTTAATAATCTGGCCACTTTCCTGTCGTTTTATGCACAATACCCAGCGCCCACATTAACATGTCAACCAGTTTAAGAGTGTCTGTGGGGAGATCTACAGACTGCACTTAGAGTTCATACTCGTTTTAAACATAACAACATCTAAATGGGACCCATACTGTAATGTCTTGAGAATCATAAATATATATGAGGTTTAAAATAGACTTCCACTTGTATACCCTATTGAAGAGGACCGGTACATTCCAGCTGGCTGGTTCGTGTTACGTGCATGCAAGAAGATATTTAGTCCGTGTCCACGTGCAGCAGTGATTACTGTCAGTACAGCTGCTCTACGGATTACTCACTCATCTTCTCGTACTTCACCAAAGGCAGATAAAAGCCACGGTGGAGGCTGAGTTGAAATATATTATTATCAGACCCAACTTGAATAATCCCTTTGATGTGGACTATATTTAGAAATATTCCTACTTAGCTTCAGATGGGTTCATTTGCTTTACATGTCTTCATATTAGCACAAGTTCCAATTAAGGTCCTAAAGAGAAGAGACTGATGAGTGTGTTTTTTTAAACCTCACATTGTGTTTCAGTATCAGAGACAAGGGGATGGAGACCTGTAAAGATCTGATGGATGCCTTCCAGGCCTGTGTAAAAACTCTGTCTGAGGGGTCATGATGCACAGTGAGATCCACTTAAATTTAAAAAAAAAAAAAGTAAGTTCATAGAAATTGCTACAAACTCTTTTACACACATTTTTCTTTTTCTTCTTCTAAGCTGGCAAAAGCTGAAGATTGTGACATAATCACACAAAAATGGGAAATGGCTTTGCGGGAAAAGTCGGGAATAATCAAGCCAAAATAAAACTGTGTTCAAAAACAAATGCAGGAAAGAAAATGGGGAAACAAAATAATACAATTTAAATAATTCGGTAGAAACTGTAGCATGTGTACTGTTGTGTGAATATACCTTTGATGGCAAACTGTTTATCTGAATATTTTGAATGACGTACTTGTGTTTATTTTTCAATCACAGCTTTACCTCAGGTTCTGCACTTTCCCATCTTCTTATTGCAATGGAAGGAACCATCTGAAAACTGAAGAGGGGGGTGTTGCTTATGAATTTACCTCCATACTTCTACTTATTCTGTTATAATTGTTGTAATTGTTATACTCTAATACTAATTAGCTTACTGTGAATAACAAGTTTGTATGATACCTTACAATAAACTTTTTTCAACACACAGTATATTGTCTTTCTTTATGGCAGCACATTTTCTGTGTTCTTACATTATTATATGTTGGAGCCTCTCCACTGCTGGACCGGTATGTTCGACTTAATAGAATTAAGAAGAGCTTGTTAATCTCTGCTTAATCCCACTTTAGTACCTACACAGAGCAGTGTAATGTTACATCTGTAGTCTGTGTGTGGGGATCGGTGAAATGTACTAAGCTCAGAGTGGAGAAAGACCCTGGAAAAGATGTTTAATGGGGGTTCTAGAGAGAGAATTAGCACAGAGTATTTTTGAAGGTTTATGCAAAAAGCAAACATCATTCACAGACTGATATGTCTTGTCCTACTTTTTCTTCCCCCCAGGTTTGCGTCTTCAAATCCCACAAAAGACTGATTTTTACAATGTATCTGCATTCAGTGTAGAGTATGTCAGGCTTGGCAGACTTCATTCAGTTTCTCCTGCAGGGCTATCGTGTAAGCCTACATATATTCATTATGGTTTTTATCAGAAGCAGGATGAGTATCTTCTTTCTGTCCCATTTCTGCACCGTGGTTCAGAGACAAATCCTTGTGGCTGCGTGAAAATCAACCAGCTAGACGCAGATGAAGATGGGCTTTGGGGAATTATCCACCCACACACAACATTTCAATCTGAGATTTTAGAGATTTTTCAAGGCACTTTATGGATGATATATTCAAACGTCCTACTTTATTTATTTATTTATTTAAAATAAAGCTGTCATCTTTGAGTGATTCAGTCAAATCAGCACCGAATGCTTCTCTGCTTCCCTCCAAATCTGCAGACGAGGGCATTTGTCGTTCAGCCTTCTTTAAATGGTTCTGCTCTTTGTAAAATATTTTTTAATGTGGTTGTCAATGAAGTGGAAATTTCCCATGATCAGCACTGTTCAATCTTAATAGAATAATTTTTTTTATAATATTTGAAAACCAACTATAAAGGTGAAGAGAAACAACACTAAATCCGATATAGACAAATACAAATTTGCAATGTGTGTGTGTGTGTGTGTGTGTGTGTGTGTGTGTGTGTGTACGGGCTCTTTCTATCTTGGTGGGGACCAACAGCCCTCATGGGGACCAAAATCCATGTCCTCACGGGGTTAAAGGCATTTTTCAACTCAAAATGTGGTTTTAGTGTCAGGGTTACAATTGGGTTATGGTTAGGCATTATGTCAATGGGATGTCCCCACGAGGTTAGCAAACCAGACATGTGTGTGTGTGTGTGTGTGTGTGTGTGTGTGTGTGTGTGTGTGTGTGTGTGTGTGTGTGTGTATTATATTCGAGCTTTAATATCTCTAAACCAATCATCTGATTTTGACAGTTTTGTAGAATATTATGTGCCTAGTGCACGCGAAGCTGTAAATAAAATATCAGTCCTCTACCTGCAAAACTGTGGTTTCTGCAGGCCTTCAAATGCTGTCAGAGATTGGACATCCAATTATTTTAAGGATTCAGGCATCCATCTTTCAATGTTAGCTTGAGTTACACTCCTGACAGCCCATGTACGTAGAGCCATAGACCCAGATATTTAAAATTTTATTATTTTTAAAATAAAAAGAAGATCTGGCTCAAAGAGTTGTCTCAGTTTTGTAGATAGTTTATTAAAAATGCTAGAAAAAAAGTTAAAAGACCATAATTCCTTTTTTTTAAAAACAGAAAAATAGTATTATTAGAAATTAACCTTTCTAATAATAATAAAAAATAATAAGTTCCATTAAGAACAGTATGATTCCCTTGGATTTGTTTCATGCAGATCTGAGGTGGTCAGGTGGACGTTTTATTTCGAACACATTGGAATAGAGATACAATAACCCCAATATGGTTTACATCAAAGTGTAAAAATGTCTTGCAAACTGATAATCTATTATGCATTATTATATTTTTTGCTCAAGATTATAAAAATAACTCATCTGTGCACAAATTAACATTCTTTTTGAATACTACTACTACTAAGAAGAAGAATATGATTAATATTATAATATGATATTAATTAATATCAGTGGCAATTGTAGCACACTTGTGGCACACTGAATTTCTCATAACAGAAACAAGCTACACTGTACATGCTCATTAGGAGTCTTTCTCTGCCGGTCGAAAGAATGCAGAGTTAGATTTCTCCTGCAGAAATTTTCCAGGTCAAAATTGATTTTGATGTAAAAAAGTAAGTTTTTTTTTTGATCTATATTATTTTTATTCTACTGTCTAAAGTTTAGATGACTCTGAATTTAAACGTACATCAATGTTATCTTTGTGTTGTCGGTTAAAACCCCGTGTGGTGTCCTCGGGATTCCAATATACTTGTTTGCCATTCACCTAGGGACCCTGTTTGACCCAAGGACACCACAAAGGTTACCATCAATGGATGGTGGTAAAATAGGTGTTGCTTGGTAGAATAAAAGCTTGTAATGGGTGCCATATGTCATAAATAAATGTGAGTCGTTGGGCTTAAATTGTAAGAAATACATTTTTCTTTCAGTAAAGAAAAAATTCAGTAAAATCTTTGTGTAAATTTTAAAAATTGTGTAAATTTTATTTGTAAAATAATTTCTGTACAATTTCTGTTTTTCTTCTGTAGAAACAGAAAGTTCAATAGTAGATAGTAAAAAGAACATTAACTTTACTGTCACTGAAATATTCATCTACTACGTACTTACTTTAGTGTAGTATGTTCATGTGAGAGGTGTTTATCAGTAGGAAAAGCAGTAAAACGTATTATAACGCAGTTAAACGTCCAAAATCTATTCCCTTTACATTTTTCAAATGTTTCCAGTGGATCTTACTGGAGTCTCTTCCAGGCTGATTCTAGCCCCCGAGCCTTATGTTTCATACCACTGATCTACATGACTACTAAATTCATTCTGTTTGACATGCAGTTACTATGATTTTTTTTCAGTGTTGATTAAAATATTTTAAACATGCCTTTCTACTAAAAGTAGTCATACTATAATGTTGACATGGTTTATTTTATAGTTGTTACTGTTTATTTTCTATCTTTCTTTAAAAAAAAAATCAGTACAACGAAACAGACACAGAATGATTGTTAAATGTTAGTATGTTTTGATTAAATTATCCACCCTACACTAAGTTGTGCACTTCAAATTTGACAGCTCATAGGAATAAATGATCAAATAAAACAGGACTCTGCAGATATCCCCTAACGAATTGCGTCTACATCCGCTCCCTGCGTCCATGTATGAATAATGATAATAATAATAATAATAATAATAATAATGATAATAATAATAATAATAATAAATGTCGATGACAAAAGCAGAAAAGGAGGTGTCCGCTGCAACTCCCGGGAGCCCACTGCGTGGCCTGTGCTGATGTGAATGCAGAGATAGGCGTATTTTGAGGAAGATGATCGGGAGGAGGAGGGCGGGGGAGGAGAGGAGACGAGAGGAGAGAGGATGGAGAGGGAGTGAGACCCGGATGCTGATGCGAGTGAGGCGAAGGAAGGAAGAGGGGAGAGAAAATATCGATTTACGGCAAGAAAACCGAAGGGAGTGTAATAGAAGGGGCCTTTACCCTGTGTGAACTGTCATCAGGAGCGAGGAGGGGGATACGGCAGCTGGTTATAGCGCGCCCATATCCGCGGATATCAGTGTGCGTGTGTGTGTGTGTGTGTGTTTTGCACCTGTGTACCCGGTGGTGAGGGGAGGAGGACACGCCAAAGGAGAGAAGAGAAGATGCTGTGATCCGCTACTTGCAGGGATGTAGAGAGGGAGAGACGGGAGAGTCAGGGAGGGGGAGGACGGCGCTACGTTAAAAAAAAAAAAAGATGCTTGTTTTGCGGGGAATGCGCGTTTCACCTCGAAATATTGTGAGAATGCGGCGGCCGTGTAATAAATCGTACCGTTTGGCGAAGCCCAGAAACTTCAGGCGGTGTCGGTTTTTTTGACAGGCGGCGCGAGCGAGACGGCCGTTCGTCAAGGCGTTGAAGCTAAAGCTAGCCTCGCTGCTGTGTGGGAGAGCGGCGGCGAGGCTAAAATAGCATGTTGTTGGACCTGTGAAACAGGCCTGGCAGTGAGGGGAAAACAGTGATTTCATTTTCAGTGCAAGCATACACTTGACGTATTGGACGTTTTGTCCGTTTACTTAACTAAAAATAATATTAAGCGTAGGAAAAATACATGAATATTTTAAGGCAGACGTGAAAACCTGCTCGTTTTAAGGCTATATAACGGTAACGTTTTCTCATTAACAGTCATATATCGTTAACGTCATACATATAACAAGGTGCGAGTTATAGAAATAAGCTAATGTACATAAATAAGACTCGTTAGTTTGCCTACTTTAGAGTAGAGGTTGGTATTTAACGCAGAAAACACCCTAGAAACTTATTGCCATGTCAGTCCCCCCTGCTTGATTCTACATATAGCAAGATGTTCTGTTAAAAAAAAAAAAAAAAAAAATAAATAAACATCATGTTTACCGTGCTGTCTCGGTTTAGATGAAAAACGTCCACCCAGGTGTTGTAAATCAGCAGCAGTTTCACTTGTATGGTTTTTTGTTTTTGTTTTTTTCACGTTCATGAAGTGACTTCAAAGAAAGTCGGTGTTACCGCTGACATAAAAAGACAGTCGTTCTAATTTGAGCATCGTCTTGTGTCCCACAGTAGCTTCTGTGTAAGCTGTACAATATCACAGTAATTGCAATAACCACAGTGCAGTAAGTAGTAATAATTGTGTGTTAGCCTCCAGTTAAGAGCAGTATGAGTAAGGAACTGTCTCTAAGTCAGTCAGCTCAATATGTTGGGCCCTATCGACTGGAAAAGACTCTGGGGAAGGGACAGACAGGTGAGTATTGTTCCTGAAATTAAAACTAGTGTTTTGTGTAGTTTTTAAACTGTGTGATTTCATTTCCCCCCCCCAACCTTCTTGTATTTTATTTTTATCTCTCTCATCCAATCTACAGGACTGGTCAAACTGGGGGTCCACTGTATTACGGGTCAGAAGGTAGCCATCAAAATAGTCAACAGAGAGAAGCTGTCTGAGTCAGTCCTGATGAAGGTACAGTCTGACGCTGTTGAAGGTGTTGCTCACAGTGACGATAATGATGACACTTATATATATGTTTATATATATATCATGGTGTTTTAAGATATTAACAAAATGTCCCATATTCTCTATATTTATCTTCTGTATGAGTTAACAGTTAACCTCCGTCCCGATGTGTGAAAAACAACTCTGGCTCGCTCATGAGCCTTGCTTCAAAATCTTTCTCTCTCTATGCTTTCTCTTCTTTCTAACCAGGTTGAAAGGGAGATTGCCATTCTGAAACTGATTGAGCATCCGCATGTATTGAAGCTGCATGATGTTTACGAGAATAACAAATATCTGTGAGTTCCCTCTGCATTCAGAAAAAGCCTTGCTCTTTGGCTCAATGCAGTCTGCATGCTTTCTAGCTGCATACTAATCTTTGGAGTGGGATGAGTATAAATATTACAAGAAAAGCTGTAATAATCTGCTGTCGTTACTGTAATTCTCACTTTTCCTTCATCCCCAACTTTTATTCTCAAAAGTGTGTCTTAATGAGTAGTATAACTCAAATCCTTTAATACCCTTACAAAAACACTGTTGGAGTAGACAATTGGGTTGTCCGAAAGTGAGTACAGCCTGAATATTGTAGTCCTAGTATCCAACATCATAAGCTTATTATATGAAACCATGGGAAGTGTCTAAGTTTAAATAGTTTTTTCTTAGCATCTTGTCTGCTTTTCACCACTTGCGCCACTTTTCCACCAACGTGGTGCCAAACTAAGAACCTGTTTCCCACATTTTTACCAAAAGTGCAAACACTGATATCCTTTTCTGCGGGATGGGCCTTTAATTCTCTTCCCATAGAAACTACATCAAACTTTTGCAGTGTTCGGTTCGGTCAAAAAAGTC
The DNA here is from genome assembly GCF_013358895.1 of Oreochromis aureus. Classification (NCBI taxonomy): domain Eukaryota; kingdom Metazoa; phylum Chordata; class Actinopteri; order Cichliformes; family Cichlidae; genus Oreochromis; species Oreochromis aureus. Next base: position 18,431,567 of record NC_052949.1, read on the forward strand.
GGTTGGTCCTCTAAAAGCACCAGGGCAGAACTGGCTCTGCGCTTGGTCCAGCACTGCATCAGTGGAAAAGAGTTGTCAGAATCATAAGTTCAAATTACACTGTTGTCCCTGTTTGCGGACAGGTACCTGGTGTTAGAGCATGTGTCAGGAGGAGAGCTTTTTGACTACCTGGTGAAGAAGGGCCGGCTAACTCCGAAAGAGGCCAGGAAGTTCTTCAGGCAGATCATCTCTGCTTTGGATTTCTGCCACAGTCATTCCATCTGGTTGGTTTTTTTGCACCGAGCTGTAATAACTGTGTTTGAGTCAAGTTCATATGTAGGATGTTGATTTAGGGCTCATCTACTGACTTACAAAGCTATTTTTGAGCGTTTCTTTTTAAACAATAAAACAGCTGTTGTCTGATGTACTAAATGAGTGGAACACAGTATGATTGTGCAAACACATTTTCAAAGTCATGCAGTTGTATTTCATTTAAAGCACCATGTTGACAACAACTCTAACAGTATTGGTTGTATTTGTGCAGTCACAGAGACCTGAAGCCTGAGAACTTGCTCCTGGATGAAAAGAACAACATTCGTATCGCTGACTTCGGCATGGCCTCCCTACAGGTGGGAGACAGTCTGTTAGAAACCAGCTGTGGGTGAGTACCAACTCTGTGTGTGAGCTTCATGAATGATGATGTACGTACATAAACAGGGTTATTATATAATTCAACAACTTGCAGTACGACTCTGTACATTTTAAACATTAAAGGCTCCACATCAGCAGGAAAATACAGTGTCTACAACACAGATCTATGACTTCTTTTATACAGTGCTCATTTTACTTTCACTAATATTAATGCCAGTCCTTTTCTGATTTTAGATCACCACATTACGCTTGCCCTGAGGTTATACGGGTAAGTATCCAGCTCTTATTCATTGGCTTTCTCAAATGTTCTTGTCTGAAATGTAAATAAAAACTTTTTTTGTAGAGAGATAAATAGCTCCAAAGGTACATGATCTAAACCAGGGATGTCAAACTCATTTTACACTGTGGGACATGTACAGTCCACTTTGATCTTAAGTGTGTTGGATCAGTTAAACTCTGCTTTCTGAGAGTGTAAAGAAGTTTAATCACACATTTAATCTCAGAGATATTTTGATATTTAAAAACGAAGTGCAATTTCAACAATACAGTTTTTCTGCATGCTAAAGAAATGCTGGGTTGGGCTTAAATTGTAAGAAGTAAATCTATAAAATTACAGAAACAGTTCTGTTAGTTTATTGCTCAGTCTGTCCTGCGATTATAAAACGGAACATTTTTGTTATTTGACAGAGCATCCTGTTTTTTGGAAATGGTGAACCCTATGTAAAAATTGTACATTTCTATAGTAGACAGTGAAAAAAACAGGAATTTTCTATCATTTAATTTTTTATCTTTTACTTATTTATTTTGGTGTAGTATGAATGGTTTTTCACAAAGCTGTTAAAAGTTTGAAAATACAATAAAAAATCAAAATTATGCCTCCACATTTTCCATAGATCTCCAGTGGGCCTGATTGGTGTCTTTGGCTGGCCAATTCTGGTGGCCGGGCCTTATGTTTGACACCCCTGATGAAAACTAACCAGTAACATGACACTTTTAATGTTAAGTTTAGTCCGTCTGTTGAGTTGTTTTTCTGAACGTTCACACCTTTTAGCTTGAGTAAATCTTTAGGAAACCCAGCATTTAAAAGATTATCCAGTGTTATCGATTCAAATCTGGCTTCATGGTATTTTTAGACTGAGTTTGACTAAATGGATTTTTGTGTTCCTTTCAGTGTTTTTCATCCTGAAATCAGCCTAAATCATCCTGTGACGGGTGCCAAGTGTTGTGAATCATTTTTGTATTGAAATGGCCGGCGATGAATAAAATCATAGCCGTTTGTGTGTTTGGCAGGGGGAGAAGTATGATGGGCGGAGAGCAGATGTGTGGAGCTGTGGGGTCATCCTGTTTGCCCTACTGGTGGTAAGTCTTTTATTTGTGTTTTCACAGTGCACTTTGGTCTTTTTTTTAAATCCCCTCATCTTATGTTTTTCGCAGTTCTTTCTTACATCCCACGCTTGCCAGTTTTTGTTTTTTTAATGCAATCTGTTTTTTGTTCCTTTCTTGTTTTTGTCTCTCTCTCTCTGCCCTACAGGGGGCCCTTCCTTTTGACCACGACAATTTACGCCAGCTCCTGGAAAAGGTAAAGAGCGGGGTGTTCCACATGCCTCACTTCATCCCCCCGGACTGTCAGTCCCTGCTGAAGGGAATGATTGAGGTCAACCCTGAAAAGAGGCTCACGGTATGAGACTGCTCACATTAGTCCAGACCTCAGATGCAGAATGCATTTACACCTGTTTTCAGTCACCTGCCTTAAACTGGGATTGCCTCTCCCTCTGTAAGATAAAATATAAAGGGACTGAACAGTACTGTTTAACGGGACTCTTGCTTTTGATACAAATAATTTTTGTCTCGATTCATTTTTAGATTATCCTTCTTGCCTTTCCTACTATAATTTTTTGCTGGGTCTGCACTCTAGTTAATATTTATGAGAGGCACAGTTGCATTTGTATGTGCTTTATTGGTGCATTCATTGTAATACTGTACAGTCAGGAAGATGCATTGTAGTGGCAGCTGTTGAAGCATGTTTTGGGGACTTAACTGAGCCATCTAGAACTTGCTCAGTAATATTTCTAACACACACACACACACAAGTGATTTTCTGATTAAACTTTCAAAAGCAAACATTGCAAAGTTGAAAATGTTTTTTATGATCCAGTTTAATGGGTAATATTTTGCAATCATGAGATTTGTGGATGTAAAAAAGAAGATATGATGTGTGATGTGAACTGTTTACACAGCACAGCTCTGTGGCCATCTGGCTGTTAACAGACTGTAGACACTAATGGCCCCATCTGCCCTGTCACCCCCTACAGCTAGAGGCCATCCAGAAACATTCCTGGTATCTGTGAGTATACGTTCGTTTTCTCATACGTGACTGCTGAAGTGATCAGATTTAATCATGTACAGTACATCTGTGTCATTCCTATGCGCTTCATTTTGTTTGACTCCTACTAGGGGTGGTCGTAACGAGCCGTGTCCTGAGCAGCCTCCTCCAAGGCGAGTTTGTGTGAGGCGAATCTTGTCCCTGACTGAGCTGGACCCAGATGTGCTGGACAGCATGCACTCGCTCGGTTGTTTCCGAGACAGAGTCAAGCTCACACGTGACTTGCAGTGTGAGGAGTAAGTAATTTCTCTCAGCTTCCAAACACGATTGTGGTTTCTAGTGTCAGCTTGAAATGGCTGGAAAAATCAGAACATTTGTGGCATATAATATGCAATGCAGTCACAAGCATGTAATATTTCTTTCAGTGTATATTTTGCTTTTGCTGTTGTGTATTTTTTTTTGTTTTTTTTCTCCTTTTAACACTCAGCCAGCATATTTGATGTTATGCAACCAATTAATATTGGCCACAAACATCCTATCTTGTATTATTTGCCTAGATAGTGTTGAGGTAGAGGAAGGAGTATGTGGCTTATTTTTAGGTCTTTTCCCATTAATGTGATCAGTTAAATGAACTGATTGTGTCATGAAATCCATGTCTGCGTGACCGTGTGAACAGCCTACTAAAAGCTAATCGTGTGGCTGTGTGGCATCTATACAGATTTCCTTTTTAAATAAATATTATGACATTTTAGCATCTCATTCAATCTGTATTTTTCTCCCCCACCCCCCACACAGAGAAAACCAGGAGAAAATGATCTATTACCTTCTGCTAGACAGGAAAGAGCGGTACCCCAGCTATGAGGATGAGGACTTACCTCCGCGCAATGATGTAGGTCAGTCATTAGGGGGCAGGAGGGATCCACTCAAGAGAGGACGCTACAGTTATCGGTCTGAGACACATTTTACCAACTTTTTCAAGAGCGGTGTTCCTGTATGCTCAGTTCTCCTTCCAGTGAATTAGGGATTACTTGAGGTTATCATTTAAACACTATTAAGTTATAATTTTATTACTTGATAATATACTGCACTGACTAGCATTAGCATTAGAGATAAAATATACAGCATTATGGCCCTTAATGTCCTTGTGTTGGATTTTTAGTGTGTTTACCTGTTTCTTTAATACTATAAGTTGTCGCTGGCTTTTACCATGATTATACCAGCCTTTGCAGGACATCTGCAAGCTTTGTCTGAGATAAAACTGGAAGGGACAGCAATTCTGTAAATGCAAATGAAGCTAAGTTTATCACAGTCACAGATGGCGCAGTGAGCAAAAGGCCTGTGAAAGAATAAGAATTTTTCTGAGGAAATTCCTGAAGTGTGAAACACAGCACAAAGCTTAAAATTAAAACAAAATTTGTAATGCGTTTATGGTGGCGTTTCTCAGCAGACCCTCCTCGAAAGCGCGTCGACTCCCCTATGCTGACGCGCCACGGCCGTTGCCGTCCCGAAAGGAAGAGCCTGGAGGTCCTGAGTGTCACCGAACAAGGGTCTCCTACGCCACCTCGCAGGGCCCTGGACACAGCTGCACACAGCCAGAGGTATAGCATGTTTTTCTTACACACATATAGTACATACAGTCTGTATTCTGCAGATTTAGAGTGCAAGAATTCATTGTCATACAGTTTTTGTTTTTTGGGGGGGTTTTTTTGTTTTTTTTAACAGCCTCTTAATCTTTGGGTCTCTTTGTCAGGTCTCGCTCAGTCAGTGGCGCATCAACCGGTCTCTCCTCCAGCCCTCTCAGTAGTCCCAGGGTAAGGCTCTGTAAACCAACTTGTTCATACTTTTACTACATTATCTTTGAACACTATACCTGCATCCATAATAAAATGCTAATTTCTGGTAGTCTGCATTTATATTATTTAACTCTCCCCTGTCAGCAATATAGCTTTAAGTCCAGTCTCATATTTGTGTCCTGCAGTTCAGACAGCTGTCAGTGTCAGCAGGGTACTGTGTACATTTTAGGCTCATTGGGCAACAACAGCACTGTAAACCAACGGTGGATTAGGACTTTAGAGATATTGTTGACAGACTGGGCAGTAATTTAGTTTACTTCAATTCAACATTACTCCTTTGCCAACTATTGATTCAGTATGTAACAATGCATTGTTTTTTGCTGATGTCAGTCTCTACATGAAGCTGCTTTAAAAAAACAAATATCCACTCCTCACAACCCCCTAAAATATCTTTGTAACAGTCTTCTCAGTCATTTTTTACACATCATCACAACACAGGTCCCTTAAATGAATTGTCTCACCCAACAGGAGGTTTGCATTTGTTTTCTGTCTTCATGTCACTTTTCTTCCTCCTCATGCATGAGCTAGTTTTATACATGATAATTTGCACAATTTGACAGCTTAATTAGATGCTTTATTGGATAATTAATGGTTTGATCGTGCTTGAAAGTGTATAAAAACAGTCCCTAAAGGGTAAAAACAAATACCTTAATTGGCAGCAATTACTCTATAGTAACACCTTCACTGCCACTGTCCTCTGTCACTGCATTCTTAACCTTGCCACAACTGTCACGAAACCCTCACTTTCAATAGATTTAAAGGGCGCGTACTAAAGACTGAAATGCACTAAATGAAAGATTTTATGATCGGCACTTAGAACTGCATTCGGCACTTTCACTCCTCACAAGATGCACTCTTCTGTCATTAAGCATGGTATTCATTTCCATCCTTTCTCCATTTTCCATCCCTTCTCTTTCTTGTTTTCCATGTCTCCCACCCCCTCACCCTGACAAACCCACCCCCACCCCCCAGTCCTATCAGAGCCCCGTCTTCACTTTCAGCCAATCAGATGTCACCTCTGCCACCGCTTCCCCACTCACAAAGGAGTCCAAACAGGGAAGCACCACCACTCCTCGCTCAGCACGGGCTCATGACAAGCCCAAAGCTCCCCCAAACCCAAAGACCCAGACCTTGCCCACCAAGGGGCCCGCCAACCGACCCCACCTGCAGCCCATCAAATCCTTGCCTCTGCAAAACCCATCCTCCCGCTCGCCCTCCCCTTCCCCACTCCTGTCACCCATCCCCCGTTTCTTCTTCCCTTCCTCTTCTGTCCTAAAGTCAGTGACTAAGAGCTTCTACCCAAACTCTGCCCACTCTGTGCCGCAGGTCACTCCCCAGGGCTCTCCGTTGCCCACACCCTTGGGCACCCCTGTTCACCACCCTCACCACCCCTCCTCCACCCCGCCCTCCTCTTCCTCGTCCTCATCCTCCTCACGGGCGGAGGGAGGGGGAGGGGTGGGCTCACTGTCGCTGACCCCACCCTCCAGTCCAGGAGGGGGAAGCGGCATGGCAGCCAGCAGCTCTGCCCATTGGAGGACTCGCCTCAATTCTTTCAAGAACAACCTCCTGGGCTCACCAAGATTCCATCGGCGTAAATTGCAAGGTCAGTCCTATATGTTTACTCTCATATTTTGTGGGAGTTATGCTTTTAGTGCGTAGGGTTATAGCTTCAAAAGATTTAATAACTTCTAATACACTGACTTCCTTTTTCAGCTTTCATCTCTGTAATGGCTGAGGGTTATCTATAAGTTTGTGTTTCCTTTTGCTCCAATCTGTCAAACGTCGATTGCTGAATTTTTTTGTGTGCTTCGTCTCTCTCAGTTCCTACATCAGAGGATATGTCCAGCCTAACGCCAGAATCCAGCCCTGAGTGAGTCCCAGCTTCTGGAGATAAATATTTGTTGAGGTGTCGTATTTTCACGGTATAAAGCCGTTTGTTTGCGCTGTCTGTGTCTCCTCATGCTGTGTATTTCTTTTGTCTGGCTACCAGGCTAGCTAAGAAATCGTGGTTTGGGAATTTCATCGGCTTGGAGAAAGAGGAGCAGATCTTCGTGGTGATCAGAGACAAACCGCTGAGTTCTGTCAAAGCTGACATTGTCCACGCCTTCCTGTCTGTGAGTGTCTGACTTGGTCTGTCCTTCACGCCTCTCGCAATCAAAGCATGGCTCTGGCTGGATCTGACTTGTGCTCTCATACTGTACACACTCCATTTCTCTCATTATTTCAGTTTTCTCTTTATTTAATCTTTATTTGATCTTGCTCACTCGTGGCATGTAGATGGATCACTTTGCTTTCACCAATGGCTCACTCTTTCTCTCTCCTCTCCTCACCCTCACCCTTTGTCTCCCTATACTCACGTCGGTCCCCATACCTCTCCCGCCTCGTAAGTCTGTCGGTCTCTCTGCTTCTTCTCTGTCTCCCCACCACACAGATCCCATCCCTCAGTCACAGCGTCCTCTCACAGACCAGCTTCCGAGCCGAATACAAATCCTCCGGCGGTCCCTCCGTCTTCCAGAAGCCCGTCAAGTTCCAGGTGGACATTGCCTTTTCCGAGGGCGAGAGGGAGCGGGACAGGGAGAGAAACGAGAGGGAGGGCAGGAGGGAGACAGGAATTTACAGCGTGACATTCACCCTCATATCAGGCAAGTAAAGCAGATGCTAAAATTAGCTAACAGTGGATTGAAATGTTAAACATTTTGACAAAACTATGTCGCTCCCTGAAAAAATCTCAAGTTTTGGAAATCTGCTTAACAGCTTTCTGCTTTGGAAAGTTATATGAAAGAATCAATAATACTCGTGTCAGCAAGTAAAGCTATAGCAAAATGAGGTTTAATAAGTAAACCTTATAGTAAAATACTCAACACTTCCTGAAATGTTTATGTTTTTGCAGTATTTTTAAGTTGAAACTGGGTTCTCATTCATCCGAGAAGTTTGGTTTGTGTTTACCAAATTGAGGGTTTTTCTCTAAAAATAACTTTGGATGTATAATAAAAATCAGGTGACGTTAAGATCACATTATTTTGGAACAGTACCTACCCTAAGTTAAATGTGTGTGACTCCTCTTCAGGTCCGAGTCGCAGGTTCAGACGGGTGGTGGAAACGATTCAAGCGCAGCTTCTCAGCTCCCATGATCACCCATTGGTGTCAGCCCTATCTGGTAAGATTGCTTAACCACACAATACTTTTCCACACACTGCTGTAGAAATTCACCCTGTTTCAGTTTTAGTCTTTGAGCTAATTTCTAGCTCCGTATCTGTTCTTGGAGCTGACTATAATAGCTTTGCATGATTCACAGTTCCTAGACTATAGTGAGCGAAGCAGAGGGTGGAAGATTAGCTGCCACCTTAATCAAGTCCTTTCATTCACACCTGCATTTTTGCCACTGACCCGTGAAGCCTGCGGATTGTAAACATTCAGAGTGACTTTCCCGTTCTCTTCTCCTGATCCCTTCCCAGATGAGAAGAACAGTCGGCCCCACGGGACCCCCACCCGCCAAAACTCGAGGCGCTCCGAGGGTGGGGGCGACAGGTGTGAGTGGGGTGACCGAGCAGATGGCGGAGGCATAGGAGGCAGCGGGGGAGTTCTGCAGCGCAGAGGCTCAGCCAAAGAGAGAACCCGACTGCTGTCCTCCAACGGAACCCAATCCCAACCGTAAGATAGGAAGTTAGACCGCGCAGCAGGATGCCTGAACTACACCAGAAAGAAGACAGTGTAATTTCATCTCCAAGTATCCCTGCAAGCCATGAGCTACTCCTATTCTTCCTTGTCTAAGTTACTGAAGGTGCTTGACCACAGAGCAAGGATTGAGCCTTTTTCCTCCCCATCATGCACATTTTTTCCAACTTGAGATTCTTATGATCACCAGGATTCCTACCCTTAAATGAGAAACAAGTGTTAACAAACCGCCCTTTAATGAAAAAAATAATAACAGTACGTGAATGAGCAGTTTGGTATTCATCATAGGTACAGCTTCACAGATCAAACTAGGAATTTTGAAGTGCTAATGTGCATGCCAGTTAGCGAATCAATGCTCAAGGATGCTGATATGATCAGATAGGTTAGTCTACCATATCATCGTAATACAGTATCCAACACCAAAAAAAAAGGAAAAAAGAAATAACAGTCTTGTGATGGTTCTCGAGATTACTCCTAAAATGAATCAGTGCGCTCATATCACTATCAAGCAACATGTAAACCCGCCCATACTAAAAAGAAATATGAATGCATCTCAGCAGAAGAATCCTAAAGAGTTAGCACCCTGCTGCCGCCCCAGTGAGTGGCGATGAGCTCAGTGAAGGTCCTGTTTTTCTCCAGCAGTGTCTCCTCCTAAGGTAAAGAAAACCAACAAAGTAAGCTAAGTAAGTGAATGTGAACAAAAAAGATATTTTTTTATTTAGTTTTTATTTACACATTTCTTTTAAGGATGTCAGTAGCACAGTGATCACAGTAAAGACAGCAACTGAGACACTCCACACAGTGTTTGACAGTGGAAGCTGCTTTTCCGACAGGCATTCATTCAGAGTTAAGTGTTTCGATTCTTTTGTATTTGCTTTTTACTCAGAGACAATATGAAACAATGCTTCTAAGATTTTTGCATTGGACCCTCGTTGCTCTGAAGAAAAGTGTTTGAACAGAAATATGAACAGTAATATATGAAAGCTTTTTTTTTGTTTTGTCGTCACTATCCGTGATTAGCTTTATGAACCTCATCACAGCTGTTTGCGCCCAGATTGAATGAGAAGAGCATCACCGGCCTGTGGATCAAACAGAAACTGCCTTTCTCGTCAAGCTTTGTCTCCTGTTGCCATAGTATTCATATACTGACTCACGTCAAAATAAAGCAAACAAACAAAAAAAGAAGATACACAGTAAGGAAATTCATCAATGGGACGTATTCATGATGCTGGACTTTAAAAAAGGCGTCAGCTCCTTGTTGAACAGGACTTCCTAACCCCACGCTCGTTATTTCAGTGTTCACCGACAAGCCAAGTATGCATCGCCGCACCCTCGCTCATCACTAAGAGTCGCCATTCTGCAAGCAGACGTAGCAACTCAAGGCAGTCACATATATTACTCCAGTACTCTATCAGACTAGTCGATGTTCATCACAGTCTTCCATACAGTGCAATATGCAACAAGAGTGCAGAAGGATTTCAGAGAGACACACAGTGCTACACTTTATTTTAATGTCATTTTTTCTAATCTGTCGATCTATCTGTCTGTTGTTTATTTATTTATTTATGGGGATTTTTTTCATTTATTTGTTTTGTAAACTAGATTTCATGCCAACAAAATGTGTCAATAACAAACCCAAGAAACCCGTTCTTATTCATGTTATTTATTGATTTTTCTTCGATAGCAGCAGTTGCTCTCATCTCACGTCCCCACTGAGCTTTGCTCTGTATCTTGCGTCTCTGTGACTGGTATCTGTGTGTGAGACGGGTGGGTGGTGACTGAATAAGAGTGGGCTGAGCACTTTGCAGCAGATGTATTTTGAGGTAGTTACGTGTGGATTTTCCCAACTGACCCAGTGATTTTGAACTAACCAACACAGCCAAACCATAACAGGCCTATGTTTTCTCTGTCACAAACACACACGAGCATATCAAATGCTTGCTTGTTGGCTTTATCTCTTGCATTAATGCCTTGTCCGTTTGACCCGTCTGTCCCGCTTCCTCACATCTATTGTGTTCCCATTGTCACAAGAAGAGAAACTGTATGGAGTTGTTTGCCTCACAGTCCTAAACACACTGACTGCTCACCTCATCTTTCACGTCACCTTCACTTTTCATTGACCCAACTCTGGCTAAGATTGTAAACTATTCTCCATCCATAAGGGTCAGTAGAATAAGGTGTTTAAAAAAAAAGAAATGTCTGTATCATAATTTAAATATAAAAAGTGCACTATTATAACTATTGCCTGTGATTAAAAAGAACAATTATGATTGAATTGATGGTCAAAATAAAGAGAGATCCACCTTATTGTTATGGTTACAGTAATAAACCCTAAATTCATATGTGTGTCTGTTTAGTTCCTGTGTAAAAAAAAGTGTCTTACTTTTAGGTAGCTTTTTCTTTGATCTTCCATTACAAATTGTCACACAAACAGAAGGTGTAATGTCTTATACAGTAATTATATGAACTTATTAAGGGTAATTAATCTCATACAAGAATAATATTAAAGATTCTTGTGACCTTCTGAAGTTAGACTACTCAAGGTAAGTTTGATGGAGCTTATAGTCACATTTTTTTTTTTCAATTTAAGCAAACCTTGAGAAAAACCTGGTCAACTTGAGTCAAGATTTTGTATGAAGTATGAAGAGTTCTTAACTGTTTTGCTAAAACATAAAATAGAGAAAAACAAAAGCTCCGCTTTATTCTTCAATAGAAACAAGGAAAGCTGTGCCAGGTGATTCAAGCTATCCACATGTTAAAAACGTCAACGTTTCACAAAATCTCCCACTCGGCATTTTTTTCAAGAAGATTGGCCTTGCCTCATCGCTCAGGTATTATGGGCGTTACTCTGAAAACTTGTTCGTGAAATTTACGACAGTCCTTAAAGGCAACCTCAGCTCATAAAGCGAGCATCAATGTAGTACACCCGCGAGGAGGAAGAGGCGGAGGAGGAGGTGGTTCACCCGACGCTACAGTAGCGGTTACCGGGTGCTTGTGCGACGTCGGAAGTTAGCCATCGGTTCCTGCTTCTCAGAGATTTCTGGAATTTTGACACCCGTTAGCAGTAACAGGTATGTTTAACAAGCTTTTGACGGTGCTTTTAGTGTGTTGCAAAGATGAGACAAATTGTCGCATCTTTGTTAGCACTGTTAACATGCACCATCAGCAGCCGTTTGTATGTCCCCAACTCCATGAAGGGCTGGGTGCTCTGCTAGCGAGCACTAGCAACGGCTAACGTTAATTTTCAAACCTGCTGCACTTGGGCAAAACACTAGCTGGCTTTAGCCGTCACCGCCTGCCTTACTGTGGTTATAGCTAACAGTAACATAACGCTTTCAAAAATCATTATTTCGATAATTATTACAAACGTACTATATATATATTTTATTTTATTTTTATTTTTTTACTGTCACTGCTGTGAATTAGATTTTACTTTGTTTAAACAGGACGTATCTTTTTTTTTATTGTTATGGTTATTAAAATGTTATACATCTTTGATAACGCATTTTTTTCGGTTCCCGTATGCGCCAGATTGTTATCTCCACAGTTAATCGCTTTGTTGACTTGTTATCTTAAACATATTTCGCATATCGGCGGCAGAGTGCACAGCTTGATGTTCCCATCCAGAGTTTGGGAAAGAGCTGCTTCCACTCGTAAGTTTTCTGCCTCACATGTACACCTCTGCTCAGTCATATCTGGAAACCACAGTGGCTCAGATGAACTTAGGGTCAAGTTCAAAAGTGAGTTTATGATGTACAATCGTATTAGACTCTAGTGATGCCGCAGTATGGGCCCTCACATTCCCTCTTTTGTGAAAGACTTTATAACTAAGTAATACTATATAACTAGTCAGTCATGCTATATGAAATCAAACAAATCTGAAAAAATAAATTTAACACCCGCCTTAAGCGTCACGATCTTCTGTTCAGCATGCTTTTTCTGTAACTGTGAGCATCACAGTTACAGAAGCAAGTCTGTACCAATTTAATGTCTGTGACATAAAGCTACAAAAAAAAAAAAAAATCATTGGTATCCTGCACGCTTTATCTGCATTATCTCTATTATATAGTTTACTGGACTAAACGTCAAAAAGTGTATTTTGTGCAGATGTTTTAAAGGTACCATTGTTACCTACATTTTGATATCAAATGTTCAGTGGCTTTATTGAATATACCACAGCTATTGTACAAAAAAAGGAGCTGAATCTGAGGGGCTCAGGTGGAGGTGCTGATTGATTTTTTTTGTGGATTGAGTTGTAAATCCCATCAAAGCATCACAGAATCTGATGAAGTCATTTTAAAAAAGATCTTGACTGGGAATGTCAGGCTTATAAGAGACTAGTGTTTTCACAACAAGAAGCTCTTAGTTTTATGAAATGCATTTTCATTGCATTTTTTGCAATTCCAACCTGCACTGTGCACATGTCTGAAAATTTTTAAGTAGTCTCTTAACATAGGTTGTAATTAAGATGGATTACTTCAGTCTGTTTAACAATACCAGATTTTACATTAGATTACAGACCTCTAATTTTACATAAGTGTCCAAATGAAAACATGGGCAAGTGAGAAGCACAGAAGCTTGGCTGATGGGACGGGTGGTCAGTTGTTGATGTTCTGCTGGATATTTGTGTGCAATAATATAGAAGATACAGTGCTTCACATGTTGAATTAAAGTGTTTTTGAGTTCCTGAACAATGTGCACATGATGATTACATTTTCAATTCTTGTAGTCACTATACACATTCACCAAGGTTAAAGCCAACATGATTATACACTAAACACATGCAGTGGAGTTAAAGCTAACATGGCATGGTGTCATGTTCACCAGAGTTGTGTAACACACAGGGTTTGTTTGTTTTTTTCCCCTTTCTTGTTACTCGTCGTACAGACAGGAAATGTTTAGTCGAGATAAGCTGAGATAACACGGAGCTCGTTGAAACGCCAAGAATCTAACGGCTCTTGATCCTTTCTTGAACCTTATAGCCGTTTACTGAGCACAAGTTAATGAGCAACAGGAGCAACAACCTTGATTTTCGCAACCCGAAACATACGTCTCTGGTCTGGTGCAATGGGCATTCTTATGCTTAACCAACCTTAAGGCAGTTTGCTTACACTTTGCTGTGGTGTAAATTCCTCAGGGGTGTTTACCTTTCACCTAGTTTTCACTAGCCCTGCCTAGCTCTGCTTTTTCTGTCTTTTCTTTTTTCTTGCTGATTTCAATGCTGATCTGCTGGCAGTGTTTGCCAGTTTTTTCCAGTTTAGTTCATAGATAAAGCAACTTATCTTATCATAGCTCATTATACCTCTTATCTGTTACTTGTATAAATGATACGATCTTTAAGTTGATCAAAATGTTGTTGTGTCAGCATCTGATAATAGGAATTAAAATGATTATTACGCACCTGAGTACAGATTAAGCTCTCAAAAGTTTCAGTCTAGTCAGTGAGATATTGATATTAAATCTAGAGGGACCCGCAGAAAAAGGCTCCTTCATGGCACGTGCCTCAGACATGACCTGAGCAGGTGTGCTGTGCCTCTGTTGTCACTGACAAAAAGGAGCTGAAATAACACAGGTGCAGAGTTTTAGAGTACTTGAGATATTCCAGATATGACATAAAGCTCATCACCTCACTGGGATCTGGTGATGGTGAAAAAATCACGTGTTTTGTATTATTTTAGATGCAGTAGGTGTAGCTTCCACAGAGATGCATTCCAGTGTGACAGTCACTGTACCTCAGGGCATTATCCGTAGCCTTTTTTGTGTGGGGGAAAATCAATTCCCTTTGTGAAGAGAATCAGTAATTGCTTAAAAATATCCAATAACATCAGCAGCCGGTCAGCGCTTCCCCCATCAAACATCAAATCAAGTTTCAAGCTCACTTTGCATTTGAAAGGAGTTATTTTTGAACTCGTCTTTAAAAAATGCTTAAATGCTCATGATGGATGTGTTCAGCTTAGCATAGATGTTTTGCTAACTCATTTTCAGTCTGATGAATCATCTTCACTTTATTCGCTACCACCTTCAGGGCCCAGCAGCTGCTGTAAACAAGTTACATACGAGAAATATCACAGTTCACGACGTGCCGAGGTTACTGCTGCAATCTCTTTTACGTTGTCTGGTTTAAGGGGGCCAGTTGATGTTAAAGAAAGCAGCAGTAGAGATGTTCTTGTACATCTCCTGGATAGCTAAATCTCATAGCCAAGGACTTGTTAGCAGTTAATCTAATATTTATCTGGCAGACACTTTAATTTGTTATTGCTACAAAAGGTCTTTTATGGTGATTTACATTTATAACTCCTCACCTATGGGGTGTACTTTAAAGTAAAAGCAATGGCTTAATAAGGTTTGTTGAGCCTAAAGCCAGAGTGTTCAGTGTCAAGGCCACACTGCTTTGGTGATTTATGCTGAACGGCATCTGTTCAGAGTTGTAGATTAAAATGGGCTGTAAACGGAGTGGCTGTAAAGTGTAGTTGTTTACACATTTTCCTAACAAGTGAAAGATCAGATCGGTTGAATTTCAGGAGGAGACACAAATCCCTTTGGGGGATTGCATCAGGGAGAGCATCCGGTGTAAAAATCTGCCAAATCAAACATGCGGAGCTACCCACTGTGGTGACTCTAAAAGCAGCTAAAAGTAGCTTTTATTCACTATGAGCATAGATTCATGGAAATCCATTGAGCAGTACAGCAATAATGCTGCAGTTCAAAGCTGTGCAGTAAAATAGTAAAATAATTATGTTTGTTTGCATGATTAGCCAAACTCTTTTCTTCCAGCGTCTTTCTTTCTTACCTCATTTGTAGCACCAGTGACGCTTTTTCCTGTGATAAAATTTTAATATATTTCTTTATGAGTGAAGTGGAATCAGCCTGTTTTGTGCGTTTTATGGGCCATTTTATGGGTGTGCCCCAGAGTCACAGGAAGAAGGTCTGGGTTAGCAAAGAAAGATAAAAACCATTGTAGTTATAACTCTTATCTTCAGCTGGATTTTATGTTTTCGACCTGTGTAATATGTCAGTGTTGCTTTTGAGCCAAACCCCAAACACTGAGTTGATTAACAGAAAACTCAGGGTCAGGCCGATGAGACTCTGTGTAATCAACTCCAAGTATGTTTACTCTGAATTAGGGGTGCCAAGAAAAGTCATCAATAGAGTTCCAGTACCACAAGTTCCCATTGCATTACAGAGCTGAGACTGAGAGGCCAAATTTCAATTTAGTGGAGCAGAAATATGAATGCATGCCAGGTCGTGTGTATGCGTGTAGGCCATGAGCTTTATCTTAAAAAATAAAGTAGTAGAATGAATCAGAAAGTTCACACTGTTGCTTTTCATTCAGTGCTCTCTGTTCATTCATGTGTGAATGACTTTGGACTCATTCACACATTCACATAGTCAGCAGCACTATATGGTGATTTCTATCAGTGTGGTCGATCACAGCATCACATAAGATTGTTAGTTTATTAGTGTCTAAAGCTTCATACTGTTGTGTTTTATTTAAACAGTGATTACTACAGTAATGAACAGATATTTTAACTGCCAGGTTATCAGTGGCTTAATGTCCACAGAGCTCAGTTATAATCAGGCACAGTTCCTCTCTAGGTAACAGATTAATAATACAAGCATGTTATTATTATGTCCTTGTATAACAGATATGTGCTTTGACATTGGTCATATAATGATTAACAGCTCCTTCAGGCTCAGCAGGAGCGGAGGCCAGAACAACGTGTCAGGTAGCAGGTTTTTAAGCATTTCTGGAATGGAAAAGCACAGAATTTGCCTCATCCCAAGGTTAACAGAGTCTCGCTGATCCTGTTCATCTGGAAAACCTGTTAGATATTTAAACAGGTGTGTGTTCTGTTGTGCCTGTTTTAAAAGTTGGCACCTGGAATGTTAAATGCTTTCACCTGATGTCTACTTTAGCCTGAGGTTGGTAATTTTCCACACGTGTTCTTGTATCTAAACACTTGTTTCTCTGGCCTCTAGGGTGTCGGATGACTTTTCTATATTTTTGGTTAAAGAAATCCTTTCCTCTCGTCTGCTCCGTCTTTATTTTAGGTTCACTGTGCACGGCAGTCATGGCAGAAGCCCACCAAGCCGTCGCTTTTCAATTCACCGTTACCCCAGATGGCATTGATCTGCAGCTGTCCCACCAGGCCCTCACTGAGATCTACCTCTCTGGCATGCGTTCATGGAAGAAGCGTATCGTCAGAGTTAAGGTATCTTTGTTCGTGCTAAGCAGCATGTCCCTAAATCATTGTTGGTATCATTCTTCCTCTTATGGTGTTACAGTGGTTCCTTAACTCATTACAGTAGCACGTGCATCTGAGCCGCAGTTAAATGTCAGACTGGCTTTCACTCTGTAGTTTTGTTTTCATTTAAGTCTCATTATGTTTCCCTTAGTATAGCAGTTATTTTTAGTTTTGCTTTGATGTGGGTTTAATTGTCAGCGATGAACGCAACACATTACTGCACACACTTCAGAAGTGAGTGTTTGACTTCCTTTATTTAATCTTGTCTTTGATCACTCTTTTTCAGAGGTGCTATGAATAATTACTAAAGTTGTTTTTGATGTGGTAGGAATCACATTGTGTTGGACACCCACCTTTTTGAGGCTTAAATTTCCAGTTAAATTACTGCTAATGTCTTTTATAAATCCAACGTGAAATTGAGCTGGATCTAATTTAACCATTCAGGGTTGAACATTTATGTAATCTGCTACCTTAATTATACGTGAATTTTTGTACAGCATGCCAGTGAAATGAGTGCAAACAGAGAATAACATTTTTTTCTCTCACTCTACCAGAACAGCGTGATAACAGGAGTGTATCCTGCTAGTCCGTCATCCTGGCTGTTTGTGGTCATTGCAATCCTGGCTACTATGTACACTCGCTCAGACCCCTCCATGGGACTCATAGCCAAGATACAGGAGCACCTGCCAGTCAGGTAACACACCTCATGATACCTTTTAAACAGTGAAAGATTAAGATGATTAAGAGGCACCCTCTCTTCATTTTCCGTGACACTCACAGAGAAATCAGTGTATTAATTAATGAATGTTTTCTTATTAGTTGTTTAAATAAACAGAATTAATGCTTCAGTTTTACTGCGATTCAATAAAAAATGCCAACCAGATATGACACACTTGCATTTCAAAAACCGCTGCATATGAATAGAAATGTAATTCTTGTCTGGTTTTTGGTCAGATTGACCAAAAACCCAAATTCATGTTTTTTTGTTTGAGTTTTAATGGGTTCACTACACGTATAAGCACACTTTAAGGCAATGAGATTGTGTCACCCTACTTAACAGAGATCTATGCTTTTTTTCAAGGCTGTTTTTAATGAAAAAAAGAAGAAGCTTGTAATAAAAATATAGTTGGTGGAACCTAACGCAGAACCTAACATGAATTTTCTCTTTTCTTTCTAGCTAGTTTTTGTCTTAAATATTAAATGTGTCCATCTTCTTTCTTCACTGCAGCATCTGAAGCTTTCGTACTGTCTTTTACTCGAGTCTTGTTCGTCTTCTTTTTCTCTCATTTTATTTAATCTTTTTTTTTTTTTCCCCCACACATCATTTCCAGCCAGTCGATGAGTACGCAGTGCCAAGCAGTGGTGTCAGCAGTGCTCTTCAGCACCATGCTTTGGCTAATGCTCATTTTCACTATGCGCCTGTGCCTCAAGCAGCTCCTCTCCTACCACCGCTGGATGTTCGAGCAGCATGGCAAGATGTCCACCACCACCAAAATCTGGGTGGTCAGTGCTTTTTCTTCGGCTTTTCCACTTCCCAGTGTGACATAACTACCTTCCACTGTCCATCTGGTTTTAGATCTTGTAAAATATCAGGTGTCCCTCTATCATACCATGTTTATATGATATTTTTATGCATTAGAATATAACATTTTTTTTATTTACAGCTTTGCTTTGAGTTAAAAAGTTTAGAGGCCCTCATTATTTAGCATAAAAATGTAATGTTTATTTATTTTACACAGCATTTTTATCTTGTATTATACTTATGTAAATTACTGGATTCAAATTCAAACCAACTATTGTGAGTCATATAAGTGTGATGTGCGTTCATATTTACAGTGCGTCTCTCCTTGTGTGTCTATGTCAGGCGCTGGTGCGCATCTTTTCTGGCAGAAAGCCTCTGCTCTACAGCTATCAGGGTTCGCTGCCAAATCTCCCTGTGCCCACCATCAAGGACACAGTCAAGAGGGTGAGATGTCACATGAAGCAGAGGAAATGATAACATGCTGATCACTGACCATAAAACAGATGGGTCTTTATCACATTCATCATTTGTTTTCAGTTTGGGTTTTTTTAGCTAGTTGAGAATTTAGTAAAAATACGAGGTTTATATTAATCCACACGGAGCAAAGGAGGAATAGAAAAATAATTTTTGCATTGTATCGACAGAATTAGATATGGTTGGGCTCATATAACCTTTTTTTTTATCACTTTACCTGTTTTATTTAGTACTTGGAATCAGTGCGTCCGCTGATGGATGATAAAGAGTATGAACGCATGACCAAGCTGGCCGCAGAGTTTGAGAGCAGCCTTGGTAACCGCCTGCAGTGGTACCTCAAACTCAAAGCCCTCTGGGCTTCAAACTATGTAAGTGGTTGGCCACAATGATCTGGTGAGGTGTGGCCAAAGCAAAGCCATTAAAAGAAAATTTCAAATTCCATTAACAATGTATATCTGCGGTCTGAATTATTTAGCTTGTGTGAATATGCAGTCACTTTTGCTTTCAGGTCAGTGACTGGTGGGAGGAATATGTCTACCTCCGGGGTCGAGGCCCAATCATGGTCAACAGTAACTACTATGGCATGGTAAGAAAATCTTACTGCATTAAGTTTCTTTAAGATATTTCTGCTCTAAAAGAGGATGACCCTAACTTCAGATTGAATACAAGTTGGTATTTTGAGCAAGCCAATAGATTTTTATTTTTCTGCACCATTAAACATATTTAAGGATAATAGCAAAGATCCGCACTACATAAAGTTTTTGCCAGGCCAGCATCGCTTTTTTGCATTGCTTAAGAATGAAAATACAGATGAGTGATGAGTGTTTAGTCTGTAAAAATTAGTAACTGAATGAATATGAAGAATCGTTGTGCAAAGGACAAGATGGTTATTAGTGAGAGCTTTCTGTTCTTAGTAAATGGGTACTCATGTAAATGGGTACTTTCTCCACGTCATATTTCTCTGTGTTTTTAATTAGGGCATGGCGCCACCAAATCAGTATTTCTAATGTAAACCTCTCCATAAGCTCAAACCTGTCACCTTTTAATCCTAGATGTACTCAGGGATCATTTTGTCTGGATGATCCTTACTTTCTGTATCTGTTCATTTTCTCCTCAGGACTTCTTGTATGTGACTCCAACTCCCATCCAGGCAGCCAGGGCCGGCAACAGCATCCATTCATTCTTCCTTTACCGCCGCAAACTCAACAAAGAAGAGCTCAAACCTGTAAGTTAAGCCACCAGTCTGCCCCTGCTGCTACATATATATATGATAGCATTCATTTTTCTTATCTCTGTGCTATGGCAACAGATGGCTTGTTAACTGGATGTCTCATATTTTAATGTTATTTTTCAAACATCAGTGTATTATGTAATATGTAGAATAGAGTGGGCGCATGAGGCCATCAGTATGTGGTGTGATTGTGTAGCATTAATTCTTCCATTCATCTATCCGTCAGTGTTTATGTGCCTTGTATCTCCATACATTTTATTTTTTTTGTAAAGACATTTCCCTTATGTTATCATACCATACTCATCTCTTACCCCTTCCTTTTGTATCCTTTTCAATCTCTCCTTTACTTGCTTGATTTTTCTTTATTTACCTTCCTGTTTCCCTCTCACTCTTAAAAAAAAATCCCCTCCTTTCCCCTGGCCCTACGTTTCTTCCATGGCTTTCTTCTGTTCTTCTCCCCGTGCCCTCGCCTTCGTCTTCTCCTCTCCGTTTCCCAGAGTCGTATACCAGGCACTGTCATTCCTCTGTGTGCAGCTCAGTGTGAGAGGATATTCAACACCACACGCATTCCTGGAGAGGAGACGGGTAAAGAGACTGAGCAGCATACACGCGCCAACAGCACTGATGTTCGATCCACAGAAATGTCTGAATGCGAGTGGTTAACAAGAAAACCTGCTCCGTTTTCAGACTTCATAGCGTGCATTGCTAACACACCTCCCCTTCAGCAATGATGAGGCATACTGAAGGTGTCTGAAGCCTCCGGAGTTTAAGCATGCAATAGAAAATTGTGTCAGTGTGTGTTTGTATGTTTGTGTGGTTCAAGTAAGGCGTCTCTGATTCACTGAGTCACAGTGTGTCTGCTGAACAGCTCATCCTGTCATCTCTCATCCATCTCCTCTCGCCTGCTGGTTTCATCTCAGGTCTGCCTGGGTTTCTGGAGAGACGCTGTCTTAAACTAATGCCTTTTTTCCCTCTCCTGCCCACACATTTTGTTTTCTCATTATTTTTCCTTCTTCTCTTCCCAACACCTTTCTATCAACCTTTATTTCCTCTTCCTCCTTTTCCCTATACTGTTCCTGGTCTGGCCCATACTTCTCTTATTCTACTCAGTGGTTGCTGAGGTCTGCAGTTCCTTGCTGTTCCTATCAGTTTGAGCGGATGTTTGACACTTGTCGAATCCCTGGAATACTAACAGGTAGTATTTACGTTCTTACTCAACTGGCCCCAAATTGTTTTAGGTCTCTAAATGCCCCCCAAAAAAGTAAAAAGAAAAAAAAAAAACAATTTAAAATTGACAAGAATTCTTGTTTCATATGCAATAGTTTGTGTGTGGGTATCATGATATATGACAATCACTCTGTCAGTCATTTATAGTTACAGATCACAGTGTAAAGAAACCCAAATTTCATTCCTGCTTTTATTATTCCAACTCCACTCAAGCATGCAGGCTCAAATTTGACTACAAACAGAATGCACACCATGTGCATTCTGTTTGCATTGGACAAGTCCTGAAATATTTAGAATGGTGTGTTGGGTTGTTGTGAATTTGTCTATGTTACAGTGTTACTGGGGATTTTAGCTACACTGAAACCCTACGCCATAAACTTGATGTGTACCTCAACAAAGGTGTAACTATACATCACCAACTCTTGAGCGATCGTGGCTTAAGAGTTGGGAGTTTGCCTTGTAATCGGAAGGTTGCAGGTTCGAGCCCCGGCTCGGACAGTCTCGGTCGTTGTGTCCTTGGGCAAGACACTTCACCCGTTGCCTACTGGTGGTGGTCAGAGGGCCCGGTGGCGCCAGTGTCCGGCAGCCTCGCCTCTGTCAGTGCGCCCCAGGGTGGCTGTGGCTACAACTTAGCTTGCCATCACCAGTGTGTGAATGTGTGTGTGAATGGGTGAATGACTGGATATGTAAAGCGCTTTGGGGTCCTTAGGGACTAGAAAAGCGCTATATAAATACAGGCCATTTACCATCACATTGACACAGGCAGCAGCTATTGTTGGCCTGTTGAATGCTCCTGTGCATTTGTGGCTACTTTTTCAATGCAGTTTTCAAATTTATCAGTGAAAGAATAATCATCATCATCTCATTATAAGGACTCAGACTCCCTGGAGGAGATTTTTTAAACTATTGCAATGGAGGTGTACAAAGAAGTAGAAAATATGAGGAGCAAATATGTTTTCCCACAGAAATAAGTGACGACAACAAAGAGAGAGGACCCACGAGGGGGAAAAAGCCCAGCATTTTTTTTTTTGTTGCTGTTGGCTGGTCCCGCATATAAAACATGGGATTACATGGTAATTAACACATAACGCACCAGCGCAAGCATAATAAACCAAAATCTGATCAGGCCTTTAGGCTACTTTGGAAAAAAAGAAAGGTTTAGAAAACACACACACACACACACACGTACAGACAAGTCATGTTACTGAGCCAATGTGCTGTCATATCCACACCACCAAAACTGAATTAAGGGCTAAGTTGATCCAAAACAACAGCATAAATGAAGTATTAAATAAAATGAATTTGAAAAACATGTAAAGAGAACATACAAAATGCATTTATTTTAGGGAGGGGGCACTCATATTAACACAAGACACCTTAACCTGTAAGTGAAGTCTATCATCTCATGTATGTATTTCCCTGACATTGGGGGGGGTTTGTTGTTGTTGTTGTTGTTGTTTTGTTTCTTTTTATAGCACCTTCCCACCATCAACATTATCACCTCCCGCTTCATTATCTTCACTAAATTGGTCACTATTTTACACCACAGTATGTCCACTTTGTCTTTTCCCATCTTCTTTCTTCTTTTCTATCCAAAGATACAGTCCAGCATTGGCAGGACAGCGACTACATTGTGGTTTACCACAAAGGGCGCTACTTTCGTCTCAGGGTGTACCAGGCAGGCAGACTTCTGTCTCCGAGGGAGATTGAATTCCAGATTCAGAGGATCCTAGATGACCCTTCACCTCCTTCCAAAGGGGAGGCCAAACTTGGGGCCCTGACTGCTGGAGACAGGTCAGTTTGATTGTTTACATTACCTGCAACATACACCACAGTGTAATTCTAATGTAAATGTCTATAATCACCAGAATTCCCTGGGCTAAGGCCAGGACCAAGTATTTCAGCAGCGGGGTCAATAAACGCTCTTTGGACTGCATCGAGAAGGCCGCCTTCTTTGTGACACTGGATGACGAAGAACAGGGCATGATGGGAGATGACCCAGCAGCCAGTTTAGACCGCTATGCCAAATCTCTGTTGCACGGGAAATGTTATGACAGGTACTTTTACACTAAAATATTCACTGTGTAACAAACTTGGAATTAAGTCATCAAGTTATTGTTGCTCTGCTGTTGACTTCCCTGTAGTGATCTGTTATTATTGGTCGCCATGCAGGTGGTTTGACAAGTCCTTCACAGTTGTGTACTACAAGAACGGGAAAAATGGCATCAATGCAGAGCACTCGTGGGCTGATGCGCCAGTGCTGGCACACGTGTGGGAGGCAAGGAATACAAAAGAAAACTCGGAATGTTGTTATGTTGCTCTGAGTAGACGCTATAACTTTAGATTGTTGTGCGTTTCCAGTACACTCTGGCCAATGACAGCTTCCAGCTCGGTTACAACGCAGAAGGTCACTGTAAAGGAGACGTGGATCCATCCCTCCCCCGACCAGTGAAGCTCAGCTGGGAGATCCCTCCAGAAGTTAGTTCTGTGTTTAAACTTTTCCAGTAATCATTTTCCTAAATGAAGCAAGCTATTGTCCCAAATATGGCAACAAGAAACCATTAGTGTCATTATTATTATTATATGTAGTAGTAGAAATTGCAGTATTGTGCATGCAAACAATATTTAAGAACAGTATGTTATTTTACTTTGACTTGGCCAGGAACAGTAACTTGCTGGTTGCCTAGTTTTATAAGGGCCAAAAGGTGCTAGCTAAACGACCGGGTCAGAGCATCTCCAAAACTGCAGCTCTTGTGGGGTTATAGATCTTGCAAAGGTTATACATATCTCAGTCTTGACTGATGTTGTTTTTCACTGTGTGTGTGTGACAGTGTGAAGAGCAGATCGCTCAGTCTCTGGCTGTGGCCCAGGCGTTGGCTGATGATGTGGACTTCCATGTTTTCTCCTTCCAAGAATTTGGCAAAGGAAAAGTCAAGAAGTGTCGAGTCAGTCCAGACGGCTTCATTCAGATGGCTCTTCAGTTGGCCTACTTCAGGGTGAGTGTTCCACTGAAGTCGAATGGCAGTGTTACCATCTAATACCTTACCTAAACATGTAAAACAATGATGAGCTTTAACATAAAGAGAACACATGCAGGGTTAAACGGTGGGGGTCACACTGACATCTGTTCGAAAGTTTAAACAAGGTTTCAGTTCCACCTATTTAAAGAAAGCAGATTTACATAACTCTGAACATCTGCTCTTTAACTTGATGTTTAAAACTGAATCTAACATTTAATACATACTTAAAGGTTCCATGCACTGAAAATGAACTTTTATGAAGTTGTGATTTCAGTTTGAGGTAATCATTTAGTTTAATGACCCCAAAACAGACAAAGTGAGTTTGGACCCAACGCCCAAAAAGGCTGAAACTTGCTTTCGAGACATGTGAGACTAGTGTCTTCAAATGTCTAGTAGGATACGAGAGTGACAGCTTTATTTATTTTTATAGCACATTTCATTACATTAGAGCTCAATGTGCTTAACACAGAAAATGAACACATGACATATGAAACAATTGTACAGTTTAATCAGTTGTTTGTTTTTTGTTGTTGTTGTTTTGGGTGGTTGCAGGAACGGGGGACTTTCTGTTTGACATATGAAGCCTCCATGACACGTCTGTTCAGGGAGGGCAGGACCGAGACCGTTCGCTCCTGCACCAACGAGTCTAGCGCCTTCATCCGAGCGCTGGAGGGCGGAGAGGTGAGAGCATGAAAACCCTCTCCTGATTTGTTTTATAAAATCTAAACACAGCACAGCCATGTGACTTCACCACGTCGTTCTCCACCAGGCAACAGACGTGTGCAAATGTTTGTTCCGAGTTGCCTCAGAAAAGCACCAGCTACTTTACCGCTTGGCCATGACTGGAGCCGGCATCGACAGACACCTGTTCTGCCTCTACGTGGTGTCCAAATACCTCGGAGTGGAGTCTCCTTTCCTCAAAGAGGTTTGTTTCCATGTCGTGTTTATGTCTAGTAGAGATTACACTGAGTTGATGTTAGAATACTGATGTGGTGGCTTGTGTGTGTTTCAGGTTCTGTCTGAGCCGTGGAGGCTGTCCACAAGTCAGACTCCCATCCAGCAGGTGGAGCTGTTTGACATAGAGAACCACCCTGAGTATGTCTCCTGTGGAGGAGGCTTTGGACCGGTCAGTACCACCTCCGGTGTTTCACAGACTTTAAATAATTGTTCTACAATTATTTATTTTATTCTACATAGTTCCTACTGGATTAGTGGACAGATTACATGAATATAGATTACATGCACTGGTGATGATTCATGTATTTTTGTGTCTTTCAGGTGGCCGATGATGGATATGGGGTGTCCTACTGCGTTTTGGGAGAGAACATGATTAACTTCCACATCTCATGCAAACACTCATGTCCAGACACTGTAAGTCTAATGCTTTTGGTCAATTTGTAGTCAAATGTCTCCTTAGAGAAAGAAAACAAGATATGTTTTTTAGTACTTCATGTGTAAATATAGAAGTGTGTTATACTCCCTTTGCCTGTAGTGCTTTTCCCCTTCCTTCTCCTTATTCTGTGCTCTTCGTCTCTCCTTGAAGGACGCTCATAAGTTTGGTACTCAGATCAGACAAGCCCTCCGAGATCTGCTAAAGCTGCTGAGCCCCAACCAAACAGAGCCCAGCAAAACGGAAGAGAGCCAACCCAAGGTCAAGAAAGAGCAGTAGATATTCAAATCAGAAGATGTGATGCTGAAGGGAACATGTGCAGGCATTACAATATGAAGTAAAGAAAGGCATTTTTGTTCTTAATTTAGTCTGAGACTTTTAAAGCCAGGTAGATGATATTCGGGAGACAGCTCCACTGGAAAATGATAACAACGGAGGTGATGTTTTTACTGACATGCATATGTTTGTGCGTTTATATTAGCTGTGCGATGGGTGCATGGAGCGAGAAAGGGTCCACAGAGCTGGTTTTAACAGTGAAACAACTTGAAATGTGCACATGTGTAAATGAAAAGTACAGTGGGGCCAGAACACATCGCACATCTCAGTGTTAGAATGGAAGATCCTAACTTCACCTTATTGCAGGGAGTAAATGAATGCAAATTTATGCAGTGTGTTTTTGACACAAGTAAAGATAAAACTCTCCTCTGTTGTTGGATCTGTTTGGGAAAATGCTGTGGGATGTTAGTGTGAATTTTGGAGTATTGGCATGGGGAGAAAACATGATGGACTGTTGAGGTGACTTCATTTTCTACCATCTGAATGCAAAACTGCTGTGACACCAGGTATTTTAAAATCATGGAAGTCTGTGACTTCTCAGTGTTTACTTGATGTGTATAAATTGCTTTTTACATACACAACTGTAATGCTGTACTTAAAGCACCAGGCTGGTTATACATGTAGTGAAGATACATGGCTATTTTAAATTCATTAAATATATCCAGTGCCATATTTTTTTTTTTTTTCTTGGAGGCTTAGTTTGTATTCACTAAGTTTAACTTACAAAGTTAGCAGACGTACAATCTAGTTATTCAACTGCTATAAATGTATTTTATATTTTTACTTGATTGTTACCACTGTTTAAAAGCACCAAAACAATGCAAGTTGTATTTATGAACATGATGTGCAATTATTCAGTCCCACGCAGCGCTGCAGGTCAGACCTGGATTAGATGTAAAATGTACCTGTGACACAGATTGATGTTTTTCTCCACTTACTGCTGCCTTCTTTGGTTTTTACTCCAGATCAGCTTCTCTTATTATGTTGTTCTCGTGAGCCTTTTTAATGCAATATTACGAGGGGAAATAAAGATATTCTTAAAGAAAAAAACAAGTGTTTTTTAAAAAATTTTTTTTATTTGTGTGGGTTATTTTTGTTGCTTTGAAACATCTCTCCCCCAGTTTAGCAGATCGCTCATGAAGAACCTATTGGGTGTCTGTGTATTTCTGTGCAACGCTCAACACCAGCGCTGACTTACTTGCCTCAACTGATATCACCAAGAAAATTTATGTTCAGGCTATTTTTCTCACATACATTGCTGTGAAAAAGTATCTGCCCTTTTTCTGAGTTCTTTTTTTTCTTGCATGCTTCAGATCCTCAAACAAATTTCAATAGGCAAAGATAACCTGAGTAAATACAAAATGTAGTTTTTAAATGACGATTTGATTTATTATGGGGAAAAAAGTTATCCAAACCTACCTGGCCCTATGTGAAAAAGTAATCACCTTATTTGTTCAATCTTGAATTAACTTTGACCACATTTTATTTAGAAAGCTGAGTTTAATTTCATTAGCCACAAACAGATTTGAGCAGTGCCAGACCTGCTGAATCAAGAAATCACTTCAATAGAACATGTCTGACAAAGTGAAGCAGGCTAAATGATCTCGATAAGCAAACATTGACAAAGAGAACCACCCACAAACATTATGCAGCAGGATAAGATCCAAAACACACCAGCATGTCCATTTCTGCATGATCTAGTCAAAGTCCAGACTTAAATCCAATTGAGATGCTTTGGCATGACCCAAAATGGGCCGTTCATACTTGAGAACCCTCCAGTGTGGCTGAATGAAAACTTTTGGCCCGACGGGCTGGCCTGAAGACCCACTGTGCATTCGTTCATTTTCACTGCTGACACTGGATCGCTCAATCAAATCTCTGTCTGGCTGGACCCTCCGCTACCGTCGCTGTGCACTCATGCACCTTGTAGAAAAAGTATAGTGTGGAAGAAGTGATGTAAAGGTGGAACATTTCAAATATCAAATACATATATGTGTGTATGTATAGAATTTTTTGAGGAGAGGCGAGGAAGAGACAGAGGAAGATTAAATGAATGTGGTAAAAAAATAGATGGAGGTACATTATTATTATATCTATTATATATATATAATAGATATATAATAGGTAAATACAACCTCTGTCCCCAAGTGCTATGAGAGGAAGACTGTACAATGAACAGACTCCATCGTTATTTGGTTGACACATGACCCAGTATCTGAAGGAGCTGTTGCTCTGGTCTGACCATTTCCACTCATCTCTGAACAAACCGATCGAGACTGAAGACAGCGAGCCATTGCTGTTGTCATTGATTATTTGCTGCAATGCCAGATTTTCACTGTCTCCCTTTGCACTGGCCAAGTCTTTATTCATCGCTCGACAATCCTGTTGGGCGTCTGTCCAGCTCTACTCTTGAAAAACAACATACAACCCATCAGAGCCAATATCTGTGAATAATTTTTACACAGAAAAATTTGATTACATGTAGAAAACAACATATCACTGCTGGCTTTCATGCTGTTGGGTGAAAAAAAAGATGAATTTGAATTTGAATTCAGGCCATTTCACATCTTTTAAACACACAGTTGCATCAAGTTGGGGGTTTAAATTTGGTTTGGTTTTTTTGGGCTTAACAACGATTCTTACTACCCTTCATCTCTGTGACAAAACTGTCAAAGATGAGGTAAAAGAAATGGGAATTATGCGCTGGAAAGCTAAAGAAAACAGTCGTGCTCTCTGAGGTTTGAGTTCTTTAACTTGAGTGACACAACTTTTTAAAACTATGACAATGAAATAATGTTTGAGATCGACGTTGCTGATTATTGAGGCACTATCTGAAGAGGTTAGAGGTCCAAAAAAGTGATATTTAGAACAATGGTTCTTAACCTGGGTTCGATCGAACCCTAGGGGTTCGGTGAGTCGGTCTCAGGGGTTCGGCAGAGCCTCATGCACGGCTCATTTTGTGCACCAGTAAAAAACATATCTATGTCTTGTAACTGCAAGAAACACAGTCTTAAATACCTCTATGTACCATTATTATCACTGTGATCTTCAGAATCTATTGACTTTGAATGAGAGGCCAGAGGTCAAGTGGGAAATAATATTTTTAATCTTTTCACATGTTAAGAATACACACCACACTTGTAAGAATTATTGTTTGTAAATTATAAGGCTTTTTGTTAATTTCCAACCAATAAATCATTATATTGACCATGACAGCTATGGTGGATTTAATTCTGAAGTCTAAACTTTACACATCCTGAATGACTTTTCACAATTTATTAGTGTGAGTTTTTTCTTACCTGATGGCCAGATCTTTCATAGCAAAAGATACAGTGCGCTTCTCCAGGTCGCTGCTTTTTGTCCTTCTTTCTGAAAGTCTGTATTTTTTTGTCCATTTCATAGTGTGTTGGTGTTTTTATGGACGGCCTATGGAATACATATTTGCATTTTTATAAACAAATTTAGCTGCGAGGAGCTGAGCAGGATGTTGGAAAGATCTAAATTGCAGTAACTAAATTGCTATCACAGGTGCCACACCTCATTTCATTAGCAATAATGTACTTCATGTTCGCATGGCTTCGCTGTCGTTTTAGACATGTTCTCACAGTGTAAACAGCTTTCATGTAAATACTGACACCTTAAACCAGGGGTGCTCAATCCCAGTCCTCGAGAGCTACTGCCCTGCAGCTTTTAGATGCGTCCTTGTTCCAGCACACCTGAATCAAATGAATGGCTCGTTATCAGGCTTTTGCCAGACTTGATGGCATGCCGAATTGGTAATCCAACTATTTGATTCAGCTGTGTTGGAGTAGGGATGCATCTAAAAGCTGCAGGACAGTAGCTCTCGAGGACTGGGATTGGGCACCCCTGCCTTAAACCAACAGGAAACATAGTTACTGCAAATGGAACACAGAGACACAATGTTGAGCTCATGGATGATCATTTCTCCTCTTAAACTGTCTCTTTAAAAACTTGATGTAACCAACACACTGTATTTCCATTGGGGGACAGAAATGATCTTGTTTTTGTCCTTATGTATTTATGTTCCCTATTTGATCCCGGACCAATCTTGATGAAACTTTGAATAAACATTGTCTAGCGTGCTGTCAGTGCCAACATCTATATGGCATATGCAAATAATTTATACAAATCCCAAAGACAAACAAAGGGATTCACTATGTTTCTTTATTATAAAGTTTTCAGACAAAAGACAGCCTGTGAAAAAAAATGTGAAAGTTCATGTCTACCCTTAGGTTGGTTACAGAGTAATAATTCAACAGACTTTTAACTGACTTTTAATGAGTATTTAATATATCACATATGCATATTATATTTGCCACATGCATCGAAAAGACCCTCCAAATGAAATCATTCCAAATATGATGTGAGAAGACTTTAAAAACAAACAGTAAAACAAAGTCTCCCTTTATCTCTAGTCGTTTAACGCTAGGCTAGTTTTGTTTATTCTCTACATGCAAAATCATGAGTAACTTTTCACTGCAGGTAAACTTCACGTCGTATTCTAACAGGCATCTTTGATTTCCTTCTCCTCCTCCTTATGGAAAATTTTCCCATCAGGCTGGACTCTCCACTGAACCTTGGCATTCTGGTACTTTGATTGGATCTACGGAGGCGTTCAAATGAGCTAGTTACAGTGTGTTACGATTATAAGTGCCTGAATCCAGTAAAAGTGACTTCTTGACTTACATCAGAGCTTAAAAAGGCACATTAATGGAAGATTTTAGAGTAGAGAACTGACCTGCTGCAGAATGGCATCACTCACATTGAAGTCATTTAAGTTCAAAGATGACTTAAATTCCACCTTAACAGTTCTGGTGTGTTTTGTTTCTTGATTGGCAGAACCTTGACATAAAATTCACATGCATTTAATTTGTTAAATAAGCTGCCATGTTAAGAAGGGCAGTAACTAAAAATAAACAATGAGAAGTCAAACTGGTATATGATACACTGTGGAATTATATTCTTACCCTCATAGCAGATGAAGGGTATAGAGTAAGTACAGCCTCTGTCCATGAATCCTGTGAGAGATGGACTGTACAATGTACAGACTCCATCATTATTTGGTTGACCAGTGGCCCAGTATCTGAAGGAGCTGTTGCTCTGGTCTGACCATTTCCAGTCATCTCTGAACAAACCAATCCAGACTGAAGAGAGTGCGGCGCCATTGATTATTTGCTGCAATACCAGATTTTCCATCTGGCTCCTCGCACTGGCCAAGTCTTTGTTGTTCATGCGACAGTCCTGCTGGGCATATATCCAGCTCGTCCCTTGAAAAACAACATAGAACCCACTGGAACCAATATCTGTGAACATTTACAACAAGAAAGATTAAAATCTAAACAAAATAACTCAGAGAGCACAACTCTCCTCGAAGGGCAAGGGCTAAAACTTTGACATTTTATGATGATTTTATGACAACATGCTGACATCTGACCTTTGATCTATAAACATGAATAATTACATAGTAAAATAGTTTATTTTATTTGCATTTGCATTTATGTGAAAGAGGAGCTGTGTGTATTTTGAATGATCTTTCCCATGAATGCACTGACCTTGGCATACATAAGGAAGCGTTGTTGTACAGGGTGCGCTGAACCATTTCCCATCATAACTCATTCCTCCACAGTTGTCAGTGGAACTTGGTAAACTGGCCCAGTTAGTGTACTCAACTACTCCATCACTGATCTGAGTTTCTCCCACAGACCACAGCCAGGCCGCTGGGCCTGTTTCTGTCAGACCGATCCACATCTCTGCTGTCACACCACTGGCTGACACCATGTTCACCAGCCTCTGCATGTCATCCTGGCTGCCAATTGTGGCGAGGTCGGTGTACTTGCTCCTGCAGTAACTCTGGGCATCATCCCAGATTTTATCCTCGTTTATCAGGTAGAACTCCCGATGAGCGGGAGAACACAGAGTAACATAGCCTGTACAGGTGCACCAACCAAACAGAGAAAGGAGGACTGCATTATCATAACACTGTTTAACTTCAGCATGAATGTTTCATCATAAACAGTTAAGAATATGGATTCATGAATGGATTTCATCACTTATGACACTTACCTGAAACTAGCAATAAAATCACTGTAAGGACCATATTTTCTCTAGGATATAAAATAGAAAATGTTATACAATACAATAAAATCAGTTTGTATTTGTTAGCCTACTAAAGTGGTTAAAGAATTTTTAATTCAGTGGTAGTCCACTCAGTCTCAAACTTTTTAAAACCCATGAAATTGAAGCCTTTTCCGCCTTATTTACTTTAATGTTACAATCACAAGTCTGTGAATGCAGAGCCAGAGCATTTAACAAATGTGCCAAAACAAATGTATGCGACAACAAAATGAAATAAATCAACCAGTCATCAAAGAAGGTGACAATATTATGTTATAACATTTTGTTTTTTCGCCTTTCAAAGCATAACTGGCGTCTTGTGCTTAATCAAATCAATATGGAAGCAATACAGATTTTTTGTTTTTTAGTTGTTTTTGTTGTTAAGTTTTGTCGTTAGATTTACAGGCAGTAGTTTTAAGGACAGTGCTTAAAGCAAATAAAAATTAGGACAGATGAGTCACTTTGGTAGCATCCACTTATTTTTTAAATCTATTTCAAATACACTTGTGTTTTAGTTTTAAATGAATTGAAGCTATTTTATTGAATAAGTCAAATGTTTAATAAGTTTCAATGACAAATACTAAACTTTAAGAACAGAATTGTTTGTTGTTCTGACAGACAACAAATTTGAAACTATTTTGGGAATCGTTTAATTACGTACATAATTACTCTTATGTCCTAACTATACTTGTACAGTATAGTTAGGACATAATCGTCATCTAATGGTCCGAGTTTCTGCTCAAAAAAAGGGTATTAACCCTAGCAAGAATTGGCAGTAACATGTTTAAGCTAGTGGCATGGACACATGCCTGTCTCTAACTGCCCACGTCTGCATATCTACCCTGCTCCCTCTGATAAATCACCTAACTGATCAGCCCCATTACTTGGATACAATTACCAGCCACACCTAGTAATGATGAAAAAGAGGTTTTAAACTTTGACAGTTAAAGATTTCTTTCTTTTGTATAAAAATCTTTAGCTTTTTCACTCTTGAAAAGTTCAAATAGGATTAATATTACAACCGGGAACACGGACAACCTGATACAGAAGAACACATGAACTGATTAGAGAATTACAAAGAGACACAACCGATGAGATGAGAACAATCAAAGAATAAGCAGGAGGACAGAGACAGTAAGTAGAACTAACAACAAATAAATTTAAAAAAATGCACTACCTTAGAAAGTAGAACAGACACCAACACAAAGACTCAAATGTATCAACTAAGAATCCAAAACTGAGTCCAGCAGAAAATCCAGAAATCCTGAAACAATTCATATACAGATTTTTTTCAGGTCAAGAGACACTTTACATATAATTTAACTCTCGATAATTCTCAGAAACATTTACATTACATTGATGCTATAGCATTACTAATGTGTTTGTGTGGACAACACCTAATATCATGACATAGCAGTTGCTGTCCACCCAGATAATCAACTCCCTGCTATATTTTTAGAAACAACTCTCTTCTTACCTGATGGGAAGATATTTTATTTATTTATTTATTTAAAGGATTAAATGGACAAAGAGGCAGTTGTTAATCCTACTTCAATCTTCCATGTATTAGTGTTTTGTTTGTTAACAAGTAGCCTTTGTATTTGTCTTTATGAAAATGAAGCATTGAAGCTTAGCAAAGATGCAAAAGAATATTTGCCTTCCTTAGGACAGGATGCTTATGTAATATGATTTTTAATATATAAATATATATATAATTTTGCACAAAAAGTAAGGAATTTGTGTTTGGTTGATTATGTCTTTGTTGTAACAATGCTTCTTGGAAATAAATCTTGTACAGTTGGAAAGCCATGCATTTGTGAGTTGAGCAGAAGAGTTGAGTACGTGGGTTGCGCCCATGAGTGTACATCTATGCCACATGGACTACAAGTCCACAAGTTCCGAAGGGAGACACAAGAAAAGGTGGTTGAGACCAAGAGAGCAATGCTTAGCCAACCTAGGTACTCATGTCCCCCAAGGCCTAGAATATTGTTGTGAACACTGAAGACGATCAATAAAAAACTGTGGGTGATATAATGTTTTTACAGATTTTCACATTTGGTGCTTGATTCGCACTGAAGGAATCAAAACTATGAATGAACACATATGGAATTATGTAGTGAACAAAAAAGTGTGAAATAACTCAAAACGTTTATTTTGGGGGATTTTTCAAAATAGCCACCCTTTGCTTTGATTACTGCTTTGCACACTCTTTGTATTCTCTCGATGAGCTTCATGAAATGGTTTTCCAACAGTCTTGAAGGAGTTCCCAGAGATGCTGAGCACTTGTTGGCCCTTTTGCCTTCACTCTGCGGTCCATCTTATTTAACACCATCTCGATTGTGTTTAAGTCAGGTGACTGTGGAGGACAGGCCATTTAGCGCAGCACTCCATCACTCTTCTTCTTCTTGGTCAAATAGCCCTTACACAGGCTGGAGGTGTGTTTGAAGTCATTGCCCTGTTGAAAAATAAATGATGGTCCAACTAAACGCAAACCAGATGGGATGGCATGTCGCTGCAGGATGCTGTGGTAGCCATGCTGGTTAATACTAGAAGTCCCAGGCTTTTCTAACCCTCTGTCAGCCAAGTGGAAGCTAACTTGGCTAATCTGTTAGCATCAATTCATATGTAAATTGGGTCGTTACCTGAGAATTGTGGAGGGGAGTGGGGGTGTGTGAATGATTCCTGAGCCAACTGCCTCTTTGTTTGTGTGTGGGGAGGGGGAACTGCTAAAAGCTGTGAACTTCATTTTGTGTTCGTCTTCATGCATTCTCAATCATCCAGGAAAATAAATCTCCAAAAGATTTATTGATAAAAACAGTACAAAAAAAACAAAACAGAAAAAAATTTCTACAAAAACATCCATTTGTACACATATTTACAACTAACAATAAAAAGTGAGTGAGTACATTTCAATCACTCACAATCCTGGCACTGCCATGGTATCTGTAGTCTGCATTTACCACATGTGTATCTGTAGCAGTGAACACATCGCACAGTGGCATGATTGTTGTTGCATTTGTGTTTGACCTAACACGTGGCTCTTTTTCCAGGGCTAGGTGTGGAGGGTTGTGTCCAAAGCAACTGTTCTTTTCTTGCCTTCTTCCCAGCCATATGAGAGTTAGCCAACTCTCTTGCAAGCTCCACCAGGAAGTCCACCCGTCTTTCCTTCGTCCCGGTGCATGCTTGATACAGCACATGTGCATTCAGTGCTGCCATGTCAATCATGTTATAGAACACAGCAACTGGCCAGCGCCGTGTTCCTCTGCGGACCGTGTACTCCCGCACCATCTGGTCCATCACATCCACGCCACACTTTGTGGTGTTGTAAAGGGTGACAGTGTTTGGCTTCCTTTTGGTGGTGTTATCAGTCTGAACCACGCTGTGCATGCTGCTAAGAATATAGACTGTCTTCTTCAGTTGCTTCGAACACAACCCTCCACACCTAGCCCTGGAAAAAGAGCCACGTGTCAGGTCAAACACAAATGCAACAACAATCATGCCACTGTGCGATGTGTTCACTGCTACAGATACACATGTGGTAAATGCAGACTACAGATACCATGGCAGTGCCAGGATTGTGAGTGATTGAAATGTACTCACTCACTTTTTATTGTTATTTGTAAATATGTGTACAAATGGTTGTATGGTGTTTGGTGCTATATAAATAAAATTGAATTGAATTGAATCTTAAATTTGGACTCATCAGACCAAAGCACAGATTTCCACTGATCTAATGTTCATTCCTTGTGTTTCTTGGCCCAAGAAAGCTTTTTGCTTTTCCTTAGTCGTGGTTTCTTAGCAGATATTTGACCATAAAAGCCTGATTCGCACAATCTCCTCTGAACAGTTGATGTAGAGATGTGCCTGGTACTGGAACTCTGTGTCGCATTTATCTGGGCTCTAACCTGAGGTGCTGTTAACTTGCGATATCTGAGGCTGGTGATTTGGATGAATGTATCCTCAGCAGAAGAGGTGACTCTTGGTCTTCCTTTCCTGGGGCGTCCTCATGTGAGCCAGTTTCATTGTAGCGCTTGATGGTTTTTGCAACTGCACTTAGGGATACATTCAAGTGATGCCACAGAGAGTACATAGAGAGGAACAACATAGAAAGCATGACATTTAATGCTCTCTCTTAAACTGTTCTTCAGGATTTAAGATTCGTGTTAATCATCTTTATAAAAACCAAATGTAACCAACACACTTTATTTCCATTTTGGGACAGGCTGTTTTTATTCATCTGAGCTCCTGCCACCTGTCTTTGTGTCTCCAATTTCAACAGTGAGGTCAGCATCAAACACTGTTCTCATTTTCTTGCCTGTCAGACTTCAGCTTATGCCCTCAATACCCACTAATAGTCCGCATTCAATCCCTATTCCTTATTTTGAAATTATGACCCATATTCACACGTTTGTAGCATGTAAATACAGTTATTGGCATTACATGATCCCACTTCCTTTCTCATCTTAACCATCAAAACTAAATTTCATATCCTAATGCTGACCTACTTCTAACCTAAGTTGACCACCAAAGCAATTTTGAATTCTCCAACAGTTGTTTTACATGGTAAATGGTAAATGGCCTGTATTTGTATAGCACTTTAAGGTTTTAAGGTTTGTCTGACAGCAAGAAGCTGCCAAAATGTCCTAAAATCTTCAAAATGACCTCAAGGTCTTAAGCTCAAACTGGTGCACAACAGAAAGCACTAAGTATTATGTTCATTACTTTAGAGAATTCCTGGCATAACTTCCGTCATTTACCAATAGTGAAACAATCAGAATCACTTGAAACCTAACCTGTGTCTCAGGTTACTTTTATTTGACTTGCTCTTTGCTCCAAAAAGGAATGAAGTGTCCCCACAAAGTGACTGTGAAAATACATTTGTTTCCACAGTATGAGTAATGACACACACACACACACACACACACACACACACACACACACACACACACACACACACACACACACACACACACACACACACACACACACACACACACACACTCCTCCTTGTCGCCCAGAGGACCCCATATAAAGCCGTGTTTCCCCTGCACTTGTTACTGCTCTTCGTTTCAACATCAGTGAACATTTTCTGCTGTTCAGGTATGTACTTTGACCTTTTCCTATGATATCTAAACTGACATCTAAACTATAGCACCATCCACATCCAAATAAGATAATCAGGTCGAGCTACAGTTTCCACTGAGCACATGCCCAACTTAGTCTAAATTAACAGCTATGAAAAATCAAGTATTTTTAAATAAATGGAAAGACTTTCAGGACAAGACACTAAAAACTTTGCTCAGATTAGTAAGTTTGGTTTTGGAAATGACTTATCTGTTATATTCAGTACATACTCCAGTTATTTTGAGTGAAATATAAACACCCAGTGTGCAGCATTTGGTGTTTAGGATTTTCATGAAGTGAAAAAACTCAGTGGTTTATTCTTGATCAAAACAAAATTGGATTCTATAATGTATTAAAGACTGGACTCACCAGTGTGTTAGTGGGTGATGATAAAGGTATCTATAATGCACAGGATATCTCTGCTGGTCAGTTAATGCAATAAAACCCTCTTGAAATCCTTCAGTCCTTTTGTCCATACCTGTTTATTTAGACTGACACACTCATACCTTGAGATCCTTGCTAAAAGTGACCAGTGAGGTATTGTAGACACTTTTATCTGTGCCTGTAAACAGGTAGGGATGAGGCTTCAATATCCCAAATTTGCCTGTGTTGGTTTTTGTCTATTTGATCAGTCAAACGTGGTTTTGCACTCATGCAACATCTCACAGTGACACATGTGCATAAGCCTATGAAGTAATGGTTAAAATATCTGTGAGGCTATGCACATATTTAAAGGTCCTTTCAATTTACTGAGACTGCACGCAGATCAAATGATAATAGAGGACTTGGCTGGTGTTAATAGCAGCTAGCCGACCAGCTTAATCTCTTTCTATCCCACATTCTCTCTTGTAAATCAAATTAAACAAGATGGACTGGACAGCTGTTACCTCACTCTGATCCCGGGTAATTGGATGCTGCTCCAATCCAGTGTCCCTCTGGCCTCTTCTATTCCTAGATCATTAGCTCCAAATGGCCTTTCACTTAATCTTATCCCCCAAACTAAAATCTTACACTGGATGCTGCTTTTTTAATTTCAGAGGTTTGGAAAAAGAAGTGTGGTACATTATAACTTTAATAGCACTGATTTTTATGTGTCTTTCCAGTGTCATCATGTCTTACTTAGACGAACACGGGTGAGTCGATCCAGTCCAGGAAGTTATAATTCAATAGCTTGTGTTTTATGGCACGTCTAATGCATTCTGTCAATTCCTTTTGATTTAGAGGGCATCACGAGGGTAAGGGCAGCAATTCTTTCATTTAATAAATATATAAGCTGCAATTCATATCTCAACTCAATCAGACTGTGACTCTTTCTTTCTCCAGAAGAAGATGAGGAGCAGGGAGAGGGAGGTGAGACTGAAAGGCTTAGCGTACCTTGGAGATAACACATCAACTACCAGCTGTTTTAGCAATCCAGTAGTAGAGCTGCCCAATAGAACCACTCAATTGTGAATATGGTTTAAATCCTGTAATTGATTTAATGTTTATGTGTTGATTCTGTATTTCTGTGGGTAGTTCATAATCACTAACCCAGTAGCACGGCAAAACGTGTAATAGATGCGCTGGTCCATTTGGACACGCATGTAGAGGTAGCCTGTAAGCTGCAGCACCAGCAGAGGGAGATATTTTATTTAAAGCAAACATGAAAATGATTGGAAAGCATTTAAACAGACATTACTTACACATTTACATGTAAGTACACATTAGCCGCCTAGCTTAATTGTTTCTGGTGATTAAGGATCTGGAGCGTACTTCATACATTCCTTGCTCACTAGCCACTTCTTGGTTTTAACCCTATAATGCCATTTGTATCATATTTGCCACGAGTTTCTGAGACCTCTATCTCATCAACACAATCAATACTTGCCATAATTTCAAAATGTTATGGACAAATCTCTTTTTTTTGTCTAAAATTAACATTGTTGTTAACAAAAAGTTGCCAAACATGCCCAATTTATCAAATGTGATACAAAATTTATATAACAAATACTGTATATCATAAACAACATGATACAGAAGAAAAATAAATTGTGGATTTTGTTATAAAAACATCTCAGTTGAAAAAAATCTGAATTTTCTGGCTATTTTTTAAGGGCTGGGTCTTACAGGGTTAAATATATTATCTCCCCTTTCTGCTTCTGCAGCTTTTGCATGCAGTACCACAACTTTTGCATGCATGTCCATTTCATGCTTTGGAGAGGCAAAGCTGGCAAAGGTGGGGCTGTCACCTTGGAGGTGGTTTACAGAGTCCTGAGTTGAACCGCTCTTTCATCCTGTGAGTCGTTAGATTCACAAAGATGGAGAAACGTCTGTGACATTTGTGAATTTTTTTCTCCACCCTCAACATACGAATTATAGACACATGGGTCAAGGTGTGAGTTGGGGTTGAATCGCATGGTAAGGGATCTCAAGACTGTGTTACAGGTGGCTGACAAATGGTGTCATAAGCGACCACCTCTACTTAATCATGGCTGTTCAAGCTGGACACAGCTTGACTCCTCTGTTTCATTTATTTCCACTCTTGGCTGTGTGCAGTGTGGGAATCCTTAACATTTTAATCTCTGGAGGTTAGCACAAGAGACTCACCTGCATGCTGTTTTGCTTGTTAGTGGCTGCCAATCTGAAGAAAGTTAGATTTAAAGAGGGTAAACAGCTTGATTCAAACAGTAAATGAAAATGAACTGCAGGGAGGTTCCAACACCCAGTATAAGATAAAGATAAACAGCTTCCTGTCTGATATAAACTTGGTTTAACTTGAGCTTTTCTCAAGATGTATTTTTGATTATTCTAATAACAATAATAATAATAATAACTGATTTACTGTTTCATTACTTTTCTGGCTGCCATGCTGAAGAAGAACGGCCCAAATACAAGTAAGAAAATACAAGAATATTATACTGTGAGCTTTCAAAATTATTTGATTAGTAAAAAAACAAAGCATAACGAACCAGCACGCTTTCATGTGGTTTTACAGGCCACTTATGACGCAGCTCGGTGCACCAAAAATCCCAGAAGGAGAGAGGGTTGACTTTGATGTATGTGCCTTAATATCATTGTTAAAGGAAAAAAGTACATCATTACACGAAAACCAAACATAAGTAATCCCAGTAAGTTTGTCCCATGCTAGGATATCCATAGGAAAAGGATGGAAAAAGATCTTCTGGAACTACAAACACTGATTGAGGTCCACTTTGAGCAGAGGAAGAAAGAAGAAGAGGAATTGATTGGACTCAAAGCAAGAATTGTAATGCCCTTCCCCAAACTGTTTTCTTGTTTTGCATGTTTGTCTATTTTTCCCTCACTTGTTTGTATGAAAAAGGGATTTGTCAGGTTGCGGTCACCATTCAGGCTAATAGAGAGTAAAGAGCCATGTGTCAATGTCCAGCAGAGTTGGGTTTTTTTCAATGTAGGAGAGCCGGAGGGCAGAAAGAGCTGAGCAGCAGCGTGTGAGGGCTGAAAAAGAGCGGGATAGACAGACACGGATAGCGGTAAGGAATTATGTTAACACATATGTTGCTTAGTCCATGAAAATATCAATAATCCAACAAAGAAAAGAATAATTTAAGTGATGATGCAACTCAGGAGGAGCGGCAGAGGAAAGAGGATGAAGAGGCAAAGAAGAGAGCAGATGATGAGGCCAAGAAGAAGAAAGTTCTCTCCAACATGGGCGCTCACTTTGGAGGGTTCCTAGCAAAGGTCAGAGGATTCAAGTGATTCATTTGTAGGCAGGCGTGCCGCTATATTCTGCAAATATGTGGTGTGCATTTCTAGGCTGATGTGACTGGGCAAGAGCGGTCGTTTCTTACAGGCAGAGCAGAAACGGGGTAAAAGACAAACTGCAAGGGAAATCAAAAAGAAGACACTGGCAGAAAGACGCAAGCCACTGGCGATTGAGAACCTGATAGAGGATGGCCTGAGGTCAGTTAAAGCCTTCATTGGATTACGTTTTTATTTAGCTACATGTTATAGATATACCAGCTGGATAAGCCTGAGGCAAACAATTGTTTAAGCCTTAGACACAAGCTGTAATGCCTTTTGTGTTTTAGAGAGCGAGCCAAGGAGATGTGGGAATGGATCCACCAGCTGGAGTCAGAAAAGTTTGATCTGACTGAGAAGATGAAGAGACAGAAATATGAGGTTAGCCCTTTACTTGGGAATATTTAAGATTTTTATATTAAAAATCGGAGACATTATATTCTTACGTACTTTTTCTTTTTCAGATCAATGTCCTCCTGAACAGGATCCAACACGCTCAGAAATTGTGAGTCAGACGGTTTGTCTCAATCTACCCACACAACAAGGGAGCTAAGTGCAGGGTTGTAGGTAGATCAACTCTTTGCACATCTTTGACTATGCAAAGATTTCACAGGTCACTGGCAACAGCCACACCCGTACAGGAAACACAACAATCTAAGATCTTGCCACTTTCTGAACAGGATACACAGACACACACTTTATTTAATATATTTAAATAAAGCGACAGAGCAGAAAGAGGAAATAGCAGCTATTTTACTATCTTAAATTTCGCTGATCGTCTGTGAACTACTGTTTACGATCTCCTTTTAATCTTCTATTTTCTTGATGCAGCAAAAAGGGACATGGCAAGGGAAAAGTTGGAGGACGCTGGAAGTGACCTCATACACACACAGACACACACAGGAAGCATAAACAAACATGAGGACGGTTCACTAGTTCCAGGACAAGCTTCCAGCAACTTTGCAGTGTTCAAATAATGGCTTCCTGTAGGGTTTATTTGAATATATCAACTTATACTTACATTTGTGGCTATTAAAATACACATATAAATATATTTGAACTGCTGTCATGGTATCATTTAAACAAGATGTGAAATATTATTATTAATCCATAGTTGCTACCATACAAATATGAATTGTTATCTGAAGCATCTGACAGCTCCTCCTAGTTGGTTTGTAAACTGCTGATAAACAAGATGTGAAATGTCTCTGTTGTCACGCTTTACTATGCTAAGTGTCTCTCGCATCTTGGTAAACAGCTATCGTGCAATACAAACACCTCTACTTTCTCTGTTGTATGAAGACGGCGTGGACGTCATCACTGGTCCCCTCATGCCAAGGTTCAAATCCAGCCTCTAAAGCGATGTCCTCTACTTTCTTTGCAAAGCCAGCTTCTTGCTCTTTATTCAGATCCAAAATGTACCTGAGACACATATAATGACACAGTAATGCAGTGTGAATCCGAATACAATCGCTGTCGCTATTAACTTTCAAGAACAGTGTCACAACTGATCTATAAGGAATATGTGGCAAACTCAAAATATCCCATATGCAAATGCCGATACACGGCAGTCACTGTAGTCCTGGTGGCCATGGTAACGAGCCCCGTGTTACTAAAAAAACCCTCACTTGGCCAACTCCACGACAAGCACAGCGTCTGGTGCTGCAATCTGTCTCATCATCGGGCCCAACTGGTGCACGAAGCTTTACAGCAGAGGCAGAGAAGGAAGCAAAAACACAGAAAACATAACATGGTCAGCAGTCATACCAGTAGTCTGCAGTCCAGGTGACTGGATGCTAAAGGAATATTTTTACAAAATGACTTGATATATTTCGTATTCATTTAAAGAAAAATCCACCTGGCGGAGAAGTAAATGGTGTTGAAGAATTGTGAATATTTCTGTTTCTCGGGCAGTTTGTGAAGTGAGTCCAAAGGCAGGAAGGTGACAGAGATCCCATTTGGATACATCAAGTCTGAATGCGATTAGAGAAAACTCAGTGCTGGTTTTAGTTGCTATTTTCTGGAAATGAAACATCAAAGCATATTGCATAAAGACAGGAAGTAATACAGTAAATAGCTGGAGCACCTCATTCCCCTTTAGAGTTCTCTTAAAAATGTCCAAAAACACACTGAAAGAACATATAACAATAGAAACCAACCTTTCACATCACTTTATCTTTTTGTCACAGTGGTTTTACACTCTGGTTTTAACCAAAGCTAAAGCTGAAGGCCTTTTAGCACTCATAGTCTTTCACCTTTAATACTGACAGTCCGTATGGATGTGTCCTCCTCTGCATCTGTGTATGGCTGAGAAGTAGTAGGGCAGCCCCGTCTGCTGGACAGGGACTGGAACAATCCTTGCAAATTTGCAAAAGAGATATCCTGGGCGGTCTGTGGATGTGAGAACAGGATCGATGACAACAGACAGACAGTAATGTGTTTAGAAATGTGCACAAGCTGATTCCAGCAATGAAGACAGAAAAAGACAGAAAAACTTTGTACGTTTTACCTTAATGTGTTGCCCATTCTGTGTCTTCAGCAGACTCTTGTCATCAGTTTCAATGCCGAAGGACAGGTAAGGACTAGAAACAATGTCTCCCCAGTATCCCCTGATTGCTACTTTGTCTCCTTTCTGTACAGACACACGACCAAAATTAGCTTCCTTTGTCAACTTACTGTTTACAGTAAAGTGAAGAAGCAGCTGGCCCCTTCCTGATTTCTTGATATGGTTTTTCACATGTTTGTCACACTTACATGTTTCAGTTCAGCAAACTAATTTTAAACATAATACAAAGATAACCTGAGTAAATACAAAATGCAGGTTTTCAATGATGGTCTTATTTTTTAATCATGAATGAACTGTGATAACCACTTTCTTTACAAGGCTGAGTTCAATTTCTTGATCCACACTCAGGCCTGATTAATGCCAGACCTGGATCATGAAATCACTTAAACAGAAACTGTCTGACAACGTGAAGCAGGGTTCTCTATCTATCATCTACAAATGGTTACAAAGATGTTTTTTTAGGCTTTGGGACTCCAGTGAACCACAGTTAGAGCCCTTATTATCCACAAATGAGGAAAACTTAAAACAGAGTGAACCTTGCAAGTGTACCAAAATTACTCCAAGAGCACAAAGATTATTCATCCAGAGGGCACAAAAAAACAAGAACAGCATCTAAAGAATTGCAGGGCTCACCTGCCACAGTTAAGGTCAGAGTTCATGATTCAACAATAAGAAAGAGACTAAGCAAAAATGGCATCCATAGGAGAGCTCCAAGATGAAAACCACTGCTGACCAAAAAGAACAGGCTTTTCTCACATTTGCCAAAAAACATCTTGATGATGAGTCAAAAGCTGAATTTTTTAGAAAGTTTGTCTGGACTAAAATCAGATTGAGTTACTTTGGCATGACTTTAAACAAGGCCGTTCATACTTAAAATCCTCCAGTGGCTGAATTAAAACGATATGAGGACAATTACTTTTTCAAGCAGGGCCAGGTATGTTTGGATAGTTTTTTTTTCCTCCTAATAAATGAAATCATAATTTAAAAACTTCATATTGTATACACAAGGCATCTTGGCCGAATATTAAGATTTCTTTAATGATCTGAAACATGAAACGTGACAAA
This sequence comes from Oreochromis aureus, assembly GCF_013358895.1. Taxonomy (NCBI): domain Eukaryota; kingdom Metazoa; phylum Chordata; class Actinopteri; order Cichliformes; family Cichlidae; genus Oreochromis; species Oreochromis aureus. Next base: position 18,476,140 of record NC_052949.1, read on the forward strand.
AAAAGAAAAAAATCCTCAAAGGGAAAATTTTTTATTCATGGCACTGTAGAAGAGAGATGTAGAAAAACCAATATGTAATTACCTGACTAAACACTCTTGAAGACAGCAAACTAGGATTGGTTATTTGATAGATGCCTTCCCTCATTTCGAATGCCAGTCCCTGTTCCCTCCATCGCATGTACTGCTGTCTGTTGATGACGCCACACTGCAGACAGCCAGTACACAAACATACATTTGAATTTCTTTAACCAAGTTCTTATTTGTAATATCTCTGGCCACACCAGAGGAAAGTGCAGAAATTACTCAGATACCCCTTTCTCATGAAGCTTCATTGTAAGATCCCAGTCGAAGCAGCCCTTCTTGGAGTCATAGCGTGTCCCGAGGTGTTGCCTGACACGATAATCCCAAGCTTTGGCCATGACAGGAGCAGGATGCTCTGATGATGAAGACTGAGTTTGGATCCATGACTTAAATATCCTGTCCAGTTCGTCTCGCTCCTTAAACTGCAAAAAGTGTCCATACTCAGTGAATAGAATTTGTAGGCTTTTTCTGAATGTGTAAAGCACTTACAAATTTTAATGATTATGTGCAGTGCACCACAGGTTATACTGAGCAAGCCGCAATGTCTGGATGTTTAGGTAAAAATAAGCTCCTTCAGCAGACGTCTGTACCTTAAGGAGAGTTGTGTTCAGACAGCCATGCACTGCCATCGTTTCAGTAACAGACAGAGAAAGTTGCGATGCTACACGTTGCAGTACTTCCTCTGTCTGACTGCGGATTTCTGCGTTTCCAAACACCTCTAGGAAAACTTCGGTCTTCTCTAAAAATTTAAAATAAGGATTAAAAAAACCTACTGGTTTGTGAACAACAACAAATCTTGCTTTAATAAAATCAATAATTTATCCAACTCCCACGTACCATTAATCCCCATGCTGTCCTGGGGAATCAGTGCCAGGTAGAGGAGCAGCAGCTGTCTAGCAACCACCTCCATGCTGTTTTCTATCACCCATATCTGCAGTGTGGCAAAAGAAGTTATTTCTAGCTCAAAGTATTGTTAGCCATTTGCAGTTTAAAAAGACTTAGGCTCACATGGACACTTTGTTTGTCTTGCAAACCGGCAATAGTCTTTAAAATATGTCGTGGATCTCCACTGCCCACCAGTAAAACATTGATGTCCCCTTCACATCTCTCAGGGCCTGGTAAGAGAAAGAGAGAGAGAACACATATTGTGCTTCTATTGCTGGATAAGGAACCTCAGTACATTTAACCTGACAGGGACAAACTGTAGGTGATAGAAACTGAATATAAAAATCTGGAGAAACAGCTCAGATGTTTACTGATGGACCTGTGATACTGACAGAGCTGACAGAGACAAAGTGTAGGAGACAGTATCACATGATAAAACACAACTGATGGATGACACCGTTTGCTAATCCATTACAGAGTCTTTGGGTGTATCCAGTTCTGGGTCGACTTACTGAGATTGATTTGTGTGATTTTGAGTGGAAAATATGTCAAGGATGAGACACCATAAGTCTTTGAACAAATTTCAGCAAAATGTTCAGAAGACAAACTGTCTACAGCTGCAGTGAAAAACTCACTCAAAAATGCATGTAGTTGTTTTACAGTCTTTAAATCATTTCAGCCTCATCTTCACTCAAATATTCACTATTTCCATCAGTGTGACCAATTATAATGTGACAAATGATTGATCATCAGTGCTATTTTTGCCTCTGTTAGCTGCTGTTAGCTGGCATTAGTGAAACTTTCTTTTAAGCGGATCCAGAATTGCTGGACTCTCATGCAACGTGAGAATGTAATCAAACAGTTTATTAGGAGGAAAATGTACTTTTGAGGCCTACCATTAGCTGGCACAATGCTAGTTTATAACCAGCTGGTGTTTTTGTTTAGCTGGTTCATCATCAGCTGTCCAGAGACAGGAGGGTCGCATGTTTAATCTGCTGATGATCAGTAACTGCGGCAATATCAGGAATAAATAAGCATGTTTATGCATGTCTTCCTGACTTCAGTTCAGGAGATGAGGCTTGAGAGGAGGAAGAGGATGAACTTTTATTCAGATGCTGGTTGTGTTGTCTCTTTTTTGTGCTTTCACTTCTTTGTTGAAGGGGATCCCTTCTCATATAATAAAAAAAATCTTCATATCTTGAGTATGAAGGTGCAAACATTAATTAAAACTTGCCTCTACAGCACATGAACTCCTGAGAATTAACTTCTTTTCTGCCTCTGATATAAGACATATGTGGCAATTCTCTGGCCACATACATAAGATCAGGCAGAACAGCACTGTCCATCGGGATCACTATATTCAAGAGGCAACATGACATCTTACACTATGTATTTTAATGCTTTAATTCTTTTTTTGTTGGAATTTAAAATAAATTTATAATTACACACTAATAAATCTATATTTATGAGTACAGCATTATTTTTTCTATTAAACAACCTAAAAAAAACCCCCGACTGACTGTACCTAATTTTGAGCTATCACACGTGTATTGTGTATTTATGTGTGTGAAACTGAAACGTGGCTGTCTATTTTAACTACACTCAACGCAGCATAATAAATGAATACTTTTGAAAAACATCAGAGCAAATCGTACAATCCTTTATCTGATCTGATGCACGTGCGCAGGCCCACAGGATCCTCGTGCAGTCAAGACTCTTACCGATATGCAGCAGGTCGCGCGCAGGAGTGAAGCCCCACCAAGTGATGCAGCCCGCACCCTCAGATGCCCGTCCAGCACTCATACTGCAAAAAAAGGCAAACGAAGGCGTGCACCCCGTCGGTTTACGTCAAGACAAAACAAACTTCGGTAGGCAAGGGACCATATCTTAACACAAAGCCGTAAAACTATAAAATAGCTTAGTTCAACTAAGGGTAGCCGGCTGCTACAGAACTTTTAAATGGTGCCCTGAAAATACAGCTATTACTCAAACGCATAAGCGTGTCTCTGACTTTATTTCTGTAATTAAAAAACAGCAGGTAATATCAAAAGGTGTTTGTTAAACCTCACCTGACCGACTCTTTGACGACAGCTGTAAAAAGTGTGAAGCTGAAAGTAAGTTTGGGTTTTGTTGCTAGGCAACACTTTTGGCTACGTAGACACCATCTATCGGTGAAAAGAATGAATTACATAGTACGCTCTTCTATGAGGCCCTTCAGTGTTAAAGTTTATTCAATAGATTAAAACAAACTGAGCATTAATGTGAAACATTCCATTGTAGGTTTATTTGTATTTTTCACGACAGTATTGCACCACAACACTAGAAAGTGAGCAAAAAGGCCCAAAGTACATAAAAAACAAGAAAAAGTTCACATCACTGAGTAATTATGTGAATAAACTCTCTTTGATCCATTTTTAACATACCCTTGCATGGGCCTACACAAGAGATGCACATTTACAGATATGTGGTTTCTAGGCTTATAAAGACAATCATTTTGGTTTATGGTATGAGGTAAATATGGGGAGACAAGGGTTTAATAACAGTCAAATATCAAACATTGTTTGACAGGTGCATATATACACACCTACAGACACACACACACGCAATAAAGTGTCTCAAAGGAAATAAACTGGAAAGGAGAAAATGGAAATTAAGAAAACGTTGGGTTTAATAACAAGTAGCAAATTGGCAGCAGTCACTATTTAGGTGTGACTCTAACGAGGTTTTGCTTTGAGTGCCGCATCTACTTCTTCTTCAGGCAGAAGAGTGTGCCACTGGGCTACTGGACGTCTGGGATTGGCAAGCATGTCAGACCAGTGGCGCAGTCCGACTCCTGTAGCTCCATAACCCATAAAGGTCTTTCCAATGGGGTCGTTGCTTCCAAGTTTATCATAGTCGAATACTGTGATGACAACCTGCACTTTCTGAAAGGCAAAAGAAATATGCATGACCCAGACAAGCTTGTCCACACAGTGCTTGGTGTTTCACAACTGATTACTGGTGATAAAGGGTACCTGTATTTGCTCAAAGGGGACTTCAAAGCTGAAACTCTCATTAAAATAAGGATTTAGTGTGTTTTTCTTTACTGTTGTCTTCTTCTTTTTAATCCGTTTCCCATTTTGTTGCAGAACAATCTTCACATATGGGTCTTGTGAAAGAGGAAGTGAAGGTGAGTTGCATCATGCATGTTTATTTCAATTCCTTATGATACTTGAGCATTTATTTATTAATTTATTTGACTGGTAATATCATGAGGCCTGATTACCTGATAAACCTCCAACATCCATTTTCTTAAGGTTCTTTGCCTCCATGATGTTCACTGTCAGTTTCCCAGCAGTGGGTACATAGCGCAATGAGATGCAAATATCACCCAGTTTTTCCTGCTGGGATGAAATTTTGTGAAGAGTGTATTGAAAAAGGGTTATTATCCAAATGTTTATCACTGAAAGGTTCAAGAGCTGTTTAAACTAAGATTCAGTATATCATACCTCCTCCTTCTCACCGCTCTCCAAGTCCCTCCATTGTTGCATTGGCTGACCCAAATCAACACTGTTCATGGGAATCTTTATTTCACCGATCATGTCATGCTTGGAGAATCGATCAAAGTCAAAAACCTGCAACACCAAAGTCTTTCCACCCAGCTCTGCGTACGGAATCTAGAAAGAGGGGGAAGATGATAACTGACATCTCAAAACATACTGCATTGGTATTTTGGGGGGAAGGGACTGGTTGAGGTCGATTAAGGGGAAGAAAAGTCTGAAGAGGAAGTGGAGACTTGTGCCCAGCGAAGCGTGAAAAGCAACAGCCCGAAGCACCAACTCGAGCTGTGACAAAGACAAAACCCTGACAGCATCAAGTCGACAAAGACAAGTAATACCTTGAAGATGAAAGTCTCGTTGAAAACAGGGCACAGGTTTTTGCGCTGAACCTTGGTCTCATACTTCTTCTTTTTATCTGGCAGCAAAAAAACTTTGACATAGGGGTCTGAAGTCCCCCCCATGTCCATAGCGGCAAGGTCTTGAGCCTGAAGGATACCCACGATGAGCTTTAGAGGAAAGAGAACAAGTGTCAGAATCAATGTTGTTAAAGTTATCTAAATGTAAAAACTAAAAATAGTTGAGAAAAATGTTTTAGTTACCTGGAATAAAAATCTAAACTAAACTGTAAGTGAAATGGAAATACTTAAAAATACATTTTTAATATATCTGGACAGAACTGGTCTGAAGTGGTTTAAGTGGTCAAAAAGAAAGGGTAGGAATTTTTACGTTTCCACGGAGGACTTACCTGAGCATCTGTGAAGTTGTAGTCTAAGGAAAACTCCAGTTTACCCAACTTTTCCTGTTCTTTCTCCTCTTCCTCCCCTTCTTTCTTCACCTCCCCCTCCTATAAGATTTTTAAAAACACACACACACACACACACACACACACACACACACACACACACACACACACACACACACACACACACACACACACCTGATTTTCTTGTAGTTCTTGAGTTGGTAAGATAAGATAATAAAATACAGTGATAGGGGTACCTTCTCTCCACTCTCTCCTTCACCTTCCTTTGCTTTTCTGCGGCGACCTGCCTTCCCCTCCCTCACTTTCTTTGGCTTTTTCTTTTTCCCAAAGCATTTCTTAAAAATGCAGAAGATGAAGCATGCCACCAAGACCAGAACCACCACAACAATGGCTCCCACTGCCCACATGGGAACTGCCAAAATAGAGATATGGGTTGGCTCATCAGTGGATGTTATAGAAGTATGGTTATCATGAAAGTGCTGGAAATCTCTGATCCGCCTTTGCTGGTTACATACACAGAACTAACACAATGCTGAAACAACAACCAAAACCTCATCAAACAAATATGAATCAGAGCTTCAGAGTGATATCCTCACTTTTCAGTTCTCTCTATGAAAGGTTTTTTAAAAGCTTGCTGATCTCGTACCTTAAGAAGAGAATTTAATTTTTTTATATCTTAAAATCACAAAAAAACTATGGAAAGTCACTTTTTCCCAGTGTTCAGTTGTATCAGGTTAATCAGTTATAACAATATTGTTCAAGGGGACCTATTATCCACCTAATTGTTTTTTACAGTAGTGTGCAAAAGTTTTGAGCCACCCCTCATATGTGATATTTTGATTTTGAGCAGCCAGGTCTTGAGAATTAGTTCTCCAGACTTTCTGAAGGACTTTGGACATTAGCTGCTTTTTCAGTCATTTTTAGTCCAGTCCTTGTATTTGGGCATTTTCAAACATATGCCTTTTTGCATTCAAGAAGAAAAAAACAAAAACTAACACAATAGATGAACCAGTGTTTTGTCCACACACAGAAGTTAGCAAAGAAGGAATTTTACATTGTATCTTTAGGCACCTTTTTGAAAGCAGCCTAATAATTTGTTCACTTTTCTTTAGTTGAATATATGAAAAAATATGAAAGATAACACAGTTTGATGGGCATAAAATTGTATTTTTGCAGGTTTTAGATGTGTCCTTGATCGAGCACAGCTGATTTAAATGTAGCTTGCCATCACCAGTGTGTGAATGTGTGTGTGAATGGGTGGATGACTGGATATGTAAAGCGCTTTGGGGTCCTTAGGGACTGTTAAGGCGCTATATAAATACAGGCCATTTACCATTCATTTTACCATTTAAATGGCTAAATTACCTCCTCAACATGTCTTAAAGTTCTCCAGAAGCCTGGTAATGAACTAATCATTTGATTCAGGTGTGTTGACCCAGGGTCTAAAACCTGCAGGACACCAGTCCTTGAGGCCTGGAGTTCCCCACCCGTGGTCTACACAAAGGAGACCAGGAGAGATGTAAGTGTCCACAGCCCTCTGTAAAACATGGTGGAGGTTCTGTCATGGTTTGGGCCTGCATTTCAGCCAGTGGTGTTGGAGAGCTTGTCAAAACTGATGGAATTATGAATGCAAAAATGTGCTTGGAGATTTTGATCACCCATGCAGTACCATCTGGAAAGACTTTGTTTTTCATCATAACAATAATCCCAAACATACTAGCAGTAAAAGTATACCTGGATTAAACACACACACTTATACATACACACACACACACACACACACACACAATGGAGCTCTCTCAGTCATGGATTGGCCTCCCCAGAGTCCAGAGCTCAACTTTATTGAAGCAGTGTGGGACTATCTTGACAGAGAACAGAACAAAAGGAAGCAAACTTCCAAAGAAGAGCTTTAAATGTCCTTCAAGAAGCCTAGAGAAGTATTTCTGAAGATTACTTAAAGAAATTACAAGAAAGCTGCATCTATGTTTCCACATGTTTCAATAATCAGTGAATCCATTTCCCATTTTCCAAGCAACATATGGGTAAATTAGAGATGGCATAAGATTTTTGCACTGTAATGCATTCTTAGAGTAGTGGAGAAGTTGCCTCATTTAAAGTTCAAAATATTCTAATACTGGGCCTTTGTGCAGAGGCTTAGTTTATGTTTGATCTGAAATAGGTCAAATAACTCACAGTTATTTGTATGTGATTACCTCGTTTTTTCAGACTTTGCTCATAGTTGTTTATGAGTATCTGCCACTTAATATATTTCAGAAAGTAAAAGCAAAACATAACAGACATTAACAGCTGTTCATGAGCTCGGAGACAGAACCAAAGGTTTAATGCATAATGTCAAAATATATCATGGTTTCTTCTTTTTACCACAATAACTAAAACTTTCTCAAAATTATATTTTTAGCACTTCCTTATGTATGTTTTGTTAATGTTGTGTTATGTCAGTAACACACCTCAGCATTGAGATAATAGTCTGTAAACCCACAGCCACCACTAGTTGCTCCACCAACCACAGAAGCTCATTAAATGCTTTACTCTTAGCGTCATAAGCAGTAGTTATTCATTTCTTAGCAAAATGACTCAGAAGCACGTATTCGTGTTCCGTCATTGTAGGCATAAACACTTAAACTGTTGACGTTCTTTGAAATCATTCTTTATGCCACATCACTTATGTTAAAAAGAGCAATTTAGTGTAGGAAATTTCTCATTGCATCTACAGTAGCTTGAACTTTTGTGGAAGACTATGCTCCAAAACATAACTGGTAAATACATTGATAAATATTATCCATCTTCTTCCGCTTATCCGGGGCCGAGTCGCAGGGGCAGCAGCCTAAGTGGAGAAGCCCAGACCTCCCACTCCCTGGCCACCCCCTCCAGCTTGTCTGGGGGAACACCAACGTGTACCCAGGCCAGCCGAAGGATATATACTCTCCCGCATATCCTGGGTCTGCCCCAGGGCCTCCTCCCGGTTGGATATGCCCGGAACACCTCACCCAGGAGGCATCCTTATCAGATGCCTGAACCACCTCAGCTGGCTCCTTTCGATAAATAAATTATAAATCCCTTTGATAAATATTAATTTGACATAATGTAAATTCTGCACAGGGATAGGTTTCCTCCCTAATAGCCACATTTAGTTTATTTCATCACTGATTTATGGATTTCTAAATCATTTGGCAGATTGTGGCAGTAGCTTACTTGACAGATGACTCAGCTCATTCATGAACTTTTCCTTCATGTGGTTGTAGTCGTGCCCAGGGTGATGTTCTGTATGTGAGTGCTCATGGTGTTCTGAATGAGAGTGCTCATGATGAGCAGGCTCTGTTGTTTCCTCCGATTCTGGTTCAGACGGCTCAGCGGCCCTCCGGACTCGAACCCCAGCCCCGACCAGCCTCATGTCAGCTGCCAAAACATTAGAATTACTACAGTTATTCATGCTGTTTTTAAGTTGGCTGCCACACTGAATAATAACACAACTTTACATGCATGCTGTGTAATCCCTGTGTTAATGTGTTGCAGGAAGGTTGAAGAGCATAGGACAACTCTAAGCCAGATGCTCAACATGGCTGACCCTAATCCCTCTGTTACTCTCATGCTCTCCTCCATCTCATGGCCCACGCTTTCACTCCCACGTTCAGCCCATCCTCATTTCTCTCTCATCACTGACTCTGCTGTGGACTGGATTAAACTATGCCTCTACAATATTAATCCAAAACCACAGATTCTCAAAGCTTTAAAAAATAGGAGTTGGTGTCATCCTTTGGTTTGCCTTGCATAAAGCCACTGTTTCTGTCATATTGACTGTTTATAACAATATTTAAATGAGGTTTAGTGGAACACAAACAACTTTTGGAAAAAACAGATTTTTTAATAAGTAGTTATTATGAGCTGTATTGCCATTTTAAAAGCAAACAAAAGTGGCAGTAAAAGTATTTTTTTACTGCACCCATGTACTGTGTTTAATAATTGAACATTGGAATTGAATATAACTTAATGGAATAAAATGATCACTGAAGTACATTTATTAAAATTTAAAACACTATGTGACATCTAATTGGAAACTAAAGTATGTCAAATGAACCATTTGCAATATAAATGCTCCTTTAAATTGGTTTGTTCAAAGCCAACAGAAAGAAAATACACACACAGAAACACAGCATGTTTTTCTCCTCAGTTTAGACTTTTTTTTTTTAATTATTTTTTTTTTTAGGATTTTTCCACTTAATCATAACAACAGTGTTTGAAATTTTACTGAATATTTATCTTACCTGTTGATATCTCCCTTTAATTTTTTCAACACCAAAAGGAGGCAACTTCTAGTTCGGTGTCTTTCTTGTGGCTTTTCCGCTGGCTTGTTGAAGACCCTGCACACCTATCAATCCTTGGGTATGCTGTTGACTAGAACTGGCAGGCTCCCTGCAACCCTTTCCACCAAAGCTAAAGCACTGGCAAATCACTAGAGAAATGTTGTCATTTAATCCCCCCACTTCCCCCCCCTCCTACTGATATTAGAAGGCAGACAACACATCTGTTGCTTTACGTCTGACTAAAGAAAAATAAAGACCATCATTCACCTTTTATTGTGTTGTAGTTGCAGGGTTGGTAAATTTAACATGTTGAAGTATTCAAAGCTTTTCCTTGTGCCAGCAGGAAACTGTTTATTACACTGATGGCAGTGTTTATCCATTAGACTCAAGAGATTGTAGTACATCCAGCCCTTCACTAATCTCCTCAGCATAGCTGCCCTCGCAGTCGATCATCCAACAACAACTTGTACTGCGAGTGGATATTGTGCATGTATGTGTGGATATGTAGTTTCCCATCCTTTTAGCCTTTACTGTACAAAATACATACGCATGTTTATCAAACTGTAAACAGTGATCCCCAGGCATATTTATATATGCCTTTGTTTTGTTGCGGGGGGGGGCACACAGATGAGCATGACATAATTGCCTTACATAAAGTTAGGGCGGGCACTTAAAAGAACTCTGCATTTAGGGATATTTTATTAATAAAAAATACATTTTATGCTGCAATACATTAAACCACACAAACCACAAGTTACGAATGTTTTCACACTTGGCGAAGACCTGGGAAAATCTGTGCAAACCTTTGTGGTTTCTTAACCTGTCTGTCATTTCCTTAAGCTGAAGTGTTTTACCTCAAGCCACTAGAACCAAAATGACACTTGAACAGAGTAAGGCTACGTCCCACACGTAAACGGGTATTTTTGAAAATGAAAATTTTCCATTTTAGTTTAAAAGAAATTCTGTCCACACATGTGGTTTTGAAAAAATATCTCAGTCCACATGTAAATGCCAAAAGACGCCGTCAAACGCTGTGAAGAACATGCCAAATCCTAACCGTGTAGAAATGGCCAATCAGAAGTCTACAAGCCTTGGAGGAAAAGAGTAAACAGGGTTTTATGCAAACTTTAAGTACTTCTGAAAAGTCTGTGTTTTTCTGGAAAGGCAACTAATTTTGTGTTACTTTTCAAGTGCCTTCATCATTTCAAATGTTAATAACCAAAGACAGTATTTTGGCTGTTGTGTAGACTCACAACTTAGGAATGAACAAAATGCATACAGCATACATAAATTTAATTTAAAAAAATATTCAAACCCGAAGACGTTGGGATTTGCGTTGTGAGAGCATCTGTTGAATGGAGAAGTTCACTCTAACGGCTCTGTCTTTCTAAATGAAGTGACAGTAACTGAGTGTGCATATGTAACCGTGTAAAAACTGCAGATAGTAAGATCTACAGCAACAGTATTTTGTCCATATCCGCCACTGTAGAAATTCATCTCATGTAAACAATAATGTGGCGCACAGCATGATGTCAAGGTGCACACCTTTAGCATTGCGTGACTAAATCTGTTTTCCTCATGCGCACCTAAACGCAAAAACAGAGTTTTCGAAAATCTTCACCCTGGCAGAAGTATTTAAAAATCTGTTTTCAGTGATCGAAAATGCTGTTTGTGTGGACTAAAGGCTCAAAAGCATAGAAAAAGCTCAGTTTTCAAAAATACCCGTGTAGGAGTGGACGTAGCCTAAGACCCATGCCTGTTTGGGATCCACTCTGACGCAAGTCACATGACTTATCTTTGCTGACAGATAATTAACCAAGAGGCAGCTTGGAAATCGTTAACCACAAACTCTCCAGCAGCCCAGCGTTAACACCACCCAACAGGGAGTAGGCATGCGCCCACTGTTATCTCGTGCAGACGTGACCTAGATAATGTGCTCAGACATTGTGACGAGTCAGATAACTACCTGTCAGCGCAACTGAAAATAACAGTTACACACATGAACCTAACTTTTAAAGACACCAACAAGAGATTTGTCAGCATAATGAGACTTTATTGAATGTTTGAAATGTCCATTTGTTTTTTTTCTTCAAAAATTGTTCACATTTATAAAAATGTTCTTTGGGTTGAAACATGACAATGGAATGTGTGACACATGATAAAAAAAAAAAAACGGAATCCACATGAACAAGTTACTCATTGTAACAGCTTAGAAAAATGGTAGTGTTTAGCACCACATTCATGAGAACAATTTCCCCAACACATTTGAATTTCTTTGCTTTTTTATAAGAAAAACTGAGGCATTTTGATTTAACTTGGTCTAGTGCAATTGGATAATACCTGTGGTTGACTGTAACAATTTTGTAAAGTTTTAATGGGAAAGGACAAACCGTGTGGATTGTCTTTTGCATCTCTGTATATTTTGAAATGTGGACCTTTTTTCACTGTTCTCCCAGGACCTTTTACAGAGTGTGCTTGTCAAAGAGGTATTCTCCCATAGCACCGGTCGTCTCAGACGCAGCGATGCGGGTCAGACTGCCAATGTAGTCGCCCAGCTTCTTGATGGTGTCATGGCTGTCAACGAGGAAGTGCTGCTCGAGGAAGTCACACAGCTACAAGAGAAGTTAGACGAGTAAGTGGTAAAATAATGCATACTATGACACTCGTAAATCTTCTAGAGCAAATATACTTCTTGTGTTATATTTGCTAAAAAAAAAAAAAAAAAAAGACATACATGGGGATCAGTGTGGCTGCCAGCTCTGCGGTGCACATCAAGGATACGTGTATTTAGGGTTTTCTGGTATTCCAGGGAAAAGGTCATTGCATCCAGACCGCCCTTCCAGTCTTCTTTACTTGGTTTCTAGAACAAAACGTTGACACTTCGTTGGAAAAAAACTCAAAAAGTAGTGTGTACCAACAAATACACCCATCTCAACAATAACATCTTTAAAATGACACCCATAACATTTGGGACTTACAGAGATGTTCTGAAGCAAAATTCGTCCGCCTCTCATGTTCTGATATTCCAGCAGCTTCTCAGCCTGTTCCCTCTCTTTGGCTGAACGCTCCAGGAAAAAACTGGAGAAGTTTGGCAAAGCAACATCATCCCTGTCGAAATACATACCCTAAAAAAAGAGAAACAAAACAAAAGAAAACAATAATGATATCTAGTAAAATACAGTACATAATAATATTGTAAGCCAGGCACTATACTGCTAGGTATTTGTGTTACAATTACAAGAATCATACCAGGGCAAGGTAGGTGTAGGATGCATTTAACTTCAGGTTGATGAGTTTGTTGACATCTCCTTCAGTTTCTGCATGAAAGTTTTGTTTCACTGCAGACTGCATGTCTACAACACAGAAAAAGAAAGCAACGAATGCGACGAGTGTTGTGCTTAAAAAGAAGGAAAGAACAATAGAAACAAGTGCCAAATAGGAGTGATTTCTCCTTCGTAGTACAAGTAAGCCCAAAAGAAAGTTAAATATCGCCTACCGCTTCTTCCTCGGGTTCAAACTAGCAAAGGCGTTCCGTCTGAAATGCGCTCGTTTTAGCTAAGCACGTATTTATCAGCCAGCAACACAATGCAACTGATATTTAAGAGCTCAGAGAAACACCTGCCCCACTGCCGCCGTGTGTCATCAAACGATTGGGTTCAGGTGATTGTTACGTTAGTACACGTTATTGAAACTGTTGCTCGGTTAAACACCACTTTTAGTACACACGACATAAACAAGAAATACCTGCTGATGCTATCAGGGTGCAGTTTAGCTAACTTTAGCTACGTTTGCAGCAACTTAGTACTTGTTAATATACCGTAAGATGCGCCAGACTGTGAATAACGTTTTATAAATCTATTCCAGGTCAGTGTCACTTTAACATTTTGTTACCTACCTTTTATTGTGACACCAACGTGACCCCAGTGTCACTATCTTCCCAGCACAAAATTGTTTACTGTTTACGCCACAAGTAGCGTCCGGTTCTTCTTCTTCGTCGTCGTTGTATGGCAGAGATACACTGAAGTGCAGCGCCGCCCCTGTGGTCGGAATGATTCCTGCAAAGGCTTTAACCTGAGGACAATGGAAGAGAGAGAGGGGGGAGATAGGGAGAGAGAGAGAGAGAGAGAAAGCAGAAGTTATCATATTTTTTTTATACAAATACTTCATGGCTTGAGGTTTTTTTTTCTATACGTCTGTTCTACACTTCCTGTCTTTACTCTATTTTTAAAATTTTCCTTTTCCCTTCTCTGTATACTTTACAACTTCTATTTTTATGTTTCCCCATTCTTTCATTGCTGCAAACCGCTGTATTAAAAGGGGACATGTCTCTCTTTGGGTTACTTATATACAGTTTTGTTATTCCATTGCACCTGGCATATTTTTCTAGCTTTCTTTTTGTTACAGCTTTTGCTTTTGTTTTCACCAGATTATTTGTTTCCCTAATATACCCCCCCTAGTGTACACTGCAATTGATTCCTTGGCATCCAAACACACCTAACATGTAGTTAACCTAATATGCTAAGCGTTTTCTTTGTCCCAGTTCCCCTTGTCTTGTGTCTTTGTGTTTCAGCTTGGGCTTGGTCCTTTTTCAGTTCACTTCCTGGTTTAGATTGAAAGTTCGATCCTTGTGACTTTCTGGATTTGAACTTCGCCCCTTTTGTTCTTTCCCCACCCTTGTCATCGTCTGATTTGATTCTCATGTTTCTTATGACATTATTACTCCTTGGTGTGTATTTGACCTACTCTCTCTATTTATTCCTGTCATCACTTCGCAGTTCTTTAAGCTGCGTCTTCTTTAAGCTGGTAATTAGTGTTTTGGACTCCCCATGAGTACAGCATTGAACAGTCTCTTTAATGTAACAATATGCAGGATCTGTTCTTTCACATGAAGTAAAGTCTGTAAAGAGAAACTGTACAAGTTTGGGGGGGAAAAGGATAAGGAAAAAAGGGCAACTGTTAGTTTTGCAGCTTGTTTAACTTATACTCCAGGATCAACAAACCACTGACAACTAACTCTTGTCTGAATACTTGAAAACATTTTTACACATTTGCATAAAACCCAAATGGTTATTTATGAAAGATGAGGCCAACTTTGCAGATTTTTCAACACTGATTTTAGTTTTTTCTCGATCCAGTAAAGTTACCGGTAAAGGTAATGCCCATAAGTTATTTAGAGGATGTCCCACAGGTGAACAAAACTCTTGCATGTAATATTCATCTGTTTAACTTGACCTAAAATGTTGTGTTTAAATAACTAAATGTAACACAAGCTTTGTTCCAATCATTTGTAGTAAAAATAACTCAATATTTCTAACTGTGCTGTTACTGATGCATTTAATTCAATAATACATAAGCTCTCACAGATTTATAATATTTATAACTATAAAGTGATCAATCAAAATAAAATCAAATACATCAGATTACAAACCCTAGTGGTGTATTTGATTATAGGCACTACACTAGAAACTACCTTGTGATAGGATTAGACCAGCTGTGACATTCACCATCTTCATGTTCTGGCCCATTACTACTACATTATATTGTGATTACATGAGTTCTTAGCACTCTTGGCCTAAAGCACAACTATCTTAGAGCTTAGCTTTGGAAAAAAACAGGTTCCGCCTTTAAATTTTTTACACCTGCACTATGATATACACATATATACAAGATGTTTAATATGAGGTGTGGACTGTACAAGTAAGAAACATATCACGACTAAATGTGGTTCTGTCTGGCTTTACTACTGATCCTTAAAGATCTGTGCTACTCTCGCAGCGCCATGCTGAAACAGCCACAAGCAGGGTGGCTGCTTAAGAATGGCAAAAGTACAGGTTGGAGTACTAATCTCAGTACCTCTGTCTAGTTAGATTTCCACTAAGAATAGTTGCATTAGAGGTGGTGCTCTCGTGGACATCCAAGGCTGCAGCAACAGATCGGACGCACATTCCAGCAGCTAGCAATTTTGTGTTGGACAACTTCAGTTAGTGGTGGCACTGTGGAAAGTGTTGTGTACACACTGTTTTTTGTGTTGAGAACAATGGCGTGAGAGTGCTCTAAACTGAACCAATTCTAAACTGTACAAGTGAGTATATTTGTTTTCTGTAAATCAATTACCAATATGATCACCGGCTAAAACAATTAAAGATAGTAAACATATTTCACAATATTAAACATGCATTGCTTTCCCCCCCCTAGTACAGTTAAGGGTAGAGTTCTGATAAAAGCGTTTGTGGTTGTAGGAGCCATAATATGTGCTATTTATTACTTTACCATGGCAACTATCTCTTCCAGTTACTGGAACAAGGGATGTGGTTTGAAAATATTTCCCGATTCTCTTTTAGGATGTGATTTGAACAAGGAAGATGAGCAGAGTTCTAGTACTTTCTGTGAAGCTGTTCCAGTGCAGCTTTGATCCCTACACTGAGGGAGATTAGAGATTTTCACTGATGTGTTTGATGGTAGTCTTCACCATCATCATGAAAACTTTATGCTCCTGCAGCGAAACAAAGGGCGGCACATAAGAGTTCACACAGAGAGGTAAAAGGTTGCATCTATTGTATGCGGTTAGGGCTGAAAGATTCAGTGAGGCTTGTCACGATAGCATATGCAGGTGACACATTTATTGCCATTCAAACTATTGTAACAGAAGAGGCTGCTCTAATTGTGGTAGAAGAGCACTGCCACCACCTATATAAAAGGAAAGCTGCAGAATGTGGTTTGCAAAAGCGTCATGAAACTCGAGCACCATGCTAAGCACAAGTGCATTTGTTTTTAAGGCTTTCACAAGTCTTAATAACATGCAAATGATTGTGCTGACAGCTCCCTACATCATAAAATAATGTTATTTTTCTATGAATAGTCAATGCATGCACTTGTTTAAAAAGAGCTATCTTTATCCTCAGTATAACACGGAAGCTCAAAAATTGAAATGACTCCATATTAACAGATGAGGAAAACTATTATCATTTATGAATTCTAACTTCCCCATCATATTTCCACAGTAGACAACAATTTTCTTTGACATATCAGCACTTTTATTGAGCGCTACTCAAAATATGACACCATAAAGACTGTTGTGACTTTGTGCGCAGTTAACAGTATGAGGGTAAGTTTCTGTTCGCAGTTCCTTATTGAGATCAACCACAAGGAAACTATAAATATCACAACTTTCTGAGACAGTGCTAAGACACAAAAAGGAGATCCACTCTGCTGTGAAAGCAATCAGCGGAGGTACCTAAACACTGATTTGACTTAAAACCTTAAAAAATCTGGAAATTCTTAAAGTAAAACACAACATAAATATTTTTTATTCAAAGTAGCAGTTCACAACTTTACCTGTGATCAGAAATAAAAACTTCTCATCTTTTATTTGCCCATAATAAAGGCACACAAGCGGCCACAAGCATGAACAGATAAATAGCAGCTGATATGCAGCAATTACCTCCAATAAACATGTAAGAGAGGCAAATGTTCTTGATTGACGTACCTTTGACAAGCAGCACAGCATGACCGTTAATAAGGAAGTAACAGGCGGGGCAAAGGTCTCTGTAGCTGTACAAGGCCAGAAAGGAGAAGCAGCTATTTACTTAGTCACTTGCCAATATGAAAAGGGACCAGAGGTTACGAGAGGAGGATGTAGCTAAGAATTAAAAGTCAACAACTTTGAATTAAAGTATCATAGTGCAGGGTTGGAGAAATTCTTTGCAAAGCTTAAGTGTGGTTTTTGTCAACATACCAGCAGAGGTGCTGAAAATAGCAGCTACAAGGTTATCCTGGGAAAACAAAGGAATTGAACAAGTTCAAAGAATGTGTGCCAGTTAGGAGTCCTGAAGACGATGAAGCTTTTATCTCTTATCTCAGACCACTTGTTGCTCTGTGTCTTCCTGAGTCTACTTTGGGTAAGTTTTTTTTTACCTTTCACTTTGATGGTGATCAGATAGCGAAGCTCAGTGTAGGTTACCCTCGACAAAAGGAAACAGTGCAGTCAAAACCACAGTGAAGCCTAAATGCATGACATGCTTCATTATGTATTTTAAACACTATAGTTATGTTTTGTGAAATGCTGGTTTGTACAGAAATACAGGAACAACAAAATCTTGTTAAACAGCATGAAAATTCTGGACTTTTCCAGATTTTGAAACATGAATTTATTCCTTCTTTGCAACACCGATCTGTTTCCTCTGAGAACAAAAAGAGCATGAAGGAGGAAAATTCAACTATATCTTAAACACTTACACGGTACAGACTTAATGATTTAATCAAATCAGATATGGAATTTTAAACAGTATGTCTGAGGAGAAATGTGTTAGATATTATATAGAACAATGATTAAGTAACTGTAGCTATTATATACAATATAATAATAAAATGATTTGTGTTTTTAGTGAAAGCAAACACTTAATTAATCTTGTTTTTTTTACCAGCTCTGTGATTTTTATGTTTTAGATGTTGCTATAGTTTGTAGAAGCTGACACATAAAATGCTGAAATAATTTGACACTGACGTCTTTGTTTCCTGCACATTTTTTTTTTGTTTTAGTGGAAGTTTTTGTTCTTATAAAGCAGAATGCTCAGGTAGTATTACTCCTTTAATCAGCCAGTCATGCTTCTGTTCACAAAATGTTCATGATACAATGTAGACGTGAAATTAAAAGCAGCAAACATCGCTCTGTCAGACGGCCAAGCCTCATGTTAACTGGGTATTCAATGGCAGTTTTGTTTTTTGTTTTTTTGTTTTGTTTTTTTTTTTTACAGATTTTAGATTGTGTAGTTTTCACTCTTTTTGTGCTTTTAGGGTACAACTGACTCCACTACAACAGTCACAGCGACCAAGGCAACGACAGTGACAGCAAGACAAAGTGCAGCAAAAACGGAAACAACCACAAGAACAACAACCAATCTGGTGACAGCTACAACACAAAAAACAACTCCAAAAGCTAAAACAATACAAAAAAACACTCCACTGGCTCCTACAACACAAAAATTTACTCCACTGGATCCTAGAACAAAACAACTGGCTCAAACAAATCTACAACAACTTCAACAGGACAAACAACTGCAGCTACAACAACAAAAGGCCGTAAGAATGAAACACTATCCTTTGTCTTTTGTTGGTGATCGGTGAAACTGAAGTGAATGTCATTCTCGGTTTTATTGTGGTAAAACGTGAACACCACTCTTAACTCACCGCAGCTCCTGATGATGTAACAAAAGGCACAGTGGTACAAAGGACTGAAAGCAGCATAATCAGTGCTTCAGTTCTTGTTATTATTTTTTTAAACTAAATCCACTGTGTGTCCTCTTTTCTTTTCCAGCTCCAGGTAATGTTGACAGTGTGAATGTGATCACACAAAATGAGAGTAGTATAACTCTGACATGGAACAAGGTTAACAACATCCCAACATACATCCTCCAATATGGTGATAGAACAGACAAAATTAATAAAACTGAAGAAGGACCCATAGAACATGTGGTCACTTCTCTGACTGCTGGGACAAACTACACATTCACTCTCTTCACCACGTTTGATGGACTCAACAGCAGTGAATACAGATTGAATGCTGTGACAGGTTGGTGAGCACTGAACAAAACATTCAGTCTAATTGAAAGATACACAAAGTACAAGATTTTGTTGGAAACATTGTTACAGTTTCTTCTTTCTGTGTTTTTCGATTCTAGCTCCTCTTAACACTGAAGAATTTAAGAAAAATGGACAAAATGAGACCAGCATAACTCTGGAGTGGAAAACAGTCCCCAACATTGACAATTATATTCTTGCATTTAATGGAAAACAGATCAACATTAGTAATTCTACAGAAGAATACACAGTCTCAAATTTGACTGATGGAACCAGATACAGTTTCACTCTCTTCACTGTGTTTGGAAATGTCAGCAGCAGTGGAGTAAACTGCATCGCAGTCACTGGTAAGACATATTTTCTCTATTATAGATAAATAAACCAGGATGGACCGGCTCATTAGTTCTTGAAACTTTAGCTGATGGAGAGGATTTTTGGTCAAAACCACTTTCCTCTGTTATCTTTAGCTCCACAAAGTGTTAATAATGTGACTGTGGTGCATCAACATGAGATGAGTATAACACTGGAGTGGGACAAGGTTAAAAACATCTCAGAATACATCCATACAGTATAATAAATTTTCCTGTTTGAATATGGAGAAGAATAACCACCTGTTTCTGAAGAGGGACCCTAACCTAAATATGAGGTGTCTCCTCTGACTGCTAAATGACAAAGTCCAAAATGTTCTACTCTTGATGCTGTGTTTGAAAAGGACAGAAAGCAGTGTTGTTTACTTTCTCAGAAATCAAGAGTGGTCAGATATATTTTCTCAATTATAGATAAATAACCAGAATGGACCTGCTCATTAGTTCTTTCTGAAACTTTAGCTGATGGAGAGGATTTTTTTCTTCATTTTCCTTCTTATATCTTTAGCTCCACAAATGCTGTTAATTTGTGACTGTGGTGCAAAATGAGATGAGTATAACACTGGGTGGGACAATGTTAAAACATCTTAGAATACATCCTACAGTATATTCTTACGTTTAATGACAGAGAAGAATATCAGTGTTTCTGAAGAGGAAAGGACATTAAATAGAGGTTGACCAGTGGACTGCTATGACAAAGTACAACACTCTCTTCACTGTGTTTGAAAATGTCAAAAGCAGTGGAGTAAACTGCATCGCAGTCACTGGTAAGATATATTTTCTCTATTATAGATAAATAAGCCAGGATGGACCGGCTCATTAGTTCTTTGAAACTTTAGCTGATGGAGAGGATTTTTGGTCAAAACCACTTTCCTCTGTTATCTTTAGCTCCACAAAGTGTTAATCATGTGACTGTGGTGCATCAAAATGAGATAAGTATAACACTGGAGTGGGACAAGGTTAAAAACATCTCAGAATACATCCTACAGTATAATAACGGCACTGACATGGAGAAGAATATCAGTGTTTCTGAAGAGGGACCCATTAAATATGAGGTGTCTCCTCTGACTGCTGGACAAAGTACAACTTCACTCTCTTCACTGTGTTTGAAAATGTCAAAAGCAGTGGAGTAAACTCCGTCAACATGAACCAGTCACTGGTAAGATATATTTTCTCTTTATAGAAAAAGAAGCCAGGATGGACCTGCTCATTAGTTCTTTGAAACTTTAGCTGATGGAGAGGATTTTTTTGTCAAAGTCATTTTCCTCTCTTTATCTTTAGCTCCACAAAATGTTAATCATGTGACTGTGGTTGCATCAAAATGAGATGAGTATAACACTGGAGTGGGACAATGTTAAAAAATCTTAGAATACATCCTACAGTATAATGGAAAACAGCACTGACATGGAGAAGAATATCAGTGTTTCTGAAGAGGAAAGGGAGCCATTAAATATGAGGTGTCTCCTCTGACTGCTATGACAAAGTACAACTTCACTCTCATCACTGTGTTTGAGGGAGTCAGCAGCACTGGATACTCATTTACTGCTGTGACAGGTGGGTGATCACTGAAGACTTGTTTGTCACTGGATGTTTTACTTATGGAAATCCTCTCACAAACTCCTGTATTTAGGTTTCTTTACAACAGATGGGTAATGTTTAATATTTTTTGACTGTGATAATGTAATCAATGAACTGAATAAAAATTCTGTCTCTGTAGAAAATATCTATTTATGTGGGGATGTTATGTGATTTGTAAATCAACTTAGTTTTACAGGGGGACAGCACGGTGGCACGGTGGTTAGCACTGTTGCCATAAACATCTGTTAAGAAGGTCCTGAGTTCAATTCCACCATCAGGCCGGGGGTTACTGCTAACCTGGTGGAGTTTGCATGTTCTCCATCTGTTTGTCATAGTCCTCCTCCGGTACTTCCATAGCTGATGCTCCCACCATCCAAAGACATGCAGTTTGAGGTTGTTAGGTTAATTGGATAATCCAAATTGCCACTAGGTGTAAATGTGCGAGTGAATGTGAGTGCGAATGGTTGTCTGTCCCTGTGTGTTAGCCCTTGGTACAGTTCCTGGCGACCTGTCCAGGGTGTACCCTAGCCTAATAACACTGAAGAATGACAGCTGGGATAGGCTCCAGCACCCCCATAACCCTGAAAAGGATAAGCAGTCCCCAACATGGATGAACTATAGTTTTTACATCCAAATGTAAACATAGTCTTTAGAATTACATTTTTGGAACATGCTCATATAGTAGCTCCTCATAATATAAATATTTGTTAATTTTTCCTATTTGACTATTTTAAATAGTAAGCCTGCCTATAATCCTAGACTGGTTACTGCTAACCTGGTGGAGGTTAACAGATTAAAAAACCAGGATGGAACAGTCATAGTCCTTGAAACTGTCTTGATGCATTCTCAATCATCCAGGAAAGTAAATTTCCAAAAATTGTTGAATAATGTTCATCTGCATCAAGCATGAGATGGAGAGAAACGCTGGAGTGGGATCAGGCTAAGTGACTTCTTCAGTCTCAGCTGACATCTGCAGGTTTCCCCAAACCTTTAAACAGTACATTTGCATAATAACTACCTAACCAGCCCACTGGTTACTGAAACCTGGGCTGTGGGTCAGTTCCTTAATCATAATTAAATATATTCATAGACCATTGATCAATGTTCCATAGACCATGCTCCTCCACTGATCAACCAGAACAGATCAATGGCCATGAGTACCATTCATAGAGAGTTGGGGAATGGCTAATATTTTTGAAAATGCATTAAAGATGGCGAAACTGATGTACCCGTTCCATCTTCCTCGTTTCAGAGAATGGTACAGTTCCTTCTTTGTGTGTTTTTCTCCTTGACTCCTAATAACACTGAACCAGCGTTCTTCCCTGTCCAGGATGAGACCACATCCTCATCGCTGAAAACAGTGTCCACTGGCCTGTATATTCTTAAAATGAAACAGAGATCAACATTAGTAATCCTGGCCTGATGAGGTTGCTCTTCTGACCAGTGGAACCATCCGCTTTCACTCTCTTTGTTTGTGTTTCCCCGATGTCAAAATCCTGGCAATCCTCCTGGCACTTAACAGCGTACATTTTCTTACTATAGTTAAATAAACCAGGGGGACCCGATCATTAGGGTGACCAGTTTAGCTGATGGAGTTATTTTGGGGTTTAAAAGCCACAGAGACCACAAATTGTTTAATAAAAACTGTGGTGCATCAACTGTTCCGATACTCCTGACACATATGGGATCACTAAAAACATCCTTTCGCCATAACATAAACGGTTGTCCTTCTCTCCAGTGGATCGGCTGGAGCTTTACTTTAATGCCTTCCCAGCTTTGACAAAAGTCCAGCTGGGATAACCACATTTACTCAGGGCCTTCTTGATGTGTTGTTGCTCTCTGCCTCCCTGGCCGCTGTGTCAGTGAGGATGGTGTTTAAGCTTTGTGTTGTAGCGTCCTGATGACACCCAGTTTGTGCTCCAGTGGATGATGAGAATCAAACCTTAGATACTGATCCTGTTTCTGCCAGGTTTTACAGTACACGTGTGCTTTTAGATGTCCCCCTATTACTGATGGAAATCTCACAGTCTAAGAAAGCTAACCTGCCACTTTTCATATCCTCCCCAACATTGAAAATTATATGTGTTGGTCCACCGAGTTAATGTGATCTGTGAAATGTATACGTCCTGAGATTTGATTTTGGACCCAGGTGTCATCCACATATCTGAACCAATGGCTTGGTGGTGTTCCAGGGCAGGATAGTAACGCCTCTTTTCCACTTCTTCCATGTACAAATTGGCCATTATAGATGAAACTGGGGAGGATGGCACACCCATGTTTCTGCCTGCAGAACTGACCCTTATTTTTGTGAAGTAGGTGGAATGAAGACACAGTTCCAAAAGCAAACACACTTGGTCGATGCTGAGAGTGGTCCTGTGGTCCCTCCCCACTGACACAGCGGCCAGGGAGGCAGAAGAACAGCACATCAAGAAGGCCCTGAGTAATGTGGTTATCCCAGCTGGACTTTGTTAAAGCTGGGAAGGCACCTAAAAAAGCTCCAGCCGATCCAGGAGAACCTGACAACCGCTGCCAGGCGAAAACCTGTAGTGATCCCATATGTCCTTTAGGAGTTCGGAACAGTTGAGACGCATTTTTCTAAACACCGGAGCTTCTGTGGCTTTTAAACCCCAAAATACGCTAATAGAAGAAACTGGCTCACCCAATATTCGGGTCCCCTGACAAAACAGAGTAATATAGTGTATGCTGTTCGTTCCAGGAGGATTGCTGGATTTATACATCGGGAAACCAAACAACCTCTAGTAAAGCGGATGGCACAACACAGAAGAGCCACCTCATCAGGCCAGGACTCTGCAGTTTATTTACACCTACAGGCCAGTGGACACTCTTTCAACGATGAGGATGTAAACATCCTGGACAGGGAAGAACGCTGGTTTGAGCGCTTAGTCAAGGAGAGCCATTTACGTGAAAAGGGTCTCAGACCATCTCTGAATCGAGGAGGGGGCCTAAGGGTACATCTTTCGCCATCTTACAATGCTGTGATTGCAGCCATTCCCCAACTGGACCGTGAATGGTACTTGGCCATTGATCAGTGTTCTTTGATCAGTGGGTTTTGGTCAGTGATTGTTGATCAATGGTCATGGGCTTTGCATAATTATGATTAATGTGACTGACCATCAAAGCCCATTGTTCACTTCAGTGGGCTGGTTTCAGTCATCCTAAATGTCCCATTTATAAGGTTTGGGAAAATTTTCAGTCAGCTGAGACTGAAGAAGTCACTTGATGAGTGACACTGGTTACTTTCTCACACAAAAGGTTAACAGATGAACAGATTCAACTTTTGTCAAGTCCTTTAAAATGTTCCACAGTTGATGCTCCTCTACAACATGAACCAGGACAGAGCTTTATGATGATGTTTAAGGTTTCTCAGAAATAGAAGAGTGTGGCTCACCTAATATTTTTAAAATGCCTGATAAAATACTGAAACTGATTGGCTCGTTCCATCTTTTTGTTTCTGCCAGAAAATGTTGTTACAGTTTCTTCTTTGTGTGTTTTTCTATTCTAGCTCCTCGTAATGCTGAAGAATTTAAGAAAAATGGACAAAATGAGACCAGCATAACTCTGGGGTGGAAAACAGTTCCCAACATTGACAATTATATTCTTGCATTTAATGGAAAAAACATCAGCATTAGTAATTCTACAGAAGAATACACAGTCTCAAATTTGACTGATGGAACCAGATACACTTTCACTCTCTTCACTGTGTTTGGAAATGTCAGCAGCAGTGGAGTAAACTGCATCGCAGTCACTGGTAAGATATATTTTCTCTATTATAGATAAATAAGCCAGGATGGACCTGCTCATTAGTTCTTGAAACTTTAGCTGATGGAGAGGTTTTTTTTGTCAAAGTCACTTTCCTCTGTTATCATTAGCTCCACAAAGTGTTAATCATGTGACTGTGGTGCATCAAAATGAGACCAGCACAACACTGGAGTGGGACAAGGTTAAAAACATCTCAGAATACATCCTACAGTATAAAAACAGCACTGACATGGAGAAGAATATCAGTGTTTCTGAAGAGGGACCCATTAAATATGAGGTGTCTCCTCTGACTGCTATGACAAAGTACAACTTCACTCTCATCACTGTGTTTGAGGGAGTCAGCAGCACTGGATACTCATTTACTGCTGTGACAGGTGGGTGATCACTGAAGACTTGTGTGTTACTGGATGTTTTATTTATGGAAATCCTCTTACAAACTCCTGTATTTAGGTTTCTTTACAACAGATGGGTAATGTGTAATTTTTTTGACTGTTATAATGTAATGAATGAACTGAACAAAAATTCTGTCTCTTTAGAAAATATCTATTTATGTGGGGATGTTATGTGATTTGTAAATCAACTTAGTTTTACACCCAAGTGTAAACATAGTCTTTACAATTACATTTTTTGGAACATGCTCATATAGTAGCTCCTCATAATATAAACATTTCTTAATTTTTCCTATTTGACTATTTTAAATAGTAAGCCTGCCTATAATCTTAGACTGGTTACTGATAACCTGGTGGAGGTTAACAGATTAAAAACATCTAAAACAGTCATAGTCCTTTAAAATGTTCCAGAGTTGATGCTCCTCTACAACATGAACCAGGACAGAACTTTATAATGATGTTTAAAGTTTCTCAGAAATAGAAGAGTGTGGCTCACCTAATATTTTTGAAAATGCCTGATAAAAATACTGAAAATGAATGGCTCGTTCCATCTTTTTGTTTCTGCAAGAAAATGTTGTTACAGTTTCTTCTTTCTGTGTTTTTCTATTCTAGCTCCTCGTAACACTGAAGAATTTAAGAAAAATTCACAAGATGAGACCAGCATAACTCTGGAGTGGAGAACAGTCCCCAACATTGACAATTATATTCTTGCATTTAATGGAAAAAACATCAGCATTAGTAATTCTACAGAAGAATACACAGTCTCAAATTTGACTGATGGAACCAGATACAATTTCACTCTCTTCACTGTGTTTGAAAATGTCAAAAGCAGTGGAGTAAACTGCATCGCAGTCACTGGTAAGATATATTTTCTCTATTATAGATAAATAAGCCAGGATGGACCAGCTCATTAGTTCTCGAAACTTTAGCTAATGGAGAGGATTTGTGTCAAAGCCACTTTCCTGTGTTATCATTAGCTCCACAAAGTGTTAATAATGTGACTGTGGTGCATCAAAATGAGATGAGTATAACACTGGAGTGGGACAAGGTTAAAAACATCTCAGAATACATCCTACAGTATAATAACGGCACTAACATGGAGAAGAATATCAGTGTTTCTGAAGAGGGAAAGGGAGCCATTAAATATGAGGTGTCTCCTCTGACTGCTATGACAAAGTACAACTTCACTCTCTTCACTGTGTTTGAAAATGTCAAAAGCAGTGGAGTAAACTGCGTCGCAGTCACTGGTAAGATATATTTTCTCTATTATAGATAAATAAGCCAGGATGGACCTGCTCATTAGTTCTTTGAAACTTTAGCTGATGGAGAGGATTTTTTTGTCAAAGCCACTTTCCTCTGTTATCATTAGCTCCACAAAGTGTTAATCATGTGACTGTGGTGCATCAAAATGAGATGGAAGAGAATGGATGGATGGATGTTATATGATTTGGAAATAACTGTTTGAAATGGTTTTTACAGTTGCAGTTTTTTTGGACCATGCTTATATAATAGCTCCTCATAACATAAACATTGTTACACTGAACATGTCAAATACTACCCCTACCTATAATCCTAGACTGGTTATTGCTAACCTGGTGGAAGTTAACAGATTAAAAACATCTAAAACAGTCAGTCCTTGAGATGGACTTGGTGAGGTGTTTTTTTGTCTGATATACATTTACAACATTAGAAAGGAGACATTAAAACTTGAAATCAGATTTTTATCACTTAATTTTTTTTTTTTAGGAAACCAAAATGGTTCCTTAAGGATGTCATCTGTGAATCAGACTTGGTAAAATTGTCTTTATTTCATCTTTAGCTCCTTATAATGTACAGCAACTGCATTTGAATCAGACTAAATGAGACCAGAGTTTCATTTATTTATTGACATATGTGTATTGCTTTCTCACTATGACTGTCTTGAAAGGAAAAAGTAACATCTATCTATGCTTCTGACCCACTTTATTTTATAAATATGTCTCAGATTTTGTATCTTCTGAAGTCATTTTTTGTCCTCTTTCAGCTCCAAAAAATGTCCACAATGTGACTGTGACACAAAATGAGAACAGTATAACTCTTACGTGGGAGAAGGTTAATGACACACTAACATACATCCTAGAATATGACAGCGGTAATATTGTTATTGGCAAGAATGACATGGACGGATACACGACATCAGGTGCATCAGTTACATGTGTGGTCTCTTCTCTGACTGCTGGGACAAACTACAGTTTTACCCTCTTTACTGTGTTTGAGAACGTCAACAGCTCTGGATACAACTTTAGTGCGCCGACAGGTATGTAATCACATCATTTATCCATCCAGGCTCCACCCACCAACCATATCTCAGTGCAGAAGGAAGTGTGCATCAAACCCTGATGAGGCTTGTGCTTGTGATAGAGCAGCAAATATGAATGATCTGCTCTTAGCAAGCAGCATGTTTAATTATTATATTTTATATGATAACTATATAATTATCATATTATTAGTATATATTGTTATTATTTATTTATTTATTGAATTTTGACTGAGCTCATCACTTGATTGGATACATACATTGATGGTGAGCCATTTAGCTCAAACACCTACTCAGACTTAAGTATGTAAAAGTTTGTGATAACTGAACTAGCTCTATACTCCTGTATGTTACACAGTAACATGTAGTTATTTCACTCCAAAAGAAAAAGCTGAACAAATTCCACTTCTGATTTTTTTTTTTTTTTCAGTTCCACCAGTGGTGCCTTGGGTCAGTGTGACTGAACGATTTACTAACAACATAACTCTAGAGTGGGAGAACATGAATAAAGCCTGGCAATACCAGCTTCAAATCAATGGTGGTGTGTTACACAGCTCCTCAGTCAGAATAGTAGTGACATCTCTTCAGCCTGGAACAAAGTATGACTTCAGCTTAACCACAATGTTCGCTGGACTCAGGAGCACTCCTTATACGAATTTCACAGTAACAGGTAAAAAACCTCCAAAACATCTCTGTGTTAGACTTTTATAACTTTTTCTCGTCTCTCTTCAATGAGTTGTGTAAAATAAAAGAATCAGGTTCTTGTGTATAACTATTTTCTCATCCATTTCAGCCATAGACTGTGCCAGTGCAGATTGGAAAGTTACCAACTCATCAATCGAAGCAAAGATTGAAGGCTTGTTCTCGAACGCAACCGCCCATAATGGATCTAATGGCTATGTCAGTGATGGACGTGAAAATGTGTCGTTTACTGGACTTTACCCTGGTGCCACCTATCAGATATCTCTTGTCTATGAAAAGTCTTCCAGAGTTTTCCTGCAGTGTGAACATAAATTAACAATTCGTGAGTACAAATCTGTCTTAAAACAACACGTCTTCATTTACAACAGAAACTATTTGATGGACTAGAATCTGTAAATTAGTATTTAAGATCTTAAAGTATCCAGTCATATTGGTTACAGAAAGATTATCTGTGAATAGTTTATACCCTTGCATTCAATTTTTTAATCTTAAAAAAGTTTATTGCAGAAAAATTATTTTATATATGATCTACATGCCACAGGTTAACACACATATTTAATATGATTCAGTATTAACATATGAGCTTTAACTAACTATCATTTTATTATTGACTGACCAATTTGTTCTGATAAATTAGCTCAAGAAATTAAAAAGGTTAAAACAGAAAATAAGTATTTCTTTCAATATCTAATGTGGCAATGTTGAGGTGTTTATTTTTAGTTTTTATTTGAAAATCCCCCAAATTGTAAACTTTTTAAACTGTAGGGTACTGCTTTGAATTAAGTATGAAAAGTTTAATTATATTTACTGTAAGTCATATATTTTCTGCTTTAGTTGTGATTGTAAAACCTTTTTCTTGTTTTACTCAGTTCCTCCTAATCTAAATGCTCACTGTGAGCACTGGGCAGCTGGATACTCTGTTCTTATTAAATGGACAGACCCAGAGGGCGAGTGGACTAATGCGGAGGTGAATGTGACTGGAAAGACTCACACAGTAGCTAGTCCTGAAACTAAAATCATAATCAATGGATTCCAACCTGCCAAAAAATATAAGGTGTCTGTAACTTCACTGTCTGGGCTGAGGAGGAGTTCTGAACCGCATGTTTTTTACTGTCAGACTGATCCAAGGGGTGAGTAAAAGTAACTGCATTACCATGTTACTGCTTGTAATCATAACAGTATACAGTATTTTCAACTTTGACTTGATTACAAATTGTTTCATTTCACTCAAGTGTAAAAATAAACCTCTAAACTTTTCAACTTTGTTGTTAATTATGCTTTTGCTCCCTTTAGGAGTTATTGCAGGGTCCGTATTTGGTGTGCTTCTTTTTGGTCTCCTGGTTGCTCTGGTTGTCTTCATTTTCCTCAAAAGACCAGATATTATTAGGTGGGTCTCACTTCACTGACAAGAATAAAGTAGATTAAATTAAGACATTTATCAAATTTAATGTCTTAAATTCGATCCTGCAGCAGAAAGAAGTCTTCATTCATTGGTGGATCCAAAGTATCTAACACACAGAGCAAGTAAGTGTTTCTATACAATGACAATTACCCACAATGAAGAAAAACATTAATTATGGCAAAATTAATGAATACATTTGAGAGGGAATCATTAATGTCAAGCTCTATAGTATAATCTGTATTATTTCATTAGGTCAAAACAAAGGTAAGATTAATTCTACTTTTGTTATGTTTTATTTATTTATTTATTTTTAGATCTATTCCTGCTGCAAAGTTTCCGGACCACTTCCATCAGCTGAGTTTGGATGAGAACAGAGGCTTCAGTGAGGAATATGAGGTGCATAAAAAGATCAAGTTTTTTTTCCTCTTCTGCTTCTGTGTGTTCCTGTTTTTGTGTCAGACCTGTTTTTGTGTCTTTACTGTTTTATATCTTATCGTTTTATTCGTTTTATGATGGCCAATATCTCAGTTTCATGCTTTGTTATCTGCTACGTTCATGCAGTGCCTCGCTCCTGTTGGAACAGACCAGACACGAAAGACTGCTAATCTACCTGAAAACAAAGCAAAGAATCGTTTCAGTAACGTCTTGCCATGTGAGTCTCTCCTCTGACTGTTGAACCATGCTGCTGTGAGCTCATTCTAGCAGTCTATGTCAGGTCTACTGGAGGTGCACTGGAGTTAAATCAGCTATTTTCTCATATTAGATGACTGGTGTCGTGTGAAGCTAACTACATCAGATCCTGATGGAATTTCAGACTATATCAATGCCAATTACATGCCGGTAAGTGTTACATTAAGATAAAGTTCAGTAAAGATCTCTTTATAACTACACCATACAGAGAGTATATAAACAAGCACCTTTGTGCGATTTCATGAGCTTTCTTTTTTCATTTCTATAATGAGCAGAAGATATACAAGCTAAATTAGTCTACATATTAACTTTGTCCACTGCTTTTCAGGGCTACAGCAGTAACAGAGAGTACATTGCCACTCAGGGCCCTCTGCCCTCTACTGTTAATGATTTCTGGAGAATGATTTGGGAACAAAGAGTTAAGAGGATCGTTATGGTAACCAACTGCATTGAAGGAGGGCGGGTAAGTCTTCAGGAAAATCTTAAAATGTTTTATTGCTAGTCTTTCAAGGAAGTGGTTGTCAGGAGGAAAAATACTGGTTACTTCACAAAATAACAGATCAAGATCTATGATTAATATACATTTTGTACATGTATTTTGTTGATTTTTAGTTCATTTTCATCAGACCATTAGTGTGAACAATACTGGCCTGCAGACAGCAAGCCATGCCTTTAAGGAGGAGAGCTGTTGGTCACCATGAGATCTGAGCAACAGGAGACCAACTGGACGCTGAGAGAATTCAACCTGAAAGATGTATAAAACTTACTTATATCTTCTGAGTGTGTGTGTAGATGGTACTAAGTCTAGAAAATATATTCATAGAAAACATTAATGGCTTTAGCTGTTAATGTTGCTTTTAAAAGAATAATGGTTGATAATTAAAATATTATGCTGTATATCAAGACATAGACCTAAAGTGACTGTATATGGATATTTTCTCTTCACAGAGAAAAACCTCAGAAGAACGGACAGTTAAACATTTCCACTTTACTGCCTGGCCTGATCATGGAGTCCCAGAGTGCACAGAGGTCCTGATCCAGTTCAGAGGACTGGTGAGACAGCACATAGAGAGAGAAGGGGGCAAAGCACCAACTGTGGTTCACTGCAGGTACGAAATAAGTGTTTCCTTTTACATGGGTGCAGGGTTGCTTTTATACAATATCCACCCAGCTAAAGTCACACACTCTAATACTGTACTTGACCAGTAGCTAAACTAAAGTAGGCCACTTGAAGGACCTCTGGGAGATTCATCTGAAAGTGGTGCTCTAAACCCTGTATATACTGTTCATTATATACCTTATGGTGCCTATCAGGATGTACAAGCTGCCATTGCCATGCTGTGTTACTGTTATAGTCAGAACTGTTCTGGGATCTGCAGAGGAGGCATACAATTAACCACAACATTATCAATTACTAATCAAGTAAAAATTACTACATACTCACATAAAAACTCTACTATATGTGACAAAAACACAGCACATAGAGTGTGTGACTGATACTGTAAAAATATAATGTGATGTTTCGAGGCAGTGTATTAGGAGGAGGTGAAGGGTTGGAATCTTCCCACATTCCCAAACACTCCTGTCTGTGATTAAAAGTGTGTGTCAGAACAGTGTCCTTCAGGTTTTGTGTTTTCTAATCCGTTTTTCTTTCTGTCGTGATGTCTTGTTTTCAGCTCACTTGAGTTTCATTTTGCATTTACTAGTTTCACTTTGGTTTTTACTCTTTGGAAATGTTCCGTTTTAGTTTAGCTTTCGTTAGTTTCTGTGGGTTTTTTATGATTATAACATTTAGGGTATTTGTCAGGGGTATATTTTTAAAAGTTTTGAGCAGATATTACATTACAAATTGCAAACACATGAACTAAAGCCTCACTATGATGACAACTTTGACCAAAGGGGCAAAGATTATAATTAAAGACATTTCCTCAATAGGGAGGAACAGTATTGCACATGATAGTTTTTCGCTTTTTTCAAAAGTCCAATTCTTCATTTTAACAGTTTTCACATCTAGTTGTATGTTCTAGTTTAGTTTTTGTTAACTATAATAACTTTGGCACAGACACAGTGATGAGAGTTTTCTATGTGACCTTAAAAACCTTTTGCTATCTTGTTATGATGCTTGTGTCTCTCTTAGTGCTGGAGTCGGGAGAACTGGCACTATCATTTCCCTGGATGTGCTGCTTCAGCAGCTGGAGAAAGAACAAGCAGTCGGCATCAATGCCTTCGTACACAAGATGAGACTGAACCGACCGTACATGGTGCAGACGGAGGTAACTGTATTAAACTGCTTCTGATTGAGCCACCACTTCCTTAATTAGCTAACCATGTATGTCTTTATAGTTACAGCTGGTGAAACAACACACAGACAGCATTTTAGTCATCATAAGATATGCAGTTGTTTTTTTGTTTTCTTTTGTTTTTTTTTTAAATTGGGGTCCTTATTGTTCATCCTTTCATCCTAAAATATGAGTTCAACTTTTCAGAACAAGGCAGACTTTGTAGGTATCACCAACAGATGCCTGCTTAAAATATATTTAATGCCCAGTTTGTTAATTGCACTTGTTACTTAGTAATTTAGACAGCAAAACAATCTCTAAGGGTCTATGTCTACATATTTTTAAGTATGTGAGCTGAAAATTTGTTTTCATAAAGCAAAGCCTTATTGGACCTTTTTGTTTCTGATTAAAAAAAAATGAAATGCTTTATTGTGAAACTGTTTAGCAATGTTGCCTGCAAGAAACTATCATAATCTCCCCTGGCAGAAGTTCTGCATTTCAAATGACCAACAACTTCTGGTATTTCCTTTTCAGTCTCAGTACGTTTTTCTGCACCAGTGCATCATGGACAGTCTGCAACCAAAAAACACAAATGAAGAGAACATTTATGAGAACACGTACGAGAACGCAGATATGATATACGTCAATGCCACTGCCCTCCAAGAGCTCCGTCGGCAAAACGGAAATGCGTAGTGTCAACCCTGCACTCAATCTTTTATGCACTTAATGAAAAACTATTTGTCTATAAGCAATATGTTGGTTTTAAACTTAATAATACAAACTATTATATCTTAACTATTTCTGTATATGCATTGCACACTTCAGATCTTATTTAGTTTGCATCTCTTCTAAATATGTAATATTATTATTTTTGTTGTCATTGTTTTTATGTGAGAAAATAGCACTGATGAATTGAAAATGTTTCAAAAATGAATTTATTAAAAATAAGTACAAAACAAAAGAAATATAATATTTCACATTCACAGAAATATAAAAGCTGAGTTTTGGTTTCAGTGTGTCATTGATCCTCTTTCATAGACCAGAAACAACCATTTATGCATCTTCTTCTGTGACGTTGCTACCTGAGGGGTCCTGACTGCTGGACACAGCAGAGAATTTACTATCAATAACTTCCTGTCTGGCTTTGAGGGCCTCCTGTTTGATCTCTACTGGCCCTGACTGCTGCTTGCCAGGATATAGCGGCTCAGCTTTACCAGCGTCAGGTGGGGGAGGGACAGAGAACTTTTTAGCAATGTTGTGCAGCACACTGCATGCTTTGATAATGTTAGACTGTTTGTTAAGTGAGCCTTCTTGTGCAAAACCAAGTTGCATCAGACACCTGAAACGCCTTTTCATGGAATCCAGTGTCGTCTGCATGACATCGAGGATCTTTGCATGGGCCTCGTTGAAGCGGATCTCGTTGTTGTTCGCGGGCAGTGATACAGGAGTCAAGACGTGCTTGCTTAAGTGGTAGCCTTTCCCACCTTTAAATGAAACATAAGAGAATGCAGTGAATATCAGAGCAGGATAGCATCTCTGAACAATGTGGACCCCTGAAGCAGAATGGCTATAGCAGCAGAAGACCACACAGGTGCCGCTCTAGTGAGAGCTCATTCTAAGAACAAGAAACTGAGGCTTCAGTTTGCATGGGCTCACTAAAATTAGGCAATAGCCATTCTTGGAATACTTTGATCCCTGATTACAAACTGAGAATCATCTAAATGCCAGAGCCTATCTGAGTATTGATGCTGACTATGTCCATCCCTTTATGACCACAGTGTACCAATCTTCTAGTGACTCCTTTAGACAAGATAGTCGCCATGTCACAAAGCTCAATTCATGTAAAACGGGTTTCTTGAGCATGAAAATGAGTTTCCTGTACTGAAATGGCCTCCACAACTCAAAGTGAGAATCACAGTGGGGAAGAAAGAACTTTGAATGTGAGATGTTAATGCTAGATGGGCTGGTCTAAGTATTTCACAACTGTCTGCTGGGATTTCCTCACACAAGCGCTGGAGTTACATATAATGGTAGGAAAAAGAAAATATCCAGTGAGCAGCAGTTCCCTGGCAGAAAACAGCTTATAATGTTAGAGGTCAGAGAAAAATGGCCAGACTCCTTTGATCTGATAGGAAGGCAAAAGTAACCACAATTGAGGTATGCAGAAGGTCATCTGTGAAAACACCTGAAGCCAATGGGCTACTACAGCAGAAGACCACAATGGGTGCGACAGCTGTCAGCTAAAAACAGGAAACTGAGGCCACAGTTTGCACTGGCTCATCGAAACTGGACGACAGAAGAATGGGATGTGGTGATCAGGGAGATTCCCATTATGGATGTGCAGCTGACAAATCTGCAGCAATCTGATATGAATCAAGAAACATTGACCAAAATCTCTGACGAAATTTTCCATCACCCTGTTGAATCTAGGCCATGAATAATAACGTAATAATGCATTAATAACATGTCCAGTAAGTTTATGTGTAAGAAGTTAAAACACTATTTTATTTGTGTTTTATGTAAAAAGAATGAAATATTCCAGAGAAATCAACTGTTTGCCAAGAAGTTAATACTTTTGCCAACTGTCAATTTTGCCTTTTTCTGGGAATAGAAACACTAAAGAGCAGGTCCGTTCTTTTTGGGAATAACTGCTTTGCATTCATTGCCTTAACTTATATCTGTATCTTTGCATCCCCTCATACACCTCTACTTAATCAAGGGATCTTTACACCTTTCTGGAAGGGTTATTGCTGGGTGACCCATGTAGGGGAAGTGCAGAATTTCAGGTAGTTTAGATGATGGGGTGGGGTCTTCCTGGGCGGCTTCTTATTGCTAGGCAACCAGTCGTCATCAGACGCAAACAGATGATAGTTTTGTAGGTTTTTATGCTTGACTTGATACCTCACTGTGCTGTCACTCCAGTTTACATTAAATGTAAATGTAAATAAACATTTGCACAAGAGGTCATCACTGCTCTTACCAATCAACCAAAACGGGCTGTGCAGGTCCTCTTGCATTTCCCTTCCTTTAAAGGAGGAGTCCCACATCTCTTGCTCAAACGTGCCACCAACACAGCACTTTTCAACACTCAGTATGTTGCCGTCGCAGTCGCATATGATCTGGCTTACAACCGATGTGTAACCCAGGGCATTGATAAAAGACCTGAAGGCGTCTTTTTCATATGGAGATGCTCTGATCTTGAAGTGCGCAGGAGCCAGGACGCCCAGCACGTTTGGGATTCCGCAGAATTTCTCTATCTTTAATGCGACGTTAGTTCTGGCGTCCAGGGTTAGCGGGAAAGAGATGAATACATCGGACATCCCTGCTATGACTCCCGAGATTGTACCAACCACAGTCGTGGGGCAGTCCGTCTGCCTCAGTCCGGCTTTCTGCAGCACAGCAGTGGTGGAGACCCCATGTGCGTAATAATTGAGCGCCACCATGACCATCTCGTCCACGGGCAGCTGGGATTTCTTGGGGGCGGCGTCCTTCATGCGGATGCGGACGGCGTCTGCGATGAACAGGATGCAGGGTCTGCTCAGGTGGAACAACTGAAAAAGAGCTTCATCGTCGAAAGTGTCAAAGCAGCTCGAAGCTCCGTAGTCTGCCTCGTTTTGTGCCAGGAGCTCCTCCTGGACCGCAAGCCAGACAGGCACGGCGAAAGCCATTAGTTTTTACTCCGATGTATTTACACAAGCAAAGATCCCCCACGGCGTGCCCGAAATCGTTCCCAAACAACGTCTTCTTCTCCTTTGGCTTGGCACACTGGACGCTGGGCGGCGTGCTGCTGCCCTCTGCTGTTCACTTGTGTCCCTGTTTCGACATCTGTGTTGTTATATATTGCAGGATTATGCGGACACTCGCCCAGTTTCGTAATCTTATTCCGGTTATGCAGGCTGATTAAAGCGCAACAACAAATCTCCTGGTTGCCTGGTCTTTGTTTAACGTTTAGGCTAAAGCGATCCGTTATCGCCACCTAGTGGACAGCAATAAAAAACATTTGAAAAAGACTGCAGTTCATAATGTGTAAACCAGTTGTGTGGAAAAATCCCAGCAGATCAGCGGTTTCTGAAATACACAGACCAGCCCATATGTCATCAACAACCATAACGTTGAAAGTCACTAAAATTACACACCGTCTTGACCCTGTCTACATAACTAAATGCACTGAGTTTTAGATATTAGATATTTGTGTTAACAAGCAGTTAAACAGGTGTACCTAATAAAGTGGCTGGTGACCAAAAACCAAAAATGTAGTGTGGGATAAAATGCTAAAAACTACCTCTTATTCTCTGGGATAATCAAGTGCAGATGTTCATTTGCAGCTTTAGTAAGATTTGGATGAGCATAAATAATTATCTGGAGCCACTTTTAATTTAGAAACACATTTCTGACAGGCATTAAAGTACTAGAACAAAATAAGATGTTCCTTTCTTCTAGCAGTGGACTTAAAAATAAAAGAATTAACATAAAAATATGATTATTTATGACATTTATTGCACAGAATAATAAATATAAACATTCTGTATTTTAACATAGACAGTACAGCCATTTACTGTTGTTTTTATTCAATATACATCTTATTGTGACGAGTGTATTCGGATACAGAATTCACATTTAACCATTATAAAGACGCTTAAACAATAAAAAAGTCAACAGAATATATCTTCTTATAAATAAGGCACAAAACATTTCATAAAAAAAGACAAACAGTAACACCAAAATAAAACCCCTGCAGCTTTACTTCTGCTCTGTCCACAGCAGTATCAAACTGTGCTTGTTACATACTTGGTGATAAATAGAACATTTTGTTGACTTCACTAATGGACACATCCTTCAATCGGGGTATTCCACCGTTACGGCAGGACTCGGTGCTCTGGCCTTGTGCATACACATCTGTGACAGAAAAAAGACATTTAACAATCAGGAAATTCTGAAAATGTGGCATGGCTGTTGGTGGCAGACGGGCTGGTCCGAATATTTCAGAAGCTGGTAATCTGCTGGGATTTCCCCCACACAACAATCTCTGACATCAACAAAACATTTTGTTGACATCCTCACCTGTGATGTTGTCCACAGAGTCCAGCGGTGCCGTGTTGCGCATGTTCACACCGAATAACAGTATGAAACAGACTGTTATTGCGACCAGCAAGTAGATTGGCATCGCAAGAGCCCAGTACCTACACAGAACACACATTTGACACTGTCGTGAAACTGTGCAGGTGCTTCCCCGGTGATCCATTTATCTCAGAGCAGTTCTACTTACTTTTGAGGCCAGTAAGTGAGCCCTATTGAATGAAGCCACTCCTCTGGCACGAAAGCCCATAAGCAATACAGAACTGTGGAGAGACGCAGTGAGTATTACAGACATGCACTGCTTGAACTCCTGTTTGTGTTTTGGATTGATTCACTTACAGAAGCCAAACTGTGATCCGAGGAAGAGAACAAACCCATAAATGGCCCTCTCAGGGAGAGGAGATGGAGAGTTTTCCACCATGATCTACAACCAAAACACAGACAGAAAGGTGTGGGAGAGCAACGAGACAGCAATAAAACATTCAGGCCCCAAAGAGAAGTTACATACCTGGAAATACGTTTTTTCTTTGCTCCTTTAAACCCTAACTTTACTCAGATTTTTAACATTAATTACCACGTTAATTATATGCCTGATGATTATCAAAAGCAATACAAAATGGGTTTAACACGTCTATCAAAACCCACTGTGCCTTTTTTACATTAGTGCTATGAAGCCTTCCGCAACGGTCCGTCACTTTTCCTCAGAACGATGCGAAACCTTTTCTAAAACATTAGTTCCGCCATTGAATCGCTCACAAAACAAGCGTCAAAACATGACTTTTTTACGTTTATCATATAAAATTTCACATGTATATAACTGTAAAGCAAAAGCACGGTCGGAGATTTTTTTTTCACATCTTACTGACGTGACGCACTTGCGCTACAGCACGACGTCATGTTTGTGGCGGACATATTTCACTGTTGCACATCGTGGAAAAACACTCAACGGCATGGCTTCGGAGAGAGTTAAGTTTTACGAGTAAGCGATTTTATGTACAGTTCAGGGACGTGCTTCAGTAATGCTCGTGTGCTGGCCGAAAGGTGAGCTTAGTCTGGGGGAGACAATTCTTACTGTCTGAAGTTGTTTGGCAACTCAAGTAACGGACATCTGACAAGCCAGCGTGGCTTTACACACCTCACCAAGAAAAATATAAGGAGGTGAGGATACATGAGATAGGTGATCATAATGTCTAAGGTGGAGAAACAGAAAAACCAGTTTCCCGCTAAAGCACGTAAGCGGAAACCTAATAAGAAAAACGGCATATTAAAAAAGAACGAGAGGCAGTGGTTTTACTCAGCTCCTGCAAACAAGGAGCAAGAAAAGCCTACAGCTCCACAAACTGCTCCTCCAAAAGACTCCCAGCAGTTCTCTGCCAACTGGAAAGCACTTCAAGAGGTCAGTGAGTGCAGTAGTTTGAGCTCCATGCATGCCCTGTCACTTTGGTTTTTGTGTGCCTGTGTTTAATACTACCCACAGGTTTTTCTCCCTTATTTTCCTCCCTTCAGGTGTTGAAGGCCAGTCAGTCAGAGAAGAAGCAGCCAGTGGCACGGAAACATCAGAACGGCTTCTTGCCAAAGAAGGTCCAAGAAAATACTTCTAAAATAATTTCTGAGAACAATGCTGGACCAAGCCAGAGAGACACTGAGAAAAAAGCGGATCACAAAACCGTTCCTAAGAGTTTTGTCTCCGGTAAGACTGGCGTGAGCTCGAAGGTGTTGGATGTCTCAAAGACTAAACATGCTACTGCTCCAAAAAGAGAGCGGGATAGCGGGAAGCCAAACAGCCTACAGGCAGCTAAGAAGAAGAAGCTTGAATCCGAGGAGACAAAGCCCACAGAGTATGTATATATTAGCACTGAAGTTGACTCATTTATTCAGCAAGAATATTTATGTCTGATAATCCCATCTCATTCTCTGCTGTTGCAGAGAGGACCTTTGGTTTGATGACGTGGACCCGGATGACATTGAGGCGACAATGGGAGCAGAAGCAGCCGAGATCATGAGGAAGAAGCAGGGCAAGGCCAAGGGTACGGATGGTGCCTCAGCTAAGGACACGGAGAAGAGCCTGGTTAAGGAGAATGCTTTTGAAGGGTAAGTCGCTGTGCATTCAGTGTACAGTGAGAACCACACTCAGAATACAGCGGGCAGCTTTGATGCCATTTTAGAAAAGTGCGTGAAAATATTCCCGGGGAAAGATGCACGCCTTAACAGCGATTATAAAAAAATATCAAGTCCCTAATGTCATTACTTATCTCAATACAAGTATTTCAGAGGAATGTTGCTGCCGTGGTGTGACTAGCTGGCTGTGATTAACTGTGGATGTAATATTAACAATGTGGATTTGGCACATGATGTCATACTTGGGAAATGTCACACAAAATGTGTTTTTCCCAACATATAGACTTTAATATCTCTGAAACCGCTCAACTGACTCGGCCTGTTTAAACAACATTATGTGCCTCGTGCATAAGAAGCTCAAAGTAAATGATCCCCCCCCCTACCTTCTACAGTTCTCTGGATCTGCTGTCAAAGATCAGACATCCAATTATTTTAGGGACTCCTTCTGTATGAAGTTGAGCTACACTCCTGAGGAGATGGAGACTATTTTTCCCCCTCAGTGTAGAGCTTCATGGAGCTTTCCTTCAAGGAGTCAAGTATTACATATAGTCTGTGATAAATACTTTTGCCAATGCATGTTTTAGTGAATTGTCTGGACAGCATGAAGTAAACATGGTTGCTGACTGTTTTCTGCGGGTTATGGATATGGATAAATTGTTGAATGGAGTTTATACAA
Organism: Oreochromis aureus; assembly: GCF_013358895.1. NCBI lineage: Eukaryota > Metazoa > Chordata > Actinopteri > Cichliformes > Cichlidae > Oreochromis > Oreochromis aureus. The sequence continues at coordinate 18,516,657 of NC_052949.1, forward strand.
TTAAATCCTTCACTGCGGTGACGTAGCCTGTCAATACAGCTTCAGAGCTCACTACATTGCTGTAGAAAATCATTGATAATACAGATAAATGCTGTGGAAAAACCTGTGACCCCTGATGGATGAATGGATGGATGCATTCTGAGCTAGGTCACAAAAGGTATGACCCTATTATGCTGTGTCTGCTGGTCGTGCGCCTCTCAATTTTTGTAACCTGAAGCGTTGAGCAAGGGTTAAAGACGAGAGTGTACGATTGTATCAGTTTTTACAATCATTTTAAGGATATTCCGCCACAAAAACTCAGAGACATGCAGATATACAGAGAAGGAGATGTAGGAACAGTGTGAAAACTTGAGTTTGTGGAAAAAATTGTGAAAAAAAAACCTCGACAAAGTCTCGGCTTCCGATTTTGACAACTTCTCCTCCTATGTCAGCGCTTATGTGGCGATATTGTCTGATTGCTGACACCTGTCATTCAGGAGAATACTGCAGCAGCTTCCTGCGCCTTCATGGCGGGTATAAATACGACTGACTGTGAGATAGTCTTGCTGGAGCGAGCAAAGCGACCTTTGCGTTTGGTGTACTGGGGCCTTTACATTGAGGTGTTTACGTTGAGACAGAAGATGATGATTGTCATGTCTCTCCTTTCTTGTCACTTTGTCGTTCACCTTAAGCCTCACTAAAGCGGTGGCCATTGACTGTGAGATGGTGGGAGTTGGTCCTGATGGAGAGGACAGCATCTTGGCACGTGTGTCAATTGTGAACCAGTTTGGGAAGTGCATCTATGACAAATATGTGAAGCCCACAGAGAAGGTAACAGACTACAGGACAGCTGTCAGCGGCATCCGGCCAGAGGACATCAAAGATGGTGAGAGAAATGAAATGAGTTGCAAAGAACAACTGAAAGTCTCTTTGTTTCTTATGTTGTGTTTCTGATGTTTTTTAAACCACGTTTGTCTCTCTGCAGGAGCGGATGTACAGATTGTACAGAGGGAGGTTGCTAACATCCTGGAAGGGAGACTAGTGGTTGGACACGCCATACACAATGATCTAAAGGTAGCATGGATGTGATATCGGAAATAGAACAAATGTAATATTTTTCTTAGCCTGATTATGAGCAGCCACAAACTATCTCCTGTTTCAGATTCTGCTCTTGGATCATCCGAAAAAGAAAATCAGAGATACTCAGAAATATAAACCCTTCAAGACGATCGCAAAGGTATGATGCAGTCACCAATGTCTCAACAGTTTACGCAGTGAATGTGTGAATGAATTATAACTGATAATGAGGCGTTTTTCTTTTTGTTTTAGAGCGGTCGACCCTCGCTCAAACTCCTTTGTAGAAAAATCCTCGATGTGAATGTCCAAGAGGGCGAACATTCATCTGTAAGTCATTCGAAAAACCTTTTAAATTATCAGGGTTGAGTGACCGAAAACTGGCACACGTGTAGGGCTGTGCGATATGACCAAAATCTCATATCCCGATATAAGATATTTATTGTCCCGACAGCGATATATATCACAAAAATGTTACATTTTCTGTAAATTCTGTGAATCTTGGGCGACTCGATTTGCGTGAAGTGTTTTCAGCTGGGCGTCCTGTACCTGAGGTCAAGTGTTTTGACCGATGCATGAAACTATACATTTTTAGACATAAGTTGAGCCTAAGGTTTATTGTTTAGCACCTAATGGCTCTTTTTTTGCTTCTCATCCATAAACTCTCTGCATACTCTTTCACGTGATTCAGTTTATTTTGAAAAATCTCAACAGGATCTTCAGCTTTATTGTGAAAGGTTTATGTGGAAAATAAACAAGCAGACGACGGAGCCACGCTATGGTTTTACCGTCGTTGTCGCTAACGACAACGCATAAAAGCAGTCGCTTGTCCGTCTGCAGTGTGGTTATATTAAATGTAAGAGAAAGAGAGAACTTTAACAAATTAATACTACATAAAAACGATGACAAAATATTGCCGTAAACAGTTTATTTTGCGACACCATGAAACAAACGATAGACGTTTTCATATCGTCAGCCGATATATATCGTTATATCGAACAGCCCGGGTATACACACGGGTACATCTTTGACCCCTGAAGGCCCGAAGATAGTATGATATAATCTTGTTGCCTAGCAACCACATACCCAAATGGTCAATTTGCATCATTTTAGCACTTGTAGCATCTTAGAAAAGCATCGTGTCACTTTGCTTTCATGACATTAACATTTATTGTATATCTAGAAAACTTTATTGTTGATCTCATGATGTCATCATCCAACAGTGGACTAAAATCACTGACTCGGCACTACTGCAGCATGTAAAAACAACTTGTATAAACACCAGTGTGTTATTGCCCAACAATGTTAGTAACACTTGGGCTGATCTTTGCCTGTTGCTTTCTCCAGGTCCAAGACGCACAGGCCACCATGAGGCTGTACACAATGGTGAAAAAGCAGTGGGAGGCAGAGATTAAAGCGAGCAGGAAAAACAAATTCTTGGACAAGAGGAGTGAGAGAAAGGCCAAGCTTCCCAAAGACAAGAACCACTGAGGATTATAAAGTCAAAACGAGCAAGCAAGAGGACAGATGATCTCCCGATCAGAGCAGAGCTGACTGAAGTGATCAGAGGATTCTTTTAAGAAGAAAAAACAACTATGTATTTTGGTTTATTTTAATGTGAGGGATGTTGAACCTGTGATTGTATAAAAGCGTGACTTTCTGAGCTTTTGTGAGATCTGGCGCAACAAAAAGCGTGTTAAATGCTTTCGCAGATAGCGACCGATTTCATCAGCCTAAGTCGCTCGGGGAGATCGTTGCAGGTTGTGAAAGACTTTATCGAGTTGCAAATCAAGAAGTTTTGTTCCTCAGTGTGCCAGACTGACTCATGCAGGGATTAGAACAGAGTCTTTATATACAAAGTTTGTAAAAATGTCTGTTTTTAAAGTATAAATAAAACAAAAGATGTAATTCGTTTAACTCTGCTATGCATATTTCTTTGTCCTCACAGTCTAATACAACCACAGGAGGTTCAGAGCAATGCAAACTCTTTTTTTATAAAAAACTTATTAAACTGCATTTAATGCAAGCTAATGTCAAGACATGAGTTGCTGCTTCACATTTGGTTCATGATTACGGAGCGTTCATTTCCCATTTCTCTGACAAACATCAGAAAAGCCATTAAAGAGGACAAACGTTACTGTTTACTGTGAGTGCAACCAAATGTGCATCTTAAATCATTTATTACTCAAATCCAGTATTTCCTTATGTAATCCCATCCAGGCCTTATTTTGATTTTTTTATTTTTTTTTTACTATGTCATGGTGATAAAGTAAGAAATCCCCTGCCTGCCAGCAGTGTGTCAGCGTGATTTGCAGCCCGGGAGCCGATGCACTCTGTGCTGTACTTTATTGAAATGAAGCACGTGCCCTCGGTCTGCAGCCTCCGGGCTCTAAATTAGGTTCTCTGTGGGTTTCTGACAGGTAGTGCGAAGGCTTCAGGTAGCACAGCAGATGCTGGTGTGCCTTTATATGTTGACACAAGATGGTAGCATGACTTTTGTTTTCTGCATGTAAGTATTTTTTGGTTGCAATGTAATAAAGGAGCAGTTTCCATATGTTAACAGTTCAAACTATGTAACCATGCTTTGCCCGGTGGTCACATGTCTGTATATACTACAGCAAACAGCTGAATTTAAGGGAAGAAATCCATTACTGGATGGCCGGGCTTCAACTATCTAAATACTAAAGCCTTAAAAATGATAAGCAGCGCTCTCTGTACGCTTTTATCAGGTTTTATGGGAGGCGTCAAGTTGCATTGGATTTAATGTAACTGTTGAAGGTGTGTTGATAAAGTTTAGCACTATCCTATCTCTTAATCAATATTTCTCTCCTGGGGTGGCTGTTACATCGCTGAGGACAAGATAATAGCTAACAGAAGCGAGGACTGTCTATTCAGTGATGTGATTACAGGTTTTCCACCTTTTCAATGGAAGAGTTTGCATAAATGATACATCCAAAAGTGCCACCAGTCTAAACAAATTAACACAAGCACACAGGAAATAAAGACAGCCACACCAAGATACTTTTTCTTTATTTTAAGTTGAAGAAATGCAACAGTAATTATTACAAACACTGATCCCCAAATGCACTTTTCACCTCTGTGCAACTTCTCATATTTCTGTAAACGAGTACAAAACATTATTATAAAGAAAAGTAAAGATTTATGTCCAGAAAAGCAAACCACCTCTAATCATATGTATTGCATGTGTCCGTGTTTACACTGTTTAAAGCTACAGTAGTACAATAGTTCTTTTTTTCCCTTAGAAAAATCTTGAATGAACCAGATAATTACACACTGCCCAATAAACAATAGAAACAAGTCAGCTCGAGGCGATATTAACAGCAGTGTAGGAAACACCATGATAATAAGACTGCTTTGACTCATTTCATAAATCATATTATGAGACTGGAGGCATTACTGCCGTTGCTCACACGCCAATAGTTAATAACTCTTTAAAAGGCTTCTTATAGTCTTCCCAATTATTGCACTTTGCTGCGGCTGTTGTTGACATCTGGTGCTTGGTCCCACACAGCATACAAACAGCAGCTCTGCAGTGTTTGATTTGTGTGTTTTGTCTTGTTCCCTTATCAGAACCAATTGTATCCTCGTACACCTTCCACCAAACATAAAATGCATCAAACGCCTTGAGATCGCTTCGGGAGGTTTTGTTTTTCATTCTGAATATGGGAAGCCCTGAGTGAGTGGACACTTTTTCAGTTAGTGGGAGACGACGTTAATAAAGATTATTCAACTGCCGGTTTGTCATCTTCATCGTATTCTGAAGACCAGTAATCTTTTTTTCTTTTATATGCATATGTGCAAACACCAGTATATACATGTATAGGCTGTTTAGTCCTGCCCTCTTTCATTTTTTAACTGCTCAACATCCACCTTTGCAGTAGGAACAATAACTCCTAAATAGATTACTAGAAACTGTGTTGAACCTATGAGATTGAGGGCATTTTCACAGCTTCTTTCTCAATGCAGGAAATCTTGTCTCGTCCACACGATGTATGCTCAGGTCTGCTACCTGCTTCCTTATGCATGAGCTGCGGTATGCTGCCGCCCAGAGATTGACTGCGAGTGTCTGTGATGACTAATGCTCACTCTTAGTATGGACAAAGTTGAGCATTCAGTATTTATGCAGGTTGATGAAGAAACAGTGTCAGCTACTTTCTGTGGCTGACTTCCTGCTCGTCTGTTCTGGCCACAAAGAGAGACTTCACTTTGAACTGAAAGCAGAAAATGGTGCCTTGATGAGCAGTGATTGATAGTCTTTGTGTTATTGGACATAGTTGGTACATTAGGTTTTAGCTTAGCAGCTCTTTGACTTTGGGCCATGCTAGTATTTTGGTTGGTTACATTTATGGGGCCAGCCACACAGTGGTGAGGTGTGTGGCAGATGTGGCATATTGGTTCAAGGTGGGGGTGGGATTACATGAGGGCTGACTGACAGGCTGAGAGATGAGGTCAGGCAAGACACTTAGTGGACTGTACAGATGATGTTGTAATCTATACTGAGAGTCTGGAGAGCTGGAAGTATGCAATGGAGAGAACAGGAATGAAAATCAGTAGAAGCAAAACTGAATATGTGTAGACAGATGTAGCAGTGAAGGTGCAAGGACTACAAATGGTCCACTATCCAAAATGGACAATGCACAAGAGACGTGAAGAAGAGAGTGTGGGCAGAGTGGAGCTGGTGGAGGCGAGTGTCAGGGGTGATTTGTGACAAAAGGGGAGCAGCAAGAGTAAAAGTCAAGGTTTATTGGATGGTAGTGAGACCTGCTGTGATGTATGGCACTGACAAAAAGACAGCAGGCCAAGCTGGAGGTGGCAGTGGTTGAAGATGTTAAGATTTTCTCTGGGAGTGACCAGAATGGACAAAATTAGAAATGAGTACATCAGAGGGACAGCTTGGGTTGAGCATGTTGGAGACAAAGTTAGAGGAGCAAGGTTGAGATGGTTTGGATACGTGCGGAGGAGGGACGGTGGACGTAGTTGAAGAAGGATGTTGAAGATGGAGCTGCCAAGCAGGAGGAAAAGAGGAAGGGGAGGTTTGGGAATGCAGTGAAGAAGGACATGCAGAGGGTTGATGTGACAGAGGAGGACGCTAGGACAGAATAGTGGAAGCTGGAGGCTGATGATCCACTGTGGCGAACCCTAAAGAGAGCAGCCAAAAGAAGAAGAAGAAGAGTCTGATGGTTGATTGTTCCACCATTTTGGTCCAGACTGGATTATTTCAGACAATTGATCGCCCTGTACTCAGTTCAAAATCTGCCATTTGTGGCCTTTTCATTAGCACAGATTTTTCAGAATTTGCAGTAAAATGTCTTGTGAATTATATGACTCGTCAAGCTTTTATTTAATACCTACATATGGTCTAACACTATATCCAGGCATTAGATATAGTGTGTATAACTCTTTGATACTGACTTTAATCACTTAAGACTTTTCTTTAGTTTCATGAGCAGTTTTATCCTCCTCAGTGTTTCACTGTGAATTTATACTTATCTAAGGCTAAATAATGTGGCATGTGAAAGCTACTGCTTTAATTATAGCTGTATAAATTCATCAGGTCTAAAAGATAGGCTCTCCCGAGTGTACCTAACAGTGGTCCTTTGTGTTCCTACTGTACTCTGACTGCTTTCCTTTGCAAACTGTAAACAAAGGATCTCTGTTTACAGTTCTTATGTACTTCTACCACTCAGTACAATTAAACACATTTAGTTTATTGTTTATTTCTCATAGAATTCTCTGATTTCTTGTTGGATCCTCCCTTTGCCACCCCATTTTTTTTTTTTTAAATCCTGGAAACGCCCCTCCTGTCGCTTCTCTCCCTGCCTCAGGCTGTCCATGCATAGTTATGCAAGGGTGGGGAAGTCCCACAGCAGAGCTGTGCCACCAAACTGAAATGACTGCAGATGGAATACCAATCCTCAGGCTAAATGCTAAAATTATGAATTTGGTAGATATTTCGTGCTAAACACCAGCTTCATTACATGAGAACATGCAAATGTTGGCTTTTGTCCGGTAAAGCCCAATAAAGCTGCTGCTGTCTTGGCCAAAGACTCATAGTACTGCCAATACACTAAGTGCTATAGATGGTTTTAAAATAAAAAACTGTGGTGTAGAGGAGTTTGACACCTCTATAAATCATACGTTTGACTGATCTGAGACAATGCCGCAGGGCTCTCGGAGGTGTAAATGAAGGCGTGTTCCCTGAGGGAGGAAAAAGCAGCTTCTAGATTTTGTGCTTAGATCTGGAAGCTTCACAAAAGGTGACTTAATTTGAAAAATTACTTGAAAAAGGACTTAAAAGCAGCTTTGCAAGACACAAATGGCTCCTGCGTTAATCGTTTTTTAAATAAGTGGAGAAAGAAAAAGGAAAGAAAGACTCAGGCTTCCTGTTCAGAATAGCAGACTGTATTTATATTTTCATGCCCTGCTTTCGGCATAAACTCCCTTTTCCTTGCAAGGACTGTATGGGATGCATGGGATGAACTATCACATTAGAGTTCAAATGTTACAGTTTTCAGTTTTGATTCCATAAAAAAATCAGTAAATATCCTTAAACATCTCCCACCTTACTTTGTCTCCTTAGCTCACTGGTTTTCTGCCTGCACTTTGCTCTTACAGGAATATTTTGTGGTCAAAGGACTTTTTCTTTCTTGTAAGTTTCATGAGATGATGCAGCACTCATTGACAGTTTCCTGCCAATAAGTGCACCATCAACATATCCTGCTGATCTTTGTACTTTTGCTATAAGTCGTCTCCACACACCATTAGTCTTCTTGTAAAAGCAGCAGGTAGAAAGCAGAGTTTTTTCCCCCAAGATTCACCTTGTTGGTAATCCTGTGACACTTTATAGAATATTACAGGCATACATGTAGGGAATATTCTTCATGCAGCTTCACTTATTTCAAGATTTTCAGATTTTTCCTTTTAATGTATGATAGCATAGATGAAAAAAAGCCAATTTTTCTATATTTTTACTGTTTTCAGACATACTTTGTCACATAATCCACCAGCTTGTACCACATGACTGCTGATGTCAGCCAAGGCAGAGTCAAGGCTGCGAACCTGTAGACAAAATGGTGTTTGTGCGTCCGTCCAGCAGAGTGAGCATGTGTGGGCTCCAGGCTAAAGTGGGGAAGAGGAGGGGGGAAAGGGGGGAGAGAAAAAGAGGCAGTTAAACAGATGACAATAAATCAGCGCATTTATTCTTTTTATAGCCCAGCGTGTATTTTTTCTCTCTCTCTCTCCTCAGCATATGTATTTATAAAGTTCAGCAGCCATATGAGAAATTAGCCTCTGTATTCACCGGGGTCCTCCCACCCCTCTGTCTTCTTCTCTAATCCGCCCACATGTATCGTCTGAGGAAAAAAATAGTGCAGAAGGTGACGCTCCTCCAAAGGAACAGAGAGAGGCACAAGAGAGGGAAAGGCAAAGAGAGCGAGGTGTCTACAGGCTGCATCTCCACTGAAACATTTGGATGGGGGAGACAGAGGAAGAGCTGAATGGTAGCTACACCCTGCGCCTGGAAGCGTAGAGACACTGTAACAAAGGCTGGCAATTATTTTTGTTTTTGGCAATAACAAAGGTGGGAGAGGGGCTCTGAAATCGAGGGGAAATAGCCAAAAGACAGATTTTTGTTTTTCAGGGGGACTTCTGCTTCATTTCATCCGAAAGACTCATCCCGTGCCATCATCAGCATGACCATAAGCTCTAAGTAACATTCGGCAATAACGCTATCAAAACAAGATTTCCAGCAACAGTCGCGCGCAATCCTATTTCTGATTTATTATAATCGTGTGGAGGAAAAAACCCTCCACAAAAAACAGAAAAAAACAAACAAACCCCAAAACAGATCAGCTGAATGCCTGCGAGAAACTGGATACTCTGTGAAATCGTAAGAAAGAGCGATCTAACAAAGAAAACTACATTTTGATTGATCTTTTTAAAGCTTGATGTGCGTGTTTCTGCGCGCACTCGAATCGAACCAGAACCAAAAGCAAGTGAGTATTAACCGTGTCTGTGTATATGTCTGTATTTTTATGGTGGTTTTATATTCTGCGTTTTATCCGCCTAATATCAAGAGGGTTTTTATTGGCCTGGATTTGAAAAAGGCGAAAATACAGCCTCTAACCTGCATTCAACAAGTATCGTGTCTTTCCCACAATATCTGCAAAATATTTCTGTATCCTGTTTCATGTTTTAAAATCAGTACGTGGAGAAATCAGGATATGTTCTGTTCTTTTAATTATTATTTTTTCCTTCTGGCTGCTATAAGAGAAATTCAGTCTGATTTAGTGTTACCCACTGATATGACGCCTCAGAATTGTTCCATTTTATAATTCCTAACATCCTTCATTGCACAAATGGTGGGTGTTTCCCCATCTACACCACTAGATCAGAGCAGTTTCACGCTTCTGAGAGGAATGTGTGTGTGTGTATGCATTCCTCTCTGCATCATTTTGTGTCTGTCTGCATGAGTAAATAACTCCATGTGTGTGCTGCTTTTGCGCATTTACAGGCATGCAATTGTCCTACCTGCATGTGCTTTCAGTGTGTGCGTGTTTGTGTGTTTGCTTGTGCATCGTGGCAGCACTGGGTAAGTGTCAAGGCCTGAAATGGAGGTTTGATAAAGGCACTATAGGAGTAGGGTGAGAGGGCTGACACACAAACACACAGAGGAGAAGATGCTGTGAGGACGATATGAAGGGTGGGTGGGTGGAGGGGGGTTACTGGAGTGGAACTGCTGGAAGGTTATAGCGTCTCATCCAGGAAGTCTAGCGGGGCAGTTAAATGTCTAGACATGGTCTTCTTCTTCTTCTTCCCCCTACAACCCACCACGCCACCACTTCACCTATACTCTGACAATCTGCTTCTGCCACGTTCCACTGCATTACACACAAAGTCTCTGGTTTCATAATGCCTCTTCTGCCGTCACTTATCCAGCACATGCATTCCTTTTCCTGCCAACTGGCTCCAACGTGCTCTCCTCCTAATGGGAATTCTACCTCTTTTCCTCCATTTGCACTCTCTTTTTCTGCCCCCAACATCCTGCATTATAAATCTACAGCTGGTGCTATTTTTAGATTAAGGGTAACCCAGAAAACACCCCCTTCGATTTTTGCACAAAAAAAGGAAAAAAAAGGGGAAAAACTCCAGAGACGGTGGCATGCTGTCGGTTGATGCGATTGGCAGAGTAGTGACGGGGCTTGAAAAGGAGGGCGCTGCTGTTTAAGCAATGGGGGGGGGGGGGATAATCTATTTTGAGGCAGTGATTGAATTACTGATCTGTCGTGTCCTGGGTTTAGTGTGTGTCCCTGCCTCTGACCCTGTCTCTTCTCTGAGAATCTGATGGTTTCTCTCACTTCCCGTCTTCCGTTATGAGAACTTTCCTCCCGTCTTTCATCTGATTTACCACCTGATTGAGCCTAGCCGGTCTTTTACGCCCTCTTTCTTTCCACTACTTGACCTTGAGGTTCACCTCGAGATCACCTTTCATGTCATCTCTTCTCGTGCCATCTTGTTTTTATAGCTCTGCTTTAAAACTTCTCGCCCCACTCCCCACCTGCTTAGACTCCCATCTGTGACTTAACCTTGCCCTGCTTTTATGTCTAATCGCTGGATAGTTCACAGGTCAGAAATTAGTCCAGTAATACCTCTTCCCTCGTCCCATTTGTCTGTCTGGCCTCATGTACCACATCGCTGCACTGCTGGATCATAATGGTCCTAATCATGCAGGAAGGGCAGTGTCATTAATTAGGAGGAGACAGGTTTAAATTACCTAAGAGAGAGATGGGAGGTTTGGGGGATGAAGCTATCTGCTTCTGATGCAAATGCTCCAAGAAAGTTTGAATACTGAAGGATGTTCGCTCAGATTTATCCATGTCCAAAAATAGAGTTCATTCCCGACATGACACACTATCCTGTGCCTTTTCCCCCCCCTGTGCTCAGTGCTGTTTCAGGATTGTTTCGACCTCTCCTTGAAGCACCTCCTCCTCCATCACTCCTCCTTCACCCTACATGCTGTATCACCCAGATCTAACCAAAAAGAAAAAAAAAAAGTCAACCCTCATCGTCCTGTGGGCAGAAAAGATTTTAGTCATGGACACTGACTGAGCTGTGGAGCTCTATTACAGGCTTCATTGCAGCCAGTCTATTCCTGAAAATGACTTTATGTATTAATCACCCCCCCCCCCCGTCATTAAAACAAACGTTACCAGGGATACGTTTCCTTTCCTGAAAAGAAAGGGAGCAGCTGCTGCTGCATGCTTCTGGCTGGGGTGATTGACCAATATGCACAAGGCTCAAGACCCCCCTCGGGGGTGCTGGTGCTGCGGTATTTGTGGATTGGTCAGCCCCAGGAGATCTACACACTGGTGTTGCTGAGTGGAGGAGATGCCTCCGGTTGATTGGCCATTTCCTTTATGCCTCCTTAATTGATTGGCTCTTTAATTCATGTTCTGGGAATTGGCCACTAGTGAGCTTTGTCATTGTTATTATTATTTTTGATGTGTAGTGCCCGCTTACATCATATTTTTCATTAGATTAAGCTGTCTGAGAGCTGCTCAGAGCCCCGTTTTCTTTGCATACACACCCTTTTTTCTTTTCTTTTTTTTTTGTTGTTGTTTCCTTTGCATCCATTCATGTAATTCCTGCTATTCATATCTATTCATACTCTACCCAACCCCGTGCCACTATCCAGACACAAACACCCACACACATCTTCTGTTCTCCTGGCAGGAAGAGAGTCAGAGCATGAGGTGCAGTGACAGTGGAAAAGGGGGAGGTGGGGGGAGGACAGAGCGTGGTGTGACACCGCACTAAAAGGGGAGGTGACCGCAGTGCTTTTTTACCATGCTGCAGTGCTTCGGTTTCTCCTGCTGGGGTCTCCTCAGCACTGGGGAGTGCGCGAGAGGGGAGAGAGCGAGGGGGGACGAGGAAGGGAGGGAGGGAGGCGATATGGATGGAACAGCGTGAAGCCTTGTGGTTACATCCTTTGATGAGGTAGCTGGTGGGGAAAAAAATGGCTGCACACCAGAAACACATACGTAATTTGCGCTGTCTCTCCTCTCTCCCTCGCACACACACGCGCGCATACATAAACATACATTACACACTTGCCTGCAAAGCCTTCCTTTCCCCCCACCCGAGCGGCACATTTGCCATTCAGCTCAGCTGTGTGTCTGTTTAACATCCATACACTGGTTTTCCTTCCTTTGCTCGCCCTCTTTTAATCACTCTGCTGTTTTCATGCGTTTTCCTGGTACTGCAGGACATCTCCCTCCCTCTCCTTCTACACACATGCCTTCACGTACATTCAGGTGCTATCCTGAACCACTGCAAGGTCTTCCTCTCTGTGCTTCTCCTTCTCCTCCCCCTCCTGTTTTTGGCTCCTCTCTTTCATTGCCCCACCACTCTCCACTTTGTCCTATACCTTCCCTACCCCTACTTTTTTCCCTCTTCTCCTTCTCCAGCACATCTAAGTGTCTCTCATCTCTTCCCATCTCCCTCTCTGCGATTGGTAATGGTTCTTTTTTTTCCTTTTTTTTTTCTTTTTCTGCCAACTGCTCATTCTGTTCCGCATAGTCAGCACTCCTCCAAATTCCTCTCTTTCCTCCTCCTCACTCTCTCTTTCTCTCTCTCTAGCATACCCCCCCACCCCGTTCCTGCTGCTGGTACCTCACAGTCAATGCATCCCATAATCTCGTGCTCCCTCCCCCTCTTGCTGCAGTGTTTCTGCTAATATATATTAGCGTCAGTGCAGTCTTTGTGCACGAGCGTTGCGCGTGCGCTCCTCCTCTCTGACACCCGTTCTCCATATCTATCTGCAGAAGTGATCTCCTGCCCTAAAAGGTTTAGAAAAATCAAGTCGCTTTTCGGCTCCAAAATGTGTGTGTGGTTTCTTTTTCTCAGCCTTTTCATTGTAGCCAGGTGAGCATATGTGTGTGTGTGTGAGTGTACCCCTCCCCTCATTCCCTCCCTCATTCCCCTCTCCTTCTCGTTTTCTTTCCCCTGTGTATGTGTGCAGTGGTGAGGCAGTAGTAGCAGGGTGGCGCAGGACATGGTGGCCAAGGCAGGAAAAGCTGCAGGAGAAAGAAAGTAGTGATGCTGGAGGGGAGGAGAGAGGAGGCGAGGGGATTGTTCCTTCACTTTGCTCCCTCAGCACTCTCCTCCTCCTCCTCCTCCTACTTGCTTTTCCTTCAGTTTTTATCCTCTTTCTTGAACCTTTCTCTCCTCTTTCTGTCCACCATTCTTTTTTTAATAACTGCTGCTTTTTGACTTTCTTCATTTTGCACCTTCTGTAGTCTTACTTCCCCACTTTTAGCCCCCCTTTCCGTGTGTTTTTGTGCTGCTGTCAGTGCTGAAGGTGCTGATGCTGACTCTTAAAGAGAAGTGCTTACCTCCCCTGTATTAAGCTGAACTGAAATGCAAAGCACTCACCTCACCTCTAAACTCTTTACAGGCAATCTTGTCACAATGACGGCAACATTCACTCAAGTTCAAACTTAAAGGCTTTAACGACTCCCCAAAGAAAGTGTGAGAGAGAACCCAGCTGAGCGCTTTCCCACTTAACCTACATGTTCTGGTACATGAAAGAATGGTTAATGAGAATCAATAGTCCCATCATGTTTAAGTGTGAGGGAACAAAAAGGCATTTAACTGCAGCGACAGGCTTGCGGCTGTCCATGTATAAAATATTCAGAAGTTCAACTATATCCCATGACTGCCTGTGAAGAACACGTCAGGGCGCAATGTGTCAAAGTTAAAATGGCAACAACGCAAAAAGTTATTTAAAGGATGGAAGTTTCACAGGGAGTTCACAGAAGCTGCTTCTTCAAAGTTCCCGAGCAGAGAGAGTGAGAGAGTGCCGCTGTCCGTGGTGCTGAAATATAATCCATCCCACAACACAAGCGTTCTCTGCTGGGAAGCCCCACTGGACAAAGCTGACTGTGGATTAAGATCTTTTTACACTCTCCCTCTCTGACCTCATCACTCCAAACATTCTGTTTGTTGCAGAAATTTCTTCAGGCTCTATTTAAAGCGTCAAACTAAAAGTACTTTGGCACGATAATGCAGTGCAACTAACAAATTCACAGTTTTTTTTCTTTCTTTTCTGTCAAGTAAGCAGTTTGAATGCTCCTGCACCCAAAAACAAACCAAAAAACAGCAGAAAAACAAAACTGCAAAGAAGTAAGACTGACAAATATAAAAATAGTAAAAACTTAAGGCATCTAACACTTTGATTTGTTTTCTGAGCTGTGAACTTAGGATGTATTACTTTAAGTTTTTGTCTCCTTTGCACAGTTAGTGCTTAATCCATGCAGTAGCCTTGATCTTGCTGGAGCTTACCTGAGTGTTGCCAGGACAGAGGAAACTTTTCCATGGACAACCAAAAAGTTGCTCCTTCAGACAAGAAGTGCAAAAATCAGGATTAAACTCTAGCCAAAGCAAAAGAGACGTAGTAAGTGGCATCCCGCATGAAAGATAGCAAAAAGTAAGAGGGGGAAAGAGAAGGAAAGGATGGACACGAAGGAAAGGAAGCTTACTTTGGGAAAGGAGAAAAAGAGAGGAGAGGTGAGCGAAGTCAAAGATGAGAGAAATGGAAGAGAAGAGAGAATTAGACTGTAGGACTGCAGTGAGTAAATGAAAACAGGAAAGGGGGGTAGTAGAAAGAACTGGAGAGAAAGACAGAGACGAATAGGTACACTCGAGAAGAAGAAGTGAAGCCTCGATTCCCTTCCTCCAATGAAATGTGATTCCTTTATGCGGAATGTGAGCGCAAGTGAGGAAGACAAAGTGAGGGAGAGAGTCAAACTAGGGAAAGGGTGGGGGGGAGGGAGGGCTACTAAGAGCTTGCAGGAAAGGAGGGGGAGGAGGAGAGTGGTGCATTTCCTTGACTATAAAAAAAAGGTTCACAACATGGATGTGGTGCAGGTACGGCCTTTGCGGCTGCCATCACGTGGCTTTTCTGAAACATCGCGAGCCCCTCTGGATGGCGGAGCAGCCCGTGGGTGAACAATCCGACCTCACCTGGAGTAGAAAGAGAGGGAGAGAGCGAGCAAATAACTCTGGCTTTTTACTGCAGCAGAATTCATTCACTTTTATAGAGCACTCTCCTTTGCAATTCCTCCTCCTCCTCCTGCCCCCTTACACACTCTCTTCTACCCCCTTCTTCCATTACTAGAGAAGAGACAATATTACAGTAGCTGCTCGCTGTAGATGCCCCCAGTGAGAGTGCTGCATTCACTTTGTCTCTTTTTTCCATCCCTCTCTCAAAAAATCACCCTTTCTCCCTGCTTTGTCCCCCATCTTAAGGTCATTGCCTGAGCCTCGTTCTCCTGATTGTTCTGTCCTTTTCGACTCTTTGGTGGATTTAAAAAAAAGAAAGAAAGAAAAATCGTATTTATGTCCTTTTCCTCTCACCTTTACTTCACTCCCCTCCTCTTATCTATCCCTGCATGCCATCACACACACACACACAGAGTACATGGGAGAGAGAACAGCAGGGAGAGCATCGGCATAACTGTGCGTTGCATGGATCTCAGTGCGGTCGGAGGGGGCTGCAGCAGTGTGTGTAGCACACGCATAGGCTGATTGAGGAGATCTAACATTAGTACGGACACCGCACTCTCGGGAAGCAATTAACACACACACTCACACACGCACACACATCACCGTGTCAGAGCAGCATTCGTGAGGAAAGGTGGGGGGAAAATAAGAAAGATCCCCAGTTCTCCTCTCTGTTCACACATGACTCTTTGGTAAAGGAGCAGGATTTCTGCATTTGTGCAGGAGGGGTGAAGCTGAGTTGAGTGGCTCAGTTAGAACACTGACTTGAACATCAACCAGATCAGTATAGAGACCCTAAAGCTACATAGCACAGTAACTCCAGACTGGGATCTTCTCATCACTCTGGTGTCAACAGTCAGCCCATATGGTTGCTGACTCATGAATGTGCTCTAAGCCACCTGTTTATTGCTCTGGCATGTTTGTGTGCTCCGGTATGCTGTGCTTAAAAAAAAACAAAACAACTTTGCTACCCATCAATTCCATCCCTGCTCTCCTTGTTCCCTCTGCACCTGCACAAGGTCGTCTTCCTCCCTTCCACCGGCTGATTATCAAGTGAATGATTGCACATACAGCTTGCATTAGCGTGTGATTCTTAATGTGTATTGCAATGTTGATAATCCACATCTATTTCTCCCTTCTGCTGAAATTTTCTGCCCTTTTTTCTCTCCCGCAGACTCCTCAGACTCCTCCCTCCTCCTCCCTTCGGTTTCTCTCATCCTCTCCCTCCCCCCGGTCCTCTATGCTCAGTTCGGTGTGTGTATCCTCTTTTAAAGGGCGCAAGGGTGGGAACAAGTCGTCCAACAAAGCATGTTACAGCGCAGACATGACTTGTCCGTCGGAAAGCGAGAAAATCGTGATAAACTGCGGGGGGGTGCGGCATGAGACCTACCGGAGCACCCTAAAAACGTTGCCCGGTACCCGCTTGTCGTGGCTCACCGAGCCGGACGCGTTCAGCAACTTCGACTACGACCCCAAATTAGACGAGTTCTTCTTCGACCGCCACCCGTCGGTGTTTTCCTTCATCCTCAACTATTACCGCACCGGGAAGTTGCACTGTCCCAACGATGTGTGCGGTCCCCTGTTCGAAGAGGAGCTGGCCTTCTGGGGCATCGATGAGACGGACGTGGAGGCTTGTTGCTGGATGAATTACCGGCAGCATCGGGATGCGGAGGAGGCGCTGGACAGCTTCGAGACTCCAGAACCGGACGCGCCAGACGACGACCCGGCGCTGGGTGGTGCGGATGGGGACTTGAAAAGACTGTGCATGCAAGAGGACGCGAGGAAAGCGGGCTGGTGGAAAACCTGGCAACCCAGAATATGGGCGCTCTTTGAAGACCCCTATTCCTCCAAATATGCCCGGGTGAGTTACCCACGTCTCTTTCAGAGGGACCAACTTATTTCTGCATAGGCTACTGTTGCATATTCTGACTAATGACATCTCAGAGCACTGCCTGAGTCATGATAAGTTTTTAAAAAACTTTTTTTTAGTCATCCAGTTAACATTACCCGTAAAAGCAGAAAAATCAAGCCCTCGTAATTACGTGAAGAATCATGACTGCTGGTGTGTTATTTCCAACAGTATAGCTCGTGTTAAATGTTGGTTTATATACACTTACTGCCATTGAATAATTAATGCTGATAGCGCAGGAAAAAAATGGAAAACTATATGTCAGCTGTGTTGGTAAATGGGTATTAGACGAAGTAACAGTGAAGACTGTCAATCACATTTCCACATTTGTCTCGCTATCATGATTTCCATCGTCACATTCTCCTGCTCCAGCAGGTTTAATACATATCTGCCTCCAAACGCAGCATCCGCTGCGCCTCCTGCATCCAAACGCCTTCATTAGGTGATACTTGTCCGTTTGTGATGCACGTCGCTGTGCCGTTTTTCATGTTGGTCGTATTTTTTCTGGCACGACGCCGAAAGGAAGCCTGTACGACGTCGAAACGTCAGTGTTGTATTGCATGTCTTTTCACACATTTGCCCTTGGTAGTGCTTCACTCTGCTGATTTTTTTTTTCTTGTCCCAGTTGAAAGCTACATGCCTTTTACGCGCGGTCCTTGTTCCTGTTACGCATAACTTACTCCTGAGCTGGGATAGCCTTTATTGTTTTCGTGTAAATAGTTAATGATTTACTTGCTAAAATCAGCTGTTTAATGGTATTTGATCACACAGGTGTAAGAGTAACAAGTACCCCTGACTGTGTTTTGATCTGTGGGTTTGTGAAAACAGTTACATTTGGCTTCTGGTCTCCCCCCTCTCACTTAAAGGCAAATCCAGCTGTTTGATCACAGCTGCTTTGTGTATCGAGAGTTATATTCTGATCATCCTCATCTTGCTCCCTGCCTTTGCTGCTAGTGATATTTTCAGTTTTGAAGGTGTGAAGGCGAGAAACCACTGGTGCTGTGGAATGTATGAATACTGTAGGTCCACATTCTAAACCAGACAGTCGGCAGACACCTGCAGTGGCCAGGCATTCATACCATCATGCCGAAAATAGCTGAGTGGGGAAAAATGTAATCATAAATCACTGCACACTCAGCAATACATACTACATCTACAGTTATCCACAGATGAGACCATACCTTCACTCCCCCTGTTTTCAAAACTTACACATACATTCGCACCTCTTCTGGTGCCAGGTATAGATCTGCATACCTGACTTCAGTTCCCTCCAGAGGAAGAGAAAAGTGGCGGATGGTGACTGACACATAGTCTGGGTTTAGGCCACCTGATCTGCCTCTCTGGACTTGGGATCAGGCAGGAAGTGCTTCTCTAAGAATCACTCTCAGATTGATTTCTCACTACTCCAACCCCGTCTACCTCCACTCCATCCCATAGAAACAACTCACCCGGGCAGTTATGTATACAGGAAGGAGACATAGTTTGGATTTACATGAAAATTTGGTCCTGGCAAAAGGAGGTGTCATTTTCGCTGTTGCCATACCTCGGATGCAAGCTACTGTAGCTCCTGTCTAGCTGCTCGAGTGCTGTGTGTTATGCTCTGTATTATGCAATGTACAGTTAAACACTACATCTACAGGCAAAGACCACATGAATCATACAAAAACATTCATTCAGCATAATGGCCGCAGTTAGTGGTGTTGGCGATACTACATGGGTGTTAAGGTGCGATTAGTTGGATTCGTTTCAGTGCCTGCAAAACATTGGCTGTATTTGTGGGCGAACGTAGCCCCAGTTTGCTGTGTAGGTCTAATATGCCAGTGCCATACGTCAAACAGCGATGTGACCCAGATCATTCCTTTTTCTATTCCAGCCTTGCTCTTTCTAAAAGTGTCCTGTTCGGTGTGGCAGAACCTTTTTAATCCTGAGAGATCCGAATTACATGTGAAGAGACAGAGATGAAGAAGGGCTGAGAAACAGGGGGGAAAAAGAAAAGAAAATGAGATGCTGATGTGGAAATACAACGAGGCAGATGAGAGAGAGACAGAGGGAAGAAGTGGGAGATGAGAGGAAATAAAGAGAGACAGGAGGAGAGACATTACTCTAATGATTTAAAGGGGGTTTGTTGTGATGTAACGCGCCAGCAATCAATGTTTTGATCGGAGCGTTCGACACGCACGCGGGGGCTTTTTCTTAATTTCACCTTCATTGCAGGCGATCGTGTGAGGCTAGCTCGTGGATTTACCGTAGTATCACACACACACACTCATGTACAAACACACACATGCTGGTTTTCTCGGTGCTGGCTTTTCTGCTGCAGTAGACGCGGGAGGAAGGAGGGGGAGCACTGGAGAAAGAGAAAAGAGGTGGAGGGGGTGGGAGTGAGAGAGAAATGGAGAAGAGGTGAGATAGTGGAGAGACATCGAGGGAAGAGGGACTGAAGGGGAGCCTGAGAGGGGTACTGACTGGCAGGAGGGGGGCCACTGAAGAAAGAGAGGTGAAAGAGGGGTACTGAGACAAACAAGGAGGGGGTGACAATCACAGAAAGAAAGACGTTGCACGATGGGGGTGGGGACCCTTGTCTTAGCGTCTTCGATTATCTGTGAAGGCTCGAGCCATCCAATTTTCCTACCCCGACCCTCTTGCCTGCCTATTGATTGATATTTTATTGATCATCCTCTCTCGTTGCCTGTTTTTAACGCAATTCCCTCTTTCTCAATCGGCTCTTAAACTCCGCGTAAGCTCGGGCTCATTCTGCGCCGCTGAACACAAACGGTTAACCCATTGACAATTTTTATGGACGTATATGTTTCTCTTTGATGAGGTGTTATACAATACAATTTGCATCTGATTTCATTATTGATCCAGGCCTGGGTGACATAGATTTTCCAGCGGAGCTAAGACAGATTTTTGATCTTGGTCTGTTTCTTCCCTTTGTTGTTGATGTTTTCCTCAACTTAGTGTTTTAAACTCAAGTCTGTTTGAACAGCAGCGATCCTAAAAGAATAAGATGTAATTTGATAATACATGGTAATGTTTTGTCAGTGTCATTAGTTGTCACTCGACAGGTTGAATACATGTTGACGATGAAGACAATAACGGCTGATTCATAATTATTACTTACCTTAAAAAAATGTATGGTGTAATAACAAATTAAATAGACACTTAAAAAACACGGGACTGATGTTAAAGCCTGGATTAGGGGAGTTAATCTGAATGAATGTGACACCCAGATCAATAACACCACTTAAACATAGAACTCTATAAGAATGTTGAACTAATTATCCTTTTTACTGTTTCAAATATTTTGCTGTGTTTAAAATAATCTATTTTCAACCTGCTATTAACTGATGGATTACCTGTTATGGTCCTGTCATAAAGCCCCACTGTCCCACTGGTTTTGCTGGATTTCAGTTACTTCCAGTTTCAAACCAAATGGGCCCAGTTGTTGTTGTCAGCAGTCTTCTGACAAAGCACCATTTGCCGCTCAGCATGTACAAGACGCCCCTTTGGCCCCACCAAATCTGACTTTGTGTGCCTGTATTTGAGTCTTTTTTTGGAAAGGAGGGAGGGATTGTCCAGAGCCTACCTCTCCCTGAAGGTCATGTCTTGTGGTTCATTGTTTGCAGTTCTTTTCCACCGTGTTCAGTGCTGGAGCGCACAATGCTGTCATAAACACAAATTTGACCTGCCGCTATGCCACAGCCTGAGAACAGGTTGTCTCCGGGTAGAAAATGACAGGACTGGACAGAAAATAGACAGAAAGGATGAACTGATAGGCATTTATGTAACCTAAAGCAGATCACAAGTTTATGTTGGAGACAATACATCTGAGTTAAGACTCGGTCACCAACAGGCTACGTATGCAAAGACAAAAAAAAAAAGTGTTTTAGTTGTCTAATTTGGCTCATAGACAGCAGTAGTAAAAAGGTCTTTGATAAAGTATTACATTAATTTTCAATAAAACATGCCGTCCTCTTTTGATTTTAACTGACAGAGGATTTATACAATATACTGGGTCACTTCTAATTTAGCATAGTCTTGTGAGATTTTTTGCACCAGTTCTGTTTGCCCCAGAGCTACACAGCTCCAAATACAGAAACTCCCAATTCTGGTAGGATCTCAATGGAAACTGTGGTGAAGGTGACTGTCAATTGTCTGCAAATATGGCAAATAACAGCCACAATCGGAACAACCAGCTGATCCAAGCAGAGCATAAATAAGTAGCCAACGACTTTTAGTGACAATAAAATGATTATTTTTTAAACCGCATTGTCATATCATCTTAGTAAGAACTCATAAATAACTAAACATAGCAGATATTAGGGAAATCTGTTTATGTTTCTGGTGCTGAGGAAAAAAAAATATCGGCCCATGTACTGGATTTCTAAATCACCGCATATCGGTATCGGTCTTCAAAATCCTGTGTTGGTGGCGGGCCCAGCCTGCAGCTGAAATCCTTTATTAAGCAACAATGGGAAAATTATTTCAAAACTCTTTCAAAACTGGAGCAGTGGGTCTCCTCTGTTCCCAAGTGCTTGCAGAGTGTTGTTAAAAGAAGAAGTGATGTAACACAGTGATAAACATCCCCCTCTCCCAACTTTTTAAGAGTTCTTGCACCATCAAAGTTTACATGAGCATTTATTTTCATTAAACCATTTTTTTCTCAGAATACTAGAGAAATACTGTGTCTTATTTATGTTGTTTCCATTTAGATAACATGTTTAAATACTTCTCAAATCATTGCATTTTTATTTAATGTACAGCTTTTTCAGATCCAGAGTTCAGATTCTACCTTCAGCAGTGGGAGTGCTTCCCAATTATTTCCATTCAAATGCAATCCTGCTAAAAAGGCCTATTTTCCCACTTCCATTCTGGATCCCCTCTCTGTGGGCTGCATCTGAAAATAGCAAAGAAAGGGAAAGGAGGCCCTAATTTCATTCTTGATTGCAAATCTATTCTTCTATTACTGGTGAGAGGATAAGACTCTGTGCTTATATGACCATTCAGCAAATAAGCAAAAAAACCCCACAATTCTCAAAATACCTAAAGCTCCAAACTTTTAAGTGCGTTACCGAGTTCATTAAGATAAACTGTTTTTTCAGATCAAGTAGAGGCGTGGCATTTATTTAACCTGCCTTTCCTGTGCTTGCACTTGGTAAATATATATTTTGTTCTGTTTCAATTTTCACTGACAAGGTTTTGTACCGCAGGCCTTCTCGTGTTGTGTTTGCATCGACGGAAGTCCCTGTCCCCTCCGTTGGCTTGTAACTTGAGCTCTCACTGTTGGCGATACATAACTGGATAAATGCTTGATGTTTCATAACAAGGACAGAAGCACGACCTTTGAATAAGCAGAAAACACCTGAGAGGGCCAAAAAGAGCCTGATGTGACCTTTGTAGTCATATATATAGGACTGCATACATTGCAGCTGTAAGTAAACCATCTGAATGCCTATGCTTAAATCTGAAGTGTTAAAGAAAAAAAAAAGTTGACTAAACTGAATAAATAGTATCAGTTTAACCTTTTTCCCACGAGGCCATGAGTGTCAAATTCATTTTAGTTCATGGCTAGATTTGATCTCAAGTGGGCCAGTAAAACTGCTAATGATAACTTATATAAAACACCTCCACTATTTTCCCTTTCTTCAACTAGTTCATTCTTAAAAAACTCACATTTATTGAACCGCATTAACAAAAACAGATGATAAAAGACCCCCAGATGGCAGCTGGTAAGAAAGCCGCCTTATTTATCATAATTCAGATCTCTGGTTTATGCTACAGTCACACTACCAAGACCAAGATTATTGTAGCTGTGTGCAAGCAACTTGCAGTCTTGTTCCTTTCTGATGCTTGGTTTGAAGATGGGGACCAGGTCTGCACCCGCTCACAGCCAGCTGCCATTTTCAGAGTGAAATTTTCAAAGTCAAAGCTGTGGGGTCAAGTTCCCAGTTACATGCAGTCTGTGATAAAACAGCATTTAATTTTGATATCTGTTACTGTCTACACAAACAGAAATTCACATTAAACAGAAGCCGATATTAACTGCTTACATTCAGAGTCCAGTCCACCAGGCGACCTGTGTGATCACCTTGATTTTGAAAGTGGTCACTTAGAGGTTGAGCATGCAACACCCTAACCATGTGGGCGAACAGTTGGTCACTGCAACTACGGGCAATCTGTTCCTGAATGCAAAAATTAAAAAAAAGATAAATAAATAAAAGAATTTCTGCTTGCGAGGAGGTTCCCATTCTATTTTTACTCCAGAATTACTGATCCATTAGAAGAACAAACCAGTTTGGGACACCTGCCTCTTGTGACATTAGCTATTTTTGCAACTTGTAACACAGGAAATGCAACACAATACATTCCTGCATTTTTCCTGCATTCCTGTGTCCCAATAGATTCCCTAACTTTCTAGAGTTTTCAATGTATATAAAGATGTGCATTTGGCAGGCAGGTTCTGGCCCACAGACCATATGTTTGACACCCATGCTCTAGGCTAGGACATGCTTATTATTACCAGTCATAAGAGTGAAATCTAAACAGAAACAAACCAACTTTATTGAGCATTATGAATTTTCCTTCAGTTTAATCAAAACTTTATATAAGAGAATAAGTAGCAACTTTTTATCAGCAAGCCCAAATCCAGCATTATTGAACTTATTCTAGAAATCATGACTTCTAACTCTATAAAATTTGGTGGTACAAAACCCCCCAAGCCTTTAAAAAGCAAAAAAAGCATTTGTTGCCTTTTTAAAACAGACATGGCCCAGACCCAACACACAGACCTCCAGGGAGGAAGAGGTTAAGTGAGTAGGTCAAGATTTTGGGAAATATGCTTAGCCCCTGTCTTGCTGAGTGTTAGATAAGACATCTGATACCCCCCTCATGCCTGTACAGTTAATGCGGTGCTGCAGCCAGCAGCTGGTTAGCTTAGCTGTGCATCAAGGCTGAAAACAGATGGAAACAGTTAGGCCGGGTCTGAGTAATAAATACTAGCAAATTCTGAATGTCACTTAATAACACATTCTGTGTAACCTGCAGAAAAATTGAAGTGTAAAAACACTGATTTTTAAATCTTACAGCCGTTATGTTAGCTATGTCTTAGCCAGGACCAGTGACTATCTGAAGGCTCTGCTGGTTGCCTGGCAACTGCTCCGAGCCAGGAACTAGACCGACACATAACCCTCTGAAAAACTGTGAATTGCTTCTTATACACTTGGCCTTGTACAGCTTACACAAATGGGACAATATTGGTGACTTTTGCATGTTTTGGCATGCTCATTTCGTTACGTCTGGGACCGAGAGAGGTTAGCTGTCTCTAAGTTAAGGTTATGGCTGCTGCAGGCTGTAGGAACATATTTATCCAACACACATGAAAGCGGTATCAATCTCTCCGCTCTTGGCAGCGAAAACAAATAAGGGTATTTGCCAAAATGTCAAACTACAGACACGGCATCATATTTCAGGCAGAAGCATTAAGCACTTCTAATACGTTCCCGCTCTTTATGCCCGTCTTAGCCATCTCCCTCCTTCACCTCGGCCTTGATCCATTTAGTCATCCTGGTTAAGTGCTGAATCAGCACTCTTCAAGACTGCACACACAATTAGTTGAACATAGTGGCAATTTTGCTCTCGCGCTCTCTGGGATTGGAAACATTCAGAACAGTGGCGTGGAGGAGAGCTCGCACGGTGCCAGAGCCGATTACAGTGGTAGGAGTCTGAATTCACTAAATGGGGCAAGTCTTGTCAAATCGTGCAAGGGAGCAATGTGCTCTGTACTGTAATGATCACACAAACTGCCGCATTCACATGTATGAGTAAACAAAGGAGTACACCGTGTGCACATACTGGCAGGAAAAAAAAATGTTTTAATTGCATGCTGAATCAAAAGTCCTTTCACAGCATAAAGGCAGTCAATAATTCATAAACGATATCCAGCAGTATCTGGAGAAAGTCTTAGTGTGGTAGAGAAACACGCTATCCATTTCTATTATGGCACGCATGTTCCATTTGACTCCCTCAAACACCTGGCCGGACATACATCATTCTGAGCACGCTCACATGTACACATTGGCCTGTACACTGTAAGGGTAGCTGCCCATAAACCGTTCAGCTGAGTGTGCGCACTTAGAGCACACTGTTAAATCACTTCATGCCTCCGCACGTCATCCTGCGGATCACTCTCACTCACGTGTGAATAAAGCGTTAAACAAACTGAATGTTAGTTTGCTATTAAATTCAACAAAAAAAAGGCTTCCCATAATGACACAAGGGTGGAATTTATCAATATTTTTATTAAGAATTAGATTAAGCCAATACAGTGTAACTCCCTGAAAAAGCTTATCTTGGCTGACTACTCAAACTGAATGATAAAAATCGGAGAAATACAGCAAATTATTACATTTGAGAAGATAGTAGCATTCAAATATTAATTTTAACAACTGTGTTTTATCATTATATCCTTTAATACCCTCAAGAAATATATACAATAACTCTGGATGCAAAGGAGAACCTGCCACATCTTCTGCAGTCTTGAGGGGCAAATTTTATTTTGTGTCCTGTCTGTGAGAGTAGAGCCTGCAAAATGTGCCTAGAAGTCGGCAGCCATTGGGGTACAACCCAGAGAGATTCAAGATTCAGGTTAGGATAACTTACAAAATATTCCCAACCAGTTGAGTTCTGAAATTTAATGTAATTATGATTATTTAATTGTAATTATTATAAAATTACCTAAAGGAACAGTTTATTATCAAATACCTTTTGTGCTGATATTCAGCGTGTGGTTATTAAGGCGTATACTTTTACAGTAAGAGGTTTGTGTCTTGGCTTGGTTCGCCACACTTACGTGGCACTTAGACAGTCACACTGGATCCCTGCTCATTCCCTTGGAAAATGACATTAGACGGCGTCACTGGGACAATTCCTGTGTGACCATCTGCTTAGTTGCGATCCAAGTGTCCAAGTGGCAGCAGAGGCGAGGTGGAGTGTGTGTATATGACCATTTTAGATATAAAGAGGATCTATATGAGCGTGTAAAAGCCTGATTTTGGAGTAGAGTTGGATGGAAATGTGTGCAAACATTTGTTTAGATCAGGACATTTTCAGAGAAGTTTCCTAGCTTCTTTTGTTGTTGTTGTTGTTGTTGTTGTTGTGCTCTATGAGCAGTTTGTCATTTGCTCAGATTCCATGATGCTTCTTCTTTTTTATGAGAGGTGGAATATGGACAAAGTAATGAGGCAGACAAGGGAGAGGACAGGAAGCAAGGACAAAGGAGGTTTAGAAAAATAGAGCCGCTTTAGAGGCTCAGACAGTACAAGCAGGATAGGAGAGCACGGATGGAGACTGCAGGGTGAGGAACCAAGAAAAAAAGATCGACTGAGAGAGATTGGAGCTGCGTCGCTAGAAGAAACGGAAATATATGGCAAAAGAGTCCGAACCAAATACGAAGCAGACAAGAAGAAACATACATGCACTCAGTTTATCTCCACGCTGCGCCTTTCTATTTCCTTTTCCTTTTTTTCCAGCTTAACAGGATTGCAGTGGGAATGAAATGGAGGAGACGTGAATGCTGCAGAGCATGTACGACACTGTGACGTGTCGACTAGAGAGCTGGAGAGTGTGTGTATGTGTGTGCAACAGCTTACCGATTTGACTGTATCATGTCAAGGAGTTGACTCATTCAGGGAATCTCTTGAAACAGAAGTGCGCGTTGTGATTGAATTTTTACCAATTCCAAGAGCACTGACCCTTGAAAGTCAGCGTTTCCGGCTCTCAGAAAATAAAACATACGTGAGGATTAACCAGAGCAGAAGCTAATTATATCTCACATCCTGGGTCCAGCCAACAATGTTACTGCTCTTTCATGTCCTCCTGGATTCACGGGGTTTGATAAGCCTGATAAGCATCCGTGCGAGCGTGTTTCGCGCGTTTGATAATTCAACATATGTAGCTGTCCTGGTGCACGTGCCACATTTACCAGGCCCATCATTTTCATGCCTCACCTCTCCCGCCCTTCAAATTCCGCAGTGTCCCGTGTTGGGTGGTGGGTGACCCCTTAGTAGGGGCTTTAACTGCATGTCCTCCGCTCTGTGCCACTTTCCCCCACCCGTGTTGTTTATCCTGAGAAAAAAAGCTCGACAACTAATGGAACTTGACTTTCATTTACAGTTTTGGCTTCCATCAATTGTCAACAAAGATAATTGTGATGGAACTGTTGCTGAACAGCATCCAGTTATGCAACACTGGTCTGATTTTGTCTTGCGCTATAAATCCAGCGTACCCCTTTCCCTATCAGATGGTGGCTTTTTTCTCTCTAAAATCTCAAACATGCCACTGGGCTTGTCTTCATAAGGATAACTTTAGACAGCGCCATCTCTGTTAAATCTGTCCTGTTAACTTTTTTTAATCATCAGTGTTGACTTCAGGTAGTTTATTTGTATTTTGTGTAGGTTTGTGCTGGACTGTTTCCTGACTGGGATGAGTCTAAGCTGTCTGGCTGCTGGTTGTCACTTCTTACAGTGCTGTGTCGTCTTGAGCGATAGTTCACCAGGTTTTCTGAAGATTTTTAGTGTTTCTCTTGAGACATTGGCTGCTTTTTCACTCATTTTCAGTTCAGTGCTTCTACCTGATCATTTTCAGAGGAATATTTTTCTGACCTATGGATCTTTCAAGTGTAATATAGTCTCTAAATTCAAGAGATGAACCAGTGTGAGGTAGATATAAGAGACAACTCAGCAAATAAAAAAATCTAGATCTTTAGGCTTTCTTTTACCAGCAGCCTGTTGCAGAACTCCATAATTTGTACCCATTTCTTTACTTGAATCTATGAAAAATAGCAAAGAGAAGACTTGTTAGATGCTATTAGATGAAAACTTGAAAAGCTGACTGAAAGTCATGTCCCTAAACAATAGAAAAAAATCCACCAAAAAAGACACAGGACCTTTGGTGGATTCATCTGCTTTTGACTGAAGACCTGCCAACAGTGGTCTCAGTGGAAGGGTGGCTGTCCAGAAGGCATTCTTAAGGAAGGGAAACGAGGACAAAAGAATGCAGCATTACACAAGAACTGGACCTAAATATCATTGACAACAGATCTTACTCAATAGAGGTGATGAATCCAAATTTGAAATTTTTGTTGCCAAATATTGAAATCGTTGTCACTATGTATGGACGAGGTCAGCAGAGAGGTACAACCGTGAATGCTCACAGTCGTCTGTAGAAGCTTTGTCACGGTTTAGCATTTCAACCAGTAGGACGACTGCTTAAAGAAGTGACAAGAAAGCTGCCCAGGTAAGACCAGGCTGTGATGAACAATAAAATTGTTCATACCAAATATTGATATTCTAGCTATAATGATGATAGTTGAGTTGAAGGAGACAATGAAAAAGATAACTCCACACTGTGGTTTGAGATGTTTATTCAAGTGTGGGTCTCCTCTCTCCCATGCTGTGTACATTTATACTTGCTGTTGTCATGTATGCTCACATATTATAATAACAGTGAGCAGCGTACCATATGTGAAGGTCTGGCAGTTCACTCTGAGTTCATCAATCAGTTTGTCTGCCTCGTACTGAGGGTGAAAGAAACTCATCCCAACACTTGCTCGTTAGAATTGAACAAGCTTCATTGTTGCCTTATATAAAGTATGTCCATCTATGTTTGCACATATTTTCACATTTGCATAGCAAAACATAAAGACAAGAGGGGCAGCTCAAGACTTGGCACGTGACAGTTGCTTTGATTATAATTTCTAAAGTGTAGCTGTTAAACTGCAATGTTGGAACGTCACGGTGGCATTAGCTGTATGTCAATGGACTGGATTCAAAATTATGTAATCGTGGTTCACATGGACATATTTCATAAGCTGCATAAAGTAAACAGTCATTTATAGTTCAGCAAAACGAAAACATACAGTTTTGAAAAAAGATGAAGGCATGTTTTCTGTTCTCTGATTCGGACTTCAGCACTCTCTCTTTTCTGACATTTTAGTTTTGGTGTTTCGCTCTTTTTTTCTTCTCTTTTTTCTTTTTGATGATCTTGAGCTAAAACAAACAAAACCATCAATTTCAGTATTGCTCTGCAGCAATGATGATGATGATGGCACAAGTGAAGGCTATTCCCGTAACCCACCCAAGGTTATACTCGCCCTGCACGCTAAGTGGCTACTTTGGAAGTCTCTGAGTGATGGCCGCGGCCGTTCACCTAAGATAATAGATTAATCACCCGATCCCGGTCTGAGCCGCTGCTCAGGTTGCCCTTCAGGAGAGGGTTCTGTATTTCACATCGTTCAAATGTTCATTTTTCATGCCTCATTCATGTGCAGATTTCAGATCATCCTTCAGTGTCTCCTTATCAGTGCTGACTCTGCAGCGGCGCCCCCCCCCCCTCCATTTGCTTTGCCCTGCTGGGAAAGACTCCACGTTCCACTGCTCCCTGATTGTCATACTAACACTAATCAAACAAAAGCCTTGTTAACGAGAAGCGAAATCCTTTACCTGCCTTTAAGTATCACTGTCAAGGTCACGCGCCCTTAACTTGATAAACTAAAGCCTTTGATTGGACAATCAGCGTCTGGACCAAATGATCACAATTTGGCTCTTGCTCCTGTATACATTCAGCCCTCTACGCCAGCTGTAGGAGCAGTATTTGGCTTGGTCTTGTCCTTGGTGCCTGAAAGCAGAGGCTAACGCAGTGGTTGTCATGGTGACACAGAGCCAGGCAGGGCTGTGGTAATACTGTAATGATAAAGCTCTTCTGGATGGTGCCGCAGTAAACACAGCGCCACTAGGGTCCCGTTAAGGAAGAGCGCAGCGCACCGCCGTGCATGCAAAAATGCCTGTAGGGCTAATATCAGCTCCGACAATCTCTCCTCGGTTATATCGCTTACATTCGTGCTCTCCCAGCACCTCCTCCTTTCTCGCTCCCTGTCTCTTTATTGCAATCTCACTCTCCGCTGCCCCTCATTGTCTTCTCTCCTCTGCTCTTTCCTTTCCTTCTCCTCCACCTCCATTCCTTCGCTCTCCCTTCTTCATTCATCCATCGAAAACACAATCAGCGCTCGCCATGATCAACTTCCTTTCGCAGTTTCTCTCTCTCTTTTTCAAAAGGCTCTTCTTTTTTTCATTTGCTCCTCTCTCCATCTTTGACTCCCGCTCTTTTAAATTTATGTTGATGATCTTTCAAAATCTAATTTCGGTGTCTAGAGAGTGAGGAGGAAGATGGTGGGGCGGTGTGGTGGGCTCGATCGGACCTTGAAGGTCATTGTTGGCTTTAATGTAGGGAATTGACCACATTGCACCTGTGCCTGTAAGTGCTACGCATCGAGAGCATCGTCCAGAGTGCACACCTTCACGTTGCTGTGAGGACAACAACAACAACAACAAAAAAGGGATGGCGGGAAAGAACAAAGCGCCCAAGGAGATAAATGAGTGTGAAGTGACAGATTGCTACTCCTCCTTTTATCATCTTCTTCCACCTCTCTCTCTCTCTCTCTGTCTCCCTGCTCATCCCTCTCCATCACTTCAATGCAGTGCTCATGCAGCTACCACTTGCTATCTGTGATCAGCAAGTGTGCGCACACACCTCCTGTGCCCATAGGCTGTTTGTCTCTTTCACATTGTGAGTCATGTCCACACACGCACACGTTCGGTGCCAGGAACTTACACCAACAGATGTATATGCATCGAATGCACGCACAGGCTCTGCAGCTGTTTGCTGCAGGCTGATTTGATGAATAGATTTAAGCAGATTTTATTAATGTTCAAGCAGTTTGAGTGCTTCTCTGTCCCCCCCACAGCCAGAAAACTCCTGCTTGCCATGTTGATTGAGTAGTATTGATTTGATGTTCGCATCTACTGTGCAATCTACTGTACTCTGCTGCTGTAAATACGGCTCGATTTACTCACTGACAACATGAATGGACCTTTGTTTTATCAGGAGCAATAATTGATTGTGGCTTTTAGCTCATCTCAGTCAAATTAATTGCAGTACTTTTGGTTCAAGCTGCCAGGGTAATGAAACCCAAACCCGCGTGTGTCTTTGCATTTTGTTTTTGCTGAATACGTTTATCTGTCATTGTTAGGTCAAGCTTTCTCAGTACAGAGTGCTTTCCTCTGTGTATAAGATTTCCTACTAGGAAAAACATCAAACTCAAAAAGTTTAATTTAATATGAAGCAAAGAAATTTGCTAATAAGGAAAGGAACATGGAAGAGTCAGTAAATATTGTTGTTTGTTAAGTCAAAGAGTGAAAAACAGTCATTTTACCCAAGAACTGTGACTCGTGACTCATATGATGCTTAATTGAGTCATTATTATTTTTGTAATGAAATCATCTTTATAGCACAAAACAGCCAGAACATGGCACGAAGACTCACTCAGACATTTAGAGCATGCACATGCTTGTAGTCCATCTTAATGGCAATTTCACTTATAAATTTATATTTGACACTTTTATATTTATGATATTTATCTATCATTATATAGAACTCAATGCAGTTAACACAGAAGATAAAAACATAAAAAAGGCAGTTGTTTGGGGCCATAATGGTGTAACAGCTTAAAATATTAGTGTACTGGTACACCAGAGATTGTATGAGCAACACAAGCAACTCTAGCTGGTTGCAGAATATATATATATGTATACATATATATATATATATATATATATATATATATATATATATATATATATATATATATATATATATATATATATATATATATATATATACATATAATGCATGATGAATGGTGTAATGTGCAGTTAAGTTAAACAAATAACTTTAAAAATCAATATCCTCACTCAACTTACTCTGTTTTTCTGTAAGTCAGCCAATGTGTCTCATTAGGAGCAGTCAGACTATGTGCCAGCTCAGCAGGTGTTAAAGGTTTTGGCACAGCGAATCAAAAATATACAGCGCCTCTGAATTTTATTACATCAAGAATTGTTTTAAAACTGTTCCAGATTAAACTATAACACCCAAAATATCAGTTTAAATTCCCCCTTGTATTAATTTAGTCATTTATGAGTTGAAAATAACAGCTGAAGGGTTGATGTGCCAGCATTACAGGTACAGTTGTCTATACTGTGCAAAGGTTTTAGGCAGGTGTGAAAAATGCTGTAAACAAAAGAATGCTTTCAGAATTATAAATGATTGTTTATTGGCCCTAAATGTATTCTGCAGCAGGACAATGACCCCAAACATACAGTGAAAGTCATTATGAACTATCTTCAGCGTGAAGAAGAACAAGAAGTACTGGAAGTGATGGTAGGGCCCCCACAGAGCTCTGATCTCAATATCATCGAGTGTGTCTGGGATTACATGAAGAGACAGAAGGATGTGAGGAAGCCTATATCCACAGAAGATCTGTGGTTAGTTTTCCAAGATGTTTGGAACAACCTACCAGCCGAGTTCCTTCAAAAACTGCTTGCAAGTGTAGCTCAAAGAATTGATGCTGTTTTGAAGGCAAAGGGTGGTCACACCAATATTGATTTGATTTAGATTTGTCTTTTGTTCATTCACTGCATTTTGTTGATTGATGAAAATAAATGATTAACACTTTTGTTTTGTTTTCCCTTTATGTTGAATTAACTGGAGGTATTTTAGTTTTTTTGGTTAAAAGAAATGTTATTTAGTGTAAACAGAAGTGATTCTTGCAGCTGGAATCAAATCAGCTTTTAGATGTGTGTGTTTGAATAATCTAAACAGATCTGCTCTGTTTAAGATAAAATTCTGTAACAAATCAAGCTCATGAACAGTGCGCTCAGCTACATTTGGTTTAGCAGAAATATTATTTTACTGTATTAAATTCATGAGCTGAGCTCACTGTCAGATCGGCTCAAACAGAGTTGTTTAACTTTCATATTTTGGTGCTAATATGTGAGAAGATAAAAATTGGCCTTTTTTAAAATGATGTTTAACAGCTTAAGGTGTATGCATCAACTGTGTCTGAGCCCACATAATTATATTATATATAGGTATATGAGGTACGTTAATGAAAAAAACAACAACATGAAGACTAAATTCAAAAGTGAAAAGAGATTGAAATACCCACTGGACACTTTATTAGGTACACTTTGTTTCGTTGGACCCTCTCTTTCCTCCATAACTGCCTTAATTCTTCACGGCATAGATTCAACAAGGTGCTGAAAACATTCCTCGCAGGTTTTGATACATATTGATACGACACCATCACAAAGTTGCTGCAGTTTTGTTGACTACATTTCCATAATGAGGATCTACATGCTCTACTGATTGAGATCTGGTGACTATCATGTTCAAGAAACCAGTTTGCATCATGCCACAATTTCTTGCTGGAAGCTGCAATCAGAACATTGTACACTTTTGATCATCTCCATAAAGGTATGGAGATGGTCAGCAACAATACTTAGGCAGGCTGTGGCATCTAAACAATGTTCAGCTGGTGCTTAGCATCTCAAAGTGTGCTAAGAAAATATCTGCCACAAAACCACACCAGCCTACTGGCCTGAACCGTTGATACAAGGCAGGATGGATCCAGCTTTCATGCTGTTTGCACCACATTCTGACTCTACCACGCGAACGATGTCACAGACCTCAAGACTCATCTGACCAGAGGAAATGTTTCTTCTGCTTACCAGTTTTGGTAAGCACCTTCAAATTATAGTCTCAGTTTCCTGTTCTTAGCTTACAGCTGTAGCCCAGCTGTAATCTTCTGCACACCTTGATTGTAACAAGTGGTTGTTTGAGTTACTGTTGTCTTCCTATCATTCTCTGACCTCTGGCATCAACAAGGCATTTTTGAGAATTGCTGCTCACTGGATGTTTTCTCTTTTTCAGACCATTCTCTTTAAACCTTAGAGATGGTTGTGCAAGTAAATCTCAGTAGATCAACAATTTCTGAAATGCTCGGACAGCCTCTCTGGCACCAACAACCTTACCATGTTCAAAGTCACTTAAATCTTCTTTCTTTCCCATTCTGATGCTCGATTTGAACTTCAGGAGGTTAAAAAATGCATTGATTTACTGCCATTTGATTGGCTCATTAGATATTTACATTAACAAGAGGTTGAACATGTGTACCTAATGAAGTGGCTGGTAGTGTAGATTCTACCACTTTTGTGCTAGAACAATTAGATGGACGTATTTGACATTCAGACATTCACCTAATCCAGCTTTGTGTGAGGTTCAGTAATATAAACTAGCTTTATGCAAAGGTTCCTGGCAGCTTTGAAATCATTTGTATGGAATAACATGTTGGAAAAAGACACAGAGCTCCATCTGTCCCTCCGTTTGACAGAAGTTGCTAAGGCCTGTCATTTATTATTAGCCTTCAGTCTCTTGTTAGGTTTGCTTCCTTTTCTTTGGCTCCTCGCTCTTCCTCTCACCATCATTTCCGTCATACTTTTTGTCCTCTTGCTTGTCATTGCAAAAGTCGTCTTTTCATCACACAGTCACATCACGTTAGCATCATCAGAACAATGAGCAAATCTTGCCTCGGTCACATGTCTGAGTTATGTTAACCGTTTTGGCATTCGTCCATCCCTCTCACCTCGCTCGTATTACTCTCTGTCCTTGCTTCTGGACTGCTTCAACTTTTTCCTTTGTGCTTCTCCACGCATGGATCCGCATCGTCTGGTCTCCCTCCCACTTGTCCACCCCCTCCTGTGTCTCCACCTGTGTAACCTACATAAACGATACAGTATTATTACGGTTTTGCCACAAGTTTCTTTTAGCAGTCTCATGTGTATGTGTTAGCTCGTACATGGGCAAAGGACAACATGAAAAAGCTCACTTTGAAGACAAGATCTCACACTTTTTTTCCAGTCTCTGCATCCTCATGCTTTCTACAGTTGCCCGTGCTCATCATCTACTCAGTTATTAACTATTATTATAATCCTTGCATCAGTAATGTCTGATGTCGTAAAGAATAAAAAGAACAGTAGAAACAAAAACAAACAAAAAAAGAGCCCAACACTTCAGGGCGAAACTCTCTTCGTTGTTGTGATTTGTACTTGTGAAGACTTTCTGGTGCTCGGCCAATAAGGGAACATCCTGTGCTGGTCCCACTGGTACTATCCCGCTTCACTGGGACGGGAGGGTGGGGGTTGATACTGGGGGTTGGGGGGTGGGGGGAGGATGGGGGAGTGTAGAGGCTGTTTGAGAACCTCAGTGTGTGTGTATGTGTGTGCTTTCATGATACAGAGGAGGAGAGTACTGCAGCAATCTGAGAAAGTAGGTCAGACACCAACTAGTGAGAAACATAGCAGAGGAAAAAAAGAGGTAGAGAGTAGAGATGGAAAAGAGAGGGGAAGAAAGAAAGAGCATAGATGGTAGAGGAGAAGGAGAGCGGGAGGGAAAACAGACCAGAAAGGACGGTAGATGCTGCAAGAATGACAGAATAAAGCAAAAGAGAAAAACAGGAGCAAACCTAATGATATACATTACCAAACTATTTGGGCTGCAAAGAGGTAGCCTGTAAAAAAAAATGCAATTACATTTATTGAGCCAACATTAAACAACATAAACCAACATTACAACCAACAAATGGTTGAAACAATAAAAAAAAAAAATTACAGAATGGACACCAACTTACTGATTTTCCTGGAAGGTCATGTCTTTGGCTAAATGCTCGTTGGCTAATGTCCTCAATAAATACAACCGCTCACAGTATTAAGCCTTCTGCCCAGTCTGTTTCTGTCAGGAAGGCACTTAGAGAAAATATGTGTAGGCTCTCATCCAATTTCCAACCCAAAGAAAAGGGATGGTGGGGGGGAAGGAGACCTTTCAAGAAACATAAGTGGCACTGGTTGCTCTTTTTGCCCAGTTATAAAGCCTCTTCTTATAAACATTTTGCTCTTGATATTACATAAGTGCATAATGCCAAAAATACAGGCTGGCACTCACAATATGCTGAGGGCACTCAGGGTTCTTATATATATGGACTCCACTCAAGTATGAATTACCTTTCTCTTTTGCTCCTCGGGCCATGGTTGTGTTTTATTATTTATTTGGTAACGCACAAAGTATACTGCATCTATAAATACACTGCAGGGCTTAGGAATGGACCACAATGGGGAAAGACTGCGCAGCACACTGGTGTCATCACACTACTGTCATTGATTCACTGACAACTGAACAAGTTACAGTGAAGGGAAAAGATTGGCTTCATATAGTAAACTGCAGATCACGCAGATGAGCTATAAGCAAACTGGAAAACAGAGATGTCTGAAGCGGGACAGTGTGATGGTTTAAATTAGCTTGTTTTTCTTTCTGTCAAGGAAAGCTGCAGAGATTTCTGAAGTGAACAAGCCAACCCATGGGAGGCATAATATTGTAGTATATAGAAAGGATCCAGGTTGTGGAAAGATAAGCAATACATTTCTCACAAGAGGTTCACAATAACAACATAATAATTCAAGAAAAAAAAGCATCGGAGTTAGTGTGAGTTGTTAGTTTTAATAGGCCAAATGCAACCATAGCATTAAGAATATGAATACCAAGTATTAAGTATTGAAAAGACTCGTCAAAATGTCCAATTTAAAAAAAAAACCCACACAAGTAGGCTAAATGATATGATTGAGTGAAGGGTAATGTTACCTAAAGCATCTGCATGTTATTTAAATGAGCAGTGAGGTTAATGAAATCTTCATAACAATGGGATTCCAAACAGTACTGTGAAAAACTAACTAAATACACCCAATGATTGTTTTGGCTAATTTGCAGAGCGACCTTTAGCAGGAAAAACTTGAATTAATTTTTTTCTGCAGGCTGCCCAGGTCCTGTGGCTGCAAAACAGTTGGCATGAAGTGTTTTTGGTGATATCTTTGGTTTTCTGCAAACATGGTGCTGTACATTTAACCAAACTTTCTTTGGTCTTGTCTGTCTGTAGTTTATTTAGATGCAACTTTGCAAATCTAAATCATGTTGCCATGTTCTTTTTAGAGAGTGTTTCTCTTATCAACCCTTCCAAATAAGCCATACCTGTTAGTCTTTTTTTCATTGCACCTTCATGAACTTTAAACTTTAACATGCACAGTTGGATTTTGGGGGGAATTTGCTGGGATGTCCACAACTAGGAAGATGGTGACATTGTGTTAACACACACTTGAATGCTCTGGACCGGGAAACTGCCAAAACCTCTGGTTTTATAGAGGTGCTCACACTTGCTGATGATCAGTTATTTGGGTCAATTTGATTATCAGCACTAGCTGCTACTTACTAAGTAAGGTGTACTTAGTTTCTTTGCATAGAGCTGACTAAAGTCCTGTGAAAACTTCCTTCTCCACATGACTGTAATATGGCAGACATATTTTCAGTTATTTATTTTATCCCTTCCGATTAGAAGTTCTGTTTGTGGACTACATGCTTCTGAAATATTTTTTATAGCTTTCTGCATACTTTTTGTTTTCTGGTTAAGATGTGGTAATCAGTTGGAATATGTAGGATACACATTAACATATTAAGACATTTTTTAAATATTGAGTTGAGTATTAACCGATAGTATACTATTTAAGGGTATAAGTGTTATACATTCACTGGTTGTTTAATTTAATGTAATGTAATTAAATTGAATGAATAATTAATGCATTTACTTTTGCAGTTGGCTTGAGGTTTTCTACTGTTAAAATGCTGACATTTTCTCTGATGTCCTTTGCCTTGCTGGATTTTCATAATTTGACTTTTTTCTTTTGCTCTTTCTCTGATTTCTCTTCCTACTTTAACTCTTTCTATTTACCCCTTTCTTCATTCTTTTCAGTATGTGGCTTTTATCTCCCTATTCTTCATCCTCATCTCCATATCCACGTTCTGCATGGAGACGCACGAGGCCTTCAACACCATCCTCAACAAGACAGAGAATGTCACAGTGGGCAACATGACGCGTGAGGAGATAGTTTATGAGGTGGTGACTGACAGCTGGTTGACATATGTGGAAGGTGTGTGTGTCATTTGGTTCACCATTGAGGTCCTGCTTCGAGTCACCTTCTGCCCAGACAAGTTTGAATTCTTCAAAAGCACCCTCAACATCATCGATTTTGTTGCCATCCTGCCCTTCTATCTGGAGGTTGGTCTGAGTGGGCTGTCCTCCAAAGCTGCCAAGGATGTCCTGGGGTTCCTGCGTGTTGTCCGATTTGTTCGTATCCTCCGAATCTTCAAGCTGACTCGCCACTTCGTAGGTCTCCGTGTCCTTGGCCACACCCTGCGTGCCAGTACCAATGAATTCCTCCTGCTCATCATCTTCTTAGCTCTTGGTGTCCTCATCTTTGCCACTATGATCTACTATGCTGAACGAATTGGCGCAGACCCAGATGACCCAACAGCCAGTGCCCATACCAACTTCAAGAACATTCCCATTGGATTTTGGTGGGCTGTTGTGACCATGACCACGCTGGGTTATGGAGATATGTACCCGGAGACATGGTCAGGGATGCTGGTGGGTGCGCTGTGTGCCTTGGCTGGTGTGCTAACCATTGCTATGCCTGTACCTGTCATTGTCAACAACTTCGGCATGTACTACTCTCTGGCTATGGCCAAACAAAAGCTTCCCAAAAAGAAGAACAAACATATCCCCCGAGCGCCACAACCAGGGTCCCCCAACTACTGCAAGCCAGATGCCTTGGCGATGGCTACTGCATCACCGCAAAGAATCTTGGGAAATGTCTTGGGAGGAGTGATGGGGTCTGGAGGAATAGCAGGTGACTGTCCTCTTGCCCAAGAAGAAATTATAGAGATCAACAGAGGTGAGTGTTTGTTGCTGTTTTTTAATGCTGCTTATCTTTATCATGAGAAAATATGTGATCTTTTTTTACTGTTGAAAAGATAGGAATGAATAAATCTGTATGTTCAAGAGTAAAATTAAAGTTTCACTATGTAGTTTACCACTTTAAAATCAAGATAAGCAATCTAAAACGAACTTGCATGTTTGTAGTCAATGCTCATGGTAGTTTTAGGTGTACAAAAGGATTTTAGACTTTTAACTGAGAATTAAGAGTACCAAAGTGTCAGGAGAAAGAACTGGAAGTACCATCAAGAAGAGATGCATGGCTGATTCTTGAGCCACCCTGGAGAAATTGCTGGCCCATCACAACTCATATGTAATTTATGATCAACTGGTAGGTTCACAGTTGCCTTAAGGCCTCCATCTGTCAGGGAAAAACAAACATTATGGAAGGAAAATGACCTCAATTATCTTTTAAAACAGCTTAATGCATCTCAATTTTGAGCTGACTTCCCGAATTGAGGAAAGTCAGCCTACATATTATCTCTCTGGCATTAGCAGTGAAATCAGGAGGCGAGGTAATTTGGCTCTTGGTGCGCTTTTTACATGCTGCAGCATCAGGCGTCAGTCATATATCACAATAATGCACCTTAAATGCATTACTCCAGTGGCCTGATCATTAGTGAGTCAGAAAACATTGGTTTCTTCAGTGCTTTTACTACATCTTGTCTGCTTGGCTTTTTTCCAGGTATTTGTGGGCTGTGTCTAGAGGTTCTTCTTTTTTTTTCTTTTTTTCCTTGTTTTTATTAGCAAGTTGTATCAGTCAAACTTTTGATAGCAGACTCCAGACTTGGAAAGTACAATCAAGTACAAGTTTTATGGGGCCGTCCTCTGATTTCATGGTTTATGAATAATCACACCTACTCAAAATATATATTCCTTATTTACTGTTTTATTTCAGTTTAAATAAAACACATTTTTATATGCAAGATATTTAACATATCTTTGCATGACTCATAGTTCCATATCATTCATATTAATCTTGGTGCAGCCCTCAGCT
Organism: Oreochromis aureus; assembly: GCF_013358895.1. Lineage (NCBI taxonomy): Eukaryota > Metazoa > Chordata > Actinopteri > Cichliformes > Cichlidae > Oreochromis > Oreochromis aureus. The sequence goes on from NC_052949.1 coordinate 18,556,464, forward strand.
CATTCACTGTGTAGAACAAGAAATTTTCTTCTGGTTAGCTTCCCCTTACAAACAGAAGGGTTGACCAGAAGATGCTTTATTTTCCTACACTAAAGTAGTACACATTAATTGAATTTTATTAATGCCAATTAACAAGAACAGTTGCCTCGGAGCGCTTTATATTGTAACGTAATGACCCCAAGAATCAGATGACCCCTTACAAGCAAGCACTTGGTGACAGTGGGAAGGAAAAACCGTTTTTTAACAAGAAGAAACCTCTGGCAGAACCAGGTTTAGGGAAGAAAAGCCGTCTGCCAACATTAAAGCCTCTCTTTTGATTGGACTCTACTCGGTTTTTAGGGTTTTCCATTACGTGGTATTACCTGGTACCAAGTACTTTGTTAGCCAGGGTTCCAAGCGAGCTTCATCAAGCTTAAAATGTGACGTCGACAGCCTGCATGCCACTGATTGGCCAGGTAGTAATGGCTCAGGCTGGGTCATGAAAGTGACTCTTTCACAAAAATCAAACAGAGCATTTTTGAACAAGAGAAATGGTTACAAACAAACCGACACCGTGCTTAAACCATCGCCTCGATGACATTCATTGTTGTTTTGTGTCTTAGTCACATACAAATGACATCACAGGACTTTCAGGTCGCCTTGCTATAACGACCTCACCCCAGTTGTGACCGAGTCGAGCAGAGTCAAGTCAAGTCAATAACAGCCGAGTAGGTGGAAAAGAGGCATTAGTTATGAAATTATTTTTTCACTTTCCTTTGCCTCAACTAGATTCTAAGCAGAATGGTGACGCAGCCTCAGCCGCCTTGGCTAATGAGGACTGCCCCACCATCGACCAGGTGCTGAGCCCGGATGAGAGGAGTCCTATTGGGCGAGGCCCCACTCGGGAACGCTACCAGCAGGACAGAGCCTGCTTCCTTCTTAATACCAGGGAATTCCGTGCCACAGATGGGAATGTGCGGAAAGGTATGTTTCACACCAGGAGACGGATATGCAAAACATGCACATCTTATGTAAACAGATCCACACAGCAAGATGTTTGGCACAGTATGATGTAAACATACATTATATAAGTGCAGAGGCAGCCAATGCAGATAAACTACATATAGGTCACTATATGTTTTGAATGTCACATTCAAACATGCAGGAAAGATGCGCTGGATGGGACAGCACACTATAAACCGAGTTAGGAGACTTCAGTCACAGCTAGCAACAAAACATCCACACATCTACAGTCGTACATTTACCACACATGCATACACACCAAGTTCTTCTGCTCTGCTCTGTTTGTTTCCATCTCTTCACATTCATGTTGTCTGTGTTTCCATCACCGCTTGGTATCACATTTTATTTCTTCTGTCAGACAAGAATCTCTGTCCCTCTACCTCTCTCCTTTTCCTTTCTCTTCACACTGCCTCAGCCATTCATGTCTTCCATCTTTTCACGGTGTCTGTGAACTTTGTTCTGTGTCCCATAATGTCACAGTCATTCATGCTCAAAAACGATCTCTGTCTTTCTCTGTCTTCTGGACTCAGACAGTTGACCATGCATTAATTTACTTCTCGTCACTTCTGTTTCTCCCTGTCTGTTTCTCTCTTTCTCTCTCTCCTGCCTTGTGTTGTCCTTTTTATTTACTTCTCCCGCCACCCCTTGACCACTTACCCTCCCAAACTTGCCCCACATCGACCCTCCCATCCCCCCTCTTTCCCTTTTGAAACCCACACCCTCATTTCACCCCTTCTTTTCCTTTGTGCTCCACCATAACGCCTTCCCTTTTCGTTGCCCCATGTCCATTATCTTCATGCTCATGAAAACCCAACACCTCATTTACTACTGCAATCCAACTACCACCACTGCCACCAACCTGCACTGAAACACTCCCCCAAACTCCCTCCAAACTTTCGACACCCCCCTGTTGACAACAAACTAGAGGCAGCAGCCCTGGCACCCAGCCCAGACTCCCCTCTGACTGAGGATTGGTATAAGATGGAGGGGTCTCTGTTACAGCAGGACCTCAATGCAAACTCCACATCTTCCTGGATCAAACCATAGACCAGAGGTAACACTAAAAAAGAACAAAAAAATTTTTTAATAAAGGAGCTTGTATCCTGGAAACACCCAGAAATTTTTAATCTGGCTGTCCTAGAGGTAGGATGTTTTGTAATTGCACAAACAGCAGTGTAGTGCCCACTTTAACACAGATGCAGCTGCACATGCTACGCATGACCTCAAAAGATATGCAGATACACCAAATGTTTTCACAGTGTTTTGTCTAAATGTTCAATGGAGTTTGTCCTTTGTGTCACCTGTAAGAAGACTGATCTGTGCCTGAACGTGTGGAAAGTGTGCTACCGGTTTTAAGCATTCAGATGCAAACAGTTGAGCTCAGGTTAGGTAGCACTTCACTGTGAATGTTAAGGTTTGGGGTGCAAAGGGTATTTCGGGGCTCACCTTGTGATTTCTGAGGTATTTCATCTAATGAGTCCTAACCTCAGCCCAATGTTGTACTTATTATTATAACTTTGTGAATGACAATCTCAATGAGCGCTGTACAAGATGTAAAAAAAAGAAAATATCTGGAGAGAAAATGTGAAAATTTCTCTGTGATATACACTCAGTAATTACTTGTGTGTCTGTGTGAGAGCTTAAAACCTGCATACAGTCATGAGAGTGCAAGAGCGCATCCATGCGGGTATGCACATGTGCAAATAACACCCAGAAGCTCAAATGAAAAATAACCCCGTTGTTGTGTCCTGTGTCAATAACTAATAAAGCAAGACACTGAAGAAGAACCAATGGGAACAGCGGGTCATGTTGTTGTCTGATGTGCCTCTGTGTTGTTGTTGTCTCTCTCTTCAGGTTGTGTCATATCACGCGTGTGTATGTGCGCTTTTTTCATTCTTACATGTTATACACTGTGTCTCTGTCCTCTCAATGCCGTCTGAGTGTTGTGTTTGTGTTTGTCGTGTGTGGCTTAATTTAGTTCTTTCCCTTCCTATTGTGTTTTACTCCCTACCCCACGGACCTCCACCTTGGCAAACAGAAGTGCACACTGCAATTTATAAAAAAAATGTTTGACTATAAACAACACCTTTCTATTTACACCTGTATATATAATATGTACATGTACTCGCACACTGGTTGTACGCACTAACAGTGGCATTTGTCCCTGCTATGCCGTGATGTGGCCACAAGGATTTGCAAAATTACATGTACATATGCACCATCTCTAATCAGCTGGTCTGCACTGATACTTTAGCACATTGTGATTGCAGTGCTGGACATAACCTTTCCAAGGCCCAAGGTAACTGGGGTCACTGGAGCCATCTGTGTCAGGGGATATCACTTCGTGAAACATGGCACGCTTAACACTAGCAAACATTTTAAAGAATGGGTTGATCAAAAAACAAACAAATAAAAAATCGACCTATAAATCAGTTATAATAACAGAGTGCTAATTTACAAAATAAGCGTGTAATGGATCTGAAATACTATCCCCTGACCGTATAACTGTGCTTTCAGTGCCTAGTGTAGTCCAAAGATTAGGACCTTTTGTATGAGTACTGTGGAGAAATCAGAAGGAACATAAGCTGCACTTGGTGACTGAAACACTTACCGACCAGACAGAAAGACAAATGCTATGACAGAGTTGACCGAAAAAGCGGCTTCATGCTGTCTAAGGTAAGCGAGCCTCGAGCTGTCCGAGCCTTTCAGTTAGAGGTTGCTGACATCGCTGCAGTTTTTAATGGTTTTCTATATGTAATATAAAATCTAGGTGCTACAAAGATCCCTCTTTAAAACAAATCAGGAGTCCATTGAGCAAAACAAGTGCTGGGGTTATTAGGATGCTGCTTAGGGCTTGTAATTTGTAGGTAAGCGATGTATAAAAGTCTTTATTGTTTTAGTGTGTATTTTAATGTTGAGCCTTGTGCACTGGGGGAAGAGACTGTACTAAGTGCTTACAGTAAATACCAAATAAATTTCTTTATTTCTCTGACACCTGATTCTCTAGTATCTGATAACAAGATTCCATGTCTATAAGCCCCGTGTTAGACAAGTGACCTGGCCAAGGTGATGTCAACCTCTTTCCTATTGGGGGGAAAAAGATAGCTATATAGGAGCATTCAAACTTACATGACTAATCTGTTAAAATTGTGAATCAGAAGTTTTGAAAAATCAAGAAAATGAAGAAAAAGCATTGGGTTTATGACAGTTATGATGGTCCCTGCTCTCCACTTGTTTTTAAAGAGGGATTTCATGCTGACTAAAAATCATTCTTGTGTGCTTTATTTGTGATTTATTTTGTAGATATATGCATAAGGTGTTTTTGCCAACTTATTTTCTTAGCTTCTCAGATTCTTTTGTTGGATTGTTGGCCATTTGACTTCCTACGCACCCAGTGCTGTATGCATGGCTCACTAAGGTCAAACGGTCAATCACCCCCCTCTGATTGCTCACTCCAAATCACTCCTCCAGACCTTCTTCAAGGAGTTTATATTGGCTTCTGTCTCTCTCTTCCGCTGTCTCTCTTCTTCTCCACACTCTTTCCTCTGTATATGTATATGAGTTTTTTTTGTTCTGTTCTGTGTTTCTAACACGCTGTGTGCATCTTTTATTAAGTATTACTGTGATGTGATATCCAGCAGTTTTGTAGAAAAAAAAAAAGAAGTATTTATTTGAATGCTTTATTGTTTCGAGGTGTATGTGTGTGGATTGAGTTGATTTATGTTAATTTTAATTATATTTTGCTGTATTCTATATTTTGTTTTGGTTTGTTTTTCTCCTGATATTGTGTTTTGTACAAGTTCTTTTTGTTGTTTTGTGTTTTGTGACTTCCCTCGCGTTCTTCCTGTGATCCCCTTTGAGTTTCACCATCACCTGTGATTCGTCTTTTCTGAATCGGAGTGACAAACAAAACTGCCAACAAAACAGCGGAACGAATTAACAGAAAAGTGGTGCAAATCTCGCTGGTTAAAGGCATTCTCAAGAGCATATTTGGCCAAAACGTTCACTACTTATTAGCAAATCCGTACTATGTGCAGTAAATCTGTAGAGCATTACATTGATTTCAGCTAACATGAGCACATTGCTAGTAAATGTATAAAACTCCACCCATTATAAGTCAGTCAGTCATTGTTAGAGCAGATAGCTGCTATCTAACAATGGGGCCTTTCACTACAGCTGATGCAACAACACTGTGAGCACAACACAACCTTGTTTGTGGCTGCTTCCTACAAGGAGGGCTCAATATCTACATGAAGTGTTTTGAACCAAAAATACAGTGGGAAAGGAAACATAGGCCAGTGTGCTCATTCTTAGATGAATTGGCTATATGTTAAGCTAAATGCAAAATGCAAAGTTTCATGCATTATAATTTAAAGGTACTTTTGTAGCTGGAAAGAGTTTTAAATGAACTTCTTTGTAATGTGACATTTCCCACTGTGATCAAAATAGAAAGTGACTCAATAGTCACTCACAACAGGATGTGATCACCGAGGGTACAAAGTGATTTAAATGTGGCTGAGAGGACATTTTTGTTTTGGCCATTTGAAGTTCATACCAAGTAAATACAAAATGGGCTGCTAACAAAGCATAATGCAAGGCAATTCATGATTCCACATAAATTCACTGGTGGTGTAAGATTGTTTAAACTTCATGTGTTCAACTACAATGTATCAGTGATATCAGAGTATTTGCTGTTGTGTGTTTGTGTTAAACTGTTCGATTTTGGCCAAATAGTTGTCCAAATTACCTGAACATCGGACGTTACCGTTCACGAGGTGTTGGGTAATTGGTGTTAGATTTTTTAATACTTATTAGCAAATCCGTACTATGTGCAGTAAATCTGCTGCATTTTCATGGAAGGATAAGTATATAATTTATTTAGAGACTTTAAACAGATACGATGCTGAGGTTTACAGGAAAGAAATGCTCTTCATTGACATTTCATCTGCTCCTTTTTTACCCCATTGTTTAATATTGTTAATTTTGACACAGATTAAAGTTAACTGTTGGCAAAAATATTTTTCAAGCCACCACAGCCTGTCTGTTGTTTCTGTCTGTGCTCGCAGTCATTACCAGAGCGACACGCTAACTCTAAAAGTAACTCCTCAAAGCCTTTTCCTATAACCTGTGTGAAAGTGTGTTTTATGTGGTAACACTTGTCAGTCCTCTCATGTGTTCTCTTTACGGTTGACACAGTATGTAAAACTCGCTCTACATTGCCATGCATGATCTGATATTTGTAACAATACCACTGTGTGTGTCTTACTGTGTTTCCCCCATCATGCTCTGCAAATATTCTCTCTGAGCCAGATTTTTACCGATACACATATATGCACAACGTATATTCACGTATATGTACAAGAAGCAGGGACATAAAATATTAATTGGGTTTGACATGAACTGCATAGGTCTGACCTACATGCTACAAACTAGAGTATGTAGGATACAGCTGGATGTTATATCTTCTCTAGAAGATATAGTAGGAGCTGTATGTAGTGTATGCACATATTGTGGCTTCAGTAATGGTCATGACCAAATCAATACATTTAATTATTGGTAACAGGAGATCATACAATCTTTAACAGGCAATTTATACCATGTAAGAATGATCCAGTGTGTAAGTGGCCATTCTTAGAAAAGAATCAAACAGTCATTGAAGCTATAAAAAGTGATAGAAAACAGGTTATTGCCTTCACAGTGTGTTTTTTAAGGCTATTTTTTGAGTCAGTCTTAATTTCACATGATTATGTGCTTGGTAAACAGTCTGGCAACAATATTTGCAGTGCTGTCTCTGTTCCTCTGTGTCTTCCCTCGACATAGTCTTCTCCTTGTGTGATTAACACTCATTCTCCATCCCATCCCCAGGCCGCCACTGCAGTGCAAGTGTAACTAAAGTCTGACTCTAGGTAGGTACATACTCCCTCTATAGTGTAAATTAAGTGTGACTTTGGGCAGGAATTATGTCATCACTGAATACAGTGACAGCCAGACTCACCGTTTCCCTTGATAGAGAATCCCAGAGCACCAAATCACAGATGATTGTTGTTGTAAATGCAGCAGATAGCCCAGAGAGGAGGAGAGCAGACTGTGAGAGACTGCAGTGGCCAAGACATGATTAACTTTTTTTATTTTCATTTCACAATATTTCTTCTTCTTGGATTTTTTTAAACAAAGTCTGTATGTGACAAAAGCAAACTAATGCTAAACAACCATCACAACCATGTTACCACCTGATCTCATCGCTCTCTATCACTTTCACCTTTCATATAATCAGCAAATGAGAACTGCTTTTCTATCTCTCAATTTCCATTTTTACTGATATGTCATTCGGCAAGTGTTACGAATCACATTAAAAAGCTTGATTGAAGAAATCAGTTTATTAAATGTCAAAGAGATCATATTAAAGCCAGAAATTAAGAAGACCACCATTACCAACTTTATTTCAATATACACTCACGGGCCACTTTATTAGGTACATCTTGCTAATACCGGGTTGGACCCCTTGCTGGTTGAGTTTGATGATGATGATGATTTTATGATCAGCAGTTGCTGGATATTTCTCTTGGACATCCATGGTGAAAATCTCCTTTTCTACAACATCCCAAAGGTGCTCATTGTGATGCTGAAGAAACCACTGAGATTATTTGAGATTTGTGACATTGTGCGTTATCCTGCTGGAAGCAGCAATCAGAAAATTGGTACACTTCTGACCATGTTCATAAAGGGATGGACAACTAAATATCCCCAGCACTATTACACAACCAGCACTTGAACCATTCATGGGTTCATGCAGTTTACACCAAATTGTGACCCTATCATCCAAATGGAATCGAGACTCAGGTCAGACAATGTTTTTCCAATCTCCTGTTGTCCAATTTTAGTGAGTCTGTGGCAATCATAGCCTCGGTTTCCCGTTCTTAGCTGACGGGAATGGCACCCATTTTATCCTTCTGCCACTGTAGTCCATCTGCTTTCAGAGATGCTCTTCTGCATACCTCAGTTGTCGCAAGTGTTTATTGGATGCTGTTCCCTTCCTGTCATCTGAAGCAGTCTGATCATTGTCCTCTGGCATCAACAAGGCACCCAGAGACATGCAGCTCAATAGATATTTTTGCTCTTTTGGACCGTTCTCTGTAAACTCAAGAGGTGTCTGTGTGGGAAAATCCCAGTATCAGCAGTTTCTGAAATCAGACCGGCTTGGTGCTAAGTCACTGGGACCAACAACAAAATCCTACAAACCTAAAAGCACTGATTTGCTGACATGTGATTGGCTAGCTAGATAATTGCCCTAATTAATGGTTGAAAATGTGTACCTAATAAAGTGAGTGAGTGTATATGAAACATAGCTATTACGTGAGCAGAGTGGAACACTTAGCATGCTGCTCTGTGATTTTTAACAATATATAGAAAATACTGGAAGGAATTTGTGACTTAAATCAAACCCTCGTCTTTTGTTAAAAGTTCTTATAAAAGATTCTTTTTTGTGAACCCCCATAAATCATACCTCAGATCTTCAGAACATTAATTCAAATTACTGCAAATTAGAAGTTGCCTAATATTGAGCCTTTACAATTTTTCTAAGTCTTCACAATTATGACTATTCTATTTCCCTTTATAAAGAAAAGAAATCATCTTTTCTTAGGTGTGAGTCTGAACATTAAACTTAAAATCATGTTGGATTTCAAGCATACATTATGTCATATAAAGATCTTTGTTTGTTAGCTATAGGAAAGGCACCTTCAGATTATTTCAATTTGACTATTTTAACTGTTAAACAATATTAAGAATAAATAAGCAGAGATGTTTGAGTTTTGATCTTCAACTCTCACTCTAAAAGTACACTATCAAGCGTTGTTCAGTTCCAACAACAAAACAGGTTTGTTTGTTTTTTCTCCTCCCGTGTTGTACTCAGTCAGCAGTCTTTCTATACATGGCTGCCACTTGATGAAAACTGACAGTTTGTCTTGATGCATTTGCGTGGTATGAGAAAAACATTCCTCTAACTTAACTTGAGAATGAAGCAGCACCAGATTTGCCAGGCAGCTTTTCAAGTGTTTGTGGGATGTTACGCCAAATATGCATCATCAATATGTCACTGAGCTGCAATCTGACTAAAGTGTTTGAGTAAAAAAAAAGAAATACTTTTATTTAAGGTTGGTTATCTAGAGTGGTAGAATTGGCCACTTTGACCCTGAATATTGTCATATTTTTCCATTGCAACAGGAAGACTCAAAGGGTGTCACGCTGGATCAGTGGGTGTTCTTTGTTGTCTGACTGCGGCCTTATGGTGGATGGTGTTTGACAAAAATTTACATACATAACTTAAGTGTACAGAAACCACAAACTCTGCTCCAGCATCACAGTGTTAGAGCATTACATTGATTTCAGCTAACATGAGCACATTGCTAGTAAATGTATAAAACTCCACCCATTATAAGTCAGTCAGTCATTGTTAGAGCAGATAGCTGCTATCTAACAATGGGGCCTTTCACTACAGCTGATGCAACAACACTGTGAGCACAACACAACCTTGTTTGTGGCTGCTTCCTACAAGGAGGGCTCAATATATGCATGAAGTGTTTTGGACCAAAAATACAGTGGGAAAGGAAACATAGGCCGGTGTGCTCATTCTTAGATGAATTGGCTATATGTTAAGCTAAATGCAAAATGCAAAGTTTCATGCATTATAATTTAAAGGTACTTTTGTAGCTGGAAAGAGTTTTAAATGAACTTCTTTGTAATGTGACATTTCCCACTGTGATCAAAATAGAAAGTGACTCAATAGTCACTCACAACAGGATGTGATCACCGAGGGTACAAAGTGATTTAAATGTGGCTGAGAGGACATTTTTGTTTTGGCCATTTGAAGTTCATACCAAGTAAATACAAAATGGGCTGCTAACAAAGCATAATGCAAGGCAATTCATGATTCCACATAAACTTCGTGTGGTCAACTACAATGTGTCAGTGATATCAGAGTATTTGCTGTTGTGTGTTTGTGTTAAACTGTGCGGTTTTGGCCAAATAGTTGTCCAAATTACCTGAACATCGGACGTTACCGTTCACAAGGTGTTGGGTAATTTATGCAATGGCCTGTTTATTGCTGTTAAATTTTTTAATATCTACAAATCTTTTGCGTTTATGTTTTTTGAGGAAAAAAAGGCATATCATAACTCGCATTTTCTTGTCTTGTCTTGTTTGTCTTGTCTCTGTCTGTCTGTCCTTTATACGTCTTTATGATTTTCATTTATTATCCTTCATTTTCTTTTCTCTTCACTTTTGTGGTTCTTATTTTTTAATTCCTTCTTTTAACATCTTCAACCTCATGTTCATGTTTCAAAATTATGAAACCTTCATAAAAAACCATCTGCATATGGGAATTTTTCATATTATCTGTAAACATTTCACTGATTTTCTTTCCATTTATTCGCACATGACATAAAAAAATACGAACAATTTATTAAACTGATTTATTATTATATTTATTGTCTTAAAGCAACCGGCTATGAAAAATCTCGCAGTCTTAATAACATATCGGGAATGACTGGGTCTGCACTGCGACTCGCTCCTATTACTAGCCCGCCTTTTGAGACCTATGAGGCTCCAGGACCTCTGCGGCGCTGTCGTTCCCCCATCCCCTCCATTTTGTAGCAGAAATTGTGTTAATGATTGGCTGATAAGAGATGCAGCAGATTAGCCATGGACCAATTACGTTGAAGCCTCCATTTGCATTGTACGCCATGCAAATACAATAGCAATAACATACAATGAGCTCGAATGTAGAAAGAATGAGATCTTGTCTTGTGAATCCAATGGTTTATGAAGCATGTTAGGTGGAGTTAAATGCAAAATTTAGCTTTAAAGATACGTGGTTATTTAAATAATTACAAGTAATGTAAAACTGATTGGGGCTGCTTAGTGAATAAAATAGTGCCATGCATTAAGAAGGTATTATAGAAATGTGCTCAGTTACATTTTCAGATGAACATTTTTGCGCATTCTGGACCAAACTAACTTAGACTCCTAACACTCTTACAGTGAAATAATCACGGAACAAGATACACGATATGAACAAAATTACTGAGCCACATCTCTTAATCTTTGAATTCAGGTGTTTCAGGTGTCCCATTGCCACAGCTGGATGAAATCCTTCATATTTTTTAAGCAATTTTTAAGACATTTCACCTCTCATTCAAGAGACTTTTTTCCACTTCTAAAAAATGTAACTGTTATACTGTAATAGGGTGCCACCTTTGCAATAAGTGAGTCAGTGAAAGGTCTTCCCTCCAAGATAGTCCATAATCAACTGTAAGTTGTTTTGTTGTAATGTGGTATTGCGTATGGTCACAAAGCAGGGTCACACATAAAGGTCAATAACCTCCAAAGCTTCTCTGGTATTAACATCAGCACAAAAATGGTCAAGTCATAGTCATAGTCAAGCAGCTCCAGTAAGTGTTATATGTAAGTGGCTTAGTACTTTTGTCCATATTGTGTAATTTAGTTTATCTAGCCAAAGACATTGAAAAAATAATTTGTAGATTAAATTTTACTGAACAGATTTTTATTTTCTGTAAATATATAGCGAGTGAACACAGCGCAGCGTAAGCAATCCACAATGGGGAAAAAAAACGTATCCTATGTAAGTCTCAATTAACACTAAATTCATTTTGCATCTTATTGTGACGTCATTGGGCACTTTATGCTGATAGTTTACACAGCAAAGTTAGGGGATGTCAACAAAATCAGAAACAAATGAAAGTAATATGCGTTTTATTGTACCAAAAGAGCTATCTAATTCTGAGGCTGAACATGTCTCTTGAAAATAATAGTTTCTTATATTATATTGCTGTTAGGAGCCAATACATAGGATCATTGTCTTGTTGTCTAATCCTTTGTTAGATGCTTGCACATTCACTTGATCCACTTGATATTGTTGTTATTCTAGATGTCTAATATACATAGTCACAAAGAAAAGTATTGTTTCATTAGACACTTTAAATGATTTGAAAAAATTGCATTAAGAAGCTTATGCTTATGATTAACTTAAGATTTTAAAAAAAGCTTAAAAAATCAGATTTTTTTGCTTTCCGCATTTACTTCCCTGTAGAAGATCATTTATTTCCCCAATAATTTTTCTGTTCCACTGGATCATTTTGCATTGCTTTGTAATATTTCTTCACATGCACTGTCACATAATCGCCACGTAACAGCAAAATCTAAAACTTAAATCTACCCACATGTCAGCCAAATCCTTATACCAGTAAGGCAGACATTCACAAGGTCTTTTTTTTAAGCTTTTTTAATAACATATTATAGTAAAAGGCGATATGTGAGAAATTTTACCATTCAAATATCTATATATAATTGATTATTAACTTTGCTTGTGTAAGCGGGACTGCTTGGCTCAACACATGCTAACTAGTTATTGTGAAATGGCCTTTGGCAAAGGAGCAAAATCTTCTGTTTTATGGTAGCAAATGACTGAGTCGGCCTTTGAAGTATAATCAGGACAGTGATATAAATGAAATATGCACTTGTAGGTCTAAAACGTTTTATAGAAATGTAAATGCAAAGTATTTATAAACAAGAAAATTTGAACAAATGTACAATGTCAGATATGGACTTAATTAACTATACAGTTAAATCAAATGCAAGCACTTTACTAACAATCATTGTTAATTTACTCACTCTTGAAGCTTGTGTGTCGGCATCAGAAACAGATAATATTACAAAACAAGTATACAATGAAAACACTGGACCACTTAATCAAACTTGCCTCTTCCTTTTTTCTAAATCTAATTAATTTCTTCCTCACCATTTATGCTTTGAAGGTTTTTTTTTTGACATTTTCTTTAATAATTTCAAATAAACAATCATGTTTAGGTGAGCTGTCGCTATAGTTTTACCTTCAGCAATCTCAATCAAAAGCAAAAAAATAAGATTTAAAAATAGTGACACATTCACGAATGCAATAAACATGCAACATTACTTTAATGCTGGAAAACATGCTGTGCACATACATATGTAAATACACAGATATATTTTTAATCTAAAACACGCACAGACTTAGCAGGCAATCTCCTCATTATCTTTGATTTAGCTGTACCAGCTGTAAATGTACAAAAGTTATTCAGATGACACGAGCCATTTTTCTTGTTTTATTTCAAGCCAGTATATAGACTTTTTGATGTCCAGGCTGTCATTTTAAATCGCTTTAGTTTTTTAATGATTTTGTATTTTTTTCATGAATACTGTGTATTTCATGGCAAGAAATGACATTTTAATGCCACTGGTTGTCTAAAATAACTATTAAAAGAATACAATGTTGTAAATTGTTCATAAGATTCTTGACCAACAGGAACAAAGACTGAAGAGAGAAAAAAAATAAAAAAACAAAATGCTTCAGAACTAGTTTTTACAGACGATTGTAGAAGGAAAGTATTTCCATACTTGTTTTGAAGTCTTACTATCCACATGCTTCCAGACCCCATATATTTGTGAACCTAGATATGCAGTGTTTACATGAAAGCTGTGACATCACTTGAATGTTTTGCTTGAATCTGTTGTCGAATGATGTTTTAGTGTCTGTCTTAGGATAGATTTTGACATTCAGGCACTGTAAGAAGTAATGCTTGCCTGGCTTCATCTGTTGCTGGTTTTGAAGGCCATCACATATATTTTCAGACCAAAGTAGTTGTAGGTTGATTCACTTCATGATTATGATGTCAGAAAATTACAACATTTTAGTGTTGTCTGAAAATATCTGAAACCGCATGCCGAGATTTAGTTCTCCTGTGAATGAAAGCATTTTTGATAGATCCTTGATGTAAAATGTCAAACTGAACTTGTACAGTTAAGATAGGAAAACTCTGGGATAGGTTTTTCAATTAATTTATCCTGCAGAGAAGTCTTTTGTGAATGAAATGAATCACTGATTGGTCTAGATCACATGCTCACAGATGTTCTTAGTCCACACGAGCAAATCTTTTGGACTATAAGGTTTGCTCGCATCGCTTCTCAGTGCTCATTAAACCTTTTTTGTGCTCACTTACTGTACTGTATTATCATAGAATGTCTACGCAATCTATAACATCCCCATTTTGGATGTTATAGTTTGCAGATGCTTTGACTTCAGATGTTATGCAACTTTGTGTACAATGTAAATTTTGTGTTACAGTAAAAGAACATGTCCATCCATCATTTACAGTGTCTGCAGGGGATTGTTTTGCTCGAATGCTTTAACTGATTAACAGCGAATGAGGGGAGTACCACACCTCACACAACCTTATCCTAACATTAACACTATAAGAGTACTGTATTTGTTTATATTCAGTTTGTATTGCCTCTGAATCGACTGACTATATGTTGAGTAAAAAGAGAAAGGAGTAGTTGTGGCAAATGCAAATAACGTAGAATCCTCCAAAGCACCCAACGAAACAGGCAGTATGCTGTAAGTGCCTCTATGAGGCCCCAGTAGGCTTAACTTAAAGTTAGATTTAACTAGCTAGACCTTTGATGTAATGCTTAATAGGTCACTGGTTATTATTAAATATGTACATATCTGTATCTACATATACATTAAAGCCACAACCTATGTATATATACAATATGAGGGGAGGGCAATAAATTCCATAACCACTGATTCTGATCTCATATGCATGTAAAGTGATGTTTGGCTTTCCCTAAAAATCCTAAAAGTCCCATGCACAAACTTGGTTTCCAGTTATAAATAATTACTTTTGAGGTATGTTTGCATATTTTTTTTTATTATCTTTTGCTTTACTGTTATCACATGATTAGTTTTTTTTAATCTATGTAATTATCCAGTGACCTGTAATGATGGCTTGAAAGAAGGTTCAGAGTGTATATTTGGTATTTGCTTTGATAAGAACTGATTTGAGTACATGTGCTTTATGTTATTCGATATAAACGTACAATGAGTATGAATATTTCAGTGATCACGACTAATGTATAAAAAAAACATTTGATAAATGTGCAGCTTTGTGGGAAAATATGTTGAACTGTACTGTAAAAATCTTCTAGAAAGGAAGAGAATGAAGCTGAACTTTAGCTCTGAGAAGGGTGGAAGTGAAACTGTGAATTCAGTTAAAAGCCTGTGTGTGTCACTATTGTGCATAACAAGATAGTTAGACTAACTTGTAGTGGCCATTAAGTGGATGATGAGTGAATAAAATCTCAAAGTCTTGGACATAGCAGAATAAAACAAATGATGTCAATCCACAACGGGGGAAGAATTAGCCAAACTGTTTCTTGAATTTGCCCTAAGGATCAGATTTATAACTAATGTACAGATTAAAATAATGCTTACACCACCCTTTAAACAAATCAGGCAGTAATATTTACATTTATAAAGTGCTGGAGCAATATAAGAACATAGGAATAATGTCAAAGACACCTGTATTTGTTATTTGTGTAATGTTAAAGATATTTCTTGTAGTTTTATTTTACTTATGCCATATTTATAGCTTTGTAGCTATGTTGTGTGGAAATGAGTGAATAAGACGAAGACACTGTCAGAACTGCATATTTTGTCCCCAAAACATCAGATCCTAAATGAGGCTGTCACAATGTCAGATTTTCACAATAACAATATTATTGCGATATCTATCAAAATGAAAAAAAGAAAACAAAGCAATAACAACGAATCTCATTCTCCTTCAACTTTGTGCACTGTGTATTTTGTGTTTTTGTGTATTTTTGGGCAATACACAAAGTATGAGTCTAAGGCTGTGGAAGATGTCTGCAAACATAACTGTACTAAATTGAGGAAAAAGATATTAAAGTATAATTTATGACCAGACAAATAATATTGTTTACTGTCCAATAGTGGCTAATGTATTTATAGTCATACATAGGAACTCTCACTTGACAACAGGACAGAGTCATATACAGTAATGGTTATATGTCTGCATTTAATACATCTAAAAAAAATACTTTATTGATATTAACAGAATTCAGTGACTTCACTTCATGTCTCGGTTAAATTAAGATGTACTGAGCAGTAATTTTAAGCTTGTAAGCTACATTTACTGCAAAAGTGACTTTTGCTAGTTATGAACTGTGCTGTGTTTTTTTGGGTTTGTTTGTTTTTTTGTCTGCACCTTTCTACTGGATACTGATAGAAGAAGCAAGTACAATGAAGAGATGAAGGACACACAGGAAGAGCTTATACAGCTTCAGCAATGGATAATTGTATTGTACATTAATGTTTGCTGGTGTGACCACAACAGAAGTGTTTTATCTCTTGAAAGATGTTTAATGGCATCACGAAATTTGCGAGAATTGTTAAATGAATGAACTTTATAGTGCGGTGTTGTTGGCAAGCATTTTCTGGAATTAGTACCTGTGTTTTCAAGTGTAGCTTAAGGGTAGGTGTTAAACCCCTGGAACTGTGTCTGGGAGTAATGCCACAGTCTCACAATCTGAAGTCCAATAATTCTTTTGTGGATGTGAAAACGTCAAACAATGGCATTCAGTATGTTTGTTTCTATGTGTCCATGTGTCAAAATGTCTTTTTCCGTGAAGTATACATGTCATTCAAATGAAAATGTTTGCACACACACACACTTACAGACTAGTGACGAACTGATTAGAGTCTCCCTAATCCTTCTCACTTTGAAATGTTCTGTGCATAACTCACTCATGTAACAATGACTGCTATGTTCACTGAAAGTTGAAGAGCAACTTTGCAAAGTTGGTCACTTGGCTGGCAGCAAGTTTCATTCAGTCTGTTGTTTTTTTTTTAAAATAATGTCAGCTGTCATTTTTATCGTCACCGATACTTGAGTATAAATTATAAATGCGTGATTACAAAAAAGTACAGCAACTCTGCCCATAATAAGCAAAATCTATCCCACCTTAAATCTCACTGATTTTATCTCCTTGTGCAGCTCTGGACCACACCCAGCAATGCTGTCATTTTAGTTTGCTTCCTATACGTCCACTTTGTACTTGCACTCTGCATCTGTGATTTCACCATAAACCCCAGAGTAATATATTCAGTGACTACTAGAGAACTGTGGTGCGTGCCGCAATGACACAGTCTTTGCTCACCACCCATCCTGTTCGCCATATTTGGCTCCTTGCGACATTGTCCCTGTTCCTTTGACACAACGGAGGAGATCCGGCTAACATCACAAATGCAGAATGCAATTTGTCAGAATGGGACTTCACAGGAATGTTCTAAAAATAGCAACCTCCACACTCATGTTTTTATGTGCAGAGTTGCAGAACTTAAGTTATATGCAAAGTTACTGTCTGTACACATCTATGAGACAGACTGTTTTTTTGTAGCTTGTTGTAGATGTCATTACAGTTTAAATGTGTGAACCTCATTCTGACACTGTTAACCTGCAGTTTACAGGTAATAGCAATCCTTGATTATTTTCCTATTCTACATAATATTAATAGAATTAATAACCTGGATTACAAAAGTCCCTATTATTGACATTCAGAATATGAGAACAAGAAAAACAATGACTGGTTTATATCAGTTAAGCACTTTTATAAATTAATCAGTCTGTTTATAACGTTTTACTGTGCATGCTCACAAACTCTGTGGACCTGATATTAATGGCTTTCCGTTCTTTTCTTTACAGTGTTAAGTTTCTAGCATTCCCCCTCTCTCTAATGAAGAGTCCATAACCGGTAAACACAAATTTGCGGCGGGAGCCACATAACGACAGGTGTGACACGGATGGACAGTTTAAAGGAGATCTTTGGGGTGACAAGAGAGACCAGAGGTTAATCATGAATTAAAAAATCATATGGTCTGCTCCTCACATTGTTACCAAAGCAGCCTCTCGGAACTCCGACCACACTTTTGACAGCTGTCTGACTGACCTTTTCTTTTCCTTTCCTTTGGCAAACTGACTGAGCATTGCACTTACACACTTTGGGAGAAAAAAGGACTCCTTAGTTCACATTCCAGATGACATCTCTCTGACACTAATACTCGCCATCTTGTATGAAGACCAACTCAGTGCTGTCTACAGTACTGAACAACTGAGCAACTTTGAGTTTCTGAAAAAACAAAACAAACAAACAAAAAAACCACGTCTTCAACGGGACTGAATGAACAATGTAGCATCTCTGCTAACATATTGTAGCATTTGTTGGCTGGGAAATAACTTGACTTAACTCATCAACCGTTCACAGAGAGAGGAATTTATGCATTCACGGGATCTTTTAGATGTCATTTTCCTCTTGGGTTCCTTTTCCAGTTAAAAAAACAAAAAACGAGTACACGAGAGACAAAGGATTGGTCTTACTCATTAAAACACCTGGCATTCACACATATATATTTTATATATATATTCATAAATATATATACATATATATGGCCCATTTGGGGGACCCTATGTGTATATATATATATATATTGATATGTATATATGTATACATATATATATTACACCCATATGGTCCCTTGTTCAAGCTTAGCACGTGTATAGTATGTTTGCCACTGAATCTATGTCTTCCATTAACTTTTATCTGACTGAAACACTGCCCTCCTCACAGCACTGATATAAAAAAAAAACTACAAACTATACCAAGTGTGAAGCACATGTAAACAAAGCACATGTAGCATCTGCTCAAACATGTCACATATGGCATTTACTGTACATTTATACTCACCTGAAACAGTCACTGCAACAAAATAGTGAGAAAAGACTTGTCTTTATCTCTCATGTACCGACATGGGCTTGCCCAAAGGTCCTGTAGCATGCACTTGCTGAATGACCTTCTTTAATGTATTGTAGATTGAGGAAATATTCCATTAAGGGTGAGTTTTATACTTGCCCTACAATTCATTGCCCTAATAGAACTTACCTATTTAACTGCCACTATCCCTATCCTGATTTGCACATATAGAATATTTTTCCCATGTCTGACTGACTCAGCATTCAGCCATGGGGAGTAAAGAGAGGTGAAGTCCTCATCGATCAAGGGATAGCAGCCTTCCTGAATGACAAATAAGACCATACCACTACAAGAACTGTTTTTAATTCACTCTCCAGTGGTGGTAATTTCAATGTTATTTTGAAAGGGACCAATCAGATAAATATTTCCCCTCAACACAAAGGCCGTCACTGCCAGTCAAGGCACAGGACTCCCTGGACTCACACTGCCCCATCTCTCCCTTGCCCTTGTTGTGAACGACTTCACGGGCAAGTCGGTGTCAAGATAAAGATGGCCCATTTCGGGGACCCTTACGCGAAGAGTTAAACCAGAAGACGTGGACCAAGAGTAGAGCAAATGCGGAAGTGTACAAAGAGAACAAATCTATATTTTGATAAACAAATCCACAGCTCTCCATTACTTTGGAGGAGATTTCTGAGCAGAAAAAAAGTCCAGAATGACAGAAAAAAAAGAGTCAGATGCAAATGTGATTTGAGTATTTGGCATCAAGAAATGGAGTCAAAGTCCTATAAAAATACGGAGAGCAAATAATCTGTTATAAGGGGTGTGCAAAGCTGTTTACCCCACAAGCACTGAGAAAATGTTTTCTGAAAGACAATGAGCAATGACAGACTGCACCTACAAAGACATAGGGATGATGGAGGATGGACGATGAGATAAACAAATGGAGAAAAAAGATAATGCATTTTTGTAACTTTGTTTACCAGCATGACTACTTTGCATGACTGTCTTTTCTGCAAGCCCTTAGTTGAAGACAAGGGTGCTAGAGATACAAAAAAAATATATATAAAATTAATTAAAAAAATGTTATATGCAATTAATGTTTTAAAAAAGATTATAATGAAAGAGAAGAGCTATATTTTGTTTTGAAAAGTTAAAAAAAATGTGAATATTGAAACATGTATGTTTGCAAAGTACACCCTGAACTATGTTTTGTTTGATGAAATCTCTCTGCTACTACTGCCCTACATTCGTCATTCCAGTGTTTTTGACCTTTTCTGTCACTGTTTTATTTTCTAATGCACTGAGCAGTATATTTTTTAACTCTTCTAAGTCAACAGTGGTCATTCAAGACTTTGCCTATAGCACCTGCGCAAAGGCTTTCTTTCCTGGGATGTTCTTCGTTTTTTTTGTTAGGTCCATGTTTTCCTCCTTGATTCATTTGCACAACTTACGTAGCAGCAGCAGCAAGAGCAGCAGCAGTTCTAAAACAGCAGCACTCCATACCACAACTTTGACAGCTTGAATACTACTCATAGTTTGCTTTTTTCTTTGGCAATAATACAGTAGTTGTCACAAGATTGTAGCAGGTCAAATGGAGAACCTTGAGTCCTTGGAGTATCTTTAAAATCTCAGTGTTAGAGATTTATAAAGGCCTTGGATGTCCCATGGCAGGATTTTGCTAGGATAGGCAATTCTGTTCCATTCATAGAAACATGGGAGTAGATGTGTAGGTTATCCAATAAAGACCAATAACAGTACGAAAGATACTATATTGGCAAATAGTCGGAGATATCAGGTTTGCATGGAACCAACTGCCATTCCAAAATTTGTGTGGTTTTAAGGACTCAGGTGTGTCAATGATGTGCTTGGATGTAGGTGTTTTGCTATTTTCTTTCTAAGATAAAAAAAAATCCTAGTATATAGACGACGATAATGTGAACACCTCACAGTGATGTGTAAAAACGCATGCATTATGACTTGATAATCTCTCAAGGGGGGGAACAGAGTCTTGACATATTCCCTTAGCCTCCTATCATTGTTTGTCATGAATCCAGTCCTGATAACTATAAACACTGTGCCGTGTTGTAGAGCAGAAACGTCTTCCTCCAAGAGGCAACTGAAAACTACTCACACTCACAGTGTCAGCATGAGTGTGTAGAGGTAGCTCGTCTTCGTTTTTTTAGATGGTCAGGTCTTTGCATTCGTCACTTACCATGGTTATCGTCATCCAGCTGGCTAGTTGGCAGCTTATTACAGCAAACAGCACAGTCATGTGAGTACCAATCAAAAAGACCCAGAGCTTCCAAAATGATGTCAGAAAGTGGGAACGAAAGGGTGAGAAATACCAGTGTCCACCAAGGGGAGATTGATAATGATGTAATAAGTAAAAACTAATGTCACTGTTGAGTGCTCTCTAAGCCCCTCATCCTTGTCTTGGTATTCCAAGTGAGTTTCAGGCCCTGCTGGTCCAGGGCTTAGCTCAGGCAGCTGCACGGTTCTTTGTCCATTCCTAGTACATTGCAGTTGGAGGCTCACCAGAATATGAGACTCAGTGGTGTGATGTAGACTGTAGAAGTCGTTCAAAAATTCTGTCGAGTCTACACTGGTTTTACAGGGTCTAGAACTTTTGTCTATTTGCATTAAATGGTCCATGGGATTTCTTTTTTGGTCCCGTATCTTTTTAAAACTCACAATTTCAGTTCCCATTTTGGAAGGCATTGAGCTACTATGGCTTTGATGGTCACAAAGATGTTTATGAATATTTCAGAGGTAAACTTCCTCCAATGGTGCGCACACTTGCAAAAACCTTGTGCTTCACCCAGCTGTTTTTGTTTTTATGGCCAAGTAGTGTCTTTTCCTCTTTTTCTTTTTCATGGTTACAGTCTTTATTTCCTTCATTCTCTACGTTGTGGCTGCTCTGCCAATGCCAGGCTGAAAAAGATGTCTTTCCTTTTCCAATGCATAATACTGCCATTTGATTTAGACACGTTTGAAGAGAATGAGCTACAATGTTGAGAGTGCTAAGTCTGTTTTATTTTTACAATCTGTTAAAAATGTTATAAATTTCATGTAGAAACACTCACCGTAACCAAAAGAACAAATTTGCTTTACATGGTAAGGAGGTGCAACTGTTGTGACAATGACTATTATGTATGTGGACATGTCATCTGCAGGTGTTGGGAAAGTGTCATGTGGTCCTTGGATGACACATACTCAATGGTAACCATTTTCTTTATATGCTCGTTTATGTTTAATATGTTTTTCTGTTTTTCTTTTTTAAATTGAGGACACGGTATGCAATCTGCACCACGAATGCCACTGATAGACACTTACTGTATGCTCCCTGAGACACAGATATTCTGTCATCAGTTTAGATGATTGCAATGTGTAGTGGCTTTATGGTTTTCCATAGAGTGACTTAGCAATCACACTAATTGAAAAATATTTTATTTTACAAATTAATAATAACAGAGTTGTTATCAATGTTATCATACTAACTACATTTTTCTAACATATATCATATATCTTATTTTAATTAGAAATATAATGATTAAAACAAAGTCATACCCAATATACGTTGAACTAACAGTACATAGTATCATTATGCATCCAAAGATGAAGACATATTCATTTTAGAAGCTATCAAACTGTCTAAAACAGACTTAAGTACTAGTCCATTGTACTGCGGTCTAAGTAGGAGAGTGAATGGGGCGAAGAGGTGGTCACTGGATTATCTGGTTGTGACTTATGCCGGATTTTATTTTTGAAATGTTGTAAAACAAAGAACAACTCATCAAGAACTGTATAAAGTATATTTCAATGGAATGTTCATGATCTATCTTTTTATATTTTGAAGAAAAAATAGAAACATATCAATAAAGTGTCATAATTGAACATATTTCTACTATTGAGACTTATAATGTATGAATGTCAATGCGATCTAATGTGAATCTCAATCTTCATAGCAGCTTGAATGAATAACAAACTAAAAGTCATGAGATGCTTTTTCAGAGACATTAAAATTGCTTAAAATCATTGAAATTAACTTAAAATAAATGAAAAAGTAACACGAGTTGTGTGTCTGTTTAAGATTTCTGATCAAATGTGGGCGTTTGTGAACACCGGCTGAATATGACTGATAGAGTGACATTTTGCACCGACTGTCACAGTTAACACTGTTTATCAGCCTGTCGGGAACAGGATACCACAATAAAGTGATTGATATAATTTGATATGAAGTGAGAACACAGTGAAATCCAAGAAACTAAAGACTGACATTAAATTTGTGACTGGAAGGACATGGTGTATATCAGTGCCAGCATTTACAAGAAGTTTCCGTTTAAGTCAGTGACTGTTACTTTGAGAAACAGTCACATAATGGCAATCGATAAATTTGAGGTCAGCAGTAATTGTGTCATGATATTTAAGATTGAGGATGTAATCTAAGTCCTATCTTCCCAGCTTGATATCAGATAACTGTAACTTATAATATTCCTGACACTGGATACCAACATACCCCTTCCTGTTCCAAAGGACAGGAACAGGAATGTCTATAAAGACATGGACGAGTGAGTTTGGTGTGGAAGAACTTGACTGGCTTGGACAGAGTCCTGATCAACCCAATAGAACACCTTTGGGATAAATCAGAGTGGAGACTGTGAACAAGGCCTTCGCATCTGACCTAAAAAATGCACTTCTGAGAGAATCGTCAAAAACTCCCATAAACACACTCCTAAACCTTGTGGCAAGCCTTCCTAGAAGAGTTAAAGCTGTTGTATCTTCAAAGGGTGGGCCAACATCATATTAAATGCTTTGGAATTATCACTCAAGTTATATGTGTGAAGGCGAAAGAGCGAATATCTTTGGCAATAAAGTGTATTACTTACTACCTGTAATATTTTATACCTCAACTATGGACTGTTTGGAAGAAAAAAAACAGATATTTAGAAACCTGGTTGTGAAGCGTCTTTTTGAAGCATTTTAGTCACATGCCTGTTGTTGTTTTTTTTACCTCGAAGTGACCATATTTGAACGAAGAGCCAGTGTGCTAAGTTATCAGCTAATGCTAGTTGGCTTTGTTAGCAACCTACATCCATATACTGGTATGTGTACATTGAATAGAGGCAAACACCCATTAATTTGGGCAAACTAAGCAACAGATACTAAATTTTCACTTACTAAAGTTCTTTGGAGGGGCTTTTACTATAGTTAACAATATGACACACTGTTTTATTTCACTAAAATGCTTCGGAAAGAAGCAACTCAATTTAGCTGATGTCAAGTAGCAAATAGCTAGCCATTGTCTGTGTCAACATCAGGGACAGCATAAAAGATGGATGTAGTTACCATGATGGTACCCACTGGTTTCTGAGGTCGTGTTTTTTGAAGCCTTGAGATGAGTGTTTCTTCCGTTGCCATCTTGGTTGCTAAAGAGAAAAAAACTACTAGTGAGGGATATGTCTGACACGAAATATTCAGTGTGTGGATTCATACCACAGACAATTCTCCATTAAAAAAAAAACAACATATGACCAAGATTTACAAAACAAAATTAAAACAATATTTTAAAAAATACACTACTATGGGACTGTAAGTCTTTTTTTGCAGTCACAGTCACCTATCTAGTAGCCTGTAGACAGAAAGCAGATTTAAGACACTTCTGCAGTACCTTAATTTTTCCAACCCGGAAGCTACGTCTGTCTTATATGCTGTCTAGGTTCAGTACTCATTTCTATCACTTTTAACTCAAAGCAGCCTCATTTTGAGAGAAATTTGTTACCGGGAGAAAGTAGCTATAGAAACCAAAGCTTGTTGAACCTCTTAAAAGAAAACTTGCTTAGTGGAACAAGATTACTGCATAACATTTGCACTACTGCTGCTTGGAAAATGAAGGCAGCAAAGCTGGTGCAGGGGCCACATGCTAAGAAATAAAAATGTGGTCTAATGAATTGTCTGTTCTTTCTACTCATGGTTACCAACTGTCGGTTTCAAACTGTGTTGTGAAATTGTAGTGGTTATGTGTAGCCATCCCACGGGAGTCACAAGATGTAATGACTGTGCTGCATAGCTGCACGAACAGCAGAGTTATATGGCACTATATAGAACCAGGAGCAGTCAGGTCATGATGAACATTGCAACACCAAGAACACCACAAAACGATTGATTTCCACAATTTTAACCCAAAACAAAAAATCTAGCTGAATTCCCTCTTGCATTTTATTGACACTTTATATTCACAAAGCGTTGAAGTATTTGTATCTGTATATGCTTGAGTGTATTGGTTTGTAAAACAAATGGTCATCAGATTCTTAGTAAGCAGACTGTGATCAAATGACAGTGTATTATATCAGCCCGGATGGCAGTTTGTTTTTTTGCCAACAGCTATTAGAAATGTCTGCAGAGGCCTTTTTCAGTTTTTCTCCTTTGTGCCTAAACATCACCTCCCTCTGGTGGTAAAACATAGTAGTAGTCCACTTTGGTAGAGAGAGGTTAATATCACAAGTATTGTGTGTGCAGTTAGAAATAATCTGTGGTCCTTTACAATATGTGACACATTACTGAAAACAATTACAGCTTGGTATTCTTCTTCTAGGGCACATTTATCTATTTTAATATAGTTTTATATTATTTCTTTTTTGTTTATGGGTAACAAATGACACCTCAGAAGACAGCCCTGTCATTAAATGTAACAATTGCTTGAATCTGATTGTTTCTAGTAGATTATCTCTCTACAGTCATGACAGTCCAAAAAAATAAAAATCCACAAAGTTAGTAATATTCTTCTCGTATTGTCTGTTTGTAGCGCATACCCCTGTAAGTTGTCACAGACACTTGAATGATTTCCACCCAACTGCATGAACTAGCAGATCCGAGGTGTAGGCGGTAGCTCTTTTTTCCCCCACGAAGCCTGTTGTGTGGCACACGGCAATCGTCAGCAACAGATTGAGAGTCTGGTGGGGGCTGATCCTGATTTAGAGGTGATGGAGGCAGACAAGGGTCCAATTTCCTTTGAACTCAAAGTATCATTATCTGTGAAATGAGGGGGAATATGTGATATAGCAAAATAAAACCTACACTGGTAAATAATTTATTATTGTGCCGCTCCGCAAATAGAAAAACGTGAGCCAGTTTACCCAATAGGTTTGTGTCACTGCAGACATTTTTGCACATTAAAATAAGAAAAGCACAAGATGTATAAAATAAAATAATAATGGATGATGATTTCACTTGTGTTTGCCAACTTGAATAAATGAAGAAATTTCAAAAGCTAATTTTTAATATGGCTTTGTAAGAAATTCAAGTGATTGTGCTTTTAGATTTTTGTATACTACAAAAATGTATTTAAATGACTGTGTTGTAAAAAGTAAAATATATTTACAGCAACTTAGTAACTAAAACACTGTTGTTGTTGATTACGGTAGTTATACTGTAAAATAACAGCTTCATGCTGGCAAACAGATCCAAGTAGTTTATTGTAATTTAACATGAAATTTTGTTGCAGCATATTTCAGTTCACCCCAATCTCTGGCTGCAGCCTTGGTTTAAGTGAGTGTATTTGGAGGAGTCTACTGAAGACGCTAGAAAATGGAATTAATTAGAAAGTCTTGAAAATATGTTTTCTGTATGTTCGTTCTATGACGCTCAAACTCCACAGTTTTGGTTTTTAATCTACGCATATTCAAATCCAGTCATTTTGACTTAATGAAAAACAGCGAGGGTCTTCTGTCATTCATACGCCCATGCTTGTTAGAGGGGGCAATACCATGCAGAGGTGACATTTGATAGGGAGGTTGAAGGTTGACATGCCCCCTGGCTAAAATGGAGGGAAGGGACACGAAGGGGGTGGAGGGGTCCAGCACAGATCAAATTTCAACAGGACAGCATTCCCCCCCAAAATTTGAAGGCAGACAACGTGAGGCAGTGAGGGACAGGGCGAGATCCTGGATGTTCCCGGAGCAAATAACTGGAAGTAGAGTTTGTGTAAAGTTGATCAGAGTTAAACCTCTGTGTGACAAGTTAGATAGCCAAACAAGGGCTTCGTGTTTGTGACAGGCAGACATGATGATAGAGAGGAAGAGATACAACCTGATGAGCCGAAGGAGACAAACAATGTGATTTTTCACCCCGTCATTAGCCTCTGCCAGCAGCTGTTTTTCTTAGTGAGTAAATTATTTTCATTAACCGGGTACTAACATTGTTTGTTGTTTTGCCTTCAGTTCATCTAAAAACAAAACCATGAATTAACTTTTAATGCAATGAAATCTGTCATGAAATATCAATTTCCCCTCTTTAGTCCTTTGCTGCTAATGCTTATCAACTGAAAACCTATTTCGCTGATGTAATTATCACTCTGGTTTTAAACAGGTTTTCTTTTAAGTCCAGGTGTTCAAAATCTCAAGAGGGTGGTTTGCAGCATTCCCTCGGTTAGGATAAAAACAGGGATGGAAAGCAGGGATCCACAGTCCAGTGAAGGAGAAGGCAGAGGGAGAGAGAGCGATGGGGAGAAGGACAAGCATCTGAAGGACCAGCTCGACAGTGAGGAAAAAGGAGAGAAGGAGATCAGGGGAAACGAGAAAGAGAAGAAGAAAGAAAAGCGTCGCTCAGGATCTCTGTGGAGGAATGGATGGGCACTGAGTGAAAGACTGGCCATCAATGTATCAGGGATGCGTTATGAAACTCAGCTTCGCACCTTAGCCCAATTCCCTGACTCCCTGCTCGGCGACCCCAGACGAAGGTCACGCTACTTTGACCCACTTCGAAACGAGCTCTTCCTGGACCGCAATCGAGCCTGCTTTGATGCCATTCTGTATTTTTACCAGTCAGGGGGGAGGCTTCGGAGGCCTGCAAACATACCCCTGGATATTTTCATGGATGAGCTGATATTCTATGAGCTCGGAGAGGACATCATGAACCGCTTCAAGGAGGACGAAGGTTTTCCAAAAGAAGAGGAGAGGCCTTTGCCGTCCAACAGACTCCAGAGAAAACTGTGGATGCTGTTTGAGCACCCAGAGTCCTCATCGGGTGCACGCATTATCGCCATCATCAGTGTGATGGTAATCGTGGTGTCCATCCTCATCTTCTGCCTGGAGACACTGCCTGACCTCAGACATGACAGAGAGGTTGGAAATTTAATTCAAGTTCATGTTTGGGAAGGAAAGGTGTGAAAGATGGATGGTTTTTGCAGGGTTAACCCCAAATCTTGTTGTAAAGTCTTGAATGAAATATATGTGATTGTTTGGGTCAAAGGAAACACAATACTTTGGTAAGCTGTTGTTTAGGTAAACACACACTTGAAGAGTACTACAGTGTGCTAAGAGGAAAAATACTGACATAGGATACTATTGGCCAATATGTCTGGAAGCAGACCAGAGAGAGCGAGAGCTTATGGTGATTATTTTAGTCGGCTGTTAAATTTGATACGCTCGGATTCAGGAAGTGTTAAAGGGTACAGGGAGTAATGGGTGGGTATTGGAATACAAATAATAGGAAGCATATTCAGACCCGAGAAGACAGTTAGGTGTGTTAATTAAAGGTCACAAGTGACCATACATATAGGCAAAGGTGAGCCAAGGCCTTCCAGGTGGCTTAGAACCAGAGACCAAAAGGTCTCACAGGATGAGCTGCATAGTTTTGGGTCATGTTAACACATTCCTCCAGGACTGCTGTGCTGTGGCAGACTTCCTTTGCACAAGGCAGCTGCCAGGAAACTACTGTAACCTCCTCCTGTTCGAGTCAGCGGTACACTCACTGAACTGCACTGGCAATGTTACACGGCCTCGGCAGCCAGGGCGATGGGAATAGCGATGAAGGTGGAGATGGATGAGGAGTGGTGCAAGTAGACACTCATGTTTCTCTTCAGAGATCTCACTGGGTTAAATATAGTCTTAGGAGAGCCCTTGGAGCAAATCAACACATAGATGTCCACCTTTAGTAATAAACACTATCACTGACCTGCTACTGAAAGTCATAAGGAATACACTAAGTTTATTTAAACGACCCTGAGCTTTATATATTCCACACAACCCATTACAGCATACTAAACACATCTATTTTAATCCACGCAATCCAATTTCATAGTTTTAACTGAATGTTTAGTGTAAGATGTTTTAAATAGCCACCAGCCAATGCTTGAATATGCAATGTTATAATAATAAGTGACACACATGATGGAATGACAGGTGGACTAGAAGAGATAGCTGAATGGGAAGGCGCAGATGCCAAACACTTGCAATGCTGCCAAATGTGAGAACCAATAGCATGGTGGGCGACATACTGTAGTTTAATGTATCAAACACTACCTAGCTCAGCAGTATTTTTTTAAAGTAAAATACTAGCACAATATACAGTAACAGCTTTGCATTTAAAAGAACATATGTTTACTTAATATGTTTTAGAAAGACTTAGATTATAAAATGCATACCACGTTCATATATATATGTATATACATTAAATATATAGCTGTAGCGACCCACTTAGCTTAGCTTAGCTTAGCAAAAAGACTGATCACAACAGGTAACCTGGTGCTATCAAAGTAACAAATCTTGCCAGCACACTTAAAGTTTTTTTTTTTTTTTTATTAATTTTAATCCATATAATATTAAAATCAATTCACTGTTCTATGGATGGCTACCAACCAGATTTTTTGCCATGGTTTTGCATACTAGTTTGTAGTTAGCACTGTTTCCTTAGAGCAAGAAGGTTCTGGTTAGCCGGGACATCTCTGTGTAGAGTTTGAATGTATTCCCCACCCCTGCGCATTTTCAGCTGAGAGACATACAAATGTATTTAACTGGTGGTTAGAAAATAGATGTAGGTTTGATTTACAACAAATCCTGTGGGACTTCACCTTTTGTGTGTGTAACTTTTGCACTTTTAGTTTTTGCACACTTGATCAAACAATCAAGACAAATCATGTTAATTTTAAGTAACAATGTTTTTGTTACTTAGGTGGTTTTTGATTTTTTTTTTTTTATTATCTTTTGTTTGTACTTCTAACTTCACAAGTATGTTTTACATTTTTCCTGTCTGCCCTGTGTCATTCACTCAGGAGCATCACTCCCAGGCAAAGAACATGTCTGAGAACATGCCTGCTGCATCAAGTTTTTTCCACGACCCGTTCTTTATGGTGGAGACAATGTGCATATGCTGGTTCTCCTTTGAACTCATCATGCGATTCGCTTGCTCCCCCAGCAAAACGCACTTCTTCAAGGATGTCATGAACATCATTGATTTCAGTGCTATTCTGCCTTATTTTGTCACTCTGGGAACAGAACTGGTCAAAGACAATGATGCCTCTCCAGCCACGTCCTTGGCCATCATCAGGGTCATCAGGCTGGTGAGGGTCTTCAGGATCTTCAAGCTGTCTCGTCACTCCAAGGGCCTCCAGATTCTTGGTCAGACACTGCGGGCAAGCATGCGTGAGCTGGGTCTTCTTATCTTCTTCCTGTTTATTGGCGTCATCCTCTTCTCCAGTGCTGTCTACTTTGCTGAAGCTGACCACAACAAAACAGACTTTGTCAGTATACCACATGGCTTCTGGTGGGCAGTTGTCACTATGACTACAGTAGGCTATGGTGACATGTACCCTGCAACAGTGTGGGGCAAGATGGTGGGCTCTATGTGCGCCATTGCTGGTGTTCTTACCATTTCGTTGCCTGTTCCTGTCATTGTGTCCAACTTCAGCTACTTTTACCATCGAGAGACTGAATGCGAGGACCGAAGTGAGTACACTCATGTCGAAACTAGCCTATGGGAGGATGAGGAGGCCGAACGAGAGGATTTTGAGGAAGATGGCCAGGATCCAGAGGGAGATTATTATGCCAGTGAAGGTATTTGCAGCCCTCTAAATGGGACTTTGCTTGGTGGATTGTGTACAGGACAGAGTATAGAGTACAGGGGAGGAAATATGTATCTGAGGGAACCACTGGTTACCCAAGTTTAAGGAGGAAGTTTTGTACCCTCTGACAAAACCATCAAACCAAATAAAGTTCATGATTCACAATTAAGTTAAAATATATTTAAAGGTTCTGAAGTCCTGACAAGTGAACCAACAAATGCTAGTTTGTGCAATTTCAATTTAACGCTCATATACCTCCTAACAACCTAATATTGCCTTTGTTATTTGCTGGAACACTAACCAGTCAAATGTCACTGAAAAGCAATTTTTGCATAATACTGGTTTTAAAAACAAATGTTTTACATTCTCAGGGTTGTGATATTAATGAAATACAAGCTTTTATTTATTAATGCTGTCAGCTTGTGTTTGAGATGACTTCCTGAATGTCTTGTGTCTTGAAACTATAATGTCTTAGTTCTTGTGCCGGCAAGTTTGAAATGAAAGCAGATAGATCATAGGCGATATGAATGTCACGTCTTTTTAGAACTCAACCAAATACCAGCTGAGCTGTCAATGAAGACAGACTAAGATCTCTCATACGACACCTTTCACATTCTCAGTATTGTTCTATAAGTATAATGTTTGCATATTTGATTTTTTTTTTAGTTCTGGCTTATATATTACCTGAAATGCCAGTGTTAAATAATTGATTTGACTGCCATGGCAAACGTTCTGTATTTATCTGCTTGATTAATGCATTCAGTGTTTTTGATAAAGATTATATTTTATTAATTTTCTTACGTTTCCCATTTTGTTTTGGTTTTTTTGTGGTTTCCTTGTGTTGTTTTTTAGTCAGTATTTAACAGTTAAGGAAAGGTCTATTACAGCAGTGTTATTTATGAAAATGAAATATAACAATCCTTGATAGCTTAGTCTACTGCGGCTCTGTTTTCACTATTGTATGTCCATGCCTGACCTTTCCAACAGCGACTAAGCTGTTATAAGCAGTACCTTCAACAACATTGCTGTCAGATTCACAGGAACACATAAGACTTTCCAACACATCACAGTGATGATCCATGGAAGGTATGTGTGCTTATGTTACCTCACTTGTGTAAACTGCTGTAATAATGTGTTTTACTTTGTGTTATTGATGTTAGTTTAACAGTCAGTAAAGGGCAAGTAGATTAAAATAAACCTTTTTTTATTGTCTTTAACAATGAATCCCTGTCTGCTGGAATAGATTAGTCAGTGATGCAATGCTTGGATGGCAGTAGATGGCTTTTTGAGTCTCAAACAACGCCACAAGCAAACTCTCTGTTTACTTTATAATAATGTAAAATAGCATGAAATACAAATCTTGTGATCACTTATTTTGATCTTTATAGGGAATGTAATCATTGTTACGGTCACCTGCAATCAGGCCTGAAGTAATGAACAAAGAAAGTGTGCATTTACAATGCCTGTTTATAGATCACAATGAAAAAAAAGAACTGATTTAAAATTTGAACAATTAAACTTTACAAAAAAAGATCAAATAAATCACAATATAAATTGATAAACTCACATAAAACTTTTTGGGGGATATAAACTGAGAAAATCTGTTGCTGGTTTGGCCAAAGACGGGTCAAAATTTCATTAGGCACAAAAAACCCAATGATTGTAGAAAACAGACGATAGAGACGTTTTGGCTTCATTTTTGAGGAGCTGTCGCATCCTCCATGTTTTCTACAGTCATTGAAAAAACCATTCACCCACACACTTGGTCTACCTCTCGTTTGATTTTGTACCACCGGAGGGTGCTCATGCTCTCACTTCAATACGCTTGTCTTCCACTTCTACTTTCCCGGTCTGTGTACTTAGTAAATATATGCTTGGTTTTTTAAGTACATTCTGGTTTGTTGAACCATTTAATAAAGTTGCTCAATCTTTTCATGACAAATTTGACAACGAACAGCAATATTTATATCATGTTTGTTTTAATTCAGAATTTCTCCCCAATAAGATAAACACACTTGAGTTGTACAAACAGAAACCTCTTAGGCTTCCCCAGCAGATCTGGGTTAGGGAAACTTCAGAGACCTCACATGTCAAAATCAACAGATTGTTACAAACATGATTTTAAAGTACAGTTACAGTTATTGAAATTAAAAAAATTAATAAATAACCATTTGAAATGCACAATACATAGTAATAAATAAATAACTTACATTAGTATTGCCTCCACAAAAACATGTTGAGAACAAATAACAGAAAGCTACTCATTTCAAAACTAAATCAAGTTTACAGGCTGAGCCTAAAGAGATATAAAGGTGCCAATCTGTGAGAAGTCTGTGCAGTTCATCCTTTTATTTGTCCATAGAAAACTGAGGACTGCCCATAGAATTTAGACCCATTCCAAGAAGGTCATCAGAGTCCACGTTGAAGAGTCTCTGATTGTTTGGCAGCTGCTCTGATACGCTATCCGTTTTCAAGTTATTCCTCAGTGGTAGGAACCGCGTAAAGGGAAGCGCGTGTCGATCTGGGGAATGTCTTGATGCCAGTGACATGGGAAATCCATATTGTGAGGAAATGAAACGGGTGTATCCGTCAGCCAGCAGCATTTCTCTGAAGGTACAGCTGGTTTCTGAGTAGTGACTCTGAAAATAGTGTTAAAATATTGTTCAGATTTGAGAGAAAGTGATGCAAAAAAGGATGATTCAGTTTTTAGTGTTATAGCTTACCTGCCCTCTCAGATTGCCTTCGCTGTCCACACAGAGAAAAAGAGATGATGATGGTCCTTTAATGATTACATGGCCTGGTTTAACTGATTTCAGCTGCAGCAAACCTGAAAATACAGAAATAGTGATAATAAAAATTAGATTTCTGCCTAGGCCTCAAATTATCCACTGTCTTTTGTGGACGGAAGTCAGTGCCAAATATGCAATCTGTTGCAAGCTTATCCTGCTAATACTCACTGTAAGGTGTCTGAGCATCACTTCCTGTGACTCTCCCATCCATGTTCATCTGCAAATACATCCCACGCCTGTGGTTATCTGCAAAAAGAAACAATGAAGGAAAGTAATCAGAAACATTTGAGTTTTATAAGAACAACATCGCCTCGTCTGTATTTTTGCGCATGCATTCAATTATTCTGTAAATTGCTGCAATGAAAAAATGTTTAAATACCTGTGTAAAGATGCACTTCTCTGACTTGATTATTAAAGGATAAAAGCGGGTTGGAGTCAGGGAGGTAAAACGACATAGAGACAGGAAGTGGAATGATTAAGAGAAGAGAAGACAGGTGAAAAAACAAAGGCATTTGGGCAAAAAAAGATTGACGAAGCTTTAAGATAAAGAGATGAATAAATAAGGGATAAATAAAAATAAATAGATTTGCAAAGATTAAAAAAATAAATAAATATTAAATAAGAAACATAGCACTGTGAAATAGTGACTCCAGGGGCAAGTTTTGGCCCTTATAAAGGAGCTTTGAGAAGGAGGTCCTACTTCATGACCGCATGAGTCAGACATTTCTACATAATTAGTGTGATTGAATGCTGAGGGGAAAACCTTTGCTCTCATACTGTGTATGGACTTCTCAGATCACTTACAGTAAGAGTTGTTGTAAAGTTGTGTTTTTTTTGGACTCCCACAAGTTCAAGTGGACTAAGTATTTTCTGAGCCATCATGCACGTGTGCAACATGTATACACAATTATGTTATGTTCTTAACCAGTCATTTCATCACTTAACTCAACTTAATCACTAATATTTACCAACACCTAAATTTTAGAGCCTTTTTTTGCACGGGACACGTTTTGATATGAATTAGAATTTAAACAACTGTTTCTATTCAGATCAAGTTCAAGTTCAAGTTCAAGTTGGCTTTTATTGTCACTTCAGCTATATACAGTTGTACACAGTGAGGCGAAACAGCGTTCCTCCAGGGCCAAGGTGCTACATGCAACATAAATTTACAACATAAATTAACAGAAAATTACTAAACTAGCTAGCTCGAGACAGGGCAGACTGACCTAGCATAAATTACAACATAAATTAACAAAAACTAACTATCTAACTAAAACTAACTATTCTAACTATTCTAACTAGGTAAGTAATTCAGATTAATTGAAGCCCTACACCTTACAGAAACTCCTTATGTGAGGAATTTCTAGTATTGCTTGGAATTTGCAATTCATGAAAATTCATGACTTCTTGATTAGATGGAGCATCATATATACTGAGTATATTTCAAAATACTTACACAACAATACATTGTAGCAATTCTTTTCCTTTTCATAGTTTTCTTTGAAATATTGCAGTAAAAATTGACCGGAGCACAACACTAATTTTGCTTCGTCACATGTGGACAAGTGTGCTGTTTGCTTTTCCATTCATCCCTCTAATTATACATTTAAAAACTGCAAGAAAATGTGACACAAGGTGTCTGCGTCATCTCCCGAATGAATAATAGCAATGAATTGGGAGTGGGAAGTGACCAAGTGTGTTTTGAGTTTTATGGTGTTTATCTTATTTTGATATGCGTGTGTTTGAGAGAGAATGGCGGGACGAGTGGGTGAAGCAGATTTATAAGCAGCCGGAGTGTTTACAGGAATGCAGCTGTGCAGTCACAAGAGAGGCCTCACGTCAGATCGGAAACTCTCCAGTTAGGAAAAGGTGCATCACGGTGAAACGTCTTCAAACTGCACCATCACTTATTTTACTGCATTGTCATACTGAATCGCTCAGTTAAGAATGTGGAGCATCTGCAAACACTACCCTTAAGGCCAAAGAAATAATTGATGATGCTTTCTTAAAAGCTGTGATTTGTAATGCCTTTACTACTGATCCATCTCCAACTTTTATAAAATAAGTAATAGCTATAGTTAAATAAATGTCTCTGTTTTATATGGAAAACTCTTCATGCTGTTTCCCAATCAAATGGTACAAATACACACAGAACATAGTCATAAACACTTAAAAATATTTCTTAATGTTTATGCTGGGTTTTCCTGTTTACCTTTTAAGCTTCCAGCAAATTGGGGTGTAAGTCCCATCAGTGTGTGTGCGAGAAGTACTTGTAAGAAAAACCCATCACGGTCTTAATTTAAGCACGTTTTTCCCCTCCCCCACATATTAAGGATCTTTATGAATGTGTCAATATATTTACAGGTGATGAGGGTGAGTATTTCAAGGAATAGATATCAAACTAAAACTTCCCCAGTTAATTACATAAATTAAAATCATTATTTTTTGTCTCACACTTTTTATGGTATCCTGAAATATCCAAATGGACTCATTTAGACTATGTTGGATGGTTTTATTCCCATAACCTGAAAGATTGAGTTATGGAAGTGAAATGATTGGAAAAATATGTTCTGCCTCTGTGCTCTCACCTTTAAAAAACACAATCTGTATTTGTCCACTGTTTGTGATACACAGACCTGCACTATTTATAACTTCCACAATAATCCGCCATCTGTTTTGGCTCATTTCCAGTCATGTGGTGCTAAATTTACCCTGTAACATAGGCTGCAATTATAGTGTGACTACGGTAATCTCTTTGCTCTAATATAATATTAAAAACCAGGCTGTTTACATATCACCAACATGTCTTATTATAGATCACTCTGTTATGGACCAAATTGCAGGCAAGCACAACAGGAAGATAAATGTTAAAAAAAAGTGCTACCATGCAACTTCCCGATTTGATTACTCACATAAAGCATCTATTTTTTTGCTTTACAAACTCAATTTGATAAGGTATTATCCATCTACAGTACATACAGTACACTAATTTGCTTAAACAGAACAGACATTGTCATTAATTCCTAAATATTATTTAATATAAAGTAAGATTCAACATTTCTATTCCCTTTCATGTACAGGTCTTTACAAAGGAAATTTTGGATGACTGTTGTTCTACCATATATCAGAAAATGTTATGGATAGCCATAAAAAGTCAATTTCTCTCATTTATTTAGGTATAAAAATGTTCCTTAATGAAACAATGAAAAGGGGAAAAATGAAACAATTTTGTGAGACACATATTAACGTTAACATTTTTACTGGAAAACATCATTTACCATTAAAACTTTTAGGTGACTGATATCACTATGAAACCTCCCCACTGATGAACTTACATTAAGAAATTTTTGTAACTTTTCTAGAATTTTCCAGTCATCGTTTTATCTAATTTAAAGTTCCACAAATTGAAAATGTGTGTTAAATATAAATGTAAATATATATTTTAGTCTGATAAACATATTTCTTACTAAGAGCTTCATAACTATTGACTCACCCGCATGTGATCGTCTGTGAAGGCGAAACTCTGAAATAACTCCTTCAATAACATTCATACAGGTATGTTTGTTTTTTTTAATTACAGCTTTTACAATCATTATCATTATTGTTATCATATTATAATCAATTATCATCACTACTCTCCAATAATATGAATTGAAATCATAACACAATTTGTTGTCCAAAATGTACACATACAAGTAGCATATCTTAAATGTCCATAATTTAAAACATATTTCCTTTGTCAACCTAAAATGAAATTACAGTCAGTCTTAAAACTAAGTATGAAATGAACGTACAGTTTAATACGCACACATACATACTGTACATACATACATACATACAATAGCAGTTATCATAAAAAAATGATAAAAATAAAATACACACATTTTACAAAGTCCTGCTTTCACATCATTTGATGATCATGACGTTCACTCTAAAATGGTTGAATTTGGCATGCATATTAACACAAATGCTCCGTAACTCAAGTCATTTTCCCCCAGTTTAAACAGGATTTTGTCATAAAGCACTTTGCTAATTGTCTCATTGTCTGTCCTATTCACATTTGTGCATCTCACCTCCGTTATGGCTTAAGAACATACATATCGTCCTCCTTGTGTACTCCTACATTCTGGCCTTAAACCTCCCCCCTCGCCACACCATACTGTATTGTGATGTTACTTGGCGTTGTTGAGTATGTTCTATAATCAATCTAAATCACAGTCAGACCAACTTAAAGGATGCGTGTTGGACTATTGTTCTCTTGATAGGAACAGGAATGCATTTTCCAGTTTAAAAACTATAAATTCATTGTGTCAATATTGCCGTCTTACACTCAAAAAACCAAAAAAAAAAAAACAGAAGATGAATTCACGATAGGCATTGGTCACTTTCTACAGGCCACTTTCTACAGAATCAAACAGCATCATGCCACAACTATGGATCGAGAGAGAGAGAGACAGAGATAGATAGAGAGAGAGAGAGAGACTGATGGTAAAACAGACATTCACTCCATTTTTTAACATCTTTTCAGAAATCATTCACTCAGTGTCTTTGATTTTTCGAGACATGTGGCTCGAAGGTTGTTGGTCATCCTCTAGTGTCCTTTTTGTTTCGTTTTTTTGTTTTTTGTTCCTCAGTTTTTTTTTCTTCTAAAATGTGTTTTTTCCTTGGGTTGAGTTGGAGGCGGGGTTCTACGAAAATATAAGAAAAGACATTTAAGGAGTCAAAATGGCACCGTACAGACGTGACTGATTTGGTATCCACTCAAGCTATTTTTAGCTATGATCAATCAGAGTGCTTTTCTCACCTGGTGTGCTTATTTATTTATTTATTTTCCTTTTTTGTTTTTTTAGCAGGAATATGTTCTCACAGACCCCGACTCTGCTCTTGGACCAGAGTTTGCTGACAGGGGAAAAAAAGGTGATTAGTTCTTGTTAAATATACAAGACAAACAGATACAAGTCAGTAAAGAAAAACATTACTGATGTTATAAAAAAAACAAAAAACAGCACTGCTAAGCTTTAAATCCTGTATTGCAAATATAAACTATTTAGAAACACAACATCCAAGGGAACAACAGAATCCTAGGGAAACACTGATTTTGCTCCGTTAAGCTAATAAAGCTTCCTGTTCTTCAGGAAAAACCAACTACTGGCTATAGTTTCATATTTACTGTAAAGCAAATCATGTTAAACTTCTCATCTACTGCTCTGCATGAAATTAACAGAAATACCCAGTATTTCTTTAAAAAACAGTTTCTTGTTCTTTTTCTTCATAACCAATGAAACTGCTAAATTGTTATTATCACTGGAGTGTAAATAAAGGATGTAGGAGCATTTGTAAGTTTTTGTTTATATTTCTGCATAATGCGTTTTTAATATAAAAGTCTTGCATCACCACTCATTGCTTTAAACCTTGCAAAGAAAATGGGAAATAGGTGCAGCTGCTGTTTTTCTTCCTTAAGAGCCGTGAAGAAGCCATTCTTAAGGAAGTAAAACAGGGATATGAGATATGTGACACTTTTGGAGTGATGAATCCAAACTTGAAAATTTTGGTACAAACCATATCAGTGTGTACAGACAGCTTCAGTTTCATTGGTTATGAAGAAAAAGAGCAAGAAACTGTTTTCTAAAGAAATACTGGATATTTCATGTAAAACATGGTGGAGGCATTTCAGCCAATGGTGTTGGAGCTCTTTTGATTGGCTTTATTTTTCAGTATATCAGTGATCCCAAACACACAGTCAAGTAAAAGCATATCTGGGTGGAAAGGCACACAAAGGAACATATCAGTCATGGATTGGCTCCAGAGCCCTTGCCTTTTATGTTGTATTTCCATATACGTTTGGACATGTTTCAGTTATGTTTGGTATGTATAGACTTCATCCCTTAGGTGCATCTTTTTATTCTTGAATGACTCATAGACCAATCTTAACTGACTTAAACAAACAAAAATCACTTCTCTGAAAAGGGTCCGGTACAAGAGCTGACCT
This sequence comes from Oreochromis aureus, assembly GCF_013358895.1. Classification (NCBI taxonomy): domain Eukaryota; kingdom Metazoa; phylum Chordata; class Actinopteri; order Cichliformes; family Cichlidae; genus Oreochromis; species Oreochromis aureus. The sequence continues at coordinate 18,595,747 of NC_052949.1, forward strand.
GAAAATGACAAAGCAGCCAACGTCCAAAGAAAAGCTTCAAAAGTTCACTTTAGAAAAAAAATAAAAGTCTGGCTCTTTGAAGGAAAATATAAAGAAATAGAGGTGACTCAAGGCTTTTGCACAGCACTGTATTTAAATATAAATATAATCTATCCAGATGGTGCATGTGGAGCAAAATATCTCTTTGTTTAAATCACAAACAAAACCTTGTTGTTAGCAAATTTATGCAGGAACTATTTTCTTTCTACTGTCTCTATTTGCCAAACAAAGGAAGCATGCAGATAGATAACATTACAGGTCATCTAAAGGCAGATGCCATTAATGTTTAAGTCCTGTCACAAGCATGAGCCTTTCGTCATGGGTAGACAGAGGCTTGGTTCTGCTGAGTGATGTAGCTGGCAGGTGTGGTTCGGTGAAAGAGAAAATAGTTCCTACAGGAATCTGCTCACAGCAAGGTTTGTAGATTCCTCTGAGTAATCAGGTCATGATTTCTGGACAGAGACAGTGGTGCATGTTTTTTTTGGTGCTTTGAGCACCCAGTTCCATCATAGTTCTGCACTTAATATCTCCACATCCCAGCAACTCACACCCAAATACTTCAGAATGATAAATAGCAGCAAAGGCCAGAGAAATAAAAGATAGAAACTTGATTTTGGGGTGAGCTGTTCCTTTTTCTTTTTTTTTTTAAACAGGAAAAGACTGCTGTGTAATCCCTGATCCTGACAGTATTGTTGTTATCATGCTCAAGTCCTCACCTTCACTCTGGACTTTTCTCAGGGTGACAGACGGGGTCGAGATGGCAGAGGCACGGAAGTTGGCAGGTAATGTTTCTGAGGAATCGGAGGTCACGCCACGGAGGTCTTTCTCCCTAAACATCTTCCTCCATGACGGTGACCGTGTGAATGTTTTTGTGCCGTCCTGTGGAGACAAGGAAATAATGCTAGTGATTCAAAACAACAGCATTCACTGGGCCTTATTCATTATGCATTAGTGGGGTTTAACAAAGCAGTATTTGACAAAGCAGTATTTGTTGTGACAATATTCCACAGTTGCACAGTTTTTAGCCCTACAAGCTGTAACTAAGCAATTAGCACCCGTGTAAACACAGCTGAACCACTGTAGCTTGCCAGCAGTTCACTAGCAGTAAAGCCTTTCTTTACAAGGAAAAGCCATGTTTTTGGTCTTTATTTTTAACCCTGAAAGAAATGTATCTTTCATAGCGCTTTAAACAAAGGGCAAAAAATAAATAAATTTCTGAAGTCTATGTTGTTGTACCTCATCGGGCCTCCTCTCTGTTCCCATGGAGATGAGATTATTGTACTCTTTCTCTAGGAGCTGCCTTGCCTGCAAGAGACAGACGAAGAGATGTTTTGGGTAATTTTACACCTGCAGATTAGGATAACAGAAGAGCATCTGACATCGCCGGCTGTTGTGGAGCACGTGAGACAGTCTACCTGTGTGTTCTGATTTGGTATCTGAAGAAGGAGGGCCAGGTCAGTGTAGTCAAAGGTGTCATCCAGTGCCAGCAGAGCCCCATGGACCCCACTTTCTAACAGGTTGTCAGCAAATTCTTTTAGACCGATAGACTGCACCCAGCACATCACTCGCTCATTGGACCACACCATCACATCTGGGGAAACACAAATTCAAAGATGTCAGTGGATACAGATATAAAAACACACCAGCGTGAGTAAATTAATGCTGTGAAATCAAGTTTGGGGCATTATCCACAGGCCTCACCTTGGTTCTGATGTTGGCTCTCATCCCTCCTCCTCTCCAGCTCCTTTCTATCATAGTTCAAGCGCTTCAAGCACATGATGCCATAGTGAAGGCTCACCCTATAAGTGGTAAGGACAGAGACCTAAGACATGCAGTGGGTGGAAATGTGCAAAACATGTGGAATAAAATTAATCCAATAACATGGGTGTATATTCTTTCACCTGTGGAAACTGTCCACCATCTTCAGCTGGCCCCTCAATTCTTTCTTGGTGAGGTGATCGAGCATGCGAGCATCAACCAGCGATTCCATGAAGTAAGAGCGGTACTGGGGTAGACCCAGGCTGGGCAGCCATTCATTTCCCACCCACTCATGGTTCATGTCTCCATAGGCCAGGATCTGGAGAACAAGGTTTATAGACATGAGAGTAAACAAGATGCATAATAAACATGAAAAAAAAAAAATCCTAAAGGTAACATCAGTGGCTATATTCTGAATATAAAACAAATTTGTGTGTTTCACTTGAGCTAAATAATGAAACAGGAAAAATTATAATGTGTTTGTATTAAAAATATCTAGTGACTTCTAAATTCTTTGGAACAGGGCAGATAAAGTGCCGAGAAAATAGTAGTAAAAAGGGAAACCTGAAAGTGTAATAAAAACAAAATCCCCCGCCATGCAGGGTTTTCTCCATCTGTTTCTCCTTCCCGTGGGCTCTATATACACCACACTCGTGTATATACACTGCTGGCCACTCAGCAGTCATGCTAAACATCTCTCTGACACACATTCGGTATTACTGGGAACAGGAAACATTAGACTTGCAGCCTAAAATGGCAAAAACAATTTGGTCTCACTTTCTAAAAATGCGCCGCTAAAGTGTAACTAATGTCTCAAATAATTAGTTATGTGTTAACTCTAAACCTATGAAAGTATTTCTGCTGCTTTTTGTTTTCCTTCACTTTCTGATTATTTAAAGAGAGAGCTGAAAAAAAAGGCAAAATAACTGCCAGTCTACAGCCTTCAAACCTGGATTTATGTAAGCATGTCCTGTTAGACACACAGATGCATATTTAAAGACTTCGTTTTAGCTCTTCTTCCCTTTAAGGATGCGTCTCCTGGTTTTCTGGTAAGCCTTTATTTAAAAATAAATTGCAAATCATGTGATGGCCTGTGGATTCTCAGCAGCTCACCTGATCCCAGCTGAACTCCTTCTGCTCCTTACGGTTCAGGCCGAGCGTACAGAGGAAAGGAGCAGATATTTGCAAAGAGAGGGAAAGGTCACCAGCGAGAGTGTTTGTGTTTGTAATGAATCAGTGTCAGGACAGAGGAGGAGAGGGAAGGCAAAAGGAGGAAAAGCTTTGTTAGTGAGTGAGAATTAGATGGAAAACACTACATCAAAACTGATTTTTAGGGAACAGCAAGGGAAAGGTGTAGCCAAACATGCCTAATTAAGAGACAAAAAAAAAGAAGAAGAAACCTTATTAACGGGACAGTTTTGCTCATTTTGCTCACGACATAACAAAATGTGTAAAATAAATCAGTGCAATATAAGAACGGCTTCTCTTTATTTCACATGAAATATAATCTTACTGGTTTGGTGGCAGCAGTGAGAGACTCCATCTCAGCGTGCGTCATCCAAATGTTACTTGTTGACTGTAATGGCAACACACAAATTATTAGTTTGTGTCTACCCCCCGTGCTGTGTTTTTTAACTGGGATTTGTACGCAGGCTTACAGAGCGAGTGCTTGCGGGTGCAGACGGACTGGTGAGGGAGACCATTTCCTGAATGGCCAGGCGAAGTTTGAGTCTGTGTAGAGGGTTGCTGATGCCGATCTCCCTCTGGATCTCTGTGTCCGACAGGTTGGCCATGATGGCGCCGCTCTTCACGTTGGCGCGACATGCTGCCACATACCATGCTGGCATCCCGACCCACAGCTGGGACAACAGAAAGCAGAAGTAGTGCACAACGAGCAGTAACCATTCTTCAAATAAAGTATGACTTGGTGACAAAAACCTTGCGCCTAATCCTAACTTGAAATAGCAAAAATACAAAAATACCCAAACCCCTCAGCTTTATCTTTGCTGAGATGCTGATCAGTTACACTCTACAGATAATTGTAAGTGCTTGGAACTGCAAAGGGACCTTCTATGTTCATTTGTAGCTGCATATTTTTATTCTCATACTTTGCAGGTTTGCATGATTCACAGTTCAGTAGTGTTTTTCTATCTGATCCAAGGCTTAGATGCAATCTGACAAGAGATCCTCTTTCTGAAACAAGCAGTTTTAGCTTCTCTCCCCAGCTACCTTCCTTTTAAGCTGCCTTCTTTCTGATTGGTTGCCCTTCACAAACGGAAGGTTTGTTTTCTAAGCATTGCCTGCGCATTGACTGACATCATTATTTAAAGCTTTGGCTTTAAGTAATATTATCGTCTACCATCATGCATACAATATATATTCCGAAAATGAGAAAAAAAAAAAACATTGCAGGCCTGACATCATAAACTGGTCCGAATCAGTCTGATGGTTTTATGTCCGGAGGCTCAGAAGCGTACCTCAAGCCACGTAACAACAGTCGGGCCATCCCATGAGGCGAAAGGCAGACCCTGACGACATGCCTCCTCTAATAAGTCATGCCTGGCAAGGAGAGTGGAAAATAGAAGATTAATTTCTTCATATCTCACCTTACCACTGTCTTCTTTTATAAATAGAAAATCAACATGAGAAGTTAAAAACTTTTCAGCCTTGCGGCACCGCATAGGCGTGCATTTTTCTGTTTAAATTAATACTAAACTACGAAATGTACTACTATATCGCAGGAGGATCAAAGATGTCGCTACAACATGAGAAGCGTGTGGAAAGATGACTGATCTCACTTCTTTTTGCTGCGGCGATCTTTTTCCACTGTTCCAGTTCCAAGTTTAGCCAGACCTAATGGATCAGCTGAACCCAGGTCATCAGAGGGTGTGGAGGCTGTAAAGATCATAGGTTAAAAATAATAATTACTTCCTGTATCGCCTTCGCTGTTGATGATTCTCTCTCACTGCAAACAGATAAATGTATGACTTGGACATGAGAGACGGCATTTTGAATGACTAGCGTCCAGGCTGTTCACACACCCAGTGAGGCAGATTCACGTCCAGGTGCACCAATCCGTCCTTTTTCCTTTTTGCCAAAGAGACGACCAATAGAGGATTTGATGCTTTTCTTTTTGCTGGCTTTGTGAAGGGAATCCTGGCTAGCTGTGGTGGCACCGTCAGCAGAGAGACTGGACGAACAGAGGGACGGAAAACTGAGCGGGGGCTAAATTCAGAGCCAAATATACTGGATGTTAATATTATTCTGAGTACCTGCGAAATTCTCGGTGATCATCAAGGCCTGCCCCCGGGTGAGTGTGTGTCATTCGGTCCAACCGTAGGGCTCGAGGAACAGGCGGAGGGGTGGAGTCAATCAGGGCGAGTGCTCTGCATTCTTCACCGTCTTTGTTGTTCTGCAAGGTGGAAAAAGTTTAAAAGGTTTACATGGCGAAATTCAGTGTAACTTCACTAATTTGTTGGTGTAAAACAGCAGTGAGACAGCACCTGCTTATCGCTCTCCCTAGCAGGTGAATGGGGCAGGCGGGGGGTGGAATGTCCAGAACTGGGTGGCGAGGGTGACGCCAACGTGGAAGAGGTGATGGAGGGAGTCATGTAGCCCCTCCCGACACTGTCACGTCCACCCAGTGAAGAGGGTGGAAGAGGTGAGGCATCGAGGGCTACGCTGCTGACCCGACTCTCAATCTCTTCTGCCCTCAGCTCTGTGCTCTCTTTTTCTTCCTGAATCAGCCTTAAAGGAGAAGAGTGAAGAATTCTGAAGGTAGGCTAAACAATCCTAGGATCTCACAACACTCTGATCTACACACTGTTGCACATAAAACCTACTTAATCTCTTTATTAATGGCCTCCAGTTGCTCCTGTAGCATGATGGCCAAAGTCTGTACATCTGTCTGCCCGCTGGGAGAGAGCAGCTCTGACCCGAACATAGTCTCCCGATCGTCTTCATCATCAGAGCAGCCTCCCTCCACGCCGCCCTCAAACCCAGGACCCAGCATAGTGCTGCTGTCCCACTCTCCATACTGGAAAATGAGAAAAATGATAGAACGGATAGAGATAATGGTGTCATTCAGAAAATACCACCATATCACGGTATATGCAGTGGTGGTCAAATGTTTACAAAGGCTTATCATAGGTATTAATATCTTGGTAATTTGGTGCTTTGAATGATTTGTTTGAATTGTTCATGTCCCAGTGTGGAATGATCGTGCGGCATACGTATTTAAGAACCAAGAATTGGGTGCACAACTTTGAACTGATTTAGGATTTTTTTCTAATCCACATGGGATGAAAACTATACACATTCCCTACTGATATTTGCTTAAATGTCTCTTAGCAAATTGCACCTTGATCAGACACTTTTGGTTCCTTTGGCATATTTCTGACTGAATATGTGACTGCTCTTCTTGGCAGAATTGGTCAAATTAATTTAGATTTCCCCTTTTTCATTATTCCATTCAATTTATGCAAAGAAGCAACACAACCGGCAGCAAAGCAGCCACACCACGCTACCACTACCATGCTTGATGGATGGTATAGTGTTGTGATGTTCAAAAGCCTCCAACCATAGCTCTTGTCACTGTGGCCGTATAGCTCAATCTTTATCCTGTCTGGCCACAAAATCTTTCTCCAGAAGACATTTGGCTTGTCCATGTGGGCAGCTGCAAATTTCAATTGAAATCGAATGTGCTGATTTTAGAGCAGGGGTCTCTTTTTTAGTCTGTATCTTGTCCATAATGATGAAAAACACACTTTACTATGGAAGTGATGTTGGTTTTGAGGTAGTTCATAGCAGGACTTGGTGATTCCTGCATCGTTCCTGAGCATCTTAACCAATTTCCTTTCAACTGAAGGTAACAGTTTGGGTCTTCTTCCAGATCTTGACAAAGTGGTGACAAATCCAAATAACTTAATCTTACATAAAATTGTTTTAACTGATGATCTTGCAACTTTGAAAATGTTTAGAAATGACCCACTAGGCTTCTGGGATATGAAATATTAGTGATGGTATGTATACACTTTTAACCCTGCATGGATTAGAGAAAATCCCCCCAAAATTCAAACTTTTGCACCCAGTTTTTGTTTCTTTGTAAAATCATTCCAACCTGGAAAAAGAAAATTTTAAAGAAATTGTTCAGACCACAAAGTTACCATTACAATTATGCCTATGATGGCTGTATATAACTGTGCATATATGCACATCATCATTATCTCAGCCTGAGATCGACACCTTGTTACTATCATCTCTAGGAGGACCCCAACGGCCACGGTGACGCCTGACCACGACCCCACTAGAGGAGCTGCCATAGCCGGCTGGGAGTGAGCCTCCACCCTGAGGGTACCGCAGCTCCGAGGCACTCCCTGGAAGAGATCTTCGAAAAAGGGTGGAGGGAAGTGAGCTCACGCTGCCCGCCCTAGGATGAGATCCAGAATTCAAATGTTACGCAGCAGCACCTGAAAACATTTCATGGGTGAGTGTGCAAACGCACAGCACTGTCACACACAAAGATTCCCCCATAAATAAACAAGGAATTTAAAACTAAAAGCTATAAAATTATGAATAAAGCATTTGTTTGTGTATTTATCAGACAGCCCAACAGCCTCCAGGTACAATGTGAACAACTTTACAAAGCAGAGGAGTGTAAACAAATGGTGTACTCAGCATACGCGCTGTGTTCTTTGGGAGACTTTGGGTATTCATAAATGTAGGGCACAGTGCATAAATACTTTGCCGTGAGGGTTCATGTCGGCTAACCTGGAATAGGAAGAGCCTGGCCTTCCTCTCAGCTGATCCAGCTCCAGTTGGACTCGCTCCAGCTCAGCAATCAGCTGCTCCTAAAATAAAGAGGAGAAAACACTGTTAACATTACACCAAAGGTTCAAACATCTGTAATAGCTGTAGGGGAAAAAATTGATACAGCATTGTATCGTGAAATTTTGCATGGCAATATTGTATCAGTACACCAAATATTAATATTTTATTAAAGAAATTAAATAAATCAGAATACTCTGGAAACAATTAAAAAGAGCTTCAATTAAATAGTCTCAAATGAAAAAACACCCAACACTTAACTTTGATGATTTATCTGCATTATCAGAAACAGACTACATGTAATCGCCAACTTGACCTCAATTATTCTTCTATGGCAGATTTTAGTGATAGTGTTGGTTATGGCTCACAGTCTCTTTTGGCATAATAATAACTAGAGATGGACCGATCCGATATTACGTATCGGTATCGGTCCGACACTGACGCAAATTACTGGATCGGATATCGGCGAAAAATAAAAAATGTACTCCGATCCATTAAATATCAAAAAAAACATCTCACAAAACTTGCAACACGGCGTAACTCGGCTCATAACCGTAGCACGTCGGAGCAGTATGCGTCATGTGATAGAGCGGCTGTGTGTATTTGTAGCCTCACTACCAAACCAGCATTTCATCTCCGAGGAAGTTATCCCAGAGAGAAGTAAAGCAAGTGTGTAAGTTCATCTCTGAATGTTTGTAAAGCGTTCCCATGTTAAGCTTAACAACCGATATATGGAGCGACTGCCTCTCTCTCTCCCTCACCTTCCTGCCGCTACTTCAATCTTGAAACTGCTTAATGATCAGCTGATCGGCTTTTCTGTTGCGAGTCCATCTCTCTTCTTTGTTTTTGGTCCACTTTGCACCAGAAAGAGGAAACCAGCGGCTGAACAACAGCAGCACGTTTAAGCTTGATAAGCTGTTGTTAGAATTTATTTAATATTACTTTCTACACCAGGATCCTTTTCTACGTAGCTGACGGCTGGTAACTGTGCAGGGGCGGATCTAGCAAAGTGCAGCAAGGGGGGCCGATAGGGCATGAACAGGGAAAAGGGGGCACAAAGACATACTTTTCTTTCTTATTCTCATTTAAAATATCTAGCTTTTAATAAATAATTATCTGAATCTTACACCCAAAGTTTTAATCTGATGTAAAATGTATAGAAGTCCATTACTATATATAGTAACTCTTAAGTCTATATACCCTAGTAAGCTATAGTACTTTTTCCTTTGGGAAGGTACCGTCTGTGAATTCTGCAATTCTGTAGAAGAAAGATTTTGAATCTATTTAATTATTCTTGAAAAATAATTTGTTTCTGTGCATTTTTTTTCACCCTGCATCAAATTAAAGTTGATTACATCGATTAAGCATCATGAGGTGGAGGGTGGGTGGTTCCCTATTTTTTTTTTTTTTTTTTTGCTGGGAGTTTGCAACCCTATTAGTTAGGTTGCTTAATATTTCTGCTAAGTACTCTTTAAAATACCAGAATAGGGAGGATGGAGTAGGTTTAAGTTAGGTTTTAAGTTAGGTAAGGTTTATTAGATTGATCAGTGTTGCTGAACTACGAAATATTTTGGGTGCAGTGTATTTTTTACATACAGGTATAACAGAATAGCTTTAGTGTTGTTGTTTATTTAAACTTGAGTATGAACTTATACAAAATGCAGCAAGATATAAAAAAAAACAGTTTTATTGATTAAAAAACACAATATCGGATTCATATCGGTATTGGCAGATATCCAAATTTATGATATCGGTATCGGACATAAAAAAGTGGTATCGTGCCATCTCTAATAATAACTTAAGTGAGATAACTTATTTAACTTTAAGGAACAAAGGTTACACATCGCAGCATTAGTTACTGCAAACTGTAAAAAAGCGCAATAATATCATATCGTGAGTGAAGTATTGTGATAACATCGTATCATGGGGTGTCTCACCTCTAATCTGTAACTGTTTAAATACAAAGATTACAAGTGAATACCTTATTAGCAAGAAGATCATCTTGGATTTTCTTCATATTGGCCAGTTCCTCAGAAAGAGCATTCTAGAAGCAAAGAAAACAAAAAATATACATATACTTATGCATTTTTACGTGGTACAGTAGCTTATACGGTAACACAATACACTTCTTTCTCTACCTTCTCTTCTAGTGCTGCCATTCTTTCTTTGAGATGCAGCTGAAGTCTCTCATTGGACTCTGACAGAAGCTTGTCCACCGTGTCTGAGAGGCGTTTGTTGTGTTCGTCATTCATCTTCTCCCTCTGCCTGGCCTGGAATGAAGACACGAAGGAGAGGAGGAATAAAAGCAGAGATAAAATTTAAACTTTATTCAGAATTGAGAATTCACGTCAGACTGTGTCTCAGCAGGAAAATGTGATTAATGTCACCCTCTGCAGCTCTTGGTTCTTCTCCTCAAGTTGAGCTTCCATTTGTCGTAGTCGCTCCTCAAAGTTTCCGTGACGTTCTTCAGCCTTTTGAGTGAGAACAGAAAGATATTTGCAGATGCTGATTAAAATATTTGAAATGAGATTCGAATAAAAGCTGGCATATTCTATTCAAAAGAGTTAGTGGTTGACATTGATTACCGACCTTGTTGAGAGCAGCCACTCTTTGTGCAAGCTGGGCCTCGATCTCAGGTAATGTCTCTGCCCTCTGCAGGGTCTGCTGGAGCTTCTGTTTCGCCTCATCCAGACGCTCCTGTAGCTGTCTGTTCTTTTCTTCGCTCTGGACAGTCAAGAAAGCATTGATCAGACACAGAAACGTTCGTGACTTTTGTTGCCAACACAACTGGGTACTGGCTTGTTTGAGCCAAACTTTACCTGTCTGTGCAGGGACTCCTTGCTCGCCAGCTCATTTTCCAGCTTGTCTTTGATATCATGGAGAGAAGTCGCCTCCCTCTGGGCGCTGAGGTACCTGCAACACAAAGCCGCCATCAAAGAGGAATGCTGCAGGAGTCCTAAATACAATAACGTGACATATATCAATGTTTGTGACTGTTTTAAATGAGCTGGTGCCGAAACAGCACTAATCTGAAACAGAAACCTTAGTTTAATGGAGTATTAATTCTAAACAAATGGGCATATTCACACAATTTAATAAAAGTAAACATACCACTTAAAAAAAAAACAACCTTTTAATATAAGCCAAAACACTGAAGAGGATACCTGTACATCAAATCTAGGGGTTAATACATCCAAACTAATTACTGTTTCTCTCCAAATGTCCACTGAATCATTAGTGAGAATATAATGCAAATATTATTATGTAGATGCTATAAAGAGGCGTCACGATGCATTTGCAACACATTGCCTGCCAACAGGTGAAACATATGGTCCTTCTGCTATGTGCATTATAGTTTATGCATGAAATTCTGGTCTTCTGGTCTTGAGCTTCATTCAAGCTACAAATAGATGGAGCGAACAAAAAAAAGAAAAGAAAAAAAGAATACCTTCGTTCTAGTGTTGTAATCCTCTCCTCCATGTCCTCTCTTTGGCAAAGGGCCTGGTAATATTTCATGAAACAAAATGGTATAAATATAAAACTTGCAATAAACAAAATACATGAGTGCTTATCACGTTGAAAACTACTGGCCAGGTAAGAGATATCTACTACGCTTCTTTGAATACGTGCACAGAGCATTCTATTTTTAGACTGCAGGAGTGTATTAATATTTATTATGGCATTCATTTCAGCCCAGCATTTCTTTGATATTGGTTAATTTTACTCTCATCCCCCTTTGGAATAATAAATATTCATGCATATGCCCATTGTGTTGTACTTTGGAACCCTGGGTGCTGTGAGATCTCAGGGTCTTGGCCATGAAGAGACAGACTGGCCCAACAAACCTCTTTCACTTCCCTTTGGAGCTTCTGATTGGCCTCCTCTGACTTCGTCACCTCCCTCCTGGCGGCGGCAAGCTGTTCCTCTATTTCCCCGACCTAACGTGACAACACAAAGGGACCAGAGATGACACAGATTGAACCTACGTGAGCCAGTATTAACCGCCACGGCACTAAGTGTAAACAGACAAGACAGTGACTGATTACAAATGCCAGTTGGGTCCACACGGGACTCTGGGGGTGTAACGCGGTGACTTAAGAGAGTGACGCACGGAACACGCAAAAGGTTTTAAGATGTTTTGAAGGTTAGAGCAAAGCATTACTCATTTTACTCTAAACATTTCTCATCTCTTATGTAAGATTTTGTGCTACGTACAGCTATTAAAATCAAATGTCGTCATATAGCCTACTATACAGGATGAATATGGTGTCTTACAGCAGCTGCAGTAGTGTAACCGACCACAAGAGGGAAGAGGGGGACCAGGAGAAGTACTGTGATTAGTTATCCTCCTTCTTGGGATATGCTGCGTTGTTGGAATTGCTAGTGAGGAAGTGGCACTGATTTATTACGATAGCCACGGTTGGTTATATAATAAACCAAACTTACAAACAAAGGGGAGACAGAAATGTAGCTGGGAGTTCAAACAGTTTCACCTGCTTTCCTTGAGGCCGTTGGGATGGGTCAGGCATGTTGTGAACGTGTGGACAATAGTAGATGTTTTAATTAGGACTTTGCTAAAAGCTTTTATATTTTATAATGGATTTTGACAGAGAATTTGTGGGCGTATTTCAGTTCTGATTACCGTTTAAGATGCGAAACCCAACGTAAACTCTAAAAGCCATCCTCACAAAGTTCGACACAGAGGATCACAAACACTCACCTGCCGGCACATGAGGGCCAGCCTCTCCCTCAGCTGGGAGAGTTCAGCTCTCTGCCGCTCTATCTCCCCTTCTCTCTGTCTGTCAAGCTCCCCATCCTCCAGGCCAGAGGAAGGACCATTGGGCAGTCGCTGGAATGGTGGGAATAAAGCAGGAAATGAGAGTGATGAAGAAAAAAAAGAGTTAGAATGCGTTGTTTTTGCAGAAAAATGTAAATGAAACTGTAGGTGAGTTAAAAATCACACTGACACACCATGTTACCCAATATCTACTTTCTACTGACTGTCTGGACGCTAACACATACACAAAAACAACTGGAACCAACATGCATAAAACCCTCCCTTACATCTTTCCCGCCGTCCACCCCTTGCTGACGTCTTTTAATTTGGTCTCTTAAAGAGATTACCTGAAAAGAGAGAGATAAACAGACGATCCAAATTAATGTTCCCTTCACACTGAGCCGGTCGTTAAAGTCAAATCACAATCCCGTCACGTTAGACTTTACCTCTTGAGAAGACGCTGCGAGTTGATCTTCTAGCATGGACACCCTCTCAAGGGCCACACGGAGCCTTTCTCGAACCTGCGGGGTGAAGCAATACGAAATGGCATGAATTAATATCAAGATTGTGATTACATTTTTATCACTACCGAATAAGTAAATAAGAGTTCGTGAGAGGTCAAAACACACGCATCAGAGATGAAGCTCACCACGGAAGCTACACTGGGAATTTCTGCACATCACACTGCATTTTAATTGAACCCAACTCAGCACTGGGTGTGAGCAATCCTCATGAGACAATCGCTAAGGCTGACAGGACTTGATTTATTCACGTCTATCACACTGAACGATGCTGTAGTGCTAACTCGGGAGAAAAGCAGTTTGTTATAAGTGGGACCTTTATATGATCATCATAGCAAACAATGTCAAAGTAAATTTTCATTGTCATAAAGCAATAATATTTGATTTTATACGGAAACATGTGAGCTAAATCTGCAGTCTGAATGCTACTTCGAGCAGCCAAGTTGTATTTATATATATATCCTGCCTCTCTGTCCTCACATTATATACCAAACACACCCTCACACTTTGGTGGTCTATTTAATCTGGAAAGTCTCCCATCTCTCCCTCTGACATCTCAGTGCTGCTAGTGCCCTGTATTGCCACCTGCCGATTCTGTCCCTTCACCTCCCTTTTTACCTCAAGCATGTTTCTGATGACTTATGACTTTGAGTTTAATATTCTTTTGGCTCAATGTTCGGTCTGAGCGAGTGAAATCTCTTGCTCTCAGCCTTTCAAACACACCTTTTCATCCAGGGCCTTGTGGTGCTCAAACAGGGATTTGAGGGCCTTGAGGACTTCCACCTCACTGGAGACCCCTGCAGGGGACTGGGCTTGTCTCTTCACCACCGTCATCCTCAAACTGCGCTCATGGCGAGACACAAGACACTCCAGGTGTTCCAGCAACAACTGAACAATTGAGTGGGTTAATTGGGAGAAGGATGGAGAGAGTGAGAGAGGTAAGAAAGGCAGTTTGAAGGAAAAAGCTCATACAAAATGAGCAGGAATTAGAGACAGGAGCGGAGATTACAGGCCGGGATCATGAAAAAAGAGAGTAGGCTCAGAGGCGACACAGAGCAGTGAGGATTTTAAGAGTGACGAGAAACGTTCAGCACAGCAAAAAAAGACATAAGGAAAGCAGATATGGACAATGAAAAGGGGCCATGAAGAGAAAAGACAGCGTGGATTAGGAATAAAAAGAAGATCAAGAGAAGGAAAAACAAACAGAAGCAAATGAAACAGTGTGACACCCACACAACCACAATGGGTGAGGAAGATAACACAGAGCCTGTTACAGTGCTAATAAGCAAAATGGCTGCTAAACATCTTACACGTGTGTTGTTTCTTTCTGCCTTCAGCTCAGCGATCTCCTCCTCCCTCTCTAGAAGCTGCTCCCGGCAAACGTTCAGCTCTTTAGTCAACACAGCAAACTCCTGTGGAACACACAAGCTGCGTTCAGAGGCAAGAAAACAAACTACACAAACGTATGGCTTTAATAGATTAAGTGGTCTCGGCACAGCCAGTTCAGCTGCAGCGAGTTTTGATCTAGGCGAGACACGAGCATGCACACACGCAGCAAATGCACACATAGTGCTAAAAATATACAGAACCAAAGGCTTACAGTTACACACTCTGTGAAACACCTGAGACCAGCAATGTAGGAGGTCAAACATGATGTAAACCTACATAATAATCATGTAAATCAATGACACACTTTCCACCACCGCTCTCATCGTGCTCATCCTCCTCTGTGAACTCGCATTCATGCATGGATTACATCACGCTGTTACACAATGGCTCGGCTCTGGAATGCACAGGAGAGACCCCCGAAAACACAGCATCGATATGTCATTTACAGCACCACTGGGAATGCGCTCGCAACTGAAAGTGAGCCCGAAAAGGAGAGCTAGAACTACACGATTTCTGCACAGTGAGAAAAACTCAAAGAATCCACGGTAAAAGATTTTTTTATCTCCATAAAACGCATCTAAGGCCTTAGAAGCTGCTTTTAAGAGTGACAGTGTGCAGATGTTTAGGGTTAGGATTACCTGCTTTAGAATTCAAAAAAACTTAAAGGTAGGCATATGAAACTGGTTTGTGTTTTCAAGGGGGGAAAGAGAAAGAGCCAAA
Source organism: Oreochromis aureus (assembly GCF_013358895.1). NCBI lineage: Eukaryota > Metazoa > Chordata > Actinopteri > Cichliformes > Cichlidae > Oreochromis > Oreochromis aureus. Next base: position 18,610,777 of record NC_052949.1, read on the forward strand.
GAGAAATCTATACAGATGGTGACACAGCGTGTTTATTGGCTCTTGGCCTTATGGGATTGTTTCTTGTTTGGATAGGGGTCAGCTTCGCAGTTGGCTCTCCTTGTCCCCTTGTCGTTTCTATTTCGTCTCACTCTATCTTTACAGGCTACGGCCTCCATTTGTTTGAATAAATTTGAATTCCTGGTCTACAGTGCACGTGGCCCTATGTCGCGGAGAAATTACACATCGTCTTGTAATTCATGCTGCACTCACATAAACACATGCACATTCGAATTCGATCCAACAATGTGGCTCCTACATTAATACTTAACCGAGGTGTTCAAGGCCATAACTGCTTATTATTATAATCAGTATATTAATTTATGGAAAAACTGAAATGCAGAGAAAACAAAGACACACATTCCAACATCCATATAGTTTACATGTAGGAGGATGTATATGATATTAAGCTAGGTTTATGGAAATTTAAGGGAAAAATATGTGGTATTGTTGTTCAAAATAAGCAGTCTATAATAAGCTATCAAAATAGTTGGAGAGTATATGTAGATTGTATGATGTTCTAGACGAGTGTTAGAGCCTAATACTAAAGAGACACGTAAAACTGCCTGCTATAAATAAGTATTGTGTTAAACTGCGTGGTGAGTATATGCTGTTGGTATACATACATTAATCTCGTTCTTCAGTTTGGGTTGCTGCGGCATCTTTTTGTTATCCACACACACTCTTTGACTTCCTACTCACTCTGGACTACTTTTGGACACCAAACTGAACCGTGAGTAACTCAGTGGATTAACTTAACATCAGTAACCCTAAATGTTTGGAAGAAAGCCATTACAACAGTCAAGTCAGAAATGGACTTTATCAAAAAAAAACATAAAAAGGAATCTGACTGAATTAAAAAAAAATATTATTATTAATTGGTATTGGTAATTTATTTCAAACATGTAAACAATATATTATCTATCTAGCTTTAGATGAGGAGAAATGAGAGATTGTTTTTTTTTTTAAATAATGGTAGGATAAAACTTTTAAATTCCAGTTAATATCAATAAGCAATTTTATCAGGCAAGCTCAGAGAATTCCAATAAAATTACATTTTTATTGAAGTTCAGATAAGGCCCTAGCACATATTATCTTCCATTCTCATTAATCACCCACTAACGATATGATTAACAAACATAATAAAACCTGATTACACAACGAGGGGAAATTTGCAGATGCAACTTGGACTTGACAGCCAGACGAGCATCAACCCACAGCATTTACTAGAAACAGAATTAGTGAAGAAGACTCTAAGCATGCAGTGGGGGAAGTGTCTAATGTCCTGTTCTAGCTGGAGCTGAGTCTCTCTCTCCACGAGGCATCACTGCAAAGGCTTACTGTCTCATGAGCTCGCTTCGTGATGACACACTCATAAACGCAGACTCATATGTAACTCAGCTCTGATAACACAGAGAATAAGCAAAGTTACCTTACAGGCAGAAATGTTCCATAAAACACTTGCATCAGGAAAACACACCCATATACACAAGCACAGTGTAAATATAAACGTGTACAGATTTACCTGTGGCAGAGCAATTGATAGCTGCCTCTGAAGGGATTCCTTTTCATGGCCAAGCTCACGGAGGCGGAGCTGAGCTGTACCCAGGCTCTCCTGCGTCTCCCTCAGGTTCTCCAGCAGCCTTTCCCTTTCTGTCAGCATGTTGACCATTAGAGACTCCAGGTTCCCTGTGCTGCCTCCTTCATCTCCTCCACCTCTGGGCTCCCTGCCACTGAATCCTCCTCCACCCATGGCTCCTCCCGGGCCTCCGATTCCCGCGCTGGCGGGTGAGGTGGGGCCTCCACCTGTGCCACTTCGCCCATCTTCGGATATGGTGGGCATCACCTCGCACATCATCATGAGACCGTGGCGTGTGTGTCAAGTAATAAAAGAGAACTAAATGGGGGATTGTACGTGCAAAATGCCTGTTGCCGTGCCTTGGGTTTTGTTAAGCTTCAGCCAAAAGTTTGATGTACAAAATATAAATCTTTACATTTTTTTTGTTTTCCAAAAATATTATTCTTTTGGTTTATGTCTACTCCTACATCTTCCTGTGTTTATTGCCTTTTTAAATTGTTTTCTCCTGCACTTACTTCTGTATGTCTTTGCTCACTAGACTTGCATTACTCAGTCCCAACCTGCATGGCAAATGATTAGAAGGCTTATGTGTTCCCCTGTTATATAAGAGGGACTGCAGGAAAGCCGTTCTGTGGGTGGCTGTAGGATTGGCTGAGGGTGAAGAAGGGAAGGGGTAATGGGAAAGGAAGGGACAAAGGAGGGCCAATGCACCTAAATTGTGTCCACAAGGCAGGGCTCCTCAAAGCGCCGTTGGTAAGAGCTGAAAAACAAAGCACACATTGTATTAGATCTCCCACAATAAATTCCACTGTGAATACAACAACTGTGAAAGTACTGTGCAAGCATGAGCTGGTAGTTTGCAACAACAAGACTAATGAAAATCTGAGGAACTGTGACAATGATGCCAACTGCTGATTTGCAATTAGCATTTCTGACAAAATGACAAACAGGTTAACCTAATATGTAATAATGCAATGGCAACTCCAATGAAATGAACAGAATCTGTATACAATTCACACTGATTCATGGACCATGAGAAATGTCTTGATGAGCGAGAATTTAAACTAATGCTGTTCAACTCAGTTATAGTCCATAAAACATAGAATCTGACTTTAAAAGGTAATCAAAACAATAATTCAACACTTTGGGAAACACCAAGAGATGCAGTTCAGTTCCAATTACAGCAACAGTCACCTCAAAGTGCTTTATATTTTATGGTGAAGACCATTATACAGAGCAATCAGAAGAAACTATGAGGAATGAGGATGTGCTTGGCGACAGTGGTGAGGAAAAACTCCCTTTTAACAGGAAGAAACCTCCATTATACAATGCGTGACAGACATCTGTCACAACAGGTTCGGGGGTATAACGCACTATAATATGAAAAGACTGATGTCACTTTCATATCTGTTTGTGAAATACAGTGTAAAGTACCAGCTAGAAATTAGCTAGCTAAGTCGTAAACTGGGTTATGGTGCAAAAACAAAAACACCCTGCAGTATTTGCAAAGATAGCAGGGTGGAAACTCAGAGAGTTGCATATGTATTTCTCTGAGTTCCTTTCTGAAGACTCAAAAATATAGGGAGGAAAATATTTAAATCAAGCTCATAACTGATTTGCTAACATCTGCAAAACTCAATTTACTGTTAATTGTGCTAATACTCCCCCCCCAACAAAAGCATCTTATTTTTTGTGCTTGACATTGAAATTAACTGACTGTGTCTGTGTTTAGAAAACTGCACACCTTTTTTCACATCAACTGAAAAACTAGACACACCTATGAGCCCTATTTGGGGAATGTGCTAGCACACTGTTTTGTCCCATTTAGTAAATCTGCCCCAAAGACTGAAATAGTTGCCTCTGGCTTGATTCAACGTTTCCAAAATCTACCACAGTGAATCAAGTTGAGGTGTGGATAGGTGGGTTTCTACCTTCAGATGGAACAGTGTTAGCTTTTATGCTAAAATGCTGCATTATGACGCACTAGCGTTATATTTTTATGGACAGATAAGAGAGTGGCATCAGTCTACTTTTCGAACTTTAGCTACAAAAGTAAACAAGGGTGTTTGCTTTTTGTGATATGAGCACAACTCATAACTGTATCTAATATTTCTTTTTTGATTTGGGCCACTTTCATTCACGTGATTCTTTCGCAGTGTGATCTCAGTCTAACCCTAACCTTTGACCTTTGGGCCAGTTCATACTGGAATCTGATCTTGGCCACAACAAAAAGAAATGGGCAAAAAACTCAAATATGTGTGACAATACAGTGTTAGTGAAGTTAAAGCATTAAGCTAATCTTGAGATTTTGGGTTAGGGTTAGGAGGTCATATGGGGGTTAGTTTAATTTTAATTTTTTTTCATTTAAAAGCTTTTTTTGAGAGCAAAGCAACTGAATTTCTTTTGGTTCAGCTGCCTTCTGTTTTCATGACCTGGATGGACCAAGAATGTAAGGCTTTTCTGAAACAAGGCAATTAAGTATAAAGAAGTGAACTCACTGCACTGGTTTTCTTTTAATCAGCTGCATATCTTAAATTACCTTTTTTTTAAATGACCAAATGAGGCCTGTGTCTGATCCTGCAAACAGTGGGCCAAAATGGTACAGATCCAAGCAATCGGCATTATTATTTTGTCTCGTGTCTGCTTTCCACAAATATTCTTCACTGTCTTATCTGGAGTACTTAAGGGCTCCCACTGCCCTTTATACTTTCAAGTGGTTTGGACTCATTTGGTGAACTACGCATAGTTCTTTATGTCAGTGAAACTGAAAAAAAAAGCCAAGAAGTGCAATGAAGAATTTCAGAGTTAAGCAAAAATCATCTTTTTTGTAATTCAACCATATTTAGGCCACAGGGCTCAGCACCAGTGATAATAACTCTCAGTTAGTGGTCTCTTCTGTGATAAAGGGGACAGCATAATAAATTAAAATGGGGGATTGATAAAAATCTATCAATCTATAAAAACCTTTGGTGTTTAGCATTAAATACCCCACTATGTATTTAGGACAGCCTTAAATTTGAATTTAAAAAATCAAAAATAAAAGTATATACTTGCTGATAAATGAATCAGCTGGTGTTCATCCACAGTGTGAATCAGCTGGTGAAAAAAGACTGGTGTTAAAAAAATTCAGCTCCTAAAACATTTTTAGTTTATGTAATTGTACATTTTAATAATTGTGCAATGTTACTTAAATTTGGAGTTTTCAGAGGATCTCCATATAATCCTAATACTGGATAAGTACTCATATAGCTTTAAACACTATGTGAACAAAATTACTGGTCCACTTACACCTACAGGAGCTACTTAGCCATGGAAACCAACACTGTGAAGCTCCAAGCAAACAGTTTTTTTTTTTGCTGATGTTTATGGCTTTAAACTCTGCTGTTACTGATTTAACCACATGCTGATGACTTTTACATACTTTGCACCTCAAAACTCACCGACCCCGCTCTTTAGTTTTATGTGGACTGTCATTTTGTGGCTGACTTGCTAATTCACTGAGCTCTTTAAACAACCCATTCTTGATTGACAACCCAATTTTGTAAAGGCAGATTACATGTCAAATGCTTAATTTAATTCACCTGTGGCAATGGGACTGAAAATTACTGGAACTATTTGTATTCAAAACGTTTCAGAGTTCACAGTAAAAGCCTTGTGGACGTATTACAGTATGTTAAGAAGGACATCTTAAATATGCTCAGATGCCATATTGTGCACTTAATATACTTATATACATCAATCTTAAAGGTAGTGTAAATGAGTGTATTAAATTCTTCTGTCTTCGGGGGTGGCACTGTATGTATTTACAGAATATCGGAGGTCGAATGAGGCGGTGGGGACTCAGGCAGCATAGTCCAGATTTTCCTGTAAAATCAGTGCTTATCATTGTTATATGGGCATCCAGGAACCACAAATGGGGTAGCTGTTGGTTGGTAATTTAAGGTCTGTTACAGCTCTGAATTAGCTTCTCATGCTGGTGAGCTGGCTAGAGCACTTGGCAATATTGCTGTGTGTCCCACTAAAAAACAGCTTACTTCCTTTCCTGCTCCACTGGTGGATAATTAAGACGCAAGACTGACCTGGCATTGCCTGCATATGCTTAAAATACAGTTCAAAATAAAAATCTGATTCAGGAACAGCTTTGAACTTCTTTGACAGATTAATAGCTGCAGTCTGATGGCCACATACACGAAAATAAACCATATTATGATCGCAGCATAGGTTCCATATTAAGAAAGGGTGAGATTTTAGGTACGGCCTTTCAACACAGACACAGGAAATAATAAGGTGATAATCTGCTTCATAGTGGGAGAACTTCTCTAGGTGTGAAATTCTCTGATATAAAAAATGTCACTGAATATCTGCACAGCACCAATAATAGCCTCTGGGTTTACAAAATGATGCTAACACCAATCATTCACAACCACATGTTAAAATTCAAAACTTTACAGCATAAATTAACATCCTTAAACCTTGCTGTAAAAATACATTTAATTTCCGACTAGTTCCCCTTTTCGTGGTAACTAATGCTGCTCACTTTCACCATCATACACCAGAATCTATTTAAGCTACAAAACTTGCCATCCCTCCCATTTCTATGTGCATCATATTTATGCAAAGGAATGAGTTCATAGCCAAGATGCCAAACTGGGCTCTCCTGCTTTAATAAATAAATTATACCCTAAACGATATATTTTTAAAATTAGGACCAATACCTGATTACTTAAAAATCGAATTTGTATGGTGGTATTTTTTTTCTTTCAGTCGCAAAAAGCATAAACTTAGCATTTTTATGTGTCATTATTAGTTATTTATCAGTCTGTTTTACTGCTACAACAACTCGTGGATTACTTGTTCACCCGCTGCTTGATCCTGCTTGGATCAGCTGGTTTTTCTGTGGTTCCAAACATGTGTTGCCAATAAGGAAGTTGTAGAGTGCTCTGAGCTGGAAAAACTATGTGCCATCAACACCTATAATATGGCTGAAGAGTGTTTCTCCTCTTTACTTTTTAAATTTTGATTTATTGGCCGTTATAAATGCAGATAATGATACATCAGCAAAAGGTTATATACTGGCCGATATATCAGCGGAGCCAATAAATCAGTCGGGTTCTAAAATCAGTCACTTCAAACATGAGTTGTCTGACTGAACAGTATGAGGAGAAAAAAATGCATTAGGTCTTAATTATTAAGGGCTTATTTGGGGCATGACACAACGGTGGCTGTTATTTACAGCCTATCCTTAGCACTAAGACAGCTGATGATGAGGATCAGTATGGATCAGAGATAAAGTATGTCTGTAAATAAAGCCATTAATGTTTATACTTATTTCCTTGGATTAGGTGTTTTAAAAAAAATCGTTGATATCATTGTTGTTGTGAAATTTAATAATGCACCGTTCTCTTTGGCGGTTTTACATTGTTCAGAATTATTCATTACATGAAGGCATTCATCTTTTTTACAATCAAAAGGACCAAATATATTTGTCAAAATGCACTATATGAACTGAAAACCCTTTGGAGATGCTGCCTCTGGCTTGGGTGTATGAATCAGGTCCATTACATACCTTAGTGAAAATATGCTGTTCATGAAATTGCACCAAGACCCTCAAATGTTTGCTCAGACTTTTTCCCGAGTGGTTCTTGTAAACCAGCAATGTAACATAAACAACAGCTTCTGGCAGTTACTCTGTGTTCCAAACTACCCAAAACATACACTGAGGCGCACAGAAAGGCCGGCGCTAAGGACTGAATTATAAGAAAAACTTTAATCCACGCTGGCTGGGATAACCCATCCTAACAAGCACCTTTGCATTAGTTCAGAAAGGGCTAAAGTAAATACTTCAGCCATACTAGTCAATGCACAGGTCACATTAACACGTCTCTGAATTCCTACAGTGTCATATGATGAGTCTGTTGTGGAAAAACGGCAACAAAAGCTGGAGTCTCGATTCAGTGCAGGCATAACATAACTGTGCAGTTTTGACTGAAGCGTCAGCTGTGAGGTCACTGGGCTTCACGGTCTGTGTCTTTATGAGCATGTGCAGAAGAGAGAAAACAAAAGAGACTGCTGTAAAATAGTTATCATGCCACAAGCTTTAGTAGCATAGAAGCATTACTTAGACCTTTTCTCTTTTCTTCTTATTGCTGTAGAAATATGAAAAGCAGATAGAAAACAATGAGCTGGTGGTAACATTTCCCTAAAATGTATCAGCTTCAGTGGTGTAAAGGGTGAGCTCAGGCACAGTGTCACTACTGAAGTCTCCACTGAAGTCTTACCACACTGAAACGAATGTACTTGCGAGGATGTGATTGCCCACACCATCATCATCATCATCACAAGTGATAAACAGTCACACTGAATTCTGATGGGTTCCCTTCTCTGGCTTGGACAGACTGGCTTTACAGTATTTGATTACTAGATGACCAGTTAGGACAAGGCCCCTAATTAGGCGGGGTATCGTGTTACTAAATATTCTCTGTCTCCACAAAAAGAAAAAAAGGGCAAAGAAAAACTGTGTGTTCTGAGTGTGTGTTTGTGGGAGGGAGGGAGGGAGGAAGAGAGAGAGGGGGCGATAGAGCTGCAAAAACAGCTCTCCTCCACCAGACACTGGGGCGGGGAGAGGGGTTTGCAGGCTCCCACAGCCGCCAACAATGAGAAACTGAAGAATGAGGGGCTCTGCAGCCGGTTTTACATCCTCTTAAATGTTAAATCACATTCACGGCCAAAGAATGCATGCATGCCCAGTGAATTCTTGGCATTTCCATTAAAAACAGAGCATAGCCACTAATAATGGACGCCTACCCCCCTCTTCCCCTTTTAACGGTACCCCTGGGCAAGAGACGCATCACTGGAATCGATAAATGATTGTCGGCAGCTTGGGTGGAGGAATGGAAACACCGGGATCCGAACCAGCATGCTTTCATTTGCAGTGGCATTCACACTGCACACCAGGCTAAAGGGGGAAACTGACAGGTCGACCAAGCTGTAGCAAGCCTGCACCTCCATTTCTGAATGTATGGAGGAAAGACCATCTGATGATGGGCGCACGAACGCACACGCGCACATCTACATTCTCATAGTGAAAAAAAGGGGAGTTGTGTATTGCAGAAACCTCAGATCTGTCACTTCGGCTGTTAAAATGGCCATCAAAGCAGATTAGAAGGAAGATAAATCCATGCCTGCTCCACAGAGATCCTGGTCGACTAAGACTGTGGATTATGCCCCCCTACCAAATAATAAATAAATACTCAATGCACATTTTCAGCATTTTCAGACCAATTTTTTTCTCAAACATTATGGAGTTATAAGGCCATAAGGCAGTGAGAGGAGCTGGGTGGTTTGACTACAAAGCTCCCAACGGCAAAGAGCTTAGTTGCAGCCATGATTAATTACAAGCAAAACATAGCAGGCCAATATACAGTGGCATCTTATGATCTTATGAGGACCCCATCTCGCTCTCTCTCCCTCGCAAGTAGCTATCGCCTCACCTAACTGTATGCAAACGGGAGCGAGCAAGCGCGCCCTAAATAAATCTTGGCGTGTGCTGCCAACACACCTGTCAATGCCCGACACCGACATACCGCGTTGCATAGTCTATCTAATAACTGCCCGTGCTTTTAGCAAATACAACCATGCCCCCCACCCCCATCTAGCACACGCAAACAAACGCACACTCACACACAAACACATGTAAAGCACCCCCTCTCCATCCGTGACAACACAATGCAAGGCATCCTACTTGTTATCACCCGCTTGCACGCGCGCACTGCATCCACCGATACATTAGTGCATGCATGCCTTTTTCTCCCCTCTCCTCTTCTGCGTCTTTCGACGAACACTGTTATCCCTCTCAGTTGAAATTGGGTTGCGATGGGGCGGTGTGAAGTTCCATCCTTACCACAGTCATCAGGGGGGAGCCTGTAGTGTCCATGTTTGATGTTAAATATTCCTTAGATCCATCCCCCGCGGATCCCGCCTCGGCGTGCGTGCCCCTCATCCAGAGCCGAAATAAAGCTTAGTGTATGTGTTATTATTATTATTATTATTATTTCCTCTCCCCCGTCTCTCCCTGCCCACATGTAGCTAAGCGGCGAGGAAGGGGACGCGGAGAGAGACGATACGCCACCTTACCACAGACCCCCCCTTCTGTCGGATTGGAAGGTAATGGGTCTTAAAGAAACATTCTCTCAGCATTCTCCGCATCTCTCTGATTTACGCGCGCGCCACGCACTCACGCGCACTCGCGGGCCGGCCACACACCTGATTAATTATACAGTGTGTATGTATATCAGAGAAGAGCAAACTAACCAGCTGACATTTTTCTTGACACTAGCGAATTCTGCCTGTGTTTCTGGGCTGCAGTCTGGCCACAGAGTCACCAGTTAAATAGATGGCAATCATATATATATATATGATTCTGCAAAAGCAAGCTGTGGGATGATCCAACTTCAGCCCATTAGAAAAAGTCACATGAGTGTTCAACATATATCTCAAAACTATGTGTTGCTAACTGTTAAATATGTCTGCATATGCTGTGATTTGTATGGAAGAAGCCTCTAAAAGTCACAATTATTTCTATAGTGAGCACCACCTTTTTCACTTTATGCTGCAAACACGCAATAAATACTGTAGCCTATATCAGAACTCACTCGTTCCTACTTTAAATGTATTCAGGACTGCATTTAACAGCCTGTAATGGTGTCTGGAATGCATGCCAATGATATTTAATGACTGCAGGAATACATTTAAAGTGAATAGCCCTGTTAGAAACTAGCTATATTTATGATTACTGTTCCTAATTTACCATTTACACCAAATGAATTCACCAGCCCATACATAGTGTGTGCACTCACTGTTATTAGTATGCGTGCTGATATTGATATCACATTTGTAAACAGATCAGTGGGTCTCTCTCTCAGTGTATGTCTGCATGTGTGTGTATATGTGTGTGGCTCAGTAAACATAAGGTGGTGCTGTCTTTAAGAGAGAGAGCCTGGGAAGGGGTGATGTAATGTGTTCTCAGACAATGATGTCATCGACTGAGACATGGCAAGGATTTAAAGTGACAAAGGCTTTTTCAGCAGCCCCGTGTAATTCTGCATCAGGTCTCCTCAGAGAAAAGCACCTAAGCACCGCGGGGACCTTCAGTGGGTGGGAAAAAAGGGCTGAAATGAGAGCAAAACATAAATGTGATTCTGGCACATACAAAGCTCGAGTCTGGGTCTCGACGTGGCACACAGCATTTTTATTAATCAGGATATTTGAGATACAAAAAACAACAACACATTTTGCAGCAGGGACAATAAAAGGGTTACCAATCACGAGCAGCCATTAGCTATGACTCCTGCGCTATGTTGAATGCATATTTTGAGAGGAATGATCATGTTAGCCTCAAACACAGAGTGTGTATCGACAGCGGCTATAGAGAAGGTATTTGGTTTTTTTCCACTGCAAGTACAATACTTTATTTCCATACAGTACATAGTTTTTGTTATGATGAAATATTAAGACTTTCCATTGCATTTGCATAAATGTTCAACAGTGGATAGTGGAAATGTTTAAACTTACCAAATATTAAAGGTGTTTCTGATACTATATGTTCCCATTATACAATTTGTAATTTAAAATTAGGTCCAGACTCCTTCAGTCGAATTCTTCTAACATTTTTCACTGCAGTCACTCTAAACTGTGTTCTTGTCCTTCCCGAGTTTGTTCACTTAAGCTCCTTAAGCCGTCTCTGTGCTTTCTTTTATAAACTTGTCCTTAATACTGTTACTCTCGCCTTTCCGAAAGAAGCACTCCGAATCACACGTCCGGCTTCACGCACAGAGCTGGATAGAGCAGCAGCGCTTTTGTTGCCTTGTTCTGGGACATTCTCATTTTTCTCCTCACATAAACTAGCAGACTTTTTCAGTTCTTCCGATCTCACTCGCCCATCCTTCCTGTCCCCTGACTCTTTCGTTCCGCTATGTTCCTCTCTTGTCTGACTTGCACTTCCATCCAGTGTTTGGATGGGATCAGTGTCCCCAATGCAAACTCTGCCAGTAGTTTCTTTAACTTTCAGCTGGCTTTCTGACCTTGAGTTGTCCTCACATTCATTTGCAGCGCTCTTTTCAAAAACAGAAGCATCTTTTGTTGCTTTTTCCTGAAGTTCCACTGTTGAATCTCGAGGTTTGGAATCAGCTGTCTCGCTACTTTCATTACCATTTGATGACATAGGCTGAGTGACATCCTTATTCTCCTGTTCAGATGAAGGGCCAACATTACTGGCAGCTTCGGCTGGCACAGACTCAGTGATCAACAGTGGTTCTTTCTCTTCTGGCCCAGATGATGTTTGAGCACATGAATTCCCATCGTTCTTTGTTATGTCTGAATCTGAAATACTGATGTCACATGCAATCTTATAGAAGAGTGAATGGTTCTCTTTCATCTTCTCTAAGCTCTCACTCACTGCTGATAACATTTCATTTGAATCAGTAATGTCATCAGATGAAGCTGCCTGGTTGTCTGCTGCCTCCTCATTACACAGTGTTTCTGTGGCAGGGATCTGTAGAGGTATGAATCCTTTCCACTGGTTTGTGGAAAGGAACCATTTGGCTCTCAGATCAGAGGCCTTAGAATCACTTTCATTATCATCACCATCAGGATTCTCTTCAATCTTTTTCTGTTCATCATCTTTGAGACCTATGAATCCCTTCCCTCCATCTTTCGGATAAACAGTCATGGATGATATATGATAGGGTGAAGCTGGACGTTTGATCTTACTTTTGGCAACCCCTGGTCTCCCACTGTGCTGTGTTCTTTTCCCTAACTTGGCCTGATTATTAAGTTCCTGGTGTTCTTTCTCTTTATCCTCAGATATTGCACTTGAAAGCTGAAGCTCTGCAGAACTTCTTAAGTTATCTCCACAGCTTCCACGGCCATCATGGCAATCATGGCCTGAAAACACAGATGATTTAATCAGTCAGGTGCAGTTAGCAGTTAGCACTTCTACTAATATAGAAACCATCATAAAAGTTTGACGTAGCCACCATGGCGCCACCCACTGGCTAGTGGACTACTGTTAAAAGCTGTAAGTTCAGCTACTGTATCATTATAATGTTGGCCCAGGACCAACATTGCAACTAAGCAATCACACTGTTGTGAGCTCTGGAATAAGAAAAAAAAGGCTTTGTTTATGTAAAACTCTCTTATGCAACAAATAGTAGACATTACAAGTGTTTTCTTAATTAAATTTATGCAATATAACAGACATAGAACCAAGTTGGGCTTGCTGTTAAGCAACTTTAGCTTACTTGTGTTGGTTGCTAGTGATAGTTTTGAGCTAACTTCCTGGCTAATGTGAACAGACTGCTTAGACAACGAGATTGTTCAGCTGATGCTGATCCTGGACCAACATTGTTATGATGTAGGAACAAGACCAACATGGGGATATCCGATTGTCCACGGTAGCAACAAGGGTAGCCAAGGGCTAAACTGTTTCCTGCTTTACTACTGTTTTTTCTTTCTTTCCTCTGAATGTGACAACAATTTACAAAATTAAAATCTTTTGTTTAAAACTGCCGTAAAACTGGCAATCAAAAACATAAACTTATTAGGAAAATGCTGATTGAATACATACATTGAGTGAAATTGAGTTCAAAAGGATCTGCTATTTTTGCAACCATAAGCATTGCCCCCTGCTGGCTATAAAAAATAATGCTTCCAGACAATTTCAGACTCCTAGTCCATGTCTGTCTTTTATATACATTCAGTGATCTTTAACAGTTAATAACGCCAAGAGTCCTAAGTGACAAGTTAATTATTAACTCAACTACTATATAATGTTAGTAAATCTATATAAATCAGTACTGTATTGCTAAATTAGTAAGTACCTGCTTTTAATCTTTGTTTTCTCGCTGCATCAGGGGGAACATGGTGAAGTTCCTTCTCCTTTCCCATAACCGAGAGCTGACTGTGTGTGGTGGCACTCTCTCTGACTGCACTGATAGACAGACAACAGCCAATGTGCTGAGACTTTCATCAATATAAAGCACATTTACACTGTGTAAAAAAGAAAACAACCCCCCCACACCTTCTTATGACTCTCTCTCGTATTCGTTCCACTCGCCGGAGCTTGGCCTCTCGCTGTTCAGGGGTCAGACAGAGGTCATAGTCCATGTTTGAGGTCAGAAGGGCAGTAGACTGCTCCACTTTCTGTTCAGATAGATTTATATTAAAATGCACATATCACAATAACTTTAACTAACAGAATAATTATAAGAGCGCCATTTATAATTTTCTATGCAGTATTGATAAATAGCAAACAATGTGAAGAGATGAAGAACACAACTGATGCATCATGCATTGCTTCATTTAAATCCCAGCTGTTTGTTTACACAAGCTTTATATCTGCATTAAACTTTAAAAAAAAATGTTTACATATTAAGTTCAAGAAAGTAAAATAAAAGGCAAAAAATAAAGCATATTTAAAAAGGAACAAAAGGAAAAATGGTTTATATGCAACTGTCATACATCCCGACAGAGGAGATAAATCTACTGTCAACAGCACATTAGAGCTCATTCAGACTGAGTTAAATTAATCTGCAATCTGATATGAAATAAAGTGTGTTGGATTTATCGTATCGTATCCTTTTAGTTTATTAATCATATGAATCTTAATGTTGTCTTCTTCTTACCCTTATATTTGAGCTTGCGCTTCCATTTTCTAAACCGGCGTCATCTCGAATTTGATTGCTTGACGTCTCTAAACCCTCAGTTCTGCTCACTTCTGAATGTAACTCCTTCGTGGAGGTCCTGGATGTTCCTTGATGCTGATTTTTGTATGTCTTCTTAATGGGCTGATCCTGCTCCATCTCTGCTGAGGACCAGTTTTGATCAGGATTCTCCAACAAGGGCCTCCTGGGTGGTTTGCTTAACAGTTTTTTACCCTGCTCAGCCAGATTTGGCTGTTTCTCAGATGGGATCTGCTCAGCCAGTGGAGTATCAAGCTCAGCAGGAGGATCCTCGACAGAAACACGTCTGGCCACGAGCGAAGACGGTAGTACAGCTGTAACCACTCGCGTCACCCTTAAGGGAAAAGGGGCCTGAGAGAATACCAAGTACAATAAATAAATATATATACAACACAATATAGTCATTCATTCATTAATTACTTGGCAAACCTCTGCTTTTGGCTCTGAACTTTGACCCTGGGTCTGGGCACCTGGAGCCGGGACAGGAGGTTTTTTCCTATTAGTCACCCTCTCCTGATTTCTTTTCATTCTCTCAATCTGCTCTTCTTCACTCATCTTCATCTTCAGCTTCTATAAAAAAACATGGGCTGTTTAGAATATGAGTCATTTATGATCACTGCAGCTCAAAGATCCATAAAGCCAGAAACCCTGTCAGCCATTATAAAGATGATTAAAATGGCTTTATGTTTGCATCTGTTTGTGCAGAACAGTTTGTGTTTGTGAAACTATGATGGCTATTTGCTCGCTATGCCTGTCTATATATACTGTTATATATATGCATTTGTGCAGGTGAGAAAGGGGGGGTTGGGTGGATACTGTTGAGCTGAGCTACTGCATTGAGACATGAGCCTCTACCTCCCCCTCTCGTCTAAAACAGGTACTGCAACATGCCCTAATTGCAAGGAGGATGAGAGAATCAAAGAATTGGAATTTGGCTGTGATTGCAATGAGGAAATATCAGCTTTGACTGCTTCTATATTTGGAGCATTTTGGATCACACCGCATGCCAACACACAGGAAATTATGAAGAATCAAACCTTGGTTGATTGGTTGGTTGTGTCTGGTGGGATCCACTTTGAACCAGACTGAGAGTCTAAAAATGAGATGAAAATAGAGGAAAGTGAAAAAGGATGGGTAGAAAGAAATGTAAGTGTAGAAAGCCACTGTGGGATAATTTAGCATTATGCAGAGAACACCTACTAAAGCTATTAATAATAGATATGACAGAAAAGATTAATATACAGCACGGTGTATTAATATCAGCCTATTTCTGTAGTGAGCATATTTGTGCCAACCGGATGGATCTCTATGTGCTTTCACATTAAGGAGGTCAGGCTGGCTGTTTCCTCTTCTGTGTACAGGATCAACAGTGTGGCTGTAGATTGCCTGAAACATAAGCATAGAAATATCAGAAACATCCATGAAAATATTACCAAATCTGAATGTCTTTTCTGGCGGATTTAAAAATTGCCCACCTCATATGGTGATTCTGCCCATCCATGGCTCATGTTCCTGCTCTGGCTTTCTTGTAGCTCCTGGGGTAACGGTGGGCGGACTGGCGGCTCCTCTTCCACGTCCTGCAGGGATCACAGGAATGTGATGAACACTGTGGAACCATTATGGAAAAGCCAATTTATCTATGCCACACATAGACATATAAATGAATGCTGCTCTGTGCAAATCTTGCTATTGTGGTTTTCCTCTCTAACAACTAGTCTCATACGATGAATACTAGAGGTATCAATAACTAAAATCAAATGCTGTAAAGCCAAAAAATATCAAGTAGCCAGCAAGCCAGCAAAATGACTTGAATGGACAACAATTCCCTGCTTGTTCATAAGCAGAGCGCAAATGTCAGGGGCCACTGACAAATGAACAATGAACAAGTGTCATACCACTGGAAGACACTCTGTGGGAGAGCCAGGGGATCCAGGATGCGGAGCTGTGGACTGAAACACTGAGGGAGAGACAGAAAAGGTCACAGTGTTGACTCTGCTCATTGTCAGCTTATTGTCAGGTTCCATGTGCAGTATCAAGGTTACACCAGGAAACTGCTGTATACACTGGTGGCCCCAAGTGGCAGCCAGGAGCAATTATTATTATAATTAAATAGTGTGGCAATGATCTGCGCTGAATAACTACATCACGTGACTTGCTTTAAAACATGGTATTTCAATCATTTGTATTATTGTGTACATGAGTTCAGGGGTGTCTGTAGCTCAGACAGTGTAATGAGGTGGCGTTGTTGATAACCTTTTTTTCATTTAAATGTCACATTTAATGCACTGTTATTGTTCATAAATGCAAAGATTCAGGCAAAGATCGACTGTTATAAATGGCTGAAAGCAAAGTTGTGCAGTAAGAGTCTGAACATTACAGTAGGATGTCTAGCTGATGCTCACAGTGATGTCTCTGTATCCCCAGCAGGTAGCGGAACTGACTCCGATTGGATTTTAGCCCATCGAGTATGTCCTCCATCATCCACAGCTCTCTCTGAGCCTGAGATTGCTCCTGATTGGGTAGAGCATGGACATTATCCACATAGAACATCAAAATATAAGAGAGTTTCACATTTTGAGCCCCACTCGTGAATGAGGATCATCAAAGATGAGGCAAACTTTTCAATAGATGTTGTGCACACTTTAACAAAGCTTGTTTGTGAGGCCATGGGTCTTATTAGGTAAAAGTATTTGGTTTGTTGTTTAAAATTACTTGTGGCATTCCAAAATTACAGATGTGCTGAAGTTGTGAACGGACAACAGACAGTTCACTCTCCATCCTCTCATACTGGCACCAAACCCGCTCCATTTCCTGAATATAAAGAAAATATCAGAGGTTTAGTTCAATAACCCATAGTGGATGATTCAGCATCAATGAAGAAATATTATTGTAATCTAATATGAGTGTTTTTGTTTTTTGTTTTTTACACACCAGTGATACGTCACACATTCTGGCCCGGACTGTCACCAGCTCCTCTTGTAACAAAGCCTTCTCGGTCAGCGCTTCCTCGTGGGCCTGGGGTCCATGGCTCTTCCACTCTTCTAGCTGCAGTCTGGAAACTTCCAAAGCACACTGGACATTGTCCTGAAACACGTGCAGATGTGAGGAAAAGAACTTTATATATGTAAAAAGTTCTAAATAAACATAAACAAAATCTGACTGAAGTAGTGACTCAAACACAGTTGTGCTTTTCGTGGCTTAATTGCACAAAAATGTTTTAATTACTCAGTAAGTTCAGTAACTTTTCTTACAACTGTTTTCTGTAATAATTGTTCATTAAAAAGCCACAGTGACCTAATAAATAAATGTACTGAGAGTGAACCTATATTTTTTTAAATACATTTTCTTTCTAAAAACCTATTTCTAAGGAAATAGGTGTTTGGTTGATTATTAGTTTGTTGTGATAGTGCTTCTTGCCAATACATCTTATTCCTTTGGAGAGCGCGTTTATTTCCCCTTAAATGGGGCCACATTTACAAGGAAAATCCATTTGTAGGTTGAGTAGGTGGGTTGCACCTGTGAGCAGGGACCCTGCTACAGCAGTCAGTGTCTGCTCCAAGCATGGATAGAGCCTGTGCCATAGGGCAATTTCAAGCAAGTGTTCTGCAAAACCAAGCTGCAGCATTATTTGGAGTGAATTCCAGTACCGTCTCCAAATAGAAGGCCAAGTTCCATATAACAGTGGATGCCAGAGACAAGCCCAAGACCACAAGGAGACCATTTCCTCATTACATTGCCAATGGCAGATGGATTGAAGGATCAAAGTGTGGAGAAGATGTGGACAACGCTATGCTTATTGCTGCACTGATAGGGTAATGGCTTTTGGTGGAGGCAACTGGAAAACCAAGGCATGTCATCATTGGAGGCAATCTAAATTCAGAGAAATATCAAGATGAGGTTCTGCAACCAGTGGCAGTCACATATCTCCACAGTCCTGGATCAAACTCGATTCTCCAAGAAGACAATGCTCGTCCCCACAGAGTGGGGTTTATCAGAGACAACCTCCAGAATTTGGGAGTGGGTAGGATGGAATGGGCTGCCTGCAGTCCTGACCTCAACCCCACTGAATACTTGTGGTATCAGCTTGAGCGTGCTGCTCGTGCCAGAGTGATCAGCACAACCACACCACACCACTGACTTGCGACAAATGCTGTTGAAGAATGGGATGCCATCCCACAGCAGTGTGTGACAAAGCTGGTGACCAGCATGAGGAAGACGTATCAGGCTGTTGTTGCTGTGTGTGGTTCTTCGACATACTACTGAGGCCTTATTTGTTAAATGAATAAAATGTTAACTTGCCAGTTCTTTTTTTCAGGCTTCAATCATCTAATCCAATAAATGACAACAATCAAGAGTCAATAGCAGAAACAGCTGTTTGGCAATGGCAGAGAAGATTTGGTAAGTTAATTATGGGTGCGAATACATTTTCCTTACAAATGTGGCACCATTTAGGGGGAAATAAATGGTGTAAGATTTATTGCCAAGAATCATTTTTACAACAAACAACTACTCGACCTTTTTGTAATAAATTTATTTCTATATGTGTGTGTGTGTGAGACTTTAGATTAAATACTTGGGTCATGTATTGTCTAAATAGAATTAAATCTTTAGAATTTCCCACCTTATCCATTTGTAGCTGGGCCAGTTCTACAGACAGAGACTGCAGCAGTTTGTCACACCCACACAACCTCGTTAACACAGCCTGAGGAGAGAAAATCAAACTCATGACTACAAAAAAAAAATATTTCAGTTTGCTGTGGTCTGGTGACTGTTAAGACCCACATGCTGATATTATGAACACTCACGTCTGCATCACTTTCAAGAGGCCGGAGTGGTGGCATTTCCCTCGGGTCAGGTTTTGGGGCCTGAAAATCATCATAGTCATCCTGTTTCACAGTATTTTGTTTTAAACAACGATTTTAAAATATTTCTCCTTCCTCTTCACAAACCTTCAATGTGTCATTAGATACCTAAATATATATGTTAACATTTTCTTTAAATTTATTTAAAAACTCTTGCTAATGTTAAATCATATTAAGGGTATATGTGTAGATTAATGCTTAAATGTTACTGTCTGAATGTTAAAACTCAGCTGTTTTAACACTGCAGAACACTGCACAAGCTTTAGCACACTGCAGCCATCTGCTAATAGCATGAATTGCCATGAATCTGAGAGATAGAAATGTTGAAAATGCTTAAAACACATGTATTTTTATATCACTGATCAAACAACAACTTCATGTAATAGTCATTATAGCAAGGGTCCACATAAGTGTTCCGCAGGTACATTTATACCGTGTTTTGTCTGCCAAGATTATGCTACATGTACTATAATGCAGGTGCACATTGGCTGTCAAAATAAAAGACGCGCACCAGATAAGAAGTTGCAACGCGTGTTTGCGTGCATATAAAAGGCACTGTTTTTGTCCGCTAGAGTGGGATTTTCACGGCATATTCTGCACCACATCTCTGTGCGTTCATCATTTGTTCGAAGCCAGCTCACCTCCTGCAACCACTATTGCGAGAATATGCGCTTCTTCTGCGGTTCGGACTCCTTCTGACATTTCTTTGTAGGTGGAGGAACACCAAAGTAATTGCTTAAAGGAGCTTGCTTCTTCGACATCTTTAAGAGTTCTAAACAAATGTCTGTCCTCCTCCAGAAAATCTTATGTACGCAAACGCGCGTTGCAACTTCTTATCTGGTGCGCGTCTTTTATTTTGACAGCCAATGCGCACCTGCATTATAGTACATGTAGCATAATCTTGGCAGACAAAACACGGTATAAATATATAATAAAACAGAAAAACACAATTATAATAACAAACACACAGTTTATTAGTAACAAAAAAACAGACTTACTGACAATAAAAGACAGTGACAGACATATAACAAGTCAATGACATACACAGGACAACTGTGTTAATACATTTATTAAACGTCTACAGTGTTAGAGCATGTTTTCTTTCTTTTCTTTTTTTTTTAAATAAAGGGGTAGGACACGTGACACCACAGCACCACTGAGCATGTTGTACCACACAAAATGCTGTAATAACAGTGCACAGTTCAGCAGGCTGGGCTGTACCATAGCTGGCGGTAGCACACAAACAGATAAATGGCTGCGGTGATGGTGATGATGGTGGTGGTGGTGTTGTGGGGGGTGTGGAGAATGTGAGGCTCTCGATGAGGGGGGTAAAGGGGGCAGTAAGTCTGCATGTGCCCCTGTGGAGTAACTCTGAGGAAGGAGACAGCATGTATGCGAAAAGAGAACACAATATCAAACACTGTGCTACTGTGCAGAGAGAGTAAAAACTGTTATTGGTGACTTCAATGATCTGTTTCGGAAGATTTTACTCAATGAAATTTGACATTTCTAATAACAACAAAGACTTTTTTAATTACTTACCTTCCCCAAAGGTCTTCGCCCGCTGCTATGATGAACAGAACCATATACAGGGGGAGGCTAAAGACAGGGAAAGAGAAAGGGTTGAGAAACATGAGCTGTTAACACAAAACGGCCATTCCATTCAAGATGATGCTTTTTAATCCACTGCATTAGTCAAGTTAGATAAAATGTGTGATACAACTTGGATACTTTCTTGCCAATCCCCCTGTATTGGAGGCCATTTCTTTGAGACAAGATGACTTTAGGCATTAGGTTTTATACAGATTGACTCTCATGAAACACTTAAATATCAAGTTCCAACCTTGCTTAGACTTTGCCACCTTTCTGAGCCTGGAGTGCTGGGATTGGATTTGAACTCCAGATTCGGTGAGGCAGGTGCATAGTAAAGAGTATGTGGCGGCATGACCAGGTCATCATGGGGTCGTATGTCAACCCTTCCCACCGGTGTGTGTGGTCTTGATCCCAGCTGACCTCTGGAGGTCAAAGAACCTGTTGCCATAACATCTGTTTGTGACGGTGCGTTTTGACCCGGGAAATAATCCTCCTCCTTGTTCGGACCACAAGCTCTTCTTCTGCTTAAATCAGGGCTCGGTGTTCTGTTTGTGAATACAAAGCACACAGCAGCTTTTTCAGTTATTGTTTCAGCCTTTAAGAAAACTGCTTGGATATGCCATTCACACACACACACGGACGACTTGACAACCTGCTGTTTCTTTGATGCATGCTCCGCCTCTCCCTCTGCTCTGAGTGCGATCTCCCCATCCTTCCACCACTGAGCTTACTCGGTTCACTCAGAGTCCTGCTGACGTGCCTGTGTTTCTGGGATAGACCCTCATCATCAGAGGGAGATTTAGGGAGGTCCACTGATTCACTGCTGCCACCTATCTGCGTAAAGTCGTGATAACTTGAGCAGCGCCTGAAAGCATCAGAAAAAAGCTTATGAGGCAAAACGTTGTAAAACGACCGCATGTAAAACCTCATGACTCTTTTGAATAGAACTGTACCTGTTCATGGAGCTGTCTGGCTCCATTGCAGCAGACTGACTGAGGGCTCGAACCCAACCCAACATGTCCTCCTGAGTGTCTGCGCTGAAGAAATAAGAGCGCATCCCCTGATGCACTACCTAGTTTCACACATTATTCACAAATTGTTTTTTCATTATTAAAAATTCATATTTTCCTAATCTATATAGACTTAAATATGTGACAGCACATACGCATGATTGGAGAATATCTTACATCCTTACAATGACTTGGTTTAACAATAATACCTTAAAGGTGAACTTTCTGTTCTTGCATTCCCTCGGCGTGCAGAACAGGA
This sequence comes from Oreochromis aureus, assembly GCF_013358895.1. Taxonomy (NCBI): domain Eukaryota; kingdom Metazoa; phylum Chordata; class Actinopteri; order Cichliformes; family Cichlidae; genus Oreochromis; species Oreochromis aureus. The sequence continues at coordinate 18,632,856 of NC_052949.1, forward strand.
TTTTGTAGCTTGGCAGTGGGATGCTCCCCAGAACAGATTCTTCTCTGCTGTCTGAAAAGAGGATGGATGAGACATGAACAAAAGAAGGGATGCATCACCACACATGATAGAATTTCTCCTCCAGACAAAGTGCCGATTTTTTACCTTTATAGTAAAACAGACAGTAGTTAGAGAGGACGAACCATCGTCTTTTCCAAAGCTTCAAACCAGAGCTATCCTGTGGGAGGAAGATCAATTAGGCTCTGCTCTTCAGTAAACTCAGTCACACACTCTTCCGCATGCAACAGTGAAGTTGTTAATCTTTTTAAGTAGATCATGAAAGCAAATGATGCAAAAGTACTTTTTTGTTGAGCCATCCTCTGATGACCACAGGGCAGTTGGGGTCTCTCTTGGCAGACTGACACCTCTTCCCAAATGTCTGCACCTTTCCATCACTTTCCTGTTACCAAAACAGGGAAAAAATACATTTGTGTGCACATATGTGCTTATGCATTAACAGCATCACACTAGGTCATCCATGCATACAAAGATGGGAGCCTTGTAATTTGAAAACAAACCTTTACCATGGGAAAATAGGATATTGTGGCCACGCTGGACGCTTGGCTTACTCTGTCGTGGTCATCCATTCTGTAGGGTGACAAATAAATGTGTTCAGACCACAATAAAAAGATGGTAACGACAGTGAGAAGGAAATAGTCACACAAAGTAATAAAACCGCATAAAGTGCCACATAGACCCCCTGAATACCAAGATACATGGCTGTAATACGACTCTGCCCACATATTCAAATGAGCTACTTGAAGCTGGTTTGGCTAAGATGCAACCGCTTACCAGTACAATCTGAATCAGTGTCCCCCTCTGTAGAAGCAGTCAGTCACTCCACTGACCAGCAGGCCCGTAAGCTCCGACGTAACATATGCAACATTCCTATATAGTTGAGATTTTTCCCTGCTCAACTGTTCATTCTCTCAAGGACTTGGTGTGGTTGCCCCATACTTCCAGAAAAACTCTCCCACAATTCTATTCTGAGCCATAACAGGCCGGTGCGCATCCCCACCATGCAAACTGACAGGTGACAGCTGCGTCGCTGTGGTGGCAGGGAGGGGCTGGGACTGTGTGAAAACCAATCTGGCAGCAGGGACGGGGCTGGTATGAGACACTATCTGGTCCAAACTGCATAACTGCAGTGTGGATCGCTGAGAATAGAAAACCCAAATAAAGGAGCGTGGTGGTGGGAAAGTAAAAGTTGTTTACTGTGTATCATAATAATAATAATAATAATAATAATAATAATAATAATAAATAATAATAATAATAATTCTATAGTAGTATAAAAAATTAAATATAAAAGGGAAAAATTAAATTTTTGCATGTTTATATGTGACAATGTACAACAATCTGTCCATCTAGTAATTTATGTTAAACTACTTTCTTATTACTGTTTCTTTTACTATTAGTGTGCAGTATATGTTTATATATTTCTTCATGTACTACAACAAAATATTCCTTACATTTCTTTTGTGTGTGCATATTATGTAAGGCATTTGCATTTACATTCGTCTATAAATATTTGACAGCAAAATAACTCCAACGGAAAAACAACTGAAATTTCGAGTTACACCTGCTCAAGCTTCCTTATCAAAGATGTATTTTTACGGCCTACTTGGCTCATTTGTGACCCTTGTGAAACACTAATACAGATGAACTTGAAGATGAAAAAATAAATCACAAGGAACATCTCACGTTGAGCTACCACAAACAGTTGCGGATGAACCAGATGTTTGATATGGTTTCGTATCCACAAGCTCTCCCGGTATCAACCGCATTCCCCGACAAGCGCGGCACGGAGTAAATGAGAGAACTCAGTCACGTCTTTGTTAGAGACCAACAACTTCATAGCCACTGGGGGTTCAGTGGGTGTTGTGAAATATTTGGAAAATCTCCTTTTTAATCAGTGAGGGTCACCAGCTCAGAGAGGAGAAGACTTAAAATGCTAAAGAGGGATGGTGGGGAGGACAAACGGTGGGTCTGTGCACGACACAGAGTGCGCTTTGTGATGCCCGAGGACTCTGAAGCATCATGTGAAGTTGGACACAGACCATGTTGAATACATTGCCCCGGAAAATAATCCTCTCCCTCTCTCTATCAACAAAAACATTTGCATGTCTCCCGCATTCTCATACTTTTAAAAGCCAACAAAAGCTATCAAAATACGTTTGACCTTGATAAGCAAAGCAGTGACGTAGGTCAGTCTCTCGACTCTTAACTGGGCTGTCATTTCTGAGGACACGAGATTGCTAGTTGCTGCACATTTTAAAGGTGTTGAAGCCATAAAGTTGATGCTTATAAGAGTAAAACTTAAGTTACCAGAGTTTAGCATAGGTTTAAAAAAGTCCCTCAGGGGGCCACTGAGTGTTTCAGCCACAGATAATAAATATCAGCCACAAAGCTGCTTCACAGTATTGTTAACCTTAAGCAACTTTTGCTCACAATTTGTCACATTATTGACCAAAGATTAAATAAAGATAAATGATTAATAAAGTGTGGTGTTTAACTGTGCAACCATCTAGAACTACATGAGACATACATGTTAATAAAGATGCCATATTGCTGTATATACCTGACTAATCGCGCCTGCCTGCTGGCTGCTTCAAGCTCCATCACTTGGCACTGTTCCTCACAGCATCTCTTCAGGCTTGGCAGCCTTCTTCTTGGCTACCACGAGCTCCTGTTGCCCAAACAGTCACAACGCTCTTCTGCTACACTCCGCTGCTCTCCGTGGACGTGTGAATCTCCCTCTCTGTTGTCGACTGTTTCACTCTGGTCTGACTTGTAGCAGCAGCGCTCGCTTGGTGCTCTACCTACGCTGGCTGTTAGCACTCAGTCTGTTTTTCTGTCCACTAACAGTGCACTCTCTGTGAGCCCCTTCTTTCTTCCTCCCCCTCTTCTTCTTCACTGTCCCTCCCTCTTGCCCTGCCCTTGACAGCCTCTCTGTCTTTTGCTGAGTGTGGGTTTGTGACTCAAGAATTCACACACGCATAAAAAAAAACAAAAAACAGCTGTTTTCTCGTGCGTCTGTTTTGCCCCTTGCATTATTTAAATTCTCAGTGTAGCTTTACGACAATCAGAGACTTGGATGCCAGTCTTGAGTCATCACCCCCAATAAAAGCCAAAATATTAAGAGAATGAGGGGCACAATGAGACAAAAGCTTTAAGGCTCTGGTTTACTTCCAAAACCATGCTATGTTCAAGACAAAGTAAAGTTTTGAGTTAGGAAAGCAATTTGACATTTGGTTGACGGATTGTTTAAGCACTTTAAATCTATTAAAGTTTAAATTATTAAAAGAAAAAGAAGCCTTAAGAACAGCCGTAAAACCTCTAGAAGCTGCATTAAAATATAAGATAACCAATTATTTTATAATTAGTCTGTCTAGACTTGAAAGGCTCCCACAATTAGGCAAAAATAATTTTCCCAGATGGTCCTTTCTTATATAATTTTTCTGCTGCGCCAAGTCAGCGTCTTGTAGAGCTGATTGTAGAGAGTACAGAAGAAAACTAATGATGCTCCGTTAACACAGCTGTAAAAAAAGAAAAAAAAAAGAAATAAAGTACAGCGCTTTAAGGTGAACGGATTGAGAGTAATTAAAGCTACGCCTATTATATACTTATATGTACAAAAGCTTAACAGGAAGAAAGGCACTGAAAGGGAAAGTGAATGCTGATAATCAGCAGTGTACACATGCCTCAGGAGAGCTGGTGTTATTGTAGCACAGGAGTAAGATATCAAAAGCATTTTAAGCGGTATGATAAGAACACGGGAGACAAGAGAAAAGTCAAGTGTAAGCGGGAGCGCCCTGAAGCCTGGTTGGCAGTACTTTAATCTAAGAGTATCTCCTGTGAAATGAGCTTTTCAGAATCCTGCAACCTAGACACAAACACTCAAGCTATTTCTCAACACTCAATAATAATCATGCTGTCTTATAATTAGCAGCTCACGTGTCCAGGCCATTTGCTTTTATCCAGGAAGGTCTTGACCCGGGATGCTCAGGATATCCCGTTCTCACATGGGACAAATCAGCTAGCCAGTAATTATTGACCACTCCCTTTTAACATAGTGAGCAGTCGCCCGCAGTGACAGACAGCTGCATGGCTACTAATAGTGTCCCGTTACATGTAAAACAACCTGTGGGGCCCTCGCATAGGATTGTGGGAAATGTAGTTTCTTTTAGGCAGGAAAAATGGCTGTCCAGATTAGCTTGAAAGGTATGGTCAAAGGTCAAACATAAATCACACCAACAGCATTTTATTCAGCTGCATCCATCAGATGATTAAATCACAGGAAGATTTCTCTGGTCAAAGATTCGTTATTGGTATTTTCCTTTGAAAGTGACCTTGTTTGATGCCCGTTGACTGATTGAGCTTATACTGTTTTAATTATTTATTTAATTTATTGTTAATTAATAATTTATTTAATTTTAAATTGATTGGACTTTTCCTAATAATGTAAATCTCGCATAATACACATAGATTATCTACAATATCTACAATAAGGTTTAAGTTAATTTTGAATTACTTCCTACTATGGAAACTATTTTTCTAGATAATAATTTGTTATTCATTGTAAGTATTGTGTTGTGAACTAATAGGTAAAATAGTTAAAATTCGTGATCTACACTATGTAACATGTGATAATATAGAAAATATTTTTTCCCATATTCACTTAAACAACATTCATGATTCATTTTCTAAAGAAGAAAAAACACAATATAGCACTATAACATTTTTTATTATGTCTCATATGTTACATACAAAAACGAAAGATCCAAGAAAGAGAAATCATTTTTTTTGTGCACGTGGTTTACTACGTGTAGAATGGGTTGTTTGTTGTTGTGTACTGACAAGAGCAATCCAGCAGGTGGTGCTGTTTAATAATTTTGTCAATCGCTGTTTCTGCTGAGGGCACTTTTCATTATGGGCATATATGATAAATATATAAAAATATGTTTAAAAAGTACATTAAGTAACTTTATGTTAAAATACTTTATTATTGTATGTTTTAATAGTAAATAGAGAGTAGTACAGCCACAATTGCTACTTAACCAGAACAGTATATATGTGAAACATTTGTCCAGCTGCAGAGCATGACACAACAGTGTAAAGTGTGATGTATACATAATATGGAGAGAAAGAACAATATGAAACTGGTGACCGTATCAGTCCATGTTAGACTGCAGATAGTGTGAATGTGGGCTAGTAGATACATGACAACAAATCTTTTGGAACCAATATAACGTCATCCCAATAATGCTTGAGTAGCTTCTGCTGTCGACCGGGTGGTGTGGAATCATGAGGGAATAATATTGTTGAAGCACACTGGAAGAAATAGAACTTAGTACTGGTCAGTAACTGGTTCTATCTGCTGCACACAAAAAGCTCGGAAAGTGTTTGAAAACAGGACACTGGAGAAAATTCAACTCTCACCATATCACGCTCCTACGGGAAGATACATTCATAAAACATTCTAATATTCAATTCAAAAATATTTAAAGGGATAATTTAAGTTTTAACTTCTGTCTGTATTGTTTGCAAAGCATGTTACCACAACAGCAGGAATTGCTGGGCAATCCTCACCCCCACCCTGCATCCTCCTTATGCCATGCTATATGTATCACTATATGTGCCATTTGCTGTATAGCATATATCACCTTGCTCATGACACCAGCAGAGAGTTTCCACTCTTCAACTCTCTCTTCCAACTCTCATACCTATCATATGATCACATATACACATCCAAAACACGTAGTGAGGTGACACCGTGGGTGTGATTACTCTTGGATCACGGTCTCCAGTTTCATTTTCTTTGGTCAATGATGGATGTTTGTACCTGTCATATCGGTTTAACTGTACCGGCTGTAAATTCTTATATATACTCATCACAAGAATCACACTGAAATAGACTAAATAAACTAAGCTAAGCTCAATTTGGTTGGTGTTTAACTGCCTAAAGCTAGAGGTGCAGTTTTTGAGTATTACTAATTAAGAATAAGTGTAAAGAACATTAAGTAAACACATAAAGTACAGAAAGCATTGATTTGATTACACATTACTTTATTTTGACCCCCTTTGAAAAGAGAGATTTCTACTGACCTGCTTCTGGAAGGGTAATGTCTGTATGTCCTCTGCTGTCTCAACGCTGACATGACTGTCATTGTATGTACAGTATGCAGAAGCAATGACAACAGTTTAAGTGTGTCAAATACCAGTATGACTTGAATGCATTGCTCACTGGGGCTTTTCTCGGCACTTGTTAAATCTATATCAATATGTCTAACATCCAACTGGGGTCTTCCAAGGACCCCAACCATCAGTGTAACTTTGTGCTGAACATTGGGGGGGTCAATATCACTGTCTAAATAAATTAATAAATAAATTTATTAAATAAATTTATTTTATTTAATAAATTAAATAAATTAAATTAATAAATCTGGGTAAATTCCCAAACATTAAACATGCAACTATTTTGCTGGTAATACCTGAAATGAGTAAAGAAAATCAACAGCCTATTTATGCAAGATAATTCAAAATTTTATTGGGGGGGTTATATTAGTTGGGTCTGATTATTGGGGGGTCATAACCCCCCTAACCCCCCTGGAAATTATGCCCCTGACCCCAACAATACAATAAGCTAATATCTGATTAATTAATACCCCATTTTAAGAAATGCTCATATCCAAAGTACAACTGCCTTTAGCATTTAATTTTTTTTCTGGTAATATTTAGTCAATAATCTCATAATCTGGTGAAACATAAAAATGAAAATATTTTTAATAATATCAAAGAAATCATTTTAATGAACCCACAGTTATTCAGACTTGAGCATTTTTATATCATCTTTGAATAAAATGAAATTCAAATTTAGATTTTTTTTTAACATATGTGATGTAGACTGAAGAGTAATAGTATAACAGAACTATTAGTATTACACATACATTAAAAAATTGCAACATATTTAGTTGATATACCACTGACGTCTGTGGGTGCCCTGTGAGCAGGATAACAGTTCAATGAGTGCCACTTTTAGTTCCTATTAAGCTGATGCTTTAGTTTTGAAAGCAGTAGGAGGTGAGGTCAAGCTGTCAAAGACAGAAACTAATGTTCAAGCTGGAGCATCTCAGATGTCAAAGTGAGCGCCTTTAAACTCCAGGGAAGCAGTTTGTAGTCAGTCTTCTTTACTGAGCAACACTGGAGGAGTTTTACGTTATGCAAACTTTACACTGTACATGCAACTTTATTTTAGCTACTTAAAAAGCTTCAGACATTGACCACAGACAGAAAATGTGCAATCAATTTCATTTTCAGTGATTTTGCATTAACTTTTATAGTAAAGTACTTAATTAACATTACAATACAGTATAGAACCATAAACAAATCTCAAAAAGATAAATTGTATGTAATCCAAAATGTATCCAAATCTGAATATGCTGCATGTTTAATTAATTTAAATTATTCCGATTATATTAGATAATAGGAATAAAGAGAAAGTCTTTCTGCCAGGTAAGGAAATAAGCTTTAATTCAAATATTTAGATTCATCATTTTAATTCTGTTGCAATATCCCTTCTGGTTTTTATTTATTTATTTTTCATTTATGCCAATTGAAATTTTACACCTACTACACAGTTAGACACCAGCTTTATGTAATTTCCGTAGCAGCACTCTGGGGAATCAAAATTAGATTTGGTACTTGGTGTAATTTTACACTGAGTCAAACATGCACCTTGTCAGTGTACTTATGTACTGCTTAAAACTTTATTTTGTCCCTACTTTTTTTTTGTGCATATTTTTGCTGTCTTCGTACTATAGCAACATTCACATTAGCAAAAAAATAAAAAAAAGTCTCCTTTTTCCATACTTTATTTTTGATTAACATTTTTTCATATTCAACATTTTACATACACTTATGCCTAAGTAAATATACATTCTTAGCAAACAATAACAATGGAGAAATACAAATACACACATATATATTAATATAAACCTCGAGTGGTCCTGTGTTTTCAGAAAAATCCAACAGTGTGGACAGAATTCAGAAGATGAATCCTTTCTAAATATCTTCTAATTGCACTTTGCTCCCTTGATTAAAATGTTTTTTTTAATTCCCTATGTTTTCCTCAGAGATACTGTAGTGTTTTGATAAAATATAAGTTCTGATGATGTGGATGACCCTATTATGTGAGGAAATTCTGTGTTTAAAACAGCCTTATTGCAGCTTTATTGCAATAGGATAACAGCTACTTCACTCCTCACCCAACAAGAGTTCAGCTCCACTCAATTTTAGATATGATCATAAGTTGCCTCTATGCTTCCGCTCCTTTATTCCTCCTTCTTTTTGATTACACAGTCAGAGCTTGTTCCTACCCAGAAACATGGCATCATTTTCTCCTTAAAGGAGCTCTTAAACTGCTTTAAAAGTTTAACCTCCTTTTTCCCATTGCGTTCTCCTCCCTCAATCACATCCTCCACAGCATAAAAATTAAGGACACCAGCAGGCTGGTCAAGATATACACCTATTGTGGAGCACCTGGGAATCTCCACAATCTGTGTACTGTGACCTTTGTGCCAGGCTTGATAGCTGGAACCACTCCAGCCGAGACCCCAGGACTCCTCGTTTTCTCCCAGGCCACAGGGCCCATCCTTGTTCCTCCTTCCAGCTCCTTCGTATGCGACTCCAATCACAACCCATCCTGAATACTCCACTTCCCAGTAGCCTCGGCTTCCCAGGATTCCCTCTTTGCAAAGAACCTTATGCACAGAAGTGATAATGTCACTATAATACACACTGAGCTAATCCTATAGCGTAACGTAAGAGAATTTCAAGCAGCATTGCTTTCTCCTTTTGGAAATACAACACCAGTAGGTTCAGGTTTGAAATAAACTTGGGGTACATACTGTTTCCAAGCACATCTAATTTTACACCATTGTAAACATTTAAAATTAGCAGAAAATACATTTATAATATATGCCATTTCAGGCTAAATGCATCCTCATACTGTACCTGTGGCGCGTACTCATATCGCTCTGGTCTGTCCAAGACAGGACAAGTGATGTTATCAGTCATTCTGGCCACTTTGGCACCACCTTCTGTGATCCACAGCATTTTATTGGCTGTTTTGTCGTCCAGAGACAAATTAATCCAATCTGACAAAGCAAAAAATAAATAAATGGATAAAAAACTAATAAACAATAATTTAACAAAGGGTGCTTGGAAAGAATTGTAAAAAAAAAACAACAAAAACCTAAACAAACAAACTTACATTTGATAAGATCAGCTCTCCATTTGGGTTCAGGGATATTTGGCTCATACATTGGGATCTTCTCTGCTGAGTAAAATAACAATAAATGTCAGGAGATACTGAACAAGGCAGGTCAGCCTTTACAGATGGCATGATTTAAATAAGAAAATAAAAAAGATAAACCAACCTGTGGTAAGATTCAAGTCTTACCTGTGGGCGTTTTTACCACTTTGCCCTTTTTTCCTGAAAACAAAGAAACCTTTATTAACATCAATATTCTTAACTAAATATTATGCAGGGGTAGGCGACAGGTGCATCTCAAGCGGTGATGAAATGAACCACAGGAAAACTGGGTATACTTAGAAAAGCATCTGCCTTTGTCAGATCATCACATCAGAGATTGCATGCTTTCTGGAGTCAGTGGTTGATTCGTGCCAGGCAGTTGGAATGACCAAGACACCTCAGATGCTGTTGGGGTTGGCTTCAGTCACACTAGAGCGCAGCGTGAAGCTCAGAGCAGATTATGAGATGAGAAGAGTGACATGATCTGTCCATGCAAATCAGATAAGTTGGGGATCTAGATCCTAAGCTAGCTTATTGCTACGAGATTGTAGGAAAGTCATCCAAGTGTCAAATCACACCTAGCTGAATTAAAGTCAGAGTTAATGCGAAGATAATGAATTGCAACACATGCGACATGGGCATCCCTAAAATTAATAACGCTGAAGGCTGTCTTTAGAAAAATCACTTCCCTCTTAATTTCTAACTGGTTAATTGTTGCATAACAGGCTTTACACTTAAGCCAGATATGAAAGTGATACTTTGCTGTCACGCATAATGATGCAGTCTTAGTGTTTTGGTGAGGACACTTAATCTTCACTGGATTAAGATATGAACCTTCAAAAACACAAGTAATGGGATGTATTTATATCAACACACATCATCTCAGAATATTAATCTACAAACATTTAACTGCTTCATATAAATGTTCTCATCGCAAATATCCACAATTTTTTAATTTATATTTGTTTTTATTATAGTGAATATTTGATTCATATCTAAATGGTTTAATATATGTACTACAATATATCTGAAAATTATAGTGACAGAAAACATATTAGACAAAAACAGTAGATGTATTCTTTTTGGTTTTTTCTAAATTATGGTAGTGATTCATTTACTGTGTTTCTGTTCACCCTTTGACTTTTTTTTGCATTAGTTAAGATAAGTACAGACAAGTTATAAGATGCGTTAAGATCTGTAAAGACACTATTTGTAAAGATAGTATCTGTTCAGTGGAGGCTGAAAGCATACGACCATTTTCAAAGCTGTTCTTTTAACTTACAGTATAATACATCAATGCATTTCCATGGGTTACGTCTGGTTCAGGCAGATGATGCTTTTTGTTTTTAAACCATTGCTCCCAGGGAATAATACCATTACAAACCCATCAACAATATGCAAAGAAATGTGAAAGTATTGTAAATTATTATTGATTTTTTTACACATTTTTATACAGACAAACTCTGGTTAACCGTTCTCTCAGGATCTGCCTGTGAGGATGAAGAACACCTCACTACTGAAAGTGCAGTTTGGTTCACATCAGCGAGTATATTTAAAGCATATCACTGTAGTATTTAAATGCTGTCATTTAAAAGGCTTGGTTTGAAAAGGAAAAAAAAAGTTATATATTTTTAGATAAAATATATTTAAAAAATCACCTTTTTCTGGCTTCCTGGTCTCCGAAATGATTCTGTTGGTTGCAGGCATCTTGATACCAGCTTGCTGTTTGAGTAACTGAGCTAGCTGCGGGTCTATCTCGACCTGCTGTGGCTGGTCTCACTGAGGATGAAGAGTATTCGTTGACCGGACTATGTGACAACTTAATGCAGCGCTTATATACCTTTGGTGCAGGACAGAGATGAAGGAATCATCATTGGTGATGACATGAGAGATAAAAGTTACCAATAGAAAAGAAGGGGAGGCATGGGGTTTGTAATCAGAGCTGTGTATGTATGTTTTCCTTTTAAAGTATAGAAGGATTCTTCGCCGTCTCTAGGACGGCCCTTTTACTGAGTAAACCCCACCCTATTCTCTCTACATCACCTCCAGTGATCTCTCCACATTTCCCAGTGAAAGTGCTGATGTACTGATGGAGGATGTATGTGAGAGCAAAGCTATGCAAACACACACACATGCAGGCACACACAAATTCTAAGTACCAATCTAAAAAAAACAACTTTAGCTTTTAGATATGATGCTTTATCTCCTTTTTACAGTTTCACATAAGTTTTTACAGCAATACAAGTAAAAAATAATAATAAATTCAGTTACAAGTAGTTTTAGATATGAATCTTAACTGTTTTAAATTATTAGAATTGCCAAGCTTATTAGTATAATATTAGTATGTATAATAGTATAATATAAAATATTATACTTAAAATTCTGTTACTTACAATACTAACGCAACCTCTCTTCTTAAACTTGAAAAGAGGATAGATTCTTTTTGTTTTCACTTTTTAAAATAATTTTACAATTGCTATGCAACATCCATATCACTGTACATATCAGCACACATGCAAAATTAGTTCAAGTTCAAGTTTTAATCCTGAAAACCAGATTTAATGTGACTAAGTGTGACCCAAATACTGCGACGGGGAGTTGCCCGAGTGGAGGTTCCTTGGTTCATCGTACCAGGCTCAGCTGTGCTCATGCCCCACATCACTTCCTCATAAACCGTTCATCATTACAGATGCCTCAATGTGAACAGGTCGGGTTAAAAGAAAAAGCATGTCGCTGATTGTAAACCCGTTCTTGTGATCATCTCTCTGCTCTCCACGGCAGGCTGCGTGTCTGAGGTGTTTACTGTTTCCGGCAACCTGCCAAACCTCATGTCAAGGCTGCCTCATGATACTTGTGTTCCTGCATGTGCAAGCAGATGACTCACTGAAGCGCTGATTGCAGTGCTGACATTAAATAGTACATGCCGTGCATGCCAGGCACTGTGGTGTCAGAAGTGTCCCAGAGTGCCCGATGTGTTTGCATCTGTGCCTGAAATCCTTTGTGTCTTCTCTCACATGATGATAAATCAAATGCATTGATCATTTGAAACTTTTAAATAAATACATATAAGTATGTTTTATTAATTTTGCTTAGAGAAAAAAGACCTAAAATCTACCAAACAACCACAAAGTATATAAAAGCAGTAATAAAGGAATAAAGAAAAATTTCTTTACTTTCAAGTACTGTTTTTAAAACAAGTGGAATTTGGTTCCACTTCAAATGAAACCAAATAAACCAGGTTTATCTTTTTATCCATCGCCATCTCTAAAAGGCCCCCTCTGTTCTGGACAGGGGGACCACATTCATGAACATGATGGTATTTATTATAGCTCCATTATTGTAAAAAACAAACAAACAAATCAAAGCGACTCAGCCCAGGAGTGGAAACGGCAACTCTGTGGAAAAACTCACCCGGACCATGACAATCAATGTGTAATGTCACTAACACTGTGGGACTCTATAGGTTTCTCTGGTCCCTTCCTCGATCTTGTCCTTCAGTGCTGCAACCACTGCATGTCATTAACGTCTGTCTTCTCGTTCCAGGAGTTTCCCCCCCTCTCTGTACTCTCTCTCTTTTCTTCTCTCTTTTCCACTTCTGTATGCTCTCGCCTTTCTTTCCTCTCTTTCACCTATACTATATGCTTTTTTTAACCTCATCATAATATGTTTTATTTTTATTTTTGAGTTCTCTTCAAAAAAGGCATCATGGTATTTAGGAGTGTCTATAAGGGGGCAGATAGCAGCACAAGTGATGGATCCTGGGACTGTGAACGTGAACAGTGCGATTATTGAAGGGGAAGCACCTTTGCTTTGCTTTCTGTTGAGGTGGTCGGTTTGTATAACTACGTTACTTCTTAGGAACATTAATCCATCAGTGTCAGATGAACTGTTCAAACTGTACCTCAGCTGCCCTGAGCTCTTCATTCTTAACCTTACCTTGTTAACAGGAAACAGGGGAGTTAGAGGATTAGCCGGGTGACATGAAAGCAGATCCTGAGAAGCAATAAACAAGGCTGCACATGAGCATGTAGATAGGGAATCGAGAGAAGGAGGCGGTAAATTAGGCAGAAGATATGGACCCAAACTTAGTGCTGACATATGTTCATAACCAGTGTTGGTCAAGTTACTTGAAAAAAGTAATCAGTAACTAATTACTGATTACTTATTTTCAAAAGTATTTAATTACTTAGTTACTTTTTAAAAACACGATTTACAACCTGAATAGGTGATAAAGCGATAGATCTTTCAGCCCAATTCTACTTTTTCTGCATAATTCATCATACAAAATGTAATCAAATGGAAATGTCTCTTTTTAAAACTTGTTTTATTAGTTTTAATCTTTTAACTTTATGCATCAAGCAAAAATTAAATTATATGCAACATTCTCTGACTGGAAGAAATTCTGCACATTCCAGCACATAAAATAAAATATGTTTTTGTGTTTACACTCACTCTTTCAAATAGATGCAAGTAAAACACAGCAGAAAATAAATAAAATCAAAGACTAACGGTCCTGTTGCTCTATTTTCACCTGTAAAGCAGGAGTGGGTTAGGCGGAGGTTTACCCTGGTGCAGGTGTGCTGCGGCGGTCAGTGGAAGAATCCGCGAGTTTCTCTGTGAATTTCACATTACGTGGTAGCGTACTCGGTGCTTGCCTGGAAGTTTAGGGGTCTAAAAAGAAGTTTTCTTCCCACGCAGTGAACAGTGGGCACTAATGTTTTTGTCACTTTTTATGGAATCAAACTCAAAGTAAGGTCAGTACTTCCACGCTTTAAACGCTGCACGCTCATACTCTCTCCCGCACTCGATATATTATCCATTGTTGATCTGCAGACAGCTGTTGTCACGAACATCGCACTCGTTTACGTCACTGTCATGAGACATTCTTGCAAAAAATCACGGTTTTAGTAACGCAGTAATGCAGCGTTCCTACGTTCCTACGGGATTACTATTACGTTTGCAATAGTAATCCCTTACATTACTCGTTACTTGAAAAAAAGTAATCAGATTACAGTAACGCGCCCATCTCTGTTCATAACACTGGAATAAGGATCAGTAATTACAGGATTGCACGGACAATTTTCATGGATAAACTGCACGGGGATCTGTATGAAGTCTACATGAAGTCATAATCTGAGCATTATTATCATTATTATTATTTTGAGTTTCTGAGGATGTGAAAACCAACAAAATAACTTGATTAAATATATCTTCTTTACTGCTGATACTGTGCCATTGTGACCCCTACTATAAACTGTCAAATTTAAATAGATATGTGGCGCATGCTTTATTTGCGGGTAAGAAAAAAGCTGTCTCTGTCTCCCCCTACTGACTGTCATTAGGAACAACATGTCCCAACAAATCTGGAAACTGTAATAGCTCCTCTACAATACAGCCAGATGTTCAGCAATTGTTCTGCTTGGATGGACCTATTTTTGCACCATAAATTAGTCTTTAAAAAGAAAAGCAAACAATAAAAACAAAAATTTTGGATAATTTGAAGAAGTCAGGGGTTTTATAACAATATTACATAAAAGTAAACTCCTATAGAGCTGATTTGGAAAAGGTTTTTCATCATATATCATAATGTAACAGATTTAACAGATTTCTTGAACACGAGGGAGTGCATTCTTTTTAACTGCTTTGATTGCAATTTTTTAACCCCCCTCTTTGAACACGTTGAACTTTTACAGATCTTACTGATCGCAGGACATTCATTCTGATGCTTCTAAATTTCTCTTTTTTAAATCTATCAACATGCAGTGTTTGAACAAGGCTCAGAAGGCGATAGATGAAAACAGAG
This sequence comes from Oreochromis aureus, assembly GCF_013358895.1. Taxonomy (NCBI): domain Eukaryota; kingdom Metazoa; phylum Chordata; class Actinopteri; order Cichliformes; family Cichlidae; genus Oreochromis; species Oreochromis aureus. The sequence continues at coordinate 18,648,014 of NC_052949.1, forward strand.
GACACGGGAAGTATCATGAAATTTGCAACACTGAGGGTTGTTTCAGCCCAACGGTGTGATTTCACCAACAAAAGTCTGCACAACCTTGAAATGAAGTGTCTTGGATAGCCCCTATCTAGACTGAGAATTCAATAATCACAACTTTTTAATAACACTGTATATCACCTTGAAATTGCAGGTGTGGAAATGTATTTTTGAAGCATTTCAAACATGTTTGACCTGGACCATAAACAAGTCTTTTTCTCATCTGTTCCAGGGTCTGGAATCTCTGAATTGCCATGCTTTCATCTTGACCACCAGGTGGGCCAAGAGTTATGTTCCCTTAAGCCCAGGATATGTGGAGAAGTAACAAAAGTGTCTTGAAAAGGAGACAGTGAGACACAATGACGAGCAAAAACAAAAGGTTTTTATTAATGATTAATCTTAAAGTAAGTGCCAGGCTGCTACTACTAACACAAGAACAAACACAGCAGAGGCTGGTCAACAAAGCAATTCATAGATTCTCCTCAGAGAAAGCCTAAGTGGTCACAAACACACAGATCACATGAAGCAAAGTCAAAAGGCACTTTGGCACTGGCAGTGTCTTCTGCATCAATTTGAGCCAAAGCTAAGTGCTGACTGGACAGCTCCTCACATTACATTGCCTCCATAGGAAAGAGTGTGGTTTCTAAGACAGGGCAGAGAGAGCACTAAACTAAACTAAACTAAACCAGTACTTTAGCCATATGAAACTAGTACTTTTCTTGCCTAAAACTGAGTACTTTTTCATCTAAGCTGAGTACTTGTACAGTGAATATTTTTATCTAGTTTTCAAACTAACCAAGTACATAACTGGTCTCTTCTGCTTAGAAGTCATGCTCGGTGCCAAGCACTGTGACATCGTCATAGTCTTCATATAATTCATCACCTCCTCCATCGCACTTGGTCATCTCCACGGAGACATCTGGTTTGTTTGCCGTCTTCCTGCTCCAGTAGATAGACAGAAGCAGACCAGTAGAAAAGCAGTAAGGACTGAAGACCACTAGATGGCGGAAGAGTCTCATCACAAATGACCCTGAGTGGATGCCAGTTAAATTTAAATTAGATACGTTTTGTGCTATAGCATTGAGGCACACTATTTATGTTTTATCAGATTTAATAGCTGTGTCAATGAAATGGCATTTGGGGACAATATACAGAGTTCTCTTCATGACTTCTAAGCTTTTTGCATGAGGTTTTTCAGATCACCAAACAAACATTTTCATATTAGGCAAAGATAACTCAAGTAAATCAACTCCTAAAGGGAGCAAAAGCATAATAAAAATACAATGAATTTGAAAAGTTTAGAGGTTTATTTTTAAACTTGAGTGAAATGACATGATTTGTAATCAAGTCAAAGTTGAAAACACTGTATATTGTTATGAAGCAGTAACACGGTAATATAGTTACTTTTACTCACCCCTTGGATCAGTCTGACAGTAAAAAACATGCGGTTCAGAACTCCTCCTCACCCCAGACAGTGAACTTACAGACACCTTATATTTTTTGGCAGGTTGGAATCCATCGATTATGATTTTAGTTTCAGGACTAGCTACTGTGTGAGTCTTTCCAGTCACATTCACCTCCGCATTAGTCCACTCGCCCTCTGGGTCTGTCCATTTAATAAGAACAGAGTATCCAGCTGCCCAGTACTCACAGTGAGCATTTAGATTAGGAGGAACTGAGTAAAACAAGAAAAAGGTTTTACAATCACAACTAAAGCTAATCAAAGTCTATAAAAAGTGCTTATGAAATAAAATTTAAAATTTGTTCTCAGCTAGACAGATTATTTGCCTGACTTTTAATTCAAAGCAGTACTCTACTATTTAAAAACTTTATAATAATTTTGGGGATTTTTATTTAAAAAACTAACAATGAAGACCTCAGCATTGCCTCATTAGATATTAAAAGAATTACTCAGTCTGTATATAATTTTAATTAAAAAAACCCAAAAAACTGTAGTAATGATTCACTTATTGCTCAAGTCAAAAAAATAATTCCACCCTTGCTTAAGTTAGTCAGAACAAATCGGTTAGTTAATAATAAAATGATACCTGGATAAAGCTCTTATATTAATACTGAATCATATTATATAACTGTGTTAACCTGTGGTATGTAGATGGTGAATAAAAGGTGTTTTGCTGCAATAAACTTTTTCAGATTATAAAAAAATTGAATTCAAGGGCAAAAACTAAAAATTAAAAACTAAATTAAATCAATTCACAGATCATCTTTCTGTAACCAATATGAGTGAATTCTTTAAGATCTTAAATACTAATTTACAGATTAAAAATATTCTAGTCCTTCAAATGGCTTCTGTTGTACTCACGAATTGTTAATTTGTGTTCACACTGCAGGAAAACTCTGGAAGACTTTTCATAGACAAGAGAAATATTATAGGTGGCACCAGGGTAAAGTCCAGTAAATGACACATTTTCATGTCCATCACTAACATAAACTTTAGATCCATAATGGGCGGTTGCTTTAGAAAACAAGCCTTCAATCTTTGCTTTGATTGATGAGTTGGTAACTTTCCAGTCTGCACTGGCACAGTCTATGGCTGAAATGGATGAGAAAATAGTTATACGCAAGAACCTGATTCTTTTATTTAACTGAAGTGCTTCAGACTGCAGGCTCTTCGTCATTTTACACATGGGACAAAATTTAATTCTCATACTGAAAAAGTTATAAAAGTCTAACAGAGAGATGATTTTTTTACCTGTTACTGTGAAATTCGTATAAGGAGTGCTCCTGAGTCCAGTGAACACTGTGGTTAAGCTGAAATCATACTCTGTTCCAGGCTGAAGAGATGTCACTACTTTTCTGATTGTATCTGTGGATCTGCCTGACACAGTACCTGACACACCACCATTGATTTGAAGCTGGTATTGCCAGGCTTTATTCATGTTCTCCCACTCTAGAGTTATGCTGTCAGTAAATCGTTCAGTCACATTGACCCAAGGCACCACTGGTGGGACTGAAAAAACAAAAACAAAACTCAGAAGTGGAATTTGTTCAGCTTTTTCTTTTGGAGTGAAATAGCTCCATGTTACTGTGTAACATACAGGAGTATAGTGCTAGCTCAGTTATCACAAGCTTTTACATACTTAATCAGGTGATCAGATCAGTCAAAATTAAGTCAAAATAACAACAATATACACCAATAATATGATAATTATATTGTTATCATATAAAATATAATAATTAAGCATGCTGCTTGCTAAGAGGACACCATTCATGTTTGCTGCTCTATCACAAGCACAAGCCTCATCAGAGTTAGATCCACACTTCCTTCTGCACTGAGATATGGTTGCTGGGTGGAGCCTGGATGGATAAATGGCACAGCAGGCCAGAAGGAAAATATAGAAAGGACATGCCAGTTTTAGGTGTTTTTAATCTAGCAGTAAGTCTAGGATCATAAGCCTATAGTCCTGGACAGCCTGAAGCAGCACTACTTCATTGACAGGGATGGACACAAATCTTGTATTCTGTGTATGTTTTAATTAGACTGAAGGTTTTGTTCAGTGCTCACCAACCTGTCACAGCACTGAATCTGTATCCACTGCTGGTGAGTCCATCAGACGTGAAGAGAGTGAATGTGTAGTTTGTCCCAGCAGTCAGAGGAGTGACCACATGTACTATGGGTCCTTCTTCAGTGTTACTAATACCTTCTGTTATATCACCATATTGCAGGATGTATGTTGGGATGTTGTTAACCTTATTCCAGGTCAGAGTTATACTATTCTCAGTTTGTGTGGTCACATTCACTCTGTTGACATTATCTGGAGCTGGAAAAGAAAAGAGGACACACAGTGGATTTAGTTGAAACAAAGAAAGAATTTAAAAGTTTAAAGTTTAAATAAGAACAAGAACTGAAGCACTGATTATGCTGCTTTCAGTCCTTTGTACCACTCTGCCTTTTGTTACATCATCAGGAGCTGTGATGAGTTGAGAGTGGCGTTCACCTTTCACCACAATAAAAACCCAGAATGACATTCACTTCAGTTTCACCGATCACCAACAAAAGACAAAGGATAGTGTTTCATTCTTACGGGCTTTTGTTGTTGTAGCTGCAGTTGTTTGTCCTGTTGAAGTCAGCAAAGTGAGATTTATTTGAGCCAGTGAAGTTTTGTTTTCTACTTTAGGATGCAGTGGAGTAAATTTTTGTGTTGTAGGAGCCAGTGGAGTGTTTTTTTGGGTTGTAGGAGCCAGTGGAGTGTTTTTTTGTACTGCTTTAGCTATTGGAGTTGTTTTTTGTGTTGTAGCTGTCACCAGATTGGTTGTTGTTCTTGTGGTTGTTTCTGTTTTTGCTGCACTTTGTCTTGCTGTCACTGTCGTTGCCTTGGTCGCTGTGATTGTTGTAGTGGAGTCAGTTGTACCCTAAAAGCAGAAAAAGAGTGAAAACTACAGAATATAAAATCTGTAAAAAAAATTGCAATTGAATACCCAGTTAACATGAGGCTTGGCAGTCTCACAGAGCGATGCTTGCTGCTTTTAATTTCACATCTACATTATATCATGAACATTATTTGAACAGAAGCCTGACTGGCTGATTAAAGGAGTAATACTTAGAGATATTATTTTGCATTCTGCTTTATAAGAACAAAAACTTCCAATAAAAAAAAGATGTGCAGGAAACAAATAAGTCAGTGTCAAATTATTTTAGCATTTTATGTGTCAGCTTCTATCAACTATAGCAACATCTAAACATAAAAATCACAGAGGTGGTAAAAAATGTATTAAGTGTTTGCTTTTACTAAAAATGCAAATCATATTTATTATTATATCATATATTATAGCTACAGTTACTTAATCACTGTTCTATAAATTGTCTAACACATTTCTCCTCTGACATACTGTTTAAAATTCTGGTCTGATTAAATCATTAAGTCTGTACCGTGTAAGTGTTTAAGATATTGTTGAATCTAGTTTTAATATTATTTCCTCCTTCATGCTCTTTTTGTTCTCAGAGGAAACGGTAATAAATTGGTGTCGCAAAGAAAAAATAATTTCATGTTTCAAAATCTGGAACAGTCCAGAATTTTCATGCTGTTTAACAAGATTTTGTTGTTCCTGTATTTCTGTACAAACCAGCATTTCACAAAACATAACTATAGTGTTTAAAATACATAATGAAACATGTCATGCATTTAGGCTTCACTGTGGTTTTGACTGCACTGTTTCCTTTTGTCGAGGGTAACCTACACTGAGCTTCGCTATCTGATCACCATCAAAGTGGAAAGTAAAAAATAACTTACCCAAAGTAGACTCAGGAAGACACAGAGCAACAAGTGGTCTGAGATAAGAGAGAAAAGCTTCATCGTCTTCAGGACTCCTAACTGGCACACATTCTGTACATTCACCTCTGCTGGTATTTTGACAAAAACACAAACGATTTCTCAGCGCCTGGGCAGTTACTGTCCAAAACTGACTGTAATTCTTAACTATGCTCCTCTTGTAACCATATTAGCAAGTGGTGAAGTAAATGGCTGCTTCTCCTTTAGGGCCTTGCATAAATACAGAGACCTTTGACCCGCCCATTACTTTATTATTAACTGTGTGCTGCTTGTCAAGTGTACATTAATCAATTTGTCTGTTTTACGTGTTTATTAAAGGTAATCACTTTACATTTTCTCTAACTGGTAGTTCATGCTGTTTGTGTATCTTTATTATATATAAACAAAAAAATTTTTTTATGTATAATCTAAGGGAAAGCTATCGACTGCAAACTAATTCACACTCCGATGAACGCATCGGAGAGCAACTTGGGGTTAATATCATGCCCAAGGATATTTGACATGCAGACTGGGCAAGCCAAGGATTGAACCACCAACCTTCCAATCAGTAGCTGATCTGCTCTACCACCTAAGCCACAGCCACCCGTAAAACTTTTCTCCAGTAGTAGATGGTAGTGAGTTTGAGTTACGTTGTCAGCTATCCTGCTGACAACGTAACCAGAAGACCAGTGTGTTACTGAGAAACTCACCTTTCAGAATCAAACTCAAAAATGACATTTTCAGTGTATTCATCTTCAGACAAGCTGTCACTGTACTGGGTCTGGGGACCAAAGGTTTGTATTTTTTGTTTTTTAAATATTCTTTGACTTAGTGTTATTCATGTCATAGTCTTTGTACTTCTTGTTTCTCAGTTATTTTTTGTAGTTTCTAGGATTTAGGTTTTGTTTCTGTGCCACCCCTGTGTTCCTTCTTTCACATCTCGTCGCCCTTGGTTCCAGTGTCGAGTCCGCATCTCAGTCTGTGTCTCATGTTTCCTGTTTTATTTTGATAGATCCTTGTCTGGTTTGTAGCATATTCAGTTTTGAACATGCTACATGCTAAAAACTGGAATAAGGCCTAATAACTTTCATTTCTTGAGTCCTTTTGCAGTAAATCAATAAGATCCAGTTTCATTTTTATGTAGATGAGACCTATCCATCTCTCCCGCAGTGCACCTTTACATACCATATTTTTCGGACTGTAAGGCCCACTTAAAATCCTTTAATTTTCTCAAAAATCGACAGTGTGCCTTATAATCCGGTGTACCTTAGGTATGAATTCTGGTTGTGCTTACTAATCTCGAACTGATTTTATGTGGTACACGATGCTCAAAAATCTGTCAAAAAATGTTTTAGTATGACTTTGGTAAGCTACGAAGCCGCACTGCTGATGGATTGTTGGAGCGTTACGACTATTGTAGTCAGGAGCCTCGCGGTGTAATCTGGGTCCAAAATTCTGTCAGCTTCAGGTCCCAAAGTCTAATGAACACTGCGGCACCACTGACAGTTAAAAACTGTCTAAATTCTTTCATCTGTAATAAAATGATCAGTGTTGCTACTTTACCAGGTGTAACAATTAAGTTTAACATCCAGGCATCCATGAAAACAGAATTCATTAAATTTAACGGAGTTAGAAATTGGGCAGCATGGCGGCACCATGGTTATCCGCACAGGAAGAAGGTCCTGAGTTCAATTCCACCATCAGGCCGGGGTCTTTCCATTTGGAGTTTGCATGGTCTCCCTCTGTTTGCGTGGGTTCTCTCCGGGTACTCCAACGAAGCCCAAAGACATGCAGTTAATGGGGATAGGTTAATTGATCAATCTAAATTGCCCATAGGTGACAGTGCGAATGGTTGTCTGTCTCTGTGTGTTAGCCCTGCGACAGACTGGCGACCTGTCCAGGGTGTACCCTGCCTCTTGCCCTATGACAGCTGGGATAGGCTCCAGAGTTTCTAGTTTCCACCTAAACATGATATACCATGTTTTGACTGAGAGATTTCTTAAAAAATTAAATGAAGACAGAAATCTAAACAGCAGCGACTTTTGTAGAGTTACTGAAGTTGGACTAGCTGGTATATAATGATGTGCTACATGATCGCTAGTGACACAACTATGTTAGCATAACATAAACACAGGGAAGCTGGAGGAGGAACGCTAACTTTTTTCCACTAAATAAAAGTTAAAGTGAGGGTTCCGGATGCAATCCCATGGCAGGATGCTGTAAACGGATCAAACTTCAGTCAGGAGAACAACTGAGTTAATCCATCCACAATACGAGGTTAGTCACGACAGGAACGGCCACTCCGGTAAGAACAAAGAGGGGGTTTATGCATCTACACCAATGACAGCTGGTGCAAAAACACAAAGACTGTAGACAGCCACTTTTCCCCAGATTTGGAATATTTGACTGTGAAGTGCAGACCCATCTACATACCTTGCGAGTTTACTGGTCCGACACTCGACTCACTCCAATTCGCATACAGAGCTAACAGATCAACTGAAGATGCCATTGCTACAACGCTCCACACCACCATCTCTTACCTGGAACAACAGGGGTGTTACGCCAGGCTGCTCTTTGTTGACTTCAGCTCTGCTTTCAATACGATATTCCCCGACAGACTAATAGTTAAACTGCTGGATATCGGACTTCCTTCTACCACCTGCTGCTGGATCAGAGACTTCCTGTCAGACCGTGTACAGAGAGTGGGGCCTCATCTTTCCTCAGCCCTCAGCCTTAACACTGGCTCTCCACAAGGCTGTGTACCGAGTCCCCTACTGTACACTCTGTACACACATGACTGTGTTAGTTCCTACCCAGACAACACAGTCATTAAGTTTGCAGATGATACCACCGTGGTGGTCTCTGGGGGAGACGGGACGGCATACAGAGATGAAGTTCAGAGGCTGTCAGATTGGTGTGTAGACAACAGCCTGGACCTCAATACCACTAAGACAAAAGAACAGGTATTCGACATTAGAAGGAGGAAGTCTGAGTTGCAGACTGTCAGCATCAACAGGGAGTGTGTGGAAAGGGTGTCCAGTTTCAAAATCCTGGGTGTGCACATAGACACAGACCTCCAATGGAGCTCAAACACCTCTGCAGTTTAGAAGAAGGCCCAACAGTGTCTCCACTTTCTGAGAATCTTCAGAAAAATGGATCTGAAGAAGGAGCTGCTGACCGTCTTCTACCGCTGCATGTGTGAAAACTTTGGGTGTCATCCTCGATAGTACTCTATCTTTTAACTCACACATCAATAATGTCACTCAGTCTGCATATTTCCAACTCCACAACGTTAATCGTCTCCGTCCTTTTCTTACCCCACATGCCACTGCCATTCTTGTTCATAGGCTAGTCACCTCCCGGATCGATTACTGCAACTCTCTTCTGTTTGGTCAAAAATATATCCATAAGCTTCAATTTCCAGAACTCTGCTGCCCGTATTATCACAAGGACCCCTTCTATTCACCACATCACCCCCGTCCTGCAGCTGCTTCATTGGCTCCCTGTCAAATACTGTTTACAATAGCCTATTCCACATAAGCTTTTCCATTCTGCTATTTTAAATTTGCTCTATGTTTTATCTTTCTAATTTTGTAAACTGTTATGCGTGTTGTTGTCATTGCTTGTCTCTATTCTGCTGTGTAAAGTGTCCTTGAGTGTTTTGAAAGGAGCTTTTTTAAATAAAATGTATTATAATTATTATTATTTTTATTATTAATGAATCAATGGTACGGAAGTGGAGGAAGCAAGAAGAATGAGTTGAGTAAAGTTTGACTTATCTGTTTTATTTTGCTTAATGCGCCTTATAATCTGGTGCACCTTATATATGAAAAGAGACCCGTTCATCGTTAGTGCTAAAAATATGGTACTCTCAGAGCACGCCTTCTCAGTTTAAACTGCCCCATGACATAATCCTTCCAGAGAGGGAAAAGAAAAACAAAGAAGATTCGTTTTCACAAATAATCCTAACATTATTAATCACTTGTCAAAAATGGAAGCACACGTGTCATGTATGAACATACTAGGGGTGGAGCCGAACCTGAATATGGTATTTGGAAAGGCACAAATAACGAGATGAAATACTTATTTCGAACAAATACTTTAAAAAATATCTGTATTCGGGAACAAGACAAACTTTATATCAAAAAGCTAAGTTTCCTTATGAGATGGCAGTGGATGACTGAAAGAGTGAGTGACGTGTGAAAGAGGTGGCTGCTCCACACAGCAACAGAGACAGCTCGGCTGAGCGAAAAAAGGCTGAACTGCATCACTATTTTTGTTGAATAGATTTTTTTTTGTACTTTAACTGGGTTCCAGAGGCAGTTTATAACTTTCGCGAAGATCGGGAGATTATTCCATTATGCTGCATTATTGACGTCTGCAGTCGGGTGCTCTCTTGTTTGTTCTGTTTACGTAGCTCTGTTAGCTCGGTAATTTAGACAATAGGCTGTTGACAGAGTAACGTTAAAGTTCGGTTTGAAAGTTTAAAATAATGCTTGTGTAGTTGTGTCGAATTGTATGCACTTGTGGAAGTTATATGGTACATTTAAGTTACTCTGTCTTTTGCAGACAGCAAGATGTAGGCTATAGGCTAGTTAACCCGCCACAAGCACCAATCCCCCCACCAGCAGCGATTCATCATCACTGCCATGTTCTTCCCCTGCAAGTCAGTTTCACTGTCTGTTCAATGTCCTCCAACAAGGATGGGTGGTGCTGGGGGGTGTTCATAATGTTCACAATGGTATTTTATTAGTTGTTGGTTTTAACCATGGATGAGGCAATGGCTGTTATGTTATTTTCTTTTCAATGACGTTCCTTGTTACATGTTCATTGCTGGATTTATGGAAAAACATCAACTAATATTGGATTTCCATAATTGTTATAATGGATATAATTAAAGAATACTTACACATATTACATTAATTAGAAGTGTAATGCAAAAAACTGGATTTTTATTATTTTGGATTTTACTCGAATACAAATACAAATACAAAAACTTTTCCCCCTCAACAAATACAGATACAAATACCAGCTGCTTTGCATATCTCTAGAACATACATAATTAAAAGGTCACTTCACAGTTCTCTTATTACTTTAAATTATTTTAAATTTCTACAAATGGTTGACCAACCAAACTCCTACTCTTGCCAGCCCATTTCCTATAAAAGAGCTGCATTTGAGACGGGCTTCATCTTTACCGCCAAGACAAGATGGCCTCCACAGAGGATTGAGCTGGGTAACTTACAAACATTTTGCTTCTATCTTGGTACACAGAGATGTGTTTAGCACTCATTTCACATTTAAAAATAAATCCACCATAGGTGAGATGGGGCAGGACTTGGTGCTTCCTGGCAATGTTATCCTGAGAGTTAGGCTACTAAAAAAATAAAAAAACTTGACACCACAATTGAAGAAAAGAGCAGAAAAAGGGTGAACAAAGGAAGAAAAACTACCAAATCATCACATATGTATTCGTTTTCCTTATATATCTAATTTAAAACTCCATATCTACTGATTAATTCTGCATAGACTATAACATGTAAGTAGTGTTTTCGATATCGCTGCATTTAGATTTTACATCATTTCCATGTTCATGCTCTTTTTCTTCTCAGGGGGAATGATAGTAGATTAGTGACACTGAGAAAGATTGAATTTATATTTTGCAGAAAAATGACAAAATGTTTGCACGGTGTAACACTTTTTTAAAATTGTTGATGCATTTTAAACACATACTAATATTTAAGAGAACAACATTTTGACTGCATAAGTTCCTTTTAGCAGGGTAACCGACAGTGAGCTTCACTATCTGATCACCACGATGTGTAAAGACAAAGTAGATTCAGGAAGCTATACAGCATCAAGTAGTAAGAGCTGAAAGATAAAAGCTTCATATGAATCTCAAATGACACACATATTTTGAACTTTATAAATTCCTTTGTTTTCCTAAGATAACCTTGAAGTAGCTACATGTTATTAAAACAATAATAATTTCCTCGGATATTACAGCTCAATGTTAACTTGATCACTTCTGGTCTCTTTTATTGGCAAGTGACTAACTAAATAGTTACTTCTCCTTTTGGACCTTGAGATCTTTCACCTCCATCTGCTCATTTCATGTTTATTAGTGTTAATTACATTTGGTGCCATTATTAGCTTTATTCTTGTGACAATCTGTGTAAATTGCTATTTCAAGTTCATATTTTTAAAAGATTTTAAAATGATCTTGGTCTAATGGCTTGTTAGAAAACTAGACTGTGGTGGAAAACTACACTGGTAGTGTCTGGTTTCCTCTCTTCGGCTGGTTTCACCGACACTGCGATGAAAGGTGTTAACTTTTTTTTGTACAGTCTTAGCAAGCAGTAATATTTATAGCTTCCTTATGCTTGACATCTGTAAGCTGTTTTTCAGTTTTTTAGTTCCTCCTTTTTGTTTGTGCCATGCATCTTAGCCGGGCTAACTACCATCTTGTAAACTTATCCTTTTACTCTTCCTAATCCCTTTCTGTCACAAATCATTCCACCTTGCCTGCACCTCTCATCCGTACTGTCCATTGCTTTGAATAATTACCCTCAGATATTTAAACTCATCTTAGATCAAATGTATGGGTAATGTTTGAGGTCTTCCAACAATGATATGTACTAACTTTGGAGAAGACTGAATGCAATATAAAGGACCGGCAGTGTGTTCTCAAATATAGCTATGTGGCTGACCACATGATAATGTTATTGTGAGAGAAGCTGAGCTGACTGAACCTTTTAAAAGTGGTTTCTAGGAGATGTTTCAAGAGTCAAACTTGTTTGGAACAGGATAGAGCATTTCAAAAGTTTTTTAGTTAACCGTAGGAAAAGAATACAAAATATCAACAAATCACATAAATGTGCAGATTGGGACAAGAAAACGTGATATCTGTTGATATGTTTTGTCAATGTGTAATGAAATATGTCAAATGGAGAGTCAAAAGTATGTTTTGCGCAAAAGGTTATACTGGTAAAACTTAGCAGAAAGTGCAGGAACTCCACTTTTTCTCTTGTTTTGGAGTAAATGTTTTCTTGTCCTAATGAATCGAAGTGATACAAGATAATGTGCAGAGCTCAAATACGACACATATTTTGGCTCCCTTAACCACAGAGGTGGTTTTGAGGGCTTTGGTAGGTTTTTATATGTGTATGTCTGTCTCTGTCAAATCAAAAGGGTAGGGCATACATATTCAAACTATAACTAATGCTAGCCTCTTATTACCTGAAACTTCAAACAATGCAGAGAGGAATAAACTGTCAAACGTATGTTAATAAGTAACCACATTTATGGAAGGGAAAAGAAAATTAGAAATCAATATTAAGTAGACAGGAGGTATGTCAAGATCACTGAAAGATTATGTAGGAAACACTTCAATGCTCATATCAGTGATGCAGTTGGTGCATTGGAATAATAGGGGAAACTGACATAACCAAGAACACTCAGCCCTCTCTATATAAAACACAATATGATTCCTTTAAAAGTAAATACTGCCCAGAAAGTGAGTTTGTTTGGCTGAGGTTTGCGCTCTCAAAGTGCTTCTTGTTTACTTATGTCATTTTGTTATGCAGAAGAAATTTGTTTATCCTGAAATCTCTCACTTCTCTTTAGACTTTTCAGTGAGCTGCAGCGCCCCCTAGCTGGGAGTCTAGGTAACATTGATGAGATCTCATCCACACCTCTCTTCCTGGGCAGCTCTAACTCTAGTCTGCCTCCATAGTTGCCAGATAGTTTTAGATATTTAGCATCTGATGTTGGAAATATTGTATTAAAGCCTTTTGTGGGTGTGATTTCAACAAAACACTATTTTAATCCCATAGTATAATATTTGCATTTTCATCTTGGATTTTAAACATCTTTTCTTCCCTGGCAGCTCCAGGCCCTTCGCATTACATTTAATGAATCATCTTTAATAAACTGTGCTTCATCAGCATGAATATCCCATATTTGTCAATCTGTAATAAAACTGTGGTTTGTTACTGCAGAGGAGTAATTCCCCAGAGAGCCGCAGATCGTTCTTACGTTCTTACTATTTTAATTTCTCTCTCTTCACCGTGTGTCAGGTTCAGTAACTTTCTGAGATCTCTGGCTCTGCTGTACGACTCTTTTCAGGTATGTGGGTTTAAACATCAAAATAATATTGGGATAGTATATTCTTTAAAAAAAAAAAATCCAAATTGGTTTTTGCTACTGTTGGAAGGCTTCAGGACCTTTGGTGCTCTTGCATTGAGTGAAGACACTGTGTTACCTATAGCAGCTTGCAGGTGCTGTGGAGGCACCTGTCTGTGAAATACAACATGTGACAACTGTACAGCTATAACCATCCATCCATGTAGGCTATCCCAGCCCTGCGACAGACTGGTGACCTGTCCAGAGTGTACCCACCTCTCACCCTATGGTGCTGTAGCTATAACTAGATGGACTAAATTAAGTGATGCAGATTGAAATGTATATATTGCGAGACATGATTTTTGATAAGTGCTTTATGGCTTCACAAAACATGAAAAATGAATCAGAACAACAGCAAATGAAAATTACAAATTAGGCCTGTGCCTTTAGAAAGGAAAGTGGGCAAAGTTGAAAATTTGGTTACTAATATTTGTAGCATCAGGTTTTTACTTTGGAGTTTGACTTGATGTGCAGTCTTACTGCACGCTGACAATTATTTTATTACAAGAAAATGCGCACATTTGTCTGGTCACATGCACAAAATGTTCAGGCTGTGCATGTTATGTATTTGTATTGTGCTTTACCATAATAAAGTTAAATGTAAAACCGAAATAAGGTCTAAAGTATTTGTTTGTGCTTATGTTTTCAATTGAGCACCATCATGCAAAATATCTTGAAATTTGAATCTTGATAGGATAAACCCTTTGCAATTGAGCCGTCCGATGGGCATTTAATTTCACACAAATTACTCAAATCTTTCATAACTATCACTGATGTACTGTCAGTACTTTCAGTCAGCTGAGTTGAGTTCTTCCTAGGTGTATGTGACACTTCTTAATATTACCACAAGATGGAGCCATCATGTCATACATTAGCCGGAGGTTAACACAATGAAGCCTGTAACCAATAATTTTGCAATTATTTGCTGGGATTGATTCAATGTTATGTAAAAATAGTGGGATTTAAAAAAGACATTTTGAACTGGAAGATACAAACTCAGACATTTTAAATGCCCCAAACTGTTGACATATTTTCCAGATGACTGACTAATGACTCTGCTAATGAAAAAGTATTGATATCAATTATAAAACATTTCAGGCAGAAAATCCAATTAGACTTATTGAATGTAGATGACAGAGTGTTCATTATGTGAATACTTGTAACTTAAACCTTCATTTGTCTTAAAGGCACAGAAAATATGGGTTGTCCAAACTGAGTATAGTATAAAAACACGCAGTGAAAATAAATACATTTGAAATTAAAAAAAGATGTTTATGCACTTAAAGTATAGAGTTACAATAACAAAATAAAATAAACTCTAATATATTTATATTGCCCACCAGGCAGTGAAGTAATTGGTCAGTCTTTAGTGTAATTTACCAAGCTGCTGCGGTGCAGAGAAGTACTGCTACTGAGTTTTATGTTTAAATTAAGCCATCTAGTTACAGACGATATAAAAAAGATTTTGGTCCTGTTGCTTTGAAATTAATTCAATGTGTAGAAGGAGTTAGAAAAAAAAAAGTTAATCTTTAGGCAGATCTTTTGACATAACAGTCACAGATTAGTTATTTGTGTTTTTAGCAGTAACCACACCGGGGCTCCTAATAAAAGCTTATCAACAACTGCAAGTCAGACAGCTAAAGCAATAAAATGTGATAAATCAGGGTGATACTATTAGCAGATGTTGAAAGATGTGCTTTTCTTTCAGGAAAACGAAATGCAAATTGCAAATTACATCTGTGACTGTCGATCAGTAAAAGTCCTTAGATAGTTCTAGTTTCCCTCCATTTGATCCTCTTATCAGATTGTTGAGAGTATTTGAAGGAAGCTTGTAAATGTTTAAAATTATTGCCGTAACACAAAGTCACAAACGTCAGAATCATCTGCAAACTTCTGTGGCTCTAGATTAATAAAAGGGGTAATATTATGCCTCAGAATGCGATAGATAAAAACAGAGGACACGGGAAGTATCATGAAATTTGCAACACTGAGGGTTGTTTCAGCCCAACGGTTAGTCTGCGCAAGCTTGAACTGAAGTGTCTTGGATAGCCCATATCCAGACTGAGAATTCAATAATCACAACTTTTTAATAACACTGTATATCACCTTGAAATTGCAGGTGTGGAAATGTCTTTTTGAAGCATTTCAAACATATTTGACCTGGACCATAAACAAGACTTTTTCTCATCTGTTCCAGGGTCTGGAATCTCTGAATTGCCATGCTTTCATGTTGACCACGAGGTGGGCCAAGAGTTATGTTCCCTTAAGCCCAGGATATGTGGAGAAGTAACAAAAGTGTCTAGAGAAGGAGACAGTGAGTCACAATGACGAGCAAAAACAAAAGGTTTTTATTAATGACTAATCTTAAAGTAAGTGCCAGGCTGCTACTACTAACACAAGAACAAACACAGCAGAGGCTGGTCAACAAAGCAATTCATAGATTCTCCTCAGAGAAAGCCTAAGTGGTCACAAACACACAGATCACATGAAGCAAAGTCAAAAGGCACTTTGGCACTGGCAGTGTCTTCTGCATCAATTTGAGCCAAAGCTAAGTGCTGACTGGACAGCTCCTCACATTACATTGCCTCCATAGGAAAGAGTGTGGTTTCTAAGACAGGGCAGAGAGAGCACTAAACTAAACTAAACTAAACTAAACTAAAACAGTACTTTAGCCATATAAACTACTACTTTTATTGCCTAAAACTGAGTACTTTTTCATCTAAGCTGAGTACTTGTACAATGAATATTTTTATCTAGTTTTCAAACTAACCAAGTACATAACTGGTCTCTTCTGCTTAGAAGTCATGCTCGGTGCCAAGCACTGTGACATTGTCATAGTCTTCATATAATTCATCACCTCCTCCATCGCACTTGGTCATCTCCATGGAGACATCTGGTTTGTTTGCCGTCTTTCTGCTCCAGTAGATAGACAGAAGCAGACCAGTAGAAAAGCAGTAAGGACTGAAGACCACTAGATGGCGGAAGAGTCTCAGCACAAATGACCCTGAGTGGATGCCAGTTAAATTTAAATTAGATACGTTTTGTGCTATAGCATTGAGGCACACTATTTATGTTTTGTCAGGTTTAATAGCTGTGTCAATGAAATGGCATTTGGGGACAATATACAGAGCTCTCTTCATGACTTCTAAGCTTTTTGCATATTTGTTAAAATGAGGTTTTTCAGATCACCAAACACATTTTTATATCAGACAAAGATAACTCAAGTAAATTAACTCCTAAAGGGAGCAAAAGCATTATTAAAATACAATGAAATTAAAAAATTTAGAGGTTTATTTTTAAACTCCAGTGAAATAACGTGATTTGTAATCAAGTCAAAGTTGAAAACACTGTATATTGTTATGAAGCAGTAACATGGTAATGCAGTTACTTTTACTCACCCCTTGGATCAGTCTGACAGTAAAACACATGCGGTTCAGAACTCCTCCTCAGCCCAGACAGTGAACTTACAGACACCTTATATTTTTTGGCAGGTTGGAATCCATCGATTATGATTTTAGTTTCAGGACTAGCTACTGTGTGAGTCTTTCCAGTCACATTCAACTCCGCATTAGTCCACTCGCCCTCTGGGTCTGTCCATTTAATAAGAACAGAGTATCCAGCTGCCCAGTACTCACAGTGAGCATTTAGATTAGGAGGAACTGAGTAAAACAAGAAAAAGGTTTTACAATCACAACTAAAGCAGAAAATATATGACTTACAATAAATATAATGAAACTTTTTATACTATAAAACAAAGTCTATGAAAAGTGCATCATTTTAAAATTTGTTCTAAAGTAGAAAGATTATTTGTTTTACTTTTAGGTCAAAGCAGTGCTCTTATTTTTAAAAAGTTAATAATAAATTTTTGGATTTTCATATAAAAATTAAAAATGAAGACCTCAACATTAGACATTGAAAGAATTACTCAGTCTGTACATAATTATAATTAAAAAACAATCTGTAGTAATGATTGATTAATAGCTCAAGTCACAAAAATAATTCCTGCCTTACAGAAGTTAGTATTTTCTGCTTTAGCCTTTTTACTTTGTTGAGATTATTTATCAAAACTAATCAGTTGGTTAATAATGAAATGATACTTGGTTGAAGCTCATGTATTCATACTGAATCATATTAAATGTGTGTGTTAACCTGTGGCATACAGATCGTATATAAAATTATTTTTCTGCAATAAACATTTTTAAGATTAAAATTTGAATGCAAGAGAAAAATTAAACTAAATTACAAGAATTCACACTTCATCTTTCTGTAAATAATATGAGTTATTACTTTAAGTTCTTAAATACTAATTTACAGGTTCTAGTCCTTCAAATTATTTTTGTTGTAAATGCAGACACGCGTTGTTCTAAGACAGATTTGTACTCACGAATTGTTAATGTGTGTTCACACTGCAGGAAAACTCTGGAAGACTTTTCATAGACAAGAGATATCTGATAGGTGGCACCAGGGTAAAGTCCAGTAAACAACACATTTTCACGTTCATCACTGACATGAACGTTAGATCCATTATTTGCGGTTGCGTTTGAGAACAAGCCTTCAATCTTTGCTTTGATTGACGAGTTGGTAACTTTCCAGTCTGCACTGGCACAGTCTATGGCTGAAATGGATGAGAAAATAGTTATACACAAGAACCTGATTCTTCTTTTTTACTCAACTCATTGAAAAGAAGACTAACTGAAGTCAAACTGCAGGCTCTTTGTCATTTTACACACAGGACAAAATTTAATTCTCATACTGAAAAAGTTACAAAGTCTAACAGAGAGATTTTTTTTTTACCTGTTACTGTGAAATTCGTATAAGGAGTGCTCCTGAGTCCAGCGAACACTGTGGTTAAGCTGAAATCATACTCTGTTCCAGGCTGAAGAGATGTCACTACTTTTCTGACTGTATCTGAGGAGACGTCTGACACACTATCTGACACACGACCATTGATTTGAAGCTGGTATTGCCAGGCTTTTTTCATGTTCTCCCACTCTAGAGTTATGCTGTTAGTAAATCGTTCAGTCACACTGACCCAAGGCACCACTGGTGGAACTGAAAAAAAAAAAAAAAAAAATCAGAAGTGGAATTTGTTCAGCTTTTTCTTTCCGAGTGAAATAGCTCCATGTTACTGTGTAACATACGGAGTATAGAGCTAGTTCAGTTATCACAAGCTTTTACATACTTAAGTCTGAGTAGGTGTGTGAGCTAAATGGCACTCAGCATTAAAATTAAAATTAATTAAGTAAATAATAACTATATATACGAATAATATAATAATTATACATAAAATATAATAATTAAGCATGCTGCTTGCTAAGAGCAGATCATTCATATTTGCTGCTCTATCACAAGCACAAGCCTCATCAGGGTTTGATGCACACTTGCTTCTGCACTGAGATATGGTTGGTGGGTGGAGCCTGGATGGATAAATGGCACTGCAGGCCAGAAGGAAAACTTGGAAATTTGACTTGGACTTATATTGCCCTTTTAAATATATTGTATCACAAGGAAAACAAACAGTTTTAAAAAATACTTAGTGATTACATACCTGTCGGTGCACTAAAGTTGTATCCAGAGCTGTTGACGTTCTCAAACACAGTAAAAAGGGTAAAATTGTAGTTTGTCCCAGCAGTCAGAGAAGAGACCACACATGTAACTGATGCACCTGATGTCGTGTATCCGTCCATGTCATTCTTGCCAATAACAATATTACCGCTGTCATATTCTAGGATGTATGTTAGTATGTTGTTAACCTTCTCCCATGTCAGAGTTATACTGTTCTCATTTTGTGTCACAGTCACAGTCTGGACATTTTTTGGAGCTGAAAGAAGACAAAGAATGATTTCAGAAGAATACAAAATCTGAGACATATTTAAAAAATACAGTGGGTCAGAAGCATAAAAAGATGTTACTTTTTGTAAATTCCATTCAAGACAGTCATAGTGAGAAAGCAACACACATATGTTAATAAATAAATGAAGCTCAGGTCTGATTCAAATGCAGTTGCTGTGCATTATAAGGAGCTAAAGATGAAATAAAGACAATTTTACAAAGTCTGATTCACACATCACATCCTTAAGGAACCATTTTGGTTTCCTAAGCTTTTAGTATAAGTGTGAAAATTACATTTAAGTTTTTAATGTCCCCTGTCTAATGTTGTAAATGTACATCAGACAAAAAAGCACCTCAACAAGTCCATCTCAAGACTATGACTGTTTAGATGTTTTTAATCTGTTAACCTTCACCAGGTTAGCAATAACCAGTCTAGGATTATAGGTATGGGTAGTATTTGACATGTTCAGTGTTACAATGTTTATGTTATGAGGAGCTATTATATAAGCATGGTCCAAAACAATTGTAATCCATTGCAAATGTTTATTTCCAAATCATATAACATCCATCCATCCATTCTCTTCCACCTCATTTTGATGCACCACAGTCACATGATTAACACTTTGTGGAGCTAATGATAACAAAGGAAAGTGGCTTTGACAAAAATCCTCTCCATCAGCTAAAGTTTCAAGTACTAATGAGCCGGTCCATCCTGGCTTATTTATCTATATTAGAGAAAATATATCTTACCAGTGACTGCGATGCAGTTTACTCCACTGCTGCTGACATTTCCAAACACAGTGAAGAGAGTGAAACTGTATCTGGTTCCACTGGTCAAATCTGACACTCTGTATTCTTCTGCAGAATTACTAATGCTGATCTCTGTTTTATCAAACGCAAGTAGATAATTGTCGATGTTGGGGACTGTTTTCCATTGAAGAGTTATGCTGGTCTCATCTTGTCCATTTTTGTTAAACTCTTCAGCATTACGAGGAGCTAGAATAGAAAAATACACAAATAAGAAACTGTAACAACATTTTCTGGCAGAAACAGAAAGATGGAACGAGCCATTCAGTTTCAGTATTTTTACAGTGCTTTTGAAAAAATTAGGTGAGCCAAACTTTTCCATTTCTGAGAAACCTTAAACAACATCATAAAGCTCTTATTTATCTATATTAGAGAAAATATATCTTACCAGTGACTGCGATGCAGTTTACTCCACTGCTGCTGACATTTCCAAACACAGTGAAGAGAGTGAAACTGTATCTGGTTCCACTGGTCAAATCTGAGACTGTGTATTCATTTGTAGAATTACTAATGTTGATCTCTCTCCCATTAAACACAAGCAGATAACTGTCAATGTTGGGGACTGTTTTCCACATCAGAGTTATGCTGGTCGCATTTTGATCAACAGCCTGAAATTCTTCAGTGTTATTAGGAGCTACAATAGAAAAATACACAAATAAGAAAGTGTAACAACATTTTCTTGCAGAAACAGAAAGATGGAACGAGCCATTCAGTTTCAGTATTTTTATCAGGCATTTTCAAAAATATTAGGTGAGCCACACTCTTCTATTTCTGAGAAACCTTAAACAACATCATAAAGCTCTGTCCTGGTTCATGTTGTAGAGGAGCATCAACTGTGAAGCATATTGAAGGACTATGACTGATTCAGATGTTTTTAATCTGTTAACCTCCACCAGGTTAGCAGTAACCAGTGTAGGATTATAGGTAGGGTTACTCTTTGACATATTCAAATTATAATTAAATATTCAAATGCAAAATTTAACAAATGTTTATGTCATGGAACTGTAGGATGTTTTTAACCTTGTCCCACTCCAGTGTTATACTCATCTCATTTTGATGCACCACAGTCACATTATTAACACTTTGTGGTGTTAAAGACAACACAGGAAAGCGGCTTTGCTAAAATAAAAATAAAAAAACCCTCTCCATCAGCTAAAGTTTCAAAAAGTAATGAGCCGGTCCATCCTGGCTTATTTATCTATATTAGAGAAAATATATCTTACCACTATCAGTGACTGCGATGCAGTTTACTCCACTGCTGCTGACATTTCCAAACACAGTGAAGAGAGTGAAATTGTATCTGGTTCCACTGGTCAGATTTGGGACTGTGTATTTTTCTGTAGAATTACTAATGTTGATCTTGTTTTCATTAAACTCAAGTAGATAATGGTCAATCTTGGGGACTGTTTTCCACATCAGAGTTATGCTGGTCGCATTTTGATAAACAGCCTGAAATTCTTCAGTGTTATTAGGAGCTACAATAGAAAAATACACAAAGAAGAAACTGTAACAACATTTTCTTGCAGAAACAGAAAGATGAAACGAGCCATTCAGTTTCAGTACTTTTACAGTGCTTTTAAAAATATTAGGTGAGCCAAACTTTTCCATTTCTGAGAAACCTTAAACAACATCATAAAGCTCTGTCCTGGTTCATGTTGTAGAGGAGCATCAACTGTGAAGCATATTGAAGGACTATGACTGATTTAGATGTTTTTAATCTGTTAACCTCCACCAGGTTAGCAGTAACCAGTGTAGGATTATAGGTAGGGTTACTCTTTGACATATTCAAATTATAATTATAATTAAATATTCAAATTCTAAATTTAACAAATGTTTATGTTATGGAACTGTAGGATGTTTTTAGCCTTGTCCCACTCCAGTGTTATACTCATCTCATTTTGATGCACCACAGTCACATGATTAACACTTTGTGGAGCTAAAGATAACAGAGGAAAGCAGTTTTGCTAAAATGAAAATAAAAAAATCCTCTCCATCAGCTAAAGTTTCAAAAAGTAATGAGCCGGTCCATCCTGGCTTATTTATCTATATTAGAGAAAATATATCTTACCAGTGACTGCGATGCAGTTTACTCCACTGCTGCTGACATTTCCAAACACAGTGAAGAGAGTGAAACTGTATCTGGTTCCACTGGTCAAATCTGAGACTCTGTATTCTTTTGTAGAATTACTAATGTTGATCTGTCTTCCATTAAACACAAGCAGATAACTGTCAATGTTGGGGACTGTTTTCCACATCAGAGTTATGCTGGTCTCATTTTGATAAACAGCCTTAAATTCTTCAGTGTTATTAGGAGCTACAATAGAAAAACACAGAAATAAGAACCAGTAACAACATTTTCTGGCAGAAACAGAAAGATGGAACGAGCCATTCAGTTTCAGTATTTTTATCAGGCATTTTCAAAAATATTAGGTGAGCCACACTTTTCTATTTCTGAGAAACCTTAAACAACATCATAAAGCTCTGTCCTGGTTCATGTTGTAGAGGAGCATCAACTGTGAAGCATATTGAAGGGCTATGACTGATTTAGATGTTTTTAATCTGTTAACCTCCACCAGGTTAGCAGTAACCAGTGTAGGATTATAGGTAGGGTTACTCTTTGACATATTCAGATTATAATTATAATTAAATATTCAAATTGAAAATTTAACAAATGTTTATGTCATGGAACTGTAGGATGTTTTTAGCCTTGTCCCACTCCAGTGTTATACTCATCTCATTTTGATGCACCACAGTCACATTATTAACACTTTGTGGAGCTAAAGATAACACAGGAAAGCGGCTTTGCTAAAATAAAAATAAAAAAATCCTCTCCATCAGCTAAAGTTTCAAAAAGTAATGAGCCGGTCCATCCTGGTTTATTTATCTATATTAGAGAAAATATATCTTACCAGTGACTGCGATGCAGTTTACTCCACTGCTGCTGACATTTCCAAACACAGTGAAGAGAGTGAAATTGTATCTGGTTCCACTGGTCAAATCTGAGACTCTGTATTCTTTTGTAGAATTACTAATGTTGATCTCTCTTTCATTAAACACAAGCAGATAACTGTCAATGTTGGGGACTGCTTTCCACATCAGAGTTATGCTGGTCTCATTTTGATAAACAGCCTTAAATTCTTCAGTGTTATTAGGAGCTACAATAGAAAAATACACAAAGAAGAAACTGTAACAACATTTTCTGGCAGAAACAGAAAAATGGAACGAGCCAATCAGTTTCAGTATTTTTACAGTGCTTTTAAAAAAATTAGGTGAGCCAAACTTTTCCATTTCTGAGAAACCTTAAACAACATCATAAAGTTCTGTCCTGGTTCATGTTGTAGAGGAGCATCAACTGTGGAACATTTTGAAGGACTATGACTGATTCAGATGTTTTTAATCTGTTAACCTCCACCAGGTTAGCAGTAACCAGTGTAGGATTATAGGTAGGGTTACTCTTTGACATATTCAAATTATAATTATAATTAAATATTCAAATTCAAAATTTAACAAATGTTTATGTTATGGAACTGTAGGATGTTTTTAGCCTTGTCCCACTCCAGTGTTATACTCATCTCTTTTTGATGCACCACAGTCACATGATTAACACTTTGTGGTGTTAAAGACAACACAGGAAAGCGGCTTTGCTAAAATAAAAAAATAAAAAAAACCCTCTCCATCAGCTAAAGTTTCAAAAAGTAATGAGCCGGTCCATCCTGGTTTATTTATCTATATTAGAGAAAATATATCTTACCAGTGACTGCGATGCAGTTTACTCCACTGCTGCTGACATTTCCAAACACAGTGAAGAGAGTGAAACTGTATCTGGTTCCACTGGTCAAATCTGACACTCTGTATTCTTTTGTAGAATTACTAATGTTGATCTCTCTTCCATTAAACACAAGCAGATAACTGTCAATGTTGGGGACTGCTTTCCACATCAGAGTTATGCTGGTCTCATTTTGATAAACAGCCTTAAATTCTTCAGTGTTATTAGGAGCTACAATAGAAAAATACACAAATAAGAAACTGTAACAACATTTTCTGGCAGAAACAGAAAAATGGAACGAGCCAATCAGTTTCAGTACTTTTACAGTGCTTTTAAAAATATTAGGTGAGCCAAACTTTTCCATTTCTGAGAAACCTTAAACAACATCATAAAGCTCTGTCCTGGTTCATGTTGTAGAGGAGCATCAACTGTGGTACATTTTAAAGGACTATGACTGATTCAGATGTTTTTAATCTGTTAACCTCCACCAGGTTAGCAGTAACCAGTGTAGGATTATAGGTAGGGTTACTCTTTGACATATTCAAATTATAATTATAATTAAATATTCAAATGCAAAATTTAACAAATGTTTATGTCATGGAACTGTAGGATGTTTTTAACCTTGTCCCACTCCAGTGTTATACTCATCTCATTTTGATGCACCACAGTCACATGATTAACACTTTGTGGTGTTAAAGATAACACAGGAAAGCAGCTTTGCTAAAAAAAAAAACAAAACCCTCTCCATCAGCTAAAGTTTCAAAAAGTAATGAGCCGGTCCATCCTGGCTTATTTATCTATATATTACTAATGTTGATCTGTCTTTTACCAAACACAAGTAAATAATTGTCAATGTTGGGGACTGTTTTCCACTCCAGTATAATGCTGGTCTCATTTTGATCAACAGCCTTAAATTCTTGAGCGTTAAGAGGAGCTAGAATAGAAAAACGCAAAAAGAAGAGACTGTAACAATGTTACCAACAAAATCTTGTATTTTGTGTATCTTTTAATTAGACTGAAGGTTTTGTTCAGTGCTCACCAACCTGTCACAGCACTGAATGTGTATCCACTGCTGGTGAGTCCATCAGACGTGAAGAGAGTGAATGTGTAGTTTGTTCCAGCAGTCAGAGAAGTGACCACATGTACTATGGGTTCTTCTTCAGTTTTATTAATATATTCTGTTCTATCACCATATTGCAGGATGTATGTTGGGATGTTGTTAACCTTGTTCCAGGTCAGAGTTATACTACTCTCATTTTGTGTGGTCACATTCACTCTGTTGACATTATCTGGCGCTGGAAAAGAAAAGAGGACACACAGTGGATTTAGTTACAAAAAAGTTTAAAAAGAGAACAAGAACTGAAGCACTGATTATGCTGCTTTCAGTCCTTTGTACCACTGTGCCTTTTGTTAGATCATCAGGAGCTGCGATGAGTTGAGAGTGGCGTTCACCTTTTACCACAATAAAAACCCAGAATGACATTCACTTCAGTTTCACCGATCACCAACAAAAGTCAAAGGATAGTGTTTCATTCTTACAGGCTTTTGTTGTTGTAGATATAATTGTTTGTTCTGTTGAAGTCAGCGGAGTAGTTAGTTGTGTTGTTGAAAGGTTGTTTCGTAGTTCAGGAGCCAGTGAAGTAGTTTTTTGTGTTGTAGGATCCACTGGAGTGGGTTTTCGTGTTGTAGCTGTCAGCGGATTGGTTGTTAGTCTTGTGGTTCTTTCTGTTTTGGTTTGTCCTGCTGTCACTCTTGTTGTCACTGTCGCTGTGACTGTTGTAGTGGAGTCAGTTGTACCCTAAAAGCACAAAAAGAGTGAAAACTACAGAATCTAAAATCTGTAAAAAAAAACATTGCAATTGAATACCCAGTTAACATGAGGCTTAGCAGTCTCACAGAATGATGTTTGTTGCTTTTAATTTTACATCTACATTATATCATGAACCTTATGTGAACAGAAGCATGACTGGCTGATTAAAGGAGTAATACTTAGAGATATTATTTTGCATTCTGCTTCATAAGAACAAAAACTTCCGATAAAAAAAATGATGTGCAGGAAACAAATAAGTCAGTGTCAAATTATTTTAGCATTTTATGTGTCAGCTTCTATCAACTATAGTAACATCTAAACCATAAAAATCACGGAGCTGGTAAAAAAAAAATGTATTAATTAAGTGTTTGCTTTCACTAAAAATGCAAATCATATTTATCATCATATTGTATATAATAGCTACAGTTACTTAATCACTGTTCTATAAAATATCTAACACCTTTCTCCTCTGACATACTGTTTAAAATTCCACATCTGATCTGATTAAATCATTAAGACTGTACCGTGTAAGTGTTTAAGATACAGTTGAATTTCCTCCTTCATGCTCTTTTTGTTCTCAGAGGAAACGGTAATAAATTGGTGTTGCAAAGAAGGAATAAATTCATGTTTCAAAATTTGAAAAGTCCAGAATTTTCATGCTGTTTAACAAGATTTTGTTGTTCCTGTATTTCTGTAAAAAACAGTATTTCACAAAACATAACTATAGTGTTTAAAATACATAATGAAGCATGTCATGCATTTAGGCTTCTCTGTGGTTTTGACCGCACTGTTTCCTTTTGTCGAGGGTAACCAACACTGAGCTTCACTATCTGATCACCATCAAAGTGGAAAGTAAAAAAAAAAACTTACCCAAAGTAGACTCAGGAAGACACAGAGCAACAAGTGGTCTGAGATAAGAGATAAAAGCTTCATCGTCTGCAGTTACAGTCCAACACAGACTGTAATTCTTACCTATGCTCCTCTTGTAACCATATTAGCAAGTGGTGAAGTAAATAGCTGCTTCTCCTTTTGCCCCGCCCATTGCTTCATTATTAACTGTGTGCTGCTTGTCAACGATACATTAATCAACTTGTCTGTTTTACGTGTTTATTAAAGGTAATCACTTTGCAAAATTTTCTAACTGGTAGTTCATGCTGCTTCTATATCTTTATCATATATAAATAAAAATGGGTTTTTATGTATAATAACAGGCAAAGCTATCAACTGTAAGCCAAAAAACACTTTTTTTAAGGATTTAAGTAAGTAAGTAAGTAAGTAAAATTTTATTTATATAGCACATTTCTAGATAAAAGATCACAAAGTGCTTCACAAGGTATTAAACTTTTTTTAAAGTTTAAGACAGAAATGTTAAGACATTATGAGAACTTTTGTACAGCTGCCATGGATCTCTGTTTGATCCGAGAGCCTAAACGGCCCTTGCTTTTCTCACAACCTGAATATTTTCAGGTTCATTCTTTACTTTATCATAGTCAAACGTTTTAAGGAAGGCCAGTATGTTACTGAGAAACTCACATTTCAGAATCAAACTCAAAAACAAGATTTTCAGTGTGTTCATCTTCAGACAAACTGTCACAGTACTCGGTCTGGGGACCCAGGGTTTGTGTTTTCTGTTTTTTTTAAAAATTCTTTGATTTAGTGTTATTCATGTCATACTCTTTTTTCTGAGTTATTTTTTGTAGTTTCTAGAATTTAGGTTGTGTTTCTGTGCCACCCCTGTGTTCTTTCTTTCACATCTAGTCATCCTCGGTTCCAGTGTCAAGTCCGCATCTCAGTCTGTCTCATGTTTCCTGTTTTATTTTGATAGTTCCTTGTCTGATGTGTAGCATGTTCAGTTTTGAACATGCTACACACCAGTAGTGTATGTTTGTTGTCATGAGTTTGTTTTGGAGTTTGTTTCTACAGCAGTAAAGCTGCCTTCCTTTGTTCATTCTGTTGTTCGGAGTCCTGCGTTTGGGTCCCCATTCTGCCTGCTACAGCACTGGACATGACACAAACAGACAGTATGCATTATTTTGATGCCATTGCCATTATATTATATATCTGGATCACGTTTGTTATGCAGAGAGATGTGGAATGGAAAACAGCAGCCATCACTCTGACTTGACTGAACAGAGAACAACACCCACACACAGCAACTTCCAAATTGGCAACCTATCTTCTTCTATTAAGTTTTATTGGCGATTGGCAAACAACAAAATGGTGCATTACCACCACCAACTGGTATGGAGTGTGGACTGGATCGTTGCTCAAAAAACAACAACAACAACAACAACCCTCAAATCCTCCCAAACCATTTTCTCTCTTTTAAAAACTAGAATAAGGCCTGATAACGTTCACTTCTTGAGTCCTTTTGCAGTAAGTCAATAAACTACTCCTATTCCTAATCAAAACTCCTACTCTTGCCAACCCATTTCATTTAAAACAGCTGCATTTGAGGTGGTGTTCCTCTTTACTGCCAAGAAAAGATGGACTCCACAGAGGATTGAGCTGGATAACTTACAAACATTTTGCTTCTATCTTGGTGCACAGAGGTGTGTTTAGCACTCATTTCACATTTTAAAAAAAAAATCCACCATAGGTGAGATGGGGCAGGACTTAGTGCTTCCTGGCAATGTTATCCTGAGAGTTATGCTACTAAAAACAACGAAAAAACTTGACACCACAATTGAAGCATTGATTATGCTGCTTTCATTGTTTGTTTCACTGATCACTTTCTTACATTACAAAGTCCAGTATATTTCACTATTGGTGTATTTGCTGTAGTGGGGTCAGAGGCACCCTAAGAGCAGAAAAAGGGTGAACAAAGGAAGAAAAACTACCAAATCATCACATATGTATTCGTTTTCCTTTAATATTCAACTCCATATCTACTGATTAATTCTGCATAGACTATAACATGTAAGTAGTGTTTTCGATATCGCTGCATTTAGATTTTACATCATTTCCATGTTCATGCTTTTTTTCTTCTCAGGTGAAATGATAGTAGATTAGTGACACTGAGAAAGACTGAATTCATAGTTTGCAGAAAAATGACAAAATGTTTGCACTGTGTAACACTTTTTTTAAATTGTTGATGCATTTTAAACACATACTAATATTTAAGAGATCATCATTTTGACTGCATAAGTTCCTTTTAGCAGTGAGTTTCACTATCTGTCATGGTTAGGCTGTGTGTAGGCAGGAAGAGGACCCAAACGCAAACTCACGGGAAAACAGGACTGAACTCAAAATACAGCTTTATTGCTGACAAAAGATAACAGCGATACAAAATAACATGAAACTAAACTGGGAAGTACTAAGGAACTGAGTTACGAGGAAACACACGGAGGGGCACACAGTCAGGGAGAACACGACACAGAACTGAGGGAGACGCAGACCTAAATACACAGAGGGTTAACAAGGGAAGTGGGAGCACACGGGGAACACAGGTGACACTGATAATCAAAACAAGACATGGCAGGAGTAAACGCAACACTGACGGGAGACTGTCAAAGTAAAACAGGAAGTACAGAGGTTCAGACAGGAGGAGCAAGTGCACGACATAACGGGCTGGGGAAAGCATGAGATAAAACACAAGGAGGGGAAACGAGGGTCTACAGATACATAGAGGAGCACACAGGGGGTAATCAAATAAGGGACATCTTAACAGAACCTGCATCAACAAAGAACAAAATACACGAAAACTAAGAATACTGGGCCAACATGGCCCAGGACCATGACACTATCTGATCATCACGATGTGTAATGACAAAGTAGATTCAGGAAGCTATACAGCATCAAGTAGTAAGAGCTGAAAGATAAAAGCTTCATATGAATCTCAAATGACACACATATTTTGAACTTTATAAATTCCTTTGTTTTCCTAAGATAACCTTGAACTAGCTACATGGTATTATAACAATAATAATTTCTTTGATCCTGGGATCAGAGGTCCTCGGATATTACAGCTCAATGTTAACTTTATCACTTCTGGTCTCTTTTATTGGCAAGTGACTAACTAAATAGTTACTTCTCCTTTCGGGCCTTGAGATCTTTCACCTCTATCTGCTTATTTCATGTTTATTAGTGCTAGTTAAATTTGGTGCCATTATTAGCTTATATTTTTTATATTTGTCATATTCATTTCATATTTTTCATATTTTTAAAAGATTTTAAAATTATTTTGGTCTAATGGCTTCTTAGGAAACTAGACTGTCTGGTTTACTCTCTTCGGCTGGTTTCTCCGACACTGCGGTGAAACTTGTTAACTTTTTTTTGTACAGTCTCAGCAAGCAGTAATATTTATAGCTTCCTTATGGTTGACATCTGTAAGCTGTTTATCAGTTCCTCCTTTTTGTTCGTGCAATGCATCATAGCAGGGCTCACTACCATCTTGTAAACTTATCCTTTCACTCTTCCTAGTCCCTTTCTGTCACTCCACCTTGCCTGTACCTCTCATCTGTACTGTCCGTTGCTTTGAATGATCACCCCCAGATATTTAAACTTATCTTAGATCAAACGGTTCAAAATTGAGGACGAGAGTAAAAACAACCATGGTCCAGAAGAGCTTGGTCAAACAATTGATTTTAATGAACACACGCGTGGGGAGATGTACACTGCACAACATCAGCTGTAGATCTCCGCCCAATAATACACAAGACAATCGTTTTATAGCATCAGGGTATGTTTACCGACGCCCCCTCATACGTCAAACAAATACCAGACATGAAGAAGTTTCAAAACCACAAATGCTCTGTTAACAACCTTTAACACAATTAAAAAGAACTTCGTCTTCACGGCAGGTGCTTCCTGTCGCCACCGGACACCCGCTTGTCTCTCTGGAACATCAAGCGCACGTTCTGCAACAAACGGTACTTTTGCAGGCACAATTTGCAGTCACACACAAAATATGATTAAACTTTCACCTATAAATGATTCTCTCTAACTGAGTGTGTGTGTGGGTGTGTGTGCTAACCACAATTGCACCCTATTTCACCTCGCTGACTAGCTCCTGACCTCTCACCAGACAGAGAGACAGAAGCCACTCTCATATATGTAATAACCGAACTGAAACTATGTATATGTAATCTACTGAATAAATGTTTTAATCAAGAACCTCTACTAAAAGCTTAATCAAAAGATATAAATGAATAAAAGATAATAAAGAATAACCTGGTTATTCAAATAGCATCATCCAAACAGCTCCTCAAAATAACTTGCACTTAGACTCTTCTTTCGGTTTCACTTTTGCAAAGCATGCAGTTTCCTGTCTTATTTTGGCACAGGCTATACTCAGCGTTAGGCCTTTCTTTTACAATGCAATCTGCATATAAACATTTAAGATTATATAAGCATTCAAAAGCATTTAAGATTATAGATTCAACTGAACAGTTTAAAGTGGTTCTCACTGGACCTGTAATAAAGGCTAATATGATACCAGTATGTTTGAACATCTGAATGCAATATCAATATTAATTATTAATGCCATGGTAATATGAACAATAGCAGTAAAATAATTTCCCTGATCCCAACAGCCACGGGTAGGATTTGAACCTGTGTCAACCAGTATCAGGTGAGCTGCTTATCTCAGTGAGCCAAATCAGTTTGCATTCCGAAAAGAGATATGATGAGAGAAAAAATGAGCAGGGTGCAGAACAACCTGAACTGTCTACTGAAAAAGGTGAAGAAGCTGAAATCATAAAAACTTTGCAGAATTGTATTAAATTAGCAGAAATATTAAACAACCAAAACAGTCTGCTAAAAAAAGCTGAACAAGCTGAAGTTCCATTAAAAGTAGTAGTTGCTGAAAAATGAGAAACTGGCAGAACATGTAGACAAGCAAGAAAGCAGTAGATAAAGTAAACTGAACAGCCAGCACATACACTACAGGTGTGCTGTCTACTGAAAAGAGGTGAAGAAGCTGAACATTCTGCTGAAAAGAGGTGAAGAAGCTGAATGTTCTGCTGAAAAGAGGTGAAGAAGCTGAACGTTCTGCTGAAGACAGGTGTAGTAGCTAAAGTCCATATTAGAAAAGTTGCTGAAATCATAAAAACTTTGCAAATTGTAATAAATAGCAGAAATATTGACCAAGCAAAACAATTAGCTGAAAAAAGGTGCACAGGTTGAAGTTCCATCAGGTTGAAGAGTCTGATGAAAATATGTTGCTATGGGCTTCAAACCTGGGCCTCCCGCTCTCAGAACGGCTGCTCAAGTCTAGGTAACACTGATGAGATCTCATCCACAGCCCTCCTCCTGGGCAGCTCTAACTCTAGTCTGCCTCCATAGGTGCCAGATAGTTTTAGGTATTTAGCATCTAATGTTGGAAATATTGTATTAAAGCCTTTTGTGGGTGTGGTCAAAGGAGTTTGCGAAGAAAAGCGTCTAGACTTCTTTAAGTTGCTTGAAGACTTTTCACCTCTCATCCGAGAAACTTCTTCAGTTCTAAGGTCAAATGGCTGAGAGTCCCAGATTTAAACCCAGTGGGAGTATCCCCCGAAAGAGGGACAAAGGACCCCCTGGTGATCCTCTAATCACATGAGCCAAGGTTTGAAAACGGGTGTGGGACCTAATCAGCCAGGGTTTCGGGTGAGCTCATTGTGAAACCTGGCCCCACCTTGTCATGTGAATTCCTGAGGTCAGATGGCCCAGGATGTGAGTGGGCGTTAAGGCGTCTGGGGAGGGAACTCAAAACTGGATTATAGATGGCAGACAGTTGGTGTCGTAAACCACCGCCTCTGTTCAAAGATGGTCGCTCACAGTGGACATAGATGGCCTCTTTCACTCCTCTTTCAAACCATCTGTCCTCTCTGTCCAAAATGTGAACATTGGCATCCTCGAAAGAGTGACCTTTATCCTTAAGATGCAGCTGGACTGCTGAGTCTTGTCCTGTGGAGGTGGCTCTTCTATGTTGTGCCATGCGCTTGTGAAGTGGCTGTTTGGTCTCTCCAATGTAGAGGTCTGGGCATTCCTCGCTGCACTGTACAGCATACACCACGTTGTTAAGTCTGTGTTTTGGAGTTTTGTCTTTCGGGTGAACCAGTTTCTGTCTGAGTGTGTTGCTGTGAACTTTCACAGACATTTTGTGGGTGTGATTTCAACAAAACACTATTTTAATCCCATAGTATAATATTTGCATTTTCATCTTGGATTTTAAACATCTTTTCTTCCCTGGCAGCTCCAGGCCCTTCGCATTACATTTAATGAATCATCTTTAATAAACTGTGCTTCATCAGCATGAATATCCCATATTTGTCAATCTGTAATAAAACTGTGGTTTGTTACTGCAGAGGAGTAATTCCCCAGAGAGCCGCAGATCGTTCTTACGTTCTTACTATTTTAATTTCTCTCTCTTCACCGTGTGTCAGGTTCAGTAACTTTCTGAGATCTCTGGCTCTGCTGTACGACTCTTTTCAGGTATGTGGGTTTAAGCATCAAAATAATATTGGGATAGTATATTCTTTAAAAAAAAAAAAATCCAAATTGGGTTTTGCTACTGTTGGAAGGCTTCAGGACCTTTGGTGCTCTTGCATTGAGTGAAGACACTGTGTTACCTATAGCAGCTTGCAGGTGCTGTGGAGGCACCTGTCTGTGAAATACAACATGTGACAACTGTACAGCTATAACCATCCATCCATGGAGGCTATCCCAGCCCTGCGACAGACTGGTGACCTGTCCAGAGTGTACCCACCTCTCGCCCTATGGTGCTGTAGCTATAACTAGATGGACTAAATTAAGTGATGCAGATTGAAATGTATATATTGCTAGACATGATTTTTGATGGCCTAATGGACTGCAACTTAAGAAAACACCAGCAATAAGAAAAATGCTGCAAAAGCACACAAAACACAACGCAAATAGGAAAAATGAAAAAAGAAATAGGAAAAAACAGATTTCCAAAAGCACAAGGGAAGTGTTTCTGGGGAGACAATAACCCAACGGACCAGTTGCAGGAACCAAAATATGCTAAGAATTGGATGATCTATCGGTTTTGTGAGGAAAGAAAAGATGAGAGGTAAGTGTGTTAGCCTAACTATTAGCCTAAAAATCCGTCATCAGTATTATATGAATCATGATAAAACACGCCTACCATGTTTTGGGTTCCTGTAACTGGTCCATCGGGTTATTGTCTCCCCAGAAACACTTCCCTTGTGCTTTTGGAAATCTGTTTTTTCCTATTTCTGTTTTCGTTTTTCCTATTTGCGTTGTGTTTTGTGTGCTTTTGCAGCGTTTTTCTTATTGCTGGTGTTTTCTTAAGTTGCAGTCCGTTTGGCCTCTCAGGGCCACTGTACAACAGCAAATAAAAATTACAAATTAGCCCTGTGCTTTTAAAAGGGGAAGTGGGCAAAACTGAAAATTTGGTTACTAATTTTTGTAGCAAAAGATTTTTATTTTGGAGTTTCACTTGATGTGCAATCTTACTGACTGACAATTATTTTATTACAAGAAAATGCGCACATTTGTCTGGTCACATGCACAAAATGTTCAGGCTGTGCATGTTATGTATTTGTATTGTGCTTTACCATAATAAAGTTAAATGTAAAACCGAAATAAAGTCTAAAGTATTTGTTTGTGCTTATGTTTTCAATTGAGCACCATCATGCAAAATATCTTGAAATTTGAATCTTGATAGGATAAACCCTTTGCAATTGAGCCGTCCGATGGGCATTTAATTTCACACAAATTACTCAAATCTTTCATAACTATCACTGATGTACTGTCAGTACTTTCAGTCAGCTGAGTTGAGTTCTTCCTAGGTGTATGTGACACTTCTTAATATTACCACAAGATGGAGCCATCATGTCATACATTAGCCGGAGGTTAACACAATGAAGCCTGGAACCAATAATTTTGCAATTATTTGCTGGGATTGATGCAATGTTATGTAAAAATAGTGGGATTTAAAAAAGACATTTTGAACTGGAAGATACAAACTCAGACATTTTAAATGCCCCAAACTGTTGACATATTTTCCAGATGACTGACTAATGACTCTGCTAATGAAAAAGTATTGATATCAATTATAAAACATTTCAGGCAGAAAATCCAATTAGACTTATTGAATGTAGATGACAGAGTGTTCATTATGTGAATACTTGTAACTTAAACCTTCATTTGTCTTAAAGGCACAGAAAATATGGGTTGTCCAAACTGAGTATAGTATAAAAACACGCAGTGAAAATAAATACATTTGAAATTAAAAAAAAGATGTTTATGCACTTAAAGTATAGAGTTACAATAACAAAATAAAATAAAATGAACTCTAATATATTTATATTGCCCACCAGGCAGTGAAGTAATTGGTCAGTCTTTAGTGTAATTTACCAAGCTGCTGCGGTGCAGAGAAGTACTGCTACTGAGTTTTATGTTTAAATTAAGCCATCTAGTTACAGACGGTATAAAAAAGATTTTGGTCCTGTTGCTTTGAAATTAATTCAATGTGTAGAAGGAGTTAGAAAAAAAAAGTTCATCTTTAGGCAGATCTTTTGACATAACAGTCACAGATTAGTTATTTGTGTCTTCAGCTGTAACCACACTGGGGCTCCTAATAAAAGCTTATCAACAACTGCAAGTCAGACAGCTAAAGCAATAAAATGTGATAAATCAGGGTGATACTATTAGCAGATGTTGAAAGATGTGCTTTTCTTTCAGGAAAACGAAATGCAAATTGCAAATTGCATCTGTGACTGTCGATCAGTAAAAGTCCTTAGATAGTTCTAGTTTCCCTCCATTTGATCCTCTTATCAGATTGTTGAGAGTATTTGAAGGAAGCTTGTAAATGTTTAAAATTATTGCCGTAACACAAAGTCACAAACGTCAGAATCATCTGCAAACTTCTGTGGCTCTAGATTAATAAAAGGGGTAATATTATGTATTTCAATATCTGCAACACAATTTACACTGTTTAGATAAAAACAGTGAAGCATGCAATTCAAAATGTAAGAAGGTGAAGAAAACCTAACAGGAATAACACAAAGCCATATAAGGGAGCATCCCTGGCCTCCCGAGGGTTTTGTCAGTTTAACAGCTGTTGAACGCTAGAGGCATGAAGCAGTAATTTAAGCATTTCTTCTAAAATGCTGCATCAGCTAGAATGCTTTCAATTCAAAATTTAAATTTCTGCTTGCAGACACTGCCTCAAAAACTCTATCACATATTCTTGAATAATCACTGACTAATAACATTAGCTACATTGGGTGCTGAGTAGGAAGGGTTATTTTCATGTTGCCAATTAATCATCTCATCACTATTTAAAATGCTTTTTGTAGCGCTGAACTGCACAAAGTATTCTCTGAGAAACTTAATATACATGCTGGACTTATCTGTCTCTTACTGCGCATGCACACAGCTGCCAAGCGTTAACTTCTTTGTAATTTTATTTCCTGCATCAGGGTTATTTTAAACAGCCCAGTCTACTTGCCATGCATGAGCTTTACTGTTCACCACTTACATGTTGTTATCATGGTGCAAGGAACTGTACTCAGTTATACCAGCTTTTGACATTATAAAGAGTTAAAAAAACAACAATTGTTTCAATATTTTGTGAAATAGGTATAGGTTTGTTATAAAACTGAGATAAAAATTCTGCATAATTAAATCTGCACACTGAAACAAGCATCTTAGATCAACATATGATCCCTGTCCAAAGCCAAATAACCATACATCAGATAAATCACCTATGATTCCAATGATCTTTTTCCCTTTCTAGAGATATGTTAGGCTCTTCAACTGCAGAGTAGGTACTAAAGTTATATTAGGTTAGGGACCACCTGTCTGACCACTAGGCTGTCTAACTTGCAGACAGTTGGGCCCACGGATGACATTCCTGTCCCTTTCAGGGATTCACACTTTGACCCCAGGAGCAGAGGTCTTGTCTCTAAATTGACTCTAGCTGATGCATGCACATTTCTGATAAATGAAGGAGGAGGAGGCATCCATTGATGAAGACATGTATAGTATTTGAATCTTTACAAATAAATGTATGGGAAAAGAAGATGGACACTGCTGCAAAGGGTAACTCTATAAACCCTATAAAAGCATGCTGCCACTGTTCACACCAACATCTAAGCTTCAGGTATTGTTCCTGTATCTTAAGTGTTGCTTTCAGTTGTCTTGAGGAAAAAGAAAAGCCACGTTTTGGAGCACTACAATACAAATGAACATTACTTTAGATGACAACATGTTGGTACCTTTGCTTATGTAAGAACTTGAGCGCAATTCATGTGGGAAATAAAAGGAGATGGCTAATGAAAGCAATGTTAGCAAAGGGTTAGCTTAGCTTAGCAAAAAAAAAAAAATAGCTTGAGCCTCTCAGTAGGAAAAAAACACTAAACACATGCTAATAAAGAAACAACAATTTTTTATGCTTACTTTATATGCAAATTGTCTTAATTTTATGAAAAAAAAGATTAATTGTGTTTCTTTTTGTTCTATCTTCGTGCTAAGGTAAGTAGCTTCTCTCATATTTAATGATTTACCATCGTCTCTAATTGTCTACTAGAAAGCAAATCAAGTATATTTTCTAAATATTCTTACACAATCTTATAAATAGTTGTACTCTGTGTAAAAATTTGCAAATTATTTAGGTTTTACAAGGATGCAAGGCTATATGATTGCTAACTTGTTAAATTCTGAAAAACTGTAGGCATCTATCAAATATATATAATTTGATGTATGTTAGGTGGGTGAACCATGTATTACCATATATAGCTTCTGGGCTTTACATCTAAGGGAGTACAGGATATCTAACAAAGTATTAAGTGAGGTAAAACAAACCTAAAGATAATCTTTCAAACGCTTGTTGATCTCGATTTTAATGTGAGCATAAGAGGTGATAAGTGAGAGATTAGTCTGACAGATAGATAAAGTGTCAAAAACGTAATCGCCTAGTACTCGTTTCAGTGTATTCTGTATGTGTCCAGCAAAGATTCAAAAGCTCAACAGGTTTAGTCAGCCTATTAATCTCGTCATCCTGGAAATGTGACCCTTTTCAACATCACATTATCCTCTTTTGTCTCCACCTTAACAAGGTCTCACTCTGAGTGCGTCTCTTCTCGAACTCCCCAAGGGTGTCATATCTCCAAAACTCTTCGCTCACTGGAGGGCGTGGGTGACTTGAGTGCCAGGAAAGCTTTGAATAACAGAAAGAGAGAGAGGGGAGAAATAAAAAGGAAAATAGCTCCACAAGCCCTCAGTCTTCCAGCGGCAAAGAGAAGACACAGGAATAACCATGCCTGAGCCAGTCCCTGAAGGTATGCAGATACTTTTTGTAACATCATAATTCATTGTAATTAGTTTAGAGGGTTTCATTATACTGAGGTGTGTTGACTTGAAAAATATAAATAACAGTAAATTCACATGAATGCTGTAGAAGTTAATAGATAATATGAACTGTTCCCTACATTTTGTTTTCACATTATTTCAGTGCTAAATATATAATCATTACATAGTGCACCAAAACTGAGAAGTTTTATTTTAAAAAATAATATATGCATATTTATTTACACTACATATATCCTATAGGTTGTGAAAAACAAACAAGAGATGGTTTTGTAGTATGTTGTGTAGCATGTCTGCTGTTGTGTCAGAAGATACAAGCAGATGACAAAACTTAAAGTGGGGTGAAAGTGAGCTTAGGTATTAATGTTATAGCTACTGGTGAGACTGACCGTGAGTTTGAACCCTTTGAACTCTGTAATACTGACATTAAGGTAATATTACAAAGCAATTCCTTCAAAATATGATGGAAAATATCCATTTTTTAAAATTTATAAATGAAATACTACCCATTTGTCAGGATATTAGCATTTCACCTGTCTGCTTTCTTGTTATCTGTCCATAAAGAAGATTTGAGACGGAGTAAATAATGACATAGCCAGTTGTTATTACATCACTAGACTGAGTATCTTTATGACATCAGAGCACAGATTTCTATCTTGTTGACTGAACTGGCAAGCTTCCAGCTGCAGCAGCTTCATAGGCAAATACTGCTGGAGCTTTACGTGAGTCCTATATGAAGGTCAGCTTGTGTCACTGTAATTGACTCACTTCATAGAATATATACACAGTACTTGTTTTCAATGCAGTGTTCACAGTAAAAATCTGTTATTGCTATTTTATATGATAATCTGCATTTTGGATTATGTAATGCCCAATAGGATAGGGATTTGACATCCTTGATTGCATCATGCCTTCTCATATTTAATTGCGTGTTGACCTTCACTACTACCTTCCACATTGACTCATTCAGTATCACCTTAAATCAACTAAGCTGATAGCAGGCTAAGGTTGCAGACAGTCTCAGTTGCCCTGAAAGATCTCTTGGGATAGCCGAGTTTTGTAGGGCAAGACTGTGCTGACGGGTGTTGAGCCTCTCAAACCCTTTCCCCCAAGGGGTCTCCCGCTGACCACATTGTGGCAGTGAATGTCATAGGCTTTGCTGGAGTTGTTCACACATTATTGTTAATTCTGCTCTGTAATATTTGATTCTGTTTCCCAGCATCTGTCCTTGCCCTAATCTTTTTAAAGATCTAAGCATGGCCCTTTTATTTTTATCCCAGAAACCTAACCAGGCACTGCTGTTATTCACCATATAGAGCCAAAATGTTTATCTGAGTAATATGAATATGATTCCACTTTGCATACTCTGTCTGCACCACCCAACGCTCTGTCATTCCAAGCCAAACTTAACTGCAAAGCTTCAAGTACGAAGATCAGATAACCTGGCACTTTTTCGTTTTTAAGCTCTGCTTGGTGCTTCTAGGAAATATTTGACGGAATATATTTTTTAAATACGGTCTCAACTAGTACTCTTATTAAAAAGAATTGTGGTGACATTTTTTACCTAGCGTGCAACACCACTATTTACCCACAAACTGAATTCCCTTTCACATTTCCACATCAGTTAAAGATTTTCTGTGCTACTTCACTTAACAGCACTCAGATCACACCCTCAACTAACAGCTAAAAATACTCTGCAGTAAGCCCTGACCTTTTCTACTTTCATAGAGTTTCACACACCCTGACGTATCGGGTTTTGCCTAACAGTTTTGGAGTCCCAGCTGAGATAAATCATTATGTAATGTGTCATTTTCACCTAAAGAGTTCCTTCTTGGTCTTCAGGCCTGATGCCCTCTTTAATGTGGCACTGCTCCAGAGCAGTCAGTCAAGTGCGTGACAGTTTTCTAGTCAGTGGTTGGAAGCAATGGTGTGATTCACGGTCATAATTCCTTTCATCGCGGTGTCCTGATGAAACACGATGAGTGCAAGTTGAATCAAAACTGCTCTGTGAAGTTTCTCCAATCCCTCAGCGCTGTTTATCTTCAAAAGGGTTCAAAAACCTCAACGTAAAATGATGAAATGATTAATGTCCACTTGGCGAATGAATACATTTGTCTTTAAGTCACTCTTGATGGAAATCCATATAGTAAAGTACCACCACTAGAAACCACTGTCACTTCCTCACTGAGTGGCAGAGCTTTCATTAAATGCATATATAATGCAATAAGCAGCTTAATCGCCAAAATTTAACAAACACATGCAGATATTGTGGCATGGGGCAAGAAAGGTTTTTTGTATCTTTCCTGGCAACAGTGCTGAAGCAAGACATCAGAGAAAGTGTTTGACTGCCTGATGCAGGGGGAGGTCCGGGTTATTCATTTATTATCCATAACCATTCACCACAGTCATTTGGACGACCTCTGCATCAGCTGATGGAGGAATCCAAGCAGTGCATTGATCCAAACTGAATTCAAATTGCAGCAGCAGTGATGGGAAATTGCCCTCTGCAAGTAATACAGCCGCATTCCACAGCTAACTGTTCAATTTCCAGGCCACAGAAATCAGTTCCTTCAAAGTAAGATGTCCGTGAGTATAGCACAACTAGCGCAGCCCGTGATATTATTTTAACATTTTATATGTTGTTTTACATTATTTTAGTATTGCAAACATTCTACACTAAATAATCATCCTTACATCTAGTTTATGTCAGTCATTAAATATGACTTTTAGCCTTTGAAACTTCTCAGTGTATCAGTGTAACATTATACAAAGCTGTTTTTGTCAGTCGGCTACGTTACAGCATATGTTCATATGCAAAGTAGTCCAAGTGTATCAAAATTAACAAGGGGTTTTCTGGCATCAAGGTGCTTTATATACATTGGCAACTTATCTCTGTGGCTGAATTGTACCTATAAAAGTATACAGAGCTGTAGAGTTCAGATGGATTTATTTTTTTGTATTGATTCCCAAAAGATAAACTTAGAAGGCAGATATGGATGGCAGTACTAAAGAGAAGCGACTTTCAGCCAAGTTGTCTGAAGCTGTCACTTCAAGTTAGACGATTTTGACAGGACTGGACAGACAACTTGTTTAAATGAAGGAGTAATCCTGCCAGTTTTTTACATTTTTTGACCATCTGTGTAAAGTTGGTGTTTCTGTTTGACAAGTAATGACAAGCTGTTAGGAATTTTTAATAATGCATGAAGTGTAGTACCTAGTAGAACCAAATAATAAAAATATATTTAGCATTATTTACTTATCTCCAGGTGTCCAGTGTAGTGTAATCACCTAGAAATCACAAAAAGCAACTAAAGAGATGGATTTTTGAGTTGAAACATATTAGACAAATATTACTTTTACTTTCACAAAAGCATTCTAGGTCATCAAAACTGTGTTTTAAATCCGAAGTATCATAAATACAGGTCTGACACTTATAGAAACCAAACTCTTTGAATATAAGTCAGCAATTCAAAGAGTTATGATGATTCGGCCCCTTGCCTCTGGACATACGTGCATTAAATAGTGTGACTTCACACTCTTGAGAACAATGTGTCGGCTGCACTGACACATTGTTCCAGTAAACAGTGTCACTTTCTGATCTCTATGCATGTGTGAAAATGCGCCTCTTTCCTGTCACCACAGCCAATTAAAAGCAGTCTTTGCCCTGCCAGAATTATTGGTTGATGACATCTCTATATTATGTTTATACCAATGAAATGTAAGTTTATATATACACAAAAATATATATAGTTGTTATTGCTTGTGTGTGCATTTTTCTTAAATTTATAAATTTGTAAAAACAAAACAAAACCCAGAGACATTTATAAAAAATCTTTTTATAATATATATCACTTACTAAAATTGACTAATTTTGTAGTTTTTTTCTTTGTTTTTTATTTTTTCTTTGGCTTTGCAACCACGTTTCAAAGTGCTAGCCAGATTTGCACCACAGACATTGTGAACCAAAACGGCAATAATTGTGTTTGTCATAAAGATAATGTAAGTCTTGTTCTTGTTTTTTAACATATTTGTATATTTACATCTATCGAGCGCATCTTCAAAAACCTCCTAATTATATGAGTAGCAGAACTGCATATGAAACCACCGAAAGTCTCTGAGGGGACTATTTTGACTGTGAGAAGCAGCTGTTCAGAAGTTCATTACACTGCTTTATCACAGACTTGTTGAAGATGCTCAAGATTCTCGCTCCATGTGGACTTACATAGCAGATGCCGGTGCAGATTTACACTCAATGCAGGTCTTAAATCCTCGAACAGGATATGTGAAGTATTAAAACCAAAAGCTCTTTTTCTCTCTGAATACTATTTCAATTTATGTCTGTTTCCAGCTTCTTCTACTGAAAAAAAAATCAAGCTGTCTTATTTTTTCCTTTTGTTAGATATAACAAATTGTCATATGAGATAATGCAGTTGTAGCATTAAATATAATGTTGTTATGAGGAATGCAGGCATGTATTAGTATTGTATTCTACA
Organism: Oreochromis aureus; assembly: GCF_013358895.1. Taxonomy (NCBI): domain Eukaryota; kingdom Metazoa; phylum Chordata; class Actinopteri; order Cichliformes; family Cichlidae; genus Oreochromis; species Oreochromis aureus. The sequence goes on from NC_052949.1 coordinate 18,690,476, forward strand.
CATTTACGGTCTTTTTAAAAAGAGAAACACAATAAATCATGATTATATTTTCTGTCACAACACCTGTTTTATCCAGAAATTTATGACATGTGAACAGTAAACCACACCAGGTCAGGTTGGAGTGACTATTCAAGGAAACTTTGTGTAGCTGAGAGAATATGGTATGACTTCAGGGAGGTCATAAGACACCATCCCTGGCCTTTAGCAGCTACTCCAGTGACCCCCAGCAAGACACTGTGGAAGTCGGGTGTATTATAGGCCTCTATTTCCATTGAGAAGTTGCTTTTACCATATTTAGTCTTCAACAATCACACTGGATCATAAAAATTCCAAAAGTGGCTACTTTTTAAAATGTATCTTCTTACTGTGAGCAATATTTAAAATTTATATTCCGAGATTGGTAGCTTCACTAGTAAATAAGATATATTTCATTTTATAGAAAGCCATAACCCTCAGACAAACAGGACCATCGTCAGACTAGGTGTTATTAAAGACGCAAAACAGTTTTGCCTGAGAGGAAGGATCCTTTGAAAACAGATAAAGGCTTCTTAAATGTAACAGATCACAGTACATTTCTATAACTTCTGAATATATCTTTCTAACCCTTTTTCACCCCTTTTGTGTTTTTCAGGGAAACCAGCGGTGGGTAAGTAAACTGCTCCACAACTGACCTTTTGCGTGTCTTACATTATCACATGGTGACGTGATTATAGCGCTCACATTTTCACTCACATATCATGTCAACTGCATGTGTCAGGCAAAGGCAGGCTTCAGCTTATAATGGCGTGTAATCAGTGTCCACTGATATTATTTATTCATAAACCTTTTATCAAGCGAGTGAGCATATTCATTTTACTCCTGCATGCCTACATGCGACTGTGTGGTCTCTATTTGTATCTTATAGTGTTTGAGAATATTTTATGAAATGCATTATGAAATTGTTGTTCAACCAACTGTCTTCAAATTATGTAGCTCTGGCAGAAGTGCTTTGGTTTCCACAAGCCATATTTTAGTGTGGTCATGTGTCTCTAATGTTAGTTTTCCTATGGGACTGTCATGGTTTTATTTTTTATTTCTTTTTGTCCAACAAACATCCACTAATTTTAGTCCCAGTGGAGGCAGCTGAAGAAAAAGAAGGACAATGACTTTCTTTGCTTCTTTTTTTGAGACGTTTGAGGATTTATGCATTGTTAATAAGTGACACAGAGTGGGTTTGAGTTGAACTGAGTGTTGAAAAATGCATTTTAACTAATCTGTAAAACTAATTACCTGATGAATACAGAACAAATGGTTTTGCTATTGCTAGATAATGAGTTGAGCAATTACTGAGTCAAGAAGACAGGCCTCAAATTCAATCACGTCATGAGACAACAGGAAACTGCTGAATGGAATAATGAAATTGTTGTGCCACTCCCATTTAGTGTGTTTGCATTTCTTAGCTAGCCTATCACATCTCATCACCAGCGCTAACTACAAGCAGACACTTTAATATTACAGTGTGATTATGTAAAATCAAGGAAATGACACCATGTTATCTGCACATGAATACAGCGTATATCAAAGCAACATGCTTGTTTGTTTATATTCATAACCACTCTAACTGGAAATAATCATCGTCTTTTCTCCTTCTTTTTCTTTTTTTTTTAGAACAACTGTTCTTTCTTTGTTAATATGAATAGTTTTGGATTGTACAGAAATGAACTGTGTGTGTGAAGCAGACAGGACAAGCTATCTGTCAGGTTTTAACATAGCTCACTGACTGACTGCAACTGGATGCATTTTCCACATCTGAGTTCTCACTGTGACCTTTGGTTTGCATTTCACTGCAGGCATGCACTGTATGAGTTTTTGTGAGTTTTTGGTTTTGTTACATTTGCAGTGTCTCTAAATGTAACATTTTCCAGGTCTCAACATTTGTTCTTATTCATTTTTTCCCTGCCACAGCCTGAAGAGGATGTGGTGGTCTATTAGTGTCAGGGAATAATACACTCACTATAAGGACTAAAGTATATCCATTCATCCAGCCATTCCTTTTCTTCCTTTTATGTAATTCAGGGTCACGACACAAAAGCACATGAATTATATAATAAAGTATAAAATCAAGGACCTAGGAAGGACATTTCTTACCTCCTGGATAAACCATGATCAACTGTAAATAGTATTATTGCAAAGTCAGAGTAGGGTCACCGAGTTCTGAAGTTGTGCATGAAAGTTTCCATAGCTCTGCCGACTCAGTAGCTCCCGAGCTCCAAATCTCCTCTGCCATTAACATCAGCACAAAAACTGTGCACGGGGAGCTTCGTGGCATGGGTTTCCATACCCTGTAGGTGTAATCTGTAGGTGGCCCAGTGTCTGTATAATGCACAAAGACATTCTTTTTCACTGCACATAGTAACTATTTCTAGTGTATATTGGAACTCCAGGTTAATGTCCCTTCATTTTCCTTAGATGCACCCGCTGAAGATGGAGGTAAGGCAGAATCATGGGAATGAACTGACATGGAGGCACTAAATTTACCTTGAGTGTTATATTTTAATGTATATGCCTGTGGTATCAATTTAATGTCCTCACATATGAGTTCATATGTGACATAATGTGTGAAAATTACAGTATGTGCATGATTCCTTCAGGTTGCAAGTTTGTAGGTTGGTCTCAGGTGATCCTCGTAACTTTTTGTTGTGTATTCTCTAAATGGGCTAAATCTTCGTTTTTTCACAAAGAGTTTTCTTCACAGAACTAAGCGATATGTTACCGACTGTAACATATCTGACTGCTGTGCTGTTATGACATGAATAACAGGATTATTCATTTCACATGTTGTGATGATTTTTTTTTTTCCTGACTTTTTTTAATACACTTTATATACATATACCTTGTAGTATATGTTATGTGTGAAATTAAAGTGGACCTACTATGCTTTACTTTTTGCCTCGGTGCATTAAACATGGTCATGGTTTCAAATATCGAGGTCACCATATGTACATGTAAGCAGAGCTCTCTAAACTGCTCTGCTATTAGATCTGTATGATGTCATAGGAAGGAAATACACCGCTCTGGTAGTGAGCACACCAGCTCCCACCTGTTTTTCAAATCTTCTTCTTGCAAGGATGAGCTAAGCATTAGAAAGTTTTCTTAAAGGGAGGAAGGTGTTAAAGAGGGAGGAGCTGCTTCAAACAGAGGGTGACCAATGTGGCTGCACCAAGGCCTAGTATGAAATGAATGAGCGTTGTTTTGAACCATGAAACATGCAGAGCTACTCTAGAAGAGTTCAAAATAAAGCTGGTAATGAGCATAATAGGTCAACTTTAACCTTAAGCTTTATATGCTACACATGTGAAACACACGTAGTGTGTAAAACTGCAGAGTTTTGTTATTTACATCATTTAAAAGTATGTTTCTGTTCTTTTTTTCTTTTTTTTAAATTCGATACTTTATGTGTTTATCTGCCTAGCAACTCTGAATGTGTTAATAGGAAAATATTTGAATTTGCAAATGCAAGGTGGATTGGATGTTAGCAATTTTTAATGAAAAATGTGACGGTGCATGGTGCTTGTGTTACAGCCGTGTTGCTGTGTTGCTTGGTCTCTGTTGCAGCAATATGTGGTTTTTGTGCAACAATAAGCATTTGCTTCATAGCTGCTTTTTTCAGTTTTGTTTGCTTCCTTGTCTGCAGCTGATTCAGAAACTGATGGAGATGGTAAGAAAAGAGCAGCATTTTATGTTGATGTGTTTGCTGAAACTATATTTTTCTAAATCGTCTGTTTGAGTGTTAAGATTAATGTCAGTGTAATATCGGTATTATGTGCTAGTCAAACTGTCACATAATATGTTGTTAAGTGAGCCTGGGTCCAGTTTATTCGATGAAATCATTTGATTACTTCAGTTTGGACTGATTTAATGCTTTTTAAAATTTTAGGAGGTTATGTGTTTTCCTAGCATTTGCGTTTGCCTCATTCTGTCTGTAAACGCAATAGCTTGAAAAATTTTGAATTAATTCTGATAAAACTATGTAGGGGTGTAGAGTTGCGTCATGTTAACAGTCAAATGCTTTTCTTACATCCGCCAAGGCCTTCAAAATAAACTTCATCATGTTTGGATGAAAATGGACAAAAAGCCTTATAACTTGGAAAGTATGAGTCTTAAAAGTATTGTCAACAAAGTGTCGTATAAAGATTTAACCTCTGACCTCTCCTTTAACATCAATAGATTGATCTGAAGATCAAAGTCATAATTATGCTATACTGAGCTATGCTTTAGTTTGACCTCCAACCTCTTCTTTAAGGTCAATTAAGATCAAACTTTCATAAAATGTCTTTTTTCTTTAAGTTTGTTTTAAATTCTACAGCATATTTATCATGTCATATTTGACCTCTGACCTCATTTTGACATTTCACATCTGCCTTTCTTTCAAGTTAAATTTAAACATGTTATATCTTTAAAGAAAGTTAGAAATATACTGTAGTATAATATTAGTTTTTATTCACGTCCAATTATTTACAAATTAATATCTATTAGCCATTATGTGCTCCTCCAAAATATTTATATCAAAATACAATACTATTCGACTAAAAGAAAACACTTCCTAGAGGGTGAGCTGCATTGGTGGAGGTTTTGTAGTGCTTTTTATTTTTTCAGTTTTACAGCATATATTATTAAAACCAGTTGGTTGTATGCAAACCTTCTTTGGATTGAAGTTGTTTGTACACAAGGTTCTTGTTCTGTGATGAGACTGCTGTCTGCCAAGACAAAGTATCACTCACTACAGAGCTCATAAAATGTGCATGAAGCTGTTTGACCAAAATTCTGTGGTATGCCACCGAGCTCCTCGTGGGGATTATAAAAAGAGATTCTGCTTCTCTCAGTGCTTATCAGCCATGAGTTTTAAAACAATAACCTAATATTGTACCGTTTCCTCTGACCTATCATGGGATAGACTTGGCAGGACGGATTCAGTTACCTTCAGAGATCCTGAAGGCAATTGAATACCTTGCTCCTGTCACGTGTAGTAGTAAAGTGTGAGGTAGGGTCTTCATAGTTTTGACTTGTTTTCAGGGTTCATCCCACAGATGTTTGATCACACTGGGAACTATGGAGTTAACACTCAAAACTCCAATGTTTAATTCATGAACAAATTTGAACGTTCTGCTGTACGCAATGTTTGCCTGAAGGTTTGCCACCTCTGTCAGGTAATAACATTACCATAAGTGGTTCTACTTTGTCTGCAACAATGTCGGGTGACGGGATATGTGATACGAGTCAAACATGTACATGAATGACACATTTTCTCATCAGAACATTGCCCAGAGCGTCACACTATCGCCACAGGCTTAGCTATTTCCCATGGTGCAGCATTCTAACTTGTCTTCCCGAGAGAAACCCAGACAAACAGATGGTTGCTCCTGGTTTTTTCTTTTTTTCACACACTTTTCACTTTGACTCACTGATTAGGTTTAGGCACTAAATGCCACATATTTATCTTTAGATATTTACATCTACTTGGTTAAGGTTAGGAAAAGTTTAAATTCACCCCATCACACTAGATGGGAGTGACAGGCAAAAATATTTGTGCATCATCCATCACTTTAAAGGGCACGTTGTGTCTAACTGCATGGACCAACCTTCACTCCGTAAGTGAACCTTGGGTGCTAGAAGGTTGTCCTTCTCCTGAAGTCGTTGGCTACACTTTGTTTGGCAACCCACGACTGGATCCCAGAATGCTGTCATATTTGATATGTTGAGACCCAGTCAGCTTGGCTCCTTTTTATTTTCTCTTTTCTTCTCTGCCAGCAGTATGTCATCCTGATATGACAGATCAGTTGGTGCCTAACATATCTAACCCCTTGATAGGTGGGAGTGTACAGAGATAATCATGTTATTCACTTTTTCTCCCAGTGCTTTTAAAGATGGCTTGTCTGTGTGTCTATCTCAGTAGCAGCTTCAGAATCACGTCTTAAGTCTTTTCCTAAACTCTTCAGATCTATGTCTGTCTCAAAGAGAAAACACTGTGGGCATCCTAGTGTGTGACAGCGTTCTTATGTCATTCATCCATTTCTGTCCCCTACTGGTGGTATCCACTGATGCTACCAGACAACTCACAGACAAATTATTTTGTTTATGTTCTTTCAGCAATTTAGAATTTGTTTCTCCATGTGAAAATTATTGTCTCTCCATCTGTGACCTATGATACCAACCCTCTTGTGCTTCTGTCCCTCAGGCAATTTAAACAATGAGAGTGGAAACACAGCTGTGGTTCGTGTGCGGCACTCATTGGGGCACAATAGCAGCTGTTGCTGTTAACGTGCCAAGTGTCATCTGATGTTATGACACTTTTTATGGTTGCTTCTCAAATTCAACATTATGCTGTATTAGGAAACTGCAAGGAGAGGTCAGGTAGTGAGGTCATCCGAGACATTATCAAACGCAGTTCCTCCAGAGAGCGCTTGATCTGCATATAGGGTCATGTCTCGTCAGCTCAAAGGATCCGAGATGTTTGACTAACTAAACTTTGTAAAAGTGTCATAAAGGCTAAATCTAAAAGTGTTGCTGCAGCGCTGCAGCTCAGGTTTTATAAGAAAAATTTAAGAGCTGTTGATACAAAGCTGTCCCCATCTGCCTTAGTGATGCCAGAGTGATGAGCTGAACGTCTGCTCTATTTTGACTGACTAGATGGAGATCGCATGGAACGGTTCTGGAAGCGTCGAGGCCCCAGGGAGCTGAAGGGTGCTAATTTCTTGGTGTACTTTTTCAGACATGTACGAAATGTCCAAGACTTGCTGTGCTTAACAGGGAAACACAGCACTTATAAGGGTTTTCCTTTTCCAATTTGAACATCTATGTGTTCTTAGTATGAGGTAAGGTGCAGCATTAGTGGCAACTGAGAAATGTAAACTCTTTCCCGCGGTGCATGTTATCATATGTTAGGAATATGTTTGGAGTTAAGCCTGGCAGACTGGAGCTTGGGAGCGATGCCAGCATTACCAGGAAGATGGCCAAAGTGTTTCTTTTTTGGACTGTTGGAAATATGCAGATGATGGACGTGGAGGTATGCAAAGGAAAGATGAGAAGTCACAGACTCTATCAAATGTGTCAAGACTGTTTTGTGTCCTCACAACAAGGCAGCCATGTAGGGAAGCTGGTTGCTGAGCTGAAACATGCCACAAAGTACTGGCCTGCCAAGCAAAAGTGGGCTCGAGACTCAATATGAGGTCATGAATATTAAATTGGGCACCTCTATAAATTTCCTGCCAAATGTGCCCAGTGGTGGATGTATGACTACAGCTCTTTCCTTTCCTACCATTCATAAGTGTGCATCTCATCTGATGCCGTGAATGCCCATCGCTGAATGTGGGACTCAGCAAGCTACTCCTGCTGTGACAACATTTGCCTAGAGGGAGGAAAGGTACATTGTACTGCAGATCATCCAGACACAGCTCAGCATGGCACATGTATAAGAGAAGAAAGGGTAAGCTTAGTGGTAGAGTGTGAGTGGGAAAAACTGGAGCATGAAACAAAGACAAAAAAAGCTTGAACAAGTGCAAAACCTTCAAAGGGAAACATAAGAACCCTAGCTCTTAAGCTGTCGGCCATATTTTACCCCAACACTGGGAGTACAGTTTCTCATCATCACCATCATCCACCATGAATCCACCAAGCTACATTTTCCATTCTGGTTAGAAGTACAGACAAACACAGGCAGGCTGAAGATAGAAACAGAGGGAATCTGAACAAATGTACCAAAATAAGCCTAATGTAGAAGCTATGATGTCTACATCAAACTCTAGACTAATTTATCTTAATAATTCAACATAATGTCACTAAAAAATATATTTTTTCATCTCCATTAAGTCAGATGTGAGAAGTTTTTTTTTTCTTTTTTCAAAGTTCAATATTATTAATATATCAGGCTGAATAACAACACTGACTCAACACTGTGGCATATGGTTGAGTTTGTGCACTGATTTCGTCATGCAGTAACCACTCAGGGCATTTAAATTTAATTCCAAAGAATCATCATTGGGTAGGAGGTCAAATATCTTTTGTATACAGTCCACATTTTAAATATAGATTTATAGATTTTAAAAATATTTTCAGGTCTGCCGTTTCTTTGATCCCCTGTCCTGGCTACAGAAAGTTTATTCCACTCCTCTGAGTTGAGTTTGCCTTTAATGTATCTCTTAAGAGTCAATTTCTGTGTGGGAAGTGCTTATCATACCAAGGCTGTTTAAAGCCATGCTCACAGGGGTATAATGTGTGTGGGGGGATTATCATCACTTGGCCAACTGCAGTTTGTTTTGGGGCTCTCATACTAGCAATGGATGTCTGCAAAAAAGTTACTGCCAATTTTTAAAAAAATGAATCCGAATCCAACATTCGCTAAGTTAAATTTATTGCAACAAAATTTATACTAAGCTTATACTAAGTATTAGATTTATAACTTATAAGAACAGGAGATGAAAATAGATTTTTAAAGAGTTAAATCTAAATCACACTTCAGTGGTTTATTTGGTGAAGTATGTGACATTAATGTTGTAGTTTGATTCTATTTAAAAGCAGTATATAACTTATAAATTCAAGTTCTTTTAATTTTTGCATTCATCGTTTATTCACAGTTGCTAATGACTAATTAACCGAGTGCATTTGACCAACAACTCCTGGTTGCTACTTACCATCTTAATTCCCATAGAAGCATTAAGGTTGCACTTAACACATTGCTTCTGCATTTTAAGTTCCTTTTTGCAAAAAAAAGTAAGTAAGAGTGCTTTTTTTAATTATTATTTATTTAATTAACAAATTGTGGAACACTATAATATCTCTTGAGTTGTATTTAAATAATTTAAGAACCTGGTATGGGCCGTATTATTTGTAATTGTAATTATATAATACTGTCCTAATGGATAAAACCTTAGTGTGTGCTTTCTGTGTCACTTGACTGGACATCACTTCTTCTCAATAACCCACACCTGGATTCTGATCTACCTTTTTTCCCATAAATACTTGAGCTTTTATTCATTCATTTATTTATTTTAAATATTAAGCAGTTTGAATTTGAATTAATGTCAGTGCTGGCTTGGGATTTTTGTGTAATATTTGGGGTTTTTTTTGTTATTTAGGCAGCATGGGGTGTTCTGTTGTTGCTCTGTGTGTGGTAAAGTATCTGCTTTGATTGCAGCCTTGGAAATCAGTCCAGCAGAAGTAATCAAGATAATTTCAAATATTAGATCCGATGTTTGATGATTAAAAGTACACTGATTATTTGAAGCTGAGATCATGACTACTGAGATCATGATCTTATCATTATGAAAGAATTGTTGCATTTTACTGTGTGTTGTTTCGATGTAATGACTCTAAAATAATCATTGTGCAACTGTTGTTTACTTACCTTGAGTTTATACTGACTTATGGTACAGTATAACTTAAAACTGTTATACTTTCAAATGTGAAAGTGGGATAATTGTTTTTTGTAGCAGACCCTGCACCGGAGGGAGAATGAGGACGATGTGAAAGCACAGTGCAGGGCTGTGACAATGCAATGCATGAAAATGTGATGAAATTCAGACGTGTGCCAGCTATGTCTTGGTCATGCTCAAAGAGGATATTGTATTCCTGAGTAGCTTCTCATGTCTTCCAAGCCAAGTCTTGGCTGTGATTGTTTAGTAAACTGAATTTATTAGGCACATTTATTTTCACTGTCAGAAAACAAAGCAGAGAGCTGCACTGTAGAGTAGGACGCAACAAAAGACACTAATGCCAATTACAAGTGTGCATTGTTTATAGAGTAGCACCTTGAATGCCAAATCTTGGATGATGGTAGAAAAAGCTGGTGCATAAAGGACACCAGGTGCATTTGTTAATAGTTTCATATTTTTATATAGTGATTGTGTATTTCTGTACGTTTTGCTTGCAAGCAAAAGACAAGCACGACACTTCATCTGCTGTTACTGAGTTTGCTCTATCGGCAAGCAAGTGTCCAAAAAGTTCCCCATCATGCATGGAAGTATCATTGTTCAGGAACAATGTGACTTATATGTGTTTTATATGTATTTTAGATCCTCAGTATACGCAAAGATATATCCAAACCATTCACCGTGTCTCTTGCACTTTGGCATTTTGAACATTATTTTTTGTTGTATGTTATTTTGCAGCACGTTTTAAATGAATCCATAAAAATGGGTTCCAGATTTTAATGATTTAGTGATTTAACAAATCTTTTTTACTCCTCCTTTTCAGAGCCTCAGTCTACTGAGCTCACTGGGCTCTTTGTCGAGAAACCGCCGAATAGTGTAGTCGCTGTCGCAGGTTAGACACACAAATGAATGCTTGTGTTATTGCTGTCTCCAGGAATCTGTAATATGCAATCTGAGTATATAATGTCATGTGAATTAACTGTTGCTTGTGAATGGCAGGAACGGATGTCACTTTCATAGCCAAGGTCGACTCCACCAGCCTGACAAGAAAACCCACCATGAAATGGTTGAAGGGCAAGTGGCTGGACCTTGGCAGCAAGGCTGGAAAACATTTGCAGTTCAAAGAAACTTACGACAGAAATACTAAAGTGTGTGTCAAAGAGAGACATAGATATTTTTTTGTACTTTGTTGGCCGATCCTCTCTCTTCAGAAATAGCTAAGAAGTAATGAATATTTTCTCCCTAAGATCTATACTTATGAAATGAAGATCATCAAAGTGGTCCCTGGAGACGCTGGTGGTTACAGGTGCGAAGTGACTTCAAAAGACAAATGTGACAGCTCCACCTTTGAGATCTCTGTTGAGGGTGAGTGAAAACAGACTCTGGCCTGCTGAGGCTGCCACGGATTCTATACATACTGATGTTTTGATCTGATCCAGGAATAATGTGCGTTCTCTGCAACTTCTCATATTACAGCTGCACATCAGGACGAGCAGGCAGATATTTTGTCTGCCTTCAAGAGAGCGTAAGTGCTCTGGGGTTTGTGTTTCATCCCGTGGAAAATGCATGCATAGACTTTTTAAAATGTTTTTCCGTGTATTTATGTGTGAACATGTCTCACAGCACATTGGTTTGACAGTATAGTACACTTAATGTTGTGCCATGGCAAAATGCATTATGTTTGATACAGTTAGTCTGATTCTGTACATACAGTGACGCTGGAGAGGATGAGGGAGATCTGGATTTCAGCGCTCTGCTCAAAGCTGCTAAGTGAGAATCTTGATATTGTTTCGTTTATCGAGGAGACAGTATGATTCTGTCATTTTATTTTGTGCTTCTTCTGTCCTACGTGCTAATAAACCTCCTTTTATTTGGCTGCCAGGAAGAAGAAGAAACCTGAAAAAGAAGAACCAGAGATAGATGTGTGGGAACTGCTTAAGAGTGCCCACCCAAGCGAGTATGAGAAAATCGCCTTTAAGTATGGCATCACTGACCTGAGGGGCATGCTGAAGCGTCTGAAAAAAATGAAGGCCGAGCCTATTGTACATAGCGAGGGTAAGTCGGGTCAATTAACGGAAGGGAGGGGAAGAAGTGGAGGAGTATTACAAATATGATGGAGAGGAAAAGGATAGAAAGAAGAAGGCAAGAGGAGGGGCGCTATGAGGCTGAGGGGGCATGACATATGTGAGCTAATGAGTTAATTTGAGGTTTTTCTCTGTGCGTCTTCAACTACAGCTTTCCTGAAGAAGCTTGAATCTTGCTACTCAGTGGATAAGGGCAAGAAAATTACCCTGAGGTGTGAAGTGGTGGATCCCAATGTTCAGGTCAAATGGCTGAAGAATGGTCAGGAGATCAAACCCTCAGCCAAGTATGCTTAAAAGCATAAACACACACACACACACCAGTTATCCACACTGATCTTTTTGTGTGCTTTTTACAGGGTACAGCTTAATTAAACAGTAGTGTATCATATCATCAGATCATTAAGCTTAGATGGACTTGGTGGGCAGTGCTTAAAAATATCAAGCTAAAATTATCTGTGCGACACAGTCATACTCAGAAACGATGCTGCCATCAACATGTTTTATTTTTAGGCAGTCATAAGGGGCCTCCCAGTGGGTTAAAGCAAGTCACACTGCCAAGACATCTTATGCCCCAAATCCAGAAACTCAAGCAGGACAAAGACCTCTGTTTCCTTAAATGTCCCAATGTGGGAAATATACTATATCCTGGCAGAAAACTGTAATATATGTTGGCTTTGCTAGACAAAATATGTACCACTGCAACTGTCATAAGTTTGATTCAAATCCACATTTTAAATATAAAGGATCTGATACTATACAGTAGTGGAAATACTTTCAGCGGTGCTTTCTTTTTGATGAAATAACACTGTCTTTTTAAGGTATATCATGGAGGCGAGCGGCAATGTCAGAACACTCACCATAAATAAGGCAACCCTGGCAGACGATGCTGCATATGAGTGCGTGGTTGGGGAAGACAAGTCTTTCACAGAGGTGTTTGTCAAAGGTGCACTTTCTCTTTTTTTGATTGTTTGGTAACAGTAGTGATCTGAGAATACAGGAAGGCAGCACGTCTTGTCCCAAAGCATGAAAAGTGAAGTTTCAGTGCTTGGTTCATGAACTATAAAATCTCCCTCTGTTGTGTTCAGAGCCCCCTGTGACTATCACCAAGCTGATGGATGACTATCACGTGGTTGTGGGAGAAAGAGTGGAGTTTGAGATAGAGGTGTCGGAAGAGGGTGCCCACGTCATGTGGTGAGTGAAATTCACATTATCGGCAATAAAGATTCAGTGTATGTACATATGCTGAAAACATTTTAACTTGTTCCTCTTACACAAGCATTTAGAGTCACGTGTAGAAAAAAATAGTTTTCACAGGACTCCACAAAGTTCTCAAAAAAACTTAAGTACACCATTACCGCATGCATAAGAGGACAATTCACTTGATTAGTTATCAATTAGTCATCAGTCAGCAAGTGTGAGCTCTATAAAAGAGAAGTTTTGGCAGTTTGGTGGTCTGAAGCATTCAGATGTACGTTAACACAATGTCACAATCTTCCCAGGAGCGGATGTCTCAGCAAAGTCGCCCCAAAGTCAGTCCATGCAATACTCAAAACTCCAAAAGAAGAATCTGCAGGCCTCTGTGAGCACCTTAAATCATAAAATTAGTGAGAATAAAATGAGAACAAGATGTGCATTAATGAAACCTTAATGCACTGAAGCAATGTTGTAAAGAAGAGAAGATTTCACCATAACATGTGAGAGATTCATAAAATCATATAGAAAATGATTATTTGGAGTTCGTTTTGCTAAAGTTTCAAACCTTGTGATAACTTTCTTTTCCTCTGGACTGGAAGTCTTCATTCAGTAATATTCCACAGTTAATTTTTGACCTTCTCATCTTCATATCAGATGAAATTATATCATAGGAAATCTTGGTTCTGGTCAAAATGTGTGGATGCTATTTGATGTGCTTGATACAGGAGATTTTGTCACAAACTCAATTGAATGTGTAGATTTTGATATGCATGTTAGATGGTTTTGAACATCGTAAGTCAACAAAAGCATTTCAAGCTCAAATTCTGAAGTTTATTTCAGTTCGTTTCACTGGAGTTTTTGAAATAATTTTGATGCAGCGTCGCTAAATTTAGTATTGTGTCTTTTTATTTAAAGGTGCATTTTGAAAAACCTAATAAAAAGTACAAAGAGCAAATGAATGACATTAATTATAATTTTAAAAACATGGTATACACAGCTAGATTTATATTATTTTGTAATATCTTGATTAATCTAAAATCATGCATTTCCAAAGCCATTTTGCAGTGTGACTGGTAAAGTTAGAGCTGGTCTCAGTTTACAGTTTGTTTTTAGAGAGTTTTAGTGACAACTTTTAAAAAATATCTGTTTTATATTCATTTCCAGGTTTTTTGAAGACCAAGAGATTCACAAAGACAAAGATTCAAAATATCGCTTTAAGAAGGATGGAAAGAAGCACACACTTATCATCCAGGAAGCAACACTGGATGACATCGGAATGTACCACGCTTGGACAAATGGGGGTCATACCAAAGGAGAACTGGAGGTGGAAGGTACCACATGAAATCATAATAATCTCACTCATCTTTATTTTAGTTTTGAGTGAGAGTAAAACATAAACCATTAGAAAAGCCAAGCTAATAATGATAATATTTTTTAAAGCATTCACACATGTGTTGTATCAAAAGGTACTATATATACAGTAGCTGAGGGTTTCTCTCATTTAAACGTTCACTGCAGAAGACTGCTGGCCCAAGGGCTCGGCACCTCTCTTTAAAAACAAAGTAACAACTCATGGCAGTGGGTGTCAAGATGAGTGGATCAGTGGGTGTCCTTATTTCCTCTCCTGCTACACTTACACAGTCTGTCTCCTGCCTGATCTATGCTTTTGTGGTCTTCCTCAGAAAAGGAACTTGAGGTGTTGCAGGACATCGCTGATCTGACAGTCAGGGCAACAGATCAGGCTATGTTCAAGTGTGAAGTGTCTGACGACAAGGTAACAGGAAAGTGGTACAAAGATGGCGTGGAGGTCTTGCCAAGCGAGCGCATCAAAATGACCCACATTGGAAGGTGAAAAGACGATAACCAAACGGTTTTGCCTTTATGTGAACAAAGTTGGGGGGTTTTATTGACACAGATACATAATACTACATGATATCTTCTGTGCTGCTTGTCTCAGGTTTCACCGACTGATTATTGATAATGTGAAGCCAGAGGATGCTGGAGACTACACATTTGTGCCTGATGGATATGCCCTGTCACTTTCTGCCAAACTGAACTTCTTGGGTGAGAAAGACCGAACAATTACAAAGGTGCTGCAGTGGAAACATTAGTGTTTCCACTGGCAGCCTGGATAATACTGTCACCTCTTTTCTCTTTCATAACAGAAATTAAGATCGACTATGTGCCAAGGCAAGGTAGGTACCTGTATTCATAATTAAGCATCCTGTGTATAGTTCAAACCCAAAGACAGCCTACTTGACTGATGGCTCTCTTTGTATGCTGTAATTTAACCAGAACCTCCAAAAATCCACCTGGACACCACTGGAAACATGGTCTCCCAAAACACTATCATCGTGGTGGCTGGCAACAAGCTTCGTCTGGATGTGGAGATCACTGGAGAGCCAGCTCCAACTGTTGTCTGGTCCAAAGGAGATAAAGTAAGGGCTCCAAAAAATGGCTTTGTAGGAACAGCAGATACCAAGGTTACTGCAGTCAACTAAAACTAAACTAGATATATGGACATATAGATTTAGCAAATTTAAAAATGAGATAAAGTTATAAAGCAAATATTCTTAGTTGTCCTATTTGTAAATTTGGTAAAATTTGTTTAAAAAAAACTGCCTGGTTAGCATTTGGTAGAGGTTAATATTAAAACTTTGGATATCTGTGAGTCAACAGCTTTTTTAAGTATAGAAACTAACACTAAAACTAATAATAAGACACTTTTAGATAATAAGCACTAAGCTGAAATGAACAAACCCGCTCTGGAAACTCATTGAAACTGAACTGAATTAAAAACTAAATAAAATAAAAACTGATAAAAAAATTCAAAACCTTAACTTAACAAAACCTTAACTCTGGTAGGTATACATCTAACAAAGCATTAATTATTTTAGTTTGGATAAGTTGACAACTTACATATCAGGAGATGTGTGGAAATGAAAACTTTTACATTATAATTTAATGATCACATGTGGAGTTATGAGCAGACCTTAGGTGCCATCCGTGTCATACTAAGAGAGCTCCCTTCTTATTTTACACTCAACCTAAGGTCAGTCCAAGTGGCCCATTCATGCCCTTCTGGTTTGCACAAGTGCCACCAGCTAACACTCGGTTTAGTTCATGTGCCACTTGCAACCTAATTTCATCACTAGCAGACTGAAGTGGCAGAACAAGTGGACAGTAAAAAGTGAATAAAAAAAGATAAATCTCCTTTTAGTATAAACAATACATTCTTGTAATGGTGACACTTTATGAACTATCCATCCACAAAAAAGATGATGAAAAGTCTGAGATGTCTTCAGAAAAAGAAGTGCAGCTTCATAAATACGCCATGCCTCAATTTTTTCCCGCTCTGCCTTCTATCTTATTACAAAGAAACACTACCACTGTAACTTTATAAAAAGAACTGGCACAGCTCTTTGGCTTAACCGCCTCACTTCAGTGTGGTACTGCAGGCCCTGAGTAATGTCTTTGGCTGTAAAACCGATGATGATTCAGACCTCTGGCTTAAATAAAATTAACAGTTCACAGACAGCCCCTTCCCATGATGTGATCCACTCTCAAAGACTTGCAACACAATATTTCCTCATGCAAAAAACAATGACCAGTCAAAAGATTTTGCCTTCAGCTGGTTTGGATATGTGAGTGGGCTCAATTTGGCCCTGGGGCCTTATGTTTGATACCCCTACTCTAACCTCTGTAACCCCAACTTTAAGTTACAAATGAACCTTAATTGTTAGGCATGTTTTAACTGCTCTAATATTGTGTGTTAGCCAATCACAGACACTGAAGGACGTGTAAGGGTGGAGGCCAGGAAAGACCTCAGCTGCTTTGTCATAGAGGGGGCGGAGAGAGACGATGAGGGCAACTACTCCATTACCGTCACCAACCCTGCTGGAGAGGACAAGGCTGTGCTGTTTCTGAAGATTGTGGGTAAGTGAAGGTTTTACAGGATAACATCAGCTGGTTTCACCTCGTAGTGACCAGCAGACCAGCGATGTTTTTTTGCAAATACCAGTTTGACCTGTCTTCTCTGTTGTATTTAAATAAACTGCAATCTTTTTATCAGATGTGCCCGACCCCCCTGAGAATATCAAGTGCACAGGAGTGGGAGAGGACTGTGCCAGCATTGTTTGGGACCCTCCTAAATTTGATGGCGGTGCACCAGTTAAAGGTGGAGCATGCATTACAATAATCATTTTTAAGGAAAACAAAAATTATTATTCAACCTGTTCATGTAACTGCATTATTACTCCACCAGGTTATCTCATGGAGAGGAAGAAGAAAGGCTCTTCCAGATGGACAAAGCTCAACTTTGACGTGTACGAATCAACCACATACGAGGCTAAGAGGATGATTGAAGGCGTTCTGTATGAGATGAGGGTGTTCGCTGTCAACAGCATTGGCATGTCTCAGCCAAGTCTCAGCTCCAAACCTTTCATGCCTATTGGTACGTTTCACAGGCGTCCTTACGTCCTCTTTCTTAGCAACTCCCTGTCCCTCCTTTGTTCAGTGAAGCCAGTCACTGATTCTCTTGAGTCTCCTTTCCTGTCATCCTCAGCACCAACAAGCGAGCCAACGCGTCTGACAGTCCACGATGTGACAGACAGCACTTGCAGCTTGAAGTGGCTCGCCCCAGAGAAGATTGGAGCTGGGGGCCTCGACGGCTACGTTATCGAATACTGCAAGGAAGGAGGTGATGATGCTGTATATTTACGTGTAATAAATGAAAACAGCTGAATGAATGAAAAAAAGAAAAAGATAGGAAAAGGACAAGATGCAGATCACACTTAGTTTAATTTACTACGTGAAGTTTTCTTTTAACGTAGACACTGAGTGGGTGGTGGCAAACCAGGAGCTCTGCGAGAGACAGGGATATGTGGTGCGCGGCCTCCCGGTGGGAGAGAAGATCAACTTTAGGGTGGTGGCAGTAAACATGGCCGGGCGCAGTCCTCCTGCTCTAATGTCACAGCCCGTCACCATCCGTGAGATCGTCGGTGAGTGACTCAGATTCACAGCCAAATAAAGTGAGCAAGTATAAATGTAAATAGCAGATTTGGATGTAGCATAGTTTTGTTTGTGTGGCCCACAGAGAGTCATACGGCATGTTATGGTAAGAAGTTTAAACAGGATGTCTGTTTCTTCTTCAGAACATCCAAAGATCCGCCTTCCTCGTGACCTGAGAACAAAGTACATCAGGAGAGTAGGAGAGAAGATCAACCTGACTATCCCCTTCCAGGTTAGAAAGGATGAGTTACTGTGCACTAATCAGTATAACAATCAGTAACAGTGATATCTTAGTGAGAGCAGCCGCTGAAACCAAATTTAGTTTTTTTCTTATGTTCAGATCCTAAAAAGCATTAGAATAAGAAATTAGGAGCTTATTTTAGAAAACAGAACACAGTTTTTTAGTTAGTTTGTTTTTTGTTTTGTGCATCGTTTTAATAATTTGAGTATTGAAAGTATGTAGAAAAAACACAACCTGAAAGCTACATTTTTTAAGTCATAAAACTTGATTATGTTTTTGCACCACAGGGCAAGCCACGCCCCGTCGCAACCTGGTTCAAGGACGGCAAACCACTTGACGAGAAGATAGTCAACGTGCGTAACTCAAACGTGGACAGCATCCTGTTCATTCGCTCAGCAGAGAGAGAGCACTCTGGAACATACGAGCTGGTTCTGAAGATTGAGAATATGGAGGACAGGGCCAGCATTAACATCAGGATTGTTGGTAAGACTCCCAGGACTCTAGACGACTTAGCCCAGCCCATTTTACATTTTCACTAATCGTTAAATCAAAGAAAAGGCACACGAGATGATGCAATATTCATCAGAGTTTAGAAGCTTGCACTAATAGAGGTTTAACCCAAACAGACAAGCCTGGGCCACCTTTGAATGTGAGGGTGACTGACGTCTGGGGCTTCAATGCAGCACTTGAGTGGGAGCCCCCCAAGGATGATGGCAACTGTGATATTTCTGGATACACTATCCAGAAGGCAGACATGAAGACCAAGGTGAGAGAGGGAAAGGGGGGTGTTTTCAGCCTTCGTCAGCGCCACAGTCACCTGCCAAGATGTCCAGTGAGGACCTGTATACTACACAGGACGTTATCTCTCTGAATCATCACTCATGACTCACTTTACCTGCAGGGACACTGCTTTCTTACTTTATTCACATTTTTATTTAACTTTGTTGCATCTACTGTGGTTTCAGATTAGTTTCTTTTGGCATGGCCTGTTCTATTTTATTGTGCTACATATCATTCTGCTTATTTAAGCTATTTGTTATATACTGTTTAACTTAATTTTTAACTTTTGCAATCAAGGATTATTCCTAACTCCAAGTTAAAATAAAACCTTTTAAGAAATGCGGTCTTTCTTTTGTTCTCCACATAGACCGTTTTATCGGCATGCTGCCAAAGCCTGCTCAAACGTGATTGGTCAACAGAACGTGATATACAAGCAAACCAGAAATCTTGGCCCCTGCCTACAGATTATGCAGACATCTGTTTATATAAACAGTTTATAGCTTAGTGGATTTATGAAGAGCTGCAGGTCTTGCGAGTCTGTTTGACCAACCTGCTTCATGCATTCAAAGCGGAGAGATCACAGTTGACAGGATGAAGTGTGTGCTTTGGCTGCATTAGCACAAAAGCATATTTATTTGTGCTTTATGGAGAATTACGGAATAACATGCTATTTATCTGATTCCCTGATTTGTTCTGGCCAATCCTGCTTTGTCGTCTTGTCGTCTTTCCATCAGAGAAGGAGCCAAATTTGAATCTCGGGTTTGCTAACATTAGCTACCAAATGCTGCTTCTTTTACCTTTAGCAACACTTGGTTTGTTCTCCATGCTAGATTTGTGGGGGATTTTTTGTGGTTTAATATAATATTATCACTTTTTTTCCTCTTTCTAGGAATGGTTCACTGTTTATGAGCACAACAGACGAACAAACTGCACAGTTTCGGATCTGGTCATGGGAAACGAATACATGTTCCGCGTCTACAGCGAAAATCTCTGTGGCCTGAGTGAGGAGCCGCGCATGAGCAAGAACACGGCTGCGATTGCCAAAACAGGTGTGACAGTGTTTCTAATATTTCCATGCACTCGAACACATATTTAGGCCTAAAATGCTGATTTTAAGTCATCTAAATGCATCTAAGTTAGCCAAGTTATAAGTACATTGTAAGCCATTTATTCCAATGGTGTGTGGCCTTTTGTTGATTGGTATATATACGGTTTATACCAAGCATGTCTTCCTTAATGATTTACTATTTAATAAATAAGTAAACCTCTGATTTCATATATACATGCTGCATTTTATTCAGAAGTAGTGCTTTATATTTGTAGTGGCAAAGTTGCATTTTTGTTGTTCTTTTTAAACATCTGAGCTGCATGTTTGAGTTCATACAGTTCATTTCTGATTTCTGCAACCTTTTTTCCCTGATTACCCTCCCACCCTCTTCTGAAGGCTTGGAACTCAAATCCAAGCCCTACAAGGAGAAAGACATGTGCTGCTCTCCCAAGTTTACTCAGCCGCTGGTGGATAGAAGTGTTGTGGCTGGTTACAGCACTGCCATCAGCTGTGCTGTCAAAGGCTTTCCTAAGGTAAAAGCACATGTTAAAAATGGAGTCCTCTAATTAGCCAAGAAGTAGCACAAACTAAAAATCTCAGCTTTCTTAACTCAGCTTGTTCAAATCTTAGCCTAAGATTGTCTGGATGAAAAACAAGATGATTATTGGGGAGGATCCCAAGTACTTGATGCAGAACAACCAAGGAGTTCTGACCCTCAACATTCGAAAGCCAAGCACCTTCGATGGAGGCAAATACTCTTGCATGGCTGTCAATGAACTGGGCAAGGATGAAGTGGAGTGCACACTTAATGTCCGAGGTAAGAACACTGGGCAAGCGTCTGAACGGGTAGGGGAGGACAGATGAAGGAACAGGAGGAACTTTGGTTATTTTAGGACAGGATGAGTCTTAATGGTTCTGCTAAACACTTTACAACAAAACAATGATTGCCATCACACTTGGACTTCAATCTAACAAAAGCTGACAACCACTATCTCTCTTGTTCTTTCACAGTTTACAAAGAGCCAGAGAAGTGAGAAACTGGACAGCAACGAATATGAAATTCAAATTATGAGCCAAACAGTGAATGTAAGCAGTGGACGTCACAATGAGGAGAGCACACTGTCAAGATTGAATCAAATAAAATTTAGTGATCCTTGCTGTAAAAGTTGTTTATTCTGATTACATTTTATGTCTGTTAAAAAATTATTTCATGATTATTTATGTATATTGTGTATTCTTTATAGAGCCTCAAATCTGCCCAAGCACACAATAACTATCACGGTCATATTACATTGAACATTAGTTGGGAAGCATTTTTATATTTATATATTTCATGGTACAAGTATGTCAGTCATCTCTGCTACACTTCCCTGGAGTACTGTCCTCTCCGCCTGAGGATTATCACCCCTATACTGAACAACAGCGCCACCGCCAGGAGTCCCACAGCCACTGCAAGAGCTGTTATGGTACCTGTGGGAGACAACAACTGTTTAGCTACACATGGCAAATATCCAAAAGCCTTGATATATTTAAATGAGGCAGTCTGTTCTGAATAATCCCAGACAAGCACCCCCCCAAAATGAATCTGGTAATAAACATGTTGCACTGAAACCTGGTGGCAACACCAAATACAGACATAGACACAGATTATAAACTTGAACTTCTTCACCTGTGCTTGACCATTTTGTCTTAAACCCACACTCGGCCTGCCAGTCATCTGCCAGTACGTCCTTCACCAGCTCATTAAACAAGGATAAAGGACAAGGGCTCATCCCGTTGCATCCTGGCACAGGGTTGGGGTAGGGGTTGTTCCGAGAGTCATTGTGGTAGTGCAGCTCCACAGAATAGGATCTGGGTAATTATTAGGACGAATCCAATGAGAGGACACACATGTGTAAGTGTTATGCAAATGTATTTGTATTATGCGGCTGTCAAATTTCCATCAGATCGCAAAGGAAAGGTATTTGCATCCAAACAGAAAACCGCGATAACTCAAAATGTGGTGGGCATCTGACCTACATAGCGTGCTTGAATATGCAAAAGAGAATAGTGCAGGAAATAAAACTGGAAGGAAGTCATTACCCATCATGCTCCTGGTAGAACTCAAAGAGTTGACAGGCAGCGTAAGGAGGAAGAAGCCCGTTATACACGTCCAGAGCTGCCTGGAGGGTGATGAGTGTAGAGTCATGCTGGAACGAGGAACAAGCACCACAGCAATAAGAAGGCGAGGAGATACAGTACATCAAGCAGCAGTTTACACAGCAGATTATAAATGTGTGCTCGTACACAAACAATGCACTTACAGCTGAGTACATAATGAATTTGAGAGTGCTCCCTTGCTCTACAGCCTTAGAGAAATTCCTCAGGATGGCATTCAGCAGGACTCCTGGTGAATTACCACAATGTCAACAGTGCAAATTAATTTTTCTCACATACCAAGACAATCCTTTTGACCTTATTGAGTATCCTGTCTTGGCCCTGTAATCATCTTTGTCCCATTAGCTCATATGTGCTAATAAACAAAGCTTCGGCCAGCAGTCACATGAGATAAACAGAGCTTCTTCTTTTTTTTTCCTCTTGAGTGCTCTAAATTAATTGCCTCTAATGTGAATTCCCACCTCCCGAGAGCCTGGCCTTCTCTTTTCGCTTGTGACTGTGGATGCTGTACATGACCTCAAAGGAAGCTATTCTCCTCAGGGTGTCCAAGACCTCTTGGGTGGCCCAGCGTGGCAGAGTCAAGTTATGAATCCTCTGCAGAAGAGAAGAATGTTCATTAAGGCACTGCCTTACGCTAATAATCACATTATACAACATGGCAACAAACGAGGTTTAAATGGCCGTACTTCATAGTTTCTATTATCCCGTCTATTTTTAGCACCAGTCTGAAGATAACAGATGCTCATTTTGCAAGTTTGAATGAACACATTCAACCTGGCCTAGAATCCACCCATCTCATTATGCTTTAATTATCATTTCAATATGTTGC
The DNA here is from genome assembly GCF_013358895.1 of Oreochromis aureus. Lineage (NCBI taxonomy): Eukaryota > Metazoa > Chordata > Actinopteri > Cichliformes > Cichlidae > Oreochromis > Oreochromis aureus. The sequence goes on from NC_052949.1 coordinate 18,713,223, forward strand.
CCCATTCGTCTTTTACTGTATGTATAAAGTGATTTCCCCGCACTCCTACCCTCGCTCTATTTCTTTGGAGATACGTTGAAGACAGCACATTATTGTCCCTTTTTTGTGTTTTTCTCTGTCATTTCTCTGCATCTGGGTTTTGTAGCAGCTTGTAATGTGCATAATACAGGTAGCAGAAATGTTTGTGGGCTTGCTTTAAAGTTTACCTCACAGTTAAGAGTGTCGTGGACCCTCCATATTTTTTTGCCAACCAGCTTGGACACGGGGTAGCCAGTGTGGTTGGAGAGAGCCTCCACAAAGTACTGCACAGGGAAGAAAAGAATAAGGACATCAGTTTAAACTCTTTTTTTTTTTTTTTTTTTTTTTTTTTTTTTTGTCTGTCCCATTTGGTTCTTAAGCCGTCAGAATTGTTGTCTGAAGACCAACAAGGATACCAAATGGATTTATTTTGCCAAATGGATCATCATGGCATTGCCGTATTGGTCCATTTGATCAAACTTTGTTGTTATTATTTATTTTATTTTCAGTTGTTACAGATGGGACAGACATGACTGGGGGATAGGAAAGGGAGAAAGAAAGAGAGGAAGGAAAAGAAAACAGAAGGAAAAGGGACAGTGAGAAAGGGCACTTACTTACAAAGACAAAGAAAAAAAAAAAAAAATCTCCTGGATCACCTGTTGAGAGAAAAAAAGAAGAAGACAAGCAAAAAAAAAACCAAACAAAAACAAAGCAACATACTAAACACAACACCATCACGTTAATCTAGCTGAGTGTGAACAGCAGTAAATACTAAATATTGAAAGTTGTTGTGCAGCACGCAGGGACAGACAGCGCACAATGTGCTTTGAAGTAGCAGCTAAGAAAGGTGTAGTTTATGTCTCTGAACAGTGAACACCCGTGTGCACACCTGTGTGGATCAACGCTTGTATACAAAAGGTTTTCCCATGTAACGGTCTGCTAGAGGGTGTGGATAGCCCCGTCCCCAGGGCATGAAGCAGGCATGGAGGAGATCCAGGCTCCAGACATCCAGAGGACCCAGAGTGCGAGAGCCCAAGGAGTACCACCGGAGGGGCATCCGTGCCACCTTCCTGGGAAGGGCTGAGGAGATCCCCAGACGAGGGGTCACCCAGTAGCCACGGAGCAGAAGCCAGAGGGGCTGCACTGGCGTGCCCGCCCGCTCTGCCGGCAGCCAGCTGTGCCAGAGTGAACCGAGTTGCAGGCCCGGGCCGGAGGCCCGAGGCCCCCTTTGCCCCGGAAGAGGCCTGACCGAGCGACAGGCATCGGGCCCCGCCAAGTAGCCACCGGGAGTGAGCGGTGCATACCTGAGCGCCCAGCCCGGACACCAAGAACCACCAATGCACCAACCCCTGAGGGCATCAGTTACCAGCAGGGAGTGTGGTGAGGGGAGATAGGCCTCCACACTTGGAGGGCCTGGGAGTACCCAGGGAGGTGGAGTCTAAGACCCGACCTGACATATAGACACAGACAAACAGGCACACACAGACATAAACATGCTTTCCCACCCTCATGCACACATATACAAACACTCAGCACTCACCCAACGTAGGGATAGACATACATAGACATGTACACACAATCATACTCCCCAAACATACTCTATGCCCTGGGTCCAGGTACCCTCGCCCCCAGAGGGTAGTTTAAACTCTTTAAATAATAAGGCTCAAGGGAACACAACACTTTAATTACCATTTTTATGAGTAACATTCCATTTATTTATGGATATTTGTGCAAGCACACTGATATCTATTTTAGGGGTTTATAATCAAATATTGCATAAATTAGCATTAGTAGTTCATTAATGTGGCGATGACTGCAAGTTTAACCTTTGGTCAGATAACACGGTGATACATGGCACCAGTTTGGTTCGTGTATATACCTTGCAGGTACTTTGCCTCCAGCAGAGGGTGTTAAAATTCAATGCAGGATGCCCTGGCCTGATCTCAAACATCACCCTAATAGGCCGCACGTGGGACTCCATTTAATTAAAACCATTTTATTGTAATTCTTAATCTAATTCAATCCAACCGTTAATTAGTGTCTCTGAGAATGTGAGAGAAATTGCACTGTGCAGCTTTTTGTAGGCACTGGAGTCACCGTGCCTGAGAAAATCACTGAGAGGACATGATGTCTTCAGCATAACAAACACGTCTACTAGAGGTGCTGATTACGTTGACATCAACAACTGTGAAGTGTATACTTACTGAAATAGGCATTTCAGCATGTGAGTTAATTTACAAATTAGGGCCGGGATAAGCAGACCAGGAGAGGCTGAGGTAAGGAAACGATTTTGTTCGCAGCAATTTTGATTGTGTAAGCCTGATGATATTAAACAACGGGGTTACAAGCAAGTTTTCACTGGTTAGCAGGCACATGACTCACGGAAAAGAAATGCTGAACACAAACTAGGCTGTGAGCATTCACGTCACTGAAGAGATGCTGAGGATGGGCTACAGAACAGTGTATTTAGAGGTCTGTCTGACTGTGTAGAGACAGCCTTTGTCTTACCTGGTGAGCTTTAAGGAACTTCTGGTAGGGATGACTCTCGAAGGTCTCTGTCATCATCGCGCTGAACCTTGGACAGTCTTTACCTGGAGACCTCAGCAACTTTAAAACATCAGTGGAAATAATGAACGTTAACTCCAGGTACTTCTTCTGGGCACAAATGTATGCTCATTTCACACTTTAACACTGTGGGGAATCACAGCTGGGATGCACACAGATGGCCGCATGGAGCTACAGAGAAAAGCCCAAAATAATTTACACAATTTTGTAATCAGCTTTGCGTGGCTGCTGCTGTGAAAAGAAAATATTTATGTGGCTCAGCAGCCCACCTTGTCGAGGGCTCTGGGGATGGTGTGCACTGGAATAGGCCGCCACAGTAACTGGGGCATGATGGGTCTGGTTTGGGGGAACATCCCAGCAAGGCAAGCCTGGGCACTCATCAGAGTGCGGTCGTAGTCAGTACTCCGCACATATATCTGTTGTAATCACAGAGAGAACATGGCATTAAAAAGCATTCATATGCTGGTACTGGAGTGGTTTCACTGATCCGACTATGCGCTGTGTTCTGGGGTAAATGAGGCTTACGTTTCTTTTCTACATTTAGAAATCTCATTAAAATTTTTCCTTTTTATTTTAGCGAGCAGTAGTCATCCCAAGTCAACTGAGGTACTCCCTTAACCCAAAGAGTCATAGAAGAGCCAAATGAATGAGAAGGAAAGGGGAGGGGGGTACGATCTGTCTTGCTGTGATCTCTTCTGACATCAGTCTTCCCTCTTCTATATCTCTCTGTCACTCTCTATCAGGTTTTTACACATCGTAAATCAAGCTGATAAGGTTGGATATTCTTGTGATACCAGGAGTGCTTCTGTTTTGCCCCCCTTTTGTGAAAGTAAAACACACATGGCAACACGCAAAAAGGTATGGCACAAGTTCACTGAGATTTAGGCAAGAGATTGTCAGTGATAGGTTCTGAGAACAGCTGTCATTAGTTGTGGTAATTGTGTTTTATTTAAGAGAGAAAGACGAGCACTTAAAGCAAGAGAAAAAGGAAGGTAACGAGTATAACAAAGGAGAGGCAAAAAAGAAATTAAAAAGCTCTTATAATGTCAGTATGTTTAGGATCCAACACACAGAAGCTGCATGTTTGCTGACAGCTGTACTTTACATGAAGCCCACGGGCTACATTACCCTCCCATGTTTAGCACACTGCAAGGCCATGACAGTGAGTTCACCAAAATGAGTCAGGCTCATTAACTTATTGTATGTTTTTACAGACGTGACAGATGGCGACTGCTCGTACGCGCACTTGATTTCACATTTCGGAGCGAAGGGCACGCATGACAAGAGGCTTAGGCAGCTCACAACAGAGTTCACCTAAACAAAGATGGGGAAGGAAACAGCAATTAACACGCACATACACATATGTGTTTGCATATACACCTACCTCTTTGCTGTTATAGTCTTCACTGAGGAAATTTCCGTAACGCCTCCTTAGAAACCGGCCCAGTTCAAACTGCTGTTTCATGCCCAGCTGGAAGGAAAATTGCCAGCATTTTACATTTTTAGCAGAATTTGACCTTTTGACTGAAAACGCTGCAGATTTATGGTCCTAATCAGCCTTTTTACATAGATAAGCAACTTTTACCCCGTTACCAGTGTTTCTCAAAGACCACAAAATAATGAGTTTATACACTGTAAAGCAGCTAATTGCCCGACAACAGAGCAAAGTCACAGGAGGAAGGAATTTAATTAAAGCCCCAAGTCTGTTAAAAATGTATTTTATAGTGAAAGATTTTAAGTAAATGAATGTGTCGTTTTTGAAGTACAGTGATGCACTTAAGCCTGTGATCCTCCTGTTTATGAATTTCTTGTCAAGTTATAAGCATAAAGTCTTTATTATTATTTCTTTTGTTTTACTTTTTCACTTTTGTTTTAGTGAACTGTGTGTCATCCCAGTTCAAGAATGGTGGCCTTAAAGCGCAAAACAAAATAACATTAAAGAGAAAACTAGAAACGTTTAGAAAGGACATTGTAAACTATTGAAATGGAATTTTCTGTTTTGTTACTAATTTTAAATGATAAATTTTTTTTTTTTTAAAGGTTTATGTAATATTCTTGTGTATTGTTGTGTAACTTAATTTTTTTCTCTTGGTGTTATTTTCTAATTTGTTTGTTAAGATAAATAACATCTTTGACTGTTTTGTTGTTTGTTTCTTGCTATGTTGTTATTATGTATTTTGTTTTATTCTTCTCTTTTCTAAAATGCCGTATTGGCATTTCTACTATTTTCTTTTCTTCTGCACTTCAGGGCCTCCGTACCACAGCCCAAATGATTTTGTTTAAAATAAGAGCTAGAGTAAAACTGTTAGATGATTCAGTTTATACACCTAAAATCTCTTCACTTGTTTTGTTAACAACAAAACAAAATATCGATGACAAATCAAGTACCTCAGTCAACTGTCCGAAACCCTGAGCCCACACTTCCTCCCCGTATGGATCCCTGGGATACGACTCAATAGGTGATCGATCTCCGTGCCGGAACACCTGAACAGCAAAACTGATATTGTCACATGATGCCGTGCTGCTGTGTTAGCATTACACTGCACACTTAAACAAGATTGTCACCCTGAGACAGAGGTAAGAAATAGAGATCTGTGACTGTGGACAGAGTGGGCAGGATTTGAGGTACAAGTGTCATTCTGATGATGTCATCAAGGCCCAATTGTTAGAACTGCTGCATTAGTGTTATTAACCTGACAGCTCACTTTCTGAGCCGTGACATAACAGAAAGGTTGAATTAACGGGATTGTGGACACGTCTGATTCACTCTTGTTGATCCCACAGTAATTTTACAAACCACTCGAGTGAAACGTGTCATAAAAATAACACAATAACACAAACACAAGTCAGCAAAGATCCAAAGGCTTTCGAATATAATTGCTGCACAACACCATGAGATTTTTTTATGTATGTATGTAAAGTAACTAAATCAGTAACTAAAAATAATAGTTTTCAAAAATCAAAGATTTGTGAATCTAAACTCAATAAAATTCAGTGGAGCTGCACAGGAATTTGTGAGGACTAGCAGGAATTTAGTGGGTTTAGCTAATAACACACTTTTACTTTAGCTAAACTGTCAAGCAGTTAAATAAGCTGTAATAGTTAGGTAGCAGATATATAATTTTATAGTATGCTGTCCCAAGGTAAGTGGTTAAAGCACTTAAGCAACATACACAAACAGTTTTTTAAAAAGGGATACATAAAAATAAAAAATATGAAACACCAAATCATAAGAATAGTGTGATTTTTTTCTTAAATCATTCAGTTGGGTAATAAGGTGTTATGTAAAGAGGTTTATGTATAAAGCTGCAGTGTGTGGGAGAGATATGCTAGACACTGTTGGAGTTTAGGCTCAAAGTAATCCTTTGTTACACAAAAAAGTGCTAAAACAATAATACTGATCGGGCAGGAAAACTACAATGCAATCAGTAACCATGCACAGCAAAGTATCTTCCAGATTATATAATAATCACGGGATTCAACAAAGAAATGCTGTCAAACATCTTGTATGCGATTACACTGCTCTGCTGACTGACAGCTGAATATGAAATTGCACTGAAATGTTCAAATTTCATCATTAACCATTTTAGTCACAGACAGGGGGGGTGGGGGGACAAATGGGGGAACTTACAGCTACAACAAACTTCAGCACCCGGCACTCAGTCAAACAGATGCAGCCGAGAAGGAACAAACAGCCCAAACTCTTCTGCAACTTCTGCATCTTTTCAGCTAGTCGAGCGTCACCAGCTTTACAAAATTCTTTCACTGAAAGAGGAAAAGTATCAAGAAAGTTAATCTATAAAAGACTGTTACATCACAATTTCACATTAAATAAGGGAACAAAAGAAACAGAAACAGTGCAGTGAAGGAGATAAAGTGGGTTCTGTGTACCAATCATGATCTTAGCATCTGGTTTATATTATTATTATAATATTTTTACTCTAAGTACATGTTGACTATGATAAGAGGAATCAACTAAGCATATAACATAATCATTGAAATCAATCTTTTTTTCAATTTGGGTTACTTTGTTCTTAAAAGTTATAGTCACTTTCAGTAAATTTGCATAATCTGTTAACAAGCTGAGCCACTGATCTATTGATAATAGTGTTCTTTCTTTCCAGTTAAGAGAAATTATTATGATGTTGTGATTCAAACATTAATTAAAACTTTAAAATGCAATATGCAGAGTGCGCATGCATGCAACAAAATGATTTTTTTAAATATAAATGAAGATTTGCACTTACCTCAGCGTGCTTGTTCACATATTTTGGAGTTGTAGTACAAATGATTCGCAGACATATAGATATATATATATGTGTGTGTGTGTGTGTGTGTGTGTGTGTGTGGGTGTGTCAAATCTTCACTCACACCCAGGCTGATACTAAGTGCATGTTTCAGTGAATTTAGGCAGTGCTTTTATAGCCTCCCTACCTGGCCTTGAGTGGGTGTCGCTCTCTCTCTCTCTCCACCTCTCCTCTGGGATTACTGGTCCCAGTCTATCTCCATTGTCAACTGGAGTCCAAGTCACTGTCTCCTTTTATTCCCCGCTGCGCACATGACATGACAGCCCGCCACGGCAGGCATTTTTGTGTCAGCTTTTGATCTTATGAAAACATGTGTGGCCCTTGACTGTGTGGATAATTTCACTTTAAAAGCACCCCCACATTTAGATGCTTTACAATAGCGCCATGACAAAGTGTAGATGCACCCACCTGGCTTCTAAAATTGTACTCCTGCATGCGTAAACACACATGTTCTCACTTAAGCACTGGCCCAGGGCCACAAACACTCATTATAACTTGCTATGTCATCCACTGTTGGTTTTGCCCTAAAATTACAGGGCCTGGAGTGTTTTCCCTTACTTGGCACACATGTAAGTATCTGTTAGCATCAAAGTAGCTTTATGAGATACAATGGGATTAGTAAGTGTAAAGATTTAGAGCTATACAGCATTGCCATCATGTTTGATAAGTGTAAGATAGCATCTTTTGTAACAAGCAATTTAAAGTATTCACTGAGGTGGCGTGTCAGAGTAACATAAATGTTTTAGATACTAAATTAGGTTTTATAGATAATGATCTGCATAGAAAAAAAGAGCATAACTGGCAGCTAGTATACTGAGCGAGAATCCCGTGTACTTAGTTTAAATAAGACGAAGATTAAATGTATCCAGTTCTGCTTTTAGTTTGGTGATAATTTATATCTTTATTCTTCTGTTTGTATAGTTCACTAAAATGTTTTCTAAAGGCTCATGTAGATTTTACCACAATGCTACCTTAGTTGTAGATGTATGCAATGCTAATTATGTGTACTTTACACAAAGACTACAATGCTGTTAGTTTTTGTGCTTTCAATACAGACTGGGATTTATTTTCAAGAAGACAAAAAAATCAGGTATTATTATCTCTTTGCGTTACAGTAATTTTTACAGTGTTGCACAGTATTAACAGAAACACACTGGATTTAAAGTATTTTTAGTTGTCACAGTTTAGCTTGTAACCTTAGTGTAATTGGTTTTGCCCTCATGTTTCGAGTATTTTCCTTTTTTTCTCTGCTTTCCATGTTTCGCCTCTCTTTGTCTTCTTGTTTCTCTGCGACTTTATTCTTTTCTGTTTTTTCTTAATTTGAAGGTTATTCCTTCACATGCTTCTGTGCTATTACTTCCTCCCTTTGTTCTCTTCACACCCACTTTAGCGTCTGATTCAGTTCACCTCAGTCATATTAACATTCTCCCTGGTGTGTAATCTGCGTGTTTTCCGTCAATCTTTTCCATATCATCATGTGATCTACCTGTTTAATCCTGGTTATTCGCTTTCCTGGTTTCCTTGTTCCCTTTTTGGGAACTCTGCTAGACACTTGAGAGTTCTGCCATGTTCCTGCAGAGCCTTTTGTTCTGTATTTTTCTCTAAGTCATTAAAGAACATTTTATTTGACTGCCTGCTTGTTGGTCCCTTTTAATGTCCTACATAGGGACCATTAAAGAACTTTACCTTAAAGAACTGGTAATAAAGTCCATTGTAGCAACTATAATGCCTGCTTTTAAAACATATATGTGCACTGACGTTCAGCATATGTCGGAACTAATTTAAAACTCTGATACTGTGCAGTGGTCTGTGTGTACATCTGTTTAACCCCTTCAGTTCCACAGCACAGCACTACACAGTAATCCTCTCACTGGTACACAAACACAGACAAGCACAGACACACACAGACGCATGTGGGCAACATGTGTGTGATACAGACTTTGGTACGGGTTGAAAACCATACCCCTTTACAAATGGGTCAGTGAGTCCACCTGCACTCATCTCACAGTAACATATGCATATATTTGCATATCCATTTAGGGTTTTTAGTGGAGGATAATAAATGCTTTTTTACCATATGGTGCCAAAAGAAACTCATATATAATGTAAAATCACATCACCGCATTTGCATATTTGTTCGAAAAATGCTTAAATTCACACACTGGTTCATTGAAGGGTCACAAAACATGCATGTACACGCACACACTCTCTCCCTCTGTTGCTCTCATAAACATAAAGCACCAACACATACACACAGGCAGACATCTCTCACTCGATCAGTTTCCCTCCCTCTCTCCCGAGTGGCTATAGTGTGGTTTTTCCCTTTTTTTTCTCCGTCTCTTTCTTTTTTTTGTCTTTGTTGAAATAATTGCAGCGATTTTCAAGACCGTTGCCATGGCAACGCAGAGGTTGATGCGTGTTGACAGAATCTGTTGCAGGGCGACCGAGAGACTGAAAATGGGAGATAAGAGGTGGGAGGAGATGTGATGAGTGGCGTGTATGCGTGCGCGTGCATGTGCGTGTGTGTGTGTGTGTGTGTGTGCGTGTGTGTGCACTTGTGTGTGTGGAGCTGATGATGGTGTTGGCGGTATTAGTGCTTCAGTCCATATGATGAATGGAGACGAGCAGTATGGGACATCTAGAACGAGCCTCAAGATCAGGAATGAACAGTTATGAGTGTATGAGAGAAGAGCTGGTGGTGGGGGTTGGGGGGAGGAAGGGGGTGCTATTTTAGTCTGGGCGTTGTCATGGAAACTGCAGCCTCACTACAAATGGAGACATCCAGAACACATGGATCGTCAAACAAATGGCGTGCGTAAGGCTCAGCGTGAAGCTACGCCATGGCTGTGCGACACTATGCCATCTGAGTCGAACCCACCCCCACCCACACAGACACCCACACCCCTCTGCAGCCTGATAACAGTGGCGTCTTCTTCATCGCAGAGACTGAATATCAATGGGAGGGTGGTGGTAGTGTGTGTGGTGTGTGTGTGTGGGGGGGGGGTAGCTTTTAGGGGCCAGAGGAGATGGACAAACGGTTGGAGTCACTAAGTGAGTCAGGAGTCTCAGTGACAGGCAATGGTGTCCATTCAGTGAGTCGCAGCCCCTCTCTGTCTGTCTTTTAATTAACAGTCTTCCCTCCACTCCTCTGCTCTTGTCTCTTCTTCTGTCTGCCCCTTAACTCTCCGTCTCTCTCCCATCCTCTCCCTCTTCCTCTCTGCCTCTATCTCCCCCCTACCCCTCCTCTATCCCCCCTCTCTGAAGGACGGAGGTATTCCCACATTTCTCCGTTGCTATAGCAACACTGCAGCGAGAACAGGAAAGAGAGGACGCAGGCAGGAAGAGACGAGGGTGGGGGGCTGGTGCTGGGAGGGTGGAGACACGGTGAGGAGTTGGGGTAGAGAGGATGAGAAGGAGGGGTGTGGAAGCGGCCTAAGATGAGGGGATGTGTGAACAATGCTAATGCTAATGGTAGCAGCAGCAGCAGCAGCAGCAGTAGAGCAGCCAAGTGATGGTGAATTCCCCTCTCGTCATGCTGGGTGCAGACTCACATGCCACAGTCTCATTTGCATAAATATCACTGAGAATCTATTTTCTCTGTATGTTTCTTATGATCACTGATGTCGTGCACAAAATGATACTTGAAGACTGCATCCGCTTGGCCATTTGATTCTTTTTTTCTTTCTTTTCTTTTTCTATAGAAGTCGCCTCTAGTTTCAATCATTTCTCAGGCATTGTTACAAAGAAAAAGGAAACAGACTAGAATCCTACCTGGTGTATCTAGCTGGCAATGTGGATCCAAACTGCTACATGCTTATTTCACCGTGATTCAATCAGCATAAACTGGTGCAGGTCAAACGACCCATTAGACAAAGATGTATCTGTGTAGATCACGCACAGAAGCCATGGGAAGACCAGAGCTATTTCGTATCGATGTCATCATCCCCTTCAATCAGAACAGAACACAATCTCATTATCTCTTCATATATATCGTAAGCCAACAGAACAAAGCAGTGTTGCATCAACTTCCCAATATGTAAAGATGTGAAGCAAGCAGCAAAGCTCATGTGGCCTGCAAACAAGCGCCCACATCCTTCCCTTTCCTCTATAAACTTTTGACTGCTTGTGCAAAACTCAGTAGATCAGCCCCGAGTGAAACAAATATATCATATCAAATATGTATCATGTAACCCACAAACACGTATGACTGCTTAGGCTGTTAGGTACCTGGAGTACTCTGCTGCATGTCAACAACCTGGCTCAGTCAGGTTGTTGACATGCAGCAGGTTGTTGACCTGGCTCTACTCAGTCAGTAACTCTTGTTGTCAATATTTTTAACCCCCTCAGGACAAAAAATGTCCATCTTTAGGAAAAACAGAGAATAAGCAAAATGGGTGGGAGGGCATCTAAAAATCTGGAGACGTAAGTTTATTCTATTCTCCATGAGTCATCTTTTTAAATACCAAGAAAAATCCCATGTTTTTGATACAAATAAAAAGATTGATGACCAAAGACAATCAACCTTTTCTTAGGAACTCTTTTCATGCATACACACATTTTCCTCTGAATATATATCAAGTTTGCAGTGCTTAGACACACTTTGTTAATATCAGATAGAAACACATTTTGATAGCACACAATGTCACAATTGTGTTTACATCATTTATCTTGGAGTCAGAGTGACTTCGGAATCTCTTTAGGCATTTTAGAAAAGAATGCAAAAACTGGACAAACAACTGGTCAGTGTCAAAAATATCTTCAATACAAATTAAATAAAAAAAAATACAATTTCTGACAAATTAATTTACAAGGAAATTAATATTTATATTATATATTACTATATAAATAATGTATTATATTTATTACTTATATTCACCACCCACTATCACAAAAGTAGCATATCTTTCATTAGAGAAATTATAGTCTTTTACATTTTGATCATCATATCATATTTTTGGTACACATGTAAGTATCTGTTTATATCTGTGGGCATTGATGATATCAATTTTGCCTGACTATGGAGAAATGTTCTGCTATTAAATTATTGTTTTCTTTTTACTATTTGTGTAATCAAACTTCAAATCATAACCCCCTTTTCTGAAAAAATGTGGCTGATGACCAGTTTAAAGTGTTTTCCACTCATACTGACTAAACAAAAGCTAGCCCATCAAGAGGGATCCTCAAAATTGCCAGGCCCAAAGTTGGTACTGCTGCAAGAAATGCACCAAACTAGAACAGGCTCTGCACCAACACAATGTCACTGTCAAAGGGTTATGGTATACTACAATGTTCAACACAACTGGCTTGACAATACTCCAAACCTCAGCTGGCAATAGTGGTGGCAGTAGTTTTCATCTTTCTCTCTTAGTTCAGGCTTTCTGCTTCAGGCCTCACATAAAAAGGGGGCATTTCACAGGTCACATGACTCTTCATCCACACAAAATGATCCCTATGAGTGTCACCTGATTATGATAACATGTTGATTAAAACCTATAAAGCACATAAAAAATAACTGTGAAAAAGTGACACTCGTACAAAAAAGACAAGAGGTTAATTCTGCAGAAAATTATGACATGCAGATTTAGTTCACAGAGTGGTAAAATAAACATTTTAAGTTAATTATTTTATCACTGAGTGCGCTCTCAGTGCTGCTGTTTATTTCCAAGGTGACCGCTGCAAATTAGAGTTCTGAAACTTTAAACTGGATCCGTTTAATCATTAAAGGTTACTGTCCCACAGCCTAATAAAGACGACATGGAACTCACTTTAGTTTGTTAGCAGATCAAAGTGAAATTAATCTTAATTTGACTGAATGGATTTTAATGTGTGTCCTGTTTCCTAGCAGCTTCCAGCAGTTTAAAACAGATTAAGCAGCAGATTAAAATCAAGAATAAAAACATTTAGACATTTTTTGAATAACAAAATTAATACATGCACATTCTGGTGGCAATACAATTGAAAACACTATTTAAACAAAAGAATCTGTGAAAAGGTGATCCTTCAAACAGAGACTCACAATATAAACTGAGGTTGTGTATTCAGTATAATCTATCACAGTGATTTATCCAGGTAAAAAGAGAGCCGCTTTCATAACGCAGAGAACTCTGACTTTAAGCTTGACAAAGCTTCCTAACCTACTGCTTCTTTAGGCAGCTCCCTACCATGAGAAGAAATTCTTGAGCACAAATCTGAGAAAACTGTGTTGTTTGTTGTTCTTCTACAAGCTTAGCCCACACGTGTGTAATCACTTTGCTGGAATGGCTATGGCTAAGCAGACTTTTTATCACTTGGTCACATGTGTGCTGCTGCACTGTTGTATTGTGGGGCATTTATTATAATTTCTTCCACTGTTTGGGAGATCAAATACTCAAGCCACTTTGTTGCTTAACATTAAGATGGATCTGTTTTGACTGTGCTTGTCAGCTGGGCTTTCTATGTTATGTGTTCTTTTATAACTCCAAAGTTACATGCTGTAGGTGATTCAGTGTTGCTAAATTGGCAGTATAGTATTAGTGTAAGCAAGGTCCAAGGTGTTATCTCAGAGATGACAACCTGTCCAGACATGTCCATTGTCACCTGGGTTGTCACAATCAACATAATAATTAGGCTATAATTATTAGATAATATACCGTATTTTATGCTAAAAATAAACTAGGATTCAAGGACATAGTTACAAGTTTAGCTTTAAACTCGAACTTTAAACAGGGAAACAATTTAAGGTAATTGTATACATCATTTGCCACAAACACTGAATGTTTTTTAAGTGCATAATTGTGCATAATAATTATGTATAAAAATATGTAATGATAAATGAGTGTGCATCAAGTGTCAGCTGAGCTATTTCTTACTCTTGCTAACTAAACTAGCTTTGTAGGGCTAACTACTGCTACAATGTGTAATTTTTCCACTTTGGAAAGAAAATTAAGTATGAATTCAAAGATTTAGAAATTATTCACCTAATTCCTGAGCAGTGGAGTAGCAGGTGAGCTGATTTTACCTTTGGACAGCAGATCCAAAATACCTTTCCCTGGCTCATGTCAACTTGTTGTGCTAAGCTATCTGCTTGCTAGCTGCAGCTTCATATTTTGCTCCTTCAGTGGCTTGAGTGTTAGAGCTGAATATCTGAATATCACTACAGCATCAAAGTAGGCTAAAAGTCTCTACATAATTCATAGTGCTATTAAATGCATAGAGTACCACAACATTAACAAGGCAAAGTAGAGGCATTGCCCCTACCTGCAGTTATGGCAAATCAATATTCAAGTAAGTGTAATAATCTAATAACAACATTAGCTCCACTGCCTGAAAAATGTGTTAGTATGTGGGAGTGAATGCACTGGGGAACAATTTACTACAGATCTTCTTCCAGTAAATACATAGGACGTGTCAGTTTATGATGTATGCTGGAAAGAGAATATTAATAGGAAAGTAATTACTTTAAACCTCCTCACCCACCATATACCAGATTTCCACAGCACCTTTATATTATTTTTACATTTTGAACAGCCCTACCTCATATACATTATTTTATGTATAAAACAGTCGTAAATAATACTAATTTCAATAAAAGTATTTGTGCATGAGTAAAAATGACTTAGAAGACATGCAAACCAGACATAAGTCGCCATCAGCCTAATTCCCCACACACATACAGCAGCGGCTCTATTTCCAAACCCATTTGGCAATATTCAGTGGAGAGAAAGATATACAGCTTTTTTTTCCGGGTGACAAGTCTTGTTGGTCAGGTTGAGTGTTTTATCCCCAGTAGAGGAAAAGAACTGTCCGGGGTTACAAGGGCTCCTGAGTGCTTGCAAGTTACACGAGATGGCTATACATGTCTACCAAAAAGAGTCTCCCTATGGTATGTTTGTTTATCTTCTATGCCTGGATTAATAATTGAGTTCTTTGGGGTGAAAAAGGAAACTGTATCACCAAACAAAAAAGATCTGCTCAATGCCTCTTAATAATGCTGAGGGGGTCTAAATATAGACCAAAATAAAAGCAAAGCACTGTATGTTCAGTACAGTATAAGAAAGCCCTCAAAGTACATCAGTAGTAAGCACATACTTTCATGTAACAGTCAAAAAATGAATCTTTAAAGAGCAGACTTTAAATCAAAGGGCCACTGGTTTCCTTTTACCCGTCTTGCACAAACTATACCCAAGTGGGTCAATGTCACATTTTTCTCATATAATTCCATACTGCTTTTCTCATGCTTCCTTAGCCAGAGTTAAGCCTAGTAGTTAGTGAATCTTCACTTTACAATGAATAAATAGGTCATAGGTTGTACTTTTTCACACATTCATATCAAACACTATACTCTCGTGTTTTACGCATGCATTTTTCACTTCAACCTTTAAAGTGTGAAGAAATAAAAAGGCCTTTGCATTTCCATGGCTCCTCACTGCAGCCCACAGACTCTGACACCTCTGCTTCACAGTGGAGTTTATGTTGTGTCAGGTTCCCCACAGATTCTGCAGTCTGTCTGTGGGCCAGGGGAGCTGGGGGAATCCCTGGAGAAACACACAGCTGGGAGGTTATTGAATTTGAAGGGAGAAGACATCGCAAGGGAAGAGGAGAGGATAGTGCAGGCACAGTGGATTTATAGGAAATGACTGCTCTACAACTGTGCAAAGGAGATGTGATTGCACAGGGAGAATTTTGCAAACAGAAATCAGGTTTTCCTCTTTCCCTTTTAATAGAAAGCACAGTTTAAAATTACAAGTGGAGATTTTTGTTGATATATAAACCTCCTGTGGACTGTGGTTGGTTCTTGCTGCAAGGGATGAAACTGGTATTTTTAAATTCCACCTTTGCTAATTTAAATGTACCCCTCTTGCATTACATTATATGCACGCCAAGATCACAGAATGCTAAAAATGTATTCGCTTTTGAGCATTTCTCTTTCATCTTCGGCACATATTAATGCATTCTTTTCTGCAGCATACACGCTCTTTTCTCGCTCTCACACCCCCCTCGCTCCATGTGAGTATTGCTCTTTTCAAACATGGCAGAAAAAGGACAAATTCAAGTCAAGTCTTGCACATTCTCCGTACCATATGTTTGCTCGCTATTAATACAAGCTGACAAACAGGAAAAATGCTACAGAACAGATAATTATGATATGCTTCAAGATGTGTCACCTCATGGTGTTCTCATGGTGTTACAGAACATTTCTTTTGATGTCTTTACTGGTTTCACAAATACTTCAATAGAGCCCAACCATATTATACTGAGGCTGTGTCGTCTATTGCTATTTTAGTGTGCAAGCCTTTAACATTATGTGTAAGACATCTCGTGGGGACTGAGGTCTCTGGAGACCGGAGTACAAGCCAAGGACAATTACATTCAAGAAAATTACTTTACATAGTGCCCCCAAAGATATTTCAGATACAATCTCCCAGATGTAAGGTCCAAACATTTTATCTAAACACATTCAGATTCATGGATATGGCTCATAGCTGATGCAACACTTATTGCAATGCTTATTCCCTTGAACTTGTTTTATAATGCGGCTTAAACTTATAATACATCTTGCAGACAAGACTGTGATTGCATATACAGTTTCCCTCACCTCATTTCACTTTACAACACACAATTAACCCTTTCAGAAAAAGAAGTAGTGATAATGATGCAGAACAAGAAGAAGCCACAGTGTCAGGCGCATAGTTCTGTTCATGTTGGTGTCATAGCCACTGAGTCGTTTCACAGTTGCCTTGCATGGAAAATGTCTAATCACCAGAAAGAAGTGATTTGTTTGTTTGATTTCCCTTTTTAGCCTGTTTGTAAATTTATACTAGTAATAAAAATTGGCAGAGTGGCTAATTTATAATTGCCCTAATATAACACGAAGGACCAGTTGATTTACTAACGTGGTTTCCACGCTATAGTGATTCCAGAGTTATTCGTTTTTTTGTTGAATTTGTTAGAATGTGATTGGCACACCAACACCTCTTATTCAATTAGTACACCTTAATTATGGAGTTAGTGGTATGAGCTTTGTGTACTTTCTTTTTTCTCTATAGCTCAGTTAAAGCAAATGCAGCTAGTATGAAGTGTGTGTCATAGGTGTACTTTGATGTAGGCCAACTCTAGACTGCAGGTGATGTTGTGGAGCACTTTGTGTTAAATGTTTGTTCTGTAATTGCAATGTTGCTAGAAAGATCATTCCCAAAATAAATGATAAAAATGTATCTGTTTTTATGATTTCAATCAGCAAAGAATAACAGATCATTAAAATATTGTTATTCCAAAGTATTTTTGAGCCCATCCTTGACATAGATAGATAGATAGATAGATAGATAGATAGATAGATAGATAGATAGATAGATAGATAGATTTGTTTGTGTGTGACAGTTTGCTTTATTCTACACCTGTTTAATACAAGTATCAGCCAATCACATGGCAGCAACTCAAATCATTTAGGCATGTAGACATGGTCAAGTCAACCTGTTGACATTAAAAAACAAATATCGAAATATTAGAGAAAAGTGACTTAAGTAACTCTGAATGTCCTTTTACATGGTTGGTGGTGACACGTGGCTGGTCTGAGTATTTGAGTATTTCCTGGGGTGTTCTAACATAACCATCTCTATGGTGTACAGAGAATAGTCAGAAAAAAGAGAAAATCGTTCATTTAGTTCTCAGGACTGAAATACCAGAGGTCAAAGGAGAATGCCCAGACTGCTTCAAGCTGACAGTAAGGCTACAGTCACTTAAATAGCCACTGATTACAACCAAGGTATGCAGAAGAGTGTCTCTGATTGAACAACGCAGTGAAATAAGCTTAAGCAGCAGAAGAAACTGGAAACTGAGGCTACAGTTCACACAGGCTCACCATAATTGGAGAATAGAAAATTGGAAAATCATTGCCTGGTCTGATGAGTGTCAAATTCTGCTGCAACATATGATATATATCAATATGATAGGGTTTGAATTTGGCATAAACGACATTGCTCATGGTGGTATAATGGTGTGGGGGATATTCCTTGTCACACCTTGGGACCCTTAGTACCAACTAAGCATTGTTTAAAAACATCACAACATACCTGAGTATTGCTGCTGACCATGCCCATCATATTATAACCACAGTGTACCAATATATAATGCTGCTTTCAACAGGATAACCTGCCGTATCAGAAAGTTCAAATCATCTTAAAGTGTTTTTTTGAACATGAAAATGAGTTCAGTGTCCCCAAATTTCCAGGCTTTGGAATGTGGTTTCACATCATCATCAACTGTGTGATGTTACCATGTCAATATGGACCCAAACCTCTGAGCAATGCTTTTAGCATCTTGTTGAATCTATCCTATTAAGAATGAAAGCAGTTCTGAAGGCAAAAGGTGGTCCCAGCCTGTACTAACTCTAATAAAGTGACCAGTGAGTGTATATAGCCATGTTTGCTATAATTCTGTAAGAAACAAAAATTACATTTTCTGTACAAAAAGATCATTCTAAATGTAATTATTTTATAACATGACTGGGGCAAGCCATAGTGTTGATCCAAAACCTTATTTTGAAAGTATTTCCTCTTTCCTGATTAACCTCTGAAAAACCAAACGTGTGTAGGTAACAAAAAGTAGGTCAGAAAATAAAGTTTAAACACAATTATACTTGACATATTTTTCATTTTATATTATAAAATTTCACGCAATAACTTATTTGAAAGGTCATTTGTCATTTTAAACTTGTTAATGCATTTCATATTTAGAATAGTTGTGGTTGTGTTCTGTAGGATGAAATCACAACAAAGAAGGAAAGTGGTATGTTTCTAATAACAGACTATGTCCTTACAGGAAGCAGAAAACTGAAATCACACAAATAGTAAACAGCGAAATAATATACCTCTCAGTCACTGCATGACAGTCATTGAAGTGTAAATATTGCACATGTTGATTTTGCTATAACTCAAGAAATACACTCTTCTGTCACACTGTGTACCTGGATGAATTTCTGAGGGGAAAAAAATGACATTTAATGACAATCCATAAAGGCCCAAACTGATAATACCACATACTAAGATACAACCAACAACTGGAAATAAAAAACAAAAGAAAAAGAAAACACATGACATTTTTATATATAGTTTTTTTTGTGTAATCTAAAATTTTTGTTGTTTTGCACATTTCTCTTTCAAATCTTTTAAAGCAGACTATCTTTTTTATATTGTTTTATCAAACAGAACAGCTTACCTTTAAAGAACCAAAAGGTCAGTCCATTTTCTTGTCTCGCAATTTGGTGTCTCAGATACCATAATCCATTTCATTAAGGAGTTTTGCCTCCAACAAACCAATAAATGTCACCTGGACAGAAGCATCCATTGTAAGCAATGGGTGATGCAGAGGATACAAACATGTCAGAACTCCATCTGTAGCCAAACTCAATAATACAATTAGGTACAGATGATCGGTATGTACAGTCTCAAGCTTGTCAACTTCATTAAAAGGGGTCATATATTTCTGAACATTACGAGAATGAGCTTTCTCTGCAGTAGCATCGAGCACAGAGTACAATGGCAGCCACAATACTAAGATGCAACAAAAGCCATCTGCGTTTCCTTCAAACGTTAATAATAACGATGATAACCTTGCATGTCGTGTTTTACGGATGCTCAGAGATTTGAAAGGAACATTTCCATGCTGATTAGGTGAGTCATCATCATCATAATAAAACATTGCTACAGTAATGTTCAGGTAAAAGATTTGTTCCACGGTTAACGTGGAGAAATGTACCCTCATACACGGCACACAAGGAGGTATCTAGTATGCTCTTTGAAATCTGACGACGGAGCACCAAATGTAGCACATCAAGGGGGCAGCCATATGTTACGTCTTTAGAATTAATTTAGATTCTTTTTGCGTCTCTGTGGGGATACAGTTAAATCCTGCCCTCTAAATCTGTTGGACAGGTTGCTGATTTACATTGACTATGTTTTTTTTAAATTATATTTATGACCAGAAATAATAACATAAGGTTGAGAAATAATAGAGGAATGCAGTTTAGACAACCCAAGTCACAAAAAAATCAATACACATGTTCAAGGCATACTTGAAAAATGCCTTAGCTTGCTAGCATTAGAAGATGTTCCTTTCACAGATATAACAATGTGAGAGCAGATTCTGGATTTTGTCTAGTAGCATCACTCTTATTATCATCACTGTTACTATCAATACTTCATTTTATGCCTTCTTCCAGAACGCATGAGCTCATTGCTAATGGCAAAATCCTTCTTTTGAATAGAAAATACCTCATATACCATGTAGCTTTGAGGGACACACACACACACACATCCCAGCAAAATTAGACCTTCATTACAGTCAACACTGATTTTCCATTGTCTCTGGAATAACTGGTTACTTGTCCAGTTTGCGCTCAATTGCAACAAACATTACTTTTCCTTAATTGTCTGTTCACATTTCAAACTTTGTCAGCACAAGAGCAGAAGAATTACCATGGGCGAAGACTAATTTTTGACAAACCCGCCTTCATTAAAGGATTAGATCATGAAAACATTCATCTTCCAAAACGAGAAGTGTAGCCCATCCACAGGCAAGTCGCTAAAAGCCTGTCTGACCGCGTTAACAGGACAGACAGTACGTGTCATTACCAGGGTGACTAATGGCTAAACCACTAACCATACATTCAATCCAGGTTTTAGCACAGAGAACTGCACAACGTCTCACTCTTTACCTGCGTGGTTGCCATATTGACCCGATACAACCCAATATATGATTGATTTATTTCACACGTAATGATACATGGCTAGACAACTGTACACATTATATCAAACTAACAAAAATAAAGAAATACATAGTTGAAACGCAAGAAGCGTAAATGGCATTTAACATATGAAAGTTACACTTTAAAAATGTGGATCTTACAATTGTCATACAACCAGACATTATTATTATTAATATACTGTACATTTCCTTTCATTCCAATCTTCTTAAGATGGATGTTCACTCCCTTCTTGAAAGCTGCTGCAGATAGATGTCGACTCATCCTTATGACAGCATTTCATGGCATGATTATGGTAACCACGAGCAAGGAGATCATATCAAATTCCAGTCTAAAAGCAAATATCTGGCTACTGATCTGATTCAAATAACACATTGTCAACACTTTAATTTACCCTTACAGGTCATTGCATTGGATTACCTGTTCGTGTTTGTTTTTACCATTAATTGATGCTGGCATTTAAGTATCAGAATTGTCAATTCAAATACCAAGAAGCTGGCTTTTACAAAATACATAATACACTTTCAGAACACAAAAGTTTGTAATGATTATTACTGAAACAACAGACAAAAGTTTGTCAAACAGAGATCTGCATTTACTGTAATACAACCTAAATGGACTTTATGCCACAAAGCCAATTCAAAGATTCACAATGAGTGTTGCAATTGAGCCCTTATGTTTCTGAGAAGTAGCCAAACTTAAAACATATCATAACAAACCTCAACTATCGCCGCCCCTGATTATTCACAAAGAAACAAACTATACCAGCTTATACATCCACCCCAAAATATGTCTGCATCAGAGTCTGCAATGATACATATTTAGATGAAAATATATTTATATAATTTGTGGATTTTTCACAGTAGTTTGCACTGTACCCTTTTGTCCATCTATTTATGCCTACATAATTTTCACCTTGAGGGAGTCTTTTGAGTCACTTGAGAGAGAATGTGGCTCGTGTTTTTTTGAGGAAGAAAAATGTCTCTTGGATTTTACTCTGCAATATCTCTGGTCTTCAGTGTGGCAAGTGCTGTGCGTGTCTTTCAACTCTGCTGGCCAACAACGGTTTGGGGACTGATTACTCTGAAAGGCTAGTTTTTTTTTTTTCCTATGAGAACACAGCTTGTAGAAACTGCAAAAAACATTTGCTTTGGCACAGATTTACATTGTAGCAATGTCCATTCCTTGATCTCCATGGCCATGATCGTTACTACAAACACAAGTGGGCCATTGTGGTAATCCTTGGCTCAGTACACTGTCACAGATAAGTCTATGTGTTTGTGTATTGCCTTTTCAGTCTATCCTCTTTCCTAGTGTAATGTCAGTGCACTCTAGTGTCTAATCATTCTGCACATAAACCCAAGATCAATCCCCTCTCTGTCGTCAACTCTCACTCACTCTCACTCGATACTCTCACTTTTGCTGTTAGATTTGAGTCTCTTGTACATTTTCCTTCGAACTCCCCTTGAAAAGAAGAGGTTCCATTTGTGGATTCTGGCTTTGGCCCATGAAACCCTTGATCGATCCATGTAAGCCCATGGTAGGCATGGGCAGAGACATAGGCAGTGGTGGAGACATCGAACTGGGGAGGGTGTTGGTGCCATTGCCCGATGAGGTGAGCAAGTTAGATGTGGAGATTGGGACAGAGGTACAGGAGATAGGGATATCTTGACCTTGCTGGCTCTTGTTACTCAGGATCCCTCCTGGCCCCATCCCTTCAGTGCCAATACTAAGACCCATCACATTGTTGTTGAAATGATGTGTCTTGTAGTAATGGTTTAGCGTATCGGTACGACCAATGTTGGGAAGGTTGACTATTTCTGGATGATGTATCCGTAGGGTTCCTTCTCCACCTGTTCCAGAATTCATTGTCGAACCACCTGAGATGCCACTTCCTGCTCCGGCTCCGATCTCATCTTCTACATTCACAATTTCAATGGCCCTGGCTGGGCCGTGGTGCTTGTGTAGCTGGTGTTGCTTACGGAGTTTATAGAAGACCACCAACATTACTGCTGCCATGAAAGTAATGGCCACAAAGCAACCAATGATGATCTTAGTTGTTTTCATTACATCATCCAGGCCTGGAATGTTAGTTACATGTTCTGGGGGCTCAGTCACTGTATTTTCAGGAGCTCTATTGATTCGTGGAGACAGTGAGGAGAGAGAAGAGAGAGAAGGCGTTATAGTAACACCAGGTTGGTGGACAGTAGGATTAGGAAAATCTATGAAGGTCTCGTTAATATACTGTCTTGCAGACTCCTCCTCGTCTGTTCTTGGCTCTAGTGTTTCCACAGTGACGGTGGTGAAATAGCTGTAGGTGTTGCTGGGGTCCGAAGCAGATACATTGAGAACGGCGGATGCAGTGGTATTTCCAGCAGAGTTGGTTACCATGCAAGTGTACTGTCCTGTGTCTTGCATGGTCACATTTGTGAAGTTCAGTGTTCCGTCATGGAGCACTGAGATCCTAACTCGGTATGATCCGTGGGTCATCAGCGTGCCATTTGGAGTGAACCAGTTCACAGAGGTCATTGACGTTCCAGTACGACATTTCAGCTCAGCAGCCATGCCTTCAGTGACATTGAGGTCAGTGGGTGGCTCAACAATCACTGGGGCATAGCAGGTAAAGTGGCTCTGGTCTAGTTCTCCAATGTACTTGCCCTTTAGACCTGGGGGCGCGTGGCAGCGAGCACAACAAGTGGTGTTGCTGGGAACTGTTTCTTTCAGCCACCAGCTGAGCCAGAGAACATCACAGTTGCAAACCCAAGGGTTATGGTTTAGATGTACCCTCTCCAACTGGTGCAGAGGGGTGAAGAGGTCATGAGGCAGGGAATGCAGGGAATTGTGAGAGAGGTTCAGCTCCTCCAAGTTTTTGAGGTCATCAAAGGCATTGCGTTCAATGACTGACACTCTGGAGTGCATTAGCCACAGTTTGCGAAGTGAAACTAGACCCTGGAAGGATCCAGGCCGGACTATCCCGAGCTGGTTCCCTGATAGCTCCAACTCCTCTAGTCGCACTAATGGGGTGAGGTTAGGTATGTCCTTCAAGCCACACATGCCAAGATTCAAGAAGCGCAAGTTTATCAGACCTTCAAAGGCAGCCTCTGAGATGAAATCCAGCTTCCTGAGTTCCCCTAGGTCAAGACGCCGTAAAGAGGGAACACGATGAAAGGCAAACGCCGGCAGCGTCTCGATTGGGTTGTTTCTTAGCCATAGTTCCCTTAGCTTGCTTAGATACTCAAAAGCTTGGGATGGCACCACTGTAAGACGGTTGTCAAAAAGCTCCAGTGTATTGAGGTTAGGAAGACCATTAAAAGCTCCCACCTCAATCTGTCGGATGTGGTTCTTTGAGAGCTGGAGGATTTCCAAATGTCGCAGATGCTTAAATGTGTCAGACTTGATCACCTAGTGTGGAAACAAGAAAAGGGAGGCATATTGTAGCAAAATTAAACATAATGCCCTCAAGGTATATATCTTTAAAGTCTTAATGTGTTTTCCATTTGTGGATGAAACCAAAATTACCTGAATTGAGTTCTCTTGTAGATTGAGGTATCTTGTGTTCTCTGAAATACTGTCAGGGATTTGATCTAAACTCCTCCTTGTACAGATGACACGGCTTGCCTGATTGGAGCAGATACAGGGGGAGGGGCACGGGGGTGCTGCCTCTGTCAGCTGAGGTCCATGGTTGTGAAACCACAACAAAAGTTGGACCAACCAGAGGAGGGGGAAAGGGGTACCTGGGCTGGTCACCATGACAACACGCATGGCAACTGAGTCATGACCTACCCCTATTGCTAAGAAGTTGATAGGTCACCTCCAATCAAGCGACTTTAGGTGCTTATCTTGATGTTCATATTTAACGCTCTGATTCTCTTTTGCTCCTTCAAGCAGCTACTTAAAAATTGAGGAAAAAGTGCAATGCTATATTAAAGACTTTATCAATAATAGATTCTTATTTTGCTTTTGCTCATAGTTCCTTGGTAATCAAACACTTGGGCTTTCTCAATTTTTCATTTTAGAGAACTCTGCATTTTCTTCCCATGACAATTATTAGAAGAGAAATCAAATTTAGGGGAGGATTTGCTTGTGAAAGTGTTGTCACGATGGAGGCTGTTGGTTCTCACTGTAAGGGAAGAGACAAAAGAAGAGAGAGGAAGGAGGTCAAGTGAGTGCACAGTGCAGAAAGATTTACTTTACAAGCCTAGGACACACATACAAGCATTTGCAGAACTGAACTGAAAATCTCTAAATATCACCAATATCTCCTTTGGAATAATGGTACGACTTTCTATTCTAAAGACGTGTCTATCAACCACTGAGTCAGCTGCCATTTAAGTTTAAACCTAACATCGGGGTCATGGTCTGAAATGGCCACAAAATTCTAAAACTGCAAGTTGGGTCACAAGTGCTGCAGCAGATCCATTAGGATGACAGTCTCGTCATCCACTTTATGATACTGGCATTCTTCAAGCCAAATATGCACTGACAGAGGTAGACTCTCACATTCCCAAAGAATGCAAAGTGGTTGTATGCAGTTACAAGTCCATGTGGCCCTAAGGTTAATGCAGAAATTCATGCAATCCATCATGAAGCAGCAGCACAGCATTACAAATGAGGTAACAAATGATGCCTGCATGCAGTAGTTTAGCAATTAAGACATGAAGGAATGATTATTGACTCTTGACATTTTACTGCAATGCACATGCGGTGCCCAATATGCCACGCTAAATCGGACAAGATTCCCCTAACAACTAAAACTGATGAACGAGACATGAATATGACAACTGGATTATACAGAAAGAGGAAAAAATGGTGCAAAATAAGCTTTTCTGTTTTGGTTTTTTTTTGGAATTCCTGAACGTGCATTGTGTTTTTCAAAAGCCTTGTTTTGGTTAATCAAGTGTCACACACACACACACACACACATCTTGAAACAGAAATGGCTGCGAGCATCAGCAGACTCACTAAATTTAGAAATGCTTGGGCTGTTCCCCTTATAATGATTAGAAAGAGAAAGTGCTCATTGTTTTCTCAAGCACATAATTCTCGTCACTATGACTCTGGCAGTCACAAGTCTGTCATGTCTGAGAACAAATGATAAAAGATCCTTGTTTCCTGACACTAATATAAACACAATGTCACCTCTATCGATACGGCATTTAAAATAACTCTTGGATGCATTTTAAAAATAAAAGAATCTCTTATTGCTGTAATAAACTGTTTATTCTTTCTTTTTTATGAAACAGCTCCATGGCAGTCCTTAGCATCTCCTCTCCTATGCAGCGACGATGCATGCGCCTAGAAACACTGTTGCTGTGGCAACCTGCTCACTCACCATCTTGTGTTTTTACTGTCCAGTGCCCTATTCCACATTACTGTGTTTAGCTGAGCTTGATCAACATTTTGTGTCCAAAATGGATAAACAGCGCCTTTGCTGTCTAAATCAAAATGCATTTAACTCAAAGCTTACAGTGTATGCTTGCAGTATTTGCTATTATAACACACTCGGTAAGAACAGCCAAAGCTGAATTTTGGAATTCTGTTCATAGGAGACAGAACAAGGTTGAACTTTGGCCTTCAGCATAACAACAGGAGGAACAAATCTGCAACGAATCTTAATCGTCAAGGTCTGAGGATCAGGTCAACATTGGTTTTCATCTAAAACATACTTTGAAGAAGTTAAAGCAGCTATTAAGAAAGCTCGTAAGGGAATGTATGCTAAAAATAGACTTTTTTCAGATGCTTTGCACATCCCACTGACTCTCTCGCCCTGTCTCTTTCTCTCTCTTCAACACATGCCCACATCCAGATCTACAACCATCGTAACTGTAACTGACACAAAGAAATGACAGCACATACGTACATCCCAGATAAGCTCATGAATGTAGACGTGTGAATACAAATAAACCTAAATATTACAGTAAGCAGCTCCTTTGCACCAGTCCTCATTATGGTGCTCTTTACACTGCTGTCCTTCCTTGAAGAGTCTCCCACTCATCCTCATCTCACAGCTAATTATGCATTTCAATAATCTGACTGGCTCTCTTAGACATCGGAATTGTATCTGATTCAGAGTAGAGGTCTGATAGTTGCAATGATTCATGAAAGCATCAAAGCAAAACATCATTAATATTCAGCCGGCCAAAGAAGTACCAGTGTTTCATACGCTGCTACTTCATTAAAAACACACAGTGATGGTGGTACTACGCCTTTCTTTCCTCCCTTTTTTTTCCTTTTAAATTGGGCGGTGTTCAAAGTATCATATAAACACAGCTGGATGGAAAGTATTTCCAAATTCCTCCAGCCACTTTCATGACACTTGAAGTCTAGAAAGAAATGGTGAAGTTTTGGCCCCACACACAGCATTTTTCCAAAAACAAAAACAAAACTTGCTTCCTTCATTGCATCACTGAGGGAAAGATGCATCCACCTTGAATAAAAACCCGCTGGCCCTTGTAATCAATAAGTTGTTTAATGCAGCATTTTTTCCCTTAAGTACAGTTTAGCACTTGAGCTGCATTTGTTCGTTGCATTACATGGGAAATGTCACTAAATGAGGTGGTGCAACCAGTCAGCGGAGAGCACCACACTGTATTGTAAAGAGCTGTATTGTGGGAGAGACCTTGAACCTGCAAACATGCCTGTTGACTTCACCTGCCATCTTTAAGTTCTCGACAGCAGGAGAGCTACAAAATACACCGCGATGGTCTTTATTTCTAGAATCTTGGCCCATCTGATCCTGTCGCAGTTGGCCTTCTTCCTGATCTTTGTGCAAAATGTGTTTTCTAGGGCTTCTTGACATAGCTGAAACATTGGCCACATTAAATTCTTCAAACCAATTTCACTTAAATGAATCTCTCTCTCTTTGTGTTTTTTTTTTTTTAAATTTTAGCCCTTTGTGTTCGTGTCAAAAGCAGATTGCATCGATGTAGATATTGATTATTCGATCAGGCCTGAGAGATCGCTCACTCGTGAAAAGACAAATTAGCTGAAAGCTGCTGACCAACTGCTACAAACCAATCACATCATCGCGAGTGCCTGATTGTATCAGTGTCTTCCACTCCACAACTGTCATTAATGTTTATGAAGAGGCCAAAAAAACAGATAAATGGAGAAAAAAAATGTGGTCCTGTTGTTGTCAATAAAAACTGAGGCTGTGGGTTGCTTTCTTGAATACAAGCCCCAATTAAACCTCGTGTATTTACAGATGCTCAAGATGAACACAAAGCGACACAGGTGCAGCAGGGCCAAGATCATCTACTGTAACTATGACAACACCAGATTGATTCAGGACGTGGGAATTGGGGTAGGATGGATGGGACGCATTTCACCAGTATGGATACATCAACCACTGTTAGAGAGAGAGAGAGAGAGAAAATGACAAGCTCGTGGCAAACGTCTTCAGACTTTTAACAATTGCAAGTTGTTGTTTTTTTTCTTCTTCCCCTTATTTTTTTTCCATCACATCTCAAAAACCCATAACTTGCCCATTTTTTTCTACCCTGCAGTCGCAACCTCTGATCTGCAATCTCTCCTCATCATATAGCCTGTAGCATAATATCTCCTACAATTGAACAGAATGGCCTTATTCATCTATGCAGCTGCGCTCACTACGGCGCACCTTCTCGGGAACGCAATTGAAATTCTGAATAGGCCTAATTCTGCACATGCTGCATTACAAAATGGCTTGCATCCATCCTCTCTTCGGCGGAATAACAACACGACTGCACGCAAAATAACCTTTAGGTTCATTGCTGACTGGGAAATATCACCTGTGTAGATGTGCAATGCATAGGTTTGCGCGTAGAAGCGATTCCTTTTAATGTATTCGCTCTACACAACTAGCACAGATTTATTCCGCTGGCATCGACGTGGACTGTGTGCTCATGTTAATTATTTGCTTAAATCGTTATGCATCTCAGCTTTTTGCCACACTCAATTTTTTGTCCCCCCCTTTGGCATCTCATGACTGTTTTCAGCATCACTCTCGATTAGGTAACAAATGTAATAATTACGCCAGCCATTTCACTCCCTTGTACCTGTACAGCCAAAATAGCCTACCTTAATGTTTCGGCGTCTGCGGCGTGAGGTCGATGTTTTCTCTCCCCCTCTCCGATCGTCAGTTTTCCAACCTCGCTATCAGTCTCTCCTCTTTTTTTTCCTCCTCTTCCCTAAATTGATTCGCTTGTTTCCACGGCTGTGAGCTGGCTCTTGTTCTTGTAGGCTAGATCCGCAGCGCCAACGCAACGCGGGGGGCTACAGTGATGGCAGGTTAAAGATGAACACAATCCACACACACGCGTGCGCGCGGAAAAAAACAGAGATCGGCTTCGGGATCGCCGAGGAAAAAAATGGTGTTATAATTATGGCACGGAGGAACGAGGTCGGGGACGAGTGCATCGATGCGCCTTATCATCCTTGGAGAGGAACGCAGGTAGCAAACGCGACGGCGCCCGCTGGGCAGAGCAGTTTGCGTCCAGCATAAGCGGCTCTTTACGCACATTCCGTATGTTTCAGTCTGAATCCGACTAAGACAGCATTAGGAGAAGAGACGAAGGAGCACCGACCCGTGGATGTGGCTGCGTTTCTTTGGGTGTATTAAAGTGAACGTTCAGAGCCGGATTCCAAAATGAGAGATATTTCACGTGTTTGCTTTCCGCGTGTTTTGTGTCTCACATCCCCCGGTGAAACTTAAGCTCTGGGCTTGTTATGAGTAGCCGTGTAGTCACATATTTATTAATATGACTCAGCAGCACTGTATGATCAGGAGAGTAACCTGAGTCAGTTCGTCTCCCTATCAAGTGAGATTTTGAGCATTTATTATTATTATTTTATTATTATTTCATGGGCACTTTCTTTTAAAAGCCACCAAATATTAACAGGAATCAACCTTTCTGATTCACTGAAAGAGTTTTGTAGACTCTGTAATGTTCCCATAGCTAGCAAGGGCATTTGTTTTTGTAAGATTATATCTAGCAAATCAATGAGGCCTGCTTTCTGCAGACTGTGCATATGAGTGTTTACTCCAAGCCTTCCCACCCTCTTGAAAGGCTTCTGTACTGGACTTGTTAGATTTAAGCTGTAAATAAGGAAGCCACCAGCACTATTACTTCCTGTCAGCACCCAAACATGTAGAACACATACACTGCAGGCCGGTGAAGATCCTGACCGTGAATTAAACCATACTTCTGAGCCTTGCAAATGTAGACGTGAAATATTTTGTTAAGGTTTTCAATTCAGCTGGCTACCCATCATCATGAAGCGTAATGTAATTAGTGACTTGAGAACAGTATGACCAAGTAAGTGGCCAGTTAAAGAGATGTTAGCTCATAAGTGACTTCCCTCTATTGAGCATTGTCATGTATGTGTCCACATGTGTCAGAAGTACAGAAGAAGAGAAGCCCCCTTTGCAGCTTTAAACTACCAAAGACTACTTTGTGGGTAAAAATAAATCTCAGTGCATCTTTGCTCTGTCTCAGCTCACACTAAAGGTCAAAGGACAGAAAAGGCCAGTGATGCTTCAGAAAGACCCCCGAGATATATGCGCTCTCTCTTTCCCTCCATCTCTCTCTCTCTCGCCTTCCTTCCCTCCCTCACCCTTTCCCTTGCTCCTACCCTCCCTCTCGGTGAATGCCGTAGTGAGCATTGTTCACGACCACTAGCTTTTACTGAAAGCTGCACAGCAATGAGGTCTCTGTGCCTTTTGCCTCTCTCTTCCTCTACCCTCCCCCTCCTCTGGCTCTCTCTCTCTCTCCCACCCATCTACCTCTCTCTCCTTCCCTCTCTTTCTCACTCTATCTCTCTCCCTCTATTAAATTTCCAGTCACACAGTGGTGCAGAGGATATTCCTCCTTTCCCTCTTTCTTCCTCTTCCCTCATTCCCTCTCATTCATGTTAAAATCTTAGCCCATATTCCGTCTCTCATCCAGCCCTGGACGCCTTTCACTGCTTTTCCGCCACTCTCGGCTCCTCTCTCCGTACATCTTTTTTGCCTTCCATCCCCCGCACCATTTAAAATGATTCCATGCCGCCCCTGCCAAACCCACCCTGTGCCTTTGCTCTCCTTCCTTCCCCCCACTTTCTACTCTATGTCCTCACTGTGTCATTGCACATTGTATCTGATATTCCCCTTATGCATGTATAGTACGCTTGTGTGTGTGCAGGCACCCTTGAGCGTGTGTGTAGGAGCGGTGGACTGGAGGGAGGGAGAAGGACATGCATTTGTGCACAGTAAATGAACAAACGCTCATTGCTGTATTGCTTGTGTCATCAGTGCAGGAAGGCTCTCAGACGCGAAATACAGCAGAGAGAGCTAATCCCGCTATCCAGAAGATGGGCACATGGCATTTCTAATACAACCCAAACCCCATAAACTCTTAATGCTGTGTTAGGAGCCACAGGGGAGGAGAAAGGGAGGGCGAAGAGGATTTGGCAGCAACATGCTACTGCCAAGACATATGTGGCATGCTGATAGCACTAGAGAGGTGCAGCTCACACTGTGTGGAAGCGTTGGAGGGGTGCTGATACACATCAGTCACTTGTATCGTTTTAGGAGCGACAGGCCTCGCCGCTCTGGAAGTGGGTGACTGAGTAATTGCACGTAGTTCAAAGCGAAGATTAAAAATGTCGCTAATTGTTGGAGCAGCACCTCTGACTTTTGGTTCAGTCGGAGCACACAGGTGATCTGTTTAGTGGTCCCAACGGCATTCAAGTGAAATTTTAAACCAACTTATATTTCAGTTATTTTTAGAGATTTTATTGAAAGAAAGAAAAAAAAGTTGAGTTGGCGCTCATTGCCATCTGGTGCCAGAGAATAAGAGGCGACATCCCTGTGCGTGCACGTGTGTGTGTGTGTGTGTGTGTGTGTGTGTGTGTGTGTGTGTGTGTGTGTGTGTGTGTGTGTGTGTGTGTGTGAGGAGAGGGAAAGAAAAAAACACAGAGAAAAATCCTGGTGTCACAGTATCTTAGCAACTGCCTCCATCTCCTTGGAGACAAGAAGTGACATCACTTCCTGTCTGTGAGAACTCAGTTTTGGTTTGTACACAGTGTGTTTGTGCATATGATTTGGAGGACTTGGATGTGCGCTGGCGTGCTGCCATGTTCGTATGCAGATGTGGGCCCGCAGTGTGCGCACTAATCCAAGGAGGAAGTAATCCACTGTTTCACCGAGGGCGAGAAGATTAACTGAAAGAGGAAAGTTAAACTTATGTGTTTGTTTTTCAGTCATTGTTTTGTGAATTTGGGTGTAAGATAGTGAAGAGGTAACATCGAGGTGGATACTGACACAACGTTTAGGTTCAAATATTTGTTCAAGTCATCCGGTTTCAACTAATTTTCACCCATGAATATCATTTGTAACCTATTTAAGATAATTATTATGTTTATTTTATTATTCACTTTGTAAAACACTTGCTTTCCTCTTTTTTATCTTTACTGCTAAAATACCAAGTTTAAGAGTTTCTTCTGTTTATATTGGCCTCCTAAACACCCGCTGAGCTCCACTCAGAGAAAACATCATCTTCAACTGCCATCTTGTGACCAACAGAATGTAGTGCAATTACCATTCATTATGAGTTATAAGTTATTTCCTTTAAGGAGTTTACCAGCAACATTTTGAACTACATTTCATTCATTTGCACAGTTAAAAAATATCTTTTTTCCATGCGTGGCCTTCAGCCTGACCATCGGCACATACAGTAGAAGGTTTAAGGCCCCTCCCCCTTTTCGTTTGGGAAAAAATGAAAAACCCAAAAAATGTCAATATATGGAAGAAGAAAGTGTCATAATAGGATGCTGTGACGTCTGCTTGGAGAATCCAGTCATACCTGTCTTGCCAAATGCATGCACATTATCAGATGTTGCATGTGTGGCCGATTTCTACCTATAGGTGGAGCTAGTGTGGTTGAGATACACAAAGTTTGAAAAAACTACTATCCCTGATCAGTGTGCTAACTCTCACAACCTTTAAGCATACAGCTATAAATTCTTTCAAATTTATAAAGAAAAAATCAATTCAGCTTCCTTGGTTTGTCCTCATTAAAATGCTGTTTGTTTTCAGTTTGAATCCCTGCAATTTCATGTAACATAATATTTCACACATTGAGAGATGTGCCTATGCGCTTGGAGGTTTGATATACACCATATATTGCAGGAAGCATGGTACAGAAAATCCTGAGATAAGTCTCAAGAGCTGTGTCAAGAAAATTTGGCAGAGTGACTGTAAAATGTTAAAAATGCAAAATGACTCTGAATGAAATTGCCAAGAAAGATCATGACATAAACCACAGACCCTGCCAAAAATCTGGGTCAATACATGAGAGAATACCGAGCTTTAACCTTCCGTGTGCAGATTATTACTATGCAAGGCCTCCGTGAATCAACAAAGTCAGCAACACACAAAGCCAGACCATCAAACAGATCAGCATACGATTTACAAGATGTCCCAGGGGATATCAGTGTCCAGCGTGTGCCAAGCCGGTACCTCAGCAAATGTTGCACACTTCAGCAAGTCATTCTTATTCCGCTACACATCTTTATCATTAAAGCTTCCTCAGTCAAAGGGAAGAGCGGAGGAGAAGTCAAAGGCTGCAAAGTCACTGCTGCAGAAACCTAATCCAGAAAAGCAGACATGTACACATGCAATGCAACCTGGACGTTTCCAGACATTACACAGCAAGCATGACGATGTATATGTCTGTCTTTTCCTGTCAGCTCCCTGGACTTTGATGTGATGTAGGAACTGGTGATAGTCTGGTGCATTCACAGCCAGTAGGTGATTGTGATTGAAGGAAACAGGTGATTAAATATACTATATTACTATATAAATACAAACACTGGAAAATTTGCTTTTGTAATTTTGTAGATAAATAAAAAATTAAAAGCAATTTTAATACATTTATAACCAACAGGTATAACATTACAAAGCTCATGTCAAGTCCCACCTTAAGTGAAGTTATTAAAAATACAGTTCAAATCAGTTATTGTATTAAATATTAATGGTTCTAAGAGGGTAAAGTCTTATTCTTTTCTGTTTCCTCCTTAACTTTACCTCACCACTAGGTTTACAAATCTCAAGAGTTCTTGAATGGACAGTATTCACATTTTGATTTTAGTTTATTTCATCAGCTAATATATGAATACAATGATTTCGACTAAACGTTCATCAAACACTATAACATAACGTTTTTGGACATGCTAGCATTCTGACGTTAGCTTTGAGTACTGTGAATGAGGAAGCCTGATGGATGACAACAGAATCAGTTTAAGCCCGGAACACAAAATTCCTTTATTAAGCCATGGTAGGTCTACATGTGATGCAACCTTTCTGTACATTTGAATGAGCAGAATGTGTCATGAGTCACACTACACTGTTTTGTTCCGTAACAGAGCAACAAATAAGCTAACTGATCAGCCACAATGGAAAGGAAAAAGCATAAATAATGAGCAATTCAATTCATGCAGACTCATTAATAATATAGTACAATCTGACCAAAGCTGAGTAAGCATTTTACAAACGTCAGTCCTAGAGGAAGTGTCTAAGCAATTATTTAATTTTATGCAGATTCTTTTGGGTTGTTTTGACTTTTTGTCTTTTCTTTGTCTTTTTTCAGTCCCATTGCCCATTTTCCTGGGAGCTTCAGCTGAAAAAAAAATTATATAGAGAGAGAGACAGAGAGAGAAAGAGAGAGACAGATGGGCATTACTGTAATGCGATTACTTTTTTCAAGTAACAAGTAAAGTAAGGGATTACTATTGCAAAAAAGTAATTAGATTACTGTTACTTTCCCAAAAGCACGCTGTGTTACTGTGTTACTAAATCGTGAATTTGTTTCTGAGAGTGTCTCATGACAATGACGTACGACTGTGCGACATCTGTGGCAGCAACACACGTGTGTAGTCAACAATGGATAATTTGGAGTGCGGGAGAGAGTACGACCATGCAGCGTTTAAAGCTTGGAAGTACCGACATTACTTTGAGTTTGACAAAAAGTGACAAAAAGATTAGCATCCACTGTACACTCTGCGTCGGAAGAAAACTTCTTTCATGTTTTGAAAAAAGTAACTAATTATTAAAGTAACTAATTACTTTTGAAAATGAGTAATCAGTAAATTAACGGGATTACTTTCTTGGAGAAGTAATCAGTAATTAGTAACTAATTACTTTGATCCGACTGCACTGTTCAAATATTTCAAACAGGGGAAGATATAATACGCAAGATTAGATTATAACACTCATATAACAGAAAATATCTGGTGGAAACTGTTGTTTTCACTTCTGCCTGTGGACGTGAGCAAATATACTGACCACCTGGCGCACAGAGCCAGTGATAAGATGGCAGTATATAGTCAGCTGGGTATTAAGGTTGATAGTTCATTGCAAAGGCCACTTGTTCAAAGTGAATTTTCTCACAACAGCTTCAAATTGAACAGCTTTGGAGCAATAAGAAACAAAATGTTGTTCAATTCATTCTTTGAGAATCATGAAGGAAGAACAGACCTATACATGTAAAAATGATGCAAATCCAGATGAATCTATGTTTATTTGTATCTGTGTATCCAGCACTTTTTGCTTAAAAAAACAACATAACTTGTGTAATTACCTCTTCACAGACCATCTTCCTTGCCTTTTTGTTGCAAGGACATGACAGAAGTCCTTTCTTCTCATAAAACAAACAGTTAACAACAAGTTTATCGTCCATGTTTCTGTTATGTGGCACAGTGTAGTTTGGGTCATAGGTGTGATGCAAGGCCACCACGACCACCTTTTTAGCTTCTTTGAGACAGACAAACAGAAAACACGAGTTATAACGTGCAGAAAAAATACCAAAACAAACAAAAAACTTCTCATAGATTGTGGTGTGTTTACCTGAGATGTTTGATAAAGCTGAATTTATGTCCGTCTCAAAACGACTGACAATGGGAACGAAGACAATAACAGCATCACTTTCACCAGCTGACTTCCCTTCTTTTGCTCCTCGTTTGAAGAGTTTTTTGAGAAATTTCTTATGAGAGCCCATCGTCTCTCCATCAACATATGAAAAAATTTTTACTTTTTCTGTTGGAAGAAAAAAATGAATAGCATCAGAGTTCAGATTATTCACGGCCCTGTTGTTCTAGTCTAGGATCCCAGAGATCAGGGAGTCTCAAAAATACACACAACTCTTATACTTAGCAATTTAATCTTTTGTATGACTTTTCACTTTTCAAGACGAAATTATGTAAAAGCAAGGAAAAAATTAAATAAGTGGAAGAATTTATTGTTACATAGGCAAAGACAACTGGAAATACAGTACATAAATACAATCGTAACAAGCTTGAAAGTCAATATTTGGTACGACCGCCGTTATTCTGCAACAAAGTCTGAACTCTCTTAGTCAGCTTTCTCTTCATTTGTACAACGACAGTATTTAGACTAGTTAAATAGTTCTCCAGACTTCTTGAAGGACATTCAAAGCTCTTCTCTGGATGTTTCTGTCTTTTGTTTTGTTCTCTGCAAAGATGATCCCACACTGCTTCAATAATGTTGAGGTCCAGGCTCTCGGGAGGCCAGTCCATGACTGATGCGGTTCTAATGTGTATTTTTCTATCCAGGTGCTTTTACTACATTGGCAGTGTGTTTGGGATCATTGTTATACTGAAAAATGAAGCTGTTTTAAATCAGTGCTTTCCAGATGGTGGATCAAAATCTGATGCTACTTTTCTACAATTATAATTGCATCAATTTTGACAAGACCCCCAACACCAGTGGCTGAAACGCAGCCCTAGCCCTCACTAGCTGCAACCACCAAACACACACAGCTCTCTGGCACCAGAGCTCACCTTTCTCTGGGCTTAAATACCTTTAGTTGCTGATGTGAGTCAGCTGTACAAAAGAAAAAGGTGGCACCTAAGGCATGAGACGGTAGGACACACCCACACAGGCAACTTCAGGAGGAGGCCCTGCTAGGGGCGTAACATTTGGATTCATCACTCCATTAGACCTGTTGCAGCTGATTTTCAGTCCAGATCTTCAGTAATTTAGCATACCTCAGCCTTTTTTTCTCTATTTCCCTTCCTTAAAAATTCTTGATAGCTAAGAGTAGATGGAACAACTGAGGAGCCAGATGGATCTCTCAGGTCATGTGTCAGGTCTTGGCTGGATATTTTTTCCTGTTTTAAAGGCATGACTTTCAGATACTGTTCATCTTCCTGTTGTATATAGGTTTTGCCACATATTCTTTTGTCCTCCACTTGTCCAATTTCCTCATGTAACAAGTTTTTAGGCAATCACATTGTTGGTGCAAAAATGCCATTTTATGCTGTTTAAGCTGTGTTATCTTTGACGTGTTTCAAGGATTAAATTAACAAAATGGGAACAAATGCTGTGTTTTGCAACAGGCACCTATTAACAAGATACAATTAATTTATTTGCTTTGCTTTCTTTATGTGTTGGCATAACACCAGTACATCTCTTGAGTTAGGTGCGTTATTAATGCTTGCTAATGCTAATAGGTCGGTGTTAGGTGGCATAAACAAAGCTTTCCAAATGGTCAGCTACAAAGACTGGACTGAAAATGAGTGAAAAGCAGCTAACGTCATAAGAGAGAATTATGGCTTAAGACCAAAAAAGAAAATACATGTAATTACAGCTCTTTGGAACAAAATTTAAAGAAACGGGGAGGCCCAAGACTTTTGCACAGTATTGTAGTTTCACTTTCACACATATATTCTATAAAACAATTTATTCAAGCTCCTTGGTGGTAGTAACCTATTTCTGAGTAGAATTCATATACATATATATAAGCAGTTAAACTTACTTTTGTTCATGTTGTTGTTCTTCCGTTCCCTGCTAGCCTCTGATACAGGAACCCGACGCTGAGGACTTGCTTTCGCTTTCACTTGAGATCTTATCTGTTATGACGCACTTTGCCTGTAATGTCAAAGTCTGGCCGGCAGGTGTCAGTGTTGTGTCATTGCTGGGCATGCTGAAAGGAACTTGATGTCATGTAGAAATGTTATGTAGTAATCCTTATATATTTGACAGCTGGAGGAAACTGGATGGCCTTTTTAACCCTTAAAAAGGGCACGTTGAAAAAGAAGGGAATTTGAAAACACAAAAATACACCGGACCAGCTGCAGTGCATGATGCCACCCCCTAAATATCTGGAATCAGTCCTTTAGCTGTGTTCAGAATGGCAATTTACACATCTGAAGTCAAGAATAAATCATTCCTTTCAAGCCGTATATTAAAAAAGAAGATAAAAATGTTGTTAATTGGCCTCCAGATATACAAGCAACACTGTGTGACTACATGTTTGTCACTTAACAAAACAGTTCTGTGTGTGCACTTTTTTTTCCAAAGAGGGTGTGAACGGAAACTGTGGGAGTGATTCTTCACCCATCTGTAATATAAAGTTGCCTGGCTCATCTGTATCTTCCCCCAGTGTCTGATCGGAGTCAGGACAAGCCGACGAACCCTCCCTCCAGGCTTCGCTTGCCTCTGACAAATGAGCCGTGCCGCTGATGGAGTGAGTGGTCATTGGCACCCGCATTCAGTGAGCTCCCAAAGACAATCAAACACTTTAAGAAATATGTTGTGCATTTACAGACACATCATTCATTCCCTAAACATAGATCATGACTCATGCTGTCAAGCCTGACACCCCCACCGCTCTCTCCGGAATCTCAAATCTAAATATGAGTCTTAGTTAAACTGAACGGCTAAGGAGGGGAATGTCTCACTTTTAAATTTGCTCCTGGAAAGCCCGGGTGGTCTCTCATATCTTTTTTTTCCTAAAAAAATGGCACTGACTAGATTGTTCCACATTGCCCTTCTGTCATAGTTTATATCAGTCAAAAAAAGGTTGTGTCCTTCTCTGTAATGAGCTAGAACAAGATAAACCGTATGTTCAGTAAATGAAACTGAGGTTAAACTGATTTTCCTCAACAATATTTTTGATTGTTCCACTGAAAAGTCAAGCTGTGCACGCGGCAGAGGTGATTATAACATTTAATCACTGTGCCCCATCGCTGAGCGTAGCAGGCTTCTCGCCCCGAGGTTTGATTTACCCGCCCTCTTCCTGAGGAAAAATCTCATTCACTAGACGGATTGCTAAGCGGGTCTCTCCAACCAGGCCCTATAAATCATTCTTTAATCAGAGGCTTCTCAGATTGGGCGCAGACACCCGCAGGAGCACCACTGTGACACCTCAACTCCTCCCCATGCGTCTCTGCAGTCCGGGGAGCTTTCATCCTCTTCTCTTTCCACTGTGAGCTTGTCTGCATTTGTTTTTGTCATCAGGAAGTGTATGACCACACAACAATGCTTTAATGCCTCCTTCTGCTACAAGGAGAGGGGAGGTCTAACAAGATCAGGAACAAGACTACTGGTATAGAAGCTGGAAAACAATACAAAGAGCAAAGTGGACAACTAAACCAGTCCAAAGAGGCCCTGAGACCACAGAAAGTCCAGTCTTACAACATGTGCGATAATGCAAATATTGGTATCGATCCCATACCAAGTAAATACAGGGCAGTATTGTTGATATCAATATCAATACCGATACTTTTAACCTATAAAGGCAGCTTATGTATGGGAGAGCAGTTGTCATGATTTATGACATAAATCATCATGAATTTGCAAATTCTGAACACATTTTAATGTTCACTAAATCACTGTGATTTTGGCGTGCCACAATAATTAGTTAACACAATAAAAAAACACCTTTTCAGCTTTTCATGTATTTTGAAAGTAGGGTTTATTTGTTTGTTGAGACCTGAAATGTAAATGTGTTTGGGTCAACTTCGGTTTTTACAGTGTGTTATAGGCTATAAATTAAATAGGCCTGACAGTCAACACAAAAAGGCTACATACTTAAGTTAGAGGATGGATACAAAGTATCGATCCACTCGTGTTAGTATCGAGCTGACACAGATATCAGTGTTGGTATCAATACTATCAA
Source organism: Oreochromis aureus (assembly GCF_013358895.1). Classification (NCBI taxonomy): domain Eukaryota; kingdom Metazoa; phylum Chordata; class Actinopteri; order Cichliformes; family Cichlidae; genus Oreochromis; species Oreochromis aureus. The sequence goes on from NC_052949.1 coordinate 18,752,789, forward strand.
TATTTGGATCAATCTGCCCACCCCTACAGCCAGTTTGTGCTAATTTAAGGAAACTTTTAATTGGGAATGCAGTACACAACACGAAAGTTCAGATGGCATGACAAGTTAGATCATGCTTTATCAAATGAATGAAGATCAGAATAGTTATAAGACATCAGTGTTTTATTTGGTAATTTGTTTTTATGGTGGATATTACTTAATTAAATTCAATAGACCTGCTGGTATTTGACAAGAAGAAAGTGGGAATTTCACCCCAGGGAGGTTTCTCACAATTTTAACCAGCCAAACTCAAAACTTCTGGCCATTTGTTTTGTATATATTATTAAAGTTATAATCACTAATCACTCACAAAATAACGTTTTCTGGTGGAAAATTACCTGTTTGAGTCACCAGTATGAGTTGAAAGCAGTGATAATCAGGCACACTTGTGTAGGCGTTTATTTCTGTCAGCAGCAGGTGTGGTTTTGTCTGAGGATGATGTGCTTGTTAATGCAGTTATGAAACCTTATTCAATAGAAATATACATTTCATTATATTTAAAGTTAAATGTTGTGTGCAACAACAACTCATTATGAAGTTGATTTTGATTAATGAATAAATTATTTTCACATAAAAATGTCAGAAAATAATGAAAAGTTCTCATCACATAGTCCTTTTTTAACTTAAAAGTGAAACTGATCATTAGTAGGTGGTGATTAATTTTCCCAGTAATGGAGTGTGAAGTAAATTCTCACATTGGGACATTTACAGAGTTGATTTTATCCAACCTTCTGAACACTCGAATGACTCTCTGCTGACTGGATACAATTTTAAGGTCATGAACCATAAAAAAAAAAAAAAGAAAGAAAAAAACTGTGTTCAGTGTGTTTAAATTTAACCTCATCAGAAGAGATTGAACCAGTGCTGTGATTGGTCCAACAGGAAGAGCAAAGCTTGCTGGGTCTTGAAGTGTTAAATTATAGATATTTAAAGATATTTTTACTCTCGTGTTTTCTGGTGTGTTGGTGTAAATCAGCTCTAATACTATTCATTTTATTAACAAAAATGTTTCACTTTACGTTAATAAAATGCTTCAAATATTAATACTTACAAACATTCTGTATGTTTACCTTTAAATGAACAAAGAGTCGACTCGGAGCTTAGATCTTAGTATGAAGAGTGATAAAAGGTAAAGTGAGATGCGCAAGTGGAGACAGATGAATACTTTTTATATTCTTTTCTTTTTTTAACCATTTTTTTTAATGCAAAGACACCGTGACGTCACTGTGTGGAAATATTTTTCTGTCGTTCAGCCGGTTTGGAGCTGACAGTCCGCTCAAGTTGCCAGAGAGCGCGCACAGCTTTTGCATCCATGCGTGATGGCCACGGACGCGTCCAGGAGTTTTAAAATAGGATGGCTTCGCAACTCGGTGCGCAGGGAAGGATACCTTTTCAGGTAAGGAGCTGAAGCGATGGGACTCACATGGACTGTGGTAACAGGCTTGAAGTCTGCTGATTTTCTTCTTTAAAGCCACTAAGGAGCCACTAAGAAAATCAGAAAAGGACGGAACGCAAAAATCAATTAAAAAAATCATGCACTGTTCATACTCATGGAGAGATGGCATGCGTGCTCCTCTTCGGTCGACTTCTCCCCTTCTCACACCGGCTCAGAGGAACGTCCATCTGCTTGTTATCCCTTTTCCTTTCATATTTATTCTACTGCGCTCTATTCCCTGACGGTGCCATCATGCAAACGTCAGGTGATCCGACGCCCAGCTGTCATCGAGCAGATGGAGCCAAAAGGCGCCTTCAGAAATCCCTCTCCTGCCTTTTACCGTCGGACGCGAGGTTGAGCGCTGTTGAGGCGTCTCGGTTGAAAGCCGACCAAAGACCCCATTTCGCTCATCACACCGCTGGGAACGGCACGCCCAGCCCGCCTATGAGCAATTTAAAGTTCGGCAATAAAAAGTTACCAAATGCCATCATAGTCGGTGTGAAAAAGGGAGGCACGAGAGCCGTCCTGGAGTTCATAAGAATACATCCGGATGTGCGCGCGGCGGGAACCGAAACACACTTCTTCGACAGGAACTATGACAGAGGCCTGGACTGGTACAGGTAAGACAACGTGTGTCTCACCTGTGCAGGTGCGTGTCCATCTGCTCCACGAATCCCGTTATTTACCAGAAATGATAGTAATAAGTAGGAAATGACACCAGATTAGACTTCAGTCAGCTTTTACTGCACAATATCTGACTTTAAGATTCTTGGTTTAAGTGGTTTTAGCTTAACTAATTTAACTAGTTTATGTAATCTAGAAACTGGTCAAAGAGCAGCCTTTTCTCGTGGCTGCTGCTCCCGCAGAGACCCATGAGTGTGTCTGGAAATTTGTGGCTTCTAGTCAGCTGTGCTTGCATAATTCTGCATATCTGATTAGGCCGTTTCTCTCCCACCAAACTAAATGTTAATGATAGTAAATTATGGAGAATGATACACTATATTTCCAGCTTCGTTTTCTAAAAGGTCATAACGATTGCAGGCCAATATAACCGTGTGCCTTCACATGGTACATAGGGAATTACAGTGGAGTTCAGGTAAGCGGTGTAGCGTCTCATTTTCTTCTGTTTTATGCCTGAATCTGTTTCCCCCCTCCTTGTCTAATTTCTGCAGTGGTTAATGTTTACTTACATTTCCTACAGAGAGAAAAAATAGAAAAGGTAAGGGATCATGGGGGAAAGAGACAATATAATATAATAATAGAATTTAAAATCATCTGCTTACCTTTAAAAAATCAGTGATGAATGTGCCCCCTCTGTTTTCGTGCTTCTTTGTGTATATCAGACTTGGAGCTGGGTAAACATGCTGGATGTGTTTTCTGCAGTTTATTGGCTCACTTCAAGTTTTATTGCAGGGAAGTTTTGAGGAATGTGCTGTGTTTACACTGGCAGAAGAGTGGCTCTCTGTCTCTCTCCTTTTTCTCCTTTTTTTGACATACTGTAGAGCAGTTCATCAAATTTCTCATAAAATCCAACCTCTGGAGGCGAGCAGTGCAAACAGCGCCCTGCATGCCCGCTGTAACTCCTAGACATCTCAGCTGTAGTCTTGTTTGTTTATTATAATATTTAAACATGACAGCCATGAAAGGGAATTATTTATTGATTTTTCAAATGCTACCCAAGGCACCTTAAACTAGAAGGGGCACTCAGACAGTGCATCCTCAGCCAAGGTCAGTGCTCCATTTCACAAGTTTAAAGGAAGCGATTCAAATCTGCTCCAAAATTTAATGGGTTCTTCCTTTGCCCGTGCCCCACCATTCCTCCGAGTTTCATGATTTTCACCTTGGTAGTTTATTGGGGGGTGAGGTGTGTGTGTGTGTGGTTGGGAGGTGGGAAGGGGGGGTAATCTTTCTGACTGGTGATCAAACTGCAATGATCACCTACATCCTCAGCTCTCACCCTGGCGGAGGAACAAAGTGCATCCCTAACAAACTGCTTCGATTGACTGATGATCAAACCGAATAGCCATAAATTAAACATGCACATAATTACACAGATTTAGAGGAAGCATATGTTTGCAAACACAAGTTTAGCTGATTATAAAATGAAAGAACACACACACTCACATGCATACAGTAACAGACAAGCAATTACGCAGAAACGCGCTCTCGTATTTTTCCCCCGGTTCTTTCAAGAGCATTTCATGTTAATGATAGATTGTCATGTAAGCTGCAGGAGGGATGTGTATCAGTAGTATTATATAATAATTACAGACTCAAAGTATCTCCACTAATTGGCACTCTTCACAATAGTTGGCAGTTGAAGCCCTTTTATCTCAGAGATGTGTCTTCCAGATGTGAACCCTCGCCCATTACTGCAGGTTGATTGTCAGCTGTCAAAGCCGTTGACGAAAGGTCAGACGCCGATTGCTTTCAAAATAAAACAGCTGCTTCCCGGAAGCTTCCTTATAAACATTCGTTCATAAATCAGAATGAACGGTGTGGACTGTCACCTTGAATTTGCTAATTGAGTGTGTCACATACATGTTTTTTTCAATGTCTATGCAAAGGAAAAAATAACAAGAAGGAGGAATAAAGATGTCTGAAGTGATCTTACTAAGCATCAGATGGTGGCTTGGCTGGCCGTGTCTCTACAGCTGAGACAAATTTGCTGTCAATTTTGATGTTATCCTATGTCCACGAGCTTGTTAGTATTGTTGCCATTTATTTATTGTTTTTTAGATTTTAATATTTTCCGAAAAATTGCAGCTAATGATAGAATCATTACAACTTCAGATCAATTAAATGGGTGGTTTGAAAGAAGCGCCTTAACAGAACCATAGACTGTATATAAAAGATGGATGACACAACATGACATCACCCACTAGATTTTTGATGCCATCTTGACAAGCAAGGAGTTGCTCTGACTGAAAAATTGAGGAAATTGCACCAGATCCACACCAAAAATATCCTGTATCAGATTTTTGTTTAATGTAAATGCCAACAAAATTTACAAAATGAACATCAATTAACAATAAAGAGTGAAAACTAGTCATTTAAACTGATCAGAAAATATGTGCTAAGGTTTTGAATCAAATTTGAATCTTATAGTCTTTTAATAATAAAAAGAGAGAAGTCACCCTGGTGGCCACTGGAAAAAATACAGGTTTTAAGACTCTTGAGCATTGACTATGTCCATCTTTTATACACAGTCTATAATAAACTAGCCAACAAAAAAAAACATACAATCAAAATTATTTGTAAGCTGGTGTAAAACGTCTGCACGCAGGAATTTTAAATTAGAGTTGCAATAATGAGTCAGGAATTTATTCAACAGCTATTCTAATAATAAAATTATCCAAGAATAAAATGGAAATGCTTCATTGTCAAAGTCTCTAAAAGGAAAATTTGCCCCTTGTTCTATGTTGAAATTGATTAATTGGGGAAAAAACAGAAGTGAAATAAAGATTAGCAAATTAATTGACAATGAAAATAATCATTAACCGCTCTCTCCAATCAATCTTCAAGTTTTTCTCAGCGAAGCCCTGCTTGTTTAAATCACCTCTGTAAAGAATGGCCTAGTTTGAAGACCCAGAAGTCACCGAACAGAGTCGCTGCTATACGTGTTCTGTTTGCATTCGTGGTGATTTATTACTCCTGAAACATGCAGGCCTGATGCACAGGAGAGCTGTCTGTGAGACAAGTCTCCAGTGACAACAGACTACTACAACTTTGCTTCAGTGCTCCTATTATGATTTTCATCAAGAAATTGGGTTCACGGCCAAACCGAAGCTCACTTAGGGTAGCTTTATGCCTTTACAACTCACTTGTGTAATCCTGCCCTAAATAGATATGTTACATAGATTTTTTTCTTTACTTTGGCAGATGAAATGGAAGGACATTGTGACCTTTGCTTCTGAATCTGTTAGCTTTTAAGGTTACTTAGGCGCTCAAATGTTTAGTATTTTTTTAAAGAAATCCTAAATTAACATGAATGTAAATGAGAAACTTCTGTTCTGTGTTTTCATCTTTCATTCAGAGGTTTAATGCCAAGAACTCTTGAAAGCCAAATCACAATGGAGAAGACACCGAGCTACTTTGTGACAAAAGAGACACCACACCGGATTTCTACCATGTCCCAAGACACCAAGCTCATAGTGGTGGTGCGAGACCCCGTCACTCGAGCAATATCGGACTACACTCAGACGTTATCCAAAACGCCGGACCTGCCGAGCTTCCAGGACCTGGCCTTCAGGAATCAGAGCCTGGGAATCGTGGACATGTCCTGGAACGCCATTCGGATCGGCTTGTACGCTTTGCACCTTGAAAACTGGCTCCGCTACTTCCCTCTGGCTCAGATCCATTTTGTGAGCGGAGAGCGTCTCATCACAGACCCAGCAGGGGAGATGGCTCGGGTGCAGGACTTTCTTGGGCTGAAACGCATCGTCACCGACAAACACTTCTATTTCAACCGCACCAAGGGTTTTCCCTGCCTTAAAAAGCCGGAGAGCAGCGGCTCGCCCCGCTGCCTTGGCAAGTCGAAGGGGAGGACTCACGTGCAGATAGACCGAGACGCTATTGAGCAACTGCGAGACTTCTATCGACCTTATAATGTCAAGTTCTATGAAATGGTGGGGCACGACTTTAAGTGGGAGTAGGGGTTCGAGATGTATGTTTACGTGGTGCTGGAAAGACTTAGCTATTCCACAAATGTTCTTTTAAAAGCAGTTTGCCTTCAGTAATGTGTCAAGGCTAAAGTGAATAGCTAACTATCAGCAGTCTCTAGACAATTTCCGAGCGAAGCAGCCGAGGCAGTACTTTCCTTTGAAGTGACTCTAATGAACAGAGTAAAATCTAAGACGACATTGCTTTTGCACTTGTAATGATCGGTTACCAGCATCAGCACCCTGTTTGTTGCCAGATATAGGCATCATTTTCAGATTTCCGTTTGTGTTACTCTGTATTATTGCTGACTTTATTGCTGACTGCTTCATAAAAAAAAGAGAGAAAATTCGAAGGGAAGGGGATTAGTTCCTTTTAAAATCTGCTTGACTAATCAAAGTAGAGTTTGAAAGCAAGCCCTTGGAAAATGTCAGTGAAGTCTTCAGGGAGAAGAGAATTAAGCTGCACCACTGTGGCGGTAAATCCAAAATGTAAAGCCATAAGGCAAGTATGAACCACCTGATAATACTTACTCTTCATTTTTTTTTTTTTTTTTCAAAAGGTGAAAGATATTTTCGTCCATTCTTTCCGGCATGAATCAGATATGTGCTGTAACGAGCATTTCACTCTGTACTCCGCGCTTTGTTTCCAAATCCTGGTTTATGTTTTTGTTGCAGAAGTATTTAATCACTGCGTTAATCACAATGCTTGTTCATAAACTTCATTAAATGAAACGGAAGCACAATTTATGAGTTTATGAATTCTGTTGCTTCCAAAGCACATGCTGTACCTTGATAAATTGCATTTTGTAAAAAAAACAAACAAAAAAAAAACATCCTATTTTCTGCTTTTGCTCGATGTTTCGAAAACAACACACCAAACATGGAAAATTCACATGGCTCTTGCCCCCCACGTTCCCCCTTTTCACATCTAGTTTGTACAGTTATATTTTAGACCACCATCCTTTGAGGTTTATTGCATTCTGTAAGGTTTGTTGTGTGCCTCTGTGGTGGTAGGCGCATGAGTGGGTGTAGGTGTGAGGAATTTCAATCACTTTTCAAAGACAAAGCAGGGAACACCTATTCGTGGCGGGTTATCAAATAGATTCCGGGGCTGCATGTCACAAGATTGCAGTGAAAAGTTTGGATTTGGCTACACGCTATGAATACTAACGCCAGACTGTCTGAGCCTGAGCCAGATTGATACACTGCTGCAAAATAAAGGAAAAAAACACTTTGTAATACATGAACAGTGAGTATGATTTGAAGCACTGTGTAATGTATGATGAGGTGTTCAAGTTCCATATCACAAAGGACGATATTGTGGGTCCTGTGTGTGGTAATTTATCCTTACTGTTGCATTAACTGTGCCATTATCCATATCTTAGTGGAAGGGAAGAAGACTAGCTGTATGGGAATAACTATCTTTACTTGTTTTTCATGTTATCAACAGAGGTGCGTCATAGTGTAGTGGTTTACATTTGCCTTAAAAGCAGTTTAATCTTGGGAGGAGACAGAGATCTTTTTGGGGTTGTGTGAGGAAGGGCATCCAGTGTAAAACTGTGGGAACTTGTTGTGAATAAGGGAGCTGACGAAAGTAATCTCCCAATAATGTTATCAACTGATTACAAGGCAGAAAAAAAGGTGGTGCAGTCATAGGCTGTATGTAAAAGATGGACAAAAGATAGTGACATCATCCAGATTAGTGAAGTCTTATTTTGAAACCTCAACTTGTACTTCCTGAGGAGTGGATCTGACTGGAAACTGGACACTGCAAACTCCTGGGATAACAACTACAGCCCGATTTATCAGTGGACCGATATTACCGATCGATATCAGATATTTACTGATCTATAGCTGCCTGCATTTATAAATAAAAATTTAAAAGTAAAGAAGAGACAAGGGGAACGCCTTTCAACCATGTTATGATAGTTAATGTTGCACAGTTTATCCACTAGAGGGCACTCTGCAAAATAAAACACCAAGAAGCGCAGTCAGACAAAACGTAAATGAGTAAATAAATAACTGTAGATAAAAAATTTTTAGAAAAATCCGTTTGTTTCTGTCGCAATGAAAAAAATATGAGCAGATACATCGAAGTATCCGATTTTTAAATCACTAAAAATCAGAATTGTAGTAACAACTTAAACTATTACTGCTTTCAGTACACCTTTTGAAACTACAGTTACACGATGCATCACAGAAATTTATTTCTTTATGGGCACAGATTTTTTTTTAATAATTAAATTAACGATGCAGTCTCACCACATACTGAAAATACATAAAATGAAAGGAAAATAAAAGGCATTAGCAAAACATTAGAGAAGATATTATAAATGTTCTATAAAACCCAGTATACACAGGTTTTCAATAGTTTAAGAGTTCTGAGACATGAAGTGGAGCTATTTAGCGCACCATGCAGAGGTGGGAAAATAATCAAGTACAAATACTTTCTTAAGCCTTGATTATACTTTTGTCGTCAGTGTGTTCGCTAGAGCCCACTCAGGTCTGAGTGACGTAAAGTTTGACACCAGACAGTGAGCGGACGTCCGCATGCCCGCCTGTTTTTGTGACCTGTGGAGAATTTACATTACAATGCGCCGACCATGCATCCGCTCAGGCGGCAGACTTCAAAGAAGTATATCTGGAATGATTACCCGGTCTTCAGGTCTCCAGCTGTCTGCATCTGCAACAGAGGATAATCAAAGCTTTATTGTACTTTTCAGGTATTTTTACCTTGCTTGACTATTTATTTGTCTGTCAGCTTTTTACTTTTGCTCCCTGCATTTTAACAAAAAGATAACTCTACTTTCTACGTTAACAAAACAGGCTTGTTCCTGTAGTTTGAATGCATCTGAGGGGCGTTGTTGATCGTTTTGCATCAGTGCGTGCCTTCCTCGCATCAAACTGGTTTGAACCTAAATGGAGGGAACAGTTACCCAATCCTACTGGTGTATCCATCATGGTGCTTAAAGATGTAGAAAGGAAAGAGACTTACAACATATGCAGGGAACATGACAGCAAAGCAAAGACATGTCTGTAACAGAGAAAAATACCGTGGGTCACATGATGATAGAAAATGAATATAGATTTTATCAAGAATCTCCAAAGTGATTTGGGGTCAAACCAAATGTTTTGTTCATGGCTGGCTGGTTATTTACTGCTTGTCTTGGTTTTGTTGTTTGTTATTGATCAGCATAAATACTGCCATCTAGTCTGTTTTGGTTACAGTTATCGGCTCTAGTTTATTTTGACATGATTATACAATTAATATGATGTTTTTTTAACATCACAATTACATTCAAACAACTATAACATGTATAAAATGTTTTAAAGACGAATCACTCTTCAAGATTTTCAGACCAAAGTTGTTTGCTTGTCCCTTAACACTGACCTGTGAATCATTCAAGTATTAAAAGAGGCACCAAACTCAGGACATTAAACTGTTGTGTCGAATCATAACGGACAACTTAGCAAAGAACCAATTTTAAATTGCATCTTTAGGCACTCTGTTACCAGCAGACTGTCACATTTCTTTAGGTAAATCTTTACAAAATGCCAAACTTAACAGGTTGACAGGGAAAAATAGTGTTTTTGCACCAACAAGGTGATTCCTAAAGAGCTTTTAGCTAAAAAGTGGTCAAAAATAAGTCTGAGGACAAACAAAGAAGTGATGTTATGTGCAGTTAGGTCCTTAACAAGGAGAAAGAAACACCAGACACAGGACCTGAGAGGTGCATCTGGGCCTTCAGTTGATCCATCTACTGTTCACTCATCAGAAAAGGTCTCAGTCGAAGGGCGGCTGTCAAGAAGCCATTCTTAAGGAAGAGAAACAAGGGGAAAAGGCTGAGCTGTGCCAAATTACACAATAACTACACTGAAAATCAGTTGCAACAGGTCTGATGGAGTGAAGAACTGAAATTTTAACATTTTCAAATTGTCTTAAAAATGTATGGAGGAGGTCAGGAGAGAGGCAGAACAGTGAGTATTGCACTGTCACGGTTGGAGCTGCATTTCAGCCGGTGGTGTTGGAGATCTTGTCAAAATTGATGGAATTATGAAAATAGGAAAGTACCATGAGATTTTGATCCACCATCCAATCAAATACAATCTAGAAAACATCTGATTGGCAACAGCTTCAATTTTCAGCATGACAGTGATCCCAATCCCAAACTGCCAATGCAGTAAAATCTTACCTGGACAGAAAAACACACAATGGGCCACTATTAGTCATGGATTGGCCTCCTCAGAGGTCAGACCTCAATGTTACTGAAGCCCCGTGGGACCATCCTGATAGGAAACGTGTCCAGACATCTCTGCTTATGCCTGTATTTCCATGTTTCAGTAAATCCCTGCCCCTAATTCCCATTTTCCCAGCTAAATATAAATAAATGAGGGTTGGCTTTTGCACAATACTCCAGACAGAGAGTTTGGCTGACAATCTCATAAACAGCTACTTCTTCACCATTTTATGTGTTTCTTTAAATATCACAAGTTAGACATATATGATCATCAAGAACTAATACTCATTAATAACAGTTTTCACACCCAGCGAAGATATAGACCTCACTGCTCCTCTGCTATCTACATACCTCAGAAGAAGCCAGATACTTTTATCTGTTTGAATGCTTCATCTGAAGCACTCGTGAAATTTGCATTTAACAGTGTATCCTTTGAAGATTTCCTGGTGTTTGACATGAGAAAATCCAGAAAACTGAGCTTAGGGAACATGTTTTTATCTTCACTATATGTTACAACTGTCATTCTCCTCATTCCTTACAGCTTCTGCAAATGGTCGCAGTGCATTGTTAAAAGAAAAAAAAAGACATGAAAGATGCTCCACTCTCTGTGACCCCCCCTCCCCCCCTCCCAACCCAGACGACTGCCTTTCTCTCTCTCTCTCTTTCTCTCTCTGTCCTCACAGCCGCCTCTGCCTGTCCTAACATTCATTAAACTCGCACGACCTCCAGGTGGGGGAGTAGCCGGTGTGGCTGCACCACCTCCAGCGCATCTCTTGTCATCATGCTTGCCAGCGACTCATTTCTGTGGCTTAAAGAGCACGCACAGGTGAGCGTCTATCCAGTCGTCACTGTGAGCAGCAACTCTATATGTTACACAGGGGTCCTAATTAGGCTTGAGGGCTGGAGGAAAGCAATCCCTAGAACCAGCATCAGCCAGACTCTGATTAGACCCTGCTAGCAAAAACGGCTCTCCGGAGAATGCTTGCAGGTCAGATCTCTTCTTCTTCTTTCTCTCCCACACTTGCTCACACACACACAGCTTTTCTTTTCCAACAGGAAATCCCCCAGGACCCGGTCCATGCAAATCACAAAATCCTTTGCATTTCGGAGCACTACGATGTGACCTATTTGCACTCGAGCTAATGGGGCGCTTGTTAAGCTTAATGAGTATTTGTTAAAACTGATGAGTGAATATCATGTTGATTAATATTTCTGTCTTGTTGCTGTGAAACAGAGAGTTTTCAAACAAATCATAAAGCAAGGTTATGTTTAATGTGCTGGGTGATCAAACAGTTGTTATTTTTCCCACCCTCTATAGCAGATTTCAAATCACTCCATCCCCCCCGCGGAGCTTCCTGGTAATTATTAAACACTCAAAATACCTGAAGGAGCTGAAGGGGTCGGTAAATACGTCAACGCGCTGTTGATAAGCACTAGTTATTGCTCAGACTAATAACAAGACTTCAAGGACAGGCGTAGACGCACCATGTTCTTTTTTATCTCCCGCTCTCCAAGGAGAGTTGTAGGAAGAGGCTTAGAGTATTTGCTGCAATAATTTGGTGATCTGATATTGATTAAGGCTAAAAGCAGCAGCGCTGTTTTTAATGTAGGGATGAAAATCTAAACAGGAACGCTTTCCTCTAATGCACCAAAGAATAACTAGGCAGAATTAAGACAGTGGGCTGAAGGCCGAGTGTAAGCAGTGAAATGTCACAGTGATGTTCTTTGTGCAGATGTCATGTAATGTGGTTCGTCTCCTGCTGAAGCCACGGTTGCTTAATGTAGCTTCAAACATCCATCCCTTTGGATTTTTAATGAGTATGGAACTAAGAAGAGGGGAAGGATTATTTCCAAAGGAGTCCTCCCCCCCTGAAACCTTAATATTGCAGTTGTTTTCATACGAAGCTGTTAGCCGTGCACGCGCACGCTCTGTTTAAGCTGCACTGAATTAAGGGTACGGATTCACACAGCCGTCCTCGTCCTTTGCTCAGGATGTCCTCATGGGATGGAATGAGCTCCTTCGGTATCCGAGTGAGACAGCAGCTGACACTGCAGAGGCAGGGATTCAGCAGTGCGCCGCGTTCACTCCTAATGCTTCAGAATAGTTTAACTTCTGCAGCCGACAGGATGTCCCAGTGGTCGAACTCACCGGTGGCTTAGGAGCCAAATTAAAATGAAGTGCTGACAACTGTGGCACAGTCTCAAGTATGTAATGATATATGTTCTACAACTATTTGCAGACCAGTGTTAGAACTGCAGTCTGTGGAGATGACAAGGTAGGAGACCATTATAGAGGAAGCTATGGAAGTGAAGAATTTAAGTGTACTAAAAACAGACATGTAATTTAAATATGGGCTCTAGTCAGGGTGCACCAACTGCAATAGGTGCAGATAAAATGAGAAATCTAATAGCATCCAGACATTTGTTATTTTATTTTATTCACATTCCGATTTTTATTTTGCATCTCTGCTCAGATCAGCAGCCACCTGCACGGCCCCCTTTTTAACTCGTCTCCAGCAGGGAGTGAGAAGAAGATGGCAAAGATGTGAGACAGCGTTGGGCGGGTGCCCTTTCAAGATTCAGATCAGTAAAATTCAGCAAAGTCCTCCAAATTAGAAACAGTTGTTTAGTGCCATCTCCCTGTTGTTGCATCCGTTTGTCAGGCGGGTTGAGAGCCTGTTTTCGGCGGAGTAGCTAAAGTGCGTCGGAAAGCTGATTAGATCGGAGCAGTAGTCAAACCCTCGGCGTCTCTCTCACCAGGAGATGTGTTCTAATTAGAGAGCGTGCCTCGTGTCTCACTGAGGAGAATAACAAGTCTCATCCCAAGGCTGCCTCCAGATGAACCTCGCATCCACAGCAAAGCAAAACACATCTGATGTATCAGCAAACCCCTGGACTTTCAGACCACACCTGAGTCGACATGCTGCGCATGAGGATTTTGGTGGTGGGGAGGGGATTACGACAAAGCCATGCAAGGCTGAAGCTCAGCAATGAAGGAAACCAAGTAGAGCGGGTCTGTGAGCAGGTTTTAAGGTCCAAACTGTTCTTTCAGGTAATAAATATATTTCTAAACACTTTTCAGTGAATTAAACCAGTGAAGATTTGCACTTCTCACAATGTAGAATGGTTGTTTTATACCTCATCGTTTCAGCATTTGATCGGTGTAAAAGGAGGGACCAACTGAATCCTGGTGTGAGATTAGGAGATTCTGCATAAGCCTGCTCCATATGCACAGTTATTTCATTTTGCTGTGCGCATTAACCCCTGCACATATTGTGTATATAAAGGTACAACCAACTGTCTTATGGAAAAGAGAAAGAAAACACAAACTAATTATATATTTTGAAGTGGTGTGAAATCCTGATGATTTTTCTATTGTGCTGCTTTTCAGAAATTATTCTGTTTTTTTTTAAAGAATTAATTTAAAAAAGCCAATTTATTTCAGCATCAGGTTGCTGATTATATTTCACATCATTCATGAAATTTGCATCTTAGTCACAGCTTAAATAAGTAAATCAGAGCAATATTTGATACAGATATGCTCATTTTTGATCAACAGGCCTCTTTAATCATCATAATACTTAGCTTAAATGTTTGGCTTCTGAATGTAATCAAAGTAGCAGCACATAATCTTTAGTACTCTAAGAAATACTCGTATTGTGCTTTCCATCACAAAAAATGAAATTCTACTCCATCACACAGTAACACACACACACACACAAACTCAGGGCGGAGGATGGTCCAGACTCCCCGGGCGGCTTGTCTCAGATTGGATGTCAGATGCTAGAGACAGCTGCACTCATCACAGCTTTTATGAATACATTACCTTTTATGTTCATCCAAACACTAATTTATCTTCCTCTGAAAATCAAGCGGGACAGGCTTCCGCTCATCGGTCATCAGGAAAATTGCAACTTTCAGAAACTGTGCGGTGTGGAAGACAAATATCCGCAGACAAAAATCACGGCAAATCTTTCAGCTGGGTGGTAATTCGAAGCTCGACTTTGACAGAGTATATGTGCGGATATTTGTGTGTTTGTATCTGCGTGTGTGGTATTTATACTGCCGGTTTTTGCCTGCATTTTTTTTTAAAAAGCAGAGATGGTTCGTAAAATATCAAAGTGTGTTATTTGCCTCCATGAAAACTCCCCAACATCAAAGACTTCCTCCGTCTCCCCCAAGAACCCAAAAAACCTCCAGTTTTTTTTTACCCGTGCAGCCTCGCCTGTCTTCCATCTCAGCATTGCTCAAAAGGCAAAAGCCTCTAATGACACAAGAAGCAAGATGGAGAGACTGCTGCCAACAAAACAGGGAGAAAAAAAAGGATCATCAACCAAACATACACATTTTAGCTGATGATTGACATCCCTGCATCTTTTTATTATTCCTGTGATGTTCGTCCAGACGCACTGTTGCCAGAAACTGTGGCCTCACACTTTGGCTGATGCAGCAATCTGGTGATATGCGCCTCTCTGCCTGCCAACCACCTGGCTGAAAAAAGCATAATCAACCTCTCAGTCAATCACTCCTCGCACAGCCAATGGTGTAGGATGGGTGTCAGAGGAAGCGCGGCAGACATGCGCTGGCTTTATGTCCAACTTTGACACTTCACACCTTGCTCTCCAGCATCCTGATGAGTCCCTCTGTATTAGAACGGCCTTGGGATTCCAGCTACCCACTGCCGCGCATTATGTAGGAGAAATAAATGCTCTGCCTGTGGGATGAGGCTGCTGGGTCTCAGACATTTTACAGGTTGCGGTTTTAGCGACTGTATCATCTTCCAGCTTCTTCCTTCATAAAGAGCACTCAACTGAATGACAGTGAATTAATTACTCAAAGAAATCTGGGGGTAATTTACGCTAGAATTAAAACTATCTTACAGTTAAGACTGAGCTGATAATGTCCGGAGGGATGATGGGGATTATATTTAGCAAGATTATTCTGCTGCATTAAAAAACTGCACATTAATCCCGTGCTGTTAGAGAAGGGTGCAAAGATCACTAACCCTGACAGTTTGTGGAAGCTGTCTCTAGTCCAGAAACAACAGCAGAGTCTCTTTGGGTGTTAAAGTTGTTTTCAAGACACCACTCGCTGCTTAGGGTTATGTAATTCAGCCTTAGATATCCCACAAGACGCATCATGTATATTGCATTGCCTAAAAAGCAGCTCTCTCTCTCTCCAATGCACTCAAGGCTTACTAGGTTTTTCATATCCGATTAAAGGAGAACTAAAGTACTCCATCACTGGGCTCAAGAGAAGAGAAATAACTGACACGCTCGCTGCTGAAACAAGTGAATGATTTAATTTGTTTCTCATTTGGCAGGGGGAAAACAGCCCTACACTGAGAACACATTTGGTGAAGCAAAGGTTGTTAAATTTTCACTTTATGATTATGAATTGATAAGGGTTGAGCAGAATATGTAAAAAAGAGAAAATTTAACAGATTCCGTCTTTTTCTTGGGTACCTAAGGAGATGCAGTTTGTTAGCATAGATAGATAGATAGATAGATAGATAGATAGATAGATAGATAGATAGATAGATAGATAGATAGATAGATAGATAGATAGATAGATAGATAGATAGATAGATAGATAGATAGATAGATAGATAGATAGATAGATAGATAGATAGATAGATAGATAGATAGATAGATAGATAGATAGATAGATAGATAGATAGATAGGTAAAAAGAAGATTAAGAAATTTAAAAGCAGGATGGCGCTAATTTTTTCTGATTTAGCAAGCTTGAGCAAGCTCAACATCTGGATGATCAGTTCTGGACTGCAAAGCAGTTGCACAGGTTGCCTGGTGGAAAGCAACCTGTCTCCAAATTGCGGTCTGATTTGGATGACTGCAGTCACTCTCAGACAGAGAGGTTTGTAAATAACTATTGCCTAATTTATTGCAGACAAGTTGCCAGACTGTTGCAATCAGTCTGTGCTGATGTGTATAACTCATCTATACTACATCTGGATTACTATTAAAGCCAGGCTGCCAAGCACCCAGGTTATTTCACAGTTAGATCGGCATCCTGCAGCAATCCCGTCATTATTTGTGAAGGAATTTGAGGATTGTTTTTCTCATCTATGAGGTTCCAGCTGGACTCTAAATGTAAGTATTTAATCTGAATTTCTGTTTAATAAAGATGAATTTTTATGTTGACATGAACCGATTTGCAGTTTTGGCTGATTTATGACAGTTTGACCTCATTCAGTCTTAAACTGGCAGCAGACTGACTCCATCTTGTTGCCATATGAACCAAAGTTGCTTTAAAGACTGAAGTGGTTGCAGAGTTGGTCCCCATCTTTGAAGCAACTATTTCAAAGGTAGTGAAATTACAAGCTCATTGAACACAGTCCCATTAATTTTGGTCATGTGGCAGTCTCCAACCACCGTTTTCTCCAGTGTGACTGTAACAACAAATAAAAAATCACAGCAGTGATGACAGTCCCTCTGGCTGATCCAATCTAGCACCTACCTTAGGTATACAATAACAACATCTGTGCTAGGAACTCTATTTAAACTGCTCTGTCTTCCTCCTCTCACCCCAAACAGTCACAGCAGATGCCTACCCCTCCCTAAGCCTCCCAGAGGTTTCTTCCTGGTAAAAGGGAGTTTTTCCTTCCCAAAGTCACCACAGCGCTTGCTCATATGAGGTCATACGAGTGTTCAGGTTTTCTCTGTTTTCTCTGCATTATTGTAGGGCCTTTACCATAAAATATAAAGCATCTTGATGCAACTGTCGTTGTTGTTGTTGTGATTTAGCGCTATATAAATAAAACGGAATTGAATTCAATTGAATCGAATATTAAAATGATCAAAGCATCATGGGCAAAAAAGTGAAATGCAAAAGTGGTTTAAACCAACATTTCAAGGGTAATGCCAGTGGTTGGACAAAGAAGTTAAATACTACAGTTTAGATCTGTTGTTAGTTTCAAGTCCTCTTAGTGTCTAGAAGGAAGTAGGACATGTTTTAGGGCGACCCTAACTGGCGATTGACAAGTTGCTCTCAAATGCCTTTTTATAGTTATTTTTAAATCAGGTCCACCCCACACTCATGAACTCTGGTGACAATGAAAATGTTCAGCATGAGGTTTGAAAAACAGGACACAGAAAATCACTGGTTGACTTCCTGGTGGCTATTTCCATCTTTTATATACAGTTTATGAACTGGCAGAGGAAAACAAAAACAAGAATAAATATCGAGTTCCTTCCCCAAAGTTATTTACACATTTTAAATGTAGAAATGAAGAAATCTTGTGAATGAAACTAACTTGTGAGTGCCTTCATGTGACAATACTGGTTGAAAAGCTAAAAATTATTAAATTACATAAAAGGCTTTTTTCTTTTACAAAGAAAAGAAACCCTTTTAAATAATTCTCTGATCTATTAATACCGAGATATCTGACTTGAGGATTAATCAATTTAGCTGCTACCACAGGCTTTTGAAAGTTTTCCACTTTTCTGCTGGATCTTTCTTTTCTGTCCTATCAGAGGGGAACAATGCTGGGCAAGTTAAATGAGGCTGATTAAATACCCTAAATTGTTGGATCAGATAGGAAATGGATAACTAAAAAGAAACATATCACTAATGTAAAAAGACAGAAAGAAAAGCTTCATATTGCAACACAAATTAGCACTGTCCTGCATAATAAGGTCATACTGCAGAGAGGTATACAATATATATATGTGTGTGTGTGTGTGTGTGTGTGTGTTAGCATATAACACACATTCCAATAGCAAGATTCTATTAGATGTATTATAGCACTGCAGCATCTTATGAATTTTAATACAAAATAATGGAACACCAACACAAACACGGGCACCAAAAATGAAAATCCAGTCAGATGTGTTTCACAGTGTTGCATGGCTGTTACACTTGGTTCTATTTGTTGTGTTGTGTTATAGAGGTGTTTACAAGTGTGTGTGTGTGTGTGCGGCCACACTGAGTATTTCACCTTCAGCACAGTAGTCAATGCATCGATCCATCCAAGCAGCGAGCAGTGAAAAAGTGAAATCATGAAGCTCCTGCTCCTCTCCTGCTCCTGCGCGGGGACGCTGGAGCATTAGCAGCAGCATTAAGGATTAAATTTGACCCCCAGAAGATACCGAGATTGGTTTGATCAATACAATTAGATTGCCTTTTTTACGACGCACCAAGCACATTAATGTAGCAAAAGCAAAACATGTAAACTAATTCAGCCAGTTAGATGCATTGTGTTCAGGAGTCACGGAGGGTAATGTCACAGTTTGTGTGCTAAATCCTGATAAAAGTTGCTGAATTCTCCACTGAGGTCTTGCTAATGATGTTCTCTTGGAAGTGATACAATTGGCAAATGATTATTGATTTCGGCACTAGAAGAGCCTGGCTCCTTTACAGAATGATCCTGTGCCGGGTTGCAGTCGGTGAATTTAATTACGTCCATACGTGCATTTAAATAGGAGAGCCTCTCATTGTCCTTTAGGGTTTCAAAAAAAAAGAGAAAAAAGCTCCTTTCCTACAAGTGTATAAAATCTGCTGCATGTGGGGAGAAGCATGTTGCAGCCCCGTCACACCCCAGGCAATTTTTAAAATTTCATCAGTCTTCTGACTGCACAAGAGGTGAGAAGTGAGCGGCAGAAAATGTAATCCCCAAAACTGATGACTGTTACACAAAATTACAAGAATAGAAAAGACAAAGAGGCAACATTAACTCTTAATATGCCCAGCCTTGGGCCAAACTAATAAAACTGCAATTGAATCAGCTCTAAATAAATGATGGTGCTGTAGTTTAATAACATATCATCTGCCCCGCTGACAGCATTAGACCTGACACTCTTATATATCTTAATAATCCCACAAGTTCAGACTGAAGGGCATTTGTCAAGAGCAAATTCACACTGAGTGCTGCTTTATTTCCCCAACTCATTTTTTCTGGCTCTTCTGAGACTTTCAGGCAAACGCCGAGCACCACCAAGTGGAGGTAATGAGAAATGGAAGAATAAATTGTCCCTCAAGCTAGTTATACAAACACTCTAAATGAAAAACAAAGCACCGGCAGGTCAAGCTGTCTGCACACAGACAGAGTCAGCATGTGATTAAAGCTACTGTATTTTCACTGATCCTGCTTTCAGTTGTGATTACCACCGCCCCACTTTCCTCCTCAGATCAACAGAAAAGATGAACACAGCACTTTTTAAATAAAATGACTCGATACAAATGGGAAAATAAAAAGGTTTTAATAATTCCCATGCATTTTGTGTAAACAAATAATTCCTCACAGTACTTTACTGCATTTATACATTGCTGACATATCATCAACACTGGCGCGACATACATAGGTCAGGGTTTTTTTTCAGTTCATATACTGCATGTGTTGGGTGTTAATACCACAGCATCAACAAACTGTAGCCAGCAGGCACTGAAGATAGCATCTTTGATTTATTCTGCACTGCATGTGCTGAAAACTTGGAGCCCGCGAAGCAGTTTGTGGCCTGACTGCTTAGGCTAGTGATATACACTCACCCTTAAATGTGACATTCAGTAAATCATTTTATTATTAAAACTTTCATTGATAGGTTTGACTTAAGTAGAGTTCCTGTTGTATAGGTTAATGAAGCCTTCCAGTCCAATGTTTCACTGTAAGATATTAGCATTTGTTTGGGGTTTTTTTGTTCTGTTTTTATAGAAGATTTCATCTTTTGATCGTATATATGTAGATGATGCATACGTGTATACTGCACATCAGTTTATTTCTGACAAAAGCAGCACAGTTATGCAGACAGGTCTTGAGTGGTCACGATCTGTCTAAATGCATGAACAGAAATAGAGTTCACTCCAAAATCAGCCAAATGTACGTCACAAGGTAACTTAAAAAAAATAAAAAATAAAAACTCACAAGCAGTTTCATGCTGGAACTTCTTTCTTTCCACTACATCAGATTTTTGCTGCCGAGCTTTTAAAATCTGTGCTTTTTGTGCACACCGAGGGCCACAGCTCCATTTTGTTCAAGAGAAGGCAGATTCTACAGCAGATGTCTCTGAAACTACACGGACCACTAAATTTACGACAGAAGCTTTCATTTTTGGTGAACTGCCCCTTTAAAACCAGACAACAAGCCTGTCATTGGGTCTATCATAAAACACTCCCATCCTGGGGCAAGTATAGCTCTGCTAATAGTGACCAGTTAAAGGTGATCAGACTGTAACACAATCCGAAAGCTGTGGCAGCGTTTTTGCTGCATAAGTCATGAAAACTGTTTAAAAAAAAAAAGTGCAACTGTGAGTGTTTGTTTCGAGGGGGAAACGTGAGACAAATGATTACACTACAGAAAACCTTCATTTGCAAGTGAGCTGATTTACGTAGAGAGGGTTAATGAGCAATACTTATCATTCATACGAAATCTATATTACTCTGAGGAAATGTGCAAACAAAGCTTTAATAAAGATGCCTTTACATGCTCTCCGATGCTGGCATTTGGAAAAAAAACAAAATATATATATATATATATATATATACTTGGAAATAAATACACATCCAACAAGAGTAGCACTTCTACATACTCAGTGTGGGCATTTGCAAGAATCTGCTTGCATAGTTAAGTGCATGCATAAGCAATTTATCATGCAACAACTGTCACATACTTCAGGAATAGTGATCTCTTTTTCTCGGGTCTACAGTCAGTGCGTTCTGTGGGGTACTACTCTGTATTGCAAGCTAAGATGCGCATAAGCTGTGATGTGGCATGTGAAGACAGAAGACAGGCTGTCTTTGAGCGCGTTGTTTATGCGGTTTTTTGTACATTAACCCTGTGTTCGTCTGGGAGGAATGTTTGGAGACGTCTGGCAGTCTGAAGAGGCTCGATTCCCCACGAGGGAACCTGGGCACCGCAGTTAAGTGTTGGCGTCAGCAGCTGGAGGACAGGGGTGGTTTTGAGGGGTTATTACAGGTTAATAAACACAAATATTAACCGAGGATCTCCAGACGTTAGACAACAACGACGCACGCTTCACTCCTCAGCCTCGGCGACAGTCAGATTGTGGTCGGATAAAAAAGAAGAAAAAACTTTGTTTTTTTGTTTTTTTTAAAGGCTGTTGCAGAATTACTACGTCAAAAAAGAGCACATGTAAACAGCGGTTCGCACTAAACAGGCGTTATTGTGTTTTACTTGAAATGACATTTTCAGTGATTGATAAATATTAAAATCGAGTTACAAATTTACCAACACCTGCAGTTACACAACTTTCGATTAAATACTTCTCTGCGATTATCTGAGGCACTGATGTTTGTCGTTGACATAATGGCTCTCGATACTGGAGGAGAGCTGTACGTAAAGATCTTCTCTTGAAAATAATTTGCTGCATCAGCGAGTTAAAAATTGCCAGTAAACTTCCTTTGGTGACTGAGTGAGTCCGTGTTTGAAAAGTTCCTTTCTCCTTTCCGCTTTCCACCTTGTGCAAAGTGACTTTTATTCTCGCTATGAGCTGCTCTTCTCCCGACGATGCTACAGACAGAACAAGGCAATAATTTCAACACACGCCCATGCTTATTTACAACACAGTATAATACGCCTGAAAATCAATGCAATCCATACAAAGTGCTTCTGTTAAAATCCATTCCTAAATAACTATTTAACAATGTGGACAGGAGGTGTCCAATATGGCAGCTGGTATTCAGTGACCACTGAAAAGCTACAGGTGCTTCAAAGTTGTTTTGCCAGACACACTTTGTGTCTAGTTTGATGGTTAAAAAGAAACAGAAAAACACCTCAGAGCTGCACTTTAGAGAGATTGTTTTTCAGACCCTCGGAGTAACATCACTTGGATTTCTGGCTAGTTTGTGTGGAGTTGATGGGGATCTTTCTGGACTGTAATGCCTTTTTAGCCGGCTCTTTCTTAGAAGGGTCTTTTGCAGTGGCAGGAGACTGAGCTGCTGTTTCTGCTCCAGAGAGCTTTGATTTTGTGGAGGGCAGCAGTGAGTGCTTGGCTGAAGCTGATGCTTTAGAGGACTCCTTGTCTTTGGCTGTGCTCGTGTTGGACTCCGAGGCCACGCACAATGTTTTTTTGCTCGCTCCGTGCAGGACTCCTTCTCTAGATGCGCTCCCACCACTCTCCTCTGGACTTCCTTTCCCCTCTCCTGCCCCTGCTTTGCCGCTATCACTTGGTTTCCGGGTCTCTTTAGGCCTCAGAGCAGTTTTAAAGAAGGACAAACCTTTGTCCTCTGTCTTACTGCTCCTCTGAGGGCCCCTTAGCGGCGGAGCTGCATTTAAAGAGGAAACACCTACACTTGAGGATCTGAGACTAGTAATGGAGGAGCTACTGCTTGAGCTCCGGGCTGCCGCTCTGTCTTCCATAGCTTTGCCTGGCCTGCCCTCAGCTCTACTAGCAGCGCTCAGCCTGGAGGGAGGACCTCCATGGCTAACTTTCTTCTCTGACGCCGTATTGGTCCGTGACGATTCGCGGCTAGTGCTCCTGTCTGCTGCTCTGTTCCTTCCTGAAGCTGAGCTTTTCTCACTAACCCCTCTGGGCGATGTCCTTCTCTGAGGGTGTGAGTTTTGTAATCCGGGAGATCCACTCTTTCTCTGCGCGGCCAACTCAGGATGTAATACCTCCGCAGTTTGGGATGATCCTTTTTTAGAGGGGGTTGCTGTTCTGGAGGAGCCGCCCTTGCTAATTTTAGCGCTTCCGTCGCTTTTGTCTTTTGGCGTTGATGCTGCCACTGCGCTCTTGGATTGTGTTCGAGACAGCGACTTATCAATGGCCGGAGATGCGGGCGAGAGAGAGCTGGATGACGTCGAGGAGGTGGCAGCGCGCTTCTTGGGGCTCTTTTCACTCTCCAGCCCAGTCTTGGCTGAGGACCTTTTGACACCGCTGCTGTCCACGGACGCAGTCCTTGGTTTCACCTCCTTTGCAGCTGCACCATGTCTCGGACTGACCTGTTCAGCCCCAGCCAGTAAATTGTTGTTATCTCCTGCCTGGATGGAGCTCCTCTGATCTGCCTGCAGCACAGCTTTCGAGTGCACCTGCTCTATCAGCCTTTTAGCACCTCCGTTACTCTCCAAAGCACCAATGGCCGACTTGCCCCCTGACAGTTTAGCTAACTTCGGTGACCCAGTGAAGCAGGAGGGAGACAACTTGGTATCAACCACCTCTCCTATCCTTTCCAGTACTGGGGAGGAGGAGTGGGACTCGAGGGAGAAGCGTGAGGGAGAGTTGGAACGAAGCTGGAGCTTAGCAGAGTGGGGCCAGGATGGTTTAGTACCGTTTTCATTCAGCGCTAAGGGACTTGCGATGGAAGATCTTGAGGAGAACGTTTGCCTTTGCATGCCTCTCACTGCTGGTCTGGAAGATAAGCCTGCAGGGCAGAGATGAACATGCATTAAGAAAATAGTCATGCTTGTCAGCTGAAAAAAAACACATGAAATTGTGTGAAATTAGTGTTCTTTACCATCATCTTCACTCCGTTCACCAGCAAACTCAGCAGACTCGGAAAGAGAGGCCAGCGAGGTGCGTCTGGAGGACCCGGACGAGGCTTGGCTAGGTGGACGACTTCCTATTAGCCGACTAATCCAGTGCTCACACAAAGAGGAACTGGTGGAACCTGAGAGGCCAAACAGACAGACAGTGGTTGAACATCTATATATCATCAACATTACAGGACAATTTAATATGTGAGATACGAGGTGCAATAAAAAAGTTCCAGGATACAGCACATAAAAAATAAATATCAAAAACCTTTAAGGTCATCTGCTCATGAACCTTCAGACCTTCTACTTTTAGATCTCTGTGAGGTGAGCCGGATTTCCTTCAGTGTCTGAAAACAGGAGCCCTTCAAATTTATTTTCATTTTGGGCAAGTGTGCAAAGTCACAGGGAAGCAAATCTAACCAGTGGGTTTGTTTGCCAGCACACAGTGGAGTTCTTCACAGTGTTTCCCTTCAAACACTACAGTCCCATCCTGGAGGATGAATTCCCAGTGCTTAATCTCATGACTGCTGAGGAAAAAAAGGAGAAGAAGAGGAAGAACCACCTGCTCCCTGCACGATGCTCCATCTTCAGGCTTTGAAACTGTAGAGTACATAAACTGCTGAAAGTGCTCAGTGGTAGCCACAGACCGAGCACTCATCACCAGCATTGATCATCCACAGCAAATTTGAATCAGTTTGAATGTTTGCCCTCTGCACTGTTTTAACAACAGATGTGCTAGTGTAAGTGTTCATAAAGGAACTTCCAAGGAATAATATAGCAACAGTGGTTAAACAGGTCGCCTACAAATCACAGTGGGTGGACCGATCTCTAACTCCTCCAGCCCACCTGTGCAGGATCCTGAACCTCAAGTTTCCCCCACTGCATCCATGTGAGAGTGTGTGCGAATGTTAGAAACGTGATATATTAGCACCAATCAATTTACCATTTAGGTGCATGAGAAAATGACTCAAAAGTATTTTCCTTTTTATGGGTTATTGCCAAACGCTTTTGCTTGCATGTTGGACGCAAGACCGCACACAGTAACATCGTCACAAATTACCTCCCACAGAACTGTTGGCAGACCAGGACGGGATAGTTGCACGTCGTTGATAAAACAAGATGTAAGCCGTCTGCTTGCAGACCTCATCTTCAGACATGGGATGAACATCGCTATCATCAAAGCAGTACCACTGCCCATCAATGGAGTTCTTACAGTGAGCTACGAGACACAATGAAATAAAACAGCATAAATATCCTGGAGAGTGCCTGTACCCAGCTGGATATGATGCTTCCTTACCTGTGTAATGTCCTCCCTGCATGGTCCCATGATGGTTACACACCGCATACAGGTCATAAAGGTAGTCCTCTGGATCACGGCCCATCCCGTATGGCCGTCTCCATGGCGACCAGTGGGAGGGCAGACTCCAGCTGCTCTGGCTTCTCTTTACCATATGAGGTGCCATGTCCATGCCTGTAAGCGGGAACTTCACCATGTTCTGCATTTTCATTCGTCGATCCCCGTCCTGTAGAAGCAATACGTTTAAGTTCGGGTTTTTTTTGTTTTTTACTTACATCGTATGAAAAGATACAATCTTTTTATTTTAGCAGTCATCTGTACCTGTCTGAAGCGTTTCAGGTGAAGTATGAGGATGTCTGGCAGGGTCCACAGGCTGAGTTTGATGCTGCCCTGTTGAAGCTGCTTACAGTGTGGACAGCGCCATGCATCATCAGGAGCAAGCTGAAATTAATGTGAAAACGCTTCAAAACTAAGCAAGTGGCAAACTTTAAGCACAAAACAGGCCTTACCCTCTGCACCCCTGCGTGCAGGGGAAAAAAATATTTTTTTTAATCAGTATCAGTAATATTCTTTGTGCAGGTCGCACCAGCATACCTGTTCCTCTTTGGTGTAGAGTTGAAAGCACTGGGCGAGTGTGCAGGTCTGAGGCTGCAGATGCTGCTCCTTCACTTGCCGCACACTTTCAGCATCGGGGATGTACTCGTCCTCAGTTCTTTTGAACAGACTGTGGGCGTAACACAGCCCAAGTCACAGAGGGAATACACAACTTCAAAAGAGTTACTATACAGCACTGTGCTAAAGTCACCACTCATGTCTTCATATGTTATGTATATATGAGAAAACACATAGAAATAGAGCATATAAGGCAAAGAAAAAAAGAGTTTGTACAATTCCAAAGAGCTTGAAAGTCAATATTTGGTGGGAACATCATTACTCTTCATTACTCTCTTGTCATTTCTTTAAGTAGTCTTCAGGAATAGTTTTCCAGAGTTCTCGAAGGACATTCAAAGCTCTTCCTTGGATGTTTCTGTCTTTTGCTCTGTTCTCTGTCAAGATGATCCTTCACTGCTTCAATAATGTTGAGTTTTGAGCTTTTGGGAGGCAAGTCCATGACTGGTAGTACTGTATTGTGTGTTGCTGTTTTTATTTATCGAGATATGCGTTTACTGAAATTTAGTTTAGGATCATTGCCGTGGAGAAAAATTAAGTCGCTGCCAATCAGACACTTTCCAGATAGTATTTCATGGCGGATCAAAATCTGATGGTACATTTCTGCGTTTATATTTCCATGAATTTTGACAAGATCCCCAACACCGCTGGCTGAAGTACAGCCTCAAACCATGACAGAGCCTCCACTGGGTTTTACAGATAGAGATCTGTAGATACTCAATGTTGTAACGCTCACCTGACCTCCTCAGTTTATACAGACGACAATTTGAACCAAAAACTCATACTTGGATTCATCACTCTATCAGTCCATGATTTTTCAGTCCAGTTCTTGTGTTAATTTTGTGTGTGTGTGTTTGTGTGTCACGTACTAGTCTTTCGTCTCCTTGTCCCACTCAACAACGATTTTGACATGAGGGGGTCCTCCGGGACCACAGGACTTGTATGCTCTGTTAAAAGTTAGAGCAGAGACACATTAAATGTTTAATTTTACACATTTAACAGGTTTTTTTTCATGCATTATTATAAGTACAGAAAGATTAACGCTTACTCTAGGGGAAATTTCAGTTTTAGATTTTCACCACTAGCCACTATTAACTATTGTCCTAGTCTTGAAGTCATCATCAGAAAATGTGATGGTGACCAAGTTCTTTTGTTTTAAAGTTTAGTTTGAACGAGTCTTTGTTTATTCATGTAACACAAGTGGAGCAAATGTCACTCCACAACTTTTTTTTCATTAAAATAAAATCCATGCAACAACCCAGAGGTCGACAGCCTCTGTGAAGAAAATCTATAAGAACCAGACAAGCTATCAGACATCTCAGGATTTATTTTGACATCAATACCAATGAAGGCTCGCTGAGGCTCTTCAATCACCTTCAACTGGACTGAACACGAAACAGGATTTCTACAATGACATTCAGGTGGGGTAACACTGCCTCCTAGCGGGGATATGCGGCATTACCTCTCCACAGAGGGATGGCAGAGCGGCTGCTCCTCCTGAGGCAAGAGATATGTGATTCCAACCACTCCTACCACACGCAAAGTGAAGGGCCCCACCTACAGGCCATCAAGGGTAAGACAAGAAAAAACATAATCTTCATTAAAAGCTTATCAAAATGTGAGGTTGCTGTGTTTACGTCTTAATATGCACCTGTACAAAGACTCCAGGGCGCAGAAGATGCCTCATTTTCTCCAAAATCTCTTTCTGTAGTACATCCCAGGTCACTGTACGCTCCAAATATAGAATAAATGGATTACCGAACCTGTGGGAAAATACAAAAACAGCAAGTTTTAGAAGATTTGTGGCTTAAATTTGCAATTCTTACACAGCTTTGTCCATTAAAGCACCTGCGTCCTTGCTGTCCAGCGCAGGCTCTGTTGCACACCAGCAGGACGATCTTCTCAGCCTGCCCGCTGTTCTTATTGGGACTCTGAGGTGGTGTTGTAGGCTCTTGTATTTGTGTGGACATCCTGTTATTATCTGTCCCATACTTCAAGTTGTTCTGATTGAGATTGGCATGTGGGCTTCCTGAAACGTACACAGAAAAAGTTCAATTTGGGGGGAAAAAACCTACATGCTCCCTTGTGAAATGTTTCCAAAAATCAATCCAACATGCTGCTTCACCTTCCCAAAAATGAAACATTTTGCCTGTTTTTGCCCACTTCTAACCTGACTGCAACTCAACCCACTACACTGAGACAAAGAGTGAGTGAACAGGATGTCGTACCGCATCGCTTGGAGCGGATCTGCTCCGGTCTGAACAGCTCGGGTGTCTCGAAGGCAAAGATGGAGTCACTCTCCTGAATGATCTCGAGGTCGTCGTCATCGTCGCAGAAGGAGCGATGAAAGCCATCGTAGTACATTTCAGTGAGAACAATCTAAGCAGTGACGGGGAATCAAAAAAAACCCACTAAATTACCGATGCAGGTTCGTTAACAGGAGCACAAAGAGGAAAGTTTTAAATGAGGGCTCACCTGTTGGGCAGGTATTTTGGTCTCTTGGGCCACAGCTTGTCTCAACCTGGACACGGTGCCAGAGAGGGGCACCGCCACCCCGACTCTCATACAGTGGGAGCACTTTCCTTGATACACCACTGTCACATACAGGGGCCTGCACAACAGAACGGCTGCATTTAATTGGCTGTTTCATAACCACGACTGGACCGATGTTCCAAAGATAGACAGCATCTTCTAATTTTAGCTTTTTCCTGTCACATCTTTCACAGTGTTTGTCTGGGCTCAGTTTGACACTCCCTTTGTTTCCAAGCTTGGCGTTCAGACCGGATCTTGTCTCATTACAGTTTTGGATACAGGGACTTTTTTTTAAAATTGTCTGATGGCTATTGTCTTACTCCTAAACTAGACCCAGAGTCACCTTACCTTGTGTGAGGTACCGGGATTGGCAGTGAGATGCAGAGGAAAGGATCAAAGGTGTTGCTCTGTTTCTGGCAGTGAGGGCAAGTCAGGGAGGATCTAATCAGAGAAACAAGGAGAATTAATGAATTGCAGCAGACTCGTTCCCTTCAATTACAACTGACACCACTTTTATGTTCTTATATGAAGCTGGATAGTTGAGCCAGATCAAGACTGGAAATGGGAAACAATTTTTTCCTAGGCTCAGGCTCCTGGGAGGCTTCCCATCATCCCATCATGCACTGAGCATTTCTTCTTTCCTCACCTCTTTTCAATCTCTGTATGTTTATACACCACTGCTGCATTTAATCATTCTCAATTATAAAAATCTCATAATTTGTCTTTAATCCTGCCTCCTTCTGATGTCTTCTCTTTCCTCTCACCCTGTAACTGGTCACAGCTGATGACTGCCCCTCCCTGATCCTGGTTCTGCTGGAGGTTTCTTCACATTAAAAGGAAGTTTTTTCTTCCCACTGTTCCCAAATGCTTGTTTTCAGGGTTATCTGATTGTTGGGGTTTTCTTTTTAATACTGCAGAGTTTTTACCTTACAATATAAGGCAACTGTTAATGTAAATTGGTGCCATATATTAAAACTGAACTGAATTTTAAGTTTCTTGGGCTTTAACTAAAAGGAAAAGAAGCAACAGCTCAGCAGCTTTGAACCTGCAATCTTAATAATGGCCAGCAGGGGGCAATTCCTCCAGTTACAGAAAGAAGTCTGTAAAGACTGAGGAAATGACCCCACTTCTCACTTGATTTATGACTTCAGTGAACACTTTTCTGGTGAGTTTATGGTCTTGAGAAGTTATTTTCATTCTTATTTAACCCTGCTTAACACTTTCTAGGATAAAACATCCACAGCAAAGAATCCACAAACCAATGAGTGAGCTTGCTTTCTATTTGCACGGTGTTTGGTTTGATGTCAAAGTCACAGCTGTGTATAAATATCCTCATCTATATCAATGACCGGTGATCAGTGTTTCACTTGGACTTGGATGTTTATCACATGGGCAATTACTCTCAGCATAGAAAAAAAGAATGTCGAGGATTTTTTTAACTATGTATGTATGTTTTGTAATACAAGCATGGTGCTAAAGACAAAAACAAATGTGCAACTGCCAGCAACTGCTAATTTTACCTGTATTGTGCCTGAAACAGCTCCTGTACAAAAGAGCCAGGTGCTGGTAGTGGAGATCCTTCAGGGACAGTTTCTTCTTCTACTGGAGGCTGGGAATAAACAACAGCAGCAGTCAAGAAGCAATCAAAATGTTCAGAAAATGCCGAATGTGCAGTTGTATATCTGTTTACTTTAGGACACAGTGGTAACACGTAACTCTGATCTAAATCCATCGGCGTAACTTTGTGCTGAACATTGGGAGGGTCAAGATCTCTGTCTAAATAAATAAATAAATCTGGGTAAATTCCCAGATGATTAAACATTCAACTATTTTGCTGGTAATAACTGAAATGAGTAAAGAAAATCAACAGCCTATGTATGCAAGATAATTCATCATTTTATTAGGGGGGGGTTATATTGGTTGGGTCTGATTATTGGGGGGTCATAACCCCCCTAACCCCCCTGGAAATTACGCCCCTGTCTAAATCAGTGTTTACCTTCCTGGGGAGTCTGCTGTCCAGGGGGACGATTTGGTTGAGGTCTTCATGAACTCTATCAAGCAACCAGAGGAGGAATTCTTGGGCATCGTGCTGGGAGTTGCCCTTGAATTGAAGGGCACTCTTTGACACCACATTCTGCAGAGAACAACAACAAAAAAATAAAAAATAAAAAAATCAAGGAACTTGATGGATTTAAGTGGATTGCACAAAAAAAACAGAGATGTAGTAAAAGTTCACAGAGAGCGACTCGTTCCCTGTTTCCAGTGTTGCTTAACTGTGAAATATTCAGTTATGTTTAACCAGGACAACGATTAGCAGAGTCCTAAAGGTCAGGCGAAGCTTTGTAAAGCGAGGACACTGGCTGAAGCTTAACCTTAAACAATAAGCTGCTGGAGATCAAAACAGCACGTACTCTACAAAGCCGCCCAGGCTGGAAGCTGTGAAGTCACCTCCACGCAGAGGCTATCAAATGTCACACAAGGTCAAAGATACGAGCGGCAATGGGTACTGTGTGGCCGCTCAGCCTCTCCTGTGGGACTGTCGTCCTTATTTTAGAGCGGTTACAAAAGCAGCCTCAGCACTTTTGTACAAAATGGTGCAAAAAAAAAAAAAAAAAAGAGCCAGAATATCTTGTGTGGCTTAACCACAAAGGTTGTCTTTAAGTGAAAAGATCTGAGATGATATCAGTGATTCATTTTCTAAATACCCAGGTCTCTTTTAAGCACTGCACCTTCACAAAAATAGAACCATAAACTGCTATGCTGTGTGTATTTTTGGTTAACAACAGACAAGACACTGTGCATAAAATGGGATTGTTCTTCCCAGAGGGCAAAGCTAGGGATGCACAAAATGTGAAATTCTAAGCCAATACCAACTGTCCTGATTGTCCTGAGTGCCACTGTATTTGGCTTTAGTCGTCAATCCCCGTTTTCTTCATTGTGCGATATAAAAACAATGGCTGAACTGTTTCAAAGTCTTTTATTGTTCATCGCACTCTTTGTCATCGTCTAGCTGATAAAAATTGGCCACTGCCATTGGTTTATGCCGTGTTTTTTGCTGACAGGCCAATAACCAATCAGTATGATAGTGGCTTGATACTGATGCTCAGCCTGTGTAACTTCATTTTGAATTCATCAGTTGGTGCTATCATTTAAAAAGTAATATTAAATGAGGCACTGCATTAAAGCTGTGATATCTTTCTCATAATGCATCATTAGCCTGAGTTGTTGGCTTTTTTCTGCCAAATAAGTGCCCTCACATTTCATACCCCAAACCTCTGGTCTGCAATGCAGAGTTTAAAATCTAAATTAAAAACCAGCGACACCAACAATGCACTGCAAAAATCCCCAGTGCCAGGAAGGACAAACTGTTTTCCCAGGCTGTGCACTCAAACACTTTTGCGTGACTCTTACTGACCTTTTTTTGTACCTTTGCAGGATTTTAGCTGAACTTGCAGTTCAACTTAAATTTCAAATAGCAGGTTGAGCTTGAAAGGATTAAACAACTGTTAAGTAAATGTGGCATAAAATGAATGAAACCACCACACAGCAAAAATATAACGGTTTCCCGTGTATTTAAAAGGTGCACGATGTTTCAGCAAATACAGCCTGATATTAGCCAATATATCTGTATGTGCATTTATAACACCTGATAAAGAAAAAATAAAAAAGTTTTTTTTTTTTTAAAAAGAGCTAGGAGGAGAAACAGGAGAAATCGTAGTTTATCCACCAGAGGGCACTCTGCAACTTCTCTGTTAGCAACACTCATAAAATTGTAAAAAATTGTAATTGTAACAGTAAAAAAAGTTTGTTTGTTTTTTTTAATTATCTTAGTAGGAGAAGCTACTTTTGGCTGCTCCCATATTCACAAGTCGTTGCCACAGCAGATAGCCCCGCATGGTTTTCCATATTTTTTGTTTTTGTTACTTTTTTGGTTGATTTGGGATTTGCATCTTCTCCCAGATTTGAACTGGAGAACTTTGCTTATTAGGCAAATATTATCATAGTAACTGCCCATAAAAAGCTACACATGATGAATGTCATGCAAAGCTGTTCATATTTCATGTGTCTGAAAGGAAAAAATATGACGTATTGGATTTTTGGATCACCAAATATCAGTATCAGTACGGGCTTTAAAAAATATCATATCAGTATTATTATCATAGAATTTGTTTTGTTTTGTTTTGTTTTGTTGGGGGGGGGGGTTTACAAATGCTGAATGTCTCTTGTTGGCACTGTCACAACACTTTACACTGTGTTTACAGTGACTGCATTGGATTTGACACTTGACCCTGTTACAGGAAGCCACTTCAATGTCATCTGATATTTATGCATTTATCTACATTTAGTTTAATTCTGTTTCATTTCATGGATATTTTTATACATTTGAGATATTTAACACACTTTTTATTTATACTTATATATAAATGTTATATAATTGTATTTATTTTTTTAACTTAAGATATTTGTTTTGTGATATTGTATTTAATTTTTGAGCTATACACCAATTCTACTTTGTAAGCAATTTTGTTAGGTCTTTTTAGTGTGTTTCACTTAATGTTCAGCTGCTATAACGAAGGAACTTCCAAACTCTTTGGACAAATAAAATCTCATCTTAAGAAGTGCAGACTTGTGCAAAGTCTTTGATAGCTTAGGTAGTGTACTACAACCAAATCCTCAAACCAGCGGCTTCTGAGAGAAAATGGATTGTAAGATAATTCCCTTGTGTTCTTATTAAATCTCCCTAATGGTCTTTAAGTGCTTCCAGTTTAGGCTCAGATTGTGGTTTGAGAAAAGAGGCGGAAAATTAGCAAATGTCCATCTTTAATGTACACAAACCACAACAAAGTTTGCTTTGCTAAAGTCCAGTTTGCAGCATTTAAGGTTGTAATAGTATTTTTTAGACATTTGAAGAGATTCATTTGTACTGTGTGTGTGTATGTGTTCTCCCAAATATCTATGAAATGACACTTTTAAAAGCACCAGTTGGAAGTGTTACTAATGTTACTAGAAAACACTTTTATGCTGCAAATTTCATACATAGTTTTGTTCTGTTTTTTAAGGTTCTATTCACCCATGTATCCTTGTCCAGTTCAACATGTTTAATGCTTCTGATGCTGATGAAAATAATATCCAGCTGGACTGTTTGCAGTTTGACTGGCAACTAAAGCAGAAGAAATAGACAGAAATAGCAACATTGTCAAGAACAAAGAATGTGCTGTATGGCCCAGTTCTGTTTAGTCTCTCTCCATTTTGTATTGAACTTTTCAAGAACACATCATGAGTGAGAAAACACATCTTTTGTTGTGCAAGAGCAAACCTTTGTGATCGTGACAGGCAAACTTTTCAACACTGGGACGCAGATTTAAGAGATGACAATGAAAAAACAGACAAGGCTGGAAGCAAAAAGCTGATACAGTCAGCTTTAATGCAGCTCCCCTCAAGATTCTGTTTCATTTACAAGGAAGAAGTGTTAGTCCTATAAACACTGACTTTTCGCGGATCACTGGGATTCTACTATAAACACTTTACTGCTTGTAAAGTGCATATATGGCTGCCCCGTGTATGACAATTACACCTGGATCAAAGGCAGAAATTAAAAGTGGCATATCTAAAATATAAAACTAATCATCTTTGTGATATTTAAGGAGTTCACACTCGGATTTATCTTCTAACCATGTAAGTTTAGAGAACATAAAAACACAATGATTTGTAGGCAACAACTGAAAAAGCAGGACTCAGTTTGTTGCTCAAGTTCACTTAGTTGCACTTAAGAGGCATAAACTTGGACTAAGGTTCAGCTGGTTGTCCCATAAGTTCATCTCTAATCAAACCACATGGATGACTGTTGAATTTGGAGCTCAATGCAATAAAAAATATTACAAAATAAAATAGAAACAACTTAAATCTAGTGTCTTCTGGACACTTTCTGCTTGTTTGTCAAACTTGTGCAGACCCACACCAAGCGAGGGTCTTTATATGGGTCTCCACGACCTACCTTAAAGTCTCTGCTATGCTGAGGTGTATACTCGAAGGTCCACAGAGCCCGAACCAGTCCGGACAGCTGCTCGGTTACCTCCCCTGTCTCCGGCTGCTGCTGGCCTCCCCCCTTCTTCTGCACCAGCACCCCGTTGGACTTGGCCTTGTCGTTGTTGCCTGTCGTCTCTCCACCTTTGAACTGCTCCAAAGCAAGGTACTCAGCAAAGAGCTCCGTGTTGCTCAGGCACTGCAAGATAGCGTTCATGAAGCAGGTGTTGCCGTGGTTCTTGAGCCCGGCGACACCAGGCACCTTGTCCCCGAAGGGGAAACCCCCGCAGTCGCTGTCATCCGACGGGAGTGATCCCCCAGTAGTGTTGGGGAGCAAAGTTGCCTCGTCGGTCTCATCCTCGGCGGCCTGCTCGTCGGTGCCAAAATGAGACAGAGTCGAGAGAGTCCGGAGAACTCTGCTCATAAAGCTTCCCACGGAGCGCACCGAGCTCCTCCGGAACAGCTTTTTGCTGAAGGATTTTTTCTCCTTGTTACTCACAACTTTCGACATGATTGCTTTTTTTCTCTCTCTGCCCCTCCGATTTCACACCTTAATTACAGAGAGGGCCCCCACTTTTCAGAGAAACACCCCGTGCCCGCGCACTGACAGCTCCCTCGCTCTGTGGTGCTTTACGGGAGGCCTGAGCATATTTCACTGAAACGTAAAGGCCTGGCAGTTCTTGGGATCATATCATAAGGAGACAGCAGAGTACAGCATCAAATCATCAGCCCACTTGCAACACTGCGTCGGATTGCATAAACTGCCTCCGCGGAGAGCCGCTATCAGGGCGCTTTACGTGAAAGCCTGGGGTAGTCCCGCACCCGCCAGCAGCCATCGTCATTTCAAATGGTGACATATCATCACCCGTGTCTTTGTTAGAGTGCTGGAAAAGGAAAAAGAAAGCACGGCGCTGTGGGGGCTCGGGTATCAGTGTCAGGCACACATAAACATCAAATCCACTTCTCGCAATTAGTCTGAGAGTGACGAGCGGAATTCCTCATCATTTATTATTAAACGAACCGCAGCTCCACCCTTTTAAAGGTATTTCTTCTGACCCCGGCCATCGAATCCGCGCTGACGTTGAGAACTGGCGGGTCGGAGATGTGAACCAAGTGAACGTCTTCCCTAAATCGCCTCCACGGGCGCGCTGCCAAACTGAGGAACCCCCGACCGGAGCAACACAGCGCGCCGCTCCCTCGCGTTTGGCTGCTGCGGGGCATCTCTCCCTGCGCCAAACCCGTGAAGCGGACGTTCCCGTTTCCCCATCCGAAAGTTTGTTGTCCCTTTTTTTGTTTAAATACTTGTCCGATTCGTGCGCCTTAATTCCGCCTCCGAATGAGATTCACGGCGAGGCCGCTTCTCCCGTCTCCATCACCACATCATCATCTGTGGGCACCGATACTGCAGGCAGGGCGGTAACGGCTGACGTCAGGGCCAAACACTGGTCCATGTTGGAGGAGAGCAGGTACAGCGGCATGTGATGATGCTCCGTCCCCGTTTGTGGACAGCGCGGACGCCGATCCCAACCAATCCGGTAGCAATGGTAATATATTACTCTTTCACATTATTTTACATTATTTGCAGCTGAACTTATAGCTGGGGGAAAACGACAACAAAGGAATTGTTGCAAAAAAAATACATAAAAAATTAAATTAAAAAACGAACAAACAAATAACTTATGTAAAAATGTTGCCAGTTGCTATGAATTGTTCTACAGTAGCTACACAAAAGACACAACACAGTTATTTTCATTATCAGCTGATGTTTCCCGATATAGTAGGCTATTGCTGGGTCACTGAGATGTCGGGAAATCGTGGAAAAGTCAGATTAATTAGAATTTATTTTACTTATATGGACCTAGTGACAGTTCAAGACAACAGTCGTTTCAAGGCAGTTGATGTTGTAAGGTAAAGGCCCCACAATATTCACAGCTACCCAAAAATAAGATGATCCCCTGTGAGCAAGCATTTGGCAACGGAGGGGAGGAAGAACTTCTCTTTAACAGGAAGACATATTTGGTTGAACCAGGATCAGGATGTAGCCATCTGGCAGCTGGTTGGGGAGATGGCTGCACCCAAAGTAGAGCAATTCTCCTTAACAACTCAGTCACACTAGACTACTAATATCTGTGGGGAGCTCCTTAAAGAAAAAAAATTGAGTGGGTTTCATTTTCTCACATTTAGTGATTGACTGCAAGTAAGTGTGTGGGACCAACTGGTCACAGGACCACAATTATTTGGTTATTGGTTGCCTCCCACTTGGATAGATGTGCAACTGCTTGCAATCCAAAGTGGACTGACTGCAATCAGTCTCAGACAGATTGGCAAAGGTTTGCAAATAACTGTCCTTTAATTTATAAACGCAGACAGATTGCCAACATACTGCAAACAACCTGAGTGAGTCTGTACTGATTAGCTCAACATGTCCCTGAGGTTTCCATTAAGAGACTCAGTTGTATTATATAAAAGCAAGGTTGAGACATTTGTGTTTCAAATTTAAGGTCCTGGGTGGACTCTGAATTTCATAGAGTTGTCATTGTGTACCTCATTCACTCACAAACTGATTGCAGACCGATTCGAAGATGGCAACTGACAGCGTCTCAGATGCAAAAGCAACCAGACCGCAATTTCATATCACAGGGTCACACTAATTTGGGTCTTGCCAGTCTCCAACCACCATTTTCCTTTATGTAACTGTAGCATGAGCCCACAGCTGCACACTCCATCTCCTGCTGCGATAAGGGACAACTGCAAAACTGTCCGACCTGATTCGCCCACATTTTCAGTAGTTTAAATGTGTGAAGAGTTTTACAGCAAAGCCTTCTTTGCCTACTCGAGTCCCCTGACAATTAACGTGACAGACATGCCAATTTTCATGTCTTAAAGGTAGGAAGTGGAACATACAACGCAACAGACAGTTTACCACTGAGGGATCCTCATTCAGCGCTTGATTCAGTCCGCTGAATTAAAATAACACACATAGCCATACTATAGTGTTCACGTCCATGTTTTATATACACACTTCCACCATACTGCATGTAAAAATATTAACCATGTCACCAGTTCGGCCCACCCACAACCTCAACAGAGACAGATCACTTCCTCCCTTATTTTCAAAGTTAAATTACCAGAAATGAATAAAGTTTGTTACTATTATTACCTAAATATAATTTAATAATTACGATTTATTCATTAGCATGACAGACTTGTTTAAGTAGATTTAAATGCTCTGAAGCTGCCCCCATCTTATAAATGCAGAAGTGAAAAATGACAAGTCAAGACACATTCCCCTTTTGGTTTCACTTGAAGGCATCGTCACTGGTGAGACATCATTTCAAACTCACAAACATTAATCAGTTAAAAAAATTAAAATTAAAAAAAAAGGTCAGACCTGCCCTTATTTGAATCTCGCCCCATAAATGCCATATTTAGACACAAGCGTCTTTAAATGCTGCAGCTGTCAGTGAGATTAGTCACTATGATATTAGGCGAACTGTAACATGTAAACCAGCTGATATTAACATCACATTCTTCTGTTTGTTTACAACGCAGGAAGTCCCCAGGGCCGCCCTTGGAGCCACGCTACCTATCGAGTCCTTTTGCTTTTCTCTTAGTAGTCGATGCCCCGAAGTGCAGCGATGGTGGACGTCAGTCGTCGAGGCAACAGCTTGGCGGTCTGTCTGTAGTCTTGTGGCTTAGTCCTAAGCAGAGTTACGATATTTTGCAGGGTGCGAGACGGCTGCAGGCCCAGAGCGTCCATCACGTTACTCAGATAGTCTGTGGAGCAGAAACACAAATGTTCAGATATCATTTCGGGCTATCGTGAATTTCAATTGATCCCCATGAGAATGAGTACGTCATCTGTCCCGCATTTTAGTTACTGTACCGATATCCGTGGCCAGTTGTTTAGTGGAATGAGTGCTCAGCTGGGGGATCAGTAAAATGGCATCACAGTAGGTCTGCATGGTTGCCCGAGCAATGGAGCCCAACCAGTAGTCTGCTGTGTTGTCCAACTCAGTAAGCTCGTCACCTGAAACAGAAGGTGGTGGTGTTTGGGAAGGGCACCAGATTACAAGACATCTTTTCAAATGAGTTGAGTTGTCAGAGATATTTGAAGCGTCTTTGACTTTCTGGGGAAAATGGAGGGGGATAATTTCAGTAACCTTGCTCTGGAGGGAAAGGCAACTTCCCAGCATGTAAGGCCATCTCTAAAGCCGGGTCCTCTTGTGTCACAAAAGGCTCCAAGTGGAGTGGGAGAGACATCAGGTACTGTCCTATCTATGTGGAGGGAAAAGTCATATGGTCTCTGTAAATATGTACAAATGCCACTGTATCCTGTTTATTTATACTTCTCTGCACAGCACAGTATGATCATATCAGCTATGACTTATATTCAAATGAAAGCTCACTAACATTAGTGATGTACTCTTGTGGTGACAGGCTGAAATTAGGCAGGTCCTCCGTGTAGCTCTCTCCAAGACCAGGTGATTCTCGACTCTTAAACAAGAAGCACAAATCAAACAGATTAAACGGATACGGCACATCCACCACTCGAGTGCGCAAACTCAATTCAAAAGCTTTCAGCACACATGCACTCAAATCATCTTGATCCTTATTTGAAATTAAATAACGCAGAAACTTGACACCTCCATCTTGGAGACGAGGCAGAGCTGGTGCTTGATCTGCATGAAGACCGAGTCGAAGGCCAGCTGGTTGGCCTGCTGATTGAGTCTGGTCAGAGCTGTCCTGGGCTCTGCTAACAAGCTGGAGTTACCTGTGCCTTTCTCCTGCAAGAGACAAACAGAAATAGGAGAAAGTGTCAGGTAAGAAGAACAGCTACAGAGGGACCCTGATAAACCAAGTGTAAGGGTTCAATTCAGAAAACTACCACACCTTTAACGAGTAAAGAAGTTCCATCAGATTGTTGTATTCAGCCGCATTTCCCCTCTGAAGGTAGTTGTATTCCTGCCAAGGGTTTCTGGTGGCGCTCTTCCTTTCTGTGGAAGTGGCCTCCTGGATGCCTGCCAGGCTGCGTGGGCTGTACGACTCCGACAGGTACTTACCTGCCGTGGCCAGGATCCTATGGGACAGATCACAAAGTAGACATTTTCTTTAAAATCCCAGATCAGCTTCTTGACAGTGTGCTCACTGTCAGATGAGACGATGGTGTCAGGTGAAAATATTCAGCCTAAAGATTCACTTACTTGTTTGACAGCTGTTGTTCAAAGGCCCCACATTGTCTAAGCAACTCTCCGCATGTGGAAATGATCCTGCAAACAACAATATGGTTTTTTAAAGTAAGAACACAGAGCTTTTTTTCATGCAATAATTTGCAATCCAAGTGAATTATAACAAAAGGGTTTAAAAAAAAAAAAAAAAGGCAATAACCTGACTGAGTTCTGGAAAGCCGTCCAGTCCTCCTGGAAAACTGATGAACTTGGTGTGTCTTCAAGCTTACACTTCTTCCTGATCGACTGGAGTGTTGTGGAAAAGTCTGACACATACCTAGAATCAGCACCAAGTCACAGCTGGTGAATCATCTACAGTAATGCTAAAATCAGACAAACTATATCTAGAGATAAAACGAATGCTGTAGCAATCCATGCAGTATGTGGCGTATGTGAGTGTGAGTAGAGGCTCTTTACTTGGTGAAGAGGGCTTTGAGAGCTTTGAGGAGGCCACACACTGCAAGTCCATCAGTCAGTCTGACACAGCGGTCCACAGCAGCACTAGCCAGGCCAAACAACTTGCCTACCGAGTGGCTCAACTCTTCTACGCAATCAATTACCTCCCCGTGTTCCTGCAGTGAAGTGTGTGAAACAGGACAAAATGGAATATTACGCAGACTATATTAGTGTCAGTGGAGGCTGTGCACACTGCTACATACAAACATATTTTTAGATCATGAATCTTAACATCTTAACCCTGTAACAACGAGTTTTTTGAGATTTCTACATCATCCGTGTGATCTATGTTTTCCTTAAAAGCCTGAATAAATTGCACAAAAATGCCAGATGTAGCAAAATTATGCAAATTAAAAGTCAGATATGCAAATTGATATTTAATTAATTTTGTCATTTGTGAGAAGATTTAATAAACACTCCAGCGATGGTGGTGTTTAGTGCCTCGCTTCCTTCAAAACTTATTATTTGCAGCAAAACAATACAAAGTCCTCAAAATAACTGTGCTGGAGGAGTTCTGCAGCTGTTCCTCGCTTTTTCCCTTTTTGCTTTTTTTCTAACCTCGTTCAGTTTTACATGATGCACTGCTCCTGTAATCCTCATCACATGGAACTTAGGAACAGTCGTGACTTTCATTCATCTGTAAACAGTTTTTGGGTGGATTCTTTTTAAACACCCATTTAGCTTCTGACTTCATGCATCTATTCTAAGGAGAACTGAAACTTGTTTTCACAGATGATAGGTCCTACCAGTCTTTCTAGAGAACAGCAGACTATCAGCAAGCAAACTTTGTTTGAATACCGGGAGGGGCACAACGACACTTTAAATCTCTCAGTAACTTGAACACCTGACTCTGACAACTTGGACAGGTTGTTAGCAAACAGGTTCACAACTCTTTGTGTTTTTAGTTCAGTCAGATCATATGTGTATAATTATGACATGGATAAAGATCAGACTACAAGTAATTACTGCAAAAATTCTGGTTATTTCAATGGTTCAGTTTCTGGTTTGTTCTAACCAAAGGCACGGCGCTGATCTGGATGAGGAGGTGAGCTTCCTCCAGATCTCCATACTGTAGCTGATAAGATTTATAGGGATCATACAGCGCACAGACCAGCTCACTCAGCTTCAGGAGGTTATGTTCACCTGCGGCAGAAATAAGACCAAACATGAAGAGAACACTTTATGTTGTCATCTTCCATGAGCAGTATTTACACATATGGTTCAGGTGCATACCCAGGTGTGGCAGCATGGCTGCTTCAAGGTTGTGTCCAAAGGTGGACGTGGTGTGATGGAGCTCCAGCAGAGTCCCCAGACGCTCCTCTTGGGCTGCCCGCTCCATGGTCGTGCTCAAGCACACAGGTATGGATGGCACCATGGCCCCCAGAGACTGTATCAACAACACTGTCACCACTTCATAAGGGTTCTTGAACACCTGTGTGGATCCCAGATAAAAACTTTAGCACTACACCGTGTTAGCAAAGTAAAACCCATCAGGTGTCAATCTTGGTACTGCAGTCCATCTCACCTGGCTGCTCCACTGTATCTGGCCGTGCCAAGTGGAGAGCAAGGTGTCGTAGAATTCAGACAGCTGCTGATTCAGACTGAGCTCGCTCTGGGAGACATCCTGCCATATACTCAGCAACTGGCCCTGAGAGCAGCAAAACAGACAGTCATGCGCAGATGCAAATATATTAGAATATGGCTTTGTGGAGATTTATAGGCCACAGAGATGCAGTGGTGGCTACCTTGTGACACTTGTAGTAGTACGCAAGAAGCTGCGGCATTCTGTCGATCTCTGTGAAGACTTTAACAAACAGCTTGGCTTGGTCTGCAGAGAGGCAAAAGCATGTAATGTTTGTACAGTGTAAGCAAACTACAGCAAACAAAAACAGCAAAGGTTGAATAAATTCAAGAAACAACACTTTCTCTGGGGTTCTTACCTACAGACATGGAATTAAACGTTGCTACTATCTGTGGGCTGGCCATGGCCTCCAGTCTGTTTTTCAAAGCCTCCAGGTGAACACACTTATCAGAGTAGTCTGGTGTGTCCACTAGCATGGCCAGACTGTTTTGCATGCTGGTTAGCTTCGAAGAAATTACTTTAAAGTCCTGAAAAAAGGAAAACATGATTACTATTGTTACCGTCAACATCTGCACAATATCGTAATATTAATATTGCCAGGTCTCTCTTGGAAATGAGATTTTAAATCTCAATGAGATTTTTACCTGAATAAATAAAGGACTAATAAAAATTAAATAATTAGCTTTTAAAGGATAAAAAGCTAATTACAATAACACTGTAATTACACATTACCCATCCAGTGCCTTGGAAGAGGTTTGACTCTACAGTGGATCAGTTTACAGGATGTGTTCAGTACACTCAGAAAGTTAGATTAAATAACAAGATTAAAGTGCTCCAATATTCTGATCTCTAACACGCATACGAGCCAGTGTGAGTCACATCAGTTCATAATTGGTAAGCAGCAAGGCAGGCAGAAACAAACCAAGAAAAGCTCTGCGGCAGATTCTTCCTTTCATACCTGTGTTTTGAAGGTCTCCTCAATGTCTGCACTCAGTGTGCTCCATTTGTCTGCTTCCTGCAACGCTTCAGCTGCCAGCTGCATTCGACTCTTCACCTGATCTATCTCCACCAGGACCTGGTGGAAAAGATGCATGCAACATACAGTTCAAGCCTCAGAAGTACGGAGTACTGTGCACATTTGAGTCCAGTGCTAGACTTTCAGTATTATAATGCTTACTATTAAGCAAATTATTTCAAAAACACAATATAGAAAGTATGTCAAACAATTGTATAGATGTTCTCCTAATGCACTATATCACATTTAAATCCTGAATAGACTTCAAGTAAGTGTTGGAACTGTGCACACACCTGCATGGACTGCACTGTCTCCTGCTCAAATTTCTTGATGTCCTCTTTAACCATGACCATTTGCTCCTTTAGAAACGAGGCCTCCTGTTTCAAAGCCTCCACATCTCTCAGCACTCGGGGCATATTTTGAAGGGCTTGGTTACTGCTCTCTACACAACAAATTAAAGCACAACTCTAACTTTTTAACATGTCATAGTTAAATTCAACACAATTTTATCCATGCAGTACTGGTACACAGTATAAATACAAATGCCAAGGCGCTTGATATCTTAATGTAGAGACCCACCAACTCTTTAAACTCAGTAAACTGTAAACTTCCCTTTATGTTAGTGAAAAGAAGTTTTACATATTTAGCTGAGATGTCATAGAAAAAGAAATCAAATTTCAACAGTATTTGTTAGTTTTTCCTACATGATAAAGAAAAGCTTCTGTGGGAAGTGTAAGAAATGTGTCAACAACTGAAAAGACATTTTTAATCTCAATAGTTTATATCTTTCCTGATTAAATAAAAGTTAACAATAACAATAATAATAATTAGGGCTTAAACAGACCTCATCATACTGAATCATACTTTTTATTCATCTCTGGCTCTCTTCCACAGCTTGTCTTTTATCCTGGCTTCATTCTTTCAACCGGTCACAGCACATTGCTGTCCCTCCCTGAGCCTGGTTCTGCCAGAGGTTTCTTCCTGTTAAAAGGGAGTTTTTCCTTCCCACTGTCGCCAAAGTGTTTGCTCATTGGGGGTCATATGGTTGTTAGGTTTTTCTCTGTATGTATTACTGTAGGATCTATCTTACAATATAAAGTGCCTTGAGGTGAC
Source organism: Oreochromis aureus (assembly GCF_013358895.1). NCBI lineage: Eukaryota > Metazoa > Chordata > Actinopteri > Cichliformes > Cichlidae > Oreochromis > Oreochromis aureus. Next base: position 18,796,524 of record NC_052949.1, read on the forward strand.
TGTTGTTGTGATTTGGCGCTAAAACTGAATTGAAGAAATAAAGGTAGAAGAAAACCAGAAAATGTTCTGGTAGTTTATTGGCCAGACTGACCTGAATTTTTCAACAGAAAGTTTCTGGTAATTAACAGAAATTTCTATAGTCAATAGTGAAAACAAATTTAATTTTTATGTCATTTAACTGTTTGTTTATCGCTTTCATGTATTACTCATTATAGACAGAGATCTTTATAAGCAAGAAAAAACTATTAAATGTAATAAATTAACAAGTACAGATTTTATGCCACCTCTGACACCTCTGATCTAGACACAAACTCTTAAACTGCTGTATGAATAGAACATAAATTTTCTCAAAGACAATTTCTCATTATGTCTTCTGATCACGTCTAACAAATCATTTTCTCATAGGTGTTCGTCCAGGTAGAGATCTGGTGAATGTAAAGGCCACAGTAGATGATTCATATAATTTTCCTACACCTAAAGCCATTCAGTGCTCACTTATGCCCTGCTGATGGGGATACCATGACTATTTCTGTTTTCCAGGATTTTTCAGGTTTTCCTTTAATTTGTCATCAGAAGATTTCATACAACATGCAATTTCGAAATGCACAAACCATAATCCTTAATGACAACAAAGACACATGGTCACGTGGTTATGGTCCTTTTTAGAGGATTGTAGGGCAGCTGAATTGTATTGGTTTTATAGAAGTATTTACAAAACTGACTTTGCCGTTTGTATTAATGCAATAAATGCAGCAGAAATGTTCTTGTAGCATACTGTATTATCTGTAAACGGGACATAGTTTACTAAGTTAACAGTGTAGATCATAAAGGCAAATTACAATAGTGAGGACAACCTCTAAAGACGCAATGGTCAATTCAAAGTACTGACCCTCGATAGCATTGTTGACTTCCTGGATGAAAAGCTGCAGCTTCATGACCAGTGTAGCAGCGTGTGCGTCCGCCTTCCCCGGCGCGTCCTTCTGCACCACCTTGAAGGCACCATTCACCCAGTCCTTCACGTCGAAATCATCGTCCAGGAATTTAGAGAAATCCATCTCGCTGCTTCGTTCGGTCAAACTCTTCCGCTGCAGTCTCTGTCATCGACCCATTTCTATCGTTACGCTAGCTAATTTTTCCCCAGCACCGGCTTCGACACGAATATAAAATAAACAGCCCACGAAAATGAAATTATCATGACAACTAAATAGAGTTCCAACAATGCGACGGCCTCCTCCAGAGTTATTTTCAAAGGTTTACGGCTTTAAAAGACAACAGGGAGCACATATTTCTAACTAGTACTGACTGCAGTGGTAACGCTGACAACAACTTCCTATTGCGCTTTCTATTTACCTTCCCCCTAAAAACAAATGCTAACAAAAACGGGCCGGCTGCCCAATAAAAATCCCATCAACAGACTGAGGAATCTGCGTTCTTTGTAAATAAAGTGTAAATATCTGTTTGTTTTTTAAGAATTATTATATCTTGAGGGCAGCACATAAAACAGTAGCACATAAAACGGCGAAGAGGGGTCACATTAAATTGGTCCGTGCAGAAACGTTGATAAAGGAACCGTAAATGTGATTTCTTGGAAGGTGGACGACTCCAGGTTATATGTCACCCGAAAAAAAATCTACCAATCAAAGTCAAAATTAAAGTTAAAAACATTAAATCCGAACATATTTTATTATTTTTGTCATAGCCAATACACACTTAACCGTCCTCTTTTCCCCGGACATGGGGGAAAGCCATACATACTTTGTATCGTCTCTGGGATGCATGGCTGTGACTCTGTACACTGGTTATTTGCTGTACCCTGGATACAGTGAATATGCCATGTTACGATACATAACGGAGACCCAAGGACAACTCCTAGAGAAAATGTTAAACTGTGGGCAAAAGACTGCCAAGTTTTTCTGCAGAAAGTTAAATTCCAACAACATCTATCACTGGAAACTCAAGACAACTGAACAATATTTCCAGGAGTTTGGGATTCAGTTTGTTGACAAAAGAGGTATAAAGTTGCATTCTCTGGATGGCCTCTTACATATCTACCTCATCGAGGATCAGGATTATGCAGGTACAACTGCAAAAAGGTGTGATATCCTGATGTTTGTTGAAATGGTAAAGCACTTGCTTCACCTCGATCCAAAAAAAACGAATGACACCTGATCAGGTGCTGGACCATGCGTTTACAAAAATGCGCCACGTTGCATGCTTGCACCAGTGTAGCTCCTACGTTGAGTCCTGCTATGAACACATACTTAAGGACAAAGAAGAAAGAGACGTCAAATAGCAGGACAGAGTCTCCACACCAGCCCACCTCTGACACCAGACAATCTGCCCAAAGGAACTTCCCCCCCTCTGCAACGCAGAGAAAAACACTATAGTGAGCCCCCACAGCCAAAACCGTCCTCCCCCTTCAGCTCAGAGGAACAGCCCCAACCTCATCAGGCCCAGTCAGAGTAAAATGGCTGAGACAATTCCAATGAAAGCACTGTGTAAAAGAAAGCATCTGGAGGTAGATAAAAAAAAAGGATATGAGTGACTCAGAGCTTAAAAGAAAAAAGACTGATTGGAAAGATGTGCACAGAAAAACACTGTACCAACATGAAAGGTCAGATCATGACCAGAAGAAAAAGCACTATTCTACGGGTCCATCCTGCTCAACCAGTGGCTACAGGACACAGAATTCCATCTCGCCAAGTAAGAGGAAGCCAGATGAAAACATCTTGGAGACGTCAAATAAGAGGGCCAGAACCAACTGCAAAAACAACAAGAGCCACACCTTTAATGACAGTTGAGCTGAGGACCACCACTGCAGAGAAGCAAAAGGAAGACAAGCAGAGTAACAGGTGGAGGACTAGCAAAGGAGAGGTAAGTGGTCCGGGTGGCGTGGTACTGACAGAGATGATCCGATGAGTAGTTCTTCTAATAACTATGACGGCTAGCACTAACTGCGGTTAGCAGAAGACAGTATGTAATGTCACTAACACTGTGGGATTCTATAGGTTTCTCTGGTCCCTTCCTCAATCTTGTCCTTCAGTGCTGCAACCACTGCATGTCATTAACATCTGTCTTCTCCTTCCAGGAGTTTTCCCCCTTCTCTATACTCTCTCTCTTCTCTTCTCTCTTTCCCCCTTCTCTATACTCTCTCTCTTCTCTTCTCTCTTTTCCCCTTCTCTATACTCTCCTTTCTTTCCTCTCCCAACAAAATATTATTGTTACACACATGCTTAACATATTGCACAAGTCAGATTTTTGCTGTTATTTGAGAGGTTTCCATTAAAATGAGACTCAAAAGAATTGCACAGATTCTTTAACCAATATGTTTGAATACATGTGGACTACTTGCTTTAAAAATCTAACATTTCAGCATATCATGCCTGTAAATTTTATCATATGATATGGCAGTAAACAAGTGTACATATAATGAACTATATACTTTTTTTTTTACCTCATCATAATATGTTTTATTTTTATTTTTGAATTCTCTTCAACTACGTTACTTCTTAGGAACATTAATCCATCAGTGTCAGATGAACTGTTCAAACTGTACCTCTGCTGATACTGTGCCATTGTGACTCCTACTATAAACTGTCAAATAGAAATGCGGCGCATGCTTCAAATATGTTTGAAGCATTTCAAACATATTTGACCTGGACCATAATCAAGACTTTTTCTCATCTGTTCCAGGGTCTGGAATCTCTGAATTGCCATGCTTTCATCTTGACCACGTGGTGGGCCAAGAGTTATGTTCCCTTAAGCCCAGGATATGTGGAGAAGTAACAAAAGTGTCTAGAGAAGGAGACAGTGAGTCACAATGACGAGCAAAAACAAAAGTTTTTTATTAATGATTAACCTTAAAGTAAGTGACAGGCTGCTACTACTAACACAAGAACAAACACAGCAGAGGCTGGTCAACAAAGCAATTCATAGATTCTCCTCAGAGAAAGCCTAAGTGGTCACAAACACACAGATCACATGAAGCAAAGTCAAAAGGCACTTTGGCACTGGCAGTGTCTTCTGCATCAATTTGAGCCAAAGCTAAGTGCTGACTGGACAGCTCCTCACATTACATTGCCTCCACAGGAAAAAGTGTGGTTTCTAAGACAGGGCAGAGAGAGCACTAAACTAAACTAAACTAAACTAAACTAAACTAAACTAAACTAAACTAAACTAAACTAAACTAAACTAAACTAAACTAGGGTGACCAGCCATCCTCTTTTCCCCAGACATTTCCACTTTTCACGTTCTGTCTGGGGCATCCGGGATTTTCGAGATTGATATGGGTCCTACAGAGGACCCATATGTGTGACGTCATCCCCGAGCTGCTGCTTCGTGGGTGGTTGTTCTGCCTCACAGATGGGACAGAGCGCACCTGATGATGTTTAAAAGATGCCAAAGTGCAAGTGCAGCTTTGGCACCTTGCCTTTGCATCTTGTGCATCTTCTGCTGGCCTTTTATTGTATGATGTTACACTGCGCCTTTTTGAATAATTTTGGTTAAAAAAAGACCCAGAAAATATTGAGAGTTAGTACACACTAATGATTCCAAACCAAACGGTGTTCTCTGGGAAACCATGGTTTCACATACTGTTGACATTCTGTAACTTTTCATATCCTTTCCATGAGCTGTGACAGACATTTATCACTACACTGAGATCAGTCCCAGAAAGTTATGCAAAATATGAAGGCCATAAAAGATTGCATAGAAAAACAGGGCTGTGAAGCAACGGAAAGCATAGATCAAACATACCTCGGTGGGTGCTCAGAGCAACCTGGGAGCTCATACATAGGTTACGCAGGTATTTTAACAGCTGTTCGGTTCAGTTTAAAGAGATGGGAATACTTGATGATATTAAGAACACAGTGTCGCAGACTGTGTTCACTCCTTCCACTCTGATGTCCGGGCGAGGAGGGCTGCACATGGCTCAGATGTTACTCTGTCTGGTTACATTTGTCATAAGTGCCTTCAGAGGAGGGAGCAGCCATACCTACTGGAACTATGCCATGTTTGCCTGGTCTTTCTGTCCCATCATGACCCTCATCATCACCATCGTTGAGATGTTCAAGCTTGACATACTGCTCGTACTTTGCATGGACTGGAAGGATTTCACCACAGGGATGGCCATGTCCTCAGCGCTCATGACCGTCAGCGTTGCTATTTTCTATGCCAATTTCTACATCTGCCGGACGTGCCTGCACGGGTGGATAGTGAGCGTATTTGCTTTCTTGTCCGCCATCGTCTACATACTCGAAGTGGTGAAGGACAAGATCTTCGACAAGAGTAAGGGGAGCTACCTGTCCGCCCTACCTGGATTCATGAAAGTTATGGAGGCTTTCGTGAGCTGCATGATTTTTGTGTCCCTGACCGGTTACAGAGACTCCTTCCCTCTGATCTTGTGTGTTATAGCATATGCCATTCCATTTCCCATTATCCCTATAATCATTGCCACCAACATCCTCAAGAAACTCAAGAATTGCTTGCCTTTTAATCTGGACAGGTTTGTCTTTATATTCCTGGTTATCTCCGTTGTGCTCTATGTATTTACTGCTATCATGTGGCCCATTTTTATGTTCAGACACAACCCTCGCCCCAATGACTGTCCACCCAGCTATTGCATATGGGCCATTCAGTTCATGGTTGCCTTTTTCACCTATGTCAATCTCATTCTGTTCGTACTGGACCTCATTTTCACTCTGCTTGGTATCTGTGGCTTTAAACGCTCATAAACTGGTGCCTTTCTTTGTCATTCAAAATTCTTTTAAGTTGTACTTCAGGTTAACAAACACCAAAAAAAAGGGGTTAAAATCTCTTTTTTGGGTTTCTATAATGCTTTCTGAAACTGGTATATTTAGGTCCATGTAAATAGACTAAAGCATATGGCTATAACACACTTGTGTTTAATCTGCATCAGCACTTCCGGATATCAGGATATCATTGTTGGGTAGCTTGACAGATAAGCTCTACAAAGTTTAATACCATGAATGTGGATGATAATTTCTGTTTTTATAGTTTCTGTATTATTACCATTATAAAAGTGAGTATTTGAATATTGCTCTGTTATGTTTTGTCCTGTTAATTAATCAGTCAAGCTGAAATGCCCAATGAGTATTTGAAATGAGCATTTGAAACGAGGCGCGAGTCAGTTTTGTGTGTCAATATTATATAGTATTCATAATCATGTCAAGCTCTGACCTGCTATTTATCATATATTCCTGACTGTGCCCACTATTGTGATCATTCCTGGTTGTGACAATCATCTATTTAAAATCTATCTTTGTACGTATGAATACAGTTTGGGGGGTTTTTATGTTACACACATGACTTTTTTATGCTTTGTTCTTGCTACAAATGTGCCGCACGTTTCATTTCCTCCCCCTAGAGGAAACTGATTGAGTGATTTTTGTTTTAAGATGTTGCAAACATAATAAATTTAGTGCCTGAAAAACTTTTGACATATTGTCCTTTTTAATTAAAAAGCACAAGGTGACAACATTAATGAAAAGTTACTTTTATCACATCATGGTTATTGTAACAGCAGATGAAAAAGAGGCCATATTTGCTCATAAAAGATTAAACCCACAGAAGACAGCAAACTATTACTATAACATTTTACCCTGTACACACAATAATACATCTCGGGCAGTATATTCAAATCTCACCATCGTGGCTGCTGAATGCGCTCAAACTGAGATAGTGAGAATGCAAATGTAGCAGGGACATTGCATAGTAAGTAGCCATCAGGCAGAGCCTATTAAGCAAATGTACACATTAAGTAGTATTTTTTTAACTAAACAAAACTTTACAGTCCCAAAGCTGTAAGAGTCAGCACGCTGCCTTATTCAGGCATCCTCTGGTTCCTCAAACTCCGCCGTCTCCAGCAGGCCCTGAAAACAGAAGTAGTGGGAGTTGCAGTAGACCGGAGGTTTGTTGGCACGTGAGTCCACAACTTCTGGCTTTAGTGATGCAAAAGGGTTGGCTCCACTTCCTTTCATGTCCATTTCCAGCTCCAGCAGAATTTGCAAAGAGTAGGTCATCTCTGTCTCACTGCAGACGGAGCACAAGCAGACATTATCAGCAGACATTACACGCAGCAAAGCATGGCAAATGGGCACATTAGCTCTCAGTGATACAAGAGCGAAGCAGCAGAAAGTTTAGGCTTGGCTGACTGCTGTGCACTTGTGAGATATAATGTATAATACAATAATGAAACTGACAAGCATGTCACCTGATTAGAATGTAAAAATGAGTGTTACAGTATAGCTTATTAAACTGAAGATCCCACATGACGCCACTTAACGCAGGATCTTCTCATTTCCCCAGAGTTAGTTTCTCAGGGTTTTGCTCACAGATCACTTGTTTATTCTGCCACGCCTGTACAGCTGAGGTATTCTCACTGTCTGCCTGTATCAGCATCAGCGCCTGTAAATGCAAATGACCCGGTGTTCCTCACAGGGCGCGAGGGCTGTGCCTTTCCAGTGATGCTCAGAGCACTTCTTTTTTCCATTGTCCCATATCATCAGCATCAGTCCGTTAAAGATCTGTTTGAATGAGTAGTTCTCCAAAGCTACAGGTGCATATTCCCACTCACTAAGCTTATACAAGGCCAAGATTGCTCATTGGCCTTGTAAAAAAAGATGAAAAAGCTGCTCCTTAATTCTTAATAATCCAAATACTGAAGATGTATTCTGGATTTAATTCTAAAGATCTAAAGTTTGGCATTACTCTTGAACTTGCTGGGTTTGACTGCAGCAGTTTCAGCTGCTGACTGTGATGGTGAGTAATCTTATCCCTAAATACACACCGCTAGGAATATTCTTACTCCCAGTAAACAAATGAGGCTTGTTATCCTACACACTGTAGCTTTAAGTAGCATTAGGATGCTATAAAAATACTATTAAAAGTCCTCATCATGTAGAACAGCCAAGGTTTTCTTAGTCTGTTTTTAATGACTAAGAAAACCTTTGATTATTATTGATGAATTAACATGTAAACAGAACTTTAATGTAGTAGTTGAAAGAAGCTGAGCTCATTTTAACTATTCTAGACAGCAGTAACTTCATATCTGAAGTAAAATAATGGAGTGTAGATCACAATGTTTCCCTTTAGCAATAAAATATCATAAAACAGAAATGTAACCAGAAAAGTTAAAGAACCTGAAAACTAAATATAAATGTAATAAGGTCAAAATGTCACTCACGTGAGAGCAGTGAAGAGAGAAGGAATTTCATAATCTCTGAGAAGCAGGAGAGTTGGCAGCCAACCCTCGTCCAGACCTTGGCTGGCATCAAATCCTTAATAAAAATAAATAAATACATTTAAAATAGGAAGGAAAGAAAACCAAATAATGAATAAGATCTAACTTTTTATTGTTCAGTAAGAAACATACACACTATTATGTGTTAATATAAGGGAGAAAAAAAAATCTCACCAGGATGAAATCCAACCACCAGATCTGGCTTGGCTGCCTCCTCTTTCTCCACCAGCTCCTCCCAGAACTGATGGTAGAGGCCTTTGTAGGCGCTGATGTAGACTCTCTGTTTGGGTCCAAAAGCTCTGAGGGGAGGCCTCACGACAGGGCCGTCCACCACCTCAGGCCCCACCATGACTATTTCGATCCCCTGGTGTCCGGGGAACATGTTGTTCAGCTCATCGTAGTCGGTCAGTCTGGCTGACAGAGTCTCAGTGTGGCCTGCTCCCACCAGGTGAATGGTGAGAGGTTTGGATAAAGGGTTTAGTCCGAACAGTCTCATCCCCCAGGCTATTGTCAGCGGCCTGGAGAAGAACTCGCTGCAAACCCTCCACAGCGACTGCTTCACATCGTCATCATCTGGCCGAGGCCGACCAGCGTTGGTCCACAAGTCGTTCATGTTTTTTCCATTTAAAATGGGATCGAGGCGTGCCGTGAGGTCTCCCTGCATGGCGAGCCAGTCATCGAAACCCTTGACCTCAGACTGGGGCTTGGACCATTTTTCTGTAGGAAATGGAAGGTCTCCTAAAGACAAATAAAACTGGCAGTTTGAGCAAGGTTAAAACGGTTTGTTCATTTTTTGTTTTAAATGCACGTTATTACTTTAGCATAATATTGTAGAAAATATCATAGCAGTTTACACATTCACACAAAACCCCCAGTTTCCCTCAGGGGTTGGGTCAGACACGGCATGTAGCGGAAAGAATCTGCTAAATCAGACATTTGAAGCTACCCACCATGTCGGATACTTTATTCCTTTTCTGGAATAATTGGAAGAATCTGCACTTTACCTTTAAACACAAGCCACTCCACGACTCTGTCGATGGCAGCCAGTCGCAGCTGTGAGCAGAACTTCTTGTGCTTGGGCCAGTCTTCCTTCTGACACTCTTTACAGCAGTAGTAAGCATTCAGACACCTGGAGAGGGGAAAAAAAGATGTGGTCTGTAATGGCAGTACAAACTCACTGGATAAAATCTGAATACACTGCTTTTTCTCTCTCTCTCTTTACCTGGAGCAACGCTTTAGGTTCTGTGGGTTGGAAAGTTCATTCGGTCGCTTTTCACAATAAGCACAGATTTTGAAAGATTCCTCCATCTTCTCAAACATCTCTTTTTGGGACCGGAAAGCCATGCCTTTACCCTTCTTCTGCTGAACAGCCCTTGAAAGGAAGATTCAAACTATTAAAGATCAATGGGATACAGCTGATCAGAGGCTGAAGATGACAAATATCATGCCATGTGTTCACCATACTCTTATATTCATGCTGTAACCTTCAGTTCTTTTCTCAGTGGTGGGGTGGGAAGAGTGTTTTTTGCTTTAAGCTTCATGTTTACAACTTGGAACAAGTGGAAAAACCACACACTGTATATAAAGTATGTTTTATATACAGTGAACCCATTAAGAAAGTCTTGAAACAGGCTTCCACTACCTCACTGTTTCAAGACTGAAAATGGCAATTCAAACTTCATGATGTTGGTGAAGGCCCCGCTCCTCCTGCATGTGCTTTCACTCACGGCCACTTTCACAGTGCCCTGTGAAAATAAATATACATTTAATAAAACTGGACTCCACACATTCCACTTACCTCTCAGTTTCCGTCATCTTGAACCGAGCAAATGAGTGTGACACAGACGCTTTTCAGCCGCTTCCTCGGCTGCTGCTCCTCTGCTTTTATGATATGTGAGCAGTCTGTTGGGGGGCTGCAGTGCCAGATATAGCACCTGTGCTCTGCCTTCTAGAAACGTCTGACAACTCCAGACCATTCCTGACTTCACAAGAGCCAGACTCACATGAGGAGGTAAAATGCATGAATGAATGAGTAGATAAATGAATAAAAGTACAAGAAGGTTTTATGACATAACAACGCCCTAAAAATTTAATTTATCATTGCATTTATGGTGCTACGGTTGTTTATTTATCGATTGCAATAATTCGTGGGTTTGATATATTTTCACCAAATTACTTTATTATTATTTTTGTAGATGATTCATTGCCCATGGTTTTAATAGTAAACCTGGCCCAGATTATGTACTTCTGGTATTTACACAAAGCCTACTAGAAGATTTTTGTCTAAACCTGAATAATTTTTTCCCCTGAAAATAAAATGATATAAAGAGAATAAAGCCTATCAAAGCTATAAAGAAACACTGTTCCCGCTAGTCCAAAACATGGGGCCTTGGGCCTCTTAATGACTTTATAGCTTTGTGTTACAACTTCTATCCACTAGAGGTCAGTGTCGCCCCACCAGGCCTGCTCACAGGAAACGGCGTCAAATAGATTTATTGGTATCTTCCAACAGTGAAAGCATCATTTTGACCCAAAAGAGGCTGATTCTAAATTAATAAAGACTTTTGTCATTTAGATTTTATGCTTGAAGTGTTTTTAATGTATGTTCACAAGTCACTTTGTTAGGTACACCTGTGATCGACTTTATTTCTTCATTCCAGAGTCAACACGTTAGGTTTTGGTCCATATCAACATAGTAACAGATCTGTTGCTGCAGATCTGATGGCTTCACATCCATGATGAGAATCTCCTATACATCGACATCCTGACAGCGCTCCACTGGATTGCGAGCTGGTGGCTGTGGAGGCCATTTGAGTAAAGAGAACTAATTGTCATGTTCAAGAAACCAATTTCAGATGTTTTGAGTTTTGCTACATGGCGTGTTATCGTGCTGGAAGCAATCATTAGAAGATGAGTACACTGTGGTCATAAAGAAATGGACGTGGTCAGTAGTAATGCTCAGGTAGACTGCGGCATTTGAGACTCATCTGACCAGGAAATGCTTTTGCAATCATCTGTTGTCTAATTTCAGTGAGCGTGTGTGAGGTGTAGCCTCAGTTTTCTGTTCCTAGCTGACAGGAGTGACACCAGATGTGCTCTTCTGGTCCCCACGCACTTCATTTTGTTCAGAGAGAAGATGCTCACTGGATATTTTCTCTTTTTAAAAAATCTTCTGTAACAGTTAGAGATGGCTGTGTGGGGAAATGACACCAGATCCACATTTTGAATGAGGCTGAAACAATACATTTTTCTTTACGGTGGATCTCTGTGCCATTATCTACTGAGGGCAGAATTCAGCTTTTTTCCATGCTTTATAACATAATAGTGTTAATTTTAAAAAGCATTATTCAGTTTTGTGTCAGATGGTTTCAGACCGGCTATAAATTGTTTTATGGTTATTTGAAAAACGGGGCTCGTGATGTTTTTTAAGAGAGGCAGATGGGCTAGGAGAGAGTGAAGGTTAATGTATGGTAATTGTTGTTTATTCCATAGTAAATAAAACGTACCTGTCAAATAAATTTCACTTGCCAATGCAGACCTTCATTTAGCACATATGAAAATATCCTTTAATACCCTAGTTTAAAAAAATACACTACAATACAGCAATACAGGGCCTGTAATCAGAACAGTAATGGTGTGTTTATTATATTTTACCACGCTTAAGTGATTACCACCATTAAAAATGCTATTAGACATGATAATAAACCTTAATAAAAGACAACACACAGTAAACAGAGGCATAAATAAAGAAATGTTACTTTAATGTGCATCAGTAGAACTCTCTGCTGTCAGCACAACTCTTTTTCAAGAACTAAAGACTCAAATTTGAGCAACAAAGCAGAGACAAAACCACGCGATAAAGTAGAAAAACTCACAACCATCACAAATCTCAAAGGAATCTCAGCTTCTTTGATAATGCTGTCATTTATTTAGTCGTTATTCGAGATTGTGTGTTAAATTCAAGTGCATGTGCAGCCAGTGTGATATTTGGGAATTTGCTCATGCCGCAGAACAAATCACAGGAAGTCGTCAAGTGATGATGAAGCTAATTTTGGTCTCATAATACAGGTACAACAGTGAGTCTTCATATCCAACAGTCATGTCACCCTGCATAATGAAGAGAGTAGAAACCTCTGGGATCCACTGGTGCTTTTACCCCCCAAAAACTGCTGGCTTCTGCCTCATTAGGTAAACATATCAGAATTAAAGGACACTCTGGAAGGAGTGAAGATTATTTTTCCTTCACTCCCAATGCCAGAGGTATCCTTCAGTGTCCAGCAGAGTTATGTCCATCTCTGACAGGTTGCAGAAAGTCCCCCAAGGACTTCAGGAAACCCGCAAATCTGTCAGGTCTGAAAAGAAGGCGTTGAGTTACCTTCATAGGTTTCACTGTGGACTCTAAGCATCTGCACGACGGCCCCCAAGGTCTTCTTGTGGAAGCAGTCCCTGGAAACTGATGTAATGAGAGTTGCAGTAGACGGGGGGTTTGTTAGGACACGCTTGGACCTGCTCTGGTTTCTGTGAGGTGAATGGATTGGGCCCACTATCCCTGATGTGCATCTCCAGCTCCAGCAGAATCTCCAGTGAGTACTTGAGCTCCATCTCACTGTGGAGACAAAAGAGGTGTGAAAATACTCAAATTTAGGTTGAAGTTTAGTTTCATTGTGCGTGTGAGTCGTGAGTGCTTAAGAAACACAAACGGCTACAAGAAAACAGACATTTTGGCAAAACGGCATCAACAAAGGGTGAAAGACTGGAGTACCAGAACTCTGCAATTTCATCCAGTTATACACTACAGGGGGGATTCTGTTTAGAGCTCCTGCTGTAAAAGAAACAAATCTTTTCTTCTAGGTAAGCAGTAGAGCAGAAAACTGGGCTAAAGTGTCAGGGCCTAAAAATGCATATCTGCAGCAGATGAACAGAATCTGATAGTTATGGCCTTAAGATATAGGAAGAAATCCAGCAAAGGCCTGACACATGACCTGAATAAGGCATCTGGACCGTCAGTGGATCATCTACTGTTCACAAAAGCCTCATCAGAAATGGTCTCAGTGGAAGGGTGGCTGTCAGGGAGCCATTCTTAAGGTTTCTTGACAAAGAACTGGCAACAGATCCCATATGTAGTGATGAATTCAAAATTGAAATCTCTGGTTCAAATCATTGCCAACAAACAGAGGAGGTCAGGAGAGAGGTACGACAGAGTGAGTATCTACAGCCTCCTGTAAAGCATGGTGGAGGCTCTGTCATGGCTGCACTTCAGGCAGTGGTGTTAGAGATGTTGTCAGTATTGACAGAATTACGAACGTGTGATGTGGAAAGCTTCAACAGCTTTATTTTCAGCATTAGATTCAGAATTAGTGATGCTAAACACACTGCCAGTGCCCTAAAAGCATACCTGAATCAAAAAACACACAATGAAACACTAACAGTCATGCACTGGCCTCCCCAGAGCCCAGACCGCAACATTATTAAAGCAGTGTGGGCTCATCTTGACTTAGAACAGAACAAAAGGAAGGCAACATTGAAAGAAGGGCTTTGAATGTCCTTCAAGAAGCCTGGAGAACTATTCCTGAAGACTACTTAAAGAAATGTCAAGAAAGCTGACTTAGAGAGTTCAGGCTGTGTTGAAGAATAAAGGTGGTCACACCAAATATTGACATTTGAGTTCCTTAAAATTATACAAACTCTGCTTTTGCCTGTACTGTAATCCCATGTGTGTTTGCACATCTCAATAAAATGTAGAACCTATTTCCCATCTTTCTATCAAAACATAAAGAAATGAAACCTTTTGCACAGCACTGGATGTTCATCAACAATCTCCGACAGTCAGTTCTGACTTTCTTTTTTTTCTGGCGGAGTTAGCAGATGGTATACAAAACGAGTTAATGAAGTCCCTCAAGCGCAAAGAATTTCAAATATTCAATAGCTAAGAGAGTGAGAGGTTTTATTAAGCCTGCTATATAAAATGCGATCCAAGCAATTAGAGCCACAGGAGCATGACTTACCTGAACATGGTGAAGAAGGAAGGGATGTTATAGTCTCTGAGCAGCAGAAGAGTGGGCAGCCAACCCTCTACCAGACCCTGGTTAGCGTGGAACCCTGAGTTAAAAACAAACAAGTGAACCTGTATGCTGTACGTCCACAAACATGTTAATTATTAGAAATGTTAAATAATTAGTGTCACCTTTGCTTATGGCCTGTTACCCACTACACTGTTAAAACCACAGTGCACTTCTATCTTCCTTTCATCTTTTCCCATCCTCCAATATAATCCTGGTGAAGTAAATATGTGCATCTTATCCCTGCTAGATGCTCCACTCTTTTAAAAAAAATGAGTCAGCTGGAAGCTACAAGATTAAAACAACAAACTGACAGAGAAAACAGTCAGTCTCCTTTTAGTCAGTGAGGTAAAGATGGAACAGAGTACACTTGATTAGGCTCCAGCAAACCATGTGTTTCTCTTGTTAGCTTGAGTACAATCCCTTCTGGGCATACCTAATCTCATTAATAAACCAAGGAATCTCTGGCTGTCGTGTTCCTCCGCAGCCGTTTATTGACAGGTGTGTATTGCAGTGTCAGTGTCAGGATTGAGGTCTGAAGTAAACAGCATTATATAATCCAGCTTCACTGATGCCGACACACCTGTGGTGTCGATGTGAAGACGGCAGCTTTGCCACAAGCAAGCAGACCTCATTTGTGAGCTTTAGCTGGACATTGGGAAGCTTGTTAAATCTTTCAGCATCACACCAGCTGAAAATGTGTGATACTCTCCAGTCAGTCACACAGACAGTCACAGCAGTCCGGCTACATTTAGGACGGGCTGGTTGCATAATCCTCCGGTATATTAACTGACAGATGTCACTTTCCCCAGACTCTGGTTTATATCAGAAGTCAGATTTTTGAGCGGCGGGGGGTGGTGCGGGGTGGCGGTGGGGTATTATGGTGAAAAGTTTGCCCTTCAACCAGATTAGCGAGGTTCCAGCCTGCCATGGCAGCAAATACTGTAAATCCATCCAGCTTAAGTGTCCCTGAGTGAGACAAAACCGAGCAAACAAGAGAATTTTCCTGTGCTTGCATTATTATTATTTTACCCCAGAGAAGGATGCGGTTATATCTCACTCAGCATTAACGGGAAAGTGGACATGTGAGAAACATGTTTGCAGATACCAGGGTGTATGCAAGAAATGTGACAGCGTGGCAAAGAGAGGGCGTCATGTTATCAAGCGCCTCATCTTTCCCGGGAACTCAAACTGGAGGAGGAGGGCGATTTCAATTTCATTAATGCACTCCATGATATGAACACCCCAGCGGTTACACTTATCGTGACGAGAAAGCTGTTAACACGGAGTAAGCGTTTAGAGGTTTAAACCATACCCCAGGAGACAAAGCGACAAAGACAGGCTCCAGCCTGACTGGTAACGACTGCCATAATTGCCTGGCAGCAGAGTAAATTTGGGCCATATGGTAATTATTAATGATAATAGACTTTTTTTTTTTAAACCAGGCAACAAGAAAGTGTTATATAGCTGTGAAAATCCAGTTTATTTCACGGATAACAAAAAGCAGTCTGGATGGGGGTTTTTGCATTTATGAGGCACCTGTTTTGGGGGCGTTGTATCCCTGTATGGGTAATGTTACATATCCCACATCAATCTCCTTTCTGAAAGCTGACATTACCTCCTCCCTCTTATTCTCAAAGGTCAATATCTCCACGGTTTATTTTGTAAATGTGTTTTTCTAGTAGCTTTCCCTTTCCCCCGGTTTTCATTCTCTTGTGACTTCAGCACACACACACACACCCATACACCTTCTTTTTTATTCCTTTCGTCACGCTGCCTGCGCGCCTATCACCTAAACAGTGTCATAATGCAGTGCTCTGCCAGCTTTGCAGTATGAAACGCAGCCAGGCTCTCAGGCAGTTTACTCTCAGGATGACTGATTCCTGTATATTTAGCTCCACTGGAGCCTGTAGCGATAACCGAGCCAGGGTTACGGGTGCATTTTGGGTCGGGGCTTTACTGCTGATTTGCAGGTTAAAGGGTCAAAGAACAGGCTCGGTGCAAAAGCACGAGGGCGTAGGGTTATAGTGCGGCTTTAATGAGGTGGTTGTCAGTGAAAGTGCACAAACGGGGAAGTGGGTGTCAAGACTTTCAGTTACCCTTTGTGTTCTACTCCAAAAACTTTAAATGTAGCTGTCCCCCGATGGCTTCAAATCAATGACTTTGCACACGAGAGGGCAGGCAGTGATAGACTGAGACACCTCTTCAAAAGGAGAGCTTACTAACATTATGCTGACTCCAGCTATCTCAAGCCAAACTCTTTTACAGCTGCTCCCCTTAATCACCCAAATCCCCAATAAAGGCCTGGCACTAATGAATGGGCCAGATCCAGTGAGCTACAGGTTTCCTGCTTTCTCTATTCTCTGAAGGAAGTAGCTGCCAGACACACGTAGAGGGAGACAAGCCATCGCTTCAGTCCAAAATAGCTGCAGCAGTCATTAAGGTCTTAATCTAAATTCATTTTCAATTCAGGCCACTCTCAAAATTCTCTCAAAATTGCACTCTTCGTTGATGTCTTGTGGGAGTATTTAAATACATACCAGGATGAAATCCAACCACCAGGTCCGGCTTGGCTGCTTCCTGTTTATCCACCACATCCTCCCAGAACTGATGGTAAAGAGCCTTGTAGGCACTGATGTAGACTCTCTGCTTGGGGCCAAATGCCCTGAGAGGAGGTCTCATGATGGGGCCGTCCACCACCTCGGGTCCAACCATCACCACCTCTATGCCCTGGTGACCAGGGAACATGTGGTTCAGCTCATCAAAGTCGGTCAGTCTGGCTCCCATGGTCTCATTGTGAGATGTCCCCACTAGGTGAACAGTGACTGGTTTGGCATGCGGGTCCAGTTTAAAGTGCTGCACGGCCAAGCCCACTGTGAGAACTCGAGAGAGGAACTCGCTCTGAATTCGCCATAAGGATTGTCGCAGGTCAGCGTCATCCGGTCGAGGCCTGGAGGCGTTTTTCCAAAGGGCCGCCATGTTGGCACCGGACAAGATGGTGTTCAGGCGTGGTGTAAGATCCCCCTGCATGGAAAGCCAGTCGTCCCAGTTCTTCACCTCACCAGCTGACTTGGACCACTTCTCAGTAGGGATGGGGAGGTCTCCTGTAACAGTGGTACAATACTATGATTGAGCTACAAAGCTTGTAGGTCCACAGAGGCTTTTAAAGTCAGATATTAAAACACTGGACAACTATGACAGAAATTTAGGAGAGAAAAACTTCACTTCTCTGTCTCACTCGTTGTCTTTCGGGCGTTTCCTTTGTGTAATTTCTCTTGATTTTCATCTGGGATTGATAGAAACCTCATGACTCTGTCGTGGAGTTGCCCAGGTAGGCAACAAACCACATAATTGTTTATTACACTGTCCTTTACAATCTACAGTTTACTTTATTTCATAACACGTCACTGTAATAAGTAAAATAACCAGTAGAAAAGGATCTGACCTTTGACCTGGGAGTGGAACAGTCCTTTCAGGAACTAACTCTGCATGCAACTCAATGTTAGCTACTGCTAAAACTGATATCATATGTATACATGTTCAAAATTGAAATAACTATGTCAAGAAAATGTGTGTATATGCATGAATATGTGAACAAGTATAGTTGTTTGTTTAAAGACAGATTTGGATTTCATGTATTTACTAAAACAGCTTTTTTTGGTTCGTTGCCTCAGGGCATCATTATGCCGTTAGACCATTTTTCTTACGGGGATAACAGGAAAACAGCGCTTCCAAACTCAGGTCCTTGGGGCTGCTTGTTGTGATTATTCGACTCAAGTGTGTTGGAGTAGCGATTCCGATCAGAGAGAGAACCTCTGTGTTATTATTTTTAGGAGCGCTGAGTTGCAGGATATAAAAGCAATCAAATCTACTTCATAAATATACAGAAAACTGCACATTGCTGTCCCGAAGCAATGAGCCCATTTTTTGGTGAGGGAGGGGTACAAATGTGTTGATATGTATGATACAGCTTTCAAAAAGGAGGCTGAAATATAATTTTTTTCTCCAGAAAAGGAAAATTTAAGCCATAGAGACGTGAATTCATTTCAGCAGCACCACCTTGTAATTTCTCACCTGTGAACATTAGCCACTCCACTAGTCTGTCAATCGCCACCAGCCGCAAGATCTTGCAAACCTTTTTATGCTGAACCCAGTCCTTTCTTTGACAGTCCTTAGTGCAGTAGTACACATTCAAACACCTGGTGGAAAACAGAAGAAAAATGGTAACATAGTGAAAAATTGAGTAGAAAAGGTGTGAGAAAGAAGAAGACGGTAAGCAGAAGCATTACTCTGTTTGTGAAGCTGTAATTCTCCATACTTCTACTGTTTTACACTTTCAGCAGTTTGTTTTGGAGCATTCAGGTGCATGTTTAACACAATCCTGCAATCTCTTCAGGGGTGGTTGTCCGACCATCCTCACCCCAAGGTCAGACCATGAAATGTCAATGCAAATAGAAAAAAAAATACTATTTGCATTTAGCTACTTCTCAGACTCTACAGGTCTCATTTTGCATCTTAAATATTGATGACAGTACAATTAGAAAAATGCTGAATAGCTTATTTTGGAATAGTTGGTAGGCGAAAACATCTTCTCACTAAAAAGAACATAGCAGCATGGCTTACATTTACAAAGTTGTCTCTGAACAAACCACAAGACGTAACACCAGGTATCAAGGATGGTGGAAGGGTGATGGTTGACTTCAGAGTCATGAAGTCAACCATGTCTCATAGCTAAAGCCTGATTTATGCAACCAGACAGTAATCCTAGCATCAAATCTACAGCAGAATGACTGAAAAAGAAAATCCCAATGTATTGCAGTGGCTCAGACAAAGTCCAGACCTCAACCTGCCTTAAATGCTTTGGAGGGACCATAAAAGAGCTGTGCATGAACAAATATCAAAAAGCTCAATGAACTGAAGTAACATTATAAAAAAAGAGAGTGCTATAATTCCTCCACAACAATGTGAGAGGTTGATAAAGTCACACAGAGAGCGATCACTTCAAGTTATTGCTGCTAGCGGTGGTTCTTTAAGCTAGCCAAAACAATGATGTGGTGTTCTTACACTTTTGCAGGACTGCATACTTGGCTGTATATGGATTTCCTAATTTAAGCTCAAAACAGTCCAATCTATTGCCAAGAAAAGCCACACTCAGAAGGTGAGCATGGCTATATAGTAGGGTTAGCAGGTTTCCCTCTTTATGTGCGAGCGCATAGCATTTTTATACCTTTCCCTCCCTTTCCACCTACTGAGACAATACCGTAGATTTTGATTGTCTCTAGTTTCTGAAAATCCACACTGCAAGACAGACACTTCTAAAATCCAGCTTTTATTTAATGCCTGTGAAGATAGTGGCAAAGGTTGTCATCTTGTGTCTCCCACAGGTGACTATATCACCATCTTATGCTGCCTACGGTACTCCCAGGGTGGGAAAATGCAAGTCACCACAAAGTCTGCACAGTTTTCAAACTTGTAGCTCAAAAGGAGGTTTATGTGAAATGATTTATGAAATCATGCTAAAAGCCTCTCAGCATTAGTGCCCTACATTGTCCTGCAAAAACACACACTTTGTTTTACATTTAGCATGTTGGGATCTGGTCACCCTACTGGTTCTAATCTTGTATTACGCTAAACTATCTAAGCTTTTAGGTATTTCATGCTAAATATTAGCTAAAGAGTAAGATTATTTATGAGTACTCCATGCAGTGTAATGTATATCAAGAGAGCTTCTTAAGTACTAGGCCACCAGTTAGAATGTTTTGCTTGTGCCAAGTCACAAATAGCTTCTTACATACAGAACCAAAATGTTGACCTTCTTGTGCAGTGAGAAACTAATGAGACTGAAGATGAATTCTGAATCGCTTTAGGCAGCTGCTGGGGAAAAAATAAATAAATAAATAAATCAGGGGCATACTAGGTAAAAGCAGGAGTTTATGACCTCTCAGTATGGATGCAGGCCTTTGTGTTGTCACACAGCATGCGCGATGATGAGGCAATGTGTTGGAGTAGTGGTCTGACTGCCAGCAGCAGTTGCTGCATTGGGAGACTATATTACTTTACCTTGCAGTCATTTGCAGCCATAGAGGCACCCCACATTTACATAAAATCATTTATCAGCCACCGTGTTCCAGCACGGTGCACTTTGCGAGTACTAATTCTCCAAAAGAGGCTTATAAGTAGAAGAAGTGACTCAAAACACGGGTGAGGAAAAACAAGGTGCCCTTGAAAGTTAAAGTGTGAACCATTTCCCAAGAGATTAATAAACAGAGGAAAGCGAAAAAGAATGAGGATTAGGACGGCATTAGAAAGTCAGCATTACTGCTTTAACGCTGGTGGTAATTCTAATGTCAAAGGTCTCGAGGGTATAACTTGTCAACATTTCCGTTTTTTGTGCGCCTAAATGCCTCTTGCTACTGGCAAGAGGTTAGAGGCAGCGGCAGCTGAGAATTTCAAGGGAACGCGTATGTACGACAGCATGAATGAGTCGGCGTGAATCAGAGACGGGAAAGGAAGCAAAAAAGGAGCAGGGAGCTGGAGGGGCGAAAGAAAAACGAGGCACAAAAACAATTAGGTGCTCATGAAAATGCACTGCAGTGTTTTCTGCTGCTTTTCCCTCAATATTCTCCTTGAGCTCTCTCTCTGATGGTGTGACATATGAACTGCATTAAGCTGCTCTTAATAAGCTGCAGAGTTGCAGAGAGATGAATCACAGTCAGGGGACTTAGCTATATTTGCCATTGGCCATTATCCACCTCTGTAGTGCTGTCCACACTTGGGTGGCTTATCATTCCGTTGCTGATACAGCGGCAGCTGGTAATGCCTCACACATGACAGCTATTGGACAACAACATCAAAACAAGATCCTGGCTGTGTGGTGACAGAAATGTCCCGAGAACAGTGGAGATTTAATTTCCAGAAAATATTCAGACTGTAAACGACGATTATTGTTAATCGGCGTTAATGACTGAATACTGTAAATCAAACGCAACAGGGTGCAGTTTGCACTCACTTCACACAGCGCTTCAGGGCCTGTCCCTCGGCGAGATGCTCGGGGAGTTTGTTACAGCCGGCGCAGAACTTGAAGGTTTCCTCCATCCTCTGGAACATCTCTTTGTAGTTGCGGAATGAGATTCCTCTAGCCTTCCCCTCGAGTGCAGCCCTGATTAGAGTCAGACACTAAATCATTTGCCAAGCAAGACACATGCTCAAGAATCTGAGGTGTTAAAGTGACATTAAAGGGCAACTTCTGAGCACGTAGGACATGTGAAATTTGTGCAAATTTCTAAAGCGTAACCAATCAAAGCATATATGCCATCCAGGTCTGGGTGTTATGAAAGTTTGAAAAAAAGAAGAAAAAATGAAAATTGGAAACCTGTATTCTCCGTAGTCCTTCAGGTTGAGCTTGTTGAGAATCACCTTTGAGAGTCCAGGTACGTTGGAGTCCAGAGAGTAAAAGCCAGACTGGTCAGAAAAGACGCTGTCAGTCCCCGGAGCGTAGGACTGTGGCAGTGCAGGGATCTGGGATGCCATTTTTATGGCCAACACTTTCTACTGGAGAAGAACGAAGCATTAAATAACTATATAAACATATGCACTGCATGGTTTATTAACACCTAGTCTTCGGTTTGAACGTGCTGGTTTATATTTTGTGTGTTGTTATGTGCTTAGTAACAGACACAGAGCAGAGCCAGTGGTCAGACTGACAAATGAGAAGAAGCAGGGCTGTAAATGGGGACTTTGGTGCAGGGATACATACCGTTCCATGCCACTCAAGTATTATTTTTTACTACCCAACCCAACCACCAACCATCGCACTACACTACCACTGCACTGACTGTTTTATGATGACTGGGTTAGCAGGTGTACTGGACTATTTGAGACCCAGATTTTCACCAAGCCACAGTGAAAGTGGCCTTACATTAATCAGCCTCGTACACATTCCTTCCTTTCACTTATGTGAAATGCTGTGAAGGAAACACACAAGCCTTGTCCCCAGTTACACTCGCTGACCTGAAAGCCCTGATGAGAACTCTCATGACAAGAAGCTCACACAAATCTGAGACAAGCCAAGGCTCTATTTAGGCGTGCTCTTCGAGGTGAGTCATTGTAGCTCTGCCCTTCATGGAAATCCTCACATCCCGTGCCCTCCGCGGGTTGAATATCAAATGATTTATTTACTTGGCTGGACAGGATGGGCGAGAAATGTGATCATCTGGTGGTGGCACTCATACATCTCTAGCTCACATACCTCCTTCGGTCCTTCTTTAGATTTTACTGGAAGCAAGTGTCTAATTTGTGCTTAAAATAATGATAATGTATGGCTGTAATTTCCCCACTCGTGTTTTCTTTTTGCGATCAAATATATCTACCTGTCTGGAAGCAGCTGAAGACGATCCCCTCGCACTAAACCTCAAGCAGTTTGCAGCAATACACAATATTCTGTTGAGAACAGCACAATAAATTCTCCCGCTCACACCGAGACCCTAGTCTTTACTCACAGCAGTCCTCTTTCCCGGAAAAGTTTCCTTCCACTCAGAGGGGATACTGCATCTTTTCAATTTCATACCATGTATTTGGGTGATTTAGCCTTAATCATGTGTGCAGACTAAACTCAGAGGATTATATCTAATTGGTTATTTTGTATCTGCACAGCAGCAGGGAAGCTAGGGCTTAGAAGTGAACAGGTTTCCCATGAGAAGGGCAAGTTTTCACTTTTCTCTCCTCATTGGTCAGACCACTGTTTGGATTTTAGCGTACACAGACCTTCCACTAGTCTGAGCATTACTGCTAACGATGAAGATGCCCTGGCTATGTTAGAAGATATGATCGTGGCTGTACCTTTGTTCGTTTCCAAATTAGAAGAGGCTTCCTCCTAGATGGTTCTAGAAAGTGGCTGACAGCTCCTTATGCTGGATGTCACAACCTCGGAGAGCCTTTCTGGTGTGTCTGCTGAGTTTTGCAAAAGTGAGCCAAAGTGGGAGGGTTGGGGACTCCTGTCATATGAGGTTAAATGAAGAGGATGTGGGGGGGACTGGATGATTTGGGCAGGGAGGGGTTGCCTTGGAGGAGGGTGCAGGAGCCAAAAAAGTGAGGAGTGGAGTGGGGAGCAGGTCATTTTTAGAAAAAGGA
The DNA here is from genome assembly GCF_013358895.1 of Oreochromis aureus. Lineage (NCBI taxonomy): Eukaryota > Metazoa > Chordata > Actinopteri > Cichliformes > Cichlidae > Oreochromis > Oreochromis aureus. The sequence goes on from NC_052949.1 coordinate 18,819,972, forward strand.
GAAAGAGAAGGGAGGGGTGGGTGAAGATTCAAATCAGGAAATTAGGGTTGGGGTGAGAGAGGAGGAAGGCTGTATGTTCAAGTAGTTTATGTACCAAAGAGATGTTCTAAAAAATATTCAGAGCAAAATAAAAAGAAGCTCTCAGCAGGGGAGAGGGGGCTCAGAGATGAAAACGAGGCACATTACAGGCCAGAAACTGATAATCACATCAGAAAACAGATCTGTGAAGCTCAGTGAAAAGTGAAGAAACCAATGTATATGCTAAAAAACAAAAAACCCCACGTTTGATATGGAAATACACTGCTCTTTCAATTAGTCAGTGCTTTTTTCCCCCTGCAGCTTGAAAGCTTTGACTTCATCTTTTTATTCAAGTACAGCAGCCTGAACAGAAAAAAAATTAAATATGTGCATGCATCAGGTTATTTCTATGAGTGCCAAAAACTAAAAATAAATAAATAAATCTGTATGAATAATGGAAATACTACTTCGTAATAATCACCAAAGCCTTTTCATTTTTAAAAAAAATTTATTTGGTCCATTGGAACCTGAGATTGAAAATTAAACATACATATTTTTGTACACATATACCACGTCCCCCGCTCCCAAAAAAAGAGGATCAATAAAATATATTTATATGTCTATATATATATATTTATATATATATATATATCACATTCTTCAGAGTTCATTATTTTCAGCATTAGGTTACTTTTTTGTATCTACTATCATATTTTAATTTCTTTTTTTCAAAGGGTCATTTTTATGCTTTTAAATCTTTAGTCTGACTTAAGTTTTCAGTTTTCTGTCTAAATTGTACAATTTACAATGAGAGACAAAAAAGAAAGAGGAAAGAAAAAAAACAGGGGCGTGTTGGGTCGGTTGGGTCTGTCAGTGACCACCTCTTCTCTGGTTGTTTTCTATTCAGCAGCAGGGGGCGCTCCTAAAGCACAGAAGAGCTACGGACACGACCTAACAGAAGACCAGCAAACTAAACTTAAAACTCATGTAAAACGTAAAAGTGATCCAGCAGTGACGCTTGATTTTGAGGTGCCTTCGCAGTCGTTTCAGTGCAGGTTCACGTCAATCCATCTGGGCTCAGAGTGAAGCTGTAAAAGCCTCATTACATTCCTTTATCTGTCATTCATCAGCTTCAGAAAAACGGCTGCAAATCACTTGTATGAATAAATTAAGACACAGGGACTGACGCAGCTACGTGGCTGCGACCGCACATACTCACACATGCACACAGGGCCAGACGGGGACGCACATCTGAAAGTGGTCATTACACATTGATGTTTCTTTGGAAAGCATATTTACAGTTACTTGAGCTCTGGGTTTCGTTAAAAACAAACGTTGCACTGCAAGCATCGGGACACAGTGCAGCCGTTTAGCATCAATGATTTTAAAACTAAAAGGAGAAAAATGAGATGATATGAAGTGAAAATCACCCATGATAAACTTGTAATTTTTTTACATTTAAAATGATTTAGATACAAAAAACAACAACCAAGAAAACAATAAAATCAGTTTTTCCCCACTTAATCATTAATTGTATGAATGCTGCTGGATTTTTGCTTATTAGGTTTCAAGTTTTTCTCCATTTCACCACAAAATTAACAGTAAGACATCGTTTTTAAAATAAAAAGTCTCCCACTCAATCCTGTCTCTATAGTACCATGTTAATTGTTCCCCTCTCTGTCTGATGAGACATCTATGTTGCCATGGTGAGAGCATGATGAATGAGGAGTAATGGCTTTGACACTGGGGAAAAAAAACAAAAAAAACATGACCTTATATATAAGGACCTATGTAAAACAGCTATCCCTTGAACGAGCACACTCAGAGAGAACTGTTTTCTGTGTCACAGCCCATCTCGGGGGTCTCTTTCCTGTCTCGCTGTGTGTGCACCGAGTCTGACAAAATGATAATTTGTTATTTCACGAGGACTCTGTGTTGTTGCTAACAAGCTGTCAGTGTATTCTTGTGGGAGGATTGCCCAGACGCTCGCGCTGCACCCAAGCAAACAAAAGTGGTCCCTGCCCTCCCAAAGTAAACTCGGCAGCTCCTCTTAAGAGCTCCCCCATGGCAAACTGGCTGTTCAAACAGCCAATAGCGACTGTAGTACTCCCTAAGCACGTTATAGTATAAACTGACATGCTGGCAAACTGTGCAAGTGTGGGAAACAGACACTAAACTCACCTTCTGTACCAAACAAGATCAGATGCAATTTGTTGGGTGTTACAAACCTCGAGTGTAAGACTCATGTAATATGCAGGAGGGCGACGACTGGGGGGAGGTGCCGTACACATAAATTTTAATTTGCACAGAAAGATATAAACTGCCTTGTGAAGTGGACGAGAAGCCCTCCAGCGATGAGACCCTAAACTGAGGCCGGATGATTCCATTACTGCTCCGTATTTCACAAGATAAAAACCTTCCAGTCTCTACAAACACGACCCCACTAACATCACAAACAGCGGAGACAACAGTGAAAAGATACTATTGCAGCTTCTTGGGCACCATCCACCTGCCAATCCAGCTTACTGTACAAATCACAGGTTTGGTCCTGAGCTAGAGATTGTGCCACGGAGAGGGAACAGTACTGTATGAATGATGGCTTTGTCTACAACCTCAAAAAAACCCAAAACACAAATATGAACAAGAGGCAATGAGGGTTGTGTATAAACAAGTTAAACTCACACTGAGATGTTTCCCAAAAATGTAAAAATACAGGACATGTATGTTTTGTGGGTAAAATCACTGGGGTTTGGCTCATAAAGTACCGCACTGAGGATGGGGGCGATAAACCCCCCCCAGAAGTCTGCCCACTTTGTTAGCAGTCTTGGTGGACGACATGGAGGGAGGGGGAAGTGTCTGATCTGGTGGTTGGCTCATGGTCCATGGGCCGGTCAATGGCTCAGTAGTTTCAGCACCTCACCCCGGCTTTTTTTTTTTTTGAAGCTCATTGAAAGCAGGGTCATCTCCAAGCATACCAAACTGAGGGCTGACATCTGTTTCACATACAGCAGGTGCTGCCAGCTATACAAAATGTCCAGAATGTTAAGTAGTCAGAACTGGATCCTCTCAGGTGCCGGGGTGAAGTATTGTGGGGGTTTTTTGTTTGTTTGTTTGTTTTTTTTAGTACTCCCCTGTCGCTCATTTTATCCTCAAATGGCACATCCAGTTGGCAAGGGACAGACAGAGCATGTGCGGTCCGGACAAAATCTCGAGCATCCATGGAGCATTAGGAAGAGAGCAACTAAACGTTTCCCTCTCCCGTCGTGCTTCACATTCAGATGTACGACCAAAGAGACGCAAAAAACCGCATCTTTCTCTGCATTTTAGGGCTCCACACACTGTGCCTAACCTTGTCTGATTTTTCCAGTGGTCTGACAGTTTTATTGGACTAGAGCAAGTGAGTCTTGGATAAAGTGGGCGGTGGTCATAGAGGCCGGGGCCGGTGCAGGCCGTCAATGTCCGGGGTGAGCTGGGGGCTGTGTGTGGCCTTGGTGGGGGTCCAGTCTCCCAGGGAGGCCTGGGCTGCCTTGCGGTGAGCCAGGCGGTGGGTGATGGAGAAGCCGGCATTTCCCTCCAGCTGAGAAAGCACCACCAGCACCTGCCTGCAGGGAGAGACAGAGAGCCTTGGAGCTATTGTTGTTGACATTCAAACGCATGTAAAGTGAATACAAACACACTGGTCTTAAATCGCGCCTTGTGTATGAAACAAAAAGTAAGAGACTGAAAACAACCGGAGGGGGGGAATTGGTTCAACTCTCCAGCATCATTTCTCCTTCGTCATTCAGGAGAAAAGTGCAGCGTCATTTAATTTAATCATGCATTAATGGAAGAAAATTTAAAAAGTGCAGCTACACTCTAATTTCCGACGAAAAGTGGCAAAACAAACGGCTACAACAGTTATCCGATGGCTGCTGACGGACAAGAGCGCCACAGTCGTTTCATCCCACTCCGTCCTCAAAATAATTAAAATGAGTTTCAATTAATTGAATTGAAGTGATGTGAGAACTGCAAGGAGAAGCTAAACCTACGCGTGGAGAAAACCAAGCTGATTAATCAGCACCAATGAATCATTCTATTTTCAAGACAAACTGGGATAATATGGTGACATATGGTGAGAAATAAAGGCTTGCTGCCCGTGACTGTGTTACTCACACCTCTATGAATATGAATTGGATATGGTCTTCTTTTGAATGATTGCATTGCCACTAAATGCTTTCACCTATGAATCGTATAAAGGAAGTGAGCGAAATATGAGACTGTGATAGTGCGGTGCTTTTTAGGCAAGCAAAGTGACACTATGTTCTTGTTAGATGGAGAAAATGACAAGAGCAGCTTCGTGCATGGTGACTTTTTACAGTTTCCCATTATATGGGCTGTAACTTTGTGACAGGTAAAGCCCTCAATTTTCCCTTATTGGAAGATTTCATGCTGTTAAACAGAAAACTAATAACATGTAAACGGCTTCTGCATGCTTGATTCTCCCAGCATTTATCTGCCTGGAGTAGTGCGAGAAGCACAATAGAGACCAGCAGAAAACAAAAGCAGATATTAACTGTGCTGAGACCAGCCCGGGGTAGTTTATTAAGAAACACAGAGCACTAATCCTGTGGGATCACTGTGTTTATATAAGCATGTAAGTGTGGTGGATATTTGCTGCACCTAAATGTTCCCGGAGAATTTAATCTGTGCACTTGTTATCTTTTCTGACTTTGTGCGCAAGTGAGGAAAAGAGAGAGTGGTTTGTGTACCTGTGTAAAGGCGGGACGCTGTCGATGGTCTTGAGGCTGCCGCGTGTGGACACCACATTGAAGCTGTCAGTGCAGTCACAGGAGACGTGGAGGTAGTACTTGGGGTGGCGGTTTTCCACCACCACGATGAGACCTGCCCAGCCGTGGGTCAGGTAGTAGCATGTCATGCCCTCACGGCCCTGAGCGCACACAAGGAAACAAGCATTTTTTTTTTCCATTTTTCAAAGCAGAAGGGTTGTTTTCTAAATGCAAACCTCAGATTTCACCACTTGTGCAAAGCTAGCACCGCTGATACTACGCCAGCAAAATACAGAACACAGTATCCTACATTTCTATTTAGTAACAATACAGTATAGTATATATACAGTATCCTATAAAGCAATCACATAGTATAGTATACAGACATCCTATATTTCCATATATAGGAGGATATCCTATGTTTTCATTAAGTATATTATGTATGTTTCCACATTGTATACATATAGTATTGTAAATATACAGAATCCTACATTTCCATACAGTATGTATGTATGTATGTATGTATGTAGAGCAGGGCGATATGACCAAAAATATTTATCACGATATACATTTGAAAATTTGCGATAACGATATAACTGACGATATAATTGACACTAGACAACATACTTTACAACTCCTCAACTTTATTAGTGCAAAAAAAAAAAAAAAAAAAAAAAAACAACCCATCAATGTAATTTCACTTAAACAAGCAGCTTTTTTATGTGCATTAAAGTTATATAAAAAATTAACAGTGCAAATGCAAATTCCTTGCTGACAGTTTAACCAAAAGGCATTTCCAGTGGAAATTGGCCGACATATCCTCAGCATAACCATGTATAATATCCACAAAACTTAAAAAGAGGTTATACGCACACAATACGGTAATATTATGTTGAAGCACAGTACATATCACTCCGCAAGGCTCCTACCTACAATAGCCGTAATGCTCCGACAATCCATCAAGCGGTGCGGCTTCGTAGCTTAGCAAAGTCGTACTGAAACATCTGACAGATTTTCGAGCGCCGTGTACCACATAAAATCGTTTCCAGGTCAGTAAACACAACCAGAATTCATACATAAGACACTGTCGATTTTCAGACAAATCAAAGGATTGATTTTAATTAAGTGTGCCGTATTTTCCAAAAAAAATGGTAATAACGACGGCCCGCTGGCATGCTCTACCAAAAATAGTGCTTTGTTGTATATCTGACGGCCAAACCAGTTCCACACCACTGAAGTTGCAGCATTTTACAAACCAGTTCTGGTTCATCCGTTTCATTCAATGATCCGCTTTCTTTCTTCTCATTCTGCGTTGCCGCCATGTGCGTATGTAAACAAAGGCACTGCGCATGCGCGTTTTACCCATATTCTATCGCGATATTTCATTTTCTTATCGTTGCCCAACATTACACCGGTATTACCGTGAACGGTATGATATAGCCCAGCCCTATATGTATGTATGTATGTATGTATATATATATAGTATAATATACTTCCATATAGTACAGTTTATATTTACAGTATTTATAATTCCATAGATTTACAGAGCATTGCGGCAACTATCTACAGAGAGGTGGCTACATTTCTGTAAGTATGACTCTTAAATGCTCTTAAAAAGCTTTCGAAATAGGAAGAAATGTGCTTACTACAAAGTAGCTTCAATGGAGAAAAAAATACTTCTGTGCAATCAGTTTTTAATAGTATTAAAATGCAATAATAATAATAATGATAAAAAAAAAAACAGCATTCTGCATTCAGCTGCCACTTCAGTGGCTGCTGCTCTCTTTTAGGGCCACTTGCATTTGTAGTAAAGCAAACACAAGTGCAGCTAAACTACTTTAGCTGCTGTCATTTGCTGTCACGTCCAATTGCACAAGCAATGCCATCCAGTGTCTGAAAAATAGCTTTGGGCAATACTTGTACTCTATCTGCTTTTAACACAAAGCTCTCCTATCTTCACAGCTCAGGACTGCTCAAAATTATTTATTAATAATAACTGAAAATCTTTATTTAACTGTATTGCTAAAACGCTACAGCTGACGCACTGGCTGCCATGTGCTCCTGAGTGCTCAGCTGTGAATTTCTGAAGAGCTGAATGATTTAACAAAGATGATCTCAAGTGTTTAAAAAACTCTGTCATCCTCTAAAATATTCACCAAATGTGACAGGCGCTTTCAGGAAAGCATTGTTCTGAAGAGCCAGGAGGATTTGTTTCCTTGGGTATGAACGGCCGTGCGCGAGCTCGTGCAAGAGGTAACGCACACAAACGTGCACGTGTGAAGGCAGAACAGGACTTGCAAGCGTGTAAGATGCCTCAGATTGATGAGTATGAACCATTCTGACCGTTTGTTTTTGCTCTGCAGGCTCTGTGCTTTAGCTTGAGGAGGTCAGCATCATATACAAAGATTTGTATATGGAAATCCCTTTTAATAGACTGTCCAAATTGGTCTATTGTCCAAAGTGATTGGACAATAGACTATTAAATGTTTCTTAATGTTTCAGATGTACTTTTTCAACCCATTTATTTACTAATTTATGGAATTAATGCAACCGAAGACGTTGGGCCCATCTTAAGAAAGCGTGCACATACATTAAAACAAAGGAAAAATACAAAAGAAACCCCCAAAAAACTGTGATGCAGGGCTGTGGAACTAACTTCTATGGACAATAAACCAAAAAACAACTCTTATACAAGTTCTGAAAAAAGGAAACGAGTGGAGGGGTAAAAAAGAAGAGCTCACAACCCAAAGTGAGCTATCTCATCTGTCAAAGATGAGATGGAGGTGCTTCTAATATGGTTTGGTCTTGTACAGCATGGCTGCCAATAGACCGGGCACACAGTGAGTTACTGATGTTTAGACGCAACAGGATAAATGCTGTGAGGTAGGTTGGAGCATTCTGGACAGAATACTCCAACCTGTCAGTGCATTCTTGTCAGAGGATTGCCCAAATTCAGCCAAAATCTGTAGAGGACAGTTCAGCATCCGGCTGTACTACTACCCTACTCTCAAAACAGGCTCTTCAGGGTGACTAAGTGGAATATCATCGACGAGTTAAAGTGCTAATGAACAGCTAAAACCACACTAAAGTGAGAGAGACCCCACAGAAAAAAAGCTGATAGTAGCTGTGACAAAGGCATTGGGGATAGCCTTTGTCACAGCTACTATCTACTAAATATGATGGTTTTGGTTGGCTAAACTATCTGATTACTTTGGTTATCCCAATGTGTTAAAAGATTTATCTACTTATGTATTTTCATTCCAACACATTTAAATTAAAACAGACACGTTCAGGCAGTAGTCTTTCACTTCAAAATTAATTTGCTGAAGCGCACAGCCCGGAGATAAAAAAGAAAAAGAAAAACTTTCCAAATACTTATCATCTGGACCGTAATATTATACTGAAAGGCAATAAAACTGCGTGCATGTGACAAGGAGATTGGGGGTACAAAGAGAGACAAAACCCTACAACTACATACAGGATTCTCTGCAGTCTTGTGAAAAACTAAATACATCCTTACTGCTTCCACAGGACTAAAGAGGGTAAGTAGCAGCCAGGATGCTGCTAATCAAATGTGCTTGATTAACTGATCATCCCTTCCCAGGAGAGCACGTTCCAGCAAATTCACCCAAAGGTCCGATCATGCAATACTCAGAGAAACTGGAAAACACCCATGAGCGATATATACAGGCCTCAGTCTGCATGTTAAATATTAACATTCACAACAGCACAATTCATAAAAACTACAACAACTGTCAAACACGCTGGTGGAGAGGTGATCATTTGGCCTCATTGTGCAGCCACACGACCTGACAACCTTACAGACACTGAGTCGACCATGAACTCCTCTGCATACTGTACACACTCTAGAGTCAAATGTGAGCCCATCCTTCTGAGATCTTTGTCAAAACTGGCTATAATGATCCCAAGCACAGTAGCAACTCTACAACAGAATGACTGCAATGGCCCAGTCAAAGTCCAGACCTCCAACTGATGGAAACGCTGCGGTTTAGACCTAAACTCTTTACCCCATGAAATTCTACTAGGAGGAATCTTGAAGACTTTTTCTGAACTGAAGCTGTTTGTGGGTAACAGTGATAAGAACAATCAGGCTCCACAAATTACTCCACAACAAAAAAGGGATAAAGTCATAGAAAAACAATTTTTTCCCCAAGTTATAGCTACTGAATCATGGAGTATAATTAATTTTTCACAGGACCCCACAGAGTTCTGTGAAAACCTTTTTCACTTGACTGCAGATAAGTAACACAAATATGGTTTGCATTATTGCAGCTTTACTACTTCTCTTTTTCTGGAATGAGTGTTTCTAACCTCGTGTCTTTCGCCTTTGTTTTCTGTGAGTAGAATAATCGCGTCGGCCAATGTGGTCGCGGTCGCTTCCACCTGCTCCACCATCACCTGACGAGAGCTGTAAATGGCCAGGATGTAGCCGGGGAAGTCCTGGCTGGGCCGCCGTACTGCTCCACTGGTGGGGCTAGAGACTGGGAAGGAGGGGAGAATAATTAATGAAGACAAAAACTACATGTTTAACAGAGTTCCTTCGTCATTAAACGAACATTCACAAGCAAGAACACTAAATTCCTGCCTGTGACCAATGCATCTGTACACTTACTGGGTGTGGGTGGACCCCCTGTGCTGCTGACATTCATCTGCCAGTGATTGAAGGCGCAGCAGACAACAGCATACTCCCCTGGCTCCAGCATAACATCACAGCCAACAAATTTCTTCACCGCTCGCTTGCTGTGGGCCATTAGGCGGCCCAGAGTCAGCTTGTTGCCGCTACCAAAGGAGGCGCGGAAGACCATGATGCACAGGTCCAGCAGGTGGCTGTCGGCTGTGTCGGAGCGCCTGGAGAGAAGAGGAAGAGGCTTAGGTGGAAAAAGGGCAAGGAGGAAAAATGTGTGGGTACTGAAAGATTTAGATTAGAGTCCTATTTACCTGCTTCCCTCCTGGAAAAGAGCAAACTCCAGTGCTGTCCTCTCCAGCACAGTGAGAGCTGTGACCGTGACCGGCCCATTGGCTTTGCTGGGGAAGCAGCCTTGTAGTCTCACCTCCTGCCAGTCAGAGTGGATCTTACAAATGTCCACTGAGTCAAAGTACCTGTGGGAGGGGGAAAAAATGTACGTGTTTAAAAAAAAAAGAAAAAAAAAAGAAGAAGAATAAAGAAAGAAAAAAGACCTGCATAAGAGCCTGTTCCTCTGAGATGCTAGCAGTGTGACCAGTTGATCTCCTCTTGTCATGAGCTACGATTATTTGTATGCATCACAGGCAAGTCTTTAACGTTAGCATAGCCTCTGAGGGCATCCCTGTACAAACACAATTTACCTTGCTAGCATATCAGACCTCTTTCTTCAAAGACATCGCCCCCACGGGAGACTCTCTTCCTTACTTTCAGTCTGTTTTTCAGTGTTTCATCACTTCCTAACCTCGCTCTGACAACAGTCTTACATCTTACTTTTGTCTTCTTGACAATCAGGAAGAAGCGAGAGGAGGAAAAAGAGGGAACGCTTAAGTTTTACACTCAGCTTTGATCAGAAAAGACAAACACGTCTGCTGATGAATCCTCTTGTTTGCATTTAGTCCGCTTTTGTGTCTAGCCACTTTCCAAGAATGTTATCAATAATCAACATCGGCCCTGGTTGTTTACTTGATGGGCCGATTTAAGGGCCTTGCTTGTCCGAGAAGCTGACCGCTTTTTCTTTTTCACACTGAAAACAAGTCTAGGGAGATGCTGGCTGCGAGTTTGTCATGTAGTACAAAGCTGAGAGATTATTTGCCTGTCAGAGAAAACAATAAACAGCCCAAAGACATATGGGATTCTCATCTAGGCTGAACACATTTTTCAGGTTGGAGTTGTTCAGGAGGACAGCCACATTGTTATTCATGTCCCTCCTCCTTCATAATACAACAGGAGCAATAAATTCAGAGAGACAAATGCACTGTACAGACAATTTAGCCCTACGTCAAGCTGCTCATGTAGTGAACTTCCTCCATTCTTCAGTTCTTTTTGCTGACAGTTATTTAAAAAAAACAAAACTTCCTATGTAAGTGCAGTCTTGTCCATTTATTCAATTACGCATGAAATATCTTTTTGGTGAATGGTAGATTACATTTAAGCTTTATTACATTTGTAATTCAGATTCAGTTCAGTTTTCTTCAAATATTATGGCCATTTCAGTTGCTTGTAAAAGGGCCCCATTATAGCCATTTCCAGCTCTGCGTCATTATTCTTTGGCTCCACTAGAGTTGCTTTGCATGACTTTATTGTGCCTCATTCTGCCCTCTGCCTGAAACAAGCAACTTCTCTCTCCTCAACTTTAAGTCGACTTTCAACCAATTGGCTGCTCCTCATAAACCAAGGGGCAGTCCCCACAGACCGTAGCAATAATGCTAAAGCTTCTGTAGGGATTACCTAATAATATGGCTTTCTCTGTGGTACCCACCTTTCAAGAAGTTTGTACTTCAATTTTAATAAGTGAAATTCCAGTTTCTCTGTTAGTCCATTACTTAGCCCTAATTAGCTTATATATGTCCTTGCATTGCAGCCATACAAATTACAAATGAAGCTCGCTAACAAGCTAGCTAGCTTTAGCTGATAACTTAGCACTACAGTCTTTAATCCAATTATGGGAACTTCTGACACCGAAAAGGAAACACAGCAGCCACCAAAACGCTGATGTTGAAGTTTTTAAAACGTGGTGATCATGGTCATGGGGGCTATGCGGTTTAAACAACAGATGGATGAGGTTGCTGTGTGCACAAGCAGAGGTGTGTGACAGAGATGGCCTTATTGGGGACATCTAGTTTCAGTGACATTACACAGAGCTAGCGTGAGGTTTGAGCTCATCACTGTTTCATACTGTGGCCAGTATGAGTATCCATCTATTGTAACAGCAGAGTACAGAACAGGGGTCTTTATAATATATATAGGGGGTTAAGGGTGGCTGTGGCTTAGGTGGTATAGTGGGTCATCTACTAATCGGAAGGTGGTTCGATTACTTGCTCTTCAAGCCTGCGTGTTGTATCCTCGGACAAGTCAGTGAACCCATAGCTGCTGCCAATGCATCAGTGTGTGAATGTTTGGTTATAAGTGGGGAAAAAAAGCTCTGTGTAAATGGGTGAATGAGACTTGAAGTAAGAAAGTGATTTGAGTGATCAAAGTAAAAAAAAGCGATATTTAAGTACACACTTGTTTTTTTTTATATGACAAAGAAAAAAGCATTTATGGGTACACTTCAATGAAAGCTGTGACTATTTTTCAATGTGATAACTAGAAGCGCATGTCGGCATGCAGCAAAACACAGCTAGAGAAAAACTAGTCACTATCAATGCTGTCTATGACTGAGTGACAGGATTAGTCTAATATGACAAAACACACTGAAAGCCATGACAAGCCTAAGCCTCTGCCTGCCAAATCCCCCCCTCCACAATTCTTAATAACAACATGTTGTGGAAACCAGTGTATGATGCGCTTGTCAGCAAGCAAAATGGAACGACAACAAAAACACTGTAACTCAGTTTGGTGTCAATACCAGATGGTCAGTAAAATCCACAGAGGCGTGAGACTGCTAAACAGTCCATCACGTTTAACACATTACGTGTGTCCATCATGGTACGATAAAGGACTCTTTAAGTCATTCAACCTATTCTAAGCAGCTAGTGGTGGGTAAATCGAACAGAAAGTCTTCTAATGAGAGTATGTTTGGAATAAACACAAGAAATCTGTGAGTGTAGCCTAGCGGTCACAGCCACTGGTCTATTATGCCAGCAGGTACAGTCACTGACTGTGAAAAAGCAAACATGATAGTAATGACAACAAAATAGCCTTACTATACATAACTGCATGAATTCATTACTAGGGTATAGAGAGATTAACCAAAATGATTTCAGCATGACCACCAAAAGAAAGAAAAGGGAAAAAAAAGATCACACTTATGCTGCGCTAATGATAATTACTTTATAAAGTCAGTGTACTCCATCCAGAAGACCCCCTCACTACTGCCATGCGCCATCAGCTCATGGCGGAGATGCTGTGGCCAGTCTGCCCACTCGTCCGACCAGCTGCCGTTCCACGAGAAGCGACCCCAAGGGTTACGCAGCCGCAGCAACCTGGAGGCAGGAAGATAACGGACACAGCGAGAGAGACAGATTCAGCAAGCAGTAAATGTGACAGCAGCTTTCAGTCAAAGCAGCAACCCCCATCTCTGCACAGTCATATTACTCCTTTTATGGATGACTGGCTGCTTTTTAACAACCCTTTTTATTTTACTGCCTCCTCCATACTGTAGAAAACACAAGGGGCATAAAAGAATAACATATTGGAGAATCTGTATTTTCCAGGAAAAAAAGTAACAAAGTGCATGTGGTTCACGGTTTCTGGAGTGCTTTTTATCTCCTCGGGGCTCCTAGCAGGAGGTTTCTAACTCGTTTTGGATCTAGCCCTGTGGCCAAGTCTAGCCCAAGTCTTCCACTCTGATTGCTTTATGGCAGTAAATGAAAGTGGCTGCGTGTGGGTTTTAAGCAAATTACTTCTGGGATTTCTGGCTACTGTCAAATTTTTTTCCTCACAGGTAAGAAGGAAGAAACCTTCATTAGGCTCTTCTCATTTTTCTAATTTGTGCCTCCTCTGTCCTCCGTCCTCTAGACTGTGACCCGGAAATCAATTTCAGTACGCCATGATGAAGGATGACTTAATTCCTAAAATGCATCTGGAGAACAGAGGAGAGGCGAGGCTTTCCAAGCGGAGCTATAATAGAGGATGAACAGGTGTTCCTTTGACAAGAGAACTAAACTCGCTTTTTTAATCCATAAGATGTTCCAGTTATTTATGATAGTCAAAGTTTCTGACCCAGACTTTTCTGTGTGTGATTATTACAAAGAAGAAACATATTTTCTTATAGTGCAAGGAATTGTGTGGATTCCCAGTGCTGCACCAAACAGAGCACTCATACAGATCTGTTGTGCACCCGTTCTCCACTGGCAAGCCACCGGGTTCTGTGATGCTCAACATATGGCTCGTGGGCTTGTTCATGTTCTAGCCATCATATAATAACACTGACTAATGAGGGCCCAGACATGTTTATTAATGGTGTATGAAGGATTTCTAAGAAGATAAATTTGGAATAAGGAGGCGTGGTCAGAACAACAGAGTCCACCCGTACCTGTAACCCTGGACATCTCGTACGTCCAAGATGGAATATGCATGTCGAGGCCTCAGACCCAACGACTCGTAAACAGCATCGTCCACCTTCATGTTGCCTCCTCCGCAAGATGCTCCCATAAGAAACCTAAAAGACAAGAAATGACATTAGGACGCTAATGCACTTACTACTCAGTAACCAGGGATAAAAACATAAATCTTACAACCTTAACCTCGAGGTTGGGCAGACACAGTTACAGAAAACTAAAACAATAGTATTTTTGATGAGTTTTGATGTGCCTCTGTTTGAGACTGATGCTCCTTTTTAGTGATGAACTTTGTCTCTGTTTACCATAGTATGTGAGTGAAGTCTTCATTAGCGCACTGCTTTTGATAAAATAAATAATCATTCTGGCAGATGGACCGACCTGCAGTTTGGACACAGATGAAATGGCCCCTTTGGAGTTGCACTATTTGTCTCATGTTGCTTTGAAAGCTCGTGTATCAAAGTGATGACTGGCAGAACTTTTATTATGGATACATGCTCTAAATTGGCATTCAGCACCTTTGTAGTGCCCCCCCGTTTGTAGTTTTGATCAGAGAATATTGGTTCAAAGTGTTTTCAAACAAGGTTTATTACTTTATATGCTCCTTTTAAACTGAACCACCTTTACTCCCTCTCTTACCCAGCCTCTTTGGAGCTAAGCATCTTGGCCCAGATGAGGTCTGTATCGATGGGTTCCTCTCGCGGGTTCGTGGAGCTGACCTGGAGCATGAGGGAGTCACACGGAGCCCCAGTCAGCGTGGCCAGACCCTCAATAGCACGCCCTGCCTGCAGGGCAAAGTAGGAACCATGGAGTTTGGCCAGGGCCTTCTCAATCAGCGCCACCCATAACTGCTTCCTCTGAGCCTGGAATGATAGGAAAAAGTAAGAGAGGAAACATCAGCCTGAGTATGACTCACTGAGAAAGGGAGCAGGATGTTGTCTTTGGGTTAGTTTACTCTATCTAAAGGTCAATGAAAATGATAACCTGATAACAGAGGTAGGATCTCTTATTTGCTCTTTTATCTGTTTATGTGCATGTGCAATGTTTTTCCAGCATTTCTTGCATGGTCAGAGGTCACTGCCTCACCGAGCGTGACTTCTACCCTCTTGTTTTGCTCCTTTGTCTTCTTTGAAAAGATGACGTTTGTTGGAGTGATGATAAGGTGTAGATAAGGTGTCACGCTGTCGCAGTGTGTCTCTCCCACATGCATGAATGCCCGCTTTTATTTGCCTGTGCTTTATTTGTTGCATAATTCAGTACCTCATTTGACCCGTAATTGTTGGCTGTTCATTAATTAGATTTTTCTCTTCACTGGGGTCCTTTGAGATGTGCTTGTGATAAGAAATACATAATCAACTAACTTGAACTAATTAATGGCTTATTTTTCAGGGTTCACAAAGTCAAATGTAATTCTTTTTAAGAGTTGCCCACGAAACACACTCGTTTTCAGGGTCAAACTCTGGGATGAGAAGGCCTTTACCAAAGTCTTGGATCTGTCAGTTCATGTTTCAGAGATCTGGAGCAATTAATATGGGACATATCATGTTTTTCGTTATTTTTTGCAAGAATTCCCAACTTAATACACAGAGATCTGCAATATTTATTTCCCCCAAATTTCAGACAGTTGTTTGAGTGTTTATCCATTTTGTATATGTCTATCTAAAATTCCCTCTTGTCTGTTTACATTATCAGCGTAAACATCTTTCTACATTGCACTTACCTGGGAAAACAGAAGGTAGCCGAAGTCGTCGCAGGGCAACATGTCGTCCACCAGCACCGTCGTCCAGGTCCCGTCTTTACATAGCCGAACCTGGTACGCCCCCTCTGGACAAATGGTCCTGGTGATCATCACCCTCTCCACGAGCTCTGGACGCTCTGCCAGCACAGCGAGTGCACTCAGGAACCTAGAGAGCCGATAAAACTCAATGAACTGGAAAATGAAACGTCACATCAGGACGGACAGACCCGACTGAAACGAGGCGCGAAGAAAATGTGAATTAGGCAGAGAAACCACATAAATGATCAGCTGATTGTGACGGACAAGTGAATGGCTGAATGAGCGCCGTCTTCAGTCAAAGAGACAGGCATGCTTTAGGAATGTCAATTGATGTGATTAGAAAGGAATGGAAAAAACTGAGAAGCTGCTATTAAAGTCTAAATGTGGAATTAAAGCATTCTCCTGAACAGAGTGCCTCAAGCACTTATGAAAGACTTTTTTTTTTATACATATATACATAATTTGCCTTCATTGAAAATCAATCACATTTGATGAGTCAAGCTTCTGTGCCTTCTGGTTACCTCCCCATTACTCTTAATAGACCCCGCAGCAAAGACAAACGGGCTTGCTTCCTCTAATTAACTTGCAAGAGAAATTAGCTAATCAAAAATCCAGATAGATGTGGAAAATGGTAATTCTTTACACTGGGGAATCACAGCTGGGGACATGAAGACTCAACTTGAAAGGGAAGAGAGTTTAAAGTGTACATTAGTTCATCAGAAAATGTAGAAAGATCTTTAAACATTATTAATGAAATGGCTCTGCAAAGAAAGGTCTTTTTGGAGGGGACAATGAGCTAAAGGTATTTGCCTCTACATGCCGCAGACTCACTGCTGCACATGCACTAGTTTGATTCTTCTATCAACAACAAAAGCAAAAAAGTAAAAAAAATTTGTCAAACTGAGCAGCTACTTTTGCCTCTGGCAGAACTGCAGCAATATCTGAAAAGATAAAAGGAATGCTGCTTTCAGTCCGCACATTATTTTATAGAGTGAAGCGCTTGTGTGGCAGCATTACTAAAGCTATATTCCATCTGTTTAAGTGTCAGCCGAGCAAGGCCGATCAACCCATTCAGTCACTGATGAAATACAAATTGGCAAAAAAAAAAAAAAAAAAGAATCCAATGAAAATCCAATTAGCCGCGTCATAATGTGAACTGTGATGTCGGCCTGTACTGCAGCCGTACTCAAGGACAGAGGCGACTGGCACGACTTTCTTCTGCCGTCACTGGTTGGCTGGGCTGGCAGAAGCTGGGCTGTTTGTTGGTTTATTAGGACAAGTGTGAGCGTGTGCGAGAGAGTGAGAGAGTGGGGGAGACGAAGCCAATGACAAAGAATTTGGGTTACATCCTGTTTCGAGTGAGAGGATTCGGCTCAGGGGAGGGTTATTTTTGATAAGCTGTGTGCGCTGGTGATGAAGCGAAAAGTTGTACTGGGGACAACTTCCTGACTGACTGTTCTTTGTTGTTATTTTGTGTGCGTGTGTGTACGTTTATGCTTACAGGAAGATGATGGATGACAACAGCATACACACACATAAACCCCAAAGGGCACCCAGAACAAGGGCAGGGAGATAAAGCGTGTGTCCAGGTACACATTACTGTGAATAATCTCCCTGTCACATGTATCTGTACATCTGTCCGCTGTGCTCAACCTTTCATTTCATGCTTACCTTCTTTCCTTTGTTTTTTTGCTTTGTTTTTTAAGTTTCTCTCTTTAATCCTCTTCAATTACTGTTTCACTGCCACTCCATCTCTAGCTCACATCGAAAGCAGACTCTGACAGACACACACAGAGAAGTGTTGGCTGTTGTCTGCTTTGCATTCCTCTGACCTTTCTCAGAAACTGAACAGAGACCTAACGGAATGAAAAATTTCCTGTTGCTTTGAGGATCTGCTGCTATTCTATTTTGTCTCCAGTCAAACCATTAATCAACAACTTTTTTGTTTTGTTTTGTTTTTTTTTTAAGGTTATCTTAAACGATCAGTGTCCTGTGTGTTCTTATGTTTAGGTGTATCAGCTTACCAGCAGTTTCCAAGAAGTCCTTGCAGGATGTCCGAGGGCCTTGGCGTGCGGAACACGGACCACTTGACTCCTCGGTCTTTGAAATTGCTGCAGTTGATCTCGTGGGGACGCAGCCACTTTTTGATTCGCTGCTGGACGCTGTCGCCCTCTGGGAAGCCGACAGATCGAGGTCCAGGGGGAAAACTGTCATCCACAAAGTTCACTGAATTCTGAGAAAGAAGAGGAAAAGACAGAGAGAAAGAAGGCAGAGAGACAAAGGAGTGAAACTACTGAACATGAAAACACCTCATCTGTAAACTCCAAAATCCATTTTTTAAAAATATCACTCTTAAAGGACCTTGTGTGAGGACTTAAAGCATTTCAAACTGCTAATGCAAGTTTTTAAAGAACCAACTATCCTACAATTTCACATGATTTGCAGGACAGTACAGACCATCACACAAGCCCTGGATTCTGCTATGAGTGAGGGCGAATTACTGCCTTCCACATTTACTCGTTATTCTTTCCACGTGAGATTATTATGTGCACAGTAAAAGCCCAAATGTGGCATCTTGTACTCTCCTAACCAGGATGCGGCACAAAAATGCAAATCACTTTCAAACATTTGGAGCTTCTTGCTTTCTGGCACATTCCCCTGCAGAGTACACTGCATTTTAAATTACACGATGGGTTCTAACACTGCCCCGCTACTGTACACAGGAGTAGAACTACACGGATACTTTAACAGATCCAGACACCGAACCTGACACACTATCTGCCCATCTAAAACTCGCCTGTACAAACCTGAGATGGCAAACAGCCACACACGCCAAACCCCTATCCAGTTTCCCATCTGCCGTGTCAGAAGTGGACTGGGCCAGTTGCATCGCGAGGGGGGGGGGTGATGTAAAGTGGGCACCCCACTGGCAGTTAGAGTGAAGCGAATCAATTGGTAACCATCCCCCACAATCCAATTCTGTAGCCTGGATGCAGCATTTGCTAGCAGACAGAGTCACTTGAATGCTTCCTTACCACCCTGGCCATCCAAGGTCGTCACGTAGCTTATCAATTCTGTAGTTCACAGGTTTATTTGTGACCCATGTGCAGGCTTTTATCGCAAGGCTTTTTTGGGTTGATATCAATTTAACACAGAGGTGAAGATCAAAGCTTTGTCCCTGCATACGCACAGATCCTGAAATTCCAACTAATGCAATTCAAAGAATACAGTCTGTATGTTAACAGACATGAGAAAGACAACTATGATCAGTGACCAAGGGTTAAAGAGTGACTTGTTACA
Organism: Oreochromis aureus; assembly: GCF_013358895.1. Lineage (NCBI taxonomy): Eukaryota > Metazoa > Chordata > Actinopteri > Cichliformes > Cichlidae > Oreochromis > Oreochromis aureus. Next base: position 18,839,040 of record NC_052949.1, read on the forward strand.
TACAAACTGCTCTAACCCCAGCTGAGCTCTGGCTGTTACTAATGCAGCCTTAAAGCTTTTGTTGTCTTTGTTTTCCCACTTCTGACACTATATTATTGTGGGATTAATTAATTTTGCTCTGAACTTGATGTAAAACAGGAAACATTTTCCTTTTTACTTCACGTGAAATGTATGGAAAGCCTCGCATTTACAGTTCTATAGTCTCTATTTTAAGTATGAAAACAATATTATATGAATTATTTTAATGTTGGTCTTAAGAGCTTGAAAAAAGTAGCTCATATCCTCTTGGAATAGCGGTGAAATGTCTTTTAAAACTTTAATCTATTTGTTTTCTTTTTTTTTGAATCTCTTAAGACTACAATAAACTGGAGGACAGGGAACCTACACAGACACACTTTAATGCTGCTACTGATGTGCGCATTTGTGCTACCAAATCCTACCAGGTTATGCTGCGTGTTTGTTATCCATTCTTTCATGTCCTGAACGCAGTGCGTGTGGTTTATCCGGTTGTACTCACATCCTGTATTGTGAGTACCTTTAAGGGTTTTGCCCTGACCCATTTGAAAGACATTATCATCAGCAGAATGATCTGCTGCAAACCGCCTCAAAGGTTAAAGCCACTTGCCTATTCATATCTGAAGTGTACATGATGCTCTGTGATGTTAATTAGGCGCTTTTGAAATGGCACAGTGATATGACACTCTGGACTGCAGTCTGGACTCAAAGGATCATACAGATGATAAATTAACAAAAAGATGAAAATCAATGTTTGATCCTTACATTCTTGGTTCAAAACAACCATTTAACCATTTTTCTCTTCTGTGTGGAGCTCTGCCTGTGCCTCTATAGGATCCTTCCATAGTCTAAAGACATGCTTGTTAAGTTAATTGGCTGTGGGCATGTATGTAAAGTCTGAATGGTTGTCTGATTCTACATGTTAACCTGGCAACTTCTCCAGCACCCTACGACAGCTGGGACAGACTGGGATCCCTACAGTGAGGAGCAGCAGACCCATTGTGCTGTTCTTGTAAGCATTTGGTTTCATTTAAAGGCTCCTTAGACGTGTTATACAAGACTTTCCACTGTTATCATTAAAAAAAAATAAAATGAAAAATATATATTTGGAAAGAATGGAGGCCCAACACCTTACAAAGGCAATTTAGATCGCATTTCCCTTTTTAACTTGCGTCACATCTCTATTAAGGTGCAATGTGTATTTAATTTGAGATTAACCTTGAATTAGCATTAATTCCTCATATCGAATAATCTACAATCCAACCACCAAAGTTTAAACATCTGACTTCAGCAGAGTGTAAAATTAGGAATTATAACCACATATAAAGCAATTTCCTAAATAAGGATTCTGGTGTTGCGGACTCTACAGGATAATTCTCGCTGGCTGTCTTGCCGCCTCTGTTTCCATCGCTGTGCACATGCAAGCAAACACTGCAATGAGCCAACTCAGTGCTGAGCTAGGAAAACCAGCTGCTATCCCATCTTTTCCAGACTCAAAACTGGCAGCCATACAAGGCTGTGTCAGTCTCATTCTGATACCCAAGCTACAAGATTAGCATCATGAAAGCATATTTTATGAAAAAAAAGAAAAAAAAAAAGCCTTCCATGCACAATACTGTAACAAGCAGCGCAAGCCTGGCAAGAAGGTCCTTGATAATACGGCAGAAAATTAAGCAACTAAGTAGTATGAAGAGCAGTAAAGAGAACCTGGTTTTGTTGCATAGCACGGAAAGGGAACAGCAAAAAGCAGTTCAATCCATGCGGTGTGTCACAGTTCACAAGTTAAGTTGATGGCTGTTAGCAGCATTTATTTGTTTGGCACAGTGAGTAAGCAGACTGCTCTCAGGCGTTAGCACCATGCATACACACACACACACATACCTCTCACTCTCAAAACCAATCAGGAAGAATCAAAAAAGCAAAAGAGGCACGAGAAAGCAACCACACTCAGGTGAGCAGAGAATACTTTTTATAAAAAACAAAAACAAACTCCAGTTCCAGTTTGGTCCAGTTACCCAACAGCAGAGAGAAAACGGGTGCTCTGAAGCGGTCCCTCCATTCTTGCTGTCAAACTGTACTGCACATCCTGTTACAGCCTAAACCAAAAGCTTTAATCATTATTAAATTTTCACCACTGGCATTTTGGTGCTTGGCAAGTGCTTGTGCCTTGACAGAGACGGATGAGAGAGACTAGCACCTCTTGTTTACCAATTTACCCCCCCTTTATCTCTTTGGCCCGTGAACCCGAGATGCAGCAGTTGATGCCGTCAGTGATTACGTTCACTATAGGGAAGTATATCATTTGTGCTCCCCTCCACTCCAACTCCGTTGCTAAAAATAGGCCAGCCCTGCGTTCACCTTAGCAAATACACATGCGCACGCACACATCCAGGCTCACACTGACTACTACAGTGGAGAATAGAGTGCAGTCGTGTGGAGAGGGTGGGATGGGGGTGGAGGGGTGTAGTGGGTGGCAAGGGGAAAGTGTATTTTGAGGTATTAGCAGAACAGGATGAGCATGTGGGGATAGATGTGATGGAAGGAGATGGGATAAAAGGGAGATGAAGTACTTTGAAGAGCTCGAGAAAGGGCAGACGTAAAATATTTGAGGAGAAAAAGACAGACGATAAAAGAAAGCGTAGCTTAAATGACGATCTTAAATTAGAAGAGGAGGAGAAGGTGGGGATGAGGGATCTCCGATATCCTTCCTTCCTACCGAGCCAACTTCCCTCCCACGCTTGCAGCAGTGAGCCCTGTGACTTTCAAAGAAGGCATTAATAATGCATTCGAAGGCTCACTTCATGCTATTGTAAACATGGCAGGATAGGTGTCATGCTGGTGTAGTAAATGGGCACACATCTGACACCCAAATAAATTGACAGAATAAAAGCCGGCTGGAAACTTAGCCGAATCAAAACGGTCTAAAATTCTGCAATGCCCTCATTTTCCTGAGGTGCAATTAGACCACTCAGGTTGGTCTACCGAGCAGGTGTTGGCGGTCTTAAATGGTTTCAAATGAACATTTCTGATAGGCCTGGGTAAGATATGATAACATAATACAGGCTTATTAAAGGCTGAGCACTGCAGAAATAAAGTGAGCCTGAACCAGTTTGATACAAAGAACCGACGTCAGGGTTGCTTACATCACGGCACAGATAAGTAGTATCAGGCTTGGCTCGGGATGAGAAAAAACAAACGAAATCAATCATCTGGTGTCATGCCAAAAAGTGATTTCTAGCATTTGCCAAAAAATGACTGCCTATAATTAAACTGTTGTAAATTGACTTGTTGATCTTTAATCTGTCAATCACATTTCAAAAATGAATGATATCAAGTCATTTTAATCCAGAAAGAATATTCCTGTCACAAAGTAGAGGTTTTTTGGCACAACATCTACAACAGAGAAGCTAGCTGATCTCTCCTGTTAAGCTAGTTATGTTGAGGGTTGAGATATTCTCCAAAGTAAGAAGCGTTCGAATGACAACTGCATACGAAAGCCACTGGAGCAGGTAAAAAGGGATTGCTATTTGACACTATTAAAATTTGAATTTTAAAAACATAATTACTATAAGTATGTTCTTTTTCAATTAAGTAAAAACATCATAATTAACTTTTTGCAGTGTGATATTTGTTTTGAGTGTGCTATAGAAGGACTTCTTGCTGTCTGTCCCGACCTTGGTAAAATTAAAGTACTTAGGTTTGTTTTAAAAGGAAATTACATTCATAATGATATTTCTTATCTCTTACTGAGAGGTCTGCTCCGACACAGTGAAAGGAAATATATTTCATTAAGCAGTGTAAAATCTCTCCAAAATACAAACTAAGCTACAGCTGGACAGACAAAAAAAAAAAGAAAAAAGCTATAAAAGATGGACATCACCCATTGGTTCAAGTTCCAGCAATGAAGAGTTATCATTTTGTCCAATGCCATTTTTTGATTTTGGGAACTAGAATGACAATCAAAGGGTGGAGTGCCATTTTTTCAACTAAAAAGCAAGTTTGGTTACCAAGCTACATCTATAGACTACACACTGGGTACTCTGCACTGACAGATTTGAATAACATGCAAAATTATGAAATTTTCCTTTCCTTCTACAGTGTTCTTGGATGGGCTGTTAGTGTGATTAAAATAATATTTGCCTAATAATTGCATAGAAAAAGCACAGCAATACAACTATTGTGACTAAAACATGTTTTGATACCAAAAAGATTGACTTCTGCTGTAAAGTTGGGCAATTTAATAAAAGAATTTACTAGAATGGACTCATTTTGGAGCCATCCTCAAGTGGCCATTACAGAAACTGTTTTTGGCACTTCCACCTCAGCTTCATTTTTCAGCCTTGGACATTGCTGCTTGAACATAACAATCAGAGCAATCAAAAGACACAATCAAACCAAAATAATGCAATCCTCCTGACATGAGAGTCACTGTCGTCAAACAGAATTTCAGAATTCTGTGAAGTGACTTCACTGCAGCCGAGGGCCAGAGGTAATCTGGTTATAAACATTAGACTCTCCATATCCGTAGTTCATTTAGGTGGTAAAGATTCACTGTGTGGTCGTTAAAAACTCAGCTAAGGAAGCAAGCAGAAACACGGCAATAACAAAACCTATTGACATTTCTCTGAAATTAGAGATATTAAAGTAGTGGGAACAATGACAGCACGAAAAGAGGAAATACAATGAGAGAACTGTGCTCTGAAAGGCAATGTGTTCCCTCTGACGCATTACACATTGAAATTAAGCAGCCTTTGATGTCTCAAAGTCAGGACATTCACATGCATTCAAAGTAAGAAAAAAAATGGTGACCCATGACATGACTAACTCAAAGGAACTAGAAAGAATGACCAGAGTTGGTTATTTGTACAACCACACTCCAGAAGCAGCCTCAAATTCTCAATAATTACTAACAGCAACATTTTTCTCTTACCTCCCTGCAGAAGCTGACTATGTTCTCCCAAAGCTCCTTTGCCTCGCCCTCATCATTCCGTCGTCGTGCCTCTACATGCATGCTCTCCCTTCTCTTCAGAGGTTTAACCACCTTGCGTAGGGTGAGGTACTGCTGGGGTGTGTGGCATGCTGCACAGTTCTTGGCTTTGATATCATTGAGCAGCGTGCATGCTGGGCAGCTCCACTGTCCTACCTTCTCCTGAAGGCTAGATGAGGTGGAGGACGAAGAGGAACCAGAGGAGGCAACGGCAGAAGAGGATGAAGGAAAGCCCCGGGCCTGTTTGCGTATTTTATGACCTGAGGATGATGAAGAAGAGGAAGGTGTGCAGGAGCAAGATGCAGTACCAGGCCCCACTGGGAGGCCACAATGTATACAGCAGCGGGGTAGAGGCACCTGCTGCTCCTGGAAGCCATGCAGCTTTGAAGAACCACAAGCTGAGCACTTGGGAGCACCTGTAGGGTTGCGCAGGGTGCACTTAGAGCAGGCCCATGTGCTAAAGTCTGGGCTCGAGGGGCTTGCTGGGGTAAATCGTACCGTTTCACAGCCTACCAGGTCGATGAGGTCAGCACCACCCCTTGACGATCTGCAGGTCTCGCACTTCGCTGAGCTGCCTTGGTTGGCCACAGAGCAGCTAGGGCACTTCCAGGTAGAGGCTGATGTGGAAGCAACAGGGAGGTGGGGTGTCAGTGGGTGGTGCTGAGACTCTTCTTCCTCCAAGATACTGAGGCGCTTGCTGGGGTAAGAAGGTTCCTGGGGCTGGGCGTGCTTGGGCTTAGCTGGCCTCTGTGGGCCAGGTTGGGGTGGCACACTGGCAGCTGAAGGGGAAGTGGGGCTGGGAGTGTTGGTTCCTGGGTTCGGTGGGCGTCCCGGAGGCGGTACCTCTCGCCTACTGCGAGGCACAGGATTGTTCTGGAGGGAGGAGAATGAAGTAAAGGTGGAGGCAAGGGCCTGTGAAGATGCATGGGGAGCTTCTTGAGGATCACAGGGCGGGGCTGGGGGGGAGTCATCTGTTAGGTCAATCAGTAGCGGGGCCGAAGCGGCTGTGTGAACAGGAAAGCCCACTACTGGTGTGCGCACCTCAGGCACTACCAGTGCTTCTGGGGGGATTTTAGGCAGAGACAGTTTTCTAGGCCCACCACAGGCTGAGCATGAAAGCGCCACAGGGGTGTTGTGAAGTGTGCACCGAGGACAAGCCCAGCCCGCCTGCTGACCCTCCTGCCCACCCACCTCACCATTGCTCTCAGACCGTCGAAACACTTCCTCCTTAGCTGGATGCTGTCCATGGGGCTCAAGTAGCACTGTGGGAGTGATCGTGGGTGTTGGGGGCTCAGCGGGAGCAGAAGGGAGACCATTGGCAGTGGCAGCTATGGTGGTCGTAGGAGGTGTGTGAGTGGCGGGCGATGGACCAAAGCCACAGACCGAGCAGGCTCCAGATCCCTGCGGGTTATTGAGGGTACAGCGGGGACAGGTCCAGCGGTGTTCCTCAGTGCTGCTGAGGCGCAGGATCTGGTTGAGGTCGGGTTTCTGGCGTGGCGCCTCACAGATAGAACAGCGAGGTGCTGCACCGGCATTTAAGAAAGTACAGCGCCCACATGACCACTCACTGCCTTGCACCGCTGCTGCCATGGAGCCTGGAGAGTGAGAGTGGCTGGAAAAAAAAAAGAAGGAGGAAACAATGAGTCAGAACAGAATGAACCAAACAAATCAGTCAGTAATACCTTTTGCCATATAGCTGTAAGTGCTTGGCAAAAATAGATGCATATTAACTACACTGCTGCATAAACGCACGAGCTATTTCAGTCAAGCGAAGCTTAAAGTGTCAGCAGAGCAAGGGAGGAGAGAAGGAAACGTGACAAGATTTTTCTTATGGAAAAAGCCAGAGAATTGACATTAAAATGCTTGTGGTAAATTCAGGGTGATCACGTAAAGGAAGAAAAGAGCAAACAGCAAAAACAACCCAGAAAACGCAAGACAAGGAGAGGCAGACAGAAGTAGAACAGAAAAATACAGTGCGAGAGGGAAAGATTAGTCAGTGCAGAGGGGGGGAAAGGGAAAAAAAAATCAAATCTCCCTCCTGGGGGCACTGAGGGCAGTAAATCCATACACAATGGCCACCTGATTAGAGCCAGGGAGACAGCGCACAGTGAGGAGCGAGAAGAGAGGAGAGGAGGCTGCTATCGCCTCAGAATACTAGGACAGTGTTGCTCGAGTTCCCCTAACTGACACTCACTAGAACACAGGAGAGAGAAGAGAAAAAAAAGAAAAGAAAAAAAACAGACCTCCCCCCCACCCCACACCCCCCACACACACTGCAGGATCTTTTCCACTTCATATTAGCGGCTCTCTCCCCTCTCAGTGAATGTTAATGCACGGTAGATGGGAGCAACTTAAGGTCACGTCAATCCCTTGCCCAAATGAATTTCAAATGGATGGGTCTATTAATTCTGGCAGCACTTATGACTCAGGCATATTTTAAATGGCAAGTCATTCATGCCACTGGAGTTACAGCAAATTTAAAGCTCGCTACTATCCACATATCTTAAGAGGACTCAAACAGAGAAAACAGCGCAGAAAGAAATCCATCTATTCAGGCCCCTCGATTTCTTTCCACCTCTCGCAAACTAAAACCTAAAAAGGAGTCTGTTACTGTGGATTGACGTGCGTACAGTCCTTTCTGAGTGCCTGCAGTTCAGTCAATCTGACTTATTGATAGAGGGTATATTAGGGCCTTGGAGGGAAGGCAGCAGAGTCGGATACTTCCAACTGTGCAGCGGAGAGGGTTGGGGGTGGGGGCGGGATTGGAGAGGGACAGCCCCAAGGGACGGACACGGTTTCTATCTGGACAAACCCATAAATGTCAGTGTCACTCAGGCTGCTCATGTGTGAACACCAACAGAGAAGGTAATGTGGGGATTTTAGGATAGCTGAGGGGAAGGTGCCAAGAGCTAGGATACTTCAGTGTTTTTCACATTGATCCCAGCAGAGAACATGTTGCCCTCAAAGTGACTGAAGCTTGTTGATCTTCTGTGTGATATTTTGGTTGGAGAACTACATATGCCAGCATCTAACGCTGCTGTGTTAAAAGATTTCGTTTAGGGCACGAGCCTGAAACCTTTACAATCAGAGCAGACATTTTTGTACTTCAGCTCTGCATTCCCATTGCAATAATGCATTTGTTGCATTTTTCAATTTATAGACCAAAATACTATATCGGTCAGGTTCTGATTGTGCAAATGAATCACAATGAAAAGTAATCTACTTTTATAATAAATAATAAAACACCTGGCACTTTATTAGCTTTAAAATAGCCCAAATAAAAAAGGGAGCTTTATTTCATTTTGGCAGAAATCCAGGTGCATATCAAGCAAACCAGGAAGCCAGCAGCTCTACAGCCACAGGATTGCAAGCTCTGGGTTAGAGTAGGGGTTTGGCACTTAATTGTGACGCCAAACAAACACCACACCCACACACACAGTGTGTAGCAGGTAGCAGTAAGTCTACTGAAAACAATGGTAACACAGGACAACCTTTAGCCAAAACATGAGAGCCAATGACCTAAAACTCAGTAGTGCACTTGCTAAAGTCCCTACCAATACAACCACAAAGTGGACTGGACAAATGACTGTCAAGGCAGGTGAAAAACAGACAAACAGCTGGACATAGAGGTTATAGTGAGATCTGAGACTCGATGTAAAACAAACTTTTTCTATAAAAGCATATTCTGATAATTCCTTGTTGCTGACACTGCAGTTTGGGTCCTGCTCCTCTCCCCTGAAGTGCCATGTGTCACGGCCAGCCAACTGCCTTTAGTTCAACTCCATTAAACCTTTCAAATCAAGCGAATCCCCAGATCCCAGGGGACCTCTTACAGACGACCTCTTGCTCCCAGCACACTGTCTGTTCCTCTTGTCATCCCTTCTCCCAGAGGTAAAGAGGGAAATGACAAGCAGGAAGAAATGTGAACGTGTTACTTTAGTTGTCTCTTGAGTATGTGGGTCCTCGCTACTTGGTTGTGTGCTTGCATGAATGCAGGCATCTAGCTATATTTATCCATAGATGCAGCACAGCTGCTAGTTTTATTGTCCACCTACATTTGTGTGTGTCCTCAGGATAGCAAAACTATAGAAGCAGAAGCAAATAGTAGCCTTTAACACCCCTGAAGTCCACACTGTAAGGAGTAAACTCAGCCCTCTAATGATAAACAAAACAAAGAACACACTTTTTCTTTAAAAGCACACAAACGTGGAGAATTCAGCTTTTATCACTGCATTTATCTGCCATGTCTTCATGGTTGCGCTGCAATATTAAGTGCCCTTCTAACCAATAACAAAAAAGGGGTGCCAATGAAGTAAAGTTCAGTGAGTAATAATATCAGGGACATAACTGACATTGTTCATCTAACCACAAAAAAAAAAGGTCTGTAGTGTGTCCTGAGACTACAGCCCTGTCTCCACACCTTCAGCAGCTATGTTAAAAGTAGTTGAATTAAGTGGCAGCACTGTGCCAGCTGGGATGGCACATGTTTACATCATGTTTGGCTCTCTAAAGGCCTGCGTATCTGAGTGCCGCAAACATCAATGACGACAACAAGTGTCGACACCTCATGTTTGATGACAGATTCTACCCTGTGGACATTTCCGTAACTGTCAGGCCTCTTTCATCTACAGCAAGAGAGCAAAGTTGCAGTGTCAGCCACGTGGAGAATTTGTCAAAGCAATTGATGTGGTTCTCACTGGAGCACAGGGATCACAGATTCATTATATTTCCATCTTTAGCTGACACCATGAAAGCTTTTTATTAAAGTGATCAGCCTCAAGGACTTTTTAAATTATCTTATCAATACTCATTATAAGCAGCGGTATTTACCTCTCACCCAGTACGGTGTGATAAACAACTATAACCTCTCAATTGCGGTTCTCAATTAAGAGAATGCATTTTGACTGTACTATGTGCACACCCAGTACAGTACTTTTCAAAAGTTTTGAGCCACCCTTCACTTCATCCATGTTCAAACACACATGGAAATACAATATATAAGTCAAAAACAGAGTTTGTACAATTCTAAGAAGCACCTTTATTCTTCAACCGAGTCTGAACTTTCTTAGTCAAACTTTTTTTTGCAGTCTTCAGGAACAGATCTCCAGACTTCGTAAAGGACATTCAAAGCTCTTCTTTGGATGTTTCTGCCTTTTGTTCTGTTCTCTGTCCAGATGTTCCCACACTGCTTCAATAATGTTGAAGTCTGGGCTCTGGGGAGGGCAATCTATGACTCATGTGTTTTTTTATCCAGGTATGATTTTATTGTATTGTTAGTTTGTTTGGGATCATGGTCAAGCTGTTGCCAATCGAAATACTTTCCCGATGGTATTGTATTGTTGTTCAAAATCTGATAGTTCTTCAATGTGTTCATAATTTAATCAGTTTTGACGGGATCCCCAACACCACTGGGTGAAATGCAGCCCAAAACCACGACAGAGCCTCCACCGTGTTGTACAAATGAGTGGAGACACTCACCATTCGTACAAACTGACAATAATTTGAGCCAAATTTTTAAATCTGAAATAAACCATTTCTCCATAAGACCCGATGCCACCGATTTTCTGCCCAATTCTTGTGTAATGTGGCATACTCACCCTTTTCTCACTGTACAGATATATATATATTTTTAAAGGCCAGCTACTTTTTCTTTTGCCCTCCACTTGTGCAGTTTCCCCAAATCATTTAAGGACACATTTTGTGGCACACAATTTCAGCTCTTTCAATAAACACCTTGTTGGTGCAAAAATACTATTTCATGCCTATCAATTTGTGTTCTCTTTGGCTTTTTTGTACAGGTGACAAGAGACATTAAGAGTTTCGATATTAACAGGAACCTATAAAAAGTACTCCTGTAGCATTTGAGGACTTTCGATCAGAGGTCATGTTCAGAGCTGTTCAAACATAAATGAAACCAGGATTCCTGTAACTCTGCAACATAAGAGGAAGAATGATTCGCAGGTCAGCGGTAAAGCCTGGAGAACTACGGCTTAACCCATTTTTTAAAAATTTAAATAAAGTCTGGCTGCTTGGAAACAAACTGTATAAAGAACTGAGGGGTGGGTCAAGACTTGCACAGGACTATATGTACAATACATGCCTGCAGCAGAGGATGAACTGCTATAGCCTGTGATCCCTGGACCATACTTAAAAGGATGTTTTTAATGTACATGTTCCAGTCGCTAACAAAAGTGTGCGGCACACACACATACACAGAGACACATGCACACACCTTTTGTCCTTGGCCCCGTGCTCACTGGAGCTGCTCTAAAAGTGCCCACTTCAGCTCCTCTGTGTCGCAGACCTGGGCAGTCAGCCAGTAGCTTACACTGAAGAGGAAGAGAATAGAAGAGCAAACTCACCTCTAGAAAGCCTATCTTTTTGCAATGAGGTCCTCAATGAAGCCTGCTGCCCATAAAGTAGTTTCTCTGAAACTGGAATTCACTTAAGTAAAAACATCTATGACCCTGGGGTGATTTTTCAACGCTTCACTGGGTGTCAGACAATCAAAGAGTTTCAGCAGACTGTTATAAAGAGTACAAGCCTAAAATGTCTTAGTGAAAAATGAGCAAATCTGTAATATTGCATAAAAAGAGTAAATTAACTTCCACAACTCAAGTGTCTACAAGGAAGTCTTCAGGGTTTAGATAAGAGTACCTAGAAACAGCAAACATAGTCAAGATGATCAGTATCTACAGCACCCTGGACACAATAGATGTCAGAAAGGCTTTAAGAAATGCTACAAAATCACTGATAACTGTGTCTAAGGCCACCTATGGCTCTGGCTACTTGGATTCATTATACATACTGAACTCTAATGAGAGATCAAACGAGGAGAATCTTGCCAATCTCTCCCTGCCTCGCTGTGAGACATTTGGCCTTTGTGTGACAGTCATTAGCACTGCCTTTCCAAGGTTGGCCCCGAGCCCAGGGCCTGAGGGGAAGGTGTGCAATCGCCACTGGCCATTAGAGGCGCAGTGCTCCTGATTTACTCATTCAACACAAACATAAGCATGGCCACACAAAAGAACTGATGTTATCAGCACAGAAACGGTGGCTGCTGGTGACAGTCTAGTTCCTTAAAATCCAACATTTTTCTTTTAATTTTTGCATTTGTAGTACTCATTGTATTTGTCTTATGGTACAGTGTCAGATCTTCTGTACAGTGCAGGCATTGTGATTTTTATTCTTATCTAAAAACGTGCCAAAAATGTCAGCTTCCCACAATTCAAGCATTTAACCTGCTGTCTAATAAATGAAGTCTGACACAGGACCGAGCAGAAATATAAAGCGAGTCAGTCAGCACTTCAGAGATATTAAATGACAGATGGCCTGTCAGTTACCGGAGCGCAAGTGTCACTCAGGCTCTATGACAGTTTGTCTAGCTGAGCTTGAAATTTTTTTTTGCAAAACACACGTTTTCCCAAAGCCTTGACAACAAACATTAACTAACTACGCAGCAACTATATAGAATCCCATGACCTCAACATACTGTTTACTCAAAATTCTTGCTGCCTGCCTGAGTGCCAGCTGATACGTTTCTTATCATGTGCGTGCACTTGGGACATATATCTGAGAGGAACATACCGAGTCAGCTCTCTGGTATGAAAACATACTTGGCAGACAAAACGCAGACTCCAGCTGTAGGTTGGTGTCGGTACATTTGTGTGCAGCTTGCAGTGAAACACTGATCCAGTGAATATCAAATAGAGTTGGCTGCCTGCGAGCCAATTTGATTTTGTTAAAGTGAAGGAATTTTTCTATCAAATGTATCTAAGCTGAGCTCAGTTTCTGAATGAGGTGAAGCAAACTTGCTCCGCTGTGGGGTGCTCCTATTTAATAATGTAGCCAAATGCATACACTGCTCGGTCGAGCCTGCCAGTACACCTTACACGCCTGTCTGACGGGAAGAATTGTAAATGTAGCTGCTGCTCTTACACAGCATGCAAGACAGCAGAGAAACAGTGTGAGAAAAATCTTGCAAATTTTGTGTCTCACATTTAAATTCAGGTAGCACAAAGCAGCTGCCTAATTTAACATTTTCATACAATCGCTTTAATTTTCGACACTTAATTACTCATTCACAATCACTTAAATCAGAGCATTTAACATCATTAGGACTAGTTTTTGAAATTTTGCTTGTAATGAGTGAATTTCTACTTATGCTTTTTCTACTTGATGTGTCCAAGTAGGAATTGCTGGCCTCTAACTTTGATCAACTGTGCTCAACTTCAAACTTAGCAGATTCGTTATCACTTTTTCAGGTATGTAAACTCTGGACTCTGACTCTTAAGGATGTGATTTCCAGCATGTGTGTGACCATGAACAGAAGGAGTTTAGATATTAACAGGCCATCGTAACCGAAGCTCCTGTAGCATTTACGTTCACGGTCGTTGCTCAAACAAACTAAATAAAAGGAATGTCTTAAAGACATAAAAGACTGATACGCTTAACTTTTCGTTTTAATTCATTTCTTTAGAAATATGGTATCTATCTCAGTCTGCTGGTTTTGCTAGTAACCTGTGTGAGAAACCTTTGAGTCAAATGACATATAATTCAGAAAGTCCTGTTGAACATGCAGTGGTCTTAAAATAATCAGGCCCATCTTATCTTAATGACCTCCAGTTTGTACCTGTTCCTGTAACTTTGCAGTATATAAGGAAGAGCAATGCAACACAGTGTCTAATAACAGACTAGTGTGCACTTCTACAAAAAATCAAAAATGTAAAATTTAAAACAACCAAAAGCAGCACAGTGTGAGAGTGTTTGCATAATTTGTTTACTCTGGAATATAGTATTCCTGGGAAGACTTACTTTGTAGTGACAGCTCTAGCTCTGTGCATGCAAAGTAGCACCGCATGACCGATATCAGTGAGGATATTAACCATTTGCTGATCCACTGGTATTGGCATTTATAAACAGCCAATAAATGAAAATTAAGATATAAAAGAAGAGACTGAAAAAACACCCTTCAACAATGTTACGAGTGTTGACGATGCATAGTCAACAAGTAAATAAATAACTTGACATGACAAATGTTGGGGAAATCTATTTGTTTCTGGGATTGAAATATCAGATTTTTTTAAATATTAGAATGGGTTTTGAAAATCTGATATTTCAGTCAGGATGCTCAAAGTACTGATAGCCTTTCTAGGTTAAATTATGGATCAGATACTTAGGATTTTTCAAACTTAAAAAAAAAAGTGTTCTTTAACAATGCTCTTTAGTAAAAAAAAAGAAAAAGAAAAGAAAAAAAGGCATTTATAGTGTATTAAGGCCCACAAGAAGTCTGCATTACTTTTAAGTTACTGTGATCCATCCTGTTAGATCACTGCACTAAAAATGTTAGTGTAACTGACCTCTTTTCAGACTTTACTTCCTGTGGTGAAAAGCTGGCCAAAGACGTAGGCCGAGAATCCCGCCAAAAACAAAAACATCCAAGCAATGATGGAATCAAGAACAACCAGACTTTCCAAATACTTCAAGTGTTTGTTATTGTAATTCGCTGTGTGCCATTACTCAAAAATATGTTCAAAAACAACAACAAAAACTTTCAGTTTCAGTTTTTGATGCTTGCGCTGCACATAAAACACACACCCTTTTGCCCCAAATAATCATCCACCAAACCTCCAAGGCTATGATGGGAAAACCCCGGCTCAGTGAGCCACACAGTCCTAAAAGGTGCGACCTGGCCAGTCAGTCAGTGAAACCTGCTCCTTCAGTGCTGTTGGAAACTCTTCCACCTACCTACAGCCCAGGGCAATATGGGTGTGTCCATCGACAGTTTCTAGTAAACGTAGTCGAGTTTTTCATTTACGAATGTGCTGCAACGGACTATTTGCATCGTTATTAAACCACAATAATTCATGCTTAATCATCCAGGTAAGTAAATTCCAAAGGTTGATTCTGTTCATCTGGACGTAGAGTTTTCAGTGGGAGAAACGATTCATCCAAGTGACTTCTTCAGTCTCAGCTGACTGCAGGTTTCCTTAACCCTATAAACAGTACATTTGCACAATGACTGAAATTAGCCCACTGAATGAACAATGGGGCAGTGAGGAGCTCACCGCTGAAAACACTATGTCCAGATGAACAGAATCAACCTCTTGGGACATTCTGGACTGGTTTTTGTAAGCTAAGTCACAATACTTTAAACCCTGTAACACCAAAATGTGTCATTTTTGATGGAAGTCTCAAAAACTACATCACCACTGTGATTTTTATTCCCTCCAAAAACCCAAATTAATTGCACTATAATTTTTTTTAAGTAATAAATTGCCAAAAAATACTGGATGTAAAATATGATACAAACTAAAACCTATATGAAAATTATAATTTAATTTCTTTTTATAATTATTTTTTAAATAATCAATTTATAAAAAAAGAAAGCAAAAACAACAAACTTGAATTTTCTGGTAATTTTTTCATGGTTCAGGCTTAAACAGGGTTAAAGTCAATTTCTCTAATTTTACAGTGTAATTCAAAGTAAAAGCATCAATCAATAACTGAATATAAATGTCTCCATCGATAGTTCAATATCAGGGCTTCCTTACACTATCATGAGGTCAGTTAAACCTAATAAATGATCAATAATGCAAATAATTAAGGCTACACCATTTTCTAGTCTAGTGTTACTTTTGCAATACACCCAGGTGCAGTCCGGTGTGTTATACTTTTTAAATTGCCAAAGCTTATTTTCCCACAGGATTAAACTCCTATGATAAGATCCGTCTAATGTAAACAATCTCCACAGTTGTTTTACTTTCTTGGAAACCAGTTTTATTACAACGCAAGTTTATCAGGAATGACTTTAATAGGCCATGTAAGCCTGGATGTCTCAGGAGAGCGTGACTGTTTTGAACTGCAAGACAGGCTCCAGATGTAGCTCCCACACAAACACGCTCAAAGTGAGGCTTCTCTGGTGGTAAATATTCAGATGGATATTTTTTTATTTTTTTTTTGAGTGAGCGCAGGGAGAGAAGTGGAAATATAGAAACTTAAAACTTATATAATGGTAGAAAAAAAGTCTGGGTTGCTGTGCACTTGAAGATGAACTGATAGATGTTTTTAAAGTAGAAGAGAAAATGGGGGTGATTTTCATAACTGTCAGCAGGGTTTCAGAGCTCTGGCATTCCTATTTGTACTTTTTATATACATTTTTTTACCTCTTACATGCAAACAGTACTGACAGGCAGTAGGAGTGGTAACTCTTCTTCGACAGCAGAGAGCTTTTTATTGGAGAGAAAAAAAGAGAGACCTATCAGACACCAATATGTCCTTGGATCAGACGAGCTGTAAAAATGGATAATGAAAGCTGAAACATTCTGCTGCTTCTGAACACACCCTGTGTGCTGAGACGGGGATTAGATCAGCACTTTTACACCATCTCTGCCACACTCGAGAAAACCGAGAATTTATTTTAACCCCCATCGGTAATGAATGCAGCCTGCCTGTAACAGTCTCACAGACAGGAACTTTTTGACTTTATTAAAGTATTTTTCTCACTTACAAGACCAGAGTATGTGTTCCTCCTTGAAAAAAAATAAAAATACATTTCTGTTTCGTGGAAGTTCTTTCTGTTTTTGAAGAAACTGATGAGTCAGGGTCGACAATTAACAGGAACCTGTTTTTTTTGTACATGACAGGTAATTCTGTGGTATGAATATGACTCACTCACATCAACCCTTATGGGGTTTTTTTGCAGAGATAAGCCATTAAGTGATATTTGTTTGCAGTAATCTAGAGCACCAGCAGTTAAAGAGAAACTTGGTGACGTGATACAAAGGATTGAGGACAGCGAAGTCTTAATCACACGGGACAATAGAAATATAATTCAGAAAGTTTTAATTAAGTCTTTCCAAGACTTCTTGAGATAGAACATTAAGACGGGCAATTTTAAGATGTTGACAGTGGTACAAAGAATCATACCAGACAAGCTCTTTTGAGAAATTGCCCTTAGGCAGCCAGAAAGTACGGGAGAAACCGTACACTGAGAGCAACTTTAAAAATTAAACACACATTCCCTTCTTATGAAACCTAAATATTATTGGAAGCTTTAGAAGCAAAGGTTATATTGTGTAAATGTTAACAGAGTAAATCCGTGTGTGAATTTCTGATCAGTTTCAACATTTGTATTCTCACTTTTTAGTTCACACAACTTATGATGAAGGACTCAAACAATACACGTATTATCACACTGATTTAAGAACTACCAATCACTTCTGCAAATACCAGTGAGAGAGGAAAAAAATGAAGAAAAGGAATGAAACAATAACAGCGGCTTCTGACCTCTCGCTGTGCCCTCGGTGAATATTTCACGACCAGCGCTCGTTTTTTGATGGGTGAATCTGTCAGCGGTGGAGACAGCTTCAGACATTTGAATCTTTAAACAGAGGAAACTGTCTGACTGGGTTTCAACAGACATCAGTAACGGAGCAAAGCGAGCGCAAGCAGGAAGCTAGCAGGAAGCTCCAGAATCAGAGAGGAAGAAGGGAAAGAGATGGCAGGGGCACAGAGCTAATCTGAAGTTCCTGGGGGCACCCAAATCTGAAGGGGCTGAGGACACTGCTGACGCAGCTGTGCCTTGAGCCCGAGGGCAACTTCTAAAACAGTTCCACCCCTATTACTGCGACACAAATCTAACCCAGGAAGGCAGACAAGCAAATACCACCTGCCGCGGGAAAGCAGTGGTTTCTACGTGAAACCATTAACATTAACGTGAATTATACCCTTTCTCCATAGGTGTAATTCAGCAGCAGTAGAGTTTACGTTCTGTGCGAGACAGACAGGTTACCATGTGCCGTCTTATCTTGGGCCCAGTGGAATTAGGTTACTGAACATATGCTACACATTTCCATGGCAACAAGAGTGGGGAAATCTGGAATCATGTCATTTGCAGAGCCAACGGGCGTTTTTGTTTTTTTTGTTCTCCTCCTTCTTTTCCCCTGCTGCATCACTGCACTGTTTTCCACAGAAAGCCACGCTGTGAGACAACGCCTCCATGCTAAGTCTATTCTGGTTGGGGACTGTCCTGACGCGGCCCTGTCTCCATCAGATGAGGCAACGGCAAGGGAGAGAGCAGGCTGAAATAATTCAGACATAAACGCGGCCAGCGACCATGCTTGTTGAGCCCAAGTGGACCTGTTTTAATCCAATTAAAGAGAGCACAGCCAGTGGAACGCAGTCGCAATAAACGCCGTCATCCATCATGCTGGGACAGCAGAGACTGGGAGCAACTCTGGAGAGAGCAGACACCGACCTTAGGGCCCCCGTAATGCGACGTGCAACGTAGAACGCTAGGAGTATGTGGCTGAAATGCAATGAAACAGTCACATTTGTGACTTCACAATATAAGCACTGTGATAAAACTTAACTGCGCTGCTGTAATTAAAATAGCGTCATGACCAAGATTCCAAAGTTGCATAACACTGGCTTCCTTTATAACATTTATCTTATCTGAAGGCAAGCAGTCACATTAACAGAGTGTGCATTTCTCTCCTGTTTATTTGTGAGTTTGCTGCCTCACTAAACCGCTTTGGAGAATGACCTGAAAAGTAACAACATAAGAAATTAAAAAATAAATAAATAAACTGAAACACAGGCATGTAAACTTTCACACTTTTGGCGTGAGACACCTTCTCTCAGTCTGTTTCACACTGCCACATTAATCTCTCGCAATAAATAAGAGGAAGTCTCAAAGCTGACGCTTTACCCAAAAATCTTTTTCTTTTTTTAAGTTCGGCACCACACTCGTACATAAACAGCACAGAGAGCACAAAACACACAGTTTGTGCCCCATTAAGCTGCCGGAGGCACACACAAGACCCCTCTCCAAAAGTCATTAAACTCTTCTCATATATGTTCAGTTTTTCCTTCATTTACTTTACTCTGCAATCTCAGATCCATTACAGATGTGAAAATACTAGCTTACTCAAGCATTTTTACTGCAGTGACGAGTTTGTTACAGACCAGAGTAAAGACGACAATGTCCGGTTTGCCAAAAAATAAGAGGAGCTGGAAAAATATGTTAATTCCAGCTGTTTTACAAAAGCCTATTTTCTTTTTTCCCCCCTTTTTTTAATACCTCCAGCATCAGAAAGCATTAGGATCCTTCCATGTGCGCTTAGAAGGAAGAGAGTTGTACACAGTTACACACAGGACAACAGTGATAACCTCATAGATTGGCATCTAAAGCTATGTACACATATAAATTCCCTCGTTGATGGTTGGTTGCTGGTGGATGCTTCAGGCTGTGATGCCTGGGTAAGAATGTGTACACACATATTTACAACCCAATCATGTCTCAGTCAATAGTTTCCTTCACTCTCATTGGCAGCTGCTTCAATGAGCAGCCTCAAGTTTGAGAAGAGTTTAACTTCTCGTGTCCTCCTCTGTAGACGGCCCTTAAACAGAGTGATTTTGTGTATTTCACTTCAGACAGGTGAGCTAATTCTGCAGAGGTGCGTGGATATCAACCTGCATTGAAAGAAGGCTTCGGGTGCTGGCACGGCTAATGTTAGACACACTCAGCAGACTGATCAGTGTACAATTTCATGCACTGGGCTGAACGCCACATTTCACATTCAAGCCGCATTTAAAAACACAATCTGATTATCGAAGAATGTGATTAAGAGACTCTAAATCCAAATGCAGAGACAACACTTCTGGCCTGTTTTCTTACTTTCATCCAAGCCACTTAGTCTGACATTTTTTTCCTCACATTTAATGATTAGTATATTAGTCACAAGGACTATCAATGGATCCGTTCCCTATACCCTCTTCAATTATCAAATTGGCTACCAATTTACAGCTGCCATGTTAAGAAAAATCTGACCTAATGCAGTAAGTGTCACTTGATGCGCCGTGAGATCTCAAACAGTTTATAACATCATGTGACTACTGTGGCTAGTTCTGTCACTGTCAGTGAATTTGAGCTGTGAGCCACATTAACGTCTGAACGACAGAACGTCACTGCTTTAAAGGATTAATGAAGCCAGCAATGTTATTAAATGTCCCATTTTGGGAGTATGCACAAGTGCACTTATGTTGCACATCTCTGTGTGATAAGTGGGCTGTTATCATGAGTGAACCTTCACAGCTGAGGTGCTGAATCAAGGCACACAAAAACACTTCCCAAAGTCAATGGGGTTTACTGCTGGACACAAACGAACTGAAATTACTCAAGGACAAGTCTGTTCATGCAGTCTCCAAGGTAGAGGAAAAAAAGAGAAAAAGAAGGGAAAGAAAATGGTTTATAGGACAATATATTAGAGAATAAAGCATAAGAGAATTGCTGAAGTTAAGCCGGGCTCATGGTGTACTGTTGTTTCTATATTTCATGCTCTGTCACAGCTCAGCAAAGCTTGCCTAACATTGTTAGGCTCACACAGTGGTGTGTACATGGACAAAAGACTGAGTGAACATGAGAGAGAGGGTGAGTGGGGGTAGATGAGAGAGCATGTTCAAGTGGTACGGCAATGTCTTTCTAAAACATCTATTGTCTGTGTGTGTGTGTGTGTGTGTGTGTGTGTGTGTGTGTGTGTGTGTGTGTGTGTGTGTGTGTGTGTGTGTGTGTGTGTGTGTCTGTGTGTGTGTGTTTCCCTCCATGCCTTCCAGCAGCAGACAGAAACGGACTGCATGCACTCGACTGACTGAGGGTGTAGTCTGATTGGTGCTGAAGGCACAGTCTTGTTGCTACAGAGATGCACAAACAAAAGATTCTGCTGAATGAAAAGCAAATAAACTGTATGATGTCAAACTACACTGACAGCACGAGCCAGACTTAAGTTTTAATCATGAATTCAGCAATATTTAACGGAGCCATGCTCGAGCCTGGGCATTGAAAAACATGCCTGGTTCCTCATCTTGGCCTACAACACTCACAAAAGAGAGTCTACATCTCCAGAGTTGTGTTTCATGGTTAAATAAAACAAAACAAAAAAAACCAAACAAACAAGAAAACCTTGAAACAATAAGACAAGGAAGACTTGACAGACTTAACTGTTAAACGTGGAGCAACTGCAAGGAAAGCATCGACAGCAATGGGCAGGAATCAAGAAAGATCAAAGCCCAACTGGAGACTGATGCTGAATAAATAATGACATCTATTGTGGGGAAATGTGATCGGCCTCTCTGAAAATCAATAACTAACAACCAGACCATGATGCCCTGAGTGACTCAGCAACAACTTCAATACACTGCAGACGGTCGATATCAACTGCCTGTTCTTGTTCCGGGAGACATGACCTAAAAAAAAAAAAAAAGGGAGGCAGGAGGAAAACTGGAAACGCTTCTAAATAGGTTTCTGTGAGGGCGGTTGGGAAGATCAGGCTTTGGAAGAAAGTCAGTCAAAACTGCCAGATGTGCAGCACATTCAAAGCTTCTCACAAACTCCTGCGTGCCGCTGTTCTGACAGCAAATCAGAGATTCAGAAGGCACACACCAGAACAATGGATTAATGCAGCCTTTCTTGCAGATGCACTGAGTGAATCTATCTTATTCATACAATCCATACTGAGAAGTGCAGTCAAAAGGAATAGCGTTGTCTCTTCCACAGAGGAGTTTGTTCAGCTACACATAAACCTTTCTCAACCCCAAACTCTGAAAAATCAGTGTTTTGCTCTGAAAACTCACAGCTATGTTTGACGGGCAAACTAAGGAACCTCAAACATTTTGTGGGTCAACAAACAGACATCCATCATCACACTAAATTCATATTCTGATTAATCCTTTGGCAGGGTTTCATTGGTTTCACTGAGCCCAGGTCATTCCATCTGCCCATTCAGTCCCCTCTGCCCTGCCTCATTTGCAGCACATACTGTACAGCCGAGCTAGGAGGAGGTGGGATTTTGTTTGACAAATCCGGCTTAGTCAGATTTTGGGTGCATCATAGAAAAACATCAAAATGCAGGCTTTGATTAGATAAGCTTTGATGAGACAGTGGATTTGATCCATAGCTGGGAGGTTAGTGAATCCTCAGTAAGCGTTTCTGTAAGACTATAAAAGAGAGCGTAGCACATTTCTTAAGCCAACAACGCAAATGAGCAGCATCACTCAATCGCAAAAATTAAATACCTCTTTAAGGCTGCCATTAACTGCCCCCGGCCCGACCCGAGCGTGCTCAATGTGAGAGAAGTGCCAGCGCTTGATTGGTTAGACAGCGCTGCCCCTTACCTGCGCTCTCGATGAGGCAGCGGCTGCTGCTGCTGCCGTGTGACGAAGGTGGTACCCCACACGGGGCTGCTGTGGCTGTTCCTGAGCCAGCCCACAGGGGGTGACGAAGGGTAGGGGGTACTTCGAAAGCCATGGTCCGACTCGGTCTCTGCAGTGAGAGACGAGGCTGAACTCCCCATCACCACGGAGATAAGAAGTTAGTTTCTAAATGTTGTTTTTTTGTTTTGGGGTTTTTTTTGCTTTATATTTCCCTAAAGCACCAAATATGAGAAGGGATCCACTGTTGCACCCAGTTGGGCACACAGAAAACCTTCAGGAGAGAAATGGGTTTGTCTGAAGAACACAAACAACCCTTATCATGCGTTCTTTGCTTCCCGTTGGCAATTTTGAGCTTCGAATATGAAGAATTTCCTCCTTCAAATAACACCAAGGATCCCTCTGGAAAAGAAAGTATTTATAACAAAAAAAAAAAAAAAAGACAGCAACAGGATGGCAAATAGAAAAAAAGAAGAAGAAGGGCACTCAAATGAGTTTAACTTGCAGGTGGCCAAGTATCCACAACAGGGTGGAAGTTCTCAATTCAAACAGTAAATTGAGGCAAGAAACGGCGATTCCAATGGAGCAGCTGGCGTCACAGAGGAGAAAATACAATTTTCTCACAGCAAAGCCTTGTAATTCTCCCTTTTGTAGACTTTAAGCTTGTAACACTCCGCACCAAGTCTTCCATAGTCCCACTCATAATTCCTTGCGTGTTCATTCTCACACATCTCCCCAGCCTGTGCAGCAACAGTCTTGTGCTGCTTCCTCTTCCTTTCGCACATGCTCGGAAAAATGGCTCAAAAAAAGGGAAAAGGAAAACGTGTGCACGTAAAAGTGTTCACCGTCTTAAAACTTTGCAGCAACAAAACCAGACGCCTCCAGAAAGTGTTAAGTTTAAGATAAACTCGCACAGGACACCAAAATGACACCACTGTCCATGAAGTTAGCTGAACATGTTGCAGATTGTTTAAAGCTGATTAGTAGTGGAACAGATGATGTTGTAGAAGAGGCAGGGGAAAAAAAAAAAAAAAAAGAGTCACACAAAAGTTATTTGCAAGAAAGAAATCAATGCATCGCATTTCGTGGGAGCAGTGTTGGCAACACTACAAGTATGCAAATAGCCAAGTGTCCCCTTTCAGACATTCAGTCTGACTAACAGCTGCTGTGGAGGTTTACCAGTAAAACAGCCCAGCTGCATTTCTCTCACAGGAGAAAACATAATGTTTGAAAGCGTGAGGAAGGGCCATTTCACACAGATCAATTCCGAAATGTGCAGAATCCCCGCACTTCACGCAAATTAAATCTCAAGGCAACACCGGCCACGGGCGTGTTTACCTCAACAGCTGTCACAGCACGAACATGTTTACAACTCAGTTTCAACTTTTGAGCAATATCCAAGTAAACACCGGAGAGGAATGCTCCGTGTCATGCTGCGGTGCTGTGCCAGCACAAGGACTGGAGATGATCCTAGATTCTTCTGTCTGAGAGACACAGTTTGATTTCTATCTGATCCCACAGCCTAGGCAGGCCACTCCAGTTCATCATCTTGCCCTCGGATTTATGCGGGGTTGCCAGTTTGTCATAGCAGGTCTATGCATGCGAAGCGACACAGGGAAACAAGTATCCCCACAGCCACGGCGTCAGGGACAGATTGGTTGATTTTAGGAGTATCGACAGTTTGTAAACACCCCGGTGCTCCCTGGTCTGCTTGAGCTTTGATATGCATCAAGTATTAGCTGATCGTTGTGCCCACGGGTCGCTCGCATGGGATCGGATCCGTAGTTTCGCTTTACGGGTTCGGTGAACGTCACACTGAAAACGCACGCGTATGTGAGCTTTCAATTAAGTCCTGTTAGCATAACTGCAAAGCGTTACTCGTTTGGAAAAGAAAAAAAAAAGGTGATCAGTTTCCACAGCGGTACACAGGGCCATGAAGAGTAATGTGCATGAAGCAGGAAGCGATCTGCAGGCTTTGGGAGAAGCGTGAATACCCGAGGAGGTTTCGTTCGTCCAGGCAGGAGAAAGAAGAAGAAGGAGCACTCGGTCGCAAATTTCACCATCTTCCGCCGGCTCCACTCCTGCGTGCGCTCATCTCATATTTCCAGCGTTTGGGATGTTAGTCGCTGAGCCTCGCTGCCTTACATCAGGAGACATCCTCGCCCCGGTCCCGTTATCGCCTTGGATGTGAGATTGTTCGCAGTGTAAAAGCCGCTCCTCCCCATAATGCCTCTACATCTGAGTCCCGCTACGCGTTCCCAGCCTCCCATGCTCCCGTTATGTATTTTTCCATCTTTTAAGTCTCCCTCACTGATAGCCTGAGCGCTGTGGACGAGGATGCAATCTCCTCCAGCGGATTACCGGAGTGTCGGTAGAGCGCAGGCGCACTGGCCCTGGCGAGCAGAGCAAAGCTGGAAGGCTGCGTTCAAGAGATTTAAATAAACCCCAGTAGAGTCCAAGCTTTAGAGGTCTCGCTCATTATTGTGAATAGGAGTGACGTTAGTAATGAGTGTGTACGGCAGAACAGGGGCAAGATGAGGCATGCCAGCCCTAGGAGAGCACGAGAATAAGAACAATACACACTGTTACAGCTGTCTAGCCTAAATGTTCTGTTTTTCTCCGTTGGTCACTGGCAGGCAGAGCACTGAAGGGTTAAAGCAGAAGACAGCGGTGACTGCAACACTCATCACTGCTCAACTGTCCCTGCACATTACTGAGATAAGCCTTCAAACTTCCCCCACTGCTCTCTTCCACTTCATGTAACTTTGCTGCCCTCATTCCTGATCCCTTCCTCTATCTTTGAATTCAGTGTTCACCAGCAAAATACACACATGAAAACACAGGAGTGGCCAGAACATGAACAGGCTCCAACCACACCTTTTTTATTTGCCTTTTCTTCTTCTGCTGCTTTAATAAAGTTAAGTCTGCCTGAGCTACAGATCGTGGAGAGACTGACTGCATGGCCAGTCATCTGTCTGGACCTCAGCTTTTTGTAACTGCAAGGGTGTAATCTTCATGACTCCTCAGTGGAATGTGTAAAGACATAAACTGGTTTGTCTGGAAATGTTCCAATTACAATTCCAGTGAACAATGAAGCCTACAGTACGTAATGCAGCTGCTGATGTAGACTCAAGTCCAAGCTCGACACCGGAGGGTGTTGCTCAAGACCAACTGCCTCTCGCGGAAAGACGTAAACAGGGAGCTTACTGTATTAGTAATACAATTCCATTTCCAAAACTGAAACGCTGCTTACACAACAACGCTGGAGAGGTTTCACTTAAGCTCACTGAGTCACACTGACAGAGACAGGAGAAATCATCATCGCTGTAGTACTGTAATAGATGGATGGGTTACTAAAGAGTGCAGATCTGGCAAAAGAGAGAGAGAGAGAGAGAGAGAGAGAGAGAGAGAGAGAGAGAGAGAAGGAGTAAGACAGGAAGGAGTCAAGGGACTACAACCCTTTGTTATGGGTGCACCTGTCCAAGCACCACCTGTTCCACTGCAAGTCAGCACCAACAGCTGACACAGTTAGTGCCAGAGAGAGAGAGAGACAGAGACAGGGGGGAGAGAGATTGGGTTTCATTTCTAATCTCCAGGGACCCACTGAGGAAAGAAGGGAAAAGGAGGTGGGATGTGAGCTGATTTTCACAGTACATTGTAAGCTGTCATTTCTACTCAACCCAGCATGTTCGGGCTGACACTATATTAACCCCCAACCACCCACCCACCCCTTCACCCCTGTGAACAAAGCACAGCAGGAATAATTAACCCTACATGGAAATTCCAGGTATAAAACCCAAACACGTTTTATTGACATTCTAACGTCAAAACTTCAGACTACTTCCACAGTCCAGCCCTCAAGACACACATACGTCCAACCGGCTGAAGTGCCCACGAGCAAGTTAATGTGCACCCCAGGCTGCAGTATGTCTGGTTCCTGCCTTATCTCCCTCACCTCACCCTGCTGCCCCAAGCAGGCAGGGTTAAAGAACAAATGCCAGTGCTGTTATGGGGGACCTAATGTCGCTCCTTGTGAGGCGAGGTGAATAAACTCCGACTGTTAAATACACGAGGCTCTGTCACATAATCAATCTATTTGTGTCCAAAGTGTAAGCCTGTGAGCTCTGTCACTAAAGCAGCCAGACGAAAACTCTGAACAATCCCATTGAGACGAGGACACAGCCGCCTGCTGCTGCTGCCGGGGGGGAACCTTACACACAAAGACACTCTTATTCTCAAATTTGGCCGACATTACCGACACTCCCTGACATTACCCCACTTGGTGAGGTACTCTCAGGCACTGGTTGTTCTTACCTCGTTTCGGCCGAAGAGGAATTATTCCCGTTTTCAGTCGTCTGTACGTTAACTTTTCACAGCCATGGAAACGGCAAGTTCTCCCCCGGTGTTGTTCTTCACTCGCCGAGCTTCCCGGTTGTTAGTCAGCTCCCAGCTCTCTGCCGTCGGCTCATATCTAACATATCTGTGTCAAACACGCATATGTGCGCTTATTTTCACTCTGTCGTGTATTATCGATACTGATGCGACCGCGTCGGTTTACCTCAAACAGCTCGGAGAGGAAGGAGGGGGGAATTCTAAGGAGCAAACAGAGATCAAGTCGTACGCTAAATACGTACCAAGGGCTGTTATCTAAAGCTAACCGCAAGTAAAGTTGCGTAAGAAGGAAACGAGAATGCCAAAATGGAAAACTCCATTTCCCGTGATCAACGCGGATCTTTCAACAAGGATATCCGGGTACGGTCACCGTCACCTAATGCAAAGATGTAATAAAGATATATTTAATGCCTCGCTGAAGCGAATATACTCAGAACATTAAGATTACTTTCATTTTTTTCTAGCTTATATTGTACAAATGTCCTTCTTATGATAAATGGTACATTTTAATATTAATAGCCTGGAAACCAGCTAGAGGCACTATATCGTCATCCAGTGGTCAATGGTATGAACCACATCTGAAATTCTTGTTTCAGATCGTTGGTAGACTAAAGCCAACCAGTGAGGCTGATATTGCAATGCAAAAGATATAATCTTCATCTTTATAGGCATAGCATAGATGTAACACTGTCTGTGAAGCTGGATTTAAGAAATAAGTGTTTAAAGTTTTAAAAACATGTTTAGCGCCATCTTCTGTCAGTAAGAAACGTGGTTGGTTGCGGCTAATAGAGTTACATTAATTTATTATTAGTTTATTAGTTTATTAGTTTATTAGTTACTAGTTTAGTTCATGTTAGCTAACAGTGACTGAATCGATAACCCAGTGAAAATAACAACACTAAAACTAAAAATCGGTTTAAGGGATCACTTTTGTGCTGTCCTTGGATGCAACAATGAGGTTTTTTGTTAAGGAACCGATGACGTCAGACATTTACGGTCTGACTCTTTGTTGTTTGGCTAGCTGCACTCAAACGGGAAAACCAGCTTTTAGTCCTAATGTTCCAGTTTGTAAAGCACCAATGCCTCCGGTACCAGAGGGGAGAGGGAGAACATCTGGTTTAATTGGATTTCCCTCCAGTTTTGTTATTTAAATATAGACGAGTGGTATCCACAGAAACATCAGAATCTCTGCTAAAAGCTCACAAAACCATTTCAACAAAAGCTAAAACAGCAAACTATTAAAGAGCAGGTAGACGGACTCTGCAAAAAGATGTAAACACAAAGCACGGATCCTCTTGTTCATCCGACAGCACCTACACGGCCATGTCGTCTGAGCAGAAAAAGGACATCTCATAGATCCTGAAAGGGCAGGTTTCTTCAAACAATTCCAAAACTACGCTTCACATTTTGAAAAAGAGTGTGATGAATTCACTCTTATTCTGTCCTGTTTCCACCACAATATAATCGCACTTCCTGCACAGCTCTTTTTCTCAGTGTGCTTTGAGACCAGTTTTCCATCAAAAATCTCTATTTTCTGCACTATTCACTTGCATACTACACACCAGTCTACCATTGTGTTCAATGTTGTCGGTCGTTGGGGGTTTTTTTGTTTTGCTTTTTCCTCAAAAATCACCTCTGACAAGAAAGCCCAATTTCTGCTTTTCAATACTAAAGAAATCTTTCACTTTAGCAATTATGTCAAATTGCAAGACATTTAGCTATGTCTATAATAAAACCTCTGTAACCTTTTGAAAAACAGAAAAGGTTTTTTTTTCACTTTCTGCTCTAGAAAATTCTGTTTTTTTAATGACTACAGTTAAAAACAAAACAAAAAACCCTCCTAAAAAACCTAAAATTGGACAGTCTTGGCAACAAGCTACCGGAATGTCATGAATGAACGTGAATGAAAGAACAGAAGTAATTTCAGAGTAAAAAACATCTGGAAGAGATGCAAAGACTGGAACACATATACAAAGATCTGGAGATCTGGAAGAGAAGAATTATCTTTATGCAGCCACAAGAGCTGGAGAGCATAAAAAGTCAGTATGCACAGCTGGAGGAAAAAAATAAACAGCTGGAGCACAAATATCAAATAATGGAGGGAAAGATGCATCTGGAAGTGGCAGAGCTGGAAGCGAAGTTGAAAGATGCACGCACGATACATGATACATCATGATCATGATACACATGATTGCAAGCAATTTCAGCAAAGCAAACAAATGAAAGAAAAACAAGAACTCCTTGAGGAAAAAGGACAATCTGAGCAAAAACATGAAGGATCGGTGTAGGTGTACCACGAACAGGTGAACAAAAACAGAAAAACTCAAAAGGACAAGACAGAAGCTGCAAAACTATGCAGTCTTGCAGATGAAGAATAAAGAACTGTGGAACAAAAACTTGCAGAAGCGCGAAGAGCAAATTCAGAAATGTAGCAAACTTGAAGAAAAGCTCCAATTATCGGTCGAAGAGTTCAACGAACTCCAGGAAAAGTGTAGAAAAAATTCAGGTGGAGAAGGTAACACTTGTGCAAGACACAAGAGTCAAATGTGAGGCTGTCTGTCCCGACAGCTAAAACGTAGCTGAAACTGGATAATCCAACAGGACAATGATGCCAAGCACAGCAGCAAATCTACAACAGAATAGCTGAAAGAGAAAAGAATTCTATTCAATCTCCATTGAAATGCTGTGATGGGACCTTAAAAGAGCAGTGCATATACAACGGCCTGCAAACCTCAATGAACTGAAGCAATGTTGTAAAGAAGAGTGACCCAAAATTCCTCCACAAGGATGCAAGAGACCAATAGTCATACAGAAAATGATTACTTCAGTTTTTGCGGCTACAGGTAGACCTACAAGCTACTGAATCATGGCCTGTACAAAGTTTTTCACAGGTCTTGTATAAGCTTTCTTTTTCACCTAACCATAAAACATATAAAACAGCCAATAATTTTGCCAAAGGAATTACAAAACCTAAAGTACATGAACTGAGACTGTCTTTGTTGTTTATGTTCAGCCTGCGCATACTGTAAATCGACTGTAATAAAAATTTTCTATAATTGCTCTATATAGAAATATTCAATACATTTTAAAACCTTGAGTTAGAGAAAGCTGTAGCATATATAATAATACTAATAATGCATTTTATGGCATCACTAGGCCCTTTTATATGCCAGCTTCTGTTTCAGTGCCCTAGCAAAATGTGACAGCTTGCATTTTCTGCTGTCACACTTTGCTAACTGTAAGACTAAAGTCACTTATAACCAGTGTTGGTCAAGTTACTTGAAAAAAGTAATCAGTTACTAATTACTGATTACTTCCCCCAAAAAGTAATCCCGTTACTTTACTGATTACTTATTTTCAAAAGTAATTAGTTACTTAGTTACTTAGTTACTTAGTTACTTTTTAAAAACACGATTTACAACCTGAATAGGTGATAAAGCGATAGATCTTTCAGCCCAATTCTACTTTTTCTGCATAATTCATCATACAAAATGTAATCAAATGGAAAAGTCTCTTTTTAAAACTTGTTTTATTAGTTTTAATCTTTTAACTTTATGCATCAAGCAAAAATTAAATTATATGCAACATTCTCTGACTGGAAGAAATTTGTTTAACATTTAAACCTATTTTCTGCACATTCCAGCACATAAAATAAAATATTTTTTGTTTTACACTCACTCTTTCAAATAGATGAAAGTAAAACACAGCAGAAAATAAATAAAATCAAAGACTAGCGGTCCTGTTGCTCTATTTTCACCTGTAAAGCAGGACTGGGGTAGGCGGAGGTTTACCCTGGTGCAGGTGTGCTGCAGCGGTCAGTGGAAGAATCCGCGAGTTTCTCTGTGAATTTCACATTACGTCGTAGTACACTCGGTGCTTGCTTGGAAGTTTAGGGTTTTTCGCTGTAAAAGAAGTTTTCTTCCACACGCATAACGGACACTAATGTTTTTGTCACTTTTTATGGAATCAAACTCAAAATAAGGTCAGTACTTCCACGCTTTAAACGCTGCATGCTACACTCTGTCCCGCACTCCATATATTATGATCTGCAGACAGCTGTTGTCACTAACGTCGCACTCGCTTACGTCACTGTCATGAGACGTTCTCGCAAAAAAATCACGGTTTTAGTAACGCAGTAACGCAGCGTTCCTACGTGAAAGTAACGGTAATCTAATTACCGTTTTTGCAATAGTAATCCCTTACATTACTCGTTACTTGAAAAAAGTAATCAGATTACAGTAACGCGTTACAAGTAACGCGTTACTGCCCATCTCTGCTTATAACTATGCCCTTCCATAACCTTACCCAGCTTGCTGTTCCTGGCAATGACGCATTGCCTACATATAACGACTGTGATTAAAAACATGATGATTACGGAGGGGAGGCTGATAACAACCTGGTTAAAGATGACAATGTCAATTGACAGTGAAGAACCCTTGACCCTGACGCCATGGCTTCTACAATAAAAAATCAGATTTACTCTTATTTTAAATAAGTATATATTACAAGTTCATATTACAAGTTTTTGAAACATTATAATTATTTCAAAAACATTATATTGGTGATGGGTCATTATGAACTTTAGAACAATTTACTGTTGCTTGACTTAGACTTACAAGTCAGGAAGCCTAATGTGGCAGAGACCATTCTTACAAAACATTTTCCCACTAAACTGAAACTTTGGAGCGAACAAATGAAGGGAACAAAAGAAATTGCAATACCTCAAATGAGGCTGGCTCCAAAAGCAAGTCAATCGACACAGACTCCTGTGTTACTTTTTGAACACATTTACAGCCTGATTTTTTTTAAAGAAAGGATATTGGTCGGATATTGATCTCCTGCATTATTAGAGACTTAAACGCTAACAGTCAGGTGTTTCATGTATTGTCTGCTAGACAGTCCTAGACATATTCTAATGTGCTATATACATGAATTGGAGCTCTGGTAAGAAAAGGACCTCTTGACTAAAAATATTGTTGTGGTGCTTTTTGGAACATTTTTATACATTTATAAAATATTGATAAATTAGCTGACTTGCTGTACAGTTCATTTTGCAAACAGATTGTTCAAGAAGTCTGTTTTATATATTGAAATTCTAGGTTTTTTTAATAGTCAACTAATTAGCAAGTATCTGTGCCTGTGCACTGAACCTGCACAGTCTGCTGACAGATCTTGTTAAACAAGCTTGATTGTCCCCCCTTCCCTTACCCCCCAAATTAAAATGGCAGTAGCCTTAAAGATACACTTGAGGCCACACAGAAAACTGGAGCCCACAAAAAAAACGTTTTCTACATTTGTGTTCTAATGTTACTAATGGAGAGCCTTGATGTGTTACTTCAAAGAAGTCTCCTTTGGTGGTGAAAAAGATGCTTTTCATTTTTTGTACGATAAATTCATCCATCATATATTGTCTGGAAGAATCTTCAGTTATTAAGGGCTTTCTCTTAATTTATCAGTCAGCTGCATGTGTTTCCCCCCATATATGCTAAAGGCATTCACATCAAACCGACAGTGAGACACAGAAGCTTTGCAGGATTTGATGTTTGCGAGACGAGAGTGTTATTCTGCAAAATCCTGGATTAAAAGGCAGGAAATATGGTGCCTAGGGTTTCTTTTTTAAATATGACTTTTTTTTTTAAATGCATTTGGCTACTTCAGCAGTGTTTAAGTTAAAATAATAATAATATGGCAAAAGCAATAAACAACCAACAAAACCACCATGAAGGTATGTTTGAGGTCAAATAAATCGTCCCAAAATAAATAAAAGATTGTGATTATGAGACAATAAAGTAATGAATAATAATAAAGTCTGCTCCCTGCAGCTAGGTGCACGCACACTTGCTCCACCCACTCTCATGTAAAATATTACATCCAAGTCATAAACACTATCAAACATGGATGCTAGCTAGCTTCCTGGTTGGTTAAATTAAGCCAATAGTCTAAAAACTTGCATTCTGCTGCAAGGCCACCAGATGGGGAGATATGGTTGTAAAAAGATTTCCAGTCCTGTAGAATTCTATGGGGTAAATATTTTCTTTGTTGATTGCTTAAATTCTTGAGATTATTATTATTACTTGGGAGTGAATCGTGTTTAAGCATGCACTGCACACCGAGCCTTCAACCTTTGTTAAAGTAATTTGAACACTGTAAGATTTTATATGGTCCTGTTTATGGTATTAGTATCAGTGCCAGCTAGTGGCACTCTGATGCTATCTAGTGGTTAACAGTATGAACCATGTTGGCTCCAAAACTTAATGTTCTTTTAGAATTAAAGATGAAAATATAAACTTGTAGTTCTGGTAGTATAATTTTATCAGTAGTAGCTACCTATAGTGTAATTATGTACTATGGTGGCGTAGATTCACTTTGTGATATCTGACAGCTTTGCATACCATACCTTGTCATCAGACTCCTACTATTATTGCTGATCTACAACTTTACCTCCATAAAGCTGCTCTCAGGAGGGACTCTGATGACTTTCTTTCTTATAGTTTTGACCCTAGTCTTTATTGATGCACTCACACAATAACCATGGCAGGAAGCTGGAATATGTGGAGAAAACCCACACAAGTACAGGAAGAACATGAAAACTCCACACAGAAAGGGTAGAAAGCAGAGGAGAAAATGTGTTTGTGGGAGAACAATAAGACAAAAGGAGGTGTGTGTGTGTTTCAGTGAACAGAAGATGGGTCAGCTAAAGGGTCAGATGGGTGTCTCAGGTCCTGTGTCAGGTTTTTGCTGCTGCTGTTTTGTTTTTTTTTGTTTTGTTTTGTTTTGTTTTTGTTTTTAAGGCAGAGACTTCTTTTATCCTCCACTTGTCCAGTTTCTTCAATTGACTATACTGAGATATACCAAGTTCTTGGCTAATAGGTCTTTGGGAATCACTTTAAAAAAGAACTACTAGTTCATGCCGGTCAAACTGTTATGTATGGCATTGTTTTTTTGATTCAGTGAAAGAAAGGGCTCACTAGTTCGCTCAATCTTTGGGAGAGCAGAGAAGGAGATGAGAGACAGGAAGGAGACAAGAACAGGTGTGTGTGTGTGCGTGCATGTGTGTGTGTGTGTGAGGACACTTAATTAAACATAATCTTATCCTTTTCAATAACATCATGATAATGCACACAAAAGCTGGTGAGTGCACTTCAAACATTTGTGTAAATATATTACACATAATATACAACATGAGTATTACTTCAGTACAATTGTGGGCATTTAAATTAAAAACAAACAAAACACATAGCTAGTTTTGATTAACTGTAACACATAAATGATTAAGAAACTAGATATTTTACCTTTATCTTTCATGTATAGTAACAAAAATAGCTTACAAAATAACAGTATCGACATAAGTCAGTACACTAAACCCTAGCATGGCTGGGTTTACCCTTTACAAAATGTCTTGTGTTGATGAGTTAGTGAAATAACTTTATCACCGTGTCTTATGATACAACATACATCCTCTTTGTTGTTGGTACTGGGTGTAACCGTGTATATCTTGCATCTGTCCATTGCCAGCTATTTTATTTTTTACAAATCCAGCCAACTGTCAAGTTAATGTGCTTTTTTTCAATCTGACAAGCTTCAGTTTTCTGCACCATCTCTTCAGCGTCCTCATACTTATCACCGCACTGTGCCAGTGTGCTAAAAGAGAAAGAATTTCCTTTTATACTAAAACAGATTTTGAAGTACATTTTCACTAACTCATCTTCACAAGGCATTTTGTCAACGATATAGGAACAGGGGCAGTTGTTTGACTTGAAACGACAGCTTTAATCTCCACATTTGAACTTTTTTTTCGTGCTCAAAAGTTATTCGACTTTTAATATATATATATATGTATATATATATATATATATATATATATATATATATATATATATATATATATATATATATATATACGTATATATATATATGTGTGTGTGTGTGTGTGTGTGTGTATATATATATATATATCTTGCTGTT
This sequence comes from Oreochromis aureus, assembly GCF_013358895.1. Taxonomy (NCBI): domain Eukaryota; kingdom Metazoa; phylum Chordata; class Actinopteri; order Cichliformes; family Cichlidae; genus Oreochromis; species Oreochromis aureus. Next base: position 18,873,607 of record NC_052949.1, read on the forward strand.
GCCCTTCAACTCCATCTTAGTCTGCTGTCCCTTTAAAACAGGGGAGAGATGTAAATGTTTTTGGAGTAAAGGGTAGCATGTGAAGCATTCAGTTGAGTGAGTCTGGATTACCTCTTTTAATGTCTGTGTCACTCGGGTTGTTTGAACAAGGAAAGTTCAAAGGATTAGGCCGATTCGCTAATGAAGAAGCGGGGCAAAGTCTAAAACCCATTAAAGTCTTATTAATATAATTGTCCTGTCCGAAATCAATCATCGCAATTGACTCTGGCCTGGAGACGGGGCACAAATAGTGGCTTCGATTTTGCACTAAAAAAGCGGTAAATGTAATGGGATTTAAAAAAAAAATCGCTAATTATAAATAGCATACTGTGTAATTTTACGGGGGGTAGAGACATGTTGCCACCAGTAAGGAGACACAAAGTTGAAATCCGGTGGATCACAGTGATTTATCTTCAGGGTTGAGATAGGCGGAGCGAAGCATCCCCCCCTGATAGACAGAAGCAGGCAGTCCGGGGCGGAGAAAAGTTACAGCTTGGCGGAGTTGTTTCTCGTGCTGCTACGGCTCGCTACACAAAAATGGTAGTACCGGTGTCACAAACTAACTATTTAGAACACAGTGACAAAAGCTAAGTAGTCGCTTGACTCTAGCTAACAAGAACGGCACCCGGGAATAGTTGAAAAGGAAACAAATACTTCTTCGACAAGAAGGTATGGGAATGACTGCATCTTACACTTTTTGTCCCCACTTGTGCACTTGTTCGCTATTCTTTTCCTTTCCGCTTAATGTCTCTGCTTCACTCTGTTTTCTGGACGATTTTTTTTCATTTAAAAAATCTTAGGTAGCCCACTTAGTCAACTTTTTGTGGGTGTATTGTTTTCAAAGGCCAGTGTCGGTGCGTACACACAGTTGTCATGACAATGCTAGGGAAACCCTGCGCGAGGCACGTTGAGAGACACAAAAGGACCCCGGCTTAGCTTTGCTTTTACACTATTTTAATTAAAAAAAAAAAAAACCCATCTTAGTTGAGTGTTCTTTTTTGTCTTTTACCCGTCAACGAGAAAGATGTAAAAAAAAAAAACAAAAAAACAAAAAAAACAAAAACAAAAACAAAACAAGCGGCTTTGTCAACATTTATTTATTAGTATCCCGTGTCAGTGGAAAGAGGAGCACTTCGGGGGAGGTAACGGGGTCAGAAGGATATGTGAAATCTGTTGGGCTAAGGTGTGTCCTGTGTTTATATGAGACAGATTGTGACCCTGCCAGTCAGGAAAAGGATGCTTTTAGTCGGCCCTTTGCTGCTTTATGGTCAGCACAGATGTGGAAATGACTGGCTTCCACAATAGAGAGTGAGCAACACACAATTGTCTTAGGGGAAAAGGAAAAAGATGTGTGTGTGTGTGTGTGCGTGAGAGAGAGAGAATGGAAGTAGTAGCTGTATGAATGATAAAATAAATACATGTGTTACAGTACGGATTGTTTGCATTTGTGTGTAGATGGTAGGAAACTGGGGAGTGGGTAACATTGGGTGGTCATCAACTTACGGGCGGGGGTTTTTGAAGGTGGGTGGAGGGTAACTACAGTACAGTCATACAGCAGACACACCAGACGGAGCAAACTGGGACCTACTGGGTGGAATGAAGCTGGCAACACGCAGGATAGGAGAATGACTCATGGTTATGCTTGTTTACAGTCTTGTGCAAGGGAAGTTTTCACTACTCCAGGTGCTTAAAGATGAGTGTCTCGTGAACCGGTGCCATGCTTGTCATTAAGTGCAGTGCCAGCGAAATACTCTAACATTAGTAACCTCTGAATACAGTCCAGGCTGTGAGTACTAGGATCCCTAAATATACCTTTAAAAGAATAATTATATTCCACAATAGTTCTCTCTTTATGGATATATGAAGGTATGAATTTATTGGTGCCTATTCTCAAAGCTTCCTTGACTGTCAGTCCAAAAGGCAAACATATTCATAGTTAAGCCTTTAAAATATAGTACAGTAGAGCACCACTTGTGCTAATCTGAAGCAGGCTGAACAAAACCTGGAATGAATGCATAATGCGGTAGTTTTAATAACAGGAGCTATTACAGTTGCATACTTCCTTTCCTCAATATATGAATCATGCTTTCAAAGATAATGCATGGCTGCATCGATCATTTATCCTCCCTTGGATCTGTGGCAACCTTCCGTCTCTGCTTGTGTGTCGGGGCATGCAGCCGCATCTCCTCAGCCTAGCTTGTGCCCGTAGGGCCTGGAAGCACATTTTAAAAAAAGGGGGAAAAAAAGAGACACTAAACATACAAGCACACATACTCATTCACACACTCATGCACACGGGGGCAACATGAACAAACCTACATCAAAGATACATCTGTTTCTTATGCATGTTTGATGGGACAGGCAGGCAGCGGCTGGCTACTGCTCCTGCTTACCCTACAGCATGGATCAGTATGCATGACTAGGTGGAAGGAAAGGAAAGCTCTCAGTGTGGTTGAGAGAAAAGAAGGTGTATACCTTACAAATATGTGAAAAGAGAAATAAAACATGCCGTTTTTAAATGTTGCTTTAATCTTTTATCATCATACAGTAGGATTATCAAAATCTAGCCAGTGCTGGCAGAACTAGAGAGCGATAATAAAACCGAGATACCAGTGAGTCAATAACACTTTGCTCTGTTGTGGAGTCGTCTTTTGTTCTTGCTGTTTGATGTATTGTTGTTCTTTTTATCCGTGAACAGCTGGTATAAATTGCTTTGTCTGGTTGTCTGTCTGTTGACCAAACTCTGCCATGCTGGGACACAAAAACTCAATCGACTGGTTTCCCAAACAAAGAGCATAAGGGCATTTATGCTCGGTGGAAGTCTCCATTTATTTTTGTTTCTTTATCACAATCAGTCCATTCCAGGGCACATTAGTCTCAGTTTAGTGCGGTTATTCCATTTTGTGTTTGCCACATCAGACATAAAAAATAAAAACAAACTAATAACTTCATTGCATGTCATGTAACCCCAATGCCCTCCTCTGTGATATCAGCCAGAGGAAGTATGATGTATTCAGTTAAAAGTAGGAACTTGACCTTACAGCACATTTCAGCATCCGCTGTCTTTTCTTAGCCAGAGATTTCCTACCATCAGCAAAAGATTGGCTCCTAATCCCTCTTTTTTTTTTGGGACTGCAGCAGATCTTGGCACAGGGAAATAAGCCCATCAGAAATTTAACTGAAGTTCACCTTCCAAAACATTCAGCACTTTGGATCAAGGCAGCATCCCGTCGGTTCAATCCGACAGTGTGTTTTCCCTCTCGCCAGATGTTCAGCTTAATTAACATGCAGGCTCGGGGCGAAAGAGGTGTTAGCACCCATACGCAGTTTATCCAGGTGCTGCAGCTCTGCATAATTGCCTGACATTTACATGAAAGCTATTGATTAGATTCATGCGCATTGTACTGATTCAAGTTGAGCTGTGTACGTGTGAAGAAAAAGAAAAGAATAACTGTCTCTGTAGACCTGCAGCAGTAACTTGATTAGTCAATTACGCCATCACAGGAAATCAAAGAGCAACTGTTTTAGTAATTTAATTGTTGAGTAACAGTTACTTATTTAGAAAAAACCTTCCTTGGTACCATATTGTAAATCTCAGCCTTTGTGATTTGATTCATTTTTTTCTTGTAATGCTTTTAGCTAATCTTAAACACTTATTTTCTTTTAATAACCTTTGGAAAGGTCACCTATACTTCTAATAGAGCCACTGCTGTACTAAAATCCTTTATATGCTGGAAGTCCCAAATTATCATGATTGCATTTGGCTCCAATACTACAGCTTGACTCTTCACTGGCAAACATGAGCATGTCTGCCCTAGCACAGTAATATTGGCAATAGTATAGGATTAATTATAAAAACATTTTTGCTTCTTTAAACGTGCCTAAAAGGGCTATGGGGGATCTTTTTCCACTAAAGACTTTCAAAAGTTGACTAAACATTAGCCTCTTTCAATTAGCATATTCAGATTGGGCTTAATCTCAAGGAGTACCTTAGAGCTATGGTCTGGGTTTCGCAGTTCTGAAACTGAGACCAGATTTGCTTGTTTTGTCATTATGTGCTAGTTTCCAACCTTTACCTGACATTTTTTCCTGTATGTTTATAGCTTCACCAGATAACAGGACATGGACCCTTTTCTTTGTTTCACGAATCTCCAGAATTTTCCTTGCAACTCCTTTGACTCTTTGCTTATACTGAGGCTGCTAGCTTGTGGCTGGCGCTGAGCTCTTGATAGCTTTAGTTTTAGCTACTCTGCCTTTGTTAGTTTCTGTTCTGCTGTTTGCTGTTTGTGTTCTGCTGTGTGAAGGTAATTTAAGTGTTTGATTTGGTTTGCTGTTCTAAACATTTAAAAAACATTTGAGAACCCTCACTGTTGAGTGAGGACTCACACTGAGGACTGTCTGCCTGTGTTCCTGTGCTTGTGGTGCACAGGCTCGCTAGCTGATCTTTCAGTCACCGGTCAAGGCCGATAACACTGGCAATCAGTCGATTCTGGTCCCTGGCTGGTCAGCAAGAGCATCTCTATTTATCATGTCATCCAGTGTTATGCTTGCTTTATTGTTTTTTAGTTGTTGCCATCTTAACACTACTAACTTTAACTGAAGGTTAACTAATAACAACTTTATAGTTTTCCTTCTATAAATGAACCCATAGGTTTAACTACATGTAATATAAAGTAAAATTAGATAGTTATCTACAGTAATGATAGTATTTACAGGGTCTTTTGCTTTACAACAGTGTTTTTCACTAATAAAGACAGATAGACATCTTTAAATGTACTCTAAGCATAAAATGACTTGATTTGTTATATATCACAGTTACATGGATCTTTGGGTCTTTGGACTTGCCAGAAAAAATATGTCTGTGAGTGTTTCCTTGCAGTATACAAGGATCTGTGTTTTATAACATTATATAGACAAGTTATTGATAGATTAATTGAGATAAGAAGTATCAGATTAAGCAATAAAGAAAATTTAAAGTTTGACTCTCATCATCCCCTGGAGCACAATCTGGGTGTCATCAGGACGCTACTACACAGAGCCATGCCCACAGACACAGTGGCCAGGGAAGCAGAACAACATCATATCAAGAAGGCCCTGAGTAAATGTGGTTATCCCAGCTGGGCATTTGTCAAACCTAAAGAAAGCTCCAGGTGATCCAGGAGAGAAGAAGGACAACTGCTGTCTAAGTTGAAAACCCTTAGTGATCCCTTATGTGGCAGGAATATCGGAACAGTTAAGACGCATTTTCTCTAAGCACAGCGTCTCTATGACTTTCAAACCCCAAAACACACTGCACCAAAAATTGATCCACCCCAAGGATCATGTCCCCGGGCACAAACAGAGTAATATAGTGTACGCTGTTAAGAGTCAGGAGGATTGCTGTGATTTATCCATCAGGGAAACCAAACAACCTCTGGCTAAGTGGATGGCGCAACACAGAAGAGCTAACTCATCAGGCAAGCACTCTGCAGTCTATTCACACCTATAGGCGAGTGGCCACTCTTTCAATGATGGGGATGTACACATCCTGGACAGGGAGGAACTCTGGTTTGAACGAGGAGTCAATGAGGCCATTTATGTGAAAAGGGAAAGACCATCTCTGAATCGAGGAGGGAGACTAAGGGTACATCTTTCACCATCTTACAATGCTGTGATTGCAACCATTCCCCAACTCTCTGTGGATGCTACTCACGGCCATTGAACAAGGGTCTTTGATCGGTGGTTGTTGATCAATGGTCATGACAAATTGCATACTAATGATCAAGAAACTGACTTTGCAGCCCATTGTTCATCAGTGGTGCTAGTTTTAGTCATTGTGCAAATGTACTGTAAGGTTGGGGAAACTTGCAGTCATCAGAGACTGAAGAAGTTTCTCCCACTGAAAACGCTTCGTCCAGATGAACAGAATTAACTTTTTGGAAGTCACTTCCATTGCTTCAGTAAATGTACAAATCATGTAATTAACCAGTTGTAAATGGGTGTAAGAAAAGACTTGATAGTCCTGATCGTGTTTATGGGCTTTAAACACCTATTCAGATTCATTCTAGATGTGTAAGTAGAAGGCTGGGATACTTGGTAGTATTAGTGTAACATTCAGAGAAATTCACAAAGGACACAGAAACCAGCCCTATGCTCTGTTTCCATCATAAATCACACAGCATGACGATAACGTTGAAACTCAACACCTCAAGATCTCACTGGGCTTGAGAGGCCCTTAAAAAAACACGGAGAGGCTGACAGCTACAGAGGACATGCAAACTACAAGACCAATAGCTTGAAGGAAACATCACCTTCAGCTTTAAAATGAATGACGATTTTGATGTATGACTTAAAGATAGGCGCTCATGTGCTTGTTCAGCATTTCCCTCTGTTTTACAATGTTTACAGTGTGCTGCTGACCTCAGCTTCCTAACTGGGAAAACAAAGGAATTTCACCCTACTGTAAAAATAACTGTCGATAAATACAGGCCTTTTCTTCTAACGCACTTTCGGGATAACACACTTGTTTGTCTGCTTCCAGGAAATAAAAAAGTGGGTGTAAAAAGGAGGACTACAAATCCCCACCTGGGGAGCTGCTGGAGCCTCAGGGTGCTGGAATGGAGCAACTCATAGAGTAAGAGAGATCATGTCTTTCTTTATCTTATTTGACAGCTTGTTTTACACAGATTGCTGACATGCTTTATTGTGTTTACTAAATGAACGTCCTGTCTCTATTTTGGTGCTTCCTGGAACTGTTGTTGCCCAAGCTTCAGCTGCATGCATGGCATTGTGTTTGGCGGTGTATAGCTTTACTGCATCTACTAACAGATTATATCAGCTCACCAAGCATTTTGGGAACTGTAAATAGATCCCTTAATAAGAAACTTCAGGGGCCAAATGTTTCAAAGACTTTGATTTAAGGATATTTATAAGTGATTAAACAGTGGTGACATCTAAACACATCTTTTGTCTTTCTGCATGTTTTGGATATTTTGGTGAGGCAGGTTGATGAGGTGGATGTCTGTGCATTTAGAAACCTTGTTATTTTCTATTCTTAGCTAAACAGAACTCATCATCGTCCAGCATGCGAAAGGTTGGCTCTTTGATTTGATGGAGGCAGTTCTGTGAAAGTGAGGGTTGGATAAACAATTTTGCAAGGCTCTCTGAACCAAAGAGGGCAGGCAATACAAAGCAACCCACATATAACATGAATACGCTTGGGAGCAGTCGCATCTCGAATTCAATGAAGGCACGCAATTATTCGTAAACTCTGTGGCTACGTTTCCTCTTTGAACAGCGAGTCAGCAGAAAGTTTAAAAAAGCTTGGAAAGGATGGCACAGAAGAGCCGTAACCACACCATCTGAATGTTGTTGGGGGATGGGCAGGTGATTTATCTGACCCTAAATTCCTTTTGTCCACTTTGCGAATGCAAAAACTCTTAGGTCAGCATCATGCCATCTAGCTCAGACTCAGCTTTTATAATGTGCTGTTATCCTCCGAAAAACCTGCTTTCCTTCATTCAACGCACATTAGTTTCCTCTGCAAACATGTGCCGTTCTCTTCTTGTCGACGCTGCTGTAGCTGGGCAGAGTGTGATAAGAGCCATGGGAGTTCTATCTTCACTCTTCAGCTCATTCTGCAGATAGCTGAAACAGGATTGGCATTGTGTTTCTGGGCTGTGTGCACATACAGTAAGCGCTGTGTGCGTGTGTGTGTATGTGTGTGTGAATCACACGATCTGTGGTGGGATTTCATTATACATATCTTTCAGCGGCATGGACGCAGAATGTATAATTCATACCTGTGACTGGGCCTAGAAAGGGATGCGTGCCTGCTTGCTTTCCCTTCAGCTCCCTACACTCCAACCTGTCAAGTGAGACCATTCATTTACAGTAACCAAGTGTCAGCCCTACTCATGTCTCATATTGAGTCAGTGATTGTTGAATCAGCCCTCCTCGCTTTCTGACACCTCTGACTCCCATGCCAGGATGACTAGCTTTCTCTTAATGATTAGATTACGTCACCGACCTGCTGCTGCACCGCGCCAAACTATGAAGTGACAAAGAAGGGCTCCTGATCTGCGCAACTTGGCGCTCCCTGGCTTGTGACTCATTGGTGAGTCATGGCAACGGGCAAAGGGGCTATAAACGCACCCCCATGCATGTTCACACACATACACTCGAGCTTGTACACATGGTTCTGACAAGCAAATACATTCTCTGTTGTTCCCGATAGTGTGTGTCTGTGTGTGTGTGTTTGGTCTTGCGTGAATGCACCCAAAGATGCCATATTTCTGTCCTTCCACTCTATCGTTGTGCCTGACACACAACATTATTTATTATAATCATCACCGGTGTAATAGAGTTTGTCTTTTCCAGATAAAGCGGAGTCAGTAATTGTTTGACACTCGGCGCATTCCAATTAATGTTTTGTTGACTCAGTCTTGATAAGATAAGGCCAAACATAATAATGAAAACTTGTTATATTTGTGGTAATTTAGATTTAGGTACTCAACCAACAGAGGGCGATGCAACCATTTACCATGAGGAATTAATCCTATTAGGGTTTCTTTGTGTGAATTCATTTGGCAAACCCCATTTTTGATCTAATTATACAATAAGCCTTTTAAGAAAAGATGTTTGTTACTTGATTGATGTTGCCAGTTTATTGATTAACTCATCAGTATTCTATATTTCAAATATTGGAGTTTGGGAGAGTGGGCGATAATGGCATTTCCATTTTAATGCCTCATAACATTTCCTCTGTCTTCATGTAGTTTTGAATTCCTAAGAGGCTTACTTTTTCATTTGTATATTTGCTCTAACAAAACGCCTGGAACATTGATATCTGGGATCACTTAGATGTTTCCTGAACAAGTGTGGTTTAATATTAGATTGCACTGTTTAATATCCCATGACATAGCCTGTCGCTGGTTCACACCTAATTGCAGGTGTTGGCGCTCCTAAACTGTCTTAAAGTTGTTTTGTCACAGTAGTATTAGTACTGTGCAAAAGTCTTGAGGCACCCTTCATTTCTTTATATTTTGCTTCCAAGGAGTCAGACTTTCTTGTCATAGTTCCAGCTATTCTGAAGGTCCCAACCTTGTACCTGACCATTTCCAGAGGACTTAAAAATGGCTCGTGAATCACTGAGGCATATAAATGCAACTCTTTCTTTCTTCTTTCAATGACTATCACATTGAATGTGATAGTCATTATCACAATGACAATGACTTTCAATGACTGTTCACTAAAGCCTCATTAGAAATGATCTCAGTGGAAGGGTAGCTGTCAAGAAGCCATGTTTAAGAATGGGAAACATGGAGAAAAGGTTGGGGTACGCCAAATTACACAAAACTGGACTGAAAATCAGCAAAAGGTCTACTGAAGTGACCTTGTCGTCAAAATGTACGAGGAGGTCAGAAGTGGTGTCCAACATTAAGTGTCTACAACCTTCTGTAAAACAGAAGGTGGAGGCTCCGTCATGGTTTGGGACTAGATTTTAGCCCGTGGTGTTGGGAATCTTGTCAAAATTTATGGAGTTATGAAAGCAGAAAAGTACCATCAGATTGTCTGATTAGCAGCACCATTTTTAGCATGACAGTGATCCCAAACAGACTGCCATTGCAGTAAAAACATATCTGGATATGTCGTGGAACACTATCAATCATGGTTTGCACAACCTCAACATGACCTCAACATATTTGAGGCAGTGAAGGATCATCTTGACAGAGAACAGAAAAAAAAGCAGCCAACATCCACAGAAGAGCTTTGAATGTCCTTCAAGAAGGCGGGAGAACCATTCCTGAAGACTACTTAAAGAAATTACAAGAAAGTTTGCCTAAGTGAATTCACTCTGTGTTGAAGCATATAAGTGGTCATACCAAATACTTTCAAGCTCGTTAGAATTGTCCAAACTAGGTTTTTGCTTATATACTTACATGTATGTTTGCACAAGACATACAAGAGCCTGGGTTACCTAGTTTGGAGCGACACTACTTCAGAAATAAGAAAAAGAAGACTATTCGGTAGTAGGTCAAATACATAGGTTTGGCATTGTTCTTTTAAATACATAAAAAACAAGAATAATCTGTTTCAGGAAACATTTAGACCAGACAAAATTGTCTAGATAAATGTACAGTGATTTTATTTTACATTGTCTATATCTTGTCCTGCCAAAATAGCTTTGACCCATCTGGGTATGAACCTAGGAGGGTGTCATGGCCCTGGACCATCTTGATGCTGGCAGCAGGGTCTGCAGATTGCATTTGTTAAAATGCTCCATCTGATTGTATTGTAGAGGAGCATTGAAACTGAGTCAGTGCCCTGGCCTCTTTGTCGTGTTCCTTTTGCTCTTCATGATTACATTTTGCGGTGTGGCAGGGCACAGTGACCAACTGGGGAGGTCTTTGCTTTAAATAAGTGCCAAGTTTGGACTGCAGTACTCTTGTCGCTGGTACATGTAAAAATGACAACCATATAAATGCATGTACCCAAAGCTTTCCAGCAGAATAATGCATTATGACAAGAGGATCAATACTATTTACTTCATTTGACCAATGTGTCTAATCTTACTATTTGTCATCATCATCACGTTGACGGGGACTTCATGTGACTGATTATAGCAGTTAGGGTCGTTCTTCACTGGACTGTTTATCTTGAGTAAGTAAATTTATTATCTAGAAAAATGACATGAAATCATTTCAAGAGCTTAATCCAGGGTTTAAATGTGACTTATGTCTTGGGCAAAAGGAAAAAAAAGGGAAAAAATGATTGCAGAAGGTGCAGCAGTGTTTCAGATGCTTTAATAGGTCATGTGTCTTTGCACACAGCAGAATCATTTGTCTGGAACAGCTGACCAGAGTAAATGGACAGGCTCCTTTTTTAATGGGATTGAATTACCTCCACTGAGAGTAACCTGGCAGCAATCTGATAAAGAAGTCAGTGTAAAGAAATTGAAGCCTGCTGTCTATTAAGGGGTTCTCATGCCCTATAAAAGTGCTTTAAGGAAAACAAACACCCTAGGCTGATGTCAGAAAGTGGACGCCCGGGAGTCAGGCTCTTCAGAACGGAGACAGGCAGGTGACATGTAAAATTAATACATAACTGCTCACAAAGGAGACAGGAGGCCACTGGACGTCTTGTAGATTGTGCATTTCTGCATGAATAACACTAACGTTTAGTAGCTCTTTATGCTTTGTATGTTACAGTGGGTTTTATTAGTTTTTTACCAAAGAACAGATAACTATGAAACTTAGTAGAAGATTCAAGATACTTATTTCCTAAACTCTACTGTGATGAGCTGAGCGAATACTTTTTGTCACTGGGGAAATCTAACTGGCTCTAACTGGGCCATTCAGGACTACTCTGTCACACAGAAGCAGTGCTGGCTGCACAGACAAACTGGTGCTGGTACTTATGGCCTTTACACTGCTTTATTTATGTGTATTGTTTTTGATGATGATGATTTATGGGTTGTTCCAGCTCTCGGTACTCACGTAGTTTCGCTCTACAAAAAATAAAGCGTTACCTTACTGCACATCCCCTTTTACTTGGTGCAAAATACACAGCCTTACTGTGAAGTGAAAGCTGAGACGTGTCACTGGCAAAGTGGCTGCTGTCTGAGGGAATATTTTAGCTGTCTTGTCGAGTTCAGGATTTATTAGGCCTAATGGCGTTGACGTCAGATCAGCAGGCTTGTTTTCGCCGTAGCTGCCGTGTTTCTTTCTTTGATCTTTGTCACAACTGAACAACTTGAGGTGCCTGTTTACGTTGTGCTCATCTCTATGCATCATGCTGAGTGGAAGTGTGCTGCATGCATTCGGGCTGAGAAGATGGATTACCGCTGCCTCGCAGGGAGCGACTGTGTTTGTGCACCCAATCTGTCCATGTGTAAGCCACTGGGTCTGATTCTCCAAGGACGTGCGAACAACATACCCGGGAGGTCTCGTGCCTATGTGTCTTAAGACAGACACGATCTCAGCACTCTGTCAACCCCTGCTGCAAACACTCCCATGTGCACACGCTTAAACACTAATGCATCAGCGCCCCCCTTTGATTCCCAGTTGTCCTTTTCTGTTATCGTACCTTGAAGTGGAGTTTTGACACCAAACATGGCTCGCTCGTCCCCAGAAAACCTGAGTGTGTTTTTGGTTTGGTTTATAGCGAACACCAATGGAAGAGCACTCGCTGCACATCGAACACCCCACCTCCACATGTGTGCTCGCACACACAAATAGATGCAGCAGTGGCAGCCTAATCATTCTTCAGACAATGAAGGCAACGAGGAAGCGCACTCAGCGGAGTGCATATCCCACTGAACTGCCGCATAATGAATCATGAAGGGGAGTCAGCTGGACATCAGACATGAGCAAAAACAGAAGCAGTGGTCAGCTTCCATCTAAACAAAGACTGTGTGTATGTGAGGGTGTCTGAAGTGTTTACGTGTCGTTAAAAAAGGACAGCAGTGAACATACTTAGCTGCTGTGTGAATGTGAGTCACTTGATTGAAAGAGGGAGAGGGAAAGAAGGGAAAAAGCTATAGAGTCCTCTAGGGGTTTCTGACTCAGAAGAGTATTGAATTTTGCATGAAGAGTGTTAGAAGTCATGTCTTACAATAGGACATGTCCAGGATGTAGCCTGCCTCTTTCCTATCCCAGTCAGCTGAGATAAACTCCAGCTGCCTCCGTGACCCTGAACTGGATAAGCGGTTAAGAAAATGGGGAGATGGGTATCATACAGCAGAAGTGATATTTCTGCCTATTGCTACCGTGTTTGTGTTGCTGTGGCAGTACACATGTCTTAAGATTGAAGTTCTACATAAGTTAGCAAAAGACAAGCTTAAAGGTTTTAGGTGAGCACAAAAAGCCTTCCATCTTAAGCACAAGAAGTGAAGTATTAGAACCAGAATAATGATTTTTTGGAGGGGTATTTTCAGTGGTTTACTATCAGGACTGGGTGATATGGAAAAAAATCACAGCACAATAATTTTCTTTCATATCTGTTGATATTGATATATGTTACAATATAAAATCAAATCACTATCTCTCTCCAGGCTGAAGGTTCATTTTTACTCCAAGGGGAAGATATGAGCTTAAATACAAATAAATGCACAGGAAGTGTGCAGTACTGTCTCACTGAAGTGGGCAGTGAGGCTCATATATGGATCAGATGCGTGACTTGACCACATATCCAATGTGGTAGTGTAGTTTGATGCAGCTGTTCAGCCATCTCTCTACACTCCATGTATTAGGAGTTGGTAACAACGGTTAGTTGTGGTGATTAGCTGTTTGCATCTCACATTTTTCACTGTGCTTATTAGTGCCTTATTTGTGCCTCTTGCAGTAAAGTAGGCTGTTACATTTATGATATCACTGCACTCTGTTACTCTCTTTTATTGTTGCAAGGAGCTTCACAGGTAAACATGCCTGTAAAACCTTTTGCATTGTGCAGGTAAAGGTATCAACTGTACACTGTGCAAGGTGGCACCACTTCACATGGTGAAACTGATTTGTGGTGTTACCTCCCTTTGTGGAAACATGTTTTCAACACACTTTGCACTTTATACTGCTCTGCTTCTTTGTCGGATCTATGTCTTGTCGGGTCTCATGTTTGGTAATGCTGTCATGTTTTTGTTAATTTTTTCTGTTGTCATTTTGTATTTCATCTCACTCAACCTACTGTGACATACCTCTAACTGTATTTTAGCCACGTCAGGTTCTGGGTGGTGCTTAGTATGCCTGGCCTTTCGTTCTATCTGTCAGAACATGGATGAAAGGAGTTTGAGCGACTTTACATTGACCATATGTCATATTTCTATAGATGAGTCATTTTCTGATAATCATCTTTATCACCCAGCCTTACCTTTTATTGCCTTACACTATATGGACAAAAGTACTATGCCACCCACACATTACAGGATGTAATGGAGTGGCTGGGTTATGGATCTGGAGACCAGTTTTCTGTTTTTTAATTCCTGTTTGTGTGTGTGTGTGTGTGTGTGTGTGTGTGTGTGTGTGTGTGTGTGTGTGTGTGTGTGTGTGTTGTTCGGTTTTGCTCCTTCAGTTTTGTAATTTGGAATCCTTATTTTATAGTTTTCTTAACAACTGTTTGTTACTTTGTATTCTTTAGTTTAGTCTAGCCTAACTAGTATCTTCTTATAACTTGTCAAGTCTTTGTGTCTGTGTTGGGTGTTCGGGTGTTTTTGTTGCTTTCTGTTTTATTTTGATAGTCTTGCATCTTTTGTGTCTTGCCTTTAGTTATATTTCCCCTTGTCTCCTCATCTGATTTGGTTGAGCTGTATCTAGTTTCTCAGATGTTTCCTCCTCCTCCGATTGCCCCCCGTGTCTATATTTGTGTAGTTATATCAGCCTCAGTTTTCTTTATCCTTTGCCATGATGTCTGTTACGCTCCCTTTTTGGATTTTTTTTTTAACCTTACCTCACTTTGAATTTTGTATGAACTCTTGAGTTGTTCCCTTTTATTGCCTCTTAATTGGTGCTCTGAGATCATCCATCTTATTCCCAGTGGATCTCCCGTTTTCCGTGATGATAGCTTCGTACCTTTTTGAGTTGTAAAACACTCACCTATCTCTCCGCTCTTCACCACTCCATCTCGGCGCCCTTTCACCAGCAAACACGTGCCGAAACAAAAAGCTGAGGAGAGATAGTGATAAACCATCTCTGTAAAAAGATGTTGATGCTACATCAGGCTCCAGTTTGAAACTCAAACTAACAGACAGAAATACCCTCCTTCTGTTTTCTCTCACTTTGAGGTGATGACGAATCAGTGTAGCAGCTCCGTGCACGCACATTTATTTTCAGAGTGCAGACATGCGACCACTGGCAATGTGTGTGTGTGTCACAAGTACTGATTATATCTCTGTGAAGGTTCTCAGTCATCCAGGTCATCGTAGTCTAAGGAGCTTGGAAAGACCTCAGGAAATCACATGATAGGGTGGGGCCAGGTTTCACAATGACCTCACCCGAAACCCTGGCTGATTAGGACCCCCACCCGCTTTCACATCTTGGCTCATGTGATTAGGTAGAGGATCATCAGGGGGTCCTTTGTCCTTCTTTGGGGGGGAAACTCCCACTGGGTTTAAATCTGGGACTCCCCACCAATTGACCCTTAGAACTGAAGAAGCTTCTCGGATGAGAGGTGAAACGTCTTCAAGCAACTCAAAGAAGTCCAGACGCTTTTCTTTCCAAGCTCCTTAGACTACTGATTATATCTGCTATATGCAAGAGATGCTGACAACTGCAGCAAGGCGGAATAAATTTAATATAAATCTAATACTAACAGTGATTTAAAGCAATAATGGGAAAACAAGCCATTTATCACAGTTTCTTCACAGTCAAATTAAATGACATCCTCATACATCGGCATGCATCATTGCATTTTGCACACTGAAAATCATAAATTCAGGACAACAATGACTAAAACGCACTTTGACCCAGAATATAGTCCTGATGCAGAGCTCTTACATGCTATCAGGTACTGGGTGTGAACTGAATGAAATTTTGCAGCTATGTAATCAGAGCTGAAGCCCAGCTTACAAACAGCTTTACAGGAACTTGTAAAGTCCTTTCACTCATGTTTCTAACCTGCTGTTATGAAGCTATGTCCAGGCTAAATCATGTCAGTGAAGCTCTACCGATAAGTATTGATTTACTTCATAATCACTGGAGAATAAATGGGAAACCACTTCTGAGATCAGCAGACTTCTAGAGGTGGGCTGGAATTGTTTTAATCTTCTACTACAGTTCTTTTTACCTTGTCATTTCTACGAACACCTTGAAATTACATGTTTTTGACATCAAGAAGCAGTTTTGACTTGCAACCTGGAAGAGATGTTTCATCAGTAGTTTTACAGGTCAAGGAGAAGAGAAATTCAGAGTCAGCAACCGATACTTACATGGATTCATCTTTTATTTAGACCACCCTCCTAGGGCTAGCAATTCCCTGGATTATAGTGTATCTCCTGGCATTATGCAGACAGGGGTGGGGTGCTGTCATATAGTGAGGGAGTAAAAGATAGATAGATGGGCTAAAATGAGGAAATTATGGAGGCAAAGAAGAGGAGACAGAAAGACAGAAAGGGCTGTCTAGTTCCTCAGCCTTCAGGCAGAGCATTTCCATTTGTCTTTCTGATGATGGTTAAATTAGAGGAATATGACATTTCACTGTGGTGCATTTAGGTGTTCCCGCTTTCCAGTGTTGTTGAGTCTGCGTAGGACATTGAAATAAAAAGTTTTAAAGTGAAAATCATCTGCTTTTTCTGCTTTTTATGCATTTTCTGTCTGAATTGGGGGATATTCTAAATATGTCCACCTCAGACAGAGCAGTTATTATGTCTGGGGTGGCACAGTGAGAAGCAAAGATGGGTCTTTGTAAGATACAAATTTCTAAATAATGAACACTGGCAGTGAGTCAACATTTATTTACAAAGTGATAATTAAGACAAATATGTTAAGGAGTGAAAATGAACAAAAAAAAAGGAAGTGACTGGACTTCAGGGTCTCTACATGCAGCAAAACAACAAACCTAATAAAAAATAAATGCTACATAATCAAACTAAAGTGAAAGAACCTGAAGGTCTTTGCTACAAAACCGCAGAGAAAGTGGTTAATGATAAAATGGTAAACCCAGCTTCCATCGCCTCAGAGACAGATTTAAACAAATGCAAAGTAACAGGAACTAAACTTTCCAGGTAACCCCAAGTCACTTTTAAGTAAGGCATTTCAAATGATGCCAGACAAGCCTAAACCGAATATCAACCCAACACAGAGCCCAGTGGCCAAATGGCAAGAATCACTTGGCAATGGGGCTCTAGATATACAGCCCTTCTAACAAGCAGCTGCTTTTCGTCCGTGGCAGATCTGGAACACAGAAAGAGAAAGGTGGTTCTCGTCCAAAAAAGAAGTCAAAAGGTCGGCATAAGAGTGTAAAATGATAATTCATTGTTCTGTGTTATATGTGTTCAGCTTCCCTGTAGTGTTGGGTCGGTGTGGGAATGCATTTGTAGAGGATTTAAGAAAGTATGCCCTGGATATGACCATCTCAGACACAGCATTCGCTCCCACTTGTCAAACCTTTTGCTCACAAAAGACTTGAGGACTTTTTCACATTGCTTCATAAAAAGGCAATTGCTGACAATTATTCCTAAGAATATTCAGAGCTTTTGGCTGAATAATCATCTAATTTCTTTGCAGAATCAATCTGACTTAGATCTCTGAGTTAAAACTGATATCGACCAGTATTGAGTTTTCGCAAATCTGTTGATATTGGCATTTATCGTTGCCAATAAATGAAAAAGAAAAAGAAGAGACGGGGAAAAAACACCCTTCAGCCATGTTGACATAGTTTGTCCACTAGAGGGCATTCTGCAACTTTCCTGTTGATGACACGTTTTAGGAACACTGCAACATAACAAACTCATCCGAGCAGAGTCCGACACTACAGATAATAAATGTTCTGTTTATGTTTCATTTCTCTGAAGGAAAAAAACAGTTTTTTTCTCTTGGTTTTTGCCAACATTAAAACATTACACATTACCAACAGTTATGTGTAAAGTGTAATGTGCTACTTCTTCCAGAAGCTGGTGGCAGTGCTCCATATGCTTTTTTGCTTACTTAGAGCTAGCAGGCCACGTCTTTGCCAGTCATTTGAACAGTTTGGCCTGGACCGACTTCAGCTGAATAGTTTCCAGTGAAAATCAAATAGTATTTTTGTTGGTGGGCAGCTTCCAGAGCTGAAGGATAAGATGTTTGACTTCAACAGAACGCAAACAACAAAAAAATATATGACTGCTTATAAGTACTGACTAAAACTTGACAGAAACAATTTTTTGCCGTCTCTGTATTTTACAGCTGTTAACAGGCCAGGGTTCAATAAGCTGTTTGAAAGACCTTCTGGCGAGCAGACATATGTATGCATACAAGTAAATGTGAAAGCAAGACAGCAGAGTATTGTAGACAGTATTTCGTATCCCTCAATCTTCCCCTTTGCAAATAGATGCAGAGAGGTAGATGAATTATGTGGCACGCAGCTGCAGCTTGTTCCATACACCCTTGAGCTATGTAGTTAATGTAAGACACACACACACACACACACACACACACACACACACACACACACACACACACATGCTCAGGCACATTGTCATTGAATGACACTTCTGAACAAGTTCAGTTCACACAGATTATAATAAATTAGCTCTGGTTCATAGTTTAAGATTTAGAATTTTGAGGTAGTGAGTTAGTTGACATTCATCCTTTTAAACCTTCCTACTTCTTAGTGTGCACAAAATTACACAGATACCATTTAAATAGGCAAGAAAAAGAAAAGCAAGTGTGGTTGTCACAAAGCATGTTACTAAATATGGTGGTACCAATGAGTCTAAAGTTCTGACTTAAACATGTAATAATCTGTGATTTCTTTCATGAACCTCCTTTAAATGTTCATGTGGACTGGCATCAGCACCCTGCTGGGAGCTGCACTATCTAAAACGGCGTCAGAAACATCAGTGCCAGCAAGTTTTATATCTGTTTGCTGTCCATCATGCGCATTGTGCACACTTTGTAGCATCCAGTCACTCTCTTTGGAGCATTGTTAAAGCTGTACAAGTTGTCAATCTATAACAAGATGATAGCTATCACACTCACATCCAACCCTGCAGCTAATTTAGAATCACCCGTTAGCCTAACATGCAAGTGTTTGGACTGTGGGAGGAAGCTGGAGTAACCGATGGGAACAAACTGCAAAATAGAAAACCCCGACCACAACCAGAAGCTTTTGAACCAGAGAGTTTTCGCTGAGAGAGAACGGTGCAAACCACTGCATCACCGAAGCACTGTCACGCTGAAATAAAGGGGAGACGATGGAAAATAGGAGCTTATATCTTTTGGATATCCTGGGGCAGCTTTGCAGGGCCCTTTACTGATGACTCATAAAGATGGTGGCAGTGTTCATCCTCGAGCGTGAGTCTTTCTGTGCAGAGTGCTTATCATTCCAGAGACTATCAAAGATTCAACTGGTGTGCTCCAGAATCACGGCGTTCCTTTTACTGCGAATGGCTTCTGTGCGTGTTTCTTATGAATGGTGCTGTCTGACTGATCCCAGTAGGGGAAGCTGCAGAGTGCTGCTGCAGTAATTACAGGAAGAAGCTTTCTTAAACTGTCTCTCACTGTCTCTGTGGCTGTTTCTCTCTTGCCAAATGAGCTGGCGGGTGAATTGATGTATCAAGGTGTCTGCACTGGAGCACACTATGAATATTTCAGTGTGTCATAGGTCACTATTGATTACAGTTGCTGCATTTTATACCTCATCTGCTACACCATTTTTGATTTATGAGCAATACAGATATGTGCATATATATGTCAAATAAATTTATTTCTTTTATAAAAAAAACGTGACCAAAAGTCCAAGTTAGAGTATGTACTGAGCATGCCCATCGCTGGAGGGACTCACTTCAGTTGCCGACGGCTGTTCTTTATAGCTGGTCTGTGAAAGCAGGCACACTTCTTCCATAAAGGCACATAAACTCACTCTTTATGAAAATCAGATTTCTCTGAGAATATGTAGACAGTAAAACCTGTAGGGAGTAAGGTGCTTCACACTGTGCTCCAACAGCTAAATAGACCTATGTATTTTTAATCGTAATTAAAAGTTTCAGGTGACCTCATAACCATTTTAGTTCAGTGGAAGCAACTTTTGCAAGCCAAGTATTGTGTTCCCAAATGGATATAGCTAAAGTGAGCATGTTTTTATGTTTGAATGAAAATAGCCCTAAAAAACAGCATCGCATGATTTATTCATCAGCCAAAGCCATTTCAGAGCCAAACGCAGACTAAAGCTGTCAATAGTTGGAGCTCAGCTCTTCCTCACTGTGGTGGTAAATTCTCCTTAGAGGCTTGGTGTTCTCGCCATTGCTTCTGTATCCCTTTTTTGTCAAGATTCACTCACTTTCACTGGTGTTTCCCTCAATCCTTTGAGCTCTTTATTGCACTGTCTCTGTGGCTCAAACTCTTTCCTGTTCTCTGTTTTCTCTCTATTGCTATTTAGCTTGAGCATCCACATTCATCATCCAACATTTTAATTTTTCTGCTAAATACTGTAGGTATTTTTGTGTCTGCAAATCGATTTACGATTCATAAAACCATATCAAAATTACATTTATAAATATTTAATTAAATGTAATTCAGCCTTATGAGCATAGAGACAGAGCCTAATTAAATACATAACACTGACCATGCATTGCCAAGTCTCTACATCATTAAATTTCCTTATGATGTGAATCTCAGTGTCATGTATAACTAATTGCATCAAAAAGGAAAGAAATCGCCATCTTAGAATAGAATAGCTTTTTATTGTCACTGTTACAAGAACAGTGAAAGGCAGTTTGGCATCTCTCCATGTGTGTGGAGTACACAATAGCGTAAGTATTTACACAATAACAGACAAATTTACATTTACACAAGAAAGATATGTACAAGTTATACATACACCTGCAAACATACACGCACATACATACATATATGTATATATACATATTTGCATCCGTACATGCATACACACACATATTTCCACATACACGCTTACATCTATATACATACACATACATGCCATCTAACTAGCAGGTGCATTGAGAGGTGCAGTGTGATCAGTGATATTGCACATTGAGTGGGGGGGTGCTGTTGGAACTATACTAAATAATGTTATAATAAATACAGTTTAAAGAGGTAAGGGTGTTGGTTGCATTGACGTATAAACAGAAATACGATTTATAAATAAGGTGTAATGTCCATGAGTGTTGGCAGTGCAGTTATCCTCCAATCAGGGTGGAGGTAGGGCATGTTTGACAGCCTGTGGGTAAAAACTTCTGTTGAGTCTGTTTGTCTTCGACCTGATGGACCTGTAGCGTTTACCAGAGGGAAGGGGGGGAAAAAAGTGAGTGCCCAGGGTGCGAGGGGTCTTTGATGATGATGCTGGCTTTCTGCTGAAGGCTGCCAGTATAGATGTCTCTGAGGGGAGTTAGTGAAGTGCCGATTGCCCGCTCTGCTGCCCTCACCACCCGCTGCAGTTTCCTCTTGTCCTCCGCAGTGCAGCAGTTGAACCAGAGTGTGCAGCAGTAAGTCAGAAGGCTCTCAATGGTGGAGCGGTAGAAGTTTACTAGCAGTCTTTGGGGTAATTGGGCCTGACGTAGTTTCCTGAGGAAGTACAGCCTTTGTTGTGCTTTCCCTACCTGGTGGGAGATGTTTGTGGACCAGGTAAGGTCGGCCGAGATGTGGACTCCGAGGAACTTAAAGCTTTCTACCCTTTCTACCTCCTCCCATCAATGTAGAGGGTAGAGTGCTCAGATCACTTTGTTCTTCTGAAGTCGATTACCATCTCCTTGGTCTTGGCTGTGTTCAGATGCAGGTTGTTGTCGTCACACCATTGCTTCAGATGCTGAACCTCCTCTCTGTAGGCTGAATCATCGTTGTTGTCGATCAGTCCTATGACAGTGGTGTCATCAGCAAATTTTATAATGGTGTTACTGGTGTGGATTGGTGAACAGTCATGGGTGAAAAGTGAGTATAAGAGGGGACTGAGGACACACCCCTGTGGGACACCCACATTCAGAATGAGGGTGGAGGAGGTGTGCTCTCCCATTCTTACGTTCTGGGGTCTGTTGCTCAGGAAGTCCAGTATCCAGCTGCACAGTGAGCTGCTGAGTCCTAAGTTGCTTAGTTTATTAACCAGTTTGTGGGGTTGAACTGTATTGAAGGCAGAGCTGAAGTCCACAAATAGCATTCTCACATAGGTGTTACTACAGTCCAGGTGTGTGAGGGCTGTGTGAAGAGCTGTTATTATGGCATCCTCTGTCGACCTGTTTGCCCTGTATGCAAACTGGTATGGATCGAGGTCTGCAGGGATGGCAGCTTTAATGTGTGACATGATGAGCTGTTCGAAACATTTGGCAATTATGGGTGTTAAAGCAACTGGACGATAGTCATTCAAGCAGCTCACTGTGTTCTTCTTGGGCACTGGAACGATGGTGGCTGACTTAAGGCAGGATGGTACTACAGACTGTAGCAGTGAGAGGTTGAAGATGGTGGTGAAAACCTCTGCTAGTTGGTCTGCACATGCTTTAAGCACTCTACCGGCTACACCGTCAGGCTACACCTCGCGTTTACTCTGCGCAGTGTGGCTCTGACCTGGTGCTGCTCCAGCTGGATGGGAGCGTCGTCCCTCTCTGTAATGGCAGGATGGGTGATGGTGTCCCTGTTTTCTTGGTCAACGCGGGCGAAGAAATGGTTTAGGGTGTCAGGTAAGGTGGTGTCTGGGCAGTGCTCAGAAGTTGTGCTGCATAAGTTTACCAAAATTTGCTCAGTCAATTTTCCAGCATTATATTTCGAGCAGCTATGTCAGCAGAATAACAAATAGCTAAGATTAGCTTTCTAAGGCTAAGCAGGGTGGGCATAACCTGCCCACCAGTCCACCAAATGCTCCCCTCCCAGGTCAGGCTGAAGTAGGGGACCTGATGTCCCTAATCTGGGGAAGGTCCATCCATCCATTCATCTATCCATTTTCTTCTGCTTATCTGGGCTTGGGTCTTGGGGGCAGCTTTATTACAAGTGAAGAGCAGATTTCCCTCACCCCAGCCACCTCATCCAGGGGGACACTGACTTGTATCCAAAGAATATGGGTCCGGCCTACTGTGGGCGGGCCATAGGGGTTTGATCCCTTGTGGATTGGATGGTAGTCAGTGATCAAGATCCTAGCATTCCGATCCCCAGCTTCCGTGGAACATACAGTAGGTATATTTAATTCAAGCCAGTTAGACTCTTCACTAGACTCTTGGTTACAGAAGTCTCTTAACTTTAACCTAAGACTCTGACTTAAGATCTCCAGGGCCTATTGCAGGGTTCCCAGAAATTAAGAAGGCAAACCCCTCCACCACATATAGGTGGCAAATCTTATGACGTTATTGGTGCATGTAGTTAAAAGTTTCCTCTGTAGGCTGAGGTTATCCTTAGAGATAGGTGAGGAGCTCAGACAAACAGAGGGGAGTAGAGGCGCTACTCCTTCTTGTTGTGGTTCTTGCTGTTGATCGGGGTGCCTTCTGAACTCTATATGGAGGTTTTTTAGACACACCCAACTGGGAGGAGACCCTGGGGTCGATCCAGAACTTGCTGGAGAGATTAAATATCTTGTCTGGCCTGGGAGTGGCTTGGGATCACCCTGGAAAGCATTGCTGGGAAAAAGGATACTTGGAATATCCTGCTTGGCCTGCTGTCAGTGCAAATGGAATCCAGGCAAGTGGAAGAAAATAAATGAATAAATGAACGAAGAAACATATTCTTCTGTTAGTTCAGCAGAAATGATCATTGCTCTCTTCCAGTTATGGGTTAAAATCTCTGGAAACACTAACAAATAGCATTATGTCCCTTTTGTTGTTGTTACATAAAATTCCCCAAATGACCTTTAAAATGTATTTGCTCCCATCACAGGGATTTTATTACAGAATAACATTTTGTCATCAGCAAAGAGGCGAAATTTACATCCTTTAAAGTTCACTAACATTAGTGTTCTCTGTGTCGCTCTACTCTGACACTTGAACTCAAATATTAACATGCCTGGTGGGCAATACAGCCAGACCAATCTGTTTCTCAGATCAATGGGTTGTTGCAGGAGGGGTAGTGCAAATCATAACAGAGAAGCATGGAATGAAGAGAATTTTGAGAGAGACGGAGACAGGAGAGACCGATCGATAAGCTGAACTCTTCAGCAGAGGAACCTGCAAGCACACAGCCCACACCTTTCACACAACATTAACTTCAGTGTGGAATCACAGTGCAACAAACATCATGCACATGCACACATACACACACACACACACATGACTTCAGAGGGCATTACACTGACTTTCATTCATTTCTTGGAGATTTACTCCAGGACCCTTAGATCCCCATGACGTAATATGTACCAAAAACACAGACATGCCTTTGAAGACAAATTCTTTTACTTGGACTAATACAAAATCCCATGGTGCAATTATTTTATTAATGCAACTTTGTGCAACGATTAGACTCTGGTTTTCTCTCAGCGGTTTTGTGGGCTAGTGCTTGCACTAGCTAACTAGATAGCAAGGTCCATCAACAGTGCTATACTAAATAGGATGCTAATTCCAGTCAGGAAAAAACAACCAAATGTAGTTGCTGAAGAAACTGAAATATTCAGAATGGGTATGCCCCTAAGCATGCATAAAATTAATATTTACAGTGTTTCCAATGTAAAAACTGTTTTTTAAAGAGTTCAGTTTAGCAGTTCAGTTTAGCAATGGACAATCCCCTTATTTTAAGACCGCCTCTGGTATCATTTTTCCCTGAGAAGTTGCTGTTTTAACTCTCTAAGAGGACATAGGGGTGAAAAATACCTCTGTTGGAACCTGTAGTAAAGGGTTCTTAGGAGCTCGTCAAAGGTGGAGAGTAGAACAGAAACTACTGTTACTAATGACCTGGCGTCCAAACTGCAGGATGAGAGGCTCAGTGGAGAAGCAGCTGATTATTGCAGTGTTGGTTATTTGCGCCCATGCGCCCTGTCCATTACCTGTAAATGTCATGGGCATACTTTAGAGCCCAATGGATCAGGAAAAGATGCAAATGAGAGATTTTTATGGTTGAGGTAGAAACAACGAGGTCACAATCACATGTTTGGAGATAAAAATGAAAAATATAGTCAGGGTGAGACAGTGAATAGACAGAGTAGGTAGCTGTCAGGATGTGTGGGAGGGAGACACACATATATACACAGTGAATCACTAAAAGGCACTTCACAAATAGCCCTCACTCCATACCTCTTTTTCATCCATCCTCATATTTTTTTTTCTTGCTGCACTTCCCTTGTTGTCCCTGTCATCCTGCCATTGTCTTTAATTTCATCAATATGTGTGTCCACCAGCTGGTGGTCCTAGCCAAATCTGCTTCCATTTCATTACTGGTTAAAAAAAATCAGGCTTAAAGACGCTCAGCTGCAAATAATTGAAAGACAAGCTATTGGAGAAAGTTATCATGGTGGAGCAGGTGCACTTTAGGTTGAATCCGAGTGTGTGTGTGTGTGTGTGTGTGTGTGTGTGTGTGTGTGTGTGTGTGTGTGTGTGTGTGTGTGTGTGTGTGTGTGTGTGTGTGTGTGTGTGACAAAGGGAGAGAAACAGGGGGTGGAAAAGAAGAGAGAGATCGAGGCTGGAGACAGAGTGATGAACCCAAATGCTCAACCGCTGGCACCTGCTCACCAGCGTTTATCGAATGCCGTGATTCTGCTCACCGAGAGTCGAGGGGTTGTGTGTGAAAGAATGCATGCATGAGAGAGAGAGAGTGTGTGTGAGAGGGAGTGAGAGAGACAGAGAGAGAGAGAGCGCACAATTGGGCATCACAACCAATATGCACTAAAAAACAGAGAGACGTGGAGTGAGAAAGAGGGGGGTGGGCTTAGGTACAAGCATCATAGCAGCTCATGTTCTCCCACCAGCCCTGCTTCCTTCAGCACACAAGAAGACCGACACTGAGGAACCCTCCCTTTCTCTGTCATTTCTCTCTTCCTCTCTGTCTCTCTCTCCCACTCCTCCTTCTTGTCTGCTGTCCACTGGGGGAGACGCTGCTCCTGCTGTGTCGATTGGTAGGCAGTTACAAACGTTACTATTTTAAGAGAATCAGCGTACAAGCGCCGTGTGCGGCAGCAGGCGGATCGAAAGGGGAGCGAGAGGCAGGGAAAGGCAGAGAGCCCTCGTTCTTCTCCACAAGTGTTCTGGCAAAAAGGGATGAAGGAGCACGGGGGAAGTCGGACCTGCAGCTGATGCCAAACTGCACAACTGAATCCAGGTAGAAGTAGCGCAAGGCAGACCGTAAGTCAGGAGGTCGTGCACAGAGGAGCTTTGTAGAAGTGAATCTTTCTTTTTTTTACGGATCAACATTTTAAAAAAAGAAAAAAAAAGGAGAGACGGGGAGGTGTAGGTGAGCGACAAGCGAAAAAGATGGCGAGTTTTGGGAAACTCACAGACTACTTTAATCGCCGTAAGTCTCGAGAGGAGCTGCGGGTGGGAAGAAGCTCGCGGCGCAGTGGCAGTTACTGCTGCACTGTGGCCGAGGCCAGGTAAGTCGTGTGTGTCTACGTGTGTGTCTGTCTCACTATGCCTGGTTGGTGTATACTGTTGTCTCCACGGCTGTAAACATTGTCACTTGGCTGTATCCTGTGACTTTCAGTGCAACTGAATGAGCATGTGCACATGAGAGGTTCGAGGGTGTGCGCCACTTGGTCACGCACTTGTATCTCTACATGTGTGTCAGGGTTTAATGGTTAAGTAATATCAGTCAAATATATACTGAAGGGAGTGTAATATATGTATATAACATTCTGAAAAACATCTAAACGATTAAATGAATGAGCCACATGCAAATTTGTATGTTTTGCAGGACTGTTAGGCTTTAAGGTGACTGTGTAGCTGTATGTGCGCGTAAACATGTACTTGTATGCATGTGTGAGCAAGCTTCGAGTTACATAAGTGTGGAGGTGCGGCGGATAGCTGCTGTCAGGCACGGTGGTAGCTACTATAGATTCTTCCCAGCTGAATATGGAGCGTTTGCACAGAACAAAAATAGAGAGGAAGTCAATAGGCTCCATATAGAGAAGGAGACGCAAAGAGTCCTTCTTGGCCAAGTCTACCCAGTTCACCTTATTTTTACCACACACGCACGTATTTACAACCACAACTGTTGCTGTTATTGCTCTCCAAAGACAAATTTACAGGTGCCAATAACTCAGCCTGACATCACCCTGGTAAACTAGATTTAAATTACTTTTCATCTTCTAAATCACAGTCATCTCAAAAACAGGACTGTTATTATCTTCTTTCTTCTTCTGGTTAACCGTCCAGCCGGTCAAACCTTTCACCCGAATGCAATATCTCTTAAAGGCTGCTCAAATTTCGGCACGTGCTCCTACTCGAGAGTGAATCGATTCAATTTCCCGTTGTCGAAGGCAACGGTCACCGTGACATCGTGTCCTGACCCCCACTACTGCCCCGTTGTTGTGAATGCAGTATCTCGGAACCACCTGGAAGAAATGTCATTACATCTGGCACAAACATCCGCTCTGACTCGGAGATGAACCGGCTGTAATTTGGAGTTCGGTGATTGAGGTTACAAAACACGTTTTTGAATTCAACCACTAATTAGGAAAACATTTTACAAATATGTAATAGGACAAGTTGATTAAGTTATTAGATGTTGTACCCAAATTATGACATCATGGTGTTTTACAGAACCATTTTTCCAATGTGGTAGTTTAGGGAGAAAGAGAAGATTGTGACCATAATTGACATTCGATCAAACTCTACTTCTTCAATTCTAGTTCTCGGATTGGTCTTGTAATTCATAATGAAGATGGATTTAGAAATATTGCTTCCTCCGCAACAGTGCTAATTTTGTTTGTGTCAAACAGAAGCTGTCCACACCCTCCTGCAAACTCAATTTGCGTGGCTCTACTAAGATCTAACAACTTCTTGCTGTGTGCTGCAGCGCTGCAATTAGCGTCCTGAATTCTGAAAGACAACGTTATTCACTCTGATTACCGTTAAACTAAATGCCCCGAAAGAAAACGGGAAAACTTCGGCGCTAAGTTTAGAGCTCTGTATTTCTATTTTTGCTTACGACTGTCCTTCTAATGATCAACCTTGCCTTGCTCTTAACAAGAACCCAAAATTACGTCTGAGTCAGTGTTAAATTATACAACCAGCATAAAAATGAAAATCAGAACCCCAGTGTGAAAAACTCCCACCAGTGTCACTACTCTAGACTTTGAAAATATATCCATCAAATCTCGTATCGTTCTCACAGGAGAAGTGTTAACGTGGGTGGACATCTGGTGTATTTAAAAAAAAAAGACTCACATTCCCTGCCATTACAAATCCAGCATCTCTCATCCCCACAGTCTCTTTGTCTCTGTCTCTCCCACTCACTGTCTCTTTCTCACAAGCCACCCGCTTCCTACGCCCCTCAATCTCTTCCAGTCTTACTTTCAGTCTTTCTCGCTCGGCCTCTTTTATCATTCTCCTTCCCTCTGTATTTCCCCACTCTCGTGCTTGTTCTCTCGGTACACTGTCGTGCATAAAGGAGGAGCCAGAGGGGTTTGAGGCTATCAGAGTTGCTACAAGACTTTTTTTGTTGAAGTTGGAGCTGTCTCTTTTGCCTTTAAATGAATAGGAGCAGGGAAGAGAAAAAAAAGGGCAATAAAATGGCCAAAAATAGAGATTTATGTATTATTTATTAATGGTGGCAGAGAAAGAGGGTGACTTCAGCAGGGACAGCTATCAAACAATGTTGTGTTTTCAGTGGATGAATGAAAATCTGGCCTCAGTAATCTCCAGCATTACAGTTGTCTAACAAAGAGCTCATGCTGTACTTGCCTGTCTAGAATGGCCTCTAAGCTTTGTGCTTGACAGAGTTCAGTGAGATATGTACCTTTTCAAACAGGCGATAGACACTTGAAGTAAATGCTAATTGCAGAACGTACTGGGTACAAAATGTCCGGGGATAATGAAGGCTTGATTGTGACACCAGAGCATGGAGAGGATAGCACTTTTGTTTTTCCCAGTAGGTGTCCTTAGCTTTTCACTAGGACCGCTGCAAAAGATGTACCCAGCAGGTGAAGAGGGTGAAGAGTGAGAGTGATGGAAACCTGAGGTACAGCAAGAGTGGCTCTCTAGCGGGCAGTCAGTGGATGGAGACTGTCCGCTAGTCCAGCAACAAACCAGCCTACTTAGTAGTTTAAAACAATGAGCGCGGGTCGCATAGCCCTCGTAAGTCTTCCATATTACCATTAGAAATGTCACAGACGGCTCTTACCAGTGCCAGTAGAGTTAGGTGATTCTCAATACCTAATTCAGTATCACAGTAGCAAAGAAAAAAAGAGTGACCTATGTACTTAAACATAAACTCCCTAACCCTTTAACACCCAAGTATCATACAGGGCACCTGGACTTATTTTTTAAATATTGGCTGTAAAGTTATGAAGTAATCTCATCTTTCAGGAACCATTTGAATTTTCTTTCTAGTTCAAAATGGTTGAGGAGTTACGGTAATGTGAAGCGCACGTGGTAATGTCTAGGTGGAGCTTCGAAATGCTTTGTGCTATGTGAGTTAACACGGAATTGGAAGTTGAAAAAACATTATCTCAGGTCCCGCCCACTTCCTGTTGTCTGTAGATGCTTCGTGTCATTGAAAGTCATTCGCTTTCTGTGGTCGCTGGTTGCCCCGTAACTTCCAATGTCAACACAGCTTTAAGAATTTATGCAACGTTGGCCATTCTAAATATATTAGCCAATGGAGACTTGACTAGACAAGACTACAATACTGCCCCTGTCAGTCCGGGAAGATCTGCAGGCTCAGTATATACAGGAAAAACTACAAAACAGCACAATCACAAAAAACAACTACCACTGCTTTTCCTGAATTTTGGTATTTAAAGATATCAGACGTACTGGTTCTGATTACATCCCTTGTAAGAAAAGCATGATTACAAAGTGCTAAAGGCTTTGGATTAAACAAGTAACTGGAAAATGTCCTTACTACATGCTGTATTTTCAGTCGTCTTTTACTGCTGCATGGGCCCTCTCAGGTACAACCATTAGCATAATGTATAGTGACAATAAGGTCAGTCCACAGTGAATGATGGGTAATGGTGAGTCAGTCTGTAATGAACAAGTTAATGTCCATCTTTACGTAATGTAGAAAAGCCTTTTCTCCTGCTTGTCACTTAATCTGCTCTTATTTCTTTTTGACCAATTTCTTCTCAATAAGTTACATTTAAACTCAACAATAAAATAAATACTACACTGACATCACGAGTCTGTGATTTCTGTGGATTACAATCTTTTGAAAATCTATAAAATTGTTAAGAAGACAAATTCATAAAAGCATGTGAAGTTTGGAACTGAAGTTCGGAGCATGAAAACGTGGGCATGTGTAGAAACAAGTATGAGGATGTGCACTTGCTGTGCTCTGCGAGTGTGCTATAAGTCAGTTCAGCACCATAGATAGTTCTTTCTATGCAGCTACATTCACCAGCACAGCCAACCCCCATCTCTATCCCCAGCATAGGATGTTTCTTCAAAAGTCTGCATAACCCCTCCTCCAATGTCTTTTATTAGCTAGCGCTTCATCTACTTTAAGCATAGTGTACATTCGTTTTAATCAAACACTGTTTTCTGTTAAATGCCTTTGTGCATGTGGTGATCAGACTCACTGCTGTGTGTATTTACTCCCAGAGACCCATTCTGAGCCTGGAAGAACACTTACATAGCATTCAATGGAAAAATACTTCAACAGTTGCACATCAGATTACCCAAAAGGACTGAAGCACTGCACGTGCTACTTTTGGAATTAATATAGGTCACTAATACAAATTGCTGTGCTTCTGTTGCACCAGAATGTGTTCTTGTAGAAACAAAGCTAATTTTAGTCTGCACTGAGACAGAGAACAGAGGCTTTTTTTGCAATCCCTCCTGAGATCTTTTCATGTTAAGTCAAGCATTCAAAGATATAGAGAAGTGCTCCTTCCACCCCCCCCAAAAAACAAGGAAAACAAACTGGGTGAGTGCTTAAAACACAACAACACTCGAATAAACACGTGATCCTGTTTTTACCAGAGAATGGATATAAAAAGTAGACAGAGCTTTCACGTCTCAATGCTGAAGTGCCTTGAACCTGCACTTGCTCTAATCGCCAGCAGGTGGCGGCACTTCTTGTTGCATAATGAAGTCTGTTTGTATATAAATCTGTGAGAAAAGGATCCAACTTATCACCTGATTTATGACCTCGTGAAACACTTTATCCACAAGCTTGTGGTCTCATGTGTTAGTTTCTTATCCTATGGAATAAAACGCGATGCTCATTTTGTATATTACCGCTTCATTAGAGTCAAAATGCAAGGTGTACTTTAGGGCAGGCTTCACTTATGATCGATGCTACTCTACAAGGCTGCAATGTCTTTCAACTTCTTGTGCTGTTGTGCTGCACACACTTTGAACACACAGAGAGCTGAAGTGAAGCCGAATGCTAAAAACAATGAAAACTGTCCTCTGTCGCCCCCGTCTGTGCTTCTCCCACTTTCCTGTTCCGGACCACTTTTCAACCAAAGTTCAACGCACATGTGCGTAGGTTGCACACGTGGCACGCTCTCTGTAGACCAATAGCAATTCCAACACTGAAGGACGCATCCACAGAACCACAAATTCACCATAAGTCCACCCCTAACTTGTCACATCACCGTGGCACTCATTCCCAGTTTCAAACATAAAACGTGCAGAATATTTCCCTGTCTTTCTCAAACACTGTTGCAAAATCAGTTTAATTGTTAAGGCTTGATGATGCCAATCCAGGAGTAACATTGTAGCCCACAAACCACCCACACCACATAAAAACATTGCTTTTCAATAATAAGGTCAGAAGTTTGACTCCTGGTCAAGATCTCTCTGCATAGTGACCTTTTTTCCTCGTGAGCCGCTCCACCTCTGTAATTAATGTTCTTCTTCATGCATTCTTCTGTTATTTCTAAGAAAAAAAATGTCACCAATTTGTTGTAGTGTCATATTATTTCACTCAGAGTGCTCGCACAAATGTACACTGCCAAAGAAAGCTCGACTGAAATATAAGCGATAATAAATTCGGTGACAAAAAAAAGAAAAAACACCCCACAAAACGTGGTACACTCGATGCTCGCAACTCTGGGCGAGACACTGTTTTTATAAAAGTATAAATTGCTGCTGGGAAGCAAGAATAAGCCTCTCCGGCGATCTCTCGTCTCCCCCCTGTTTGTAGTCAGAGTCGCTAAGCAACAGGTTTGTTGGATGAGTGAAGCCCAAATTGTCAGAGTGGCCTGGGCCGGCTGTTCAGCACAGTGTGTTATCATCATGATGTGCTGGTGGGAGGCCAACAACTGTGTTTGCGCACGTGTGTGTCAGTGCAGTTGTACGTGTGTGCGTTTGTTTACCCGTGGACCCTGAGTTATTTCATCTTATGCTCACTGAGAAGAGATGTGCGTGTGTGTGTGTGTGCCTCGGGCAGATGCTTTTTCATGCAAGTCAGTATGGATTGCTGAGGAGTGAGAGAGCTTTCAGTTTGCATTACTATCAAAGTTTCTATTTGTGTAAGTCCTGCATGCATGCATATAGTCAGCGTTAAAGTATTACACACCACGCGGTTTGTCAGTGTCAAACATTCACAAATTCACCACCCGTGTTTTCTTTTAGCTCTCGGTTTCCTTGCCGGCAGCGCTTTGCCTCTCAAACCTGCAGATGTGCTGACTTTGCACCCGCTGTTGGTTTACCTGATAGCTCCCTAGTGCCGAGTAAACCCCGAGCTTACGCCGCATATCCTGAGCCAGCGATCGAAGGGAATTAAAAGAGAACATAAGCATCCCCCCTCAAACACGGCACACTTGAGTTTTACTGAAGTGGCTTGTAAAAACATGCTGGTACCAAAAAGACTGCTATTCACCGCTGAGTGCATGCACTTCTTAATAAAGCTGCAGCATTGGATTTCCTCATGAATTAATTAATGACTAATAATCTTCTTTAGTAAAGGCAAGCTCTTTAATGGATTAGATATGATCCTGTGTGTAGAAGAAAGGCTGTAATGTCTGGCTTACATCAGATTGATGATATTTGATGAAATTTGTTCATTTTCTGAATTTGTATCGCCACGGTTACCAGTCTTTCACCCTGTTTCGGACCACATAGGAGACATTTTTTGACACCCGGGATTTTTGCATTGCATTTGAGGTCAAATTAAATGTAACAGCGCAAACAGTTTTCTTTAAAGGGATACGTTTGCATGCTCTCCTGCAGAAAGACTATATATTTAAGATGGATGTAGCCATAGCGATGAGGCCAGTTGATTTATGAGGTCCTGCTGGAAAAACATAATTTTAAGCTTTTTAGCTGCTGATATCTTGTTATTTTTGGAGCAAGAAATCAACATAACTGGATAAGACATCAGATTTACTCTAAGCTATCAGTTTGGTTAGCAAGTTGCATCAATAGACGGTATGTGTGCTTCTCAGGAACACAGATACCTGTTAATTACATACAAATAAAATACCCAAAGTTCACTCCTTGAAACTGGAGCACATGGATTTCTTGGACAATCTCTTAGTACGAGTAACCTCACAGCAGACCATGTTATTTGCCTGATAATTGCATAACAGCGCTCCAAGATGCACCAGCCCCTCAAACACTGTCGAGAGGTAGAGTCGAATTAGTGGAAGTGAAGCCTGGCAGACAGTTACCAGTTACAGCTGCTTGTGTGTCAAATCGGCACAGGAAATGTTTAATTGGATTAAACAGGCAACTTTACTATGCAGTAATGGGAGTATACAGTGATTCATTTGCTTCAGCCAGTCCACAGTGAATGATTGGCGATGGCAAATCATTCTGTGATGAACAAGTTAATGCCCGTCCTTCTGTAATGTACACAACATGGTATACACGATGCTTCTGTTTGTCCCTTAGTCCGCCCAGGCGTTTTTATCCCTTCAATCATTCCATTTATTACATTAAATAAGTCATGTTTAACTGGCCTGACTCAATTTAAAGTGGTTTACAGCAGGCTCCTGTTCTGCTGAGCATAACAGTTAGAAACACATTATGATACATAAAAATAAATGTCCCACAAAGCAGAAAAACAGCACGACATAAAGAGTAGCACAGTGGAGACAACATAAATTTAATGGAATAAGATGGTATATGATTTGAATCAGTGGCTGTGAGCTTGTCTGAAACATTTGAAGAGGTTATAGAATTATTGTTATACAGAATACAGAATTTCATTCTAGATTTTATTGTGTGGTTCACTCAACCTATTTAGTTTGTTGGGGCCTTGGCCGATGTCTGCTGAATGAATCTAGACTGTGATTAATGTGTACATGCTGCACAGGCCTCTGCTTTTTCCAGCCCTTTAAGAGCTCTTACCTTACTCTACCTGCTCTGGTGGTAACAGGTAGATTTATCTGTAGAGTATATGTTTTTGAATGTTTTGAATGGGAACACTTAAAAACAAGATGTTTACATTAGCTCATAGAGGTAGTCCCGTAATCCCCGTAAGGTTGCCTGCCAAGAACTCGAGATAGTCATCATTCATGCTTAGTAAATGATCTGCAGCCATCTGCAAAATTCACTCTTCATTTCTTTATATTTTACTATGGAGATGGGAAATAGGCAGCGATTCACTAAAAAGTGCAAACATATGGAGTATATATAAGACAAACACAGAGTTTGTACAATTCTGTTGAGCTTGAGAGTCAATATTTGGTATGACCACCTTCATTTCTAAACACTGAACCCTATTAGGAAAGCTTTCTTGTCATTTCTTGACGTAGTCTTCAGGAAGGTCATTCCAAGCTCTTCTTCAATAATGATGAGTTTGGGGTGTGGGGAGGCCAATCCATGACTGATTTTGTTGCATTGTGTTTTTCTAAGCAGATATGTTTTTACTTTATTGTCAGTGTGTTTAGGATTATTCCCATGCTGAAAAAAGTTGTTGTGAATCAGATGCTTTTCAGATGGCATTGCATGGTTTCAGTTTCTTCAGTTGTTTTAAGGACACAGTGCACAACATACTGAAATATGGCAATTTGATGTCCTTGTTGGTGCAAAAATATTTAATGCCTGCCAAACTGTGTCTTTTCTTTTCATATCTTTTCATAGATTCAACTAAAGAATGGGAATAAATAATGAAGATATATTTTTAAATGTTTTTTTTTTTTTTTGCCAAGGTGTCTGTTATGTGTAGACACAATATTGGCTCAGCCCTTGAGTTAGGTGCCTTATTAATGTTTGAATTATTCATAGGCAAGTATTAAGTGGCTTAACAAACAAAAAGCAGATTCCTCTGAAAATGGTCAGGTACAAGGCCTGGAGAACTATGGCTCAAGAACACTTAAAAAATGACAATGAAAGTCTGGCTCTTTGGGAGCAAAATACAAAAGGATACGGATTCACTCAAGACTTTTGCACAGTACTGCAACATTTAACTCTCGTGTTTATTTCCCAGCAAATTAGTAAAGTTAATTTCTGCCTCAGACCTTATAAATAATTGCAAAACTGCAATTCTAATAGTCAAAATGTGGAACTGTTGTTAGTTTTTGGAACGTAATCTGGGTTGTAGGGCTGACAAATTACAATGAAACAAACAGGACTAGACGGCATATGAGAGAGGAAAAATGAAAAACACCCAAAAAGACAGAGAGGTTTGGAATTTGCATGCAGGCACACTTGCTCTCTAAGGCATATGCTGGTGTAATGACACACCATTATGCCGGCTTATGAAATTTAACAGCTTGTTTTGTTGTCCAAATCTGCAAGTGGTGGTTTGTTTCATCTTCAAAATGCTCAAAATGAAACAGTTATCTCATATTTTATGATATGAGATAATATATATATACATTTGTGTATATATTAAAACAAAACACACATTTAATCACAGATAAAAACTTGCCCCTGAAGCTTTCAGGACAAATCAGCCTCTGAGAATTCAGCTCGCATGTCTTCAACTCATTTTCAGCTGGGGATCATGTGTTTAGTACCCAGGCTTGTCACGCAAAAGTCTGGAGGTCAGATGTCTTCCAGCTCCACCAGGCTGACTGATGTCTGCTATGCCGGCCACGTTTCATTAAATCTCAGCATATCAAGCTGATCGGAAGTGGCGTTGGAGGTGGACTCAATGCACTGAGTCAGTACTGAGTTTGTTGTTTTCAGATTCTTTGTCTCTAATATAAATGAGACACAAATGTTTCGGAGAGGATTTGTATGTAATATCAGTCATCTGTTGCAGTCTAACGCAGCACGGCTGTGAGAGCACAAGGAAAACAGTCTCCTGTGAGAAAATATTAACATAAAAAAGACACAAGTAAGCCTGGATGTGTGCTTGTCACCAATTTGTTAAGCCGATCTTGTGATTGTAGCCATTGATTTGCGTCCCGTTGGACAGTGTTCAGTCCACTATTGATCTACTGTTCTAGTGTTCCAAATGACCTTCGGGTTGATTATACTGAGGTGGAAGCAATTTAGCTATTGATTGGCAAAGATGCTTTCGTTGCTCATTAACAGTAAGTTGTATTTGTCTACCAGTATGTGCCTGAGTCAGTGTTTGTGCTGATGTTGGATTTGGCTGCGGTATTGTAACGATCCGTGCAATTGACCATTTATGCTGTCTGTGCAGGTCGCTGGAAAGGAAGCTACAGAGACCCATACTGGCTAAGTCGCGTACCCTCCCCAGCATCCCCCAGTCTCCAACGGTCTCCAGGGTCCACCACTCTGATCTCATTGGCGGGAGTCCTCCGCGCATGAAGAGTCCTCCAGTTGCCACCAGCCACTCAAAGGCCTGCACTTTGCCACCTGCAGGTAAAGACGAAATGGAAACTAGCATCACACAGCTAGCTTATTTTTTATCAGCTAACAGCGTTTGGAGAAACAATATCAAGCGACTTGTTAGAAGTCGCTTGATATTGTGATGCTCTTAACCTCTTTGTGGTTAAGCCATGACCACTTTTGTCTAAAAAAAGATGGTTATAATTTCAATCTGCAGTAATTTGAGGGAAAATTGACCCCGTGGTGAGACCTCTCCACCTGTCTATGGTGTATCTATGGAAAGATGGAGGTGGGGAAAGCAGCAGCAACAGCAGCAAGACCCCTGCTCAAAACACACTGGGCATGGATAAAGTAAGAAACAGCATGAAAAGAAGAAAGTGTGGCGGAGGTGGGTTGCAAAGCAGCTTGCAGATACTCAGCAAGTGTAAAGGCACCCTGTATGAAATTTGCCACTTGGGTTTATAGAAGGGTATTAACCTAGAAATGCTCTTTTTTTCTTGGTGAACTTTGCTCTGTCTTTCATTTTTCATCATGAAATGGCAGTCTCTGACCTGAGCACAACTCAAATGGTTAGTTATTTGAAAAGGATCTTGTGGCGGCGATACAAGAGTTTAAAGGGCAGTAAAAGCTTAAGCTAAAGTCTTCTTATTTCCTTTCAAATGCCCACACCTGCATCGCTTCTGTGATATTCTGTCTTATGCTTCACTTGGCTGAGAGCGCCCAGCAGCCATCTGTCTCAGCAGTTGCATGTACAAGAGAAAACAGTGTATATCCTTTCACTGTTTTCTCTCCTCTCTCCTCCTCTTGTGTAGGAATCAAACGCCGCTCCCTCCCAGGAGAGGGGAAACCGTCATGGAGAATTCTGACGGTGTAAGCCCGCTGACAGCGACGGCTTTCATCTTAAAGACAAATGAGGGTGTTTTTTGAGGATGAAAACATTTATAGGTGGCAGGGATTTTATGTGAAAGAAAGCCCCTCACAGTTGGGCTTTGATTTGTATAGATCAAAAAGAGCTCTTCTATAGAAACACCACAATAGCAGACATCTGAAACTGAAGGCAGGAGAGAAATGAATCGGGGAAATTTCGATTGAATGCGAGTGAATTAACGCAAATCTTTGATTATCTGTTAAGACAAAAACTAAACATTGTGGCCAATTTAAAGTATTTCTCATGAAATCTGTGCTTGTGCTATCTAGGCAATGCATTTATCATTTCTTCAAGCAGCTCTGACACTTTTTCAAAGTGCCTGATTTGGAAACTAATCTTCCCTTCAACCCTGAACAAGCCAGCGCCATCAAACCAGAGCTCAAAGCTAAAGATCAAGGCTAGACATCGAGCTAGACATCCTAACGCTTGTCTCCTCATTCACACGTATTGATAGACATACACGTTCACTGTCACTGCTGACTGATGTCATTCAGCTTGACAGCATGGCGCTCTGAGAGAAGAGATGACTTTTGGCACATTTCAAATGTTGGATTAAGGCGGAAAATGCCACGTTATCATTCTCGCTTGTGATGTTTAATACAAGAGAAATCTGCACAGGAGCTCTTCCTGAAACTGCACCCTGCACTCATTTGAGAGAAAAGAAGTATGTAACTCCAAAAAAAGACACAGCCAGCATCAGAGAGGAAGACCTAAATAAAATAAGAAAAAAAAAGGTTCCTCTTGAAGTCTAAACAGCTGCTCACATTGTAATGAAAAAAAATCTCATCCAGAAGATATCTGATATTTTCGTTCTCTTCACTGTGAAGGTCATTGTGGAGCAGCACATTTCAGAGTGCGTGAGAGGGCTTAGAGGGGACGAGATGCTGACACAGCAAGGGCTTTATTTTGCCCCCCCTCCCCTTTCTTGATTGGCTTTTCTCTCTGCCAATGCTTTCTTTCGCTGTTTTCTTTCGCTCTGCAGTCAGTGCTGGTACAAATTTCAACCAATGCGAATGGGACCTCACATGATACATGTGTACAGAAAATTATAAATAATAAGATCAAGCAACCTGAAAGTAAACCTTTCTGATTGCTTTTATTCCTAAACACCCAAGTCAAGGTTGATTTATGTTAAGGTGGACCTACTATTTGAGGTGTAGGCTTAAAATGATATCATGATATTTCATAGAAAGCTGTGCGAGGCCAGGCTATTCTACGGTGGCCCTGAGAGGTCAGATATATTGCAACTTAATGGGATAACTCGAGAACGAGCCAATGTAGGAGTTTCTAATTGATACCATAGGTGAATATACTAAAATAATTGGACAGCTGTTTTCTGCTTTTGGCTCTGTGTGATGTCATTGAGAACTGACATGGTTATTATGGTCATCTCAGGCACACAGCCTTAGTTGCAAGTACGGCAGACCCACCCATCTGTAAAAACCTTCTACATACAAGAAACTGGTGTGTCACAATAAACTGAATTTGACTGTGATGATTAAAAATGAGAAATTCACATTGTGTTCAAAATAATTCACATCAAAATACTGTAAAAAGAACTCATGGCAGTGCTCTCTTTTTTCTAGTTTACTGAGTCCACAGCTGATCTGCACACTTTGCGGATGACTAAAGCGAGGCGACAACTTTAGTTAACACCAGCTCCTGTGTGAGACTGCTCGGCTGTGCCCTGAGCCTTGACTCACAGGTGTTTCTTCAGTTCATTGCTGGTCTGCTTGCAGTCTGTTGCTCTATTTTTAACTTCGTGGTTTTTCACGTAAAAACTGTGTACAGCATATACTGCTTTAACCTACTGATGTTTTTTACTATTTATATTATAAGTGAACTATTAAGATTAAGGAGACTATATATATGGATCTAAGGTTTTCCTATACTGATAGCATCACCTTTTACAATTTTTTTCTGTACCTGCTGAAGTAGCGTAATAGGAAGAGTGACAGAGATTAAATGTCCTGTTTCAGAAAGAGTGAAGTGAGGGGTTGTGTGAGGATTATTTTGATCTGTGAATCATGTAAAAGCTCTCTAGTGTGGTCCAAGAATACAAATCTGTAACTTTAAATAAGAATAATGTCGCCACTTCCATCTATGGTGGTGTGAAACTGTTTTTTTAAATAAATGTAATAAAGTTATTTAGATGTTTAGGTTCAGTAATAAACTACATTTAATACAATAAGAGAGTTTATTGGTTAAAATTCATGATTAAAGTGAATAAAGCGAGCATGGCAGAAGTGAATCCATTGTCTCTGAAAGAGACTTCCAGCGTCCCTGCTTCCCTCTTCCTCCCTCTCGTTACATTTCTCTGTCCTATTTTGCCTGCAGTTTGAACTATGTGAATGTCATCACTAACCCACTTTGGCCGAGTAGCATCGAGTGAATCCCGAGCCCTCGCTGCTCTGATCTGATAAATCTTCCCCTTTACTACGTCTAATAACTCAGCTCTCTGTCAGTGATTGGTTGATTTAGTCCAAGTGCTTCCATCTTATGTCCTTTTACATCTAGACTAATTATCTGGGTCTGATGGCGTGTTGGTGTCTGTCTCGCTGCCTATTTTTTTTCTTCCTCGGCTCCTGCTCTGTTGAAAATATCAAATTGAGAGAGAGTTTGGTCTCACGTGGCTGCTTGTTGCCTAGCGACCACTGTCATCGACCATGATGCTGCCTCCCTCTCTCTTTCTCTCTCTACCTCTGTTTATGTCTCCGGTATGCAGACAACTTTTTCTAAAAATCCAAGTTGTTTAATAATCCAGCTGCATTCGGTTTGTGGATTTAAGCAACATCCTGTATTAGGGACGAGGCCGCCTCAAAGCTCAGTCATTTTGTTGCTTTTATTGTTTGGCCCGGCTTTGGCTGCGGCTCAGACTGTGGAACTGATACGGAGGTTATATTTCACACTCTGGAGATCATTCATAAGCTCACACAAAAACATTCACTGCCAAAAGAGCTGCAGTTTTACTCTTTTAATAATGGATATAATGAATAATGAATCGCAGCAGCTGTGGCACTGGAGGTAGAGCGGGGTGCCTGCAGAGGTTTGAGCCCCAGGGCGTGAGGGGAACAAGAGCTATATGTGTACTAAAAAATAAAAATAAATAAATAACAGAAAAATGACTTTTCAGCTCCTTGCTTATTCACAAGCTGTCGCCACAGCAGGTATCTCCACATGTGTCCACAGCAGTGTGCTCTTCTTTGATCCTCCCAGGATTAAACTGGGGATCTTTCAATTGTTATGCAAATGTAGAAACTACTGCACTGGAGCCACTATATCTATACAGTTAAGTGCTACATAAATTTGTATAACCAATAAGAAATGTTCAGTGCATCAGTTCAACTGCCTATTAATGTAAATAACTAATCAGCCAATCAACTTGGTGCAATTTGGCATGTATACATGGTCAAGGTGACTTGATCAAGTTCAAACTGCATAAAAATGGAGAAGAAAGGTGATTTAAGCGACTTGTAACATGGCATGGTTATTGGTGCCTGACGGGGTGGTTTGAGTATTTCAAAATCTGCTGGGATTTTTCCAAACAAACACACAAGAGACAAGAGAGAAAATATCCAGTGAGAGACAGTTTGAAAATGCCTTACTGGTGCCAGAGAAGCTCAAAAAAAACCCCACTGCTTACAACCAAGGTATGCAGAAGAGCATCTCTGAGTCCATGATGCATTATATTTTGAACATATGGTGTATGAAGACCACCCGGTGTGGTCTTCTGCTGAGTTCACTGTACTCAAATGGCCTCCACAGTCACCAGATCTCAGTCCAATCGAGCACCTTTGGGATGTGGAGGAACAGGAGATTCCCATTGTGGAAGTGCATTTAACAAATTTGCAGCAGCTGTGTGATGCCATCATGTCTGCGGACATTCAAATTCAAAAACACTTTATCCCCAAGGAGGCAATTAACAAGGATGTTTCCAGCACCTTGTTGACAGCAGTTCTGAAGACAAGAGGAGATCCAGCCTGGTACTAGTAAGGTGTACCTAATAAATTGTGAATATAAATAGAGCCCATTTAATGCATATAACTAATATAGTTTTCTTTAAAATAGTACACTGGACTGTAACTTAATGAACCTGACAGGAAAGCGTATATAAAAGATTTTAGTGGCTTGCCACCTCATTTCTCATTTCTTTATTTATCGTCCCTGCTGGGAAACGTTTGGTTTACAGACAGGCTCTCACGAAATCATCCACATAAACAATAAAAGAAACAGTAAAAACCAAATGCAATCATAGGACACAATCCTGCAGTAAAGGAAATTACTAAAATCTGCATTAAAAAAACCCAACTAAAAACTGAAATGGTATAATAGCAGGTAAAGATATCACATAAACAGATTTAGGAATGCTCCTGTCTGAAAAAGGGAGTTTTTGCACTGCAGCCTCGCTGCTTTGTGCCGGCGCTGTCATGTCTGTCGTCATTAATGCCTGTTTGGTTCTCTGATGGGCTCTTGTTGCTGCTCTCTGCACCTTTCCAGCTTTCCACATATGCACACGGATGTGAGGGGAGGTGCACTTGGAAGAGCGGGGAGGCGCGTTTTGCTCTCCAGAACAGAGCCATATAAATGCATCACAGCCAAATAGACTGGTAAACATATAAATAACAGTTTTTTCTGATTTTGACTCCAGTGGTTCTGACTGCACACAATTATCTGATGTTTTAATAGAAGTATTTACAGCAGATGTCTGAGGTGGACTTTGACCTTCTTAACCTTATACTGTGATTCATGGGGAGGTAGGAAGTACACCACGCACTCATTTTCCTACTATAACTTAAGCTCCATAGAGATTATATTTGAATCATGAGCATGGCTCACTGCTGTCGTTGTTAATGCCTTGATGAAGATGGCTGATTTTGCTTACTCAGCATACGGCTGAGAGGGGTTTTTTGACTGCCGTTGGTCAGACGCTGCAGACGGGATGCGACAAGACGGCTGACGTCCGTCAAATGCAGAGCGATGGAAGTCGTCTCTGATTAGCGGAGCTGAGCCAGTTTCTGACAGAACTCATCCATCTCTGTGGTGTGACTGTGAGAACTCAGACATCATGTCAGCGCTTTGGAGAAAAACGCCCTCTCTGTCCAGCATATGAAATCATAATCACGCTGTTCAGGAGGCATGGTGAGAATAATGCTGCGGTTATAAAGTATTTTACCTTAAAAGGAAGTTAAATTACTTTCTGGAAATGTTTTATGGAAGCAATCAGTGATGATAGCTCAGAATTTGTGGAGTGAGTTTCCAGTAATTGCGCGCGGTCCAGTCGGTCCAGCTCTCATTTATTCTCCTGTCTTTTTTCTCCCCTCTTCTCCTTTCTTCTTATCGTTACCGTCCTGTAATGCCACTGTGATGTCTTTATTTGTCTTCAGTAAGACAAATTAAAGACAATTTGTCTTTCAATTTGTCTTTTTGTCTTCATCCAGGGGAGCTTTGGCGTTTGGAGGATGACATGGAAGGTGACAATGACACAGAGAATAGCGGCTGCCCTGAGGCCCGTCCACGCTCCCAGTCTCCGTTCTCCCATTTCCGAGCGCGGGCTGCTTACCTGCGCAAGAGCATGTCAGCTGATGAGCACCTAGACATGGGCTCCGACTTCGGCGCAGTGACTGCGGTCGAGGGCAAACAGAACCGTGGGAAGGGAAAGCTAAAGAGGAAGTTTGTAAGTTTGATTCCCTCACTTCCTGTTATTTGATTCGGTCCCACCCAGCCGTGTCCAGCTAAATCCTGTATCATCATGGCGTTGTTTCCTTCATCCCCTTTTTTCACACATCTCAAAGCCAGCTCATTTAAATAGGCACTTAGGATTAAAGGTTTTCCCGGCCACAGAACATACGGCCGTTCGACAGAGCATGACTTAAGTTTTCTCACTCGCTGTGAGTGCAGCTTCATGCAGACATTCACAGCAGCTCCCAAATGAAGACAGCTCGTCTCACTCGCTCTTCCCTTATCTTTAATTAATTTATACAGATGTGTGCTTGTGACTCTGTGGCTATTTTCAAAGTTACCAAATAAATCTGGCTCGTCACCCTGAGGGAAGGCGACTGCTAACATGTAATGATAAAATCCCCCCCAAAAAACAAGTTATCTCTTTAAAGCTTTATTGCTCTTTCCTGATACATGAAAGATAATGAGCAAGAGCAACTTCGGTGATCAAAGCTGATAAAGAGGAGAGCGCATGGAAAAAATCCAGGGCTGACAATCCTGAGAATACAGCATAAGGTGCAAAATGGTGCAAAATCCATCGATCTTCTTCCATCCATCCATCCATCCCTTCTTTTCTGCTTATCCGATTCAGGGTCGCAGGGGGACTGGGGCCTATCCAAGCTACTTTAGGGTGAGACGCGAGGTACGCCCTGGACAGGTCACCAGTCTGTCACAGGTCCAACACAGGGAGACAGACAACTACAACACACTCACATTCACACCTATGGGCAATTAAGAATTAACCTAATTGCATGTGTTTTGGAAGAAGCCAAGCACTTGCAGAGAACATGCAAAATGTAAACAGAAAGGGGCAACAGTGCTAACTACTGCACCACAGTGCAGCTAAAAAATGGAAACAATACTGCAAAACACAATGAATTTAGCTGACATGCTACCTATTTAGTCATGCATATGCACTCAAGTTTATTCTGTTAAAGTTGAACCAATAGGTAAAAATAAATATAAAAGTCTATTTTATATATATCTAGGGAGGACTGTAGGACTGTAGCTACTCTAGTTTTGGAGCTTAG
This sequence comes from Oreochromis aureus, assembly GCF_013358895.1. Classification (NCBI taxonomy): domain Eukaryota; kingdom Metazoa; phylum Chordata; class Actinopteri; order Cichliformes; family Cichlidae; genus Oreochromis; species Oreochromis aureus. The sequence continues at coordinate 18,917,705 of NC_052949.1, forward strand.
GCAATTAAAATGACATCCATCAAGTGGTCAGCTTAGGAAACCCAAAGCTGCTGGCTAATTTCCAGCTTCCAAAATTGCCAGGCCCTGGTCCCTTTCATTTTATCTAATTAGTAAAGTATAATTACCCCACTTGCTGATTAAAATGATGTTTTGATTTGAGCTTAATTCCGTAAGCTGCATGTAACAGCGTTGCGTCGGATCTTTTGGGGGAAATGCTGCCAGACGAGTGCGGCGGGCTTGTTGAAGGCGCATGAAAGATTAAAGACCTGTATATTGTCCGTTAGCCTGTGGATCAGGTAATTGGAGACCTCATTACCAGCTGAAGCGTTGTAATTGATTCTCGGGTGTCACAGGCGCAACAGGAGACCAGGACAGGTTAGGGGATAGCTCGGTGGGAGAATTTAAGGTGTGTGGGGGGTGTTTTTTCTCTGGCATACTGCTGGATGTGGATCACAAGAATATACTTAACTGAACTTTAAATGGGATTCACCATTTTTTATTTTCCTGTCATACCCTTGAGCCAATCAACAGTTTGGAGTCAGATCAGTTCGTGGGCACAATAGTCGGGCTGAAAATAGAAGGGAAGAAGTTCACTTTATAAACTTCCATCACATTTAAACAGTTGACCATCTTTACTAGAAATGGGAACAGCACTGGATCTGATGACCTGCCGCGGGTGTTTTGGGGTGAGAGTTCATGTTGTATTGTCTTCTAGTACACTGTAATTAAGGAAATGTCAAACTTTACTACTGCATCATACCTGCTTTAAATATGTTGTCTTCTCTCTGTAAGTCGCTCAGTCTTTTCTTTTTCATTTACGGATGCACAGAGAATACATTCAGAGCCGTGCGTTGTTGCTCAACACTTGTATGCTCTCCAGAGCGACGCGAAAATTGCCGTGACAAAAACAACTGCGCCTCAGCCTGCTGCCTCATGCAAACAACTGTTGTGCTGCAGAGTTTAGTGTTGCGCTATGGAGGTTGACTGTGACATAGCAGAGAAACAATGCCTTAATATTAGCGCAAGTCGGCCCACACTGCAGAAGGCCTGCCTGCTGGCACGCGTGTTAGAAATAATCTACAGTATCTTTTGGAGATACTAATGGAGGCGGATTAGGTGTTTAAATGAAAAATGTTTCAGTGTTTTTCATTCTTTGGACTAAATATGGAATTATAGTTACTGTAACAAAAAAGAAAAGACTAAAGCTTTTCAGGAGTAAGAGAACAGAAGGAGAGAAAGTAAGCCGTGTTTGTAAGGCTGCCAAACTCTACATTATGGTCCGAGTTAATTACCTGCTGTAACGATATCAATGCCATCTCCCTTTAAACTGTCACACTCTGTGAGTGGCTGTCTTCAGGGTCTTCAAGGTCAACAGGCTGTGCTATCCTTTCAGCAACAGCTATCACAGTGAAGCTGTTTTGTATTTTAGACTGAAACACCAGTAATCACCTGCTCTACCCACAACAGAAGCAGCTCGTGGCTTTTACGACCCCTGTTGACCTTTCTTTATATTGTTACAAGCTGTATACTTGTGAGTGAAAATCTCGCTCACCGGGATACCAAACACAAATCGCACTTTTGTCAACTTTTACTTGTTGAGCTACACAGTCAAGAAACTCTGCAGTTCTGCATATATAAAATCCAGAGTTTCCCACAGTTGTATAACGCCCTCAGTTAGCTGTCACCTTTCATACAGCATGCTTTGTGGCAAAGTTGGAAGAGCAAAGCTGCACAGACGCAGCTCTCTCCACTCCTTTGCAGACACTGCTGCTGGGATGATGGCAGAGAGACAGAGAGAGAGAGGGAGAGAGAGCCCGGGGGAGAGAGACCAGCTAAATCATGAGTAATCTCATCTTACAGTGATGATTGATTCAGTCTGCCATAATTTGCAAATATGAGTATGTAAGTATTAAGTATTAAGAAACTTGTTGCAAAACACAATATTTTTTCCCATTTCTTTAACTGAATTTATGAAAAATACCACAGTAATGCAGGCATAAAATAGTATGTTAGCACTAAATAGGTGTTTGCTGAAGAGCTATTAGCTGTTGCCCTGAGGCGTCATCAGAAATATTCTCAGTGGAAGGGTGGTTGTCAAGAGGGAGAAAAGGGGGAGGTACGCGAAATTACACAAGAACTGGGATGAAATTCAGGTCTTATGGAGTGATGAGTCAAAATGTTTGTAGGAGGTCAAGAAAGAGGTAAAACAACCTTGACTTTCAAGCCTGTTAGAATTCCACAATCTATTTTTTTGCCTTATGTGGTGTATTTCAGTGCACATTAGGTAACAGCTGCATAGTTGTAGCTTTTGTGTAGAAAAACACTTTTTAAGCCTGTTGGGGGTCAGTTTAAGCCATATGCAAATCACAGTAGTGTACAAGAGTAATATTACAGTAATATTACAGAAGGTATTGCAAATTGTATTTGCAGGAAGGATCATTTTCTCCACTGACAGCAGTGTGCCTTTCAACAGTTATTGTTTCCATCTACTGTAATTTCATCTCTTGACATGCTGGCTATGCAGTGTAAATATGTATGCATGTATGTGCCTGTGTGTCCTTTATTTATTTAAATGTGTGGCTGATGTGCAAATGCACTCAAAGCCTAATGGCAGCAAGCTAAGAGGCTGACTAACCACATAATCAAAGTACAGACCGTATCATTTCTGTTGATTGAATGGCTGTAACTACATAATGGGATGTTCGTGCGTATTCGCTGCACTTTAGTCTGAGACATCCTCTGGTGACTCACATAGTTTCTCTATTAAATAAATATATTAAAAATTACACACACAAAAAAAGCACAGGGAACGAAAATAATTGTTTTTCATTATTTCCATATTCACCGGAAACCCACAGGAAACACCACAAGAGAGATTTCAACCAAATCACGTACGTGGATGTGATCCTCGCATGGTGGCAGGAGTCCTGATACTGTACTGGCAGGAATCTCAGTGGTATCTAGACTGTTGAATAAGGTAAATTATATTCAGCATGCTGCTTTGGTCAAAGGCTCTGGGTCGCCTGGATTGGTTTGAGAAACTTGATACTGCCGCCTGCGGTTAAGCTCCTTTATGTTATCAGAAAACGGGCACAGAGTGTGCTCGCACATAATCGCTCATAAAAACACACTTAACACACATGAGAAATACTCTGAAAAATCAGACATTTAAAGGCCACTGGCGAGGCTTAGATGAGGACCACAAGTGTTTCTGTGACGTCTGCTTCTCCACGTTATCTATTTGTAAGTCAGCCTGTTTACACCTCGAACGAAAAGCATTGAGCTGAGGTGGTGAATGCGGTGGGTCTACGAAGCAGCTGATTTACATTTATTCAACTCTTGGTGTATACCCTGACTGACCATCTGCTCACAAAACACTTGTGGTGATTGGTGAATCCGGGAACACAGAATATATTGTGATCATAATAAGAATGAGCCTTCCTAGTTGTGCTTGGAATTAGCGAGCGAGGACAGAAGCATCTTCACAGTTTGAAACTCTCCGTGCTCGACAGCAGTTTAGTTTATTCCCCATCTGTCTGAGACAAGTTTACGCTACAGACAAAAAAGAAGAAAACACTGTTTGGATGGACTGTGTTATTTTCACGTGGCTCATGGAGCTTTCCATTTGTTTTCATTGCTAAGCCACCATCTGATGTATCCTAAGATGGCTTGTGTACCTCAGTGATCTCAAAGTAGATCACACTGGATGCTTTTGTTAGGCGTAAATCCAGCAAACGCATTTTTTTTTTCATTACTGATTCGATGTAGGTCTGTGGGATTCTTGTCCACTAGAGGGCAGAAACTAGCACCTAAGGTTGGTAACTATTATCCTGAGAATGCCCAGAATTTACTTTATTTTAGGACTAGTTTGTTTTAATATCTACCTAGAGTGTTTACTCCTCAGCTGTAAAAGGCTGATGTTGTTGCCCACCTGCTCGGTTTGTGGGCAGGCAGGCGGCGGCCTAAAGACCCAAGTTTTTGAGAAGCAAGTGAGGTAGGATTTTCAAATTCATACCATAGGTGCAGGTAGGGTTAGGGCAAGGTTTCTGAAAATCTAACTTAAGAAAGTTGTCACCTCAAATTCAAATTCATAGCACAGAAGCGTCTGCTAGGAGGCTGAGGGGCTGTTTGTTTGTTTGCGGCTGCTCAGCCTCAGAGCTCACCGCTTTTTTTCTTCAACCCTTTAATTGATTCTTTATTGTTTGTACTTTATTACATTAAGTGTTTCATCAGTCGGGCTTCCAGTGTTTAAAGTGGACCAGTTCTGCTAATTTCCAGCTCCTTATTTGTAGTCTTTGGACTCTGTTAAAGCAGCTTTGCATTATTCATGGGTCATTGTTTTTCTGACTGGGCATTGATGTAGCCCCACATTTCTGTCTGAAACAAGCGATTTTAGGCCCTCTAGATTAAGGCCACCCTCCGCTTTGAGCAACTTTTTTCTGATTTGCTGCCCTGTGCAAACAGAAGGTTTGAACAGCAGGTGGGGCCAGAGTTGTGTACCTGCTGTTTACTCTCAGTGACATTATACAGATTAAGAGAATCCATCGCTATATATGAGAAAAATGAGCAGCATCATCATAGACCTGCGTTAAACAAAAGGTAAAATGTGACCTTGAAGAAATCAGTGCAGCCCTGTGATTATGATAATGATTCGACACTCTCGGCAACAAATCGTCCGCACAGGAGTGACAGGATTTTATCATGTTCTGGTACCACATGAAAATACCAGGATAACATAGATACTCAGCTTTGTTAAATATTCATAGAGCAGTGTGTAATCACCTTGTTAATTGCCACTGGCCTGTTGGCAAACAAGCTGGCATTCACCGCTAACAGAGGCCGATGTTTATCCGTGTCCCGTCTGCTTTGCTGTCTTTATATCTGGAATCCAGATTCATAAATATGTAGGATGAGATTTCTTTGTTCCCTGGCACAAAAGGAGGAATAAATAACAGCAAAAACAAAATAAACCCCCCAGATTAAGCTTCAGACACTGACAAAATTGGTTTTTTGAACGTTGGTTAAGGCATGGGCCAGGCATGTCACATTGATAGATCACTGGTAATGGATAAAACCCAGTATAAAACTAGGTAAGGGTCTTAGCCTGGGAAGTCATGTTGTGAGCATGATTGCAGTAATGTCATTTTTTGGTATTCTCTGTGCCAACATCACCTAAAGCCAGAGAAGACGGTGTTAAAAAGGACAGCAGCAGCACTTTGAGAGCTTCATAATTTCCTCTGGCTGACTAACTTTAGTTGAAATAGGATAGAGGAGTGCAGCCTCAAGGCCCTTTATAATATTAACACAGTGATTACTGGGGTAATTAGTCTGACGGTGTGGCCAACATGGAGTCAGGCGAAGAAGTGGTTATGGGAGCTAATTCTCATTTTTCTTTTTGTTTGCCCTATTTTGCTCTAATATTCATAAACAATTATTATAAACTGCTGTGTGCAGAGGTCGGTCCCTCTGATAAACAGATAAAAACACACATGTTCACTAAAGCAGCACCTGTGGAACTTAACTCAGTGCTGATCGTCATTGTCCTGAGTAATGTTAATATTGTTTTAAACTGTCTTGATGTATAGTTTTAATTTGGACCCCAGGAAGACTGTAACTTGCTAAATCACCCCCTGAAAAATGATTGCCAAATTGCTGAACAATTTTTCTATGCCTGCCTCTATACCAAACTGCAGCTCTGTATGCACCAGTAATTATTGTTACATATACATTAGATAATCCAGCTTCTGCACATCCAGATTGGTTTGTCGTGTTTGCTTGTTGGGAGGTTTTTCCTCATGTTTTGCAGGCTTAGTTCTGTTATCGTGGTTTAGGCCACGAATTCAGACTCTGCTGTCTTTGCTCAGAGATTCTGGTGCAGTGAGGATTTTTCTTCATGATTAGCTTGCTCTTGATCCCAAATTGCCAATATGAAAACTCAACCAGCTGTATAACGGGGAGGGCACGAAAAGCTAAAGTGCTCGGTGAAAACACCTTCACTTTTCTTTCACTTTGAGAGCCTGCCTGTAAGATCTATCATGAGATGCTCTTTCATCTTATTCTCTGGTCTTTGGTGCTCTCTTCAAGTTTATCTTGTATCAGCTAGCTGTAAAGCACACCAGCGCTTGTCATGTCTCTTTAAAGATTATTTAAAGGATCTCCGGTCCTTTGCTGTTTTCTCTCATTCTGACTGACTCGCTGTCTACTCAGCTCAAGGTTACTACATCTTACTACAAAAATATTTTACTCAAATCAGTAAGTGCGCACTGGAGTACCAGGGCTGTCGTATCATCAACTACAAAGCAATGAGCCACCCATCATATCTTTATATTTTGCTTCCAAGCAACCAGTCATTCTGTTTCAGCGATCTTGATCAATAGTCCTCCAGACTTTCTGAAGCTTATACCTGACAATGAAATGATTTTTGAAAAGTTTTTGAAGCAACTCAACATCTGACCTCATTCAAACATAAAAACCCACCTAACTCAAGGACCAGTGCTGTGTCTGCACATGACAGACGACTTATCAAAGAAACAATTTAAAATGATATCTTTAGGAACTTTGTTGGAAAAATGCCAAAGATATTACAATAAAATAGTAATTTTTATACCAACAAAGGGATTCCCATAGAGTGATCCGAAAACACTGTGTGTGTGTCCCCCACGTATTCCAAATTACACATTCTCAGTATGAACAGAGGTTGTGAGGAGAGAGGTACAACAGTGAGCATCTATAGCTGTGTGTAAGGAGGCTGTGCCATGGTTTGGGGTCTGTGGTTTTGGGAATCCTCTCAAAATTGTTGGAATTATGAACACAGAAAAGTGCCATTAGATTTGATCCACCATGGAATACGGTCTGGAAAGCATCTGATTGGCACTGGTGTCATTTTTCAGCATGACAATGATCCCAAACACACAATGTAGCACTGTCAGTCATGGATTGGCCTCCCCAGAGCCTGGACGCACACGTTACTGAAGCAGTGTGGGATCATCTTGACAGAGAACAAAAAAGCCAGTCGACATTCAAACAAGAGCTTTGAATGTCCTTCAAGAAGCCTGGAGACCTGTTCCTGAAGACTACTTAAAGAAATGACAAAAAAGCTTACATAAGAGATTTTAGGCTCTGTAATAATAAAGGTGGTCATACCAAATATTGATGTTCAAGCGTGTTAGAGTTGTTTTTGCACGTTTCAATAAATCAGTGCAAATATTTCCAATTTTCCTTGCAGAATATACAGAAAGGAGGTGTGGCTCAACCGTTTTTGCACACTGCTCTATTTAATACTAGTCTCATTGATAACATTCCCCACTGTTTGTGTCTCTCTGCTTCTGCCTTCTGTGTTCATTCTTCTGGAGACCACAAGGTGGCAGCACGATCCTACAGAATATAGAGTTCCTGCCTGACAGTCTCTCTCTCCTTCATCTCGCTGCTGTGTTCACTGCCTGTGTGACTGAACTGTTACCTGGGTGGTGCTTGAGGTTTCTCTCTGGTGACTCATTCATCCTGAGATGACTAACGCACAGACACCACAGTGGACTGCCATCGGAGCCAAGCTTTGGCTGCGGACAGTCTACTAGCATTCATTATCTATGGAGACTTTTATTGGAATGCACAGCAGCAGGCAGAAAAGGGGAAGGAGAAGCCAAGCTCTTGGCTACTTTGTGTCAATGAAACAGTGCTGTTTTTGTGTGCTCAGCATTCCCGCGCTGAGCGCCGATTTGACAATCAGGGACGCTTACCGGTGTCTCACCGAGCCGAGCCCCACAAAGCGACTGTCTGGCTCATGAGCTTGTGCGTGCACGCCGAGCCTCTCTCACCCTCCGTCTTTCCTGTCACTCTCCCCCGCAATGCAGATGTAGGACGGGTTAAAGCAGTAAAACGATTAATGACTGCAAACAAACAACGGCAGCCGCAGCAAAATGGGCTTTGTGGAGTGTCTCTTAATGTAAACTGATTTCAACACATCATTTTTAATTACCTGCATTAGTGGCAGGAGTCTGGAACATTCGTGGTCTGCTTGGTTACACTTGGTTTTTTATTTTGGTACACACTCATACGCAATTACTCAGATGCCCGTGCACACTCATGTCTTCACACATACTTCATCCCCATTTTCAGGCATACCCTCCTCTTTACAGCACCAACTGTTGCTCTTTCCTGGTGTTTCTCAACCACTTTAATGCGCTTGAGCATGGCCAAAGATCAGAACCACAGTATGGCTGTTTTACCTACAAACATAAGCAAAAAACATCCTGTTATTTGAATATGCCGGACTTCTTTTTGGTGAAATGTGTGTAAAGAACCACTCTCATCCCCATCTCCATCTCTCTTTGGTTCTTTTTGCACTCAGGCCTGGGGTTTCGGTTCGTTGTTGACATCGGAGCTCTTGTAGCGGATTACTGTGGAGTCTGTAGTTCACTAATGATGATGTATGATAATCTCCTTTGTGTTTTTTTTCCCCATTTTTTTCCCTTCCTTTCTCCCATGCGCCTATTTAAACCCTCCAAGCTATCAAACATCCTAACCACTGGCTGTATTTTAGGCATTGTACTTACCAGATTTGAATTCTCTTGTTCTGTTTACCCTGGCCTTCACCGCTGCAGAAACAGACACTGAAATTTGTGTCTTTCCTTAATCCCCAACCTCCAACCTCCCGCAGCCCTACAGCAGGATGGTGGCGTGATGTTGCCCAGCCTTTACCTCTGCCACAGGTTAATCTGTGGGCTGACTCTCCAGTTGCCAATAGGTATCAATGACCTGGATGCAGGGAATGGGGTGTGGTCTTGATCACCTCCACACTTACTACCACTTGATTATTCTCTCCTTAAACATTTCACACTGAGAGATTTTCCCCTTAAAATCCCCCTTAGCCTCCCATGCGCAGCATTAAATACTGTATGCTCTGTATAGGTTTATTCCAACACTTCCATGCTTACGTTGTGTAAAATATTATAACCATGGACACTGCGCTCTGGGAAGTGTTTTGGATTTCCCCCTAACTCAGCTTGACATTTAAACATTTTCTGACGCCCCGAACGTGTAGCCGTGCTTACTGGATGGTAAAACATAATTCAAGAGATTATGCCCGCTCCCACCCAAGTTGTTTATTATTTCTGCAGGATACGAGTAGTTCTGCAGTCGTGCCCTCTCGTTCAATACCTTTTCCATTCAGAGCGAGAAGAGAAATTGCATCAGGTTTTTTTTTTTTTGGTCCGGCGTGTGTTCTCACAGGGCTATATGGAACACGCAGCCTCTCAGCAGCTGTTCATCTGTTATGGTGATGGGGCTCTTGGCAAACCCTTTTCCAAACAGAGGCCCACACACTGGCTGTGTGAAGGCATTTCGCATGCCTGCGAGCTTGCAGACTTAGACCCCCTGGAGCCATCTGAGCGCACTCCACCCAGCTTTGGAGGCTTTGTTCAGTAAAGCATCAATCGGGGATACCTGTTTTGATGTCGACCGGGTCTCTGCCTTGTCTTTCTAGATTATTCTCAAAAGTCAGTCAGTACTCTGTTCATATGCTTCGGGCATTAAGAACGTGTACTATTTGGGTACTATTTGAGCAGGTCATGTGAGGACCATGAAATCAGTGTATAAGAGATGAGCTGCTATGTCGATCTATCTTTCCTATACACAGGTCATAGGGCTGTCTTATGTTTTCTAGCTGGCCATTGTGAAAAACTAGTGTTTGCATTAGTGTTTTGTTATAGGGGGAGAATGGACAGACTTAAATTAAGCAAACACATGAAGGATGCCTGGCAGCCCCTACAGAAACTAGCATATATGTATACCGATGCATGGGCGAGGATGATATGCAACTAGATAGCTAATTAGCTCAGAAATTTGTCAACTTCTAAACTGGTTCTTTGCTCTGCACCATTCACCATGCAGTGTCTGCCATCACACATTCCTCTGTCAGTGTCTGTGTACAGCTCCAGCTCTCTTATTTAAACACAAAAATAAAAATAAAAGGCAGTACGACCTCGAGTCCTGTTCAGCGATTGCACTTTACAAGTTAAAAAGAACCCCAGTGGACACAACAACTGGCTGTGGACCCAGCCAGCCGCTCTTAGCTGTTATAATCGCCTAATTGCCCGACCCTATAAGGTAATCTTCCACATCTACTCTAGCCTGACTCTCAGTATGGTCGTATTGGCTCTCTTGCTGCTTTTGAATGTCTTGTTTGAAGTTGTTTTTAATGGTCAGCTAATTTTCTGTACGTGTTTGCAACAATTTTGCCTGTGTCCTCCTCTTCCCCCCGCAATGTTTATTTGCACTGTGCCCACTGTATTTTTCAAGTAATCCTGCACAAAACAAACTACCCCTTCACCTCCACCCCTCCCGCTGCTCCTCCTTTGCATATTCCATCTCATCTGACCTCCTTAATAACTGACATCGGTCTTCTTCCCTCTGTCGCTCCTTTTCCACACCTATCACTTATACCACACTTGTCTTGTTTTTGCCTTCTTCCCCTCTGACTCTCTTTTCCATCTGTATCTCCGTGACCTGCTCTTTCCTAGCCTTGACCCCTCCTTTTTATTGGTCTGCCGCAGTTGCACCTACCGAGAGCCAACCACCTGTCAAGCTGATCCCTGCCTGATGAGGTCAACCTTAAGTGGGCCTGAGCCAGGGCCAGAACCCAGGTTTTGAGTGGTTCTCAGGGTCTAGGGCCCTCCGGCACAAAAGCGGGGCCAAAAGCATTTCTTTGAGAGCACCAAAAAAAAAAATTCTCCTGTCTCCTCGTCTCCCTTTCTCTGGGCCTCCCTTGCTCCCTTCATCTCCTCCTTCCCTCCCCTCTGCCCCCGTCCAGACTCTCTGTCTGCACTGACACCGCCTTTAATAAGGGGGAGCGGGGCGCACTGTTTATTTGTGTGGTGCGAGGTTAAAAACTTCCCCCTTAATTGACATTCCGGTAACACTTTCCAATAATGGGGCGAGCAATTTCCTTGAAATTGATGTGTGTCCACCGCAAGGAAAAACACCGCTTCTAGCTTTCACTCACCCATGGATGACCTACACTTGCGCCACATCTTTGTCCCTGTGTGTGTGTGTCTATGTGTGTGCGTGTGCTTGTGTCAGCGTGAGAAATTGCACGAATGGCCTTTGGCTGGCAACGTGTTTGTGTTTGTAAAAAAAAAAAAAGAAAGAAAGAAAGAAAAAGGAAAAAAAAGGCGAGTACCATCATAGCACGCCTGTCTCCTGCTGGTATGTGCTTGTCAGGGTGTTCATGAATATGAATGGCTGCATATTTTGCCTGCGTAATACGCGCATGTAAGAATATGCATATCTGTGTTCTCCGAGCGTTTGTTTTTCCTGTTTATTGCGTCTTTGCTTTTTATTTCTCTGCCCGGCGAGATGGCTGTAAATCAGATATTTTTATTTAACCCGCACACTGATGAAAACAAAAACAAATTTACGGTAGATGGCCTATTTTCCTCTCCGCTCTGTTAATGCCCGTCTATGAGTATGCACACATAAACATCTCCCTCTATTGCATCCTTGGCCTAAACGGTGACCACTGGATAGGACTTGTGGTCTAATGACGGTTGGTGTTAAATGTGTTTGCGTGCATGTGTGTGTGTTAGGCGGCGAAATAGAGCGCGTAAGGGACAGTATGTGTCAATAAGTTGATGTGTAAGTGCGAGTGTGTGTGTGTGTGTGCCTGTGTGTGGCTTCAGGCAGACGCTGGCTGGTTCCTGGCCTTGTCATTCTGTCTCCCACACACTCTCTGATGTGGTTTGAGGCTGCGGCTTTCACTGTGGAGGGGGATCGCCACCGCACACACTCACACTGTTCTCACATGTCTGTGGAAACACACATTGCGCACTGGTATGCAGTCACATTCTCAGAAATGCCGACACACATACCGAGCGAACGCACCAGCGTACGCACACATGCGTGCGGCTCGGCCCTTAAACGATGTAACAAAACGACGCCGGGCCTGCCAAAGCGTCTGAATGGACACCGGAGCGCATTCATAGATTAACACACACACACACGGCGCGCTAGACGCCATCCGTGGTGCTGGTGGGCTCCCACAATAAGCGGTTAGTTAAATAATATCAAAGACAGATGTTGGCTCTGGTCCCATCATACTTTGTGTGTGTGTTTTTATCGTGTGTCTGTGATTGAGAAACGGGAGGGGGAGCGCTGATCTGCAGATCCCTGGGAACACGTTTCCTTCGAATTCGCTTCTTTTTGCGTATGTAGGTATTCATTGGTGGCATAAAAAATGTTTGGGAAAATACAGACATAGAATTCATCTGGACAGTTCTTCTTCTTGAGGGACTGGGGTGCATGAGGGTTGCAAAGTGGTTTGCAGATGCTCAGCAACTGTGGGCAAGCTAAATTGAACTTTACTGTATCACATTTTTTCCCCTGGGGTATTTGGCTAGCTAGATATGAAGGATTTTGCACAGAATGCTTTCATTTGTCCAAAAAAAGTGCGCTGCGTGGGTAAAATGGTAAGAATCGGTTAAAGAAAATACACCTTAACAGGAATGGGTGTGACAGCAGAGTGCACTGTGAAGGGAAAGAATCCATCCCTCCGACTTCTTCCGCTTATCCAATTCAGGGTCGGGGGGGTGAGAGGTGGGGTAAACTTCACTGTTATGGCAGTTATGGCAGACACACAGGAATCAGCGTCGAGCGATGTCAGTGATGTCACACGGTCACATGACACCATCGCCTTTGTCAGATTTGTACTGCTTTATTTAAGGACAAATTGTTTTCCACGGTAAGTCATTTTTAATTTTAGTTCAAGTGAAATATAAAGTTTCAAACCAAAAATCTTTCAACTTTTTCAGTGTGTACAGCTACAAAATATAAAGCACAGTCTACAATACTGTGCACAGAAAACCATAAAGCAGCTTAAACTCTCACAGTCTCACATTCTCCTCTCAAAATGTTCTCCTTGAACTCTGTGTTTTGGCTCGTGTCATCGCATCGCATCAGTTTTTCTCGAGTGTTTGCCTTAAACTGCGTCTCAGAATGAAGGATGATAGATTGAGTTGTGAAGTTTGGTTGACAAAAAAACCACACAAAAAGTTGCTGCCTGCCAAGGTTGGGACCAGCAGTTGGAGCTGCTGACCTTAGTGTTGAAAACGTGCGTTTTACCTCCAAACCCACCACTGCACCAGTAAGTCTTTCCACTCAGTGTTTCTATGTTAAAGTCTTTTTTTTTTTACTCACAATGAGAACAAAACAGTGTGAAATGGCGAGAACAAAAACGCAGAAATGTGTTAACGTGATGCACAAAATGTTTACAGTAACCAGTAATGCACAGGTTTAAAGTCAAAGAATGATATCAGCTGTTTTTCTAAGAAAGAAAATGTGCACACACGTACTGCAGAAAAGAATTCTGCTTTTCTCTCACTCTCACATTTAAACACACTCTCACCTTCACTTACACATTCAAACATGCACACACACATATATAGATAGTGAGCCTGAACATAAACTCTGTTACTGACCCCTCCTGGTTGCATGATGAATTGGATATTTGGATATACATCTGCACTAATCTTAAACAAATATCTCCTCGACAAGCGAAATATGTCGCGTATCATTTGAAGGGAGGGCGAGGGTGTAGGAGCAGTGGAGGGATCACAAAAAAAGATCCTCGGTTCTGTGTAGTTTGACAGGGCAGTTTATATTTCTTTATTTTTCATGCATGGTAATAGTTCCTTGGCTTCAAAAGCAGAAACCCGTGGATTGAACATGCCATGTATCAACAGACCAGATGCAATGGTACAAAAGGCAGGTTGGATTTACGGATTTATGCTTTTAATACCAAATTGTGACCCTTGTACCAGTTCCGGTGAGCCTGTACCTACTGCTACCCCAGATTAGTGCTCTCGGTTGGCAGGTGTGGATGTTCTCTGGAACTGAAACTTATTGAATCACTGGTACTCTCCTAAAACAATTGAGTTCCCTCAAATCCTAACAGGCTTTTTCCCATAGCCCTCTTCCGTTCTTCCACCCTTCACCTTGTCTCTCTAAGGGGATTCCTGGTTATCAATAATGGCGTCTCCCACTCCCACAGCTGTTTCTGTCTCTTAGAGGGCCTCTTGAGGGGCCCTGCCGTCCCTTATTTTCTGCAAGCCTGTCTCTTTAAGGTGGTGTTTGTTTATGCCGAGGCTTAGCTCAGTGAGACCTGTGCAGGCTCAGTGCTGGGCTCCTTTCATAGGGGCTCCATTTTGTTCTTAATAAAATGGCACTCAGTGGCCGGGGGACTGGCAGGCACCCAGCTCCCTAGGAAACCAAAGAATGCTGGCCTTCATTTAGCGACAAACAGCCACTGCCTGAGGAGGGTAGTTCTCCACTCTTGCTCCTCAATACTACTGCTGCTGAGGCCTGTGTGTGTGTGTGAGTGTGTGTGAGTGTGTGTCACTATGGAATGGGGCCACGGTTGAAGGAGTCAGGTATGGCGACTCCTCTCATAGCTCGTCTCCTGTTGACGTTTGCTTACACCATTCTGTCCTTTCTGTCCCTGTCTTGGCTGGCCACTTGAAAACACGCAGCACCACTTCTCCTCGTCCGCCGCTCCTCTCGCCCCCACGCTCTCTCTCCATCACTTGTGTGAATGTGAATGGTGGGAACAGAGCAGCCATTAAGATGCATATTTAGAAGGGTTTACCCCCCCCCCCATCTCCCATACGCTCTCATAACACACACATACTGTAAGTCACTAAGAGCTCCTGTCACCGGAGACACACACACACACATATCACTGCACACATGGACTCGTACACACTGAGGCATGTTTGTTGGACAACTTGGCTGGAGTTTTCATCCACTTCTACTCTCAGTGGCTTTCTTAAACATGTCAGAGATACTGATGTTAATTTCACCAAGAAGCAGCAAACCATCGCGAGAGTAGCAAAAACTGCAGTTCCCCGAGCGACCTCTAGAGGCCGGGCCCCAAAATGCGAGTGTGATGTTACTTTCAGTCGCTACCTTATTTCTCCAGTCGGGTCGTCACAGCGGATGGGATCCCATTCCTGATGCACCCCATCCAGTTTTTCAAGCTTGCGACCAGCACTAGGGGGCACAGCAGCTTGTGACTCCCTGAGAAAGGGTTTGTGTCTCCTCCTGTTCTCGAACCAGAGATCTGATGTGCAACTTGATAGCACAAATAACCATGTTCCAGCCTTGTAGCCTGATTTATCTTTTCATAACTGTAGTGGAGATTCAATTTAAGTAAGTCATACATTATTATAATTATAGCTGCTTTGACTGAGATGTGTGCTGCAGTTTGGCCATACTTCAGATGTTGTTACCTTTTAGAGCTTTTCGGGAGAATAACTTTAGAAATAACAGAGCCCGACTGGTTATCGGTTATCGGAATATCAGTTCCGCTGATATATCTGCCAACATAAGCTGTTTGCTAATATATATATATTATATAGATAAGTGAAAATTTTAAAAAGTAAAGAAGAGAGCAGAGAAACACCCTTCTACCATCCTGTGAATGTTAATGTTCCACAGTTTGTCCACCAGAGGGCACTCTTTTGGCAGCACACTGTTGCAATGCCACAAACAGCATAAACAAGTAATCCATGACTACTTTTGATATATTTAAGATCACTAAATACTGGTGTCAGTATTAGCCTTAACAATACAAAATCAGTCAGGCTTGCTTTGATATTAACTGTGCTGTTATCATGAATTAGTTGCTAGTATTTGATTTATATGGTACATATAAAGCACTAATTAGTGGTGTCCGTGTGATGCATCCATAAGATGTTGGGATGCACCTTGCATGCTGATAATGGGGCGTTCCTCTGTATTTGGACACTTGTGGCTCCGAAGAAAACAACAAAATAGAGACAGTCAAAATGCTACAGTTGAAGCTTTCAGTCTGACTACAATCATCTTTTATATACAGTGTATATTTCTTAACTTTACAGGACTTGAACAGAAAAGGGAAAACCCAGATTATGATCACAGGCCAGTAGAAATATTAGTAGCAAGGTTTTAAGCACTAAACGATATCTTGGCACAGAAAAGAAGGTTAAAAAAAATCAATAACCTAACATGTGACATATACATGTGTATCTGGCAGATTGGGTGCATTTTAGTGATCTGATAATCAAGCTCTCTGAGGCACACTATCGACTAGACAGGTGAAGAAATACCAGACGAAAAACAGTTGGCTCCTGAAATGGTAACAAAACACTGAGTGAGCGATGTTAAGGAAATATGTCGAAAAATATATAAAAGTGATCGACAAGCACAGTAACTGTTGCATTTGACATTTCTTACCGACTCTTTTTTCGTTTCATTAAGTGAAATGAAAAAGGAGCAGACTGACATTTATAGAAGCAGAAGAAACGAAGTGGGAAACATGATGAAGAGCGAGGTGAAGATGATACATGCGACTGCCTGAGAGCCGAGTCAAAATAAGAGCAGGAGAATGCTGAGAAGGAACAGAGGACGAGATAGAAGCCTGGGAAAAAGGAGCGAGGAAGGCAGCAGAGGACTCCGTTTTGTGTTTTGTCTCCTAATGCGATGCATATGAAACGCCTCGGAAACAATGAGTCACCCCAGAAAGGGACTGTCGCCTCTATCGGGCCCTGGCAGGCTCTCTGTACAAGATTATGCCGAAGCTCGTCATTTAGCCTCTCACTTTTCCTTGTAGTGTATTTTCACTGTATTGCCTGCTTATCTTTGCTGATGTTCGGCAGAGTGATTTAATTTAATTTTCTTGCACACATACACACTTAATGCACATTATCAAGATGTACATTAAGAGTGTGAGGAAAGATGGAGGGGACAACAATGACCAATAGGTGTGCGTGGTGAAGTCGGACAAAGAGGAAAGATACTTGTAAACGTGTTCGATCTTCCTCCTTCAGCTTCTGCGCTCTTTCAAAATAAACCCTTTCAAATCAAATCCTCTCTCCCCCTTATTGTCCCACCCATGCATCCACATAGAGATACAAAGAGACGCAGTCAATCCCTGTCAAGTTTTCACTCCTTGTCCCCAGTCTGGCAGTGTTTTCATCCGTCAGACTGGCTGATAGACAGTGAAAGCCTTGTTTTTCCCCCCTTTCTCATCTAAAACTGACACACAGTGTTCCAGCATCACAAATTAATCACTTACTGTTAGCCCTATGTGATGTCTTTATTGGTACACAGGGCTAGCTGTCGCTGTGCTGATTGATTGGCAGGCCTAGCTGCTGCTGGTGTAGTCGGTTATGTAGGGAGGTGCAGCAATCAAGAGCAAGCAGCAGTGCGCAGGCAGTTGCCTTTTCCATGGGGCCAATTAGAGGGGAGATTTCCTAGCAGATTGCTGTAGCTCTGTCTGTGTCTGGGGCTGTGCTTTGGTTTGATCCCATGAAATTAGCCTGAAACAATAGGCCGAGCCATCCACTCTGCCTTTAGCTGCACTCTGTTAGATCTGTATATCGCTCAGTGTCTTTTTATTTCCACCCTTTAGCTCAGTATTTTTTATTTATTTTTTGTTTTTTTTCCACCTGTACCTTCTTTATTTTTTTTTTATTTTACAGCCACCTTTCTGTTTTCTCCATTTGCCATTTACACTTTAGCTCATCTAATCTCCACTCTCCTCTCCTTCACTCTTTTATCCCCCTTTTTGATACGATCATCTTTGACTAAAGGGAGGCATGGAGAGGTGGAAAAGAGAGTCAACTGTTTTTATTAAAGGTCACATCTCCTCCCCCATTTAGAGAGCAACAATAATGATTATAATGAAGTATTCATGAAATATGCTACAGCTAGCGCAAGGGACAGAGAAAACAGGACCCAAAGGTGAACTGAATTTGCAGAGACATTGATACCAAAGACCAGGGTAGCCTGTTTTTACAGACTTGGAATGTTCTTGTTGATTTAGACCTTTTGTAATCAATGAACTATAGAATTCATGCCATGGTTGCTTCTGTATAAGCAGATATCTTCACGTAGTATCACAGTACTGTGCAAAAGCCTTGAATCATCCCCAGTTTTTTATGCTTCCTTTCACGGTGCCAGAATTTCTGGTCATTTTTCAAGTGTCCTAAATCAGTAGTTCTCGTGCCTTTCTTAAGGTCTTTCAATAATCGCCAACACATTGCCAATGCAGTAAAAGCATAAGTGGATAGAAGAACACACATTGGAGCGCTATCAGTCATGGATTGGACTCCCCAGAGTCCAGACTTCAACTTTAGTGAGGCAGTGAGGGCTCATCTTTACAGAGAACAAAACAAAGTTCATTAAGCATCCAAAGAAGAACTTTGAAAGTTTGCCAAGAAGCCTGGAGAACTATTCCTGAAGACTACTTAAAGAAATTACAAGAAAGATAGTTCAGACTCTGTTGAAGATTAAAGGCGTCCATACCAAATGTTGACTCTCAAGTTCATTGAAAGGCAATATTTTTGCCTTATGTACTTTATTTCCATTAATGTTTGTACAAGTTTCAATGAATTGCTGCACCTATTTCCCATTTTTCTAGGGGTGGTTGGAACCTTTTGCACAATACTATAACCAGGCATAGCATGTAAATCAGATGGATAAACATGCTAGATAGAGTCTTCTGTTGTTGTGCCCTTGACCCCAGATTCATCTGGAGTTGTTAAGTGGGCCCTACTATGACTGTTGACTGCTCCCAGCGCTTTGTAAGAATGAAGTGCAGAGAAAATGTTTCCCTATGGAGATCAATTAATGCCATCTTACCCCTCTTACCCCTTAATGGGTAACATGTGTACTCTACATATGTACTACCCGACACAACACTGCTTGTTTTACTCTTACTTAACGCGAGTCTGCACAGAAAGTTGCATTTAAGTTATTTATTTATATGAATTGCAATTTTTTTAATCCATAGAGTACCTGGACATCTGCTAGATATGGTGCACTGAAGCTGCCACTGCTTAAACATTGCTCAACTTCACATGGCACCCATGGTTTTCTTTCTTTGGTAGCTCATTCAGGCTGCAGACAGTACGCAGCTCAAGAGGGCAGATGGATGTGCAGTAAACAATGAAAAAACAACAGGGAGAGGAGGAGGTGAGAAAAAAAATCTGTGACAGGCAAGACAGAGAAGAGCACTGGGATGAAGGAGGATATGGACAGGATGAAGTGAAGAGGAAAGAGGGATTTGGGCTGTGAAATGAAAGATGGGGTGGGATGAACCAGGGTGGTCTGTGTGAGCAAGCATGTGAGACCCAGAAAATAAGATGCGTAAGAATATCTGAGATGTGAAGAGTTCTTTCCTGAGTGGAAACAGTATTCTCTGTTGATTTGTTCGGAGGGGTGGCTACAGAATAAATTTCCACACTTTCCGCCTCTTGTGGACGGCCCCCAATGGAAACGTTAAATTGACGGAGACCTGGCTATTTTCTGACGACTGACTCGGTGGCAAACTCTTGAATATTGCCTGTATAGTCAGTGAAAACATTTAGAATATGCTGAGAAAAAATAATAATAGTAATTCGGTAGTAAGGTTGACCACTCTGTGAAGCTGCATGAAACAAAAGGCGGCTTCTGGGGGGGTTGGATGCTTAAAAAAAACGTCATCTAGATGATGAATTAGCTGTTAAATCTTTTTTTTCCTCGATGACCTTGCGAGTTGTTGAATTCCTCTGGTTTATTGCGCATTTCAGTGGCGATGCCAAGCCTTTAAAGTCCTACTAATGACCTAACACACACATTTAACGTATGCTGGACACTGAAACACACACACACGCTTTTTTCTGTGCACCCACATATGTCCTCATTATATTTCTTCACACTAACTCACAGGCTACCAAGTCAGGCGCATTTCCCCATCAAAGGAGTTCCTACATATACACATTACATTATACCCACACATGCTCTCCCCCTCCCTCTGGTTTTTCCTTTATCTTTTTTTCACCAGGGGCTTTTATAGAAGATCAGAGTAACAGCAGATACCTACATCCATTAGGGCTTTCCAGTCACTCAACAGCAGTATTGTGATACAGGAGGGCAGGGAAAGGGACACACTTGTCGCTCAGTGGCAGCCTAAGGGAGCACCGCTTCCATCTTGACAGATATCTTTCTCTCTAATGCCCCCAGGGGAGGCCTACCTACCCCCTTGGTGACTGATGCACAGAGAGACAACAGGGGTGATCTCTTGAGAGACTGTATCCAAAAATAAAGATGTAGGTGTATGGCTGCGTCTTTGTGCGTGTCTTTCTTGTGTGCGAGCACTGCACGGATCGGTGACTCGCGGTGGAATTTTGTTGATACCACACTCAGCTTGGTCCCTGAGAAACATTCACGCTTAGTTTATTTTTCCAACACAACAAACTAAATAACCTGTTTGTGATGATTGGATGATAGAGGAGATGAAATTCTTGTGTTTTTCCAGGAGCAACAACAACAACAAAAAAGACATAATAGTTACATCCTGCGGAATGTTCCTTTATGATGTTTCGTTTTTCTTTTCAACGTTGTGGGTTTTTTTGCTCAGTGCTGTGCAAAAACCCAAAGTCCCTCTTATTTCTTTATATTTTGGTAGGAAAACGGGAAAAAGATGCAGAGATTTATTGAAACTTCTGCAAACATGCATGGAAAAACAACAAATAAAGCAAAAACAGAGTTTGTTAAATTCTCATTTGCTTGAAATTCAGTATTTGTGTTGACCTCCTTTATTCTTCAACACAGCCTGAACCCACTTAGGCAGATCTATAGTCCTCAACGCTCCAGAAGGATGTTAAAGCTCTTCTTTGGATGTTGGCAGCCTTTAGTTCTGTTCTCTGAAGGCAGTGTGTTTGGGATCATTTTCATATAGAAAAATAACCTGTTACCACTCAGAAGCTTTTCACATGGTATCACATGGTGGATCAAAATCTGATGGTACTCTTGATCAAGACCCCCAACACCACTGGCTTACTTGTAACCCCAACCCTTGACAGAGGCTCCGCCATGTTTTACACATGGTTGTAGACGCTCCATGCCACCTGCTGCTACAGATTTTCCATCCAGTTCTTGTGCATTGTGGCATACCTCAGCATTTTCTCCGTGTTTGCCTTCCTTAAGAATGGATTTTTGACAGCCAATCTTCCACTGAGACCATTTCTGATGAGGCTTCAGTGGACAATAAATTTATCAGCTGAAGGCCCAGGCGCTGTTCACCTGCTGTAGATAGATTTGTAAGCCTGCCACTTCTTGTTTTTGGACACAATTCATACCATGCTGAGATATGCAGCTAAGAGCTCTGTAAGAATCACCTTATTGATGCAAAAATAATATTTCCTGTTATGTGTCGCATAACAGGAAATATTATGCACACTAATGTATCAATAGGTCTGTACTAATTAAGAGAGTCAGCAAGTGTAATGTACAAATAGCCTGTTTCACCTGAAAAAATGCACCTCTGCTACTTTATGAAGAACTTTTTTACCGGCTATGATTCTGACCTGGTAGCAGTGGAACAGCATCACAGCAGTGAAGGTCATGAAATGCCATGTAGAAGAGTTTAGTGATATCTTTCTCGTTGCTCCACCCCAGGTTTACCTCATTTATACAGTTATTTACATATAGGTGGTACACTATGTGTTAAAAAAAGGAGCGGGTCGAGAAGGAGAGGTGAGGCGTATGGGGAAAAAATTCTTTAAAATGCACCTTGCAGTCATGCAGTGATATTTCTCACAGAGATTCCGATGACAATACAACAGGATGCAACCCCAGTCTGAACAAACAGAGCAGGAGAAGATTCTTTGGCCTCTTGTGCTCCAATTTGCTGGCTGACTGCAGAAAGACAACACTGTCTCTTTAATGTGGGGAGGGTCAGAGGTCACTGTATTGCATTTGTAAGGTCAGCGGTTGAGGTCACACTCAGCTCTGGGCCTTCCTGCTGCAGACAGCTGGGTCATGCCACCTACATAGAGTCCAATTATCCCTGCCAGCTAATAACTCTTCAGCTCGTTCCATTGCACCGCACACACACACACACACACAAAATTCCCTGTTATACAATGAATGTCTTTCGATGTTCCAGTGTATGTGTATGTATACACAGAAATCCCTAAACAAAAGGGAGAGCGAAAAAACAAACCAGTTGAAGACAATTAAAAGCAGAACAACACGCTTCAAAACAATTTGAGGCAAAAGGGAAAAAAACTATCTTGGCACGGACATAATCATCAGAGAAACAGCACTGATGTGAGAGAGCCAAGCATTGTAAAGCACATTGCAGAGAGCCAGTGTCAAATATAATTTAATTGCTCCGTCTGAAGTGAATGATGTGCTTCTTTTAAATTATACTCAGCGACACAGTAAGTGACAGTGGCCCTCAGTTTGACCCAGCTCCAGTGAAATGTATGTGCGTTTTGCAGGGGTGTCAAGAGGTTTTCATCACAGGCCTGGAAAGTCCATCTCACCCTGTGCCAGAGGGACCAAACATCATGTCATATCCATAACCAGAGAGCAAAAGCAAACTTCCAGATAGACACAGTATATCACTATTACCTACATTTTCTGCAGGTGGAAAAAAAAACAACCCTCATTGCATTATAGATCCATTCTGTCTGAGAAGCCTGCCTACCTTTCTATTTATGTCTTAAGTGATGTGACTGTCCTGCCAAACCACTTTTATGGCAAGCAGATGACATTCTTATTTAGTTTACCCAGGGCTTTATATGCAGTGAATAGAAATTGCTGAGTTTTAGACAGAGCAGTCTACTGAACAGACACAGACTTAGCGTAACCGACCGCGCTGCCAAACCCACATGTAAGGAAAAATACAGAATGCAAGAGAGACAGAGTGGGCCAGAGAGATGAGATATTTTGAGGTGTATCCTGGCTGTCTGGCTCTGGCTAATGCCCTCTTCAGTGAGGTGGAATGGCACATAAGCTCCCATTAATACGGGAATGAGTTGAATTTAGCTCCGTCTGCCTGCACGGCTGGTCTGGCCAGCCCCCCTGGCTTTCCATGAAGTGTGGGGTGCAACACTTACTGAAAAGCTCTATGCTGTGCTCCGGCATGCCACACCCTCCTGACACCCCCAGCGCTTTCCTTTGTTCTCTAACTATAGCCGTAGCCACGCCAAGGCCCCCTGACTTAAATATTCCACTATAAAACAAGTGATAATGAACATTAAAGCGCCGAGCGCTGGTAGTTGACTGAGCCGCTAAGCGCATACTGCCTTGTGCGCATATGCACACACGCAGAGAGTTGCGCGCACGGGCGCACATACGGCTATGTTACATTAGATGCAAAATGCACACGTGTAACCCCGCTCCCTCCTTCTTCTTCTTCTTTTTTTTTTTTGGCATGTGCGCCCCGACAGTAGAATCAAAAAGGAAAGTGAAGAGAGAGTGGATGAGAGGTGTAGAGACCTGGGAGTGGAAAATGATTGATCCGTTTTAAAGGTCCTATAAATCCACTAGCAGATGCGGGTATAAATGGGGGGTGTGCATGTCTTTCCTACCTGGCAACCCATCTCAGCATCACAACAGGGATATTTATACTGTCCATCCTACAGTAAGACCTTGACAAAGCCTTTCACGTGTCAGGAATGGACGGGGAAATTAGCATACACTCGTGTTTTCTTACTCTAACAATGGCATTTCTCTTCCAGAGGCTTGCTTGGTTTTGTTAGCTGCTGTGAAGTCTGTCCGCTGGTAAAAAAAAAAAAAAATTAACGTGCAGATTCATGAATGTTACTATTATGGTCTGTGCATGTTTGAGCATGTGTATGGCTATTGATGAGCAGTGAGAGCTTTTACAGTAAACTGCATGTAACTGACTGTGGAGCGTCTGTACTAATGGAGGCTCCATGTAAAGGTTGCCTGTCTCTGGAGCTCCCTGGAGTGCCCAGGCAGCCAGGCACCTTTGACCAGGGCTAGGCCCCCTCAGGCCTTCACACACACACACACATACACACACACACACACACCTCTCTGTGGGCCCCCCCCCCCTGCTCTCCCTGGGGTGAGATGAGCCCACCAAGGCCTCTCCTGGAGCAGTTCCCCCCATGAAGCCTAGGCTCTCCACCTCTCTCACCAACCACTCCACACAGACGTGGCCAAAAGCCAGGGGACGCCACTGTCTGGATCAGGGGGTTGAGGCCGGTGGAAGATATGCGTGTGTAAGTGTGCACATGCCTGTATATGCGGCCGTGTGAGTGTGTTTTTGTGCGTTTGTGTATATCTGCAGAGGGTGGTGGTGGTGGTGGTGTTGGTGGTGTTGGGGAGGGTGGGGAGGGGGGGTCTATCCCCAGACACAAGTTGCTCAGTTTTTTGGAGAGTCTCTGGCCCACCCAAGAGGAAAGAGTAGGAGGAGAAGGTGGTGGGGGGAGGGGACCGCGGCCTTGGGGGAACAAAGCCTTATTTCAAACTTGCCGAAAACAGGGGTCTTTATGCTGTGATGCTGGGGCCCCCCTCCTATGTAGGGAGATGTTATCGCAAAGATGCAATATCCACCTCGGCATAGGGCCGGGGGGGCGGGTGCATAGGCCTCCAGTGTTACACTAAGTACCCTGGGGCACTGACCTCACTAATGAAGTCTCCCTTGGCTGCTGCCTGCTGCTACCCACTACTGTACCCTCCTTTGTCTTTCACATGGAGATCTCTCACTCTATTTGTCTGTCTGCCTTTCTGTCAGCCTCCCTGGCTGGCTGTTAACAACAGCTGTGTGTGTGTGTGTGTGTGTGTGTGTGTGTGTGTGTGTGTGTGTGTGTGTGTGTGTGTGAGAGAGAGAGAGACCAATGGTCATACTTTTTCTACATTGATAGTTTGCATATGCAGCTTATTGTTAGGATGTTTTGTTCTTGCGTGGTGGTGTTTGTTTTGTCTGCTGTCTCTGAATCATTTTGTGATCCTTCTCGTTCTCTGTCTGCCATCCATCCACCCATCCATCCATCCATCCATCCATCCATCCATCCATCCATCCATCCATCCATCTATTCGCACGACTGTTTCCATAGCTTACTTTGAAGTGTCTCCCTGATTTACTGTCCGGCTGTCTCTTATAGTCCTTTTGACTTTGAAGTTTTCGGTTATCTAACCATCGAAGCCTCCTCTTTTTAAGCTCTCTGTGACTTTTATATGTGGCCTCGAGTTAGCGTTTAAAGATGTTACACCAGGCTCCTCAGGGAATGCACAAGTGGGAAAAGGGAAATTTGATTTTGCAAGATGGGGATCGGGAGAAAAGCACAATTAAAGTGGACAACCCGCATTCCTGTGTGGAGCCAGTGGCCTGGGGATAGGATTTGCTGAGTTTTCCTGACAGCTTGGAAATCCCACCACTCCACGGCTTGATCCTCGTCTTAGCTTGCATCTTCTGCCCCAACCCAAAATTTAAAGAGGGAAAATGATAATAATTTAGACGGGGAGAAAGAAGAAGGCTGCGAGGAGTGTGTGTGTGTGAGCTGACACTGAGGGCTTGTGAGCTATAAAAGCAGATGACAAATTGATTTTACTGTAAAAACATGTCGCTGATATTTGCAAGCAAAGTCTTTATTTAACACCAGGGGAATAGAGACAGTACACATTCATGTCCTGCCCACAGTGGAAGAAAAAACAATTCATGGCTTTCCACTGACTTTGTGTTTCACGATGGTGCCTTCTTGTCATTTCTGTCTCCTAGCAAAAAGCTGATGAATGTCTTAAAGATGTAGTGTGGCTCGATGTGTTGCCAACAGACTAAGTGACCCAGACTAAGTTTTTCTAAACGTCTGAAATGAAAAACTGAGCTGTCGAGGAGATAAAAGTGGATAGTGGCAAAAAAGACATGAAGTGGGATCCCCACACTTAGTATGCCTAGCTGTGCAGCACTGCTTCTGCTGAAAAGTGTAATACTGATAAATATGCAGTATTGTCCATCCCATCCATCTTCTTCCACTTCTCCAATTTCTGTGAATAGAGCAATGTTTTCGCAGTACAACACACCGCCCACTGTCTGTATGGTTTGAGGCCCTGACTTTTTCTGCGAATAGTGTTCTAGAGCTCAACCAGCAGCTTCTTTTGGTTGCTCCCTAATTTACAGCAGATGCTTCCACAGATTTGATTTTGCAAAATTGTGCCCGTCCTTGGTGCACCCCCTAATGGGCGCGTTATACCCGAAATGCGGCGTCTCGCGAGCGGCACCGACGACATAGTTGACGGCCACTTCTGCGGGTCGTGCAGCTCTCGAATTTCGTAATCTGCCATGTTGTGCCGCTGTCGCCACAGCTGAGTTTAAGACATTATTGTGCGATTGTGTCCGATTTTTCCATCATTAAGCTCAGAGATTCAGAGACTACAGAGAGGGTGATGTTGCAACACTTTGAAAAGATGAGACTTTGTGGAAAAGACTGTGAAAAAAAAACAACAAAAGCTTCTGATTTTGACTTGTCCTCTTTTATCAACACTGATGTAGAGGTTTGGTCTGAGTGCAGCTGCAACCAGGGTAGTAATGGTGACCCAAATGGAAGCATCTATGCGATGAAGTTACCAACAGTGCGCAAAGCCGGTTTGTTGTGTTCTTGAGAGATTTGTGCCGCTTTCTGGTGTCAAACATGGGATTTTTTCACGTTTAAACACTACATTGTAGTGCCATGTTTCTAGAGCTCAACAAACTCATCCTGTTGGGTGAAAGGTAAACACAATGCAGTTTTTTTTAAATTATATGGATCTTTTACACTGGTGAATTTCATGCAGTTATTGCCTGTTTAAAACAGTGTCTGCATCATTCACACCCGTTGACTGACTCCATCACTGAAGGAGTGCGGCACTCCTTTGAGGCACTGAGAAAAGAGAGCATATCTTTTTGCAATTCCACAATGCCCAGACCCTGGAGAGCCAATGTGGAAAGTTTGCTTTAGCACCCGCTGGGTTAGAAGATGAAAGAGATTTGGAATGACACGGGTCTATGTTCGGGGGACGGGGGGGAGCTCTGAGCATGGTGGGGCTTATATCTCTTTATCCCGTCTGGCGTGCTGCGGATGGGCTCGACCTACATCAGCTGTCCACTTTTCTCCAGCTGCCCGTCACCGTGCAATCCAAAGCTGGCCTGTCTGCCGATGGATTACCTGGGCGAATAAGTGTACCCCTTCATCCCCCTTGTGCTCTGAATATACATCTCACCCTACCCTGCTTAAAAAGCCCTCACCTGAGCACCCCTGCATGGCCACTTGGGTTCAGTTATAAAAAGATGAAGGGGAGCTTGGGAGTGGTGGAGCAGGGCTAAGGCATTGGCAAAGGGACTGCTGCAGTGGTGTTTATGGGGGCTAGCCAGGATTAGTTGGCGGCTGGTGGTTATTGATTCAATTTGAGATGCTTTTTTATCTGCAAGCCGCCTAAGGCCGGTGCACATGCTAGCTTCC
Organism: Oreochromis aureus; assembly: GCF_013358895.1. Taxonomy (NCBI): domain Eukaryota; kingdom Metazoa; phylum Chordata; class Actinopteri; order Cichliformes; family Cichlidae; genus Oreochromis; species Oreochromis aureus. Next base: position 18,944,974 of record NC_052949.1, read on the forward strand.
TCCATTGGGCCCTAATCCCTGCTGGTTATAAAAGGAATATGCCTTTGGTGTTGGAGGAGATGCTCTGAATGCCTGCGTTGCAGCAGAGTAGGCATCTGTCATGTGTGTGCTTGGTTGAGCCGGCACTGGGATCAGGGGGGCTCGGCATGTTGGCTACAGGTTTTAGCTAGTGCTGAGAGCTAGAGTAGAGAGCGAGCTGGTGTACTGTTGGAATGCACTCGTAAGTTGTACTGCTTGCATGCTGTAGAATAACTTTCAGTGTTTTGTGATGTCAAACTGAGACTTTTCAGGTATAACTCCGTACAAGATGAAATGTGCCAAACTTGTCAGTCTAGCTGCAAAAGGACAAATTGCCCGATATGATTACAAGAGCGAGAGAATGAGAGAAAATGAGTGACAGGCACCAGAAGAGATTCATGGGCAGAGACCAGAGGTTAATGAGTAGACCAACAGAGACTGATGGATGATGAAAGAGTGATTCAGCTCTATTTCTTGTCCCCTCCCTCTCCGGCGTGTTTATTCTGAGATTGTCATTTGTCGTTGGTGGAGGTCCTTTCTTTCCTTCCTGCGACAGCCAGCTCCAAATCATGCGCAGACAGATGGAGGGGCCAGCAAACTCAAATAGAGGTGGGGACGGGAAGGGCGGGGGAAGAACCAAGGCCAGCATCCCACGTTTGATGTGTCTCCCCCGGGCCTCATCCGCTCTGTCACCCCTCCTGGATGGTGCTGACAGATGGAACTTCGAGGCACTAACCCGCTGGGGACAGTGACACACAAGTATGAAACAGAAGGAGAGATGAGTGTGAAAGATGAATGACTTAATGAATGGAAGCTGATGTATGAAACGATGCAAAAGGCGAGGGAATCTCACCGTTTCGGCCTTTCAGCGCACAGGAAGCATGACTCAGATTTCATAAACGGAAGTGAACATCGTGTTAATCGGCAACACGTCGTCACTTTTAGGAGACGATGACAAGAAAAATATAATCAAACACATAGGAGTCACGTTGCTATCGGCGACCATATAGTCATCTAATGAAAATGCACACTTAAAATGTTGTTACGCTTTTTAATAAAGACTCAGTTTTAGGTAAAGGATAAGGAATCACTGGACTAACTAGTTGTGCTTTGCCTTCTCAGTTGTTCAGTCTTATTGCACACAGTGTAAGTAGCCACAGAGGAGCTCCAGCAGCTGAAATCTGCTACTACAGTGTCAGCTGAAACTTCTACAGGTAACCACTAGAGGCTGACAAACTGCTGTGATCAGCCACAGCTTTACCGCAACTGCTGTGCTGCAGTACCACACAAATTAACCGCAAACAATGAACTAATACACACAGACAGTATCAATTAACTGCAGTGTATTGTAAACCACACACCAGCAGGATATAATGAAGAGAGCCCGAGTGCTTTCTTTTATCTCCACTTTAAATGAATTGTGTCTGTCTGCTTGCTGCTCTCCTCTACACCTGCCACATTTACTGAAAGTCAAGAGCTGAGACACATTCACACATACAGTACAAGTGTATGCTACATACAGCATGTGCAGCTTTATAATTTTAATGCTGTTAATGACTTGATATCATGGATGCCTCAATAGGGATGATGTAGCGTATCCTTGGTAGCAACACTCAGTTTTCTCCTTCTGTTCAAGTCTGTGCTGCCAAACTCTGAATGAGGCCTGGATGAGAGAAGTCTGAAAGAATAGGGCCGTCTACATGGAAGACACTCTCTCATTTCCAGTTACCTGGGTTAAGGAAACTTTTGCATTTTCTCTGTAGTTTAAAGTAGTCAAGCCTACAATATGTGAAACTGATCATCATCAAGTGTGAGCACCTCTATAAAAACAGACATTTTGGCAGGTTGCTGGTCTGCAGCATTCAGGTGTTTGTTAACACAATGCCAAGGAGGAAAGACGTCAGCAGACGGTTATAAAATAATTTCCCAAAGATTTGAAGTCCATCATTCTGCAGCAATAGAGATTATGGAGCTCTGTGCCAATCTTCCCAGGAGTTGACGTCCCAACACATTCACTGTGCAGTGCTCAGAAAAAGTGCAAAAAACACAAAAAACCCAAGATCTGCATCTCAGACTCTACAGGCCTGAGTCGTCATGTTAAATGTTGAGATTGAACAAGTATGGCTTGTTTGGAAGGGTTGCCAGGAGAAAGCCTCTTGTCTCTAAAAATAACATTGCAGCACAGCTTAAGTTTGCAAAGTTGCATGTGAGAGAACCACGAGTTCTGGAATAATGTCCTTTGGAGAGACGAGACCAATGTGACAGATGGATAAAGTCAAGCATTACTTCAAGCTATTACTGTTAAAGGTGGTTCTACAAGCTATTGACTCATAGGGCATACTTAACCATTCATCCACTGCTACTGTATTTTGGTGTAGTCCTAATAAGAAGTACATATGTCTTTATTAGGTCCTGATATGTAAAAGACGGTGTAGTGTCTTTCTTTTATCACAACTCTATCAAAAAAGTTATGTGATTCATGTCAGGTTAGCTCGTTTTCATGTCTGTTCAAATCGTCATTTTTCTTTTTCCCTTGCAAGCTACATTGTGTAAATTTGATCTCTGAGACAAAATTCAGTTTCATCACATGTTTTCTCTTTGCTGCTGGTTACAATTTGCACATTTGGGAATCAGATAATAAGATGAGCTGAGTTTAACTTGCGAGTATTACGACATTTCAGAGTTTAGCAGTTGCAAAAGTTTTGGGGCGATGTGTTTAACTAAGAAAGCGAGATTGTAAAATCTGAATTCCTGAGTGTTGTATACATAGTGTGGTCAAGTTTAGCCCTGTGTTAGAGTTCATTCTCCCACATTTGTGTTATATACTGTATTGGTCTGGACATGGTTGCTGCTGCTGTGAGCACTGTGAAATGTGGAGCACTTATAACACTTGTCATTGCAACCTCATTTCACAAGTTGCGTGCGATGGAGACACACATGTTTGTGTGTCACATCCACTGTGACACGCTTGACAATAAGCACAAGTGTTCTGCATGCTTGCAAGCTGGAGTCCAGGAGCAGCGGGTTTTTTTGTACTATACAGTATGATTTGCATCTGTTTTTCCTTCTGTCTTCTTTCCCGTTTGTCTCATTGACCTAGTAGTATGTTCTTATATGATCTCAGGGTTTTCACTGGCTTTCATCTTTCACACATTCTCTCTCCTGTCTCCTCTATGCCTTCTTTCTTTCTATTAAGCCATGCATGTTTAAAACAGGACAATTTTCCATATTCATACTCAGCTAGACCCTTCTCTAGCCTATAAACATTCTTTGTTTTGGAATTAATAGACCAGACCTGAAATCCCTGACATCCCTTGTAATGGGAAAATCTCCCACCCAGTGTATTAAGTCTTTTTGGTATATTTTCATTGTCAAAAATGCACACACGTACAAATATGCTATACTCAGCCTTACAAATGGCTCCAGATTATTCAAGTATGACAAATTTATTTGCATAGTACATTTTAACAAAGCAATTAAATGTGCTTTATATAAAGCATATCAAGGTCAAATCTAAAAGCAATGTAAAACTTTGGAATATAGTACAATGCAGAGCAAGGAGTAACTAAATACTGGAATTTATTGCAAACAGTGAAGTCTTCTACCTTGATTAAGCTGCATAAGCCTTGTTTCAAATATGTGGCACATAAAACACTGAGGTGCCACTTCTCCAGCTTTACTTTTAATGCAAGTCATCTACAGGTGGCAGTAATGTGCCAAGATATGCAGCAATATGCCGGTAAAGGTTGGAAAGAAGAAGACTGGCTGCAGGTAAACCCTACAAAGATTTGTTATGGTGAGAGAAAAAGTGTGTGTTGAATTTAATGATAAGTGCGGTTCATTTTGGTGGGAAAACACTGTGCTGCAGGGTTAGCTGTGATGAGTCCTTGTAATTGCTTTAAGGATTAATGATGTCTGTACTGAAACATTAGTTTCTGTTTACAAAGCATGCAGAGAAGAATTTTTCCATGTTTTTCTCAAAGCGTGCTGAAGAATTTGGGATGTAATCGAGCAAACGTTGTTAATTGACTCTAAAAACGTGTGACAAAAGAGTGAAAGAGGGACCAGTGCCTGTTCAGTTCCTTGACTTATATGCATGTAGCCTGCTCACTCACCCAGGCAGCATTCGATAAGTAGTGCTAAAACGATGATGCAAGAGCAGGCCTGGATACCCCTCTACCTCCTCCCCTCTTTCACCCTCCTTTTCCTCGCCTCAGTCTTTCCTCTTCCAACAACCACCCCCACTCCCTCTTGAACTGACATGGTACCCATCAGGCCAGGGACCAGGCTGGGATTCTGAGGTGGCGCCCAGACTCGGATTATTTACAAGAGCTGTAGCTCTGCAGAGACTGTGGTAATTTTTTTTCTTTCAAAGGATTCAAAGGCATGTTATGGAGAACACAGAATATCTCTGGCCCAATTGTCTCTCCAAGTGCTTCTCTTCAGTTTTTCTGTTGCTCTCTTGATCTGTTTTTTGCAAAGCAGGACGACTTGTAACACTGACACACTGGATCACTCTCGTGCTTATAATCATAAATACTTTTAAACCACACTAAAACACCTAAAAGGATTAGGATTGCACTTTTTGGAAGTTTACTTGGAATAGGTTGATGAGACTGCCAGGGCTTGTCTGACCACCCTGGGCCACCCTTGTGGTGCACCAGAAAAGCTTCTGGCCTTTTGTGACAAAGCAAAATGTTTTCCAGACTCTGCGACTACTGGGCAAGACACCTGAGCCAGGCTGTATAAATGCTTTAGCAGGGGATGGTAAGCGTGGTATGGTAGTTGAGATCTCATGGATGTGATCCGGCACATGCCATGTTCCACATGCCCAGAATAGCTGGCCGTTCACGGAAGTCTCCGTACACACAGATACTGTATAGTAGAGGCCATCAGATGGCAAGAAAAACAAATAACTGAAGGGAAGGGGATAAGTAGATCAGACTTAGGAGGGAGATGGTTGTTGCGATTTCAGGTTAAACTGTTGGCTAGGGGTTGTTTCTGGGGATATGTGGCTGTGTGGAGTCAGCAGGGGTCGGGTTTGCTGTCTTAGATATCAGCATCCGGACACTAACGCCAAACCAGCACAAACTGCAGAAACGATTAGATGTACGAGAGGGGAAGGGGGTGGGGTTGGACAGACCTCCAGTAAGGCTCCTGATCTTTCACGGTTACTGTTGCCCCTCGGAGTGATGAAGGCTTGCCCAAAATGGATGGGATAAGGGGGGAGCTGGAGTATGAGACAGCAAAGAGGAAGTGGAAACGCTTGGTGTCAGTCATTGGTGGGAAAGGGGGGAGGTTGTGACGACATGGAAATCCCGGCTTGTTGTTATTCTGGCCCATGCGGCCCACTGATTGGCAGAAAGACCTCAGAGTCCAGGCTGACTGCCTCCTGCCTGGCATTGGGCTGGGATACAAGGAATGAACCTGTCACTGACTCCTGCTTGTAAACAAACCAAATACTGTGGGAAAGATGAGGTGTGAAGCAGAGGATGCTGCTGTCTCCATGCCCTGTCTCTCCCTCTCGCTCCCCCTTTTGGTCTCGCTCATCAACCCCCCTGACTTTTTCCTCTTGTGTCAGCGAGAAATCAAACACCACCCCCTTCCTTCGCTGATGTCCTGAACTTCTGAACTTCCCGAAAACCGTGTGCCATTTTATTTGTTTGCCACGTGTACACGGTCACAGACCCACTTATCGACACAAAAGAGCCCAGTCGCTGGCTGCCAGTTGTTGTCATACATGTTGTGGATATTAATAACCAACAAAGTTTCTATAGTTACAACATTTCTTGGGGTGGGGCGGGGGGTGTTTGCACGTTTTCTTCCCTGGTGGGGATAAATATAGACTTCAGCCCTGGTTTAGCGTGTTTGACTTTCTGCTGGTTTACTCTCTTAACAGCAAGCTAGTGTCCCAGAATAGGCGATATTGCGGGTCTCTATGGCAACCGCCGGGTTTGCACATGAGAGATAGAGAACATGGCCGTCAGCAGCTAGGGAGGCAGACAGGCAGACATTTTTAACCTTGACATTTTTGGAGCGATATGATTACATCTTAGTCCAAGACTTCCCATTGCCAGCTGAGCCGTGAAACCCGCTCTCAATGTTCTTTCCAGTTTTTGAATACTTGACCCCCCCCACACCCTCCCTCTCCCCCTCCTCATCCTCCTCTTCTCAACAGGTCTCACAATCGCAGTCTGTCACTCTTAATAAATGCTGGAAACCAAGTGCTGTTTGTGTGCTGGAGAATCTCGAAATGACTAAGCAGTGGCTGGGTCGCAAAGGCTCTCTGGAGAGGCCCCGGGGTGAGGGAATGGAGCTGGAAGGAGGAGCTGGCCCCCGAGACGCCTGCAAGCCGTCGGGATACACACTGGCCCGGCCACAAAAATGAGCCTCTGGCCAGTGTTGGCCGCCCGTCTGGCTCTGCGCAAACACACACTCACTGACGCGCGCGCGCACACACCAGTGGAAAAGTGGGACTCGAGGTATCAGCATGTAGAGAGGAAGAACATTGATGGGAGAATTTGGGAATAAAAGGGTAGAAATAGAGTACTGGAGTAAATTCATTCATATTTCTCCCCCCCCCCCCATCCCCGCCTCACACTCCGGGTACGAGCAAGCCAAACCTCACGGGTGAATCAGTGTTCCTCGTAAACAAGCCGCAAGCACACAATGGCGCCTCTCACTCTAGAGAGTCGGAGAGAAAGAAAGGAGCGCAATGAGAAAATGAAAGGAGAAAACGAGTGACAGAAAGAAGGCATGCCAACCTCCAGACTGAGGGGAACACACAACTCAAAACAAACAGCAACTTGGAGCATGCAAGTCCAGGACGTTATCTTGCCATGTTAAAAAAAATAAGTAAAGTGGATGCAGACTACAATTTAAATGGGTTCTTTCTCTGACTGTCCTGTACTTACCCTCCGAGTTTTAAGAAATGCTGGCAGGTTGTTTTTGTGTTTTTGTTTTTATTTTTTTTGCATAACTGCATGCCAACAGAAAAACAGCAGTGAAACCATCCATCATTGGAAAACACCAACTAAGTAAAGAAGTCATGTGGGATAATAAAGTCGAGGCTTGAATCCATATCATGTCAAATGTGATCCGTCTTTTGTCCGCGGCAGTCAGCTTCAATTTCACATTGTCTCTCGTGTCTCGGCAAAACCACAGTTCTTCTTCTTCTTCTCTTTTTTAATTTGCAGCCTGGTTAATCTGCAACACCATTTCCAAAACAATTGGAAAGCTTTGTAAAATGCTATTAGAAATGTAATGCAACACCTTGCAAAGGCTCATTTGGACAGGAGCGGGTTTGCCGCTGTGCTGCATCATCCCTTCCTTTATCAGCACTCTAAGCATTAGGGAACTGACTAATTGCTGCAGTTTTGAAATAATTTTAGCCGCTTAGGAGATAAGGAAGAGCAGTTTAGCACCTGTTCTGCTCTATAGCCATGCTGTTGTAATATTTATTGATCACAATGTCCCATTGCTAGTAGAAGCAAGGCTTTTCCATGGAGGTTTCCATGGGGGCCTTCTTTACTCCCATCCAAGTTTCATGTGGATGGCAGTATATGGTCTCCACACTCTGTATATATGGTACAGAATCAGTGAGGTCTTTACACATACTATCACAGATGTTGACTTTTGAAATGTGCGCTAACAACAAGCCAGACACCACCTCGCCCTTTAACCTGGAGGATGAGCCATCCATGATGGTTGATAGTTGAAATTGAGGGGCCTCCCATATTGACTTTATTTTCTCTGCAGAGAATGTACAGACATTAGGGATTATTAATATTAATATTCTAAGGTAAAGACCCTACAGTAATACAGAGAAAACCTCCAACAATCAAATTAACTCCTATGAGCTGTTGTTGCATTTGGCAACAAAACATCCTTTTAACAGGAAGAAACATCAGGCTGAACCAGGCTCAGGGAGGGCTGGCTATCTGCTGTGACCGCTTGGGGTGAGAGAAGGAAGACAGGATAAAAGACATGCTGTGGAAGAGAGACAGAGATTAATAATAACTAATGATTAAATGCAGATAGGTGTATAAACAGTGTTAGTGAAAAGAGGTGAGTGGAGAAGAAACACTCTGGGAAACTTGCAGCGGCCTAGGCTTTTTGCAGCATAATTAATGGAGGACTTCAGGGTCACCTGATCCATCCTAACTATGTGCTTTCTCAAAAAGGAACACTTCAAGCCAAATCCAAAGCAGAGAGGGTGTCTGTTTCCTGAATCCAAGCTGGGTGCGGGTTCCACAGAAAGCACAGAAAGGCTTTGCCTCCCATTCTGGATTCACCATGGAGACAATAAACTAAAGCATTAAGTTCATTATAAGTGAGCTCGGGTCTGAAGAGGCTTAAAATGTTTTTTGTTTAGTTTTTTCTTTGATTGGTAAATCTTTAAGTTACAGAAAGTGTAAAATCTATGTGGGTTTTTTCTCTGGAAAGCTTCTATGTGCAAGCTAATCTCGTTGGGTAATGAAACATGCAACATATAATTGATGAGGCAGACCAAAATCAGACCCCTTCTTGCCTGCAGACAAAGATACATGTTTCTTATCATCGTATTTTAGTGCTCAAGCTCTACCATGATTGCACACAAAAGCAACAGGACCCTCTTAGAACTAATGTATTCAGATTACAGGCAATTATGGCTTATTACCATTTTGTGGGGGAAGCGGGGCTCATTTGCAGTATTTGTTCGGTGGTTGTCTAATACCGGGAAAGGGAGGGGAGCCGGGCATTTCCCCTCCGTGCAAGCTGTGATGCTGCAAGAGAAGCATGTAGCATGGCTCAGATATTAATGACTCATTTCCCCCTCACCTGGAAGACGAAAGTAGAGCTAATCCAGATACTTCAGTGCTAATAGCCCCACTAAATCACTTTTGCATTTACTTTGTGGCTTGTTGTCTTTTTGGAGGATATGGAAAAATCAATCCATGGCGCGGTGCTCAGACAAGGACCATTTTCTCACGTTTGAACCTATTTTCGATCGTATCTCTTTGTTGCTAGTCTGTTGACACTCTGATTACACATCTACATTTTTGTTCTGGTTGGTAATGACAGGAGTATTCACTTCTCGTCACCAAACACAACACCGGGACCTTCTGCGCCACTTTCATGTTGCACGGCTTGCATTCCATGTTTCCCCGCTCCAATTATACACACAGGCTCAAAGAGACCCCCTTTTCTTTCGCGCTCTCCCATTTGATCATTTTTTCTTTTTTTTTGTTTAACGCCACGATCCTGCAAGCAATCATAATGCAGTTTGTCTCTGAAGTGGCAACTGGTGGAGCTAAAGGAGGCAAATATTTAGATTCGAAGCTGTCACGGCTGGGTGCTGTTTACAAGAAATGCTGTCATCTCAGATACTCCGACTTGTGAAATCGTTGCGCCAGTCAAAACTGCTGAACGAGCAAATGTGAAATTGTCTGGCTTTTGGGGATGAGCTTTATTACTCGCCGGGCTAAGGAGAAACAGATTCTAATCAATGCCACTCTAATGCAATTGGCTGAAGAGCCAAAACAGCCTAAGCTTGGGCGGCTTTTGGAAAAAACTGGGTATTGAGAGGTTTTGCCTCAGCTGTCTTCTTCTGGTGAGAGAATGGTTGTTAATGGTCGCCTCGCTGACTTGCCAGAAAAAAAGGTGCCAAATGACAGCCACTTACTGGCTAATACACCATGCTGTCAAACTTAGCATCCTTCCTGTGAAACCATTCGCCACAAGAAATGTGAAGCATGAAAGGGTCACTGTGCAGAGCGCTGGTCCTTTCCTCTGGACTCGCCGTTTCTGCCGCTGCGCGATGGAGTCCGCCGCGGTATATTTAGGCGTACGGTTTGGGACAGGAAGAGGGGGAAGCGCTGAGGTTATTTGATTGCTTCATTATGGTCATATATATGGCCATATATTTATGTATACTTTGTTATGTATGTTATTACATGTACACCAGTGAGTGTTTGTTTGTTTGTCTGCGTATGTTTGTGTGTGCACGTCTGTGTGTGTACGTGTGTGTGCGTGTGTGACTCAGTCAAAAAGGCTCAGTGTTTAGACCACCCTGAGAGCTGGGCTGAGTGACAGCATGGGCCTCAAGACTCTTGCAACACACACACACACACACACTCACAAAGGCGCACACACTCCGGCACATACAGTGCTCAAACACACACGTCAGCGAGCTCATTTTTCAACGTGTTTTCTAGTCTATTAATGGTCTCATGACCAAATACATATCGCGCTCCAAAGCAAACATGGTGTATTAAAATTGAATAAATCACTCTGGGGTCAGGAGGGAACACAAACTTACTGCTGTTAGCACTGTGCCACCTAGCAGCATCGCAGCAGATGCTGCCCGTTAGGCTGTGCCTGCAGTTGAAAGCGTAATGCTGGACACCACATTTCTGAATCAGTGATTTTAAAGAAGAAAGCCAGGTTCTTTCCATCTGTGAATTTGAATGATTACATAAATATGACGATGACATGAATGCTAAATGAAAATTAATTGTTAGTTATTTTCAGACCATTTTGACTAAAATTTCCCATTAGTCACCTGTCCTTTCTCTCTTCTGTTCCTTTTTTTTTTGTTTTTTTTTGCATATCAGAGATGGAGGCACGAGTCCAAGTATGCACCACAATGAAGTGCTCTTTTTGCTCACAGTGTGTGTTTAGGCCTCCAGTCAAAATCGGGTCCTGCTGTGATGTTGTCATTCATATCAAAGCCTTTTTTTTTCTTCTTCTTAACAGCTAATTAGTAGCTGTTGGACGTGGTGTCTGTGGGCCGACCCCCTGCTATGTTGAATACAAACACCACATAGACTGGTGATGTCGGAAGGGGGGCGTGTAAATTCATTTTACAATCCAACAACACTGTTAAAGTACATTTAATTAAATGTACAGTGGGAGAAATCATTATTTAAAACCCTCCCTGTGAATTTTCTAATTTTGTAAACTTAGAACTCTCAAATTTTTTACAGTAGTTTCATTTTGATGAGCACTTTCTGCCGAGACCACTTTGGTTCAGTGGTAAACTTAATACGGGCCTGTACATCTGCCTTCTTGAGATTTCAATCCATTACGATGTAGTGGGTTATCAATGGTGTCTGAAGGCAGCTGGGACTGTGGTCATCCCGTGTAGTTTTCGGCTGGTCCACCAACTTTCTCATAGTCATCATCACCCCATAAGGAAAGATCTTGCATTGGAGCTTCAGACTGAGGGCATCAACATGAAACTACTATAAAAATAAGCGACCGTTCATTTCTTTGTGAGCAAATTCACAAATTCAGCAGGGGGTCAAATAATTATTTCTCCCCTTGTCGGTGAAAGCAATGAGTTTTTTTTTCCTTCTATCAAAATCTAAGAAGAGTCTTTTTGTCCACTTACGCAAAGACCACTAAAGAATATGCCTCCTTTGTATTCGCAGTGAGCCTTCAAGTTGGAACACACATATTCAAGAGTATCAGCATGTTTTCATATGTCATGTTTAATGCAGGTGGCACAGTGGTTAGGACTTGTGTCTCATGGCAAAAAGGTTCCAGATTGTCACCTGCTGGCCAGCTGGAGTTCTCCTGTGTGGAGTTTGCATCCTCTGCATAGTCCCTGGATTCTCCAGCTTTCTCCCCCAGTCCAAAGACATGCTTGTTAGATTATCTGATAGTCTCAGATTGGCTGTATGTTTGAACGTGAGTAAGTGTGGCTGTCTGTCTCTATGTGTTAGCCCTGCAATGGACAACCATTCTGATCAGGGTGTACCCCACCTCTCGCCCGGTGATACTTAGTGATAGCCCTCCCCCATGACCATAAACTGGATAGTTAAGAAAATGCTTCCTCCTGATCTTTGCATTGATGATATAAAGTCTTGTGCTCATTATAGAAACTTCCAGCAACCTAAACTGCATTCATTTGTACGCAGTGTAATCTTTCCCACAACTCATCCCATACAGCTTTCATTCATTTACTCTATGTTAGCATGCATGCTTTGACAACGCTCAAATGTCATATCAGATGTAACTAACTAAAATCAAACTTGTCAGGCAAAGTTGCAAGTTGTCCAAATTTCTGTGAGACTTGCTCACAGACTTGCTGTGCCGGTGGTGACTTCAGGACACTGTACCCTCGTAATGCCTTATCCTGTGGATTTCTGAAAGGAAAGTGGAAAAAGGCTGGAAATGTCGATGAACTTACTGGAATAAGTATAGTCCCTGTATATTTACAGTGACAATGACATAGTTAAAGAATCACCAGCTGTCATGGATCTCTGATAACTACAAAGTGTCAAGAGAAAGTTGAGTTAAAAACATTTGATCAGTCAAATCATCCATGATTGCCGTGAAATTACAGTAGAGTTTAGCCTTCTGCTAAGCAGTGAGTGTGTATATTACATCAACCAGTAAAGCTGTACTTAAACTGTCCTGTAATTTTCATCAGTGCATCAATGCTTTACATTATTTTTGATTGATGTGTGACTCAGTCTAAGAAAGAACTAAGAAGAGTTCAGCAGAATTTGCAGTTTGTGGTAGCAGGAAGGGAAGGCAGTAGATACGTTGGCTTGCTGGTTGGCCGGCAGACTGAATAAGGACATCAAAGAGGACGACGCCAGCATTCATGATTAAAAGCAGGGGCCACAGTAATGTCTGGATGGGCCATTTAAAACTAATGAGGGAAAATAAATAGAGCCATTGCCATTGGCATGAGTAAGTGGAATGTGCGAAGTGCATGTGTGTGACCATGCAGTGTGTATTCTGTATATACATACGGATGGATGACAAAGGAAAACTGACTCCACAGTGTTGTGCTGGAATGGGTTGGGTCCTGCTTGTCCCCTTACAACAAAGGGTCATTGCAAATGAATGCAAATTTGTTTGGAGTGATTACGTTTATCCTTTGATGAAGTTTTTCCGTCATAAAGGAAGTGGACTTGTTTGGGATGGCCTTACCACAGTCCATTTGCCACACAGGAGGGTCCCTGAATGGTTTGATAAGTATGAAAATGATGTGAATCATTTGTTAGGGCCTTTGGAGTCACATCTATCATATCTTAGCCAGAAATGAACACAGATAGGAAAAATCGTGACCAGTGTTAGAGCGCACTCTCCGTCTCTATCATTGAGGACCACGTAAGAGTATTTTTCTGTCCCGGTGGCTTCACTAAGACACCGACTGTTTTTTCTTCTTTTCATTTGTCACCCATCTGTGTGAGCAGCAAGGTTTGAAGGACAAGTTTGTGGATGTTAGCGGTCAAATCACAGATGTGACCAAGCGCTTGACTTTGGGCTACAGTTTCTGTGACACGGCTTCCCAACAACTTCAAAGGAATCGTCTAGAATCTGAGACGAAATGCTGACAACTAAGGTCAGCCCGACTGATGCGTGTCATTGCCTGTAAGATCTGTTTTTCACCTCGGAGATGATCCGTGCAGATCGTTATCGTCACAACAGTTTAATCAGAATTGACTCACCCCTTACTGCTGCGCCTGTTTTGCTACTGTGTGTGGTACGCTCGGAGCGACGTAGGCAGGAGGCATTTCGTTTTTGTGAATGAGTCATGGTACTTTGGATCGTTTGTCCTATCTTCATGTTCCTGTGATGCATACAAATCAGAGCACGCGAACAGAGTGAGGCGTATGACAGTAAGTGGAAGTGAAGCACTGATATGGGCACATCAGTGCAGGGAGAATACGTGGGTCCGACAACAAAGCTGGTTCATCAAAGGTGAAGGCTATTGTTACCAGTGTCTACGTCAGGGGTGACGTCAGTGCTCAACGTGTTGCAGGCATTTATTAGTCATCATAATTGGTTGTATTTACTTCCAAGAAGCAAACTAATAACTAGGAACTCCTGCGCTTTGTTCATATTTTTCTTTGATTTGAAAATACTTCGTTTTTCTCCGCTGCTTGTGTTTCTTTGACTGCATTTTTCGCTTTCTTCTACAATAATTTATATTTGCCTTTCTTCTCATTTTCTAATTTGAAGTCCTCTTCGTCTTTGTCTCCTTTTTTTCCCCTTGTTGTCATCATCTTTTCCATGTTCAAAGGCATAGGCACAGGCTGCCGAGCTCCTAAAACAAGCCATAATTTTCTCTGTTGATAATCCAAGTGCTTGGCTGGGTGATAGTACAAAAAAAGCCAACCCATCTTAACGGATTCCAGGCCGCTTTCACAATGTGACTTTTTTTTTTTATTATTACAAGTTGCATTTAGCGTCAGAGTTGAGTTATTTCTCAATGCAGTGCTCTTCCAAGATCTAATGGACAATTATCTATGGAGGAGAAGTTAATGGGTGTCTCATTTCACAAAGTCCTCAGTTATTTATGTCAATGAGCACCATTGTGTGGAAACGTGGCAGACCCGTGCTAACCGCTCGACTTGTTTAGATTTTCTCTATGGAATCCCACACCCATTGTAAGCCAGCAATAACCACAAGACTAATGTGTGTGTGTGTGTCTGCATGTCAGTGTTTGAGTGCTTTTGAATGTGCAAGCTGAGCGTGTGCATATGACAGTGTATAGATCGGTGTAACATAAATGCATGCACATGATGAAAGTGTGTACTGACAGACGAATCTTGATACACGTGCTCATACACACACACACACACACTGGCCACCCCAGTACACACAAACCCATATAAACAGACATCCTGCCTCCCACATACACCACACACACACTCACCACAGACACTTACATAAGCAGAACTGTAGACCTACCACCACATACTCAGACACCCCCCCATCCCCCACCCTCAGCATCTCCCCCCCATACACACACACACACACACACACACACAGTACCAACGACCCACTACCAACATCAACACCATAAGGCTCGGGCTTGATGACATCATGGCCTGGATGACAGCACGTCTTCCAGCCCTATTAGTCTGATTGTAGGTGGCTCCGCCGCAATGATTTATGGGTAAATATCCATAGTCTCTGCTGTGTTGATTTATGAGCCATGTTTTGGTCCCTTTGGTCCCCCGACCACAAGATCTGGGAGGGGGAATCCTATACAAATAATGACATTATAAAACTGGAGACAGTGAGGTAAAAGGGGGAGAAGACCCAGCCTGTCACTCGCTCATCACCCAGCATGGCTGACGTGCTCTGATTGGTCAGTGAAATCAGGAATCACAACGCACATGTGCAACAACAGCAGTGATTTTGCACCATGTCGCCCCATCTGCACATGCGTACCTTTCCAACTAGCTGTCGCTTTTCATCTTTCAGTTCTGTCCATTTGTTCTGCTGTTAATATATCTGCCTGTCCGGTGACATCTGTTTCCCTTCCCTTTTTATTTCTGTCATAGAAGTGTCTGAGTTTTTTAAGAGCCCTAATAATTCTGTCTAACAGCACAGTGGAAAATGATTAGCACAAGAAGGAACACACTCTCCGCATCCTCACCCTTGCATTCGACTGAGTATATTTTTCTTTGTATTTTGTTAACAGCCCTGTAAATTATTTGAACTCTTTTGGTTTATGAGACGCTTGTTTAAACTCCAAAACACCTGTCAAGAAACTGTATTTTTGAACCATCTTCTGGGTATAATGAGACCAAAAATTCTGACCTATTTTTCTCAGCTTTACCACACATTGCTTCTCTTTCCTGTCTGACAATTTCGATCTAAGTTGTTTCCTTTCGTTTTAAACTCAACCTCTTTTTCACCTTCTTGACCTTTTTTTTTTTTTTCCCCCTAGCCAAACGCAATGTGTAGGAGGCTCCCGGCTGCTAATGGACTGGGAGCCTCTAATTAGGTTGTGCTTTGTTGCCATAGCATGCAGAATTTTTATCCTCCGAATCTGCCAACTGATCGCGCACAAAAAAGCACAGCAGTTACAGCTCTACATGTCCTAAAAGTCACAGCTTGGCTAATTTGAAGGCCAATTATTGGTTGTTGGACACAGCGTTGGACATGAAACTGTTTGTGCATTTTTATTTATGTGGCACTGTGAAATGTTCCAAGTGATAAAGCTGCGGTAATGAATGTCTTTCTACTTTCTCTACACAGATTAGAGTGCTTTTATCACTCCATCAGCAGCAAATATATCGTACAGCAAATCAAATCAACTTTTAAACACACATTTCAACATATCCAGCAGAAATACTCCAAATTTAGGTCTGACTAATTACTATTTGTCGTATTTTCTTTAAACTGTCACTGGGAGGCTTGCGGGGGCATGGAGTGTGTCGCGAAGCCAGCTGTCACACTTTCTCCCACAAGGTTGCACAGGAGTGATTTACTAAAGGGCTACCAGGAACCCACTGAGAGCCCTTAAAGGATGTTGCTAAATGTGAGTTTGGAGGTGTACAAGTATGACAGCGAGAGGTGTGCGCATTTGCATTCGCGTGTATTGTGTGTGTGAGATATTGTTAGAAAAGCTTCACTTGACTGGCAGGTGTTTGGACAACCTGCTACGGCCCCCTCAGTGGTGCGAGCGGGTTGCTTGCCTCTCCTCTAGTCTCAGAGGCTGAAATTGGCAGGTGTTTTTTTTTGGGGGGGAGTAAAACAAGATGGGGTGGAGGGGGTGGAGGGACACAATGGGAAATGGAAGGATAAAAAAAGAAAGTATGACAGTATTTCCTGCGTGGCCTTTCAGAACATTGCCAATATGGTTGACTTTTCCAACAGCTATGAGTAATGTTCACTATTCAGCTCGGGTGGCAGAGTGCTTACAGTGCTCACCTAGACAATGAGGTGGCAGAGATTTGTGTGTGCCCACAGCCACAGGCACTGAAAACACACAGTGAGTCAGAGTACACCATGCACACACGCACATATATGCTCTGTCTCCTACATTTACATTTATATGGCGTTTAATTTCGCTCATGAGTGAGGCAAACAATAAAAATTCTCACGAGCAAATATTATTTCGCATGAGCAAGGATTTACTGCCGCTTGCACAACCCTCGCACACATGTAGAGCTTAGCAGCCAAGTTCACAAGTTTTCTGCTGGGTGAATGCGAAAGGCCATGCAGGGTCTGTAACCAAGTCCACTCTCTTTGAAGGTATAGTGTGGTTGCACAAATTGGGGGTGGGAAAACTCACCCCCTTTGTGTTATCCTGTCATACATGATCTCATATTTGTTATGATGCATTTATCTTAAAGCTAGAATTATTAATGAGAGTGTGCATCTGGAATTAGAAGTGTAATTACAGCCAAAGTGTGGGTAAACAAGCTGCTCAAGCAGAAATGTCTTAGAATTTCCCAGAGAATCCTCCAGCTTTTGACAATTGTTCATGATCAGTAATCCACAGGTAGCTGTCGCTTAATGGTTCACAAGAAACAACAAAAGAAAAAGTCCAAACTGATATCTAATCTTTAAGACCGAAAGCGATATTTGATGATTTAAAAATGCGTGCTTGTGGCGTTCCAACAGGTTAATTTGCAGAGTGCCCTCTAGTGGTCAAACTATATATCATCGACATTCATAACATAGTTGAAGGGTGTTTCTCCTGTCCTTTTATTACTCTTTGAATTTTTGTAAATATAGATAGCTCAGCAAATGGCTAAAAGTAGTCTGATAATATGGGCCAACTGATACTCTCAATGGATAATTTGGGATATATCCATCAATTTTTCTACCACTCAACCATTCAGGGTTGCATGGGGCCTGGAATTTGCCCCAGACCGGGTGCAGGATGGGTACAGCCAATTCTGAATCACAAATTAACTTAGCATGGATGTCATTGTACACGGTCCACAACAAGCCACCAGGTTTGAACCCAGGACTTTGTTGCTATGAAGAAACAGTACTGAGCCACTGAACCATCTTGTCCTCAAGTCCCCATCTTCCAAAATGATTTCAAACTTTTGTAGCTAAAGTTGTAAATCAATGATGTATGACCATTATGGTATTAAAAGTAACCATTCATTGGTTTCTGCCTCCAAACTGTCTAAAGTCAGACTGAGGTTTATCCCATCCAACACTCACCAAGCAAAACATCTTGTGAGCCTGGTTGGTGCTTTACACATTCATCCAGCCTATTTTGCAAATAGCGGTGAATAACACTTACATGTACCTTTACGTACATACAAAAACTTAACCAAAACAGCTAAGGACAATGTAGATTTTATTACTGTACTGATTTATATCAACATCAACCAGAGATAAGTCTTAAGCATGGTGGTGGCGTTTGCTATAATATTTTGTTTAGACATGCAGGTTTCCATGTCTCTAAAGCCATTTCCATGCAAGCTCTTTGGACAATGTTGAGTTTAAGACATAGCAGGAAATGGTCTACTTCCAAGTGATTGGTCCAAGGGACCTGCCTGGAGGAGCCCAGCACACATGATGCCCGCTTGCTCGCTGTGACTCCATTGGGTTATTATCTTCGCCATTCTCGCATCAGTGCAAATTAGTGCCACGGGCAATCACTTTGTATTTTGTACCAGAGAGCTGGTAAAGATTCCATCAGACGTCTGTTCTCACATTCACCCACATCCGGTGGGTAATTTCTGCAAGTTCAGGCCTGTAATGCATGTTTAAAGATGGCTAAATAGTCTTGAACAATTCCTTTGAACTCTGGGTCAAGAAGTCACCACTGTGTGTCCTGCAGACGTCATACATGATGCATTGCCAGACACATTTCCCCCCAAAATCTGAAGAAAAAAACAAAAATCTAATCTAACAACAGAAGAACTTCATTATTATTTAAGGAATACTATATATGTTCTTTCAGAGAATAACCTACATCTGTAATAGAGATGAAACAAATAACTTAATATTTGAGTTATACATGCTTTTCTGTAGTCCTGCTGGCTACTGTGAGTGACTTACAATTGATTCTTTAGAATAAAAGCCAAAGGACTCATCTTAAATCAATAATGATAATGTAACAGTGATGACACACAGTAAATGAGGCTTTCTGGTTAGTGGGGTTCGGTGAGTTGCTAGAGTGTCATTCCTGCAGGGATTGCCTTGAGAATATTACAAGCCAGTAAGTTCAGTGTGAGTCAGTGGCATGTGGGAAACACCAGTTATTAGTTTAAGCAATAAAGGAAGTGGTGATTCTCAACCCTGACTCAGAAACATTGTCTTTTTAGTTATATTATTAATCATGTGTAGTGGTGAGAAACTACGATCGATAGATTGATAGATTGATTAAAAGACAGGTCCTTTTTTTTTTGTTAACAAGGCGGGACAGTAGCACCACACTGCGATAGAGATAGGCTAGATAACATATTGCAAACAGAAAAACAATTGATTTAAATAGTTTATCAGCTTTAGAAACCTGTGTACTTCAAAAGCAAGATTTATGGGGGGGTTGGGGTAAAGTACTCAGACAGATAACAAACTATTTGCTGTTGACTTGAGCTCTCAGTTGTTCTTTCAAACATCACTGCAGTGCTGTATGAATAGAACAATGTCTTAATAAAACAGAAAAAAAGGGTGAGGAAATGTGCACACAGGAATTCTCTAAAATCCGTTGTCCATGTAGAGTATTTACAGCAAATCCTCTGAGTGTGCTGCAGCTCCAGGTTGCACTCAGTGGCCCCTAAAAGAAAACAAGGAAGTGCACCTGCTATGTGAGATCTCCTCTCCTTGTGCATATCTCTCAACTACCTCCCCTCCTGCAAATCGTCCATCCTTCTCTTTAGGCTACGCTGTGTCATGAGCATTTACCCCCCAACCACCACCACCTATTCTCTCACTCTTCCCCCCACCCTCCTCTTCCGTCCTCCCCTTCACACTGTGTGCCGAATTGGAGAAGCTTATCGCCTAGCAACTACAATTAAAGTACAACAAGTCAGTGGTGGTAGCAGCCACCACTGGAGCAAGCTTCGCAAACCTTACGTGTGACCAAAAGCTTCAGACGGCAAGACAGGAAAACAGAGAGAGTTGAACAGCGAGGGGGAGAAACAGAGCTAAAGAGTTGAAGTTGAACAGGTGAACGGCAATCGGAGTCGGCGCAGTGAGGACCTCGGGTTTGGGAAACAAGTGAGAAGCAACACAGGGAGAGTGGGAATAGCGTTCTCCGACTGGGTTTACTGGGTTGGACTCAGCAGGTATGTCAGTATCTGTGTGTGTGTGTGTTTGGGAATAGTGCATATAGATTTTGGAAATATAGTTTGCCAGCTCCTTGTGCATTTTTACTTAATGTGTAGTTCATGTTTCATTCTTTTTTTCTTTTGCTAATGAGGAAATATTTAGAGATAAACATGTCTGTGCTTTTGAGACATTTAGAATATGGTGTGAATGTGATTTACCAGCAGAAACCAGGGGGTGCTGGGTAATGTAAAGGTATGTGCTCACACACCTTCCTATTCAAACACGCTGCTGAGATATTGATTTTTTTTTTTTAACTGGTTGCTTGTTTTGTATTTATTGCTATCCTGGCCACTCCGTGTGGTCTCTTTCTTATCAGTAATTACAGCACCTTTATGCACAGCTGACAGGAAAAGCCAGATGAATTTCTTCCATACATTCCAGAAATAGTCAGCAGTTGTCAGGTGCATGCTGCTCCTGTTGATGTAGGCTGAAGGTTTGGTAAAGGAGTGGTGATTATAACTCATCAGTCTGTATTTTACCTCAGCTGACTGCTGGTGATGCTTTCTGTGGCTACAGGGAGAAAGAGGTGAGCAGGTGCAGACTGAGCGACTCATTGTTTGACTGATTTTATTTGTTCGTTTTTTTCTTATGCTAAATTTCAGGTACTTAAAGTAAAACTAATGAGCAGCCAAGTTGAAACAATAAAAGTGCAATAGGGACATTGAACGGATGCTGTAATGCCTCAAATACGAGGGATGATCCTTCTCTTACTTTCAGTGTGCTTGAACATTGATTTGAAGATTTAAAAGTGGCAATCTAATGTTAAAAAATAGGAATATGAGTACAAAATACTAATATCGTGTAATGCTGTAGTGATATTCGTGTGCAGACAATTTAGCTGCGAGTCATTAATGTTCTAAGGTTCTAAAATAGCCCTCCTTCACCCCCTGCAGAGCTGTCTTTCCAATGATGCACACCCACCTGCCCTCATCCCTCTTGGGAGAGTGGTACTACCTGAAGGCACTGTGGGCGAGCTGGCAGGTGAAAGGTTAATCACTCCATGTGGCGTATCCTGTCCCCTCCAGGAGGATGAAACTTGTATGCAAACATGTATGCACAGAGAATTCAGAGGCTGGTCAAAATGTCACAGCAGTGAGCACATAAAAGCACGCACACTCATATCCACACACTCTGAGCGCCAGAGTAGAAAAGTCACTGGCTGGTCAAAATGTCAGCTCACACTGCTCACATAAAAGCACACACTCGCACACACACACACTCAAAAAAGAAAGAGAAAAGCACTTCTCTCTGATGTTCAGGTTGAGATTAAAGGGAAGGGGAAGCTTTTTTCAAACGTTTGCATCTTTTTGAGCTTCACAAAGCAAACTGATTGTTTGTGTTGTTTGCATTTAAGACAATTTAGATAAAATGTAAAATCACCACCTTTATTCTTCAGCACAGCCTGAACTTTTCTAGCTTTCTTTTAATATCTCTAAGTAGTCTTCAGGAATAGTTCTCCAGGCTTCTTTCTTTTCTGTTCTGTGTCAAGATGATCTCACACTGCTTCAATAATGTGAAGGTCCGGGCTCTGGCGAGGCCAATCCATGACTGATAGTGTTTGTGTTGCATTAGGGGTGTGTTTGGAATCATTGTAATGCTGAAAAATGAAGCCGGTGCTAATCAGACACTCACAGATTGTATTGCAGGGTCGATTGCTGGTTCGAACCAAAAATATCAGATTTGGATTAAATGAGTTTTTGTTCGATATGGAATATGTGAACCTTTTCTCCCTCTATCCTGTCCTTAAAAATGTCTTCTTAACAGCCATCTTTACACTGAGACTATTTCTGATGAGGCTTCGGCTAATAGTAGATAGCTCAACTGAAGGGCCAGATCTCTCAGGTTTCTGTGTGGATTTTATTCCCTATTTTATAATAGCATGACTTTCGGATACTGTTTATCTGCTGTAAATAGTTTTTCAGGCCTGCCACTTCTTCTATTGTCCTCCAGTTTTCATCTTTTTATCTTTTTATGCCAAGATACATCAAGCTTTCAGCTTAAAGTTTCTTCAGAATAACCTTGTTGGGCAAAAATACTGTTTTATGGCTGTCAGACTCTGTTATTGAGTTTGTCTAGATTTAACAAAAGAAATTAGAAATTTGTTCTTTGCTAAGTTGTCTGTTATGTGTGGACACAACACTTATTTGTCCCTTCGATTGGGTGCTTTTTTATGCCCAGGTCAATGTTAAGTGGATTACCAAACAGTAAGTCCTGAGAAAATGGTCAGGTACAAGGACCAGACTGAAAATGAGTGAAAAAAAAGCCAAATTTCAAAGAAAATCTTTGGTAAAACTTCAAAAAGCCTAGAGAGCTGTTGCTCTCTAGGCTTAAGAAATTGCAAGAAATTGCAAGAAAGTCTGGCTCTTTAAAAGCAAAACATAAAGAACTGACAAATGTCTCAAGATGCACAGTTCTTCCTATAGGTGACCTTACACACTTAGTCTTTTAGTTCAAACTTGACTTGAGTTCACTGAGTTTCCATTGTCTGTGGTATCTATAGTAACTACAGTGCCGTAGGAAACAGGTGATGTCACCTGTTCACAAGTGAAATTGATCCACTGATTTCAGATAGATTTGTTTTGGAAATGATAGATTTTGTATCAGACAATGTTCTTAAGAATGTTAGCGTGAGCCTTGTACCCATTATGTTTAATATTGTAGTGTATTAACCTGCTAGCATTATCTTTAAGTGGATCTTGGATATTAGAGCAATTTTAAAGCTCATGGTCTTCAGCAATGTAATACATTGAGGGGTTTTTTTAAATTCCCAGAAGACAGAAACATTTCCTCGTACTCCCCTGTGATTATACCACAGAGAATAGATGGGTCAAATTTAAATGCAGTGGGTTTAAGTGTGTTGACTGACAGTATTTGTTCGCTCGACTCGCTCAGGGCGTTCAGATTCTCCACTTTTTTCTCCACAGTGCTTTTAACATTTAAAGAGTCCAGATTAGTATCTTTCCCAAAGGTAAATATGCAAAATAGCAACAAAATTTCACTCCAACATTGTCTACAGCCTAAGGCCAGTTGTTTGTGTTTGTGTGCCGGTATTTCTGTGTATGCGCTGTCTCAGCATGCATCTCCTTTGAGTGCAATACACCTCAGAAGGATGCAGACAGCAGGGTTTATAGACGTGCGCTATAGATGTGTTTTGTGTCATTGTGTGTGGCTTTGCCACAGGGATACATTCAAACATCCCCCGTTGAGGCGAGCCGGCGGGGTGTATTCGTTTTGCCCTTGGAGTTTCTAAACTCGGTTGACTTCATCATCGGGAAAATGGCTTTTAAACTCGCTCCCTCTACGTCTATTCTCCCTCGCTTCCTTTAAAACGACCGTGCGCGCCACCTTGCACGCAGACGCCACGGTTTGATGAATGCTTGCAAATAAAGCAAATCCATGGGAAAAGTGTTTGTAATTTTATCCAGAGAGCTTATTGTTTTTCATCGGAGGCTAGGTCGTTACCGACGTAATTGGTGCTTACTGGATGTTGATGATCATTTGATTGGCGTTGCCTAGAAGGTAGTTGGATCACTTCAAGTCTAATAATCGAAACTCAGTTAAGAGAACAGAAAAGATAGCTCAGCCCGTGATTTGATTGGGAATAACTAACTTACTGATGCTTTGGTTGAGAACAGTATGTTACTGCTGATTTTTAAGCTTTTTTAAACTAATAATATTTATTAATTAATTGTTAATTCCTACTGTATTATTACTGCTATTACCAGAAAGTCTCAGCTGTTGAGCAGCTGGTTGCCAACTTTGCACTGAGCTCTTTTTGATGTAGCCCTTTGAGCCTCCATTGAGACAAAACTCCACTAATGTAACAAATCAGTCTTGAAGTTTATTAGGTTTAGAACCTCTGAACCATCCCATTGTTTCACAGCATGTATGGGAGACTTCTCTCTGAATCCTTAAAGACGGGAAATCCTTGACAGCATTTCT
Organism: Oreochromis aureus; assembly: GCF_013358895.1. NCBI lineage: Eukaryota > Metazoa > Chordata > Actinopteri > Cichliformes > Cichlidae > Oreochromis > Oreochromis aureus. The sequence goes on from NC_052949.1 coordinate 18,968,971, forward strand.
GATCTCTCTTTCTTTTCAATTATTTCCAGAGTCTGGGCTCAGCTGACCGAAAGGAGAATCAGAATAAGAAGTAAGTCCCTTCATTTACTTCACCTTTACCTGTCTGCACACCATTCCCTCACATCCTTGTGTTACAGATTTCACTTCCTAGATTTAGTTCTTGAAATCAGCACTACTGGTTTGGACACGTGTAACCACGAGCGCACATTCTGCCGTATGCTGCCGTAAAAATAGAACTTGGTACAATGTGTTACATAACTGACTGTGTCTTAATTCCCAGGTGTGGTAAGAACAACATTAGGCAGCTGAGTTTTTACTTGTTTAAGGTAATCGACGTTACTAGACAGTTTCATCAGATTCATTAAGGTGCCAGTAAATTCCTTCATGACTGTGCGTGACCAGTAATCCATTCCACAACAATATTAATTCTCAGTCACTCCAGTTTTTCAGTGTTGAACTCTTTGGATTTTCCAGAATTTAAAGAGGGACAAAAAAAATTTGCTAAATAAATGTAATTTACGAGAAGGAGAAGATCAGACTACATCAACTGTAGAGCTTTATGTCATGTTTATGTTTATCAGCCACAGGTTCTGCACATATTAGCATGCATCGAATGCAATCACTTCTATGTATCTATGCATTTGCCAATGCATACACCTTCACATAGAAACACATATGTTTATGCACTTATGAAGTAAGATATGAAACACATAAATATCAGTCAGTATTTGATAAAGAAGTCATTTTTTATGATGTCTTCTCAAATATGTCTTCTACATTTTTTAGGCTATTTTTTCAATAAATGATACTTTCGTATCATATTTTCCACTTCAGTAGATCTTGAGGTGTGATTTAATTCATTATAGATGTAATGCATACTGTTTGTCATATCTGGTGTTTGTTACATGCCGGTTGTGCCGGCGCTGTGAGCACTCAGTGTGCCGGAGTTGGAGGCATCTGTTGCCAGGAGACAAGCAGCTGTATTCAAGAGACTCATCAGCATGGCCATCGCTGGATGTCAAGTGACAGAAGTCTGGCCTAGGCTACGGGAAAGAGAGCTGATTGATTTCTACTCTACCGCACACTGATTTATGACAAACAAGCGAATAAGCGGAAGTGATGATAGAGCAGAGTACACGGGGAACATCATGGGCACAGAAATCAACATCATGAAACACATGTTTCTCATGTAAAACGGATCATTAACCTGAGGCACAAACGATAACAGACGTTCATTCTGTCTCAAAAAAGAAATGTATGCATGTGTATTTGCTTGTCTGTGTTGCTGAGTATGTGCTCTTTAATGTCAAACCTGCATTATGTTTTCCTCCACCGTATTAACGATCATTTCATGTTTTCTGCCTTCTCTTTTCTGCTTCCCATTGTGAATGTGAACATTAGTGTACAAAGGCGCTACCATTAAGCTACAGTCAGGCTTGAAATATCTTAAAACCTCTTTTTATATAGTTAATTAAACACCATAAAGGACCACGTGAGCAGTCATCTCATGTAGATCTTTTGCTAATGTTCTTTTGATTTGCCGTGCTTGTGAAGGGAAACTTATTGATGTTGCATCACTCAAAACTTCTTTTTATGTGCTTTAGCTGGTAATCGCTGCATCATTTACAAGTGATTGAGAACCCTTCTGCAAAGCTTAATACCAGATGTACCAAAATGTCTCACATTACATTAATTTTTATATCTGCTTTCCACAAACTCTGAGGCATGGAGATTTCTGCCCAAAGCAGAAAAAAAAGAAAGTAGTAGAAGTATATTTACTGGCCAATTAGCTGTTATTGCTTTGGTTATTTGCCTTTTCTGTTTTTGGCATTGAAATTGCCAACCATATTAATTGGTTTAGGTCTTGTCCGCACATACGCAGGTATTCGTCTTGTGGTGTTAGAGTTGTGTGCCTTATTTGGTATCTGATTTTGCACTATGTTGTTGTTTGTAGGCTTCTTATTGTCCAATAAGCTTTGTGAAAGCTTGTACTATATATAGTTTTCAAAAATTTGGTTTTATGTAACTTGTCTCTGCCACTCGTGCTGTACACAGATACGAGTTGTGGCGTCATAGAGGCTGGGAGACACTTTGGTCCCTTCATGGTGAGAAGAATTTAGAGAGAATTTGATTAGATTAATTCTTCATGGGAGCACGTCATGCAATTGTTCTCATATGTAGGTGATGTAGGAATAACTTAAGATGAAAAGAGAAAAGGGGAAACTAATTCACAAACTATGTGTCTGTGACGTTTTGTTTGGAAAAAAAACTTTGCTTAAATAGTTAAAAAAATACTTGAAACATTTTTATCTTGAGGCTTTTTTTGCTTATATTAAAAGCTTTAATGGAAATGTTGCTTTTTACTGGAGGAGATATATATACACTTCAGAGTGAAACACTTAACAGGTCATGATTTCAATGATCTCACGATCCACCGCAGTGTGCCCTACATACTGTAAAGACCTCGGCCGTCACGTCTTTCCATTCCCCCTTTTAGCATTAGTTGGAAAAAGAAAAGCAAAAAACATAACGAGCAAACTCAGAGTCCACAGATATAGAGTGAATATCCACCGCACAACTCAATCTCATCTCCCAAAGCAATCCAAAGCAAATTCTAGCAGAAACACAATAAGGCATGAGGGTTCCCGCTGACTGACCGACGTGAAACACATTCCTTCATTTTTCCAGGGTTTTTTTCTTTTCACCTCATTCTTTTTTTTCTTTTTTTCAGGTTTCTAAAATCCCCAAGTAAATACATACTGAGGATTATTTACAATAGTGGTAATGGTGGTAAGAGTGGGAGCTAACTCAGCGGGCTGGAGGAGACTGCTGCTGGCTGACTGTCTGAGCTCGGGACTATTTGTACAGTTGATCCAGTGCGAATATGTGCGCGCACATGTTTTGCCTGCGTGTTTGTACCTACAGTATTTATCCAGTGTTGTTTCATTACATGAAGAGGGCGCGCTGTTAGCAGAATTTACACTACTGCGTGTTTGCGTGTTGTATTTGATGTGGTTTGGCTGCAGTGAGGTTGGGTTGTTTGAGAACTTCCCAACAGCAGGCTGCCAGGCCAAAGAATGGAGCGGGGAGAGACAGCCATTGTTGTTGGTAAAGCATCGAGGCTGTAATTGTGTGTTTGCATGTAGGTGAGTGTGCAAAGTAAAGAAAGAGAAAAAAAATGCGAAGGGAGAGCATGATTTAGAGTACTTGAACATTGCTGTTCTACGGAGCAGAGCCTTTTCCATTCTAACTTTCAATACAAAAGCATGCACTCACATAAAAACACTCCATCCCCGCAACCACACCAGCTAAGGGAGTTCTTAGGGAAAATTTCTTTCTGTCATGTTGCACAACAAGGCCTTTACCAAACCTCTCCAACCAGTATTGAAACCACACATCAAAATTTGATCAGCTTTCCCAAAAACATCTCAACACTTTAGATTCTCATAGTTTGCTGGCTTACAACTGCAACAATCATTTCAGGATTAAGCTTTTTTTTCTTCTTCTTCTTTGCTACAAATAGGCCAACGCAGCGTTTTAACTCTGATCACAAATATAAGGTCACTCAAAGACCATCAAGGTTTTTTTTCCCTCTCAACAGGCGACTTCTGGATTAATTAAGAAACCAAACCGAACTGTATTTCTTACGTTTCTGTTTTCCTATTATGGAAGAATTTCCCTTTGTTGACCTATGACTGAAGGAAAGTAGGATGAAATCCACTTCTCCATCTCACCCCTCCCCAGAATGGAAACCATGGTGACCATGATGAAAGCCCCTGTTTTCAGGAATGCCTCATAATTTAGCTGCTGACAAGAAGTAATGTTTTTAGACCAGTTAAGTATTTAAAAGACATTAAAAACCTTCTCAATGACAGTAATTTGAGTTCCCATGAGTGCATGGGTATGCAAAATACTGTAGGACTTGCATAATTATCCTCAAATTGTGACAGTTTTTTAAAATGGCACTCTAGTTTGTGATCTACGTGTAAAGTACTGTGCAAATGTCTTCAACCACCCCACCCTCCATGTTTTTACATTTTGCATTGAAGGAAGCAGACTTTTAAGTATATTTTTAAGTGGCCTTGAGCAACAGTTCTCCAGGCTTCCTGAAGCTCTGTCAGAGTTTTTCTTTGGACATTGGCTGCTTTTTCACTCATTGTCACTCATTTTCTGTCATGATTTATGTCGTTCGAGGACCCAGAGAGGCAGAGCTCCAACAACAAAAGGCAAGTCGTTTATTTAGGCTGTAGCAAGGTCCAGTAAACTAAATAGCAGAACTCCACAGCAAGTCCAAAAGCAAGGCAACAGCATCCGCATGAGATCACAGAGGGGAAACACACGGGGTAAGATTACAGACAAATCGACAAAAGACAAGGGGAGACAGGACAGTTTATACATGGAAGGCTAAATGATGAGTGGAATCAGCTGTGAGAAATGAGACATGTGAGAATAATCACAAAAAGGTAAGACAATGAGACAGAAGGGAAGTAAAACTAAAGCCAAAACACAGGAAGCGGAGGACTACCAAAGTGTAGCAGGAACAACAACAGAAAGGGGAAACCCAGAGGGGAATAATATCTGCGCGAATGTTAAACATTAAGTAGATCAACATGACAAGGAGTAAATGCTTATGATGCTCAGGAATGAATAAAAATCAAAATATAAACCATAAATAACCCTAAGAATCGAAACACGAGGATTAACATGGGGACCATGATATGGTCTATGTGCCTGACCATTTTCAGAGGAAAGCTGTTTTTTTGTTAAGCTACTTTACGCTGACCTATGAATCATTCAAGCATAAAAGAACAATCAGCTCATGGTATGAATCAGTGTTGTGTCTACATATAACAGACAAAGAGCTCATTTTAAATTGTGTCTTTGGGTGCTTTGTTGCTGCCTGTCACAAAAACACATAATTTCTTCCCATTTCTTTAGATCAATATTTGAAAAATACCACACATAACACAGGTCGAATGGGACAAATTTGTATTTTAGCACCTACAAGGTGATTCCCAAAGAGCTGTTAGCTGAAAACTTGGCATATCTTGGTATGGTGTGCTTAAAAAAAACAGATGAACAGTATCCAAAAGGCACATCCTTAGGAAATAATGTGTCAGTCATATCCAATAAAGACCTGACACAGGATCTGAGAGATCCAAATGGCCCGAGGGGACCGTCTACTGTTTGCTGAAGCCTCATCAGAAATGGTCTCTGATGAAAAAGCCCTTCTTATGGAAGTGAGACAGGAAGAAAAGACTGAGGTATGCAAAATTAGTGGCAACAGGTGGAGAGATGAATCCACATTTGAATTTTTTGGTTCAAATCATCATCATTGTCATTGTTATGTATGGAGGAGGTCAGTAGAGAGGTACAACGGAGTGTGTCTAAAACCATTTGTGAACACATTGGAGGCTTTGTTATGGTTTAGAGCTTATTTCAGCCAGTGGCGGTGGCAGTCTTCATTTTGCACCATGCAATAACATCTAAATGGTCTCCATCAGTCATGGATTAGTCTCCCCAAAGACCGGAGCTCAACATTATCGAAGCAGTGTGGGATTATCTTAACAGAGAACAGAACAAAAGGCAGCCAGCATCCAAAGAAGAGCTTTGAATGTTCTTCAAGAACCCTGGAGAACTATTCCTGAAATGCCTTAAATAAACGTCAAGAAAGCTTAAATACGAGATTTCAATCTGTGTTGCAGAATAAAAGTAGCTGTACTAAAATTTTCCACCCCGACTGCACAAATACAGCCAAAATGATCAATGTGATTACGATTATTCGTCACAATAATTCACTGATTTTAGTGAAAAAAAAAAACAGTTTCACATACAAAATACTAATTTCACATCTTCCTGTATCTACAAATCTTTGCATCAGAACAAATGAGGGGTCCTACTCATGTAGCGCAGTTTTCTACATTCCTCTAAATTAAAAGCGGTTTGCAGTCAAATAAAGGTGTTTATTCATCAGACCTAAATGCATATTCTAGAAACAAAAAATAGTCCTTCACACCATCCGTTGTACACGCGTGATGTTCAAGGTTTGTCTAGTCGTAGATGTTAATATGCATATTTTCCCAGCTTCTGTATCTAGCTCTTGCTACAGTGTGTTAACTATTTACCAGATATAAAACTAAATAAATATATTTAGTAAGTGGGGACTGGAGGAAAAAGTAACTTTGGTAAATTTTGCCTAAATATTTAATCTTTGGTTCTCACAAGTATAGAATTGCTATAAACACACAAACACATGTCTCTCCCTCTTCGAGGTTTCCTTATCCCTTCCAGCATAAATAATCCTCTCAGTCTGCTGGCTCAACCCTGATTGGAATCTCGACGCCATGCTCAATTGTGGGTGGATAGGGAAAAGTGGGATGCCGTGAGCTTGTGTGTCAGTGTTAGGCCTTAAACATGATACTAGCGGGGTGTCCATCTCCAGCAGGCTAGGCCTAGAAATCTTCAATTTACTGTAATTTGTAAAGACACCAAGTCTGGAATACATAGACACTCTGTATATTCACGCTTTTCCAAACCCTCACTTAATTAGTCAACTAGTCAGACATGAGGCTCTGCAGACCCGCAGCAGTGCTCCAGTACTGAATGTAACAGCACAGGGGGTTAAGATACAGGCTCCACAAAGTTTTATCAGCTTTTCTGTGTCTCACAGGAGGCCAGCTGGACTATTATGTGGAGTTTTATATGAAGATTAAGAGGATAATTGTAAGATTCTGTGCAGTATTATTAGTGGGTCATGTAAACTGATGAGGGTGGCGTCAGTAATGAGGCTTACAGGTTATAAATCAGATGAAACCAGCTGCTGAGACATGTAAATATTATTATGGTACTGTATGTATTTCCTTGATTGTGTCTCACTAATGACTGACTGGGTCAGTGCCTTGGCTCACGCTGGATTCGGGACACCTGTAACTGGCACAGATATCTGGGGTATTATGAGGTTCGGCTGAGTGTTACCATGTCTACCCAACGTGATAGCCGTTTAGCCCAGATCAGTTTCCCCCAAATTATATTCACAATTATCTCATCCCACCTAACCGAGTGCGGGTGGAAAGTGAAAACTGTCTGTGGTACTGTTTGCTTTGCCCGTCCTTTCTCAGTGGCATGGTATTCCAACTACAGACTCTAATAATTTGCTGGCTTCCATGTGCTTGTCAGCTCAACTCAACATTAATTCTACTGCAAATCCATCATCTGTATATCTGGCTGTGTTGAGTCAGCCTTATGCCACACATCAAACAGAGAGGGGGGACACAGAGGGAATGGTATCAAACCCAACACCACAGGGAGCCAACCGAAGTGAAAAGCAGCGCTGGATTCCTCCCTCATTTTTGTCTCCCTGACGAGTTCTGTATGTGCCGACTCTGCGGAAAACAGGAGCGAGAGAGCAAAGTAATAAAAGAGAGACGTTTGAAAGAAGAAGAAGAAGAAGATGAAACGATGACTGTGACTCAGAGATGTGCAAATGAAGGAATGGAGGGAAAAAAGCCAAGATGGAAATATCTCTGTTTATCGCAGTGGGTGGATGGGCAGCATATGAGAAGATGCACGTAGGACGATAACAGAGTCCCTTCCTTTGGCACCTAGCGTTGTGATTAGATCATTAGGATTTATTTGTCAAGGCAGTGAACTGACTCCTAAAGGCCTCCTCTCTCCTTTGGACCATGTGGGTGCTCGAAGAATTATGCTTCCAAACAGCATATTGCTGTTTTGACTTGCTTGTATAATTCTGACGCATTTATTTAGACAGTTTTACGATGACAAAGAAAAGCCATCCAAATTGTATCAGGTAATATTCAAAAAGTTTCTGTGTTATTGCTTCTTATTTATTGACCATCGCAGCTACCAATGGTTGAACATTACACTCAGACAATATAACCAAAGGGAAAGCTTGTTAGCTTGAAGAAATATCAGTATTTTATTGGTGAGACTTCAGTCCAAGTGAAATAAAAGCAGCCCCGACCATGTTAGAGAGACATGCACACAGACTTGGGTTTGGATGGGGATGGTGAGTGGAATACAAGGCGTTCTTTGAGCACATTTTAATTAGCAATGTTCATAGCTTGGCTGTGTTCTTTTATGATTGGACCACTGAAAGCCTTTTTGTTTGCCTAATGAAACACATTGAGGGGTACGTTCATCAATTAAACTGTGTTTGTGTACGTGTACGCACTCACTTATGAGCATTTGAGCTTGCATGCACTTCTTTTGCCTGTATCTCTTGTACTGGTGGGGGGGGGGGCTACATTCTTTTTTGGCGTATTAGTGTTCCATTGGCAGGGATAAGAAGCCATAGCGGGAGACACAGATGAAAGCAATCCTAGCGCTTTGTTTTCCCTACTTTCCAAAATAGTTGTTTTAGGTAGGGAGCCATTGCCCATAATTGCTCCAACAGGGTCAGGTATTTGTCTGTCATGCTCATGATTTACTGTAGTGTCTGTGCCTTAGTAATCTGACATAAGATCAGTGGTTAAGGGCAGCCTAACCTCAGACAGACCACATAGATTGTGTAATGCATAGCATTCTGCTGGTTTCAATGGGATCCCTTTATAAACACATCTCACACAAAACCCTCTTTATGATTTGAGAAGCTATGCAGAGCATGATTGTCACAATATTTCCCAAATCAGATCTATCAAATATGTAAATAAAACGTGTGGTATTATTCGGAAATGGACGGATACAAAAAAACAGTATTTAACAATAATCTTACCAGAGACATTACACGGATGGAAACATTTCAACAGATTTAAGGACAAAAAAGGTCTGTGGAAGAACTCCTAATGGCAAAAATGGCACCAAAGAGTCGATCAACACCTGAAGCAGGAAATATGTGAGACAGTGCCATTGTTGCGTTGATAGATTGGTGCAAGGGCACAGGCTTATGATAGTAAAAATGTAAGCTTTCTGGGCTTAGCATATCCATAGCATGGGATGAGGCAGATTGAGTTGATAAGTTGAATAAAATTACTTTGATAACCTTAAGTCACCAAATTTTTTTGGTGGGGGATATTGTATCGCTTCCTGATGTGGTGCAGTTATTGATAAACTGAGCTTATTTTGGCTTCTCCCTTCTTCACAAGGGGTTGCAACAGCAGATGGATGTGCATATTTGATTTGGCACAAGCTTTTACACCGGATGACCTTCCTACCGCAGCCCTTCCAGGGATTTCAGCCTCCTTCTGGTCTTGAACCGGGATTTTTTTGCATGTTAGGCAAATGTATTGACCATGTGTTCAAACATGTTGGCGCTATTAATGAATTCACCCCTAATTTGACTTTCTAGAGTGGCGACTTAATGCCTCATCAAGGTGCTGCTTATCAAGTGAATAAGGGTAAATTGAACTGACCTGCAGGCAAAGCTCAAAAAGAGGGAAAGCAGAACAGAGAACTAATTTGTTGTACTGATATATCACTGAAGATATACATCCACTAAGACCACAGTGCGGTTTATAAATTTGAGCATTTTTAGAGTTATTTTTTCTTATGTACCACCAGTTATTGCCTTGCAATGTGTCAGTTATTGGGACTTTAAAGTTATGGCATGCTTCTTTTTTATTTAGATAGGGTACAGGCAAGAGATTTCTAGAAGGAGTTTGATTTTACATTCTTTAGAGGATTCAGATATGTTATGTAAAATCTAAAATTCCAATAAAAAAACAGTAAATGTTTTCTGTTGGGGATTTTTGTGTAACTTTCAGCCAACCAGCTTGGGAACTTGGTCAATCAGGTTTGTTTATGTTTATTAATAATTTATAAAGATGTATTTTTAACCTTTAAAAGTAATAAAATAGGTTAATATTGTCTGCACTGTAACCCTACAGTGTTAAACACATTTAAGCTGCATTGTTTTTTAGAATTCCATACAGTCTTAACTCTGCTCTCGAATAGTGGGTTACTGAGGCTGTGAGCGGGGGTCAAAGTGCACCGTCTGTAGCTTTGTGTACTGTGAGTGAGAACAATTAGTTCTTTAGCAGAGCTTCTGCACATGAATACCTCTGAACGGTTAATTGCTGCCATGGCAACAGAACAAGAGCTGAAAAGTGGCATTAGGTGAGTTGTTTGCAAGAAAGCAATCTGTCGCAGTGACACTATGAATGTGTGTGTAACGGCTGGAGGTGTGCATGTAATCGCAGGTCAACATTTTCTCAGTATCATCACACAAGCCATTCAGTGCTGACAAAAGCACTTTTGTGCTACAGGATTGGGAAAACTTACTGGCGAGTGCATAATCACATTGGAGTGAGCCAGTGGTAGGCTTTCAAATAGGAGGAATATATTTTTGGAATGGTTGTCACTGTTGTAGTTATTGGGATTTTTGTGATAAAAGCAGTTGGGAATGCAGACAAACTGGGAGACTGGACTTTTAGTTCCAACAATGTCGCTTCTTAAAAGAGTTTTCTTTGCTCCTATTGGTAGCTGCTTCATCTCAAAATTGAGATTTCTTTAATCAGATTGCATCGCCAATGTTTTTTTCCACCTGTAATCACTAAAAATCACTTAATTTTATTGAGATCACATCACCAGCAGCTACGTACTGTAGCTGCTAGTTTCTTCCTATGTACAGGTAGCCACTTGAGGCCAAGATCTGTACTATCTTAGTAAAAAATGCTAACATTAGCAAGTTAATGCTTAAAGAACCACCAAGACTAGAATTTTGTCAGCATTTCAGCTTTAAAATTCTCTATATGTAAGCAGTTTAAATAGAAAACTGGTGTTGGTCATGCGTGCAACGTTATTACGGTTCATTCTGTATCGAGTATCTGGATTTTATAGAAATCCATCACATAGCTGTTGAAACATTTCGGGCCCATACTGAGCTAGAGAGAAAGCAACAGGATAACTGAAAGTGATTAGAACACAATGTCTTCGAGCTATGCATGGCTGTACAAAAATTAATGCCAATCCGTCAATATGGGAACCACATGCCATTAGGACTCATCCTCAGGGTAAGGATATCTATAGTGAAGCTTAAAACAATCCATCCGGTAGTTGGCAAGAGATTTCATTAAAATGCAAGAATTTGAACCTAATGTTTTGTGCTAGAAGAAAAGTCAGGGGATTACCAAATTCTTTAGGCTTTATCTTCTCATAACCACAAGTCTCTTTACATTTTCGAGGCTATCCGTCAAACAGTTGTTGAGATGCTTCAACAACTGTCTGGTAAAGACTCTAATCCCGGAAGGCTTTGGAAAAAGTGAAGGAGGGCATAGATTTCTGGACTTTTAACTGTATTTTCATAAGATTTACAACTTTTCCTACTGATAATTTCCTGATAACTGATGACCTCCTCTGTGGAATTTAAAAAAAACCTTGCTGAATTACAGAACAGTCTGGGCAATGAGCTACCAGAACATTTTTAATGCACTGATTTCTTACACGTTAACCCCAAAGAATCATGCTGACAGATTTCTTTAATTTACCAGCACAGCATTTCTTTACCATGTATAAAAACTGAGATGTATTTTACAATAAGAGAAAAAGACAACTTCACTGGTTTGACCCACTTAAAATCAAAGGGGGCCGCATGTGGTCTACAAAACTGATTTTGACACCCCTTCATTGCAAGTAAAAGATATAAACTAAAACAGTATATATGGGTTGGTATGTATAAAGATAAAATGGATTCCTCCACCTTCACCTGCTGCAAAACAGATTCACATAAAATCTAAAAATAATAATGAAAGAATTCATATAAATATACATATATGGGTGCAATCAGAGACAACAATGGAAAAGAAAGCATCCACTGCAGGGGATCCTGTCAGCGCACACATGGTTTTTGCTCAGTGAGTGTTCTGTATCCATGCTTTATGGAGGCTGAAATAACTCAGTTAGCTCCTCCAAGCAGTTTTTTTGTTCCGTGCGTGTCATTAGACAAGTTTTGAATGAGTTCTGATCAAAGTTTGTCGGGGTGTAGAGTGGAGTCATGTTAACAATCCACTAATATTCGGCTCATGTCCAAGAAGTTCTTCAAAGTCGACTTAGTGCTTTATTGGTTAAAACTGACAAAAAGCCTTAAAAACTAGAAACTATGATTCTTACAATTGCGGTGCATATTGTCAACATATAGAAAGTACTGTATAAAGATTTTTAAAATGTCACATTTGACCTCTGACCTTTCCTTCAAGGTAAATTATCACTTTGATCTGACGGTCAAAGTTCTTAAATTGCTGTATAGAGCTATTAAAACAGTTTCTTATTGCCATGTTATTTTATTATCACTTTTTTATGTACATTACAGTCACAGGTTATAACTTTTTGAATACACAAGAGTTTGAATGCATGTACGATGTTCCTGAATAACTTTTTTAAAATAAAAGAAGCATTTAAACAGATTTACTAAACAATTAAATGAATGCTACACATGGGCTATATACACAGAAATCAAATAATAGTTGTGCTAAAAGTGAAAAAATAACAAAAACCTGCACTTTGCACTTGTTCGTACTGCACTACAGAACAACTTAAAAGTAAATTCTGCCCAAAGAATGAGCTGCTTTGGTGGAGTGCTTCTTGTTTTTGTGTGTTGTTACGGAGAACAAGCAAAAGAGGACTGACACAGGTATGACGACATTCAGAAGTTTTCAAAGAGGACAGGGCAGCTCAGCAAGTGCATTTGCGTCATCTCGTTCCTTCGTCTGCATTTTGATAGATTAAAAATGTCATCGGTTGTGTGTGGATAACTCACCCTCCTCCAGTGTCAATTCTGTAATGAAAAATGATCAATCAAATCATTGATTTTTCAAACTGTAATCAACACCAGGAAAATGAAAGAGAAAATGTGATTCTGATGAGAGTATAATCGACCGGGATATCCTGGGCCTCCAAGGGGATTGCGTCATCGCAGTATGCCTTCTGTGGTGATGTTATCAGGGACAGCTGCATGGGGTGGAGCCAGCATTGACGCTCTCAGGGAGCCAAGGGGCAGCCAGTTGCCAGCAGATCCCCCTCCACTCAGACCCACCTGCTTCACATGTGCAGTTTTCCTCTAAACCCCTCAAAGGGATTCCCTGAGACCTCTTCTGTGTCCACTGGTCCCCGTGTCTTTGAAGTCATGATCCTATGTGTTTTCATGGCATTGAAGTTTTTATCCTACGGTCAGTACATGTCATGCGTTTGATCCAAAGGTTTGTTTGAAGTTTTTACACTGAATTCTTTATGTAAATCACCGAATAAACGTATTAGATCCATAAAAAGTAAATCACTCATTAACAACCGATGATGAGCCAAACCCCTCGCTCCTGAAATCTATTCATAAATCAGAATTTTACAGACTAGTCAAGTCCACACTTTATGAAAACAGACATCAGCGTCAGTTGTTGGCAGTAGCCTGTGTGCTAATTTAATTAAAAGCCCTTGAAGAAGAAGAAGAAGAAGAAGCCCAGCCTAGCTTAATGCCGTCAATTAGGGGTTTTTCTGCCATATGACTAAAATCCCACACCCCATTTGTGTGATTCATACAGGAAAATATGTCTCTTTGTCTTAGAGGTCAACCAGCTCTTTGGAGATGTTGGCGTTGGGTCAGGAAACAGTAGTTGAGGGTGTAGGAGTGGGAACACAGGCAGTAAGGCTTGTTGTTATTCTACTAGATAAGCCATAGCATGAGGTCATTTTGAACAAGAACTGCATTTTCATCTCAGCTTATGGCAGCTGGTCTGAAGAGAAATAACTTGCACAGCATCAGAGCACATTTTCAGAAGTTCTCTTTAATCAAAAGGAAATGTTTTGCAATTACGAAGAAAAACTTTCTTTGTTGGTCAATGGTGCCTGTCCTGGGTAAAATAACACTGGTAATTAATTAGTCGCATTAGATGTTTGTGTTCATGTCTTTTTAAAGGCGCAATGTGTAGAAAATGGTGTAGGAGAAGCGGTTGAAGAAATTACCCCTTTAATAAGCCCTGAGATGCAGAAATCACTTTCATCTTGGTGTTCATATACTTGAGTTTTAACATTGACATCAGTGTAGAAGACACTGCCAAAGCACAGAAATCTGATCTGTGGGTTAACGTTGGCTTGCAGTGGAGACCGGGCCTCTAGTTTTCGGCATTGCCTAATGGAAGGAAATGTCAAAAAGAGAGTGGGAAGAAGTGTTAAGTGTAGCCAGAGAGTGGTTGTCCATGTCAAAAAAAAGCCTTAATCATCCATCTTATCTGTTGGCCATGCCACTCTCCAGTAGTTCCTTTTCATTTTATTCACTGGTTAAGATGCAAAAGTGATAAATATGTCTATACTGAGGGCAGAATAGACATAAGGTTGTCTCTCGACCCTGACTGGTATACACTGTATTGCCAGACGTGTTCACTCACCCATCCAAATCACTGAATTCAGATGTTCCACTCACTTCCATGACCACGGGGGTAAAAAGTCAAGCACATAGGCATGCAGATTGCTTCTACGAACATTTGTGAAAGAATGAATCGCGCTCAGGAGCTCGGTGAATTCCACTGTGGAATGCCACCTGTGCAACAGTCCAGTTGTAAAATTTCCTCACTACAAAATATTCCACAGTCAACTGTTAGTGGTATTATAAAAAGTGGAAGTGATTGGAAACAACAGTAACTAGGATGGTAGGCCATGTAAAATCACAGAATGGGATCAGGTAATGTCCAGGTTCATAGTGGCCAACGTTCTGCAGAGTCTATCGCTACAGAGAGCCAAACTTCATGTGGCCTTCGTTCCAATGAAAAGAACTCATAATGCTTCAGCATACCAACACATTTGGGGATCTCCCCTTCCTGTTCCAACATGACTGAACACCAGTTCACAAAGCAAGGTCCATAAAGACATGGATGAGCAAGTTTGTTGTGAAAGAACTTGACTGGCCTGCACAGAGTCCTGACCTCAATCCAACAGAACACTTCTAGGATGAATTGGAGTGGAAAATTGTGGTCCAGACCTTCTTATTCAGCATCAGTGTCTGATCTCACAAATTCTCTTCTGGGAAAATGGTCACAAATTCCCATAAACAAACTCCTAAACATTGGTTATATGCCAAACGTGGATCAACATCATATTAAACCTTATAGATTAAGAATAGAATGTCACTCAAGTTCATATGTGTGTGAAGGCAAACACGTGGAAACTTCTGTCAATATAGTTTATAAAGGCGGGGGTCAGGCAATTAGCTTTGTTTGCTGAAATATTGGCATTAGCATTTATAACAGTCAATGACAATATTTGTAAAAACTAAAGAGGAGATAGGTGAAACACCCTTCAACCATTTTATGAGTGTTGACGTTACATAGTTTGTCCACCAGAGGGCACACTGCAACTTCCCTATTTGTCAACAAGAACACCAAAAGCAACAATAGTCAGACAAAGCATAGTTGATTCTTGAACAACTTGTTACAATAAAGTCATGCATTATTCATGAAACTGCATAACACATAACACTTATCAAATAATAATTCACATAGGTAAATCTGTTTATGTTTGGTGTGTCTGAAAGAAAAAAAAGGTTGCGCTATTTGATTTAAATCACCAAACTATTGGACTTGGTCTTGAAATCTTATATCGGTCAAATTCTAGTTGTCTCAGTTTGAAATCTGAATTGAGTTTTATGTTACTACCAGCTGGTTAGCATGTTAACAACAGTGTCGCTGTATTTCATTTATTTTTAAGTTGCTGTTCTGTTTTTAAACTAAAAGTCTCTCTTATTATAACTTTAAAAAAGAAGAAAGAAATCAGAAGAAAAAGTCAGAGGCAGGTTATCATGTAATGTTTCACTGAATTGAATTTTCAAGCTCACATCAGTCTTTCATTTGCAACAATGGGGAATATGTAAAGGTCTGTGATGCAATAAAGGTCTGGATCCAAATTTCATGTTTTTAAATAATCATTCTCTTAGATCTGAGTCCTCCCTCATAGAAGCATTACACTTGTCAGGATACACTCAGACCTTCTGTCTCCTTTGTACAACAAAGCGGTCTCCTGGGCAAAATCATACAAATTACTCATTCAAAAGCCTCTCAGACATCTTCATCAAAAGTAAATAAATAAATAAAAATGCACGTGATCTTATGCCATTCAAGCAATTTAATTAGGTGAAACGGGGTGAATCAGCGCACTCTCATTCATCCATATCACGTCTCACTTTTCAGCAATCTGGTAATGCCATGAACTGTTGTATATGCTTTTATTAATCTTTTCTTTTATCAAAGCCTTATGCTCACAGTAATTTCTGAAGCATCTCACATAAATCCACAAGAGTGATGGCAGATGCAAGTCTTGTTTTTGAGTGGCAAGAAGCGCCTCAGTCATCTGCACAAATCTTGATCTAACCATTCATGTAGTTTGTCTCCAACAGAGCTCACCATGGAGACTAAAATGCTTTTTGGCTCAGGTTGAGAGGAGATCTATGTACGTGTGTGAATATGTATGAGTCATTATTATTGTTTTACCATTTCATAATGAAATGGAAAAAGCATGTGTGTGAGATTGGGAAAGGGGATAATCCTGCACAACGCCTGGGCATCATCTATGTAATCCTGTCTCATCTGTATTTTTTTTTTCTGCAGGGTTTTGAATTGCCTTAAAATTATCTTTGGATCGTTGTCCATTTTGGCCATGTTGATCTAAAAGTTTGCTTAATAATTGTTGAGAATTTTTACATGACATGCTCCTCCAGCGGTGTTCCTCTACAAGCCTGGCTCTTTGATAGAGAATAATATTACATTCTGATTAGTCCCCAGTGTTACCGCAGCAATATTGCAATGTTGAGTCTCATCAAATGTGTCCGGGCTGGAATGGAATAAATATTACATTTCCTGTTTTTAATTTTGAGTAAAAAGTTGAACTGGGACATTGGCAGCCCAGTAGAGGATATTAAAATGTGTTTGACTTTTTTTTCGTGTGGAAAAAGATTTCGAGAAAATGAGGCAGGAAGTATGCGGCTTTCCCTGAAACCTAATGTTTCCTCTGGGAGCTGAAGCATTGTTACGCTGTTTGTCAACTTCATGGACTACATTCCCACTGAGTATTGTGCGCTTTCTGCAAAACTAGTTTAGTCTGAGGCATGAGTGAATCGATCTTTCTCAGATATTCATGCTCTCTGCCAGTATTTAACTTCTGCTGAACACTTTCTGGCAAACCAGCTATATGTCAGTCCCTGTGCTTGTTTCTTATTAGCCATTTTTTTTATATTAAGTGCTGAGTAAAAGGTGTTGTTAACAGTGAAGCACCAGGGCAAGCTGACCCTGGCAGTATATTAAGTGCTTCTGAACTTCTGTGTAAGAATGTATAATACATGTCAAGGAAGAGAAAAGATTTCTTAAGACTTCCCAGCAAGTAGGCCAAGATCTTTGTCTAAATCGGTCCTACTGAGTCTTATTCTTTTATAATTTTTCTGTTGCTCAGGTCAGAGTCGGGAATCTCCAAATTTACTCATCGTCTATCCCTCAAAGAGCGACCAGCGAAGGCAGAGAAGACTTCATCAGAAAGGCCTCCATCCTACAGGAGACGATCTCTTAGTGTCGACTGGTAAGACCGTCTCACAATTTCTGTACTCACATGCTTTCACTAAAAGTCAAAGGTTGTACTTCTGTTTTTTTAACCTTCTGTTAAAAATTATGAAAAATTGCAAGAAGCGGTAGCAAAAGGTCTAAACACACATCACACTGCAAAGAATATTTAGTAACATGAAATATTAAGTGTTGTCACAGGTATGATTTTGAATAAAAATAACATGCAATAAAAGAGAGACAACTGCAATGAGTCATGTCTGTTTACAAAGTCAAGTCTCAGGTTGATGAAAACTGGGGGGGCTGGGGTGGGAGCAAGGGGTGGGCAAAGTGGTGATAGGGTCCTGTTCTGTCTCTGCGTCTGGGTTTCGTTGAAGAGCGCCAAGATGCTCCAGTGGCGCCGGCTCATCTTGCTCTTGTAAAGCTCCAGTCTTCAGGCACCCGATGAAAGGAGTTTGAAAGCTTTCCATTGCGAGGCTGCCTTCCAGTCCCCACCCATGGGAATCCTTCCCAGTCTCCCCTCTTGTTGCCTGGCTTACACTCATTTATCTGCCCATTGATCCTGCCTTTCGTCCATCTGACATGCCTCCTGAGTTTCCTGCTATGTATTCTTGGCTCTTCCTTTGTGCTTTCCCTACATTTGGGAGCACAAGCACGGGTTTAAGAGGACCTTACACTTCCTTTGCACTCAATTTTGTCAAGTAAAAAAATCCCCAATCACCAGATTTTTCTAGGTTGATGATTACTGTGCAGGGACTACAGTAGCTATTCGGCAGTTACTTTACATTTTGTGGAGTTACAGGTGTGTTAAATTTCTGAGGTCCTATCGAATCATGCTAGGGCCTGGTGTGAGGTCTTACGAGGTCTTTTGTTGGCCTTATGAGACCAACTGTGTGGTCTCGGACTAGTATTGCGATGTGTGGTCCGCCAGCAGAAATGTGGTGTTAAGTGAATGAGCGTTAGAGTGTATGTGCAGTGTGAGGTCTTTTACTTTAACAGCTCCATGTTTTTCTTCCATGCTGCTTGAGAAGGGACCTGGCCTTTAAAGTTCAGGCCCTGATTGATGTGGTCTGGTTTTAATGAAACTCAGTGGGTAGATTGGACATGCTCATTTACAAGAGGGATGAGGGGGGGCTTGACTACAGCTGGATTTTGACTTTTTGCGGGCCGTGCCACTGTTACAGGAGTGTGACTGGCCTTTTGTGACATCATAAATAAGGGGTCCCCAGGGGGAGAGATTCAAGGTTGAGGCCTGAGTCATGCTACTGGGAGGTGAAACAAGGTTGGTCCAACTTTGACAGGGCCAAAAAAGCGTCTCTGGAATGCATAGTGATCAACAGACTCCAAAGGAAAACATGTGTGTCAGTCAGTTGCATATTTGAAAGTGTTCAACATTTACAGCGCTTCCTGTAGTCTAAACAATCTGTCTTGCTTTAATCATTGTTAATGAGAGCTTCTCAGGGATAAATGTCATCACAGAAATATTCATGATTAAGCAGTATACTTGTTAAGTATGTGATGTTATGTGGTTTCATGCCATGTTGCCTAGCGGAGTTCGCAGTGATGAGTTGCAATTAGTCATGAAAGTTCTTCCATATATACAGTACTGTGCAACATTCTTGAGTCACCCCTCATGTCTTTATAATTTGCTTTGAAGAAACCAGGCTTGGTCTGGTCTGTAGTTCTCCAGGCTTTCAAAGCTTTTCTTTGGGCATTGGCTACTTTTTCCACGTATTTTCAGTCCAGTTCTTATACCCAACAATTTTTAGATGATTTTGAGGTTTTTTGCTAAGCCACTTAACACAGACCTATGAATTATTTAAGGATTAAAGAAGACACCCAAATCAAGAGTTGAACCTTTGTTCTGTCTATACAAACACAGAAATCTAAATATATTTTGGCATAGCGTGGAATGTGTCCTAAAAATGTAATGAAACTGGATAATTGTGAGCCAAAAGAAGAAATAGCAACCCTTAAAAGCTATCTAAAGCCGATGAACACGATGGAGTCATGTGCTTGAGAAATAGGATAAAGAGAACTGAGAGAGGGCTTAAGAGATGCCCCTTCAGCTGATCAATCAACTGCTCATTAGAAATGGTCTTAAGTGGAAGTCTGGCTGTCAAAAAGTGATTCTTAAGGAAGTGAAAACAGGGATAAAAGTCTGAGGTATGCCGAATTAAACAAGAACTAGACTAAAAATCAACAGGTGTGATGGAGTGATAAATCCAAATTTGAAACTTTTGGCTCAAATCCTCGTCACTGTGGATTGAGAAAGCCAGAACAGAGGTACAGCAATGAGCGTCTAAAGTGAGGACTCCGACATGGGTTAGGGATGCAATTCAGCCAGTAGTGTTGGAGAGCTTGTCAAAACTGATGGAATTATGAATGCCAAAAAAATACCGTCACATTTTAATACACCACTCAATTTAATTCAATTCAGTTTGATTTTTGGAGCACCAAATCACACCAGTCACCTCCAGTATAGTCTAGAAAGTGTCTGATTGGCAACAGCTTCATTTTTCAGAATGACTATGACCCCAAACACTGCCAATGCAGTAAAAGCATGCTAGAATAGAAAAACACACAATGGAGCACTATCCGTCATGGACTGGCCTCCCCAGAGCCTGAACCTCAATATTATTGAGACAGTGCAGGATCATCTTGACAGAGAACAAAACAAAAGGCAGAAACATCCAAAGAAGAGCTTTGAATGTCCTTCAAGACGCCTGGAGAACTATTCCTGAAGACTACTTAAAGAAATTACCCCCAGATCTGCCTAATAGAGTTCAGGCTGTGTTGAAGAATACAGATGGCCATACAAAATAATGACTTGCAAGTTCCTTTATATTTTTTTATTTCAACGTATGTGTGCACTTTACAATTTTCCACTTTTCTTAGAAAAATATAAAGAAATAAAGGTTAGGGTGCAAGGATAGGGTTAGATGGAGGGAGATGATCTGCTGCGATGAACCCTAAAGGGACCAGCTAAAAGAAGAGAGGAGGGGAGGCTTGAGACTTTAGCACGGTACTGTATAATTTTCGGACCTTAAGGCGTTTTGTATGTTTTGCATGCTGATCTTCCATTAGAGCTCAGCAGTCTAATTGTTTTCCATTTTTCCAAGCCTTACTAATCAGTGAAGAATCTTGTGTGTTCTTAACCAGACGCAGTAAAACAATTGCAAATTCCCTGGAATGTGTGTCCCCGTAATCAATGTGAAATGTGTAATATGTAGGATTTTACCCACAAAAGTATGCTCTTAAATTAAGGCTTCATTATGTTTTTCTGCTCATTGCTCCCTGCTTTCACTCCTTAAAATAAAACATCTAACTATAAAGTGAAACAAAGGTTGTATAAAACACTAAGCTGGAAAGCAGCCAGCAGCACTCTGGAGTAAGGCTGGCTCAGGTGGCTTAAAGCTTTACTATCTTATTTAGTGGACCATTGCCATTTATGTCGATTCACGTCAGATACCCAAACAAACTGCGACTATTAAGGGAATTCTGAGCCAAGGCAACCCATATACAAGCTTGAAACGGGAGCCGTTTTGTAGCTTAAAGTCTGTAAAGGCTGGCAGAGCCTTGGGAAAATGCAATAGTAAAAGATAATGGCAGTGTTATTGTTATTGGTAATCATAGTAAATGGGCTCTGGGGATGTGGGTGGAGAAAATAGTGGAAGGAGGGTGGAGAGTGAGAGTTTTAAGAAGTATTAAAGGCAAAATAGGAGGGTAGCTGTTACAAATTATGATTGCCAAAGATTGATTTGATTTTCTTTTACTAGTCACTGCAAATACAATGGAAACCAGAATGTTAAAAACAGTGGCTTTGGGGAAATCTGTTATTTAGATAAAAAGATGTTTTTACTTATTTTACTCGACTGCTTTTTGTTATTTAAAAAAAATGTATATGGTTGCAATGGTTACAATATTAAACAGGAACAAAGTTTCATGTAATGAGATCAGCATTCAAACTCAGGCTTCGGACCTCTGAGAACGCATGGGGACGTCTTGATTAGCACTGGTGTGCGTATTTGCTATCTTGTTTTTTGTGCATTACGTGAACACAGGAGACATCTGGTAGAGTCTGAGAGTTAATACTGGAGCTGTAAAGGGATACTGCTTCTGATGCAACACTAGGCCGGCAAGTAAGTCTTCATTACTTTATTCTCTAATAGTGACAGAGAGGCAGTTCTAACCCTTCACCAAAACCCTTGAGTGCAATAGAGAAGCAGCCATGTCTATCAGCCAAGCAGTTTTTATTTCCCAAAACATTTCCCCTGCAGTACTCGTGGCGAGGAAACTCTATACATAAGTGCTTAAACATCCACGTTTGGTAATCAAACTATATCCACTTCACAAATTAAAGTTGGAAAAGGAAGGAGCGCAGTTGGTACGACACCAGAAAGTGTTTGATTGTCTTGTGTTTTTAGTCAGCGTGCACTAGAAGGCTTAAATTCTCTCAATCCCCTGAAGGCCCTCCGCTCTGCCTGGTGCCACCGTGTCTTCAGGAATCACTCCAAGCTGACGGCACTCTGAGGATGACGTCTTAACTTTGATGTTAGCAGAGAAACTGGCCTGCCCTATCCCTCGGTCAATATATTAACTCAAATATCTCCTTCGTATTCATGCTCACACACATACATGAGCAAACACATATTGTAATACTTAGCGCTGTTTTGGGTGTGTAGGGGTGAATGGGAGCTACCAAGTGTTAATCCTTATGAAATGTGTACAAAGGGAATAAAAAAAGAGCACTAAGAAATCACCAAAGTCTTAGTGGTAAAAGGAGGACAATGCTCAGGGGGCCCGGGTGTAAAGTGGTTTTGGACAGTGTGCCACTTGCCACATTTGGTTCTAATTTGATTTATTATTCCCCGCTTTTTTCTTTTTTTTGTTCTCTCTGTAAATTTTTCTCCTTTCTTCTGCGGCCGAGAGCTGTCAGTTCAAACGAAACAGACTAATGAGGAGGTTATAAATGCCTGTGATTTTTCTCTTTAGAAATTTTGATCGGAACATGTTAAAGATCTGTTAAAAATCACTGCTGAGTGGGGTGGACTCCTGCTTCTGTTGGAATGTGTGACGCTTTATTCCTGCACTGTGACCGAATTAAATTGTTTTAAACACTGAAAAGCTTTTGACACGTGGAAACTAATTATGCTAAACCCTGTGTGGACTGCACACATATAGTTGAAGCTATTATAGAGCCTAGAGTCAAGCTCAAAAAAAGCTAAGTATACCCTTAAGCTGCGTCCCACAAAGTGATTTGCAGCAATGACCAGAGAGAGCGAGAAATGTTGAGCAACTTCAAGCGACTATGGGCAAAAGAACCGCTGGAGAGGTGGGACCCGAGTAAGACGGTCCAGAGAAGCTTCCAGATCTGCGATTGAAGTGACTACTAATGAAAATGCGAGATACTGTTAATTGACATACAAATTGTTACCTAGGCAACTAAAGCCTGAAGTGTTTGCAAGTGACCAGCCATCAGCATCAAAGTAAAGCTTTACACAGGTTTACTGCTTCCACAGGAGTTAAGAGTACAGCCATCAGATGACTTGGTTAATTGGTCATCAGCACCTTGATAAAAGTAAAGGTTTTGCCAGTTTGCAGTGATCTTAAAGAAGTGGTGATTGCTGCCCATCAATCTGGGAAAGGTTATAGAAGTCCATCATTCTGCAGTAATATTCAAGAGGACTCCAAGCCCCAGCAAATTCACCCCAAGGTCAGACCATCCAATTCTCAGAGAAATCCCCCAGAAAACAAACAGCTACATGTCAGACTCCACAGGCCTCACTTAGCATGTTAAATTTCATGACGGTGCAATTAGAAAATAGCTGAGCAAGTGTGGCTTGTTTGACAGGGTTGCCAGGAGAAAGCTTCTTCTCTTTAAAAAGAACATGGCAGCACAGCTTGGGCTTGAAAAGTTGTAACTGAACAAACCACAAGACTTCTGGAACAACGGCATTTAGAAAGATGAGACCAAAGTGGAGATGTTCGGCCATAATGCACAGCGCCACATCTGCTGAAAACCAAACACGACATTTCACCTAAATACCGCAGACCAACTGTCAAGCACGGTGGTGGAGGAGTGATGACTTCGGCTCAGGGCCGGGACACCTTGTAGTCATTGAGTCGACCTTGAACCTCAAATGTGAGGCCATCTGCCCGAAATGTAGAGCTTAGCTGAAACCGGGTCATGTAAAGAGACAGTGCTCACAAGCACAGCGGCAAATCTGCAACAGAATGGCTGAAAAAGAAAAGAATCATGGTTACAGTTGCCCAGTCGAAGTCCAGACCCCAACCTGATGTACTTTTAACAGAACTGCAGAAGGAAAATGAAATGAAATTCTGTTTATGATATTTTTCCTTTCTTTTTTAAGATGGCACCAAAAATATATACTATTTGCTTGAGCATAAAAAGAAATCAATAAGGGGAAACAAGTTGAAAAAAGGCGAGTGACTTTTGTACAGTATTTTTAATGTGTGAAATAATTTTCTCTGAATATTGAGCCACAATGTTCATTTGTTGAAGTTGAGTTGTTGGCGGGATGGGGCTACAGATTCTGGTCCACATGCGGGTGCAGGATTTCTGCTAACCTCTGCTTTTGAATAAGTCCCAGGTTGCTTACACATTCACTCTCGCACATAAACACGGACACTTGCACAAAGCGCGCAAAAGAAAAAGACACGCTTGCGAAAAAATGCACTTGAGCAGATTAACAATGTTGTGTCAAATACATATAAACATATATGTCCAGCCTCAGCCGTGGGCGCACCAGCAGCACACTCATACACAATCCCAACTGGATGCTGTGGGCTGCGCTAAGGGAGATTTATGAGGCTGGCTCCCTCTTGTCCTGTGTGTCTCGGACTTGATACTCTAGTTTCCACTCCAAACCTCAACTCAGCACACAGGCACAGAAAGACTGGAGTAGGGATGGATAGTAATGGGAAGGAGGGAGTGAGACTTAAACGGAGAAGTTGGGAAAGTCAGAGAAGACTGAAATAGGTAAGAAGAGAAGGAGAGAGAAGAAAACTGGAGAGAGGTTGACTGATTGAGACTGAAGTAGATGAAAAGACAGATTGAAAAGATGATGGAAAGAGACAGGGAGAGAGAGTGGTGAAAAGATCTAAAAACTGGACTGAGTGCTTGGATGGAGCGCGAGAGAAATGTGTAGCGTCAGTGTGTTTGTTTCTCCTTGTGCATACGTGTGCAGAGAGTTAGAGTAGAATCACGCATGGCTAATAAAATGATGCAATCAGCCAAGTCTTGAGGAACTATACCCCCTCATTTAAAGTAGTCTTGGAAAATAATTTGCACTCTGAAAATCAGGAAAGAGTCGAATTTGCTTACAAATCGGTGGATCTGTTCTTAGCTTTTTTTTCTCCTTTTCATTTTCCAGCTCTCTCTCAGTTAGCAGTAGCCAAGTTTCTCTCACATCATCAGATTTTTGTCTCCGTTAAATGATCACAATGTTTATATTGTTATTTAATAATGTTCCTGCTATGCACAGTTTAGCGTTCCACCTCCAGAGAAAACCCCAACAATCAGACAACCCCCTATGAGCAAGCGCTTGGCGACTGTGGGAAGGAAAAACTCCCTTTAACAGGAAGAAAACTCTGGCAGAACCAGGCTCAGGGAGGGGCGGCCATCTGCTGTGATTGGTTGGAGGTGAGGCGAGGAAGACGGGAGAGAGGACACGCTGTGGAATGTGAATGATGCGGCTTGTGGCATCGTGGCGTTGTTTCACAACCAAACTTGCCGTTTCACACAAACATGTTGTGCCTCCTCTATCAAATAGATTAATCTGAAAAATAAACAAAGGAAACTCCTCTGTTTGTGTGATATTCACTGTTCTCAACAGCCAGGCGTCAGATCTGTTTAATCTTAGTGGTATATTGCCAAAGAACCACTTGTACAGTGGCGACTTCAGCCTTTTTTCTTTGGATGAGTGACTTTCATGTTTTGGCTTACAGTGGGGTTTTTTGTTTGTTTTGCTTGGCATTTTTTCCTTTAGTTTAAATACTCTCTGCTGTGCATGTAGAGGAAATGTGTCATTTACACACACACAGACACACACGTGGTGAAACAAAGTGGGAAACTATCATTGCTGTAAATTACAGGAAATTAGGTTAGGTGCTCTCGCATCTGAAATGAAAACTAAAATTTTCTTTATTTTATTTGAATTTCTCTGTTGGATATAAATCCCTCACTTTCTTTTTTTTTCAGCTAATTCATTTTAGCCGAGCCATTCTCAAGAAAAACTGAATGTGAAACGTTAAATGAGAAACTGTAAACGAAAGTCTGTGATTAGAATCGGATGTCATAGAAGAGAATAACCCGTTATTGTTGTTGTACATGTACAACGAAATTGTGGGTTTCAAGTTCCCATGAAGTTCAAGCTGCAGCTAAATTACTTCACCCACAAAGTGATACCACAAAGTCATAGTTGATTATGTTAACTGCATATTATTGAAGTGAAATTTGAAATTTTGAGTGGAACCCTTAAAGTACCAATAATTACTTAATTAAATTATTAAACCATTTAAAGATTAAGCTGATCTGTATTACAGAAATCCTTTGGAATTTAAGTTCCAGCATTTTTCTGCTCAGATATCATAAACCAGCACTGTTGCAGAGATTGGATGATAAAATAGGTTTTGGATTTATTAATAAAGTTGTAAAATAGTATCAAACAAACTCTGGATAAGTGAGTCTTTTCACACTTGAGCTAATCTATATAACCACGCCTGCTGTCAGTCTCAAATGTTATTAAACTCCAAAATAAGAATATCAAACTCTTTTTATGAATGAGGCATCGATCATTGAAGCTCTGAGTTAGAGTCTGTGTTCACTTGACAGTACACTGTGTAGTCACGGAAATGTCTTTGCATGTGGTTGTGTGTGTGTGCGTGCGTACAGTGCAGCGTTTAATATTTTTGTTTGTTTTTGCACATGGCCATTTCTCTCTTGGAAATGAGATTTAAATCTCGAATGAGACTTTCACCTGGATAATAAAGGACAATAATAATAATATATGTGTGATTTTCTCAAACACACCCACACGGACACTCACAATGATGTCATACGTGTTTCCATCCTCTCTATCATTCATCTGTCCATCCAGTTTGGACAGTGCACATGTGTGTGAGAATGTGTGTTATCATTTTTTACAAAGCATCTATCACAGTAAGAAGAATGGTCCCCCCACCCATACAACCACCTCCCTCCAACTTAGCCCAGATAAATAGCCGTGGGACTTTAAACATGGCGCCCGGCCGGCGTGTGACTGAGAGAATGAGCCAACTGGTGGCTTCAGTCGCCGAGGCCCCCCCCCCCCTGCATCTGCCCAGAGCCTCTCTCTGGCTGGGTGGGTGGCATATGGTGGCCCAGGCAGGGACCCCATTGGTGTCACACACAAACACACACACTCAGACACACACATGCATACTGAGAGACATACAGAAGGTCTGGAGCCACCCAGGCTGGACCCACGATCGCCGTGGGAGACACAGTGTCACCAAGCCTCTGATCGAGGAGGGGGTTTTGTGTGTGTTTGTGTGTGGGTGATCCCACCTTGCAAGTCCCCCCTCCTTCTTCCCTCCTGAGAACGTCGGCCACCGCCCGCCACATCGCATCCCCATGGTGACTCTGCTGTTGTCTCTGCTCATCAAAATTAGAGAGATTTACCTCTGCGTACACACACACAGACACACACACACATAACACATGCACACACACAGAGCCAACAGGTGGCAGGCCTTGCTCGGCACAGCAGGCCCACTTCAAAGGTTAAACATACAGCAGACCGCCTAGCCCTTCTCTGCCTCTCTCCCAAGGGAGGAGAAGAGAGAGTGAGTAAAAAAGAGGGGAAAAAGCAGAAATGAGAAAGAGAAAATGAGGGAGGATGAAGCACGGTTTTGTGGCTGCTTAATAAATATGCACACATGTGAAAGTAAGTTACATGTGGCGAATTGTTTTTCTGCTCAGTAATTGTTTGACTCTTACACCAGACGTGTATCAGTCAGCGGCACAGACTTGGGCTCATCACAATCAAGTTTCCCGGATTTTATCTCAGTGCGAGATAGGTTATGAGAATGTAGCCCTGACTCACTCAGAGCTAACAATACCAAATAAATACCACTTTACAGGAACAGTGATATATGAGGTAGCGCCTCTAGATTATGAAAACGGGAAAGTTGAAGCTGCAGTGTTATTCTAATGTAAACAACAGAATCCGCAGCAGAATCCAGACTCAGTGTTGCTGTCTGCAGCCCTTCATTAAACACAGCAATGTTTACTCTGCACTTATCAGTGCTGTTTGTCATCTCAATGACTTCATTCTAAAATACTACAAATCTTGGGTGCACTGCTTACAGGCCACTTGACCCCTTTTTGAATGCATATCAGGAATGATATTCCACCCACATTTGACTCTGCCTTAAGAATTACGGTAAAAAAAAAAAGTGTTTTATTTTTAATGGATGCACACACCTGATACATCCCTCGGTAAATCCTCACACACAGACTCTGACCCAACAGAGTCGTAGACTTGTTCTGTTTCTGCAAAATCATGCGGTATGCACGAGGGGCTGCATGTGGCTGAGTGTTGCAGTGGCCTCATGTTGCCTATAAGCTGATAAGAGCCAAGGCAATTCTAGCAATACTCCCTCGTCCTCCCAATCCGCCCACCCTCCCTCCCACCCGACCCCACTTTCTCTCTCTCTCTCTCTCTCTCGCTCTCCCTCTAGCAGCCTGGCTGCTTCCAGCCTGTCTGGTGCCAAGACTCAGATTTCAGAATTTCCTTCTACAAGCCACATTTAGAGCAGCCAGCGTACTCTGTGTATGTGTGTGTTTGCGCGTGTGAGCGAGCGTGCGAGTTTGTGTGCCTTTCTCCTTTCGCCCGTATACCTCCCTCACTCCCCGCCACCTTGTTTTCCCCGAGCGCCGTCCTTCTGCTGCTGCTCCTTGCCTTTTCTGCATCTTTCTCTGCCCATCCATCCATCTCCAGTTATTTTGTTGAGACAATCACCGTAATACAC
The DNA here is from genome assembly GCF_013358895.1 of Oreochromis aureus. Lineage (NCBI taxonomy): Eukaryota > Metazoa > Chordata > Actinopteri > Cichliformes > Cichlidae > Oreochromis > Oreochromis aureus. The sequence goes on from NC_052949.1 coordinate 18,997,488, forward strand.
ATCAAGTAGTACGTAGTAATTTCAGTTAGAAGTACAGGAATCACATTAATGTGCTCTCGTAGGAGTCGACTAGCCATAGTGAGGAGTTTGAGCGAGTGGGATTGGAGACTGAAGGTGAAGACACTGGGACTGGATGGCCTTGATGGGTTGAGTGGGAAAAGGGGGCGAGAGGAGAAGTGTGAGACGGTGTGGATGGAGATAGAGAGGGATGTTAAGGTGATTTTAAGAAAGAAAGGAAAACAAATGATTGTTACTGATGGCTCCTTAGGTAGCATACCGGGCCTCTTTTAAGGGCAGACCTTTTAAACAGCACTGTCCATATTTGTACTGTTCTCTTTGCTTTACTGTAATTATGTAGTCTGCTCCTCACTGTCAATAGATCCTCCTTTGTGCTGCTGCAGCTAATTTGAGCAGCACTCTCTGTAATGTCCTTTTCTGGCACGTATGTACGCACATGCATACTTTGCAATAGCAAATTGTGGTTATATAAAGATATTTTCCACTGTTTCCAGTTTATCTTGACATTATCTGTGTTTATAGGAATACAAAGCACTGGCCAACAACATTTTTCTTCTTGCATTCTCGTTCCTATTTGTCCTAACTATTCGTGCATTACCTCGTTACAAACATCCGAGCAACTGTTTTGAATTTTTCCCCGAGTTACTTGCGCAGCTAATGGCAAAAACGTGTTACCATGTGACAAGAAGAGGAGGCAAACTAATTGTGTGTGAAAGACGGGGAAACAAAGGAAGAGAGGGGAACAGCAAAAATGTGTCGGAATCAAAGCTGGTGACGGTGAGGGAGAGGGAACATGTTTTCATTCCCAAATCTGACAAAACTGAACCACCAGAACAAGAACAGCTGTTGTGGCTGCGGATGGATTGATTGCTAGAGAATATATTATTATTATTATTGAGAGGATGGGTTGGATGGATTCATTGAAGTTGCTGTTTATCCATTCTGCTACCAGGTTCAGTGAAACGCCCTTCTGCACACCACTGCTGGTATTTGCGTGTTTGCGGTTGGCTCAGAAAATCCCAAATGCTTTAACTGACAATTATTTACCATTTCTTTAAATAATAGTTTTTCCTATCTTGACTTTCGGTCAAACAGTAAGTGAATGTCTAGACTCCGTGTCCCTGTGTTTGTGAAGTTTTTGTTTACATGTGACTCACTGACTGGAGGCCCAAGCTGTTTTTGATATGGTTTGATAAAGCGGATGCTGCATGTACGTGTGTTTGCAACTTGGGGGTGTTAATTTTTTTTGTGGGCCTAATAGAGTCTCACAGCAGCATGCTCGGTGTATTTGATGTGGCACTGATCAAGAGCCAAGCATGGAGCTTGGCTTTTTGGTTGAGACTTTTGGTTTCCCAGAACAACTGCTTCCTGCTTCCCAAAAACTGGTAAAACAGTAGGAAATTGTGTGCAATAGTCGCTGTCTGGATTTGTTCGAGTTCAAGTAGGTTCAAGCATGGTTATTTGTGTGTTGTGAGTCTGAGTTTGCACATCTGGTTCTTCATGTTTATTGTCGGAGAAACCGTTCTCTTGGGCCATACTGCAGGGCCCTAGAGGTCTTTAAGGTGCGGCTAAGATAGAGGACATGTCTGGCATTTACCACTTTATAAGAGAAACAGCATCAGTGTGATTTTAACCAACTTTAACTGTCAGTTTTTCAGTTTTAATATGCTACTCGTTGTTTTAGTGATTTTTTTCAGCATTTATCTGAGCTGCCCAAACACGTGCATTCATGTTCAGTCAACACTAAGGTCACTGATAGACAGGTCGTCAGTATTCAGTATGATTACACTACTGTGCAAAAGTCTCAAAATACCCCACAGTTCTTGATATTTTGCTTGGAAAAACGAGAAATTCGTCCAGTCGTTTATTAAAAAATACAGCATTCTAATTCTAATGAGCTTGAAAGGCAATATTTAGTTTGACCATCTTTATTCTTCAACACAGCCTGAACTCTCTTAGGAAGCTTTCTTGTCATTTCTGTAAGTTGTCTTCAGGAGTAGTTTTCCAGGCTTCTTGAAGGAGATTTAAAGCTCTTCTTTGGATGCTGGCTAACTTTTATTGCCTCTGATGGTACTGTTTGAGTTCATAATTTTATCAACTTTGAAAAGATCTCCAACACCACTGGCTGAGCCCTAAACTATGACTGAGCCTCTACCGTGTTTACACCTGGCTTTTAGACCCTCACTGTTGTACCTCTCTCCTGCCATCCTTCATACAGACTCGTGACAGATTGAACCAGAAATTTTTTAGATCTCACACTGGATCTACACACCTGAATCAAATGATTAGTTCATTACCAGGCCTCTGGAGAACTTCAAGACATGTTGAGGAGGTAATTTAGCCATTTAAATCAGCTGTGTTGGATCAAGGACACATCTAAAACCTGCAGGACACCGGCCCTTGAGGCCTGGGTTTGTACGCCACTGCCTTAGCCCCTATTCCCTGCTTCCCTTTCTTAAGAGTGGCTTCTTTACAGCCACCCTTCCACTGTGAAGAGTAGATGGGTCTTCTGAAGAACCAGATGCATTTCTCAGGTCCTATGTCAGATCTTTGATAACTTGTTTCCTATTTCATCAAGTACAAATTATGCTTTTTCCCACTAGGTTGTCTGTTATGTGGGACATAATCCTGATTTATCCCTTGAGTTGGGTCAGTGTTAAGTAGCTGTCTGAAGGTAAAAAAAACATAAAAATGTTTAAAAATGGTCAGGCACAAGGACTGGACTGAAAATGAGTGAAAAAGCAGCCAATGTCCAAAGAAAAACTTTGTAAGACTCTCAGAAAGCCATACAACAAAGTCTGGCTCTTTGAAATGAGAGATGGCTCAAGACTTTTGCACAGTACTGTAGTTTCTCTAAGGGTGTTCGTACATGCATTCATCATAGATTCTGTTTCTGTGACACTTAATTGTTCGGATTTGATTTGATTTATTTATAATTTTTAAATGGCTCCATTCATTATACGTTTCATCTCTCTCTCTAGTGTGGGCGCTGTGTCATTGGGGAATGACATCCCCATTTCATGTGTAGGATGCAACATCCCTTTGAAAGCACAGGACACACACACACAGCGCATTACACACACCCTAATGTCGTCAGAGAGTGATGGGGCACCATCCTGCCGACAGAAAAAAGTCGGCTGTTCCATCTCAGGCAAATAACAATAAGCCTGGGGCTGGATTCCAATGGGCTTTCTCTTTGAAATGGGATACCAGCACACGCATTACAAATATATCTCTTGTTTTATCTTCCGGGCCAGGCCCATGGAAAAATTATTCCAAATACCTGCCGCGCTTTATCTGGAACCCTGGAATAGGTTAGACCCAGCCGGGAACACGAGGATGTCTAAAATAAGGCCTCTATTACGGGATGGAGTGGAGATGGATGGGACGGAGCGGGAAGGGACGGGGATCGGGGGTATTTTAGGTGTATTGGCCATGTGAAAAAGGCCTTGTTGCGGGGGCTTGGACCCGCTTTAAAGTCTACAATGCAGGCCGCTGTCAGCTGTTGTACGAACTGCGTGTGTTGGGGGGAGGGTTAGTGTGTGTATGTATGCACACTCATTTGGGCTCACACGTCCATTGTGGAGCGGGAGTATAAATAACATTTTTCCTACAGATGTTCTCACCTTTGCAAATCTGTTCTTGGCTTGTGTGAGACTTCTTGGCATGTGTCAAGATGGCCCAAACTAACAGCTTTATTTACAGTAGTTTCCTCAACCAGTACCATTTTCTTTTTAAGAACATCGCCAGTATTTATCTGATGATGTTTCTCAGTGTGGCTGGCAACAAGTGAGCATTTTTTTGAGGTAACCAAGCAAGACAACAGTTAAATTTCTCATCTACTTACTAAGTTTTTGCTTAGTTGTTATCTTACACCTCACATGGAAACCTACTTGTTTATTTAATAATCAGCGTGGACAATTAGCGGATAATTAGTTGTTTATAAACATGCTGATTAAGTGTTGAATCATGGTGACGACAGTGTGGAGAGAATTTGGGAAATACTGGGAAATATAAACAGTACGGGGATAAAGAGTAAGAGTGAAACAGCAATAGAAAGAAGGGTAGGTGTTAGATGGAGCGGGGAGGAGATGATTAGAGGAGGAACAAGTTCATAAGATATCGGGAGAGGTGTACTAAACAGGAGCTAGGGCTGCTGAAAAGGCGTCCTTGAGGAATTCAGTTATCTCTCTACTTCTCTTTGGTGGGACCCGACACAGAGTTTATCACCAGCGCCTGGAGAGTCCTGATGACATTTCCTTCAGCAGCTGAGTGTGTGTGAGCGCTACATGCCAGACTCCCCCCAGAAACACACTGCCGTCCACATAGTTCCCATGGCAGAATGGAGAGGGAACAGTATAATCTTCATACCAGTCATGCCAAGAAACCATCAGCAAGAGATGGTGATCTTTTTGACTAACGTGTGATATTGCAGAGCAGCGTTGGCAAACCGGCTACCGAGGCTGGCATTGCCGGTTTAGGATGACTGTGCACCACCTGCGAGTAAGAGCTGATAATGTCAACATGGTGCCCATCTGGCAAATCAGTGTAATGTATCACCATGCTTTCGATCGTTGGTGTTTTAGCCCCCTCTCCCACGGGGTAATAATAACAGAGCCTAGCGTTAATTAGGCCGCAAAGTGAAGCTCGGCATCAGCTTCTGAGTTGATAGACAAATCTCGTACAAAGTGCACTAATTACTTTGCTTTAGCCTGCCCACAGATGTGTGTCTGCAAGCCAATTTGCAACCCTCATTCTAAGCAATCAGTGTTGCATGCATTGCCACTGATGTGACCTATATTCTGTACAGGGGTCGCCGGTCCTTCTGCCGGCTGTGCATGAACACTGCACAAATTAGTTTCACCCTCAAAGTTTATGTGCTGGTTTCCATAAGCAGAAACTGATTTTATAAAGTAGAATCTCGATAAACCTGTAAGTGTAAACTAAAATGCTTCTTTCTGCTTCCCTTGAGTTTTGTTCCTCGATTGCTGCGGCAACTGGTCATGACTCCAGTGACCTTTTCCAAAGATGTAAGATATTATGGTAGACTTGAGGAGCGAACACATAGTGAATTTTGTACTCAGCACCTTTTCTTTCCCCTCTTTCTCCTACAGCGTGATGTATCGTACCAGATGTCAGATTCTGTTTCTTACTCCCACCTATCACTCATGTCTCCCATGCATCCATCTTTCCCATAGGGCTGACTCGGCCAAAATGACGCAGCCCATGAGAGGGGACCAGGCCCACCAGCCGGTCTCGGCTCGCAAGTCTGCCAGCCTGTCCTCACCGAGCGCTGCTCGCCGCCTTTACCGCAATTTGTCTGGAAAGTTCCGCGTGGGCACCAACCCCCCTGCTCTGGAGGACAGTGTGGTGTCAGGACGGGGAGGAGACAAGGAGAGGCTGCGCAAAACCACCATAGTAAGTCAGAGAGCGAGGGAGAGGGAAAAAATAATAAGCCCAGGAACATTGTAATCTAAAAATAATCCGGGAAAACACGTAGACTTGGATAGTCTCAGGTATTGGCGTTGCACACCCAAATATCTACTTACTGTATAGCAACACAGAAAGCATGAAGAAATAGTGTTTCCCATGTTTGCACTGCAAAGAACTTTCCTATTCATTTGTATTCATTTTTAACATTCATTATTACAGTTTCAGAGTAATGAAGCGCTGTTTGAGGCAGTGGAACATCAAGAGTTGGACCTGGTACAGCTCCTTCTCTCACAGTACAGTCTGGAGGAGCTGGATCTCAACACTCCTAACAGCGAGGGGCTCTTGCCCCTTGATATCGCCATCATGACCAATAATGTGCCCATGGCTAAGCTTCTGCTGCGAGCCGGTGCCAAGGAAAGCCCCCACTGTGAGTAGAGAAGCAGAGCGTACCTGCTGGTACTGATGGTTTAAGCTCACGATAATGTTAATGAAACAAATAAAGTTTCATCTTTTCATAGTAGTATAATACTGCATAAACACATGCGCGTGCAGTCTGGTGCTCGCTGAAATTAAAGTTGCAGGAATTAAAGTACAAAACAAATGTATAAATTTTGTATTTTTAAACGGTGGGAAGAGAAAAGCTGTGCGTTACTTTCCACGTGATCTCTATATGAAATACTAAGAATGTTTTTCTTTTGGTGGACCTAAACACACACACACACATGTGAAAACAAGAATTAGACAGTTACAGTTAGAATATGAGCATAAACCTGTCTTGGACTTGGCGTTTCCCCAGCTTGAACTCAAGCCTTCCTCTTTGCCTGTGTGCACTCAAACTGAGCACTCACTTCTGTGTACTCAAAACAAATCGAGAGACGCTGCTGCAGAGGCAATTGTCATTAGGTTTTGTGTCTTTGCCTCGAGCAGACAACTTATCATGGCGGTTTTAATTAGTTCTGGAGGCTTAATTTGTGCTCTGCTCCCACACTGGAGACTGGAAATTACAAGCGCCACTTCAGTAAGAGCTTTGAAGTCAGGGGAGCGCTTCTCCCAGGGATGTGATCAGAAGTCAGCAACACTCTGAAAGTGGGATTTCCCTCTGTTACACCGGGGGAAAGCAATATGCTGCTGCTTTCTAATCAGCTTTGCTGATTTCAGTCTGCAGCAAGCTTAGAAACTACCATAAAGGTGTGAATGATGAGAGATTGTGTTCTTTCCTCTCTTTCGATCTCAGTGCATTCATCGCTGTCCTGTAGTTTCGGTCGTTTCTCTCCCTGAACCTCTGCGGGTACCTCTGGCTCCAAAACCGTGTGTTTCTCATCTTCTGTTACAGACACAACCAACCTGCTATCGTTTCTCGAATCTCTTCCGTGTCCCCTCATGCCAAGTAGCCGAGGCAGAGGGTGGCGTTTGATTAAGGGGGAACTGTTGTATTGAACCAGCAATATCAGCGTCATGTAAATCAACTGCAGGTGTTAAAACATTACACAGTCTCCTTTCATTCACACCAGTAATGGATTTATCCTCACTCTACTGACAGTTTCACACATCTCTTTCTGCTTTCTGCTGCCAGTGAAAACATATTAGAGGCAACGGTGGGGCGGCCATTGTGATGCAATATTAGTCATCTGCGTAAGAACTTTTAATTGTCTGTGATCTGGTGAGCCGCCGCCGCCTTCCTCTGTTAATGATTAGAACTCGCCAGTAAGGCTCCTAGGCTGTTTGTGTTTGTACTTGTACTTACACACACACACACTTCATTTTTTCAAGAACCGAGCCAGACGTCTTATAAAGGTATCATTAAATTGAAAACACTTGAATGGAAAGTGGTGTTTACTAAAGTTTAGTGTTTGATTGCGCTCCCTCTCCAGAACCCCAATAACTCACGAGACAGCGGGCCGTGTGCGCTATCGGCAAAAAGACATAAATAGAGAAACAAACGGAGCAAACGACGGGACGTAATGAAAGTCAAAGCTTTCTTTTTTCGAGAACATGCTCAAAACGCCATCTGAGGATAATTGACGCGATAGATGATGCAGACTTTTCCTTGAACTTTAAAAGGAATTGATTATGGCGCTTATTGTTATTGCCATGCTTGACTACACAGTGTGTGGTTACCAGAGAGACAAGGACAGGCAAAGACAAACATGCTCTCAAAAGCAACTTCATCTTCACACTATTAATCCCTTAGTGGCTCTCAACAAGACAAAGCCTTAATGTGAAATAAGGACAAATCAAGACACACATACACATTCATGACAGCTTCTGGGCCTTTTTCTAAGCCCAGAGGAGCTGGAATTATAAATCAACGTGAACCAATATTGTTATTATTATTATTTTGATTGTTTCCATCCAAGCTACAGTCCATGTCCAAGGATCCTTAGTAATAATTCTGTCCTAACCTAATTCGACCCTGACCTTCTCGTAATCCCTTTAAAAAAAAGAGAGAGAAGAACTGCCTTCAAGTTTTCACACGAGTGTCTGCAGAGCACGACGGAGGTGACACCCAGAAGAGACGCTCAAGGTTGAAAAAGAGAAGCTCCCAGCCACCGAGGAGACACAGAGAGAGCCGCAGAATTAAACACCCAGATGGACATTTTGACACGGAGCTTTAAACTTACTGTCAACAGTGGAATCTAACGCTCAACAGTGGAATCTACAATGAACAAACACAGACCACACAGACTAAACATAGACACACACCGGTCCCAAACACTCCAAGAAATGACCAGCCGCTTGCAGGAGGAGTACAGTATCCCGCTGTCCTCTTTGACCTTCAGCAGCTTTACGTCACTTGTCCTGTAATTTGATTTGTAGCGATTTATAGCGATGCGTTTGCAAATCGGAGCACCGTTGATCTCTGCGTCAACGCCACCGGTCACTATCAGCGACCGCTCGACCCTGGGTTACAGCTCATCCTGCTCTAGCGATGCGTTTGAAACCCCTCTCCCCTTTTTGGAAAGTATCTTCTGGTCCTAGCAGCCTGTGACGTTATTATACTTTTAGTTGACTTTTTTCCGCACATTTGCAGAAAAATAGCTTTTACAATGGCACTTTAAAGCGATGCCCAAGCACGTTCCCACCGTTTTGTTTTCCCCTATAACCGCACATGAAGGGCACTCCTCCCTCTCTCACCCCTCTCACTTTCATTGCCCCATTTTTGGTGTCATTTTCGAGGTGATGTCATTGCCCAAAAGAGAGACTGCTTAGTTACATTAAACGCTGTTTATTGTGGAATCTGCCGCAGTATTTTGGGCAAACAAAGGCATTAAAAAAAGGGAGCGAGAGAGCGGCCTTCATAAGAAATTTGCACCGTTGCAGGCGACGGATGGGTTTCTAGAGCTATCTAAGCCTGTGCATCGTCGAATCTCTTAATAAAATACAGTGTAAATAATTTAGAACATGTTTTTCTTCATGGAAACATGCACATATCAAAAAATAATAATAATAATACTACCCAAACATAAGAATGATCTCTATCCCCTGTTCTTATCCACGCTATTTTCCATTTACTCTTTGAATTTTGGTTGGAAAGCCAGCCCCACTCTAATATATACTCAAGCTTTGCATTGGTTTGTCTAAAATAATTATTTTTTTTGGATTTGGTTTGTCAAAAAAAGAGTCTCTTCTTGTTTTGATACTGGAATCATCCGCTGACATTCCCCCTCTCACTGTGTTTCCCTCCTAGTTGTGAGTCTGGAGGGCCGAGCGGTTCATTTGGCCACTCTGGTGCAGGAGGCCGAGCAGCGAGTGTTGGAGCTACAGCCCCAGGTGCGGAATGAGGGTCCCGGTGAGCGGGAGGGATCTGACCGTGAGCGCCAGCTAAAAGCTTGGGACTGGAGGCTCCGGCTCTTCCGACGCATGCAGACAGGCTTTGAGCATGCCAGTAAGGCTTCAAGTTGATTTAGATTTTTTTTTTTTCACATGCTAACCAGCCGATAAAAGTTTGCCGCCTGAATCACTCCTGCAGTCCAGCAGTCATCTTTGGTTTTCTTTTTTGGTTTTTTTTTGCACCCCTTTTTTTCCCTCTGCTGTCATTCTGTCTGGGCTGACTTAATGGCTTCCACACTGGGAAGCCGAACACACAACTATGTGGGCATGTATGTGTGTGCACAAACATAACACGCCTGTATTCCTGCTTTAATTTTTTATAGGCATTTCGTGACACGCTTAGTGGCAGACAGCTAACCCCCCCCCTCTTCAGAAAGCAGACACTCCTCCCTTGTACCCACACCAATGTGCATTTTGATGTAAAAAAAAGATCTTTTCCCGCCTTTTAATTCTACATTACTCATGTAATTTGATGGGCATGTGTGAATGCACGTGAAAGTAATAAAGCACAGGTTGAAGGTTAATGTCTGTGCTGTTATATTCACAGTGAGAATCTGTGACGTACCTGTTCAGTGTTAAGCTTATATCAGTTTGTGAAGATTATAAGGTAAAGATGAAGCTGTGCTGCCTTTAAATGCTTTGATTTTACCATCATCTCACTATTTCAATGCATATCAAACCCTCTCAAACTGAGTGAGTGCACTGTGCACAGATCACAACATCTAAAAGGTCCCATTACAGTAATCTGTTGTGTATTCTTGTGTGTACTCTGCTTATTTACCCGGCCTTCTCTCTGGTCCTCTGTCTCTCCAGGTCCTCCAGATGCTCCCAGTGTAGTTTCCCTGTCTGTCAGCAGCAGCACCAGTCTAAAAGTTGACTTCCAGGAACCTCTTTGTGTCAACTCTGCTGTGGTTACCAAATACAAAGGTCAGCCGTCACACCAGACCAGCCACTTCATTTAGAACAAACCACTCAGTATTACAATATGTAGAGTTACAAGTGGACATATTAGGTTCATTTCCGGCTCCAAGCTTTTTATTCTTGGACTATTGGAGAGTAGCTTTACATGGCCCACAGTTCAAAATCCTTATTTAATCTCTACTTGGCCTGTCTGCCTGAAACAAGCTGTTGTTGCTTCTCTCCCTTAAAGGACACAGCTTTCTTCTGATTGGCAGTCCATTGGGGAAAAAATGGACAGTGGGTGGGACATTTGTCCCTGAGATGACCATATTAAGGACATCCGCTCTTTTTGACATCTTAAAGCTCCAGCAGCCTGAAGCTTTTGGCTCATAGGGGTTTTCTTGTGCATGCATTATTATTCTAAACCAGTAGTGGGCGTGTTCAGTGTAAGCATTCATTACTGTGAAAGCATATTAATTAAAGAAAACAAGGAAAAGCATTGTAAGTCTACTTTAAAATAATGACTAGTGTTTGATAACTAATTAAAAATGTTTGTGTTTGTGTATGCTTGAAGTGAGCTGGAGCAGTAATCCTTCATTTAGTCCTCTGCTGGGTGAGATGATAGTGGATGATGCCACTCAACTGGAGTGCAACATTACTGGATTAACATCTGTAAGTTTCTGCCAGCACAGTGTTGTTGTTTTTCTTCATGTACACTTTCATGAGCAGAAGCACCCACGTTTCCTTCCAACTTACAGATAAAATTGTTCCAATCACATTTTATCACCATAGTTTAAGCAGCACTAAGCTGCAGGTTCTCCAGCTGTTAAAAAAATGACTGATAAGAAAATTGTAGCTATTCTCTCACAGGAAGGGCCCTGGTATTGTTACACACAGCCCTGGACCCTTCTTTACTGTATATGTTAAGCATCACACCAAACCCTATTTCCTCCTGACCACTCGTAAGCGACATTTGCAGGCAGCTGCCAAAATGATAAAAAAGAGCAGCTTGGTAGCCTGCCACCTGATTTATGGGTGGCATTTTTTAAGCGGACATGTAGACAAATGGACACTCCACTGGTTGTTAGTTATTATGTGAGGGAAGACCCATCCCCCATTTAAGACCCCCACTACCAGCTAAAGCTCACTCCTGTCAAAAAAGAACAGGGGTCAAGGCAAGGCCAGTGAGTTTTGGCGGCTGGTGTGATTGATCTGGCTGAGAAAGGAGAGGCAGGGGCTCGCTGTCTGCACGCTGGGAGACGGAGATGCGCTGATCTCCACACATGCATGTGTATGCAGATGGGCATTTGCAGAAGCACTTCCGTTTCGGTTGTTGCCGCACGCAAGCAGGTTCTGTCGTAAGCGTCCTATCTCCTCTCCTCCCAGGGGACCTATTACTACGTGCAGGTGTCAGCGTACAACATGAAGGGCTGGGGGCCTTGGAAAATTTCCACACCGGCCTGCGCTGCACCTTCCAGTAAGTTGTCTATTTTCTTTGTATAAATATGAGTATTTTAAAGCCTGTGTCTAAATTTTACACAAAGCTAAACATAAAGCTCCAAATTTAGGGTGATTTCAAAACGCGCCCCTTGCTCTACAAGGTTTTGGCTCACCTCACTAAATTAATAACTGTGGTTTTGTGTGTGTGTGTTTGTCTTGCATAAGTGGTTTGTTTCGTAGTCTTACACAATCTTAAAATGACCTGGACATTGCCTAATTTTGTTAATTGAATTTGTCACGCTGGTGTCATTCCAACTTTGCTGTGACATCACTAGAGGGATGACAGCTGGACTCTCCTCCAGCTCTGCCAGGGCGGCTGGGCAGGTTGTGGGACCTTCACTGCGGATGTTAGTGAGTGTAACAGTAGCCTCAGGATGCTGCTTGGGCCCAGCTGCCAGGAGAAGCCGCCCGGGTTCAGCCAACAAATTAACCGTGGAGTCATGTGCAACAGCTGAGCTGTTGACCGCTGCAGCTCTGACCCTCTTTCTCCCTTTCCTTCTGTCCATCTGTCTCTTTCTTTAGTTTGTGCGAAATTTTTACATTTCCATGTTTTTGAGATTTGTGAAAGGACTCTTCTGATTGTTGCAGATGCAAAATGCACCTTTTGTAAGAGCGTGAGCATAGGTAGCATTGCTGTGGGCACACTGGCACGCTCGTGGCACATCTGGAGAACACATGAACATGTTTGTCCTCATCAGCACACAGTGTTTTTCAGCAAGTTTGTGAAACTAGGCTTCCCCCTCTCCTTTTTTTTTTTCTACTGTCCCACCGCTCTCCCTCCCCTCTCCCAGAGCTAATTTCGATGTTGCGTGTTTGTGTTTTCCATTTGGGCCTACCACTGGAAATATTTGCATGTCTGTGCTGTAGCGCGCGGCGCGGCCCCAACAGTGGGGGCCTTATACCGGGCCGTGGACGCCCATTAAAGGGCCCGCTTGTCTTGTCGGGACAGGCACCTTTCCGGGAATAGAGCTCACCGTGTTTCAGCCCCACGCACCCCCCGGGGGGCTCCAGGAGAGGGAGTGGGGGGTGGGTTGGAGTTGATGTTGGTTGGGGGTGGGTTATCGTTGACACATCCTCTGGTGCTAAAGCATAAGGGAGAAGGATTTCTGCAGAGCTGGTCATCTATGAGCAGAGACGGCCAAGTGTGTGTTTGTAATACAGTGTACTGTAAGTAGGTGTTTTTGTGTAAGTGTGCCTCCATCACAGGGAAAGACGAAACACACAAAGACAGAGGAATGAGAATGTTTAGCGTTTTGGGGGTACAGTTAAGTTTGTGGTGCATTAACGTTCCTCAGATGCTGTCAAGGTGGCAGGAGCACTACATCAGAATCTCTGTGCACATGTTCAGTCCTGAACCCAAAATCAGTGGTGCTCAGGGGATCTGCCTGTCCAGCAGAGAGTATGACTATATGTATAATAAGTATAATTTATACAAAATAAGTGCTGTTTTTACTAAAAATGTAAATTGCTGAGAGTTTATTAATTACCTGTAATTTTAACATTCCATAACTGATAACAGTCCACTACTAAAACAGTCCACTATCAGCTTAGTTTCCTTCTTCTCACTAGCCTCTGGTTATAAAAGCCAGTGAGCTTTCAAACACAAAATACGAAGTAACTGACAACCCTAAAACTCAATTATATACCAGTTTAGTTTGTAATAATAATAATATGTCAGCTCATCTCTGCTAATTTTCTTACTAATTTTTCTTTTATGTTAAGTACATTCAGCTTATATGTAGTGAAATGTCCAATATAGACAAAATGGCCATTGCCATTCGAAAAGCTCAAGTAAGGTGGTACTATAAGCCAGGGGTGTCAAATATAAGGTCTGGGGGTCGGAATCGGCCCAGCAACAACTCCAATCTACCCCACTTGACGGCTTTGGAAAGTATGGAGAGCAGATATTTTTTTGGACTTTTACCTGTCTTTTTATAAGTTTTACAGGTTTTCCTGACCTCCCCCACAGCCATTCATACTACACCGATATAGTTGAGTAATAAGTAAACAGTTAAATGACAAAAACTTTCTTGTTTTTCAGTGTCCAAAATAGAAAATTTGTTTAAGAAAAGACCATTTTCATAAATCAACAATAATTTTGTTTTATTAAAAAAACCTGCTGAACCAAACATTAATGTTTGTACCACGTTTCATGACAGTACAATCGACAGTTTTGCACTAATTTAAAAAAAACCCGTGAAATAAGATGTTAGCCTGAGTGGCACAGTGTTAGAGTGGTTACCATTTGGTGTTGCTGTTATACTGTAGGCTTTTTTTTCTCTCAGTGGAGTTTGCAAGTTCTTCGATTGCCTGAATAAGTTGCTGGTGGTTCTACCTTGCCTGTAGGTATATTGATTGTCTCTCTGTGTTAACCCTGAGATGGACTTATAAGCTGTCCAGGGAGCATCCAGCCTGCTTTTTGACCAGGCTTCAGCACCCTGTGACCCAACTGGGGTAAACAGTCAAGGTGATGGATGGATGGATGGATGGATGGATGGATGGATGGATGGATGGATGGATGGATGGATGGATGGACGGACTTAAAACCACATGATGTCGCCATAGGGCCATAAATATTTGTATAAATTTTGATCACAGTACAACTAAAAAATGCTAAAAAAGCTAACTCTAGACCAATGTGTGTGAATGAACCAGTACCCTAATTTCGTCGTGTTGGTTTCCGCTAAAAAAACAACTATTATGTATCAGCTCTGTGAGTCTTGATAAATATACACTCACGGCCACTTTGTCAGTTACACCTTGAAATCCTTTTGGCTTCAGACCTGTCACATAGATTCAATAAGGAGCTGTAAACATTTCTCAGAGAGTCTGGTGACATGACAGCATCACAGAGTTGCTACAGCTGTCTCTGCTGATCTGGTGACTGTGGAGGCCGTTTAAGTATAGCGAAATCATTGTCATGTTAAAGAAACTAGTTGATTTGAGCTTAGTGACACAGCTGGAGACAGCTATCAGAAGATGAGTACCCTGTGGTCATAGAGGGATGGACATGGTCAGCAACAATAATCAGGTGGACTGTGGAGTTTAAAAGTTCAGTTGACAAGAAAGCGTGACAAGAAGATGTCTCCCACCCCATTACCCCACCAGCAGCATCATAACCCAAGGATACAAGGCAGGTTGGATCCATGCTTTCAGAACTCAACGGACTAGGAAACATTTTTCAAATCTTCTCTGGGAATTATAGCTTCAATTTCTTGTTCTTAGTTGACAGGGGCGTTCTGCTGTCATCAAGATCCAGTCTGTTGTTCAAACAGAGATGCTCTTCTGCAAACATTGGTTGTAACAAGTGGTTATTTGAGTAACTGTTGCCTTCCTATTAGTTTGAACTTCAGCAGGTCGTCTACATGCCAAAATCCATAGATTTGCCACTACGTGATTGGCTGATTAGATAATTGCAGTAACAAGTTGTTGTATAACAGTTTTTCTTTCTTTATTTCGTCTCCCTGCAGGTTGGAGGGACATTGATGGCCGAGCTCCACGTCAGAGAGGACAGAAGGAGGCACTGGACCAGCTACTTGGGCAGATAAAAGAAGCTCACCGCAACTGTGTCTGCCATGGTATCAACAACTTTTTTGACCAATTTGAAGTGTTTGTTTTCCCCCAGAAAGACTAAAAACTAATATGAGAGCTTGAAGTATTTGAAGCCCAACCAAATTTCAAAGGTGTTTTAAACTTAATCTTAAGATCAGTGTTTAATACTGGCACGACTTCATGCTTCATGAGCATTTTTTTTCCTGCGCAAAGAAACACAACGATGCAGAGTTTAAATCACAGGTGTAGCAGGTTGCTGTGTTTCATCTCAGCATGACAGACACTTTACAATCTCAGGCCGTACATATTAAGGTGACATGTCGCCTCAAAAATAATACCCTCCCGTCTGTCTCTGCAACCCCCCCCCATCCCTCACGAGTCTTTCCATGACTCAGCCGTTCCTCGGCTGAATACCTCTCCCTCTCTGTGACAAAATGCAGATCAGCTTCTCTCACACTCAAGCTGTTTATATCCCTAAACACTGCTGGCTGTAAGCTGGTCCCATAAGTGTCAAAACCTGTCCACACTGCCTCTTTTTACATGACGGCAAACTGCACTTAGCCTTGAGCAAGTTGTCCCTCTTTTTCTCTCACACCCACACGCCCAAACACACTCGGCCACTTACTATTGTCCACTGTGGCTAGACCATATTTGCAACAGGGCAAGATGCAATATAATAGCCGGTATTGAGTGGCTCTTGGTTCTTCAGACGGTGGCTGATTGAGTTTGAGAGTTCAGACACGGTAGTCGAGGTGGCGTGTCCTGGGGTCATGTTTGTTATTCCTGTAAGAGACAAGTCCCGGGCTGGAGTCTGGAGAGGGCATAAATTAACACTGACTACTGCTGCCTCCCCCTCTCGCCCCCTGCAGCCCACCAGTCGCCCTGTCTACTGTCCTCACATATATACACACACATAAAGATAGACAGGCTCACACACGGGTACGCGTGTACACGAGCAGACGCAAATATTCAAGTACATGCTCTCGCTTTCAACTCTTGACTCCCCTACATGTCCATGTACGCACCCCCCCGCCATCGCAGCCCGGCTCAAAGCCCACACCACCTTCTCCCTCTTGTCCAAACACTATTAATTAAACTGTGAAAGAAGCCTTGACTAACACAGGCACCCCAGCAGTCAGCCCTACTTGTCTCTCTTACTCAGTGTCAAAGAGCGACTGAGGCCTGGCAAGGCTGGAGCTGAACAGAGTCGCGAGTGGAGCGAAATTTGGGGAGGTGAGAAGGGTCGAATGGTGCTTTTTTTTCTGGTTACTACACCTCAACTCATCCACCTGAAGAGAAAATTAGTTCTTGTTGGGCCCTGAATGGGGAGATTTATTGACTTTAAGTGGCTTGGGGCTGGAGTTACCTCACCTGTGGGGAGCTGGGCAGGGGGGGTCTGTAAAGGGTTTTGGGACTCATGGTTTCTAATGAGTGGGGAGGTGCGTTATCTCACCAACAAGCACCCTTACAAACGCACACATATAGATATGCATTCACCTCTCTCGCTCTGGCCTCCAACCCCCTCCTGGTCCACTAAAAATAAACACGTCCCCGCAGACTTGACTGGCCTCCCCTGTAGGTGAGCGGCGAAGGGTTAAGACACATACAGACGTACACACACACAAATTACGACAGCTCCTTGACTCTGCGCGTATGGCTGTTGCTCAAGGCTTGCCATGCTCCAGCAGCTATAGCGTGTACAGGTAAACACACACAGACACGCACACATGTACACACAGCTCCTCTGGGACCTGAGAGTAAGCAGTTCCCTTTAGGCCCATACTCTGCTGTTGGCAGCCAGCTTGACTGTCAAATGGTACCGCACCACTGGAGAGCACGTCAAGAAATATTCCACTCTGACCGCGATGTTGGATGTGTCAGGTTTGTTGTCAGTTAGGTAACTCTGGTAACAGCCTGCCACTGGGCTTAGTTAGGACAGGAGTAGACACCAGTTTAGAGAGAAAACCAGTCAGAGTCACGGCTCTATCGTGTCTGGTATGCTATTTGTGATTTTAAGCATCAAGGGCATTGGAATAGTTATTCAGGTAATCTGACTCTGTTGTTGCTATGGAATTAGCTTAATCCTTTCTGTTTTTTCCTGTGTTTTTTCACACAGAGCAGTGCAAAGCTCCGCCACAAAGCAGGAAGCACTCGGTGTCCAAGAGCCTGCGGCACCTTTTCCAGCCCACCAGCAAATTTGTCAAAAGCTTGAAAAGGTAGAAGAGAGTTTATCCTTGAAGTGTGGCGTAAAAATGAGAGCACTCCATGTCCTAGGCTTTTAACTATATGTCTAACAAATCTGGTATGTCATTTGTCATTTGATTTTTACACTCTCCCGCCAGATTTTTAGCTCAGGTTTATTTATATAGCATCAAATCACAACAACAGTCACCTCAAGGTGCTTTATATTGCAAGGTAACCCCCCTACAATAATAGAGAGAAAATCCCAACAACCAAACTACCTCCTATGAGCAAGCACTTGGCGACAGGGGTAAGGAAAAACCCCCTTTTAACAGGAAGAAACCTCCGGCAGAACCAGGCTCAGGGAGGGGCGGCCATCTGCTGTGACCATTTAGGGTTGAGGGGAGGAAGACAGGATAAAAGACACACTGTGGAAGATAACTTTTTACGATTTACATTTAGATAAAACAGCAAAGTACTGATTCTAGTGTTTTTTACATTTAAACGTTCAGAGCTGTATTAAATACTCATACACACATTTTTTCTGCCTTTCCTTCCAGAGGTCTCTACCTGGCGTCCATATTCTACAGAGATGACAACGTGTTGGTGACTCCAGAGGAGCAGATTCCTATCGTGGAGATTGAAGATTCATATTCGAGCTCACTGATGCAGGACTTTCTATGGTTTACTAAGGTGCATGGACCACAGTTTAACTTGACAGTGACATATCACTGCATTTGCACAAGTGATTACAATACCCCTTTTTATGATTCCTATCCCTCAACAGGTGTCCTATCTATGGGAGGAAATTTCGTGGCTGCAGCAGTGCCTCGGTCCTTCCCAGACGTCGTGTTCATGCACTCTGCAGACTCGCCTCAAGATGCTGCAGGCTGTCTCCCATCTACAGGTAGTCTAATAGTTTTATGAGTAAATTATGGTGCCTGTGATCATATGAGCTTAGTCTGAAACATTTTAGGAAATATTATCTGATGTCTTTTTATCAGGGAGCGCTGGGAACCCAGGATCTTGGTCAGGTATATTTTGAGCCCATCAAAGACAAGCACGGTAACGCCCTGTTGGTGCTGCTGAAGGACATGAATGCCTCTCCCAACCTTGACGGAGTACGCTGGACGCAGCTTTGTAAACTACAGCTCCAACGAAAATCGATATCATCCCCCGAAGAGCCAACTGCGCTGGACATGCTCCTCATCACACTTCACGTGAGTCCGGCAGGTCTTAAGATATTACTGTGTAATTGTGTAATTGTAACGTGTAATTGGCTCACACAGAAATATTAAAAAAAAATAATCAACAAGCGGTTTCCAAACAGAAACCAAAACTCAGAAATAACAGAAAACAGTGGGACCATGACAACAGGCATCTTTGTAAACAGTATCTGCATGTGAATGTGCAGAATCGGGACATACAAGATGAAATCTTACACAATCTTACCTCTCATGTCAGGTATGTGTTGTCCAGGTATCCACTCTCTTCAAAACAAGTTGATTGGCTCCCATATTGTAGAGAAGTGGGCTGGCAGTGATTAGGAGTTACCTCAGTTTTGTACATTGGGCTATTTTTTTGCTTTTGTTTTGGACAAAGAACGCTTCCACAGCAGTTTATGTTGCGTTTATGTTACCCGAGGATGTGGCCAGATCAAAGCACGTCGAATAAAGGGCTTTGTCGACAACAAAATGCCCCGAAACATGTATTTAGTGGAATCGCTGAGGCTCTCATTCACAGAAAACCAAACACGGCCTGACAGACATGAGGCACCGAGGCAGAAACAATAGGACTTTAAATTGAAATCTGCTTCCAATTACAAGTTCTGTTTGTGCAGACACCCTTTATTTAGACAAACATTAATCACCGTGACTCTGCTCTTCCATTTGTCACTGTCGTTATTAGGCCATTCAGCATACTGAACAGACTTGTCATCAGATTGATTAAAATGCCAAACGTCAGGTCCATCCGTGACAGCACAACATGTAAACGTAACCATGTTGAAGTCGCTTTACGTTTTAAAGCCGCTTATTCAGCAAGTAGCAGTTTAAACTTTCAGCATGTTGGAGACGATGATGATCTAACCGTGTAACTGTTGTTATTTAGTGTTATATAACTAATTCTGTGTGGCTGTTTTGTTCAGCAAAAAAACCCAAAAAACAATCTGGAAGTAAACCACAAGTTGATTTTGTCTATATAACCTAGTAAACCTGATGCCATTGTTGCAATGCTGTTTGGTCTCCAAAGCACACTGGTTTGGTCCCGTGGTTCCAAAACAATGGCGAAGATTCCCTTTGGCAAAACCACAGCTCACTGAAATATTTGTTTTGTGGCCAGTTATGAACAAATTATATGATGAAATGCGAAAAAATGTGCTGATGGGCTATTCTGCAGGACCGACTTCCACTTTAAACACGCTGGAACAACATGAAAAGCATCCAAAACTAACTGAACAGCGAAACATAAAAACAGGACTACTGAATGAGAGGATGCTCACGGAGAAAAAATTAAAAGCACAGTCATCATGTAATTCACCCCGTTCAACACTTACTTTACTGGTTGTTACTTTCATAAAGTTAAAAATTACTTCTATAAGGAAAAAGATACTGAATTCCACATTTTTAGTTCAGTTTAGGAGGAAATTCCACCATACAATGCTGCTATTTTTACCCCCTGCACACCCTTAGGTCATGCAGAGTGACAACAGTGTTACAGCCATGCTACTTTTGGAACAGGAACAGCCCAGAGTCTGGTAGAAGTTTTTTCCAATTGCAGAGCACCAAATCACAGAGATGAACTGATGATGATTTATCCTAGCATTGTCAGTGAACATAAGTGGACGCCAAACACTGAAGGTAAAAATGGTATTTAGCCATAACATGTGCCTGGTTC
Source organism: Oreochromis aureus (assembly GCF_013358895.1). NCBI lineage: Eukaryota > Metazoa > Chordata > Actinopteri > Cichliformes > Cichlidae > Oreochromis > Oreochromis aureus. The sequence continues at coordinate 19,017,798 of NC_052949.1, forward strand.
TTTTTTGCTCTAAAAACAAAACCGCAGCTTATACATAGTTTGGCTGACCCTTTGAGTCTGTAAACAGCTAACAGTAACACTGGACTGATTAAATACATTTGGCACATTAATTGTGGCAGACTATGTCTAAAAATGTACTAGAATACAAAAATCACTGATGTACAGGGTGGGCCATTTATATGGATACACCGTAATAACATGGGAATGGTTGGTGATATTAAAGTCCTGTTTGTGGCACATTAGTATATGTGAGGGGGGAAACTCCTCAAGATGGGTGGTGACCATGGTGGCCATTTAGAAGTCGGCCATCTTGGATACAACTTTTGTTTTTTCAATAGGAAGAGGGCCATGTGACACATCAAACTTATTGGTAATGTCACAAGAAAAACAATGGTGTGCTTGGTTTCAACATAACTTTATTCTTTCATGAGTTATTTACAAGTTTCTGACCACTCATAAAATGTGTTCAATGTGCTGCCCATTGTGTTGGATTGTCAATGCAACCCTCTTCTCCCACTCTTCACACACTGATAGCAACACCGCAGGAGAAATGCCAGCACAGGCATCCAGTATCCGTAGTTTCAGGTGCTGCACATCTCGTATCTTCACACCATAGACAATTGCCCTCAGATGACTCCAAAGATAAAACTCTAAGGGGGTCAGATCGGCAGACCTTGGGGGCCATTCAACTGGCCCACGACGACCAATCCACTTTCCAGGAAACTGTTCATCTAGGAATGCTCGGACCTGGCGCCCATAATTGTTATGTGAAGGCTGTGTGCAGGCAGGAGTGGTAGTAGGAGGACCCAATGTGCAGACACTCGGAGGCGGAAAGTAACTCAAACTCAGATTTATTGCAAAACTCAAAAGGTAACAAACTTGCAAATAAACTTACTCAGACGGAACACACAGCAAGAAGAGGGTAGATCGTGACACGGACACAGAGAAACACAGGGCTTAAATGGTCGATCTGATTTCCTCGTGTTGGTGTTGGTCCCAGATCATCATGAAAATGTTGTTCCAGGATCAACATTGCAAGTGACCAATCAGAATGTTGTGACATCATACTTTTGCGACTTCGGGAAAAACCGCAGTAAAACAAAAAACTGTACTTAAGCTGCGAGAAACCGCCTCTGTCCGCCGATCAACGGACCCTGACCCTAATCCTAACCCTAACCTTTTAATAAACGGTAAGCAGGATTGATATTGTCCTTGCAACACTGGAATTTCATAAATGCAAGAATGGCCTGGCGCGCAAAAGAATAACGCCACAACATTCTGATTGGTCACTTGCAATGTTGATCCTGGAACAACATTTTCATGATGATCTGGGAACAACACCAACACGAGGATATCAGATCATCCGTCCTTAAATACACAGAGGGAGCAATCAGGGAATGGGCAACAGGAGGGAAACACAACTGGGGCAAATCAGGCCTAACGAGACAAAGGAAGCACAACCAGACGCATTAACATCAGACATGGACCTTCAAAATAAAACAGGAAACAACACAGACTGAACCAAAGACACAGACTCACACGCAGGCACTGGAACAGAGGGAACCGAGACGTAAACCATAAGACAGAACACAGACCAAGAAACCAAAGACTAGAAATGATAAATAATATAACAAACTCAAACCTCTGGGTCAACGACCCAGGCATCCTAACAATAATGTGGTGGTGCACCATCTTGCTGGAAAAACTCAGGGAACGTGCCAGCTTTAGTGCATAAAGAAACACATCATCATGTAGCAATTTCAAATATCCAGTGGCCTTGAGGTTTCCATTGATGAAGAATAGACCCACTATCGTTGTACCCCATATACCACACCAAACCATCACCTTTGTTGGTCCAACAGTCTTGGAGGGATCCATCTAATGTGGGTTAGTGTCAGACCAGTAGTGGTGGTTTTGTTTGTTAACTTCACCATTCACATAAAAGTTTGCCTCATCACTGAACAAAATCTTCTGCGTGAACTGAGGGTCCTGTTCCAATTTTTGTTTTGCCCATTCTGCAAATTCTGTGCGCCAATCTGGGTCATCCTCATTGAGATGCTGCAGTAGCTGGAGTTTGTAAGGGTGCCATTTGTGAGTAGCTAATATCCACCAAAGGGATGTTCCACTAATGCCACTCTCCAGTGACATGCGGCGAGTGCTACGCTGTGGGCTCTTGCTGAATGAAGCTAGGACAGCCACTGATGTTTCTTCATTAGTGACAGTTTTCTTGCGTCCACATTTTGGAAAATCCAACACTGAACCAGTTTCATGAAACTTAGCAAGCAGTTTGCTAACTGTAGCATGGGAGATGGGTGGTCTCGTAGGGTGTCTTGCATTGAAATCTGCTGCAATGACCCGGTAACTGCGTTCACCAGATATCAACACAATTTCGATCCGCTCCTCACGTGTTAACCTCTTCGACATGTCAATGACTGTGACCAAAGAGAAACTTGTAAATAACTCATGAATGAATAAAGTTACGTTGAAACCAAGCACACCATTGTTTTTCTTGTGACATTACCAATAAGTTTGATGTGTCACATGGCCCTCTTCCTATTGAAAAAACAAAAGTTGTATCCAAGATGGCCGACTTCTAAATGGCCACCATGGTCACCACCCATCTTGAGGAGTTTGCCTCCTCACATATACTAATGTGCCACAAACAGGACTTTAATATCACCAACCATTCCCATGTTTTTACGGTGTATCCATATAAATGGCCCACCCTGTATATTCCCAGCAGGGAGGTCAAGTTAGGACTGGCCATTTCTAGTCAATGCTAGTCGACAGAAGTTAGAAGATACACATTTAATGGCTAATGGCTTGATAATGATTGCTATCAGCTTGTCATGAGGAAGGAAGCCAAGTGCTAAGCTCTGGTTGATGAGGCCATTACCTCATTTCCCATTAAAGAACCGAGGAGAACCATTGAGGAGAATGGAGCTCAAGAAGGATGTGGCTGGCCAGAGCTTCCTGGCTAACCTTGTCTTAGATGTCTCAGGCGATGTATACGGTTGAAGGATGTTATCCCAGTTACATTGAGATACCAGCTGAAGATGCGGAAGGATTCCCAATACAGTGAGCATTTGGGCCACCTTGCCCACAAGGCTATCACGCCCCTTAGTCTAGTTTCTTTTAATAAAAGACATGCAGACTGCATTACGTCTTAAATTTACTCTGTATTTCCATCTTGTGTATGTGTGTGTTAGTGGTATTAAAATGCAATGAAAAGTCTTAAAGGACACCCTGTCTGCTGTTTCCAGGAGAAGCTGGCGTACCACAGGCGTAGCAGGAAGCTTTTGTCTCCAGGCTTATATCTGGGCTACCTGAAGTTGTGTACATCGGTGGAGCAGATAAGAGCACTGGTGCCCCAGAAACTCCCCAACGTGCTCTGTCATACCAAAATTCGAGACAACAGCAATGTGTCCAGGTTGGGATCACGCATCACTTAATGTGTAATTGAATTGCGGTCTTCCTGGTTAGGCTGATAAATTTCAAGAGCAAGAACTAAACTAAACTAGCAAAACAATAAAAGCGTTGTTTCTGTGATATTTCAGAGAGGAGTGGCAGTGGCTTCAGGCCCTCAGCTCTCTGGAGGAATCACTGGAAATGGACCATGATGTACAGAGTGCTCCTCATCGCCTCCTACAGGACCTGCGTAATGCCATCAAGGACCTGATAGCTCACATCAACATTCCTGGCAATCAGGTTAGAACAAGACAACTGTACCTATTTAGTGAATGAGTCCACAATTTGTTTAGTAAAACTGATTTTGACTGATGCGTAGAACCTGGGGAAGCATACAGCGAGTCAGGCAGCAGCAGCAGCACAAAGCTCTTTAAAATGACTCCAGTGGAAATTGAGGCAGCGCTGGTTAGACCACTAATTCTACATGATTTCTCTAAAAGAACATGGTTTGAATTCCTGCACAATGGCAGTCATTGTCCATTTGACTTTTCCCACCAACTGTTCAAATGGAGGAGCGCCAGCACCATAAACTTCACTGCTATTAAAAGTTACATGACTATGAAGATAAATATGCACTGTGTTGATACATACACACTGTCACAATCTTGAGCCGCCTGCTATTTCTTTGTATTTTGCTAGAAAAATCGGACATTACATTCAAAGCTCTTCTTTGCATGTTGGCTACTTTTTGTTCCATTCTGTCAAGATGACCCCACACATCACCAGACACATCCCTTTACTTTGGTGTCTTTTTTAATGCTTGAATGATCCACAAGTCAGTGTTAAGTGGCTTAACAAACAAAACAAAATTCCTCTGAAAATGGTCAGGACTAAAAATGAGTGAAAAAGCAGCCAATGTCCAAAAAATGTTTGAAAGACCTTCAGGAAGCTTGAAGAACTATTGCTCAAAGTCTGTTATTTAACTGTTATAAGAATGAAGAACTGGAGACTTAAAGGTATGAATCACTCATGCAGGGAAATCTTTGTAAATCAGTCTGAAGTGTAAGAGTGTGATGAGGTAACCCCAATGAGGTCGCTTTTTGTTATATAAGGTTTTTTATTGGTTCCTAATTCTACTATTAAAATACTGAAACGTATAAAATTGATTGAAATAGCACTCTATGATCCATACTCTGTAACTCTTAATTTACTTGAGCTCAATTACTTGATCTTTACTGCTGTTTATCAAAGGAAAGTAGAAATGACCACTATTACAAGCTCCCAGTTGTAGGATTTCTTTAAGTTACAGAGAGAATCTCATTGGATGAGGGTACAGTGACCTTGAATATTGACCTCCAGAACCAACACAGCAAAGTGTTTACGCCCAACGGGTTGTGGCAGATAGCTATCCCTGAGCCTGGTTCTGCCAGAGGTTTCTTCCTGTTAAAAGGGAGTTTTTCTTTCCCACTGTCGCCAAAATGCTTGCTCATATGGGGTCCTATGATTGTTGGATTTCTCTGTGATATAATAGGGTTTACTAAACACTTAAGGCAACTGTTATATAAATAGAACTGAACTGAACTGAATTGAACATTTTGCCAAATTAAATTTTCTGTCCGTGAGACTTAATGTTCACAGACAGGATGCCAAACAACCTGAAAACAATTCCTCTGCCACAAAGTTCTTGTACACAAACAACACTGCATATATATTAAAATGAAAGCTTAAGATTTAAATATAAATATCTGCGTTATGTCACATTTTTACAGTCCTAAAGGACTTCAATTAAGCGTACATCGATACCTGTGGAGCCAGAGACCCACCGAGATCACCACTCTCTTTGTGTTTAGGCACAGGACTTCCGTATCTACAGCCAGGAAGTGTTGGAGTTTGGGGAGAAAGTGTGTTTCCTCCTCCTCCTGCCACCTTCAGATGAAGTCTGCACGGCTCCCGGTCAGAATAATCCATACTCCCCGCGCTCCGGCTTCCTCACACTGCCGCTGCAGATCTTTGAATTGGGTTAGTTTATAAAATTTTATGCAGTATTATATAAAAGAAATATTTGACCAACTGCTGTTACTGTATGTGTTTCTCTATTTATTGGCAGAGGATTTTATATTTCTTTTTTTGGGTCTTATTGGATTTCTTTTCTTCCTCAGTGCACTTTAATGCCTATTGCCCCAGTTTCATCGGCCAGTACTGCAGGGTGTCCGCCTTGCTGGAGCTGGAGTCCCTCATGTCTCAGCAGGCACTACGGGAGGCCTTCTCTGAAGCCGAGCTCCTCGTTGCCAAGAAGAAACACCAACAAGTTCAGGAACACATGCAGGTACGACATACTGTCAGCATATCAGCTATTTTTGATTTATCCCAGCCTGTAGCATAATCTAGGTGTAAATATCCCATTATAATGCACAATCCCAGAGTAGCACAGTATTAGACATCACTGTAACTTGTAATCTTAATAACTTTCCCAAAGCAAATGGAGGAGGTGTGGCGGGATGTGAGATGGATTATGGATGCCTTGCAGTACGCCCGCTACAAGCAGCCGACAGGAGGCATCTCTGTAAGCTGGATAATTGACTTCTCTAAAGAGGTGATGCCTGACAAGCCTCCCTCTACCTCATCTCAACCAGACTTCATGCCCTCCCCTATGCCTTCACCCGAACGCTGCCGCAAGCACTCAGGTCAGAAACATGTCTGATTCGTGTGGGTCCAAAAGATATTTTTTGTACATAAGCCATTTTTTTAAACCAGAAAATTTGATATTGTGGAATTATTGTACTCATTTATAAATTTCTTTCTTTTAGATTTTGCTGGACTCTCAGATGAGGAAGGCTCCTCTGAAGTTTTCCTCACTACTGACAGTGACTATGACTCCAGTCGTGCCCAGAGCCCCCGAGAGCTGGACCTGTTGCCCCCTTCCCCTCTCTCATCCTCTGCGCCCCTGGAGCCCCGTGGTTTCCTGCGCATCGACGGGGGCGGCTCAGGAGGAGGAATGCATCTCAGCGGGGGTGGACGTGGAGGGGGAGCTCTGCGGGATTCCACACCAGACGTCCTCCAAGCATCAGAGTCGCAGCACGGCAGGGAAGGAGAGAGGTGTGGAGGAGGTGGAGGCTTTCGATGTGGAGGAGAAAGGCGAAGGGGAGCTCCGGAGCTGTTTGACAGTGACTTCATCCTGCCCAGCAGGCAGATTGAACTTTTGCACATCACAGAGAAGAGGCAGGCCTTCTGCGTGAGGACCAGCAGTCTGGAGTTCCCTTCCAACACATCCGCCCACCAGCAGCCTTACTCCTACCACACTACTTGCCCTTCACCTTCCACTTCACCGCAGCGAAGATGGCACCGGCCCTCATCAGTGGACCGCTGCTGTTCCGCTGAGCGCTGCCTGTCACGGCTTCCGCCGGCACGCACATTATCAGAAGACAGCGGCACTCAGAGACTCGCCTCACCATCACCTGCTGCTCTCAGGAAAGGCTGTCACGCCACACTCAGAGTCTACCCGCAGTACCGCACAGGTCTGCCAAAGGAGACCAGCGTCAAGGTATTGATTCATTTTCCAGGGATTTTCACTCAGAGCGCCTCGTGTTTGTTTTGGCAAACGCTAATATCTCCTCCTACATTTCAGCTTTGTGTAACTCCAGGCACATCCGCGCGGGAGATGGTCCAGCTGGTGGTGCAGGAGATGAACGTCGTGTCCCGGCGCATGATGGGAAGCAGTGAAAACGGTGACGAACAGGAGCAGTGTGTTTACTACAGTCCTGAACAGCTGAAGCACTTCGGCCTCGTGCTGGTTGTGGACGACAGAGAGAAGTGGTTACAGGACGACTTCTGTCCCCTGGAGCTTCAAAACCCCTGGCTGAGGGGCAAACTTTGCGTTCGTATTAAGGAGTATTCGCCACTAGCCCTCAAACACAGCCGGGCCACCACAGTGTGATACTTCCCAGAAGTGAGAGGGGCAAATTTTAAGAGTTCACCCCGTGCCGAGATTCTGTTTTGATAAACGTACTGAACTGTCAAGCTGTCTGCAGGCTCCTAAACTCTACAATTTTTTCCCTCTCACTGTGTTGATACTGTCTTCGGCTGCAGCTATATCATGTTGTCATATTTTCTGCTGTGTTCTGGTTATCTGAAATGCTACTCCGAGAATCTGTTTCCATGAAATCTGTTCTCCCATACGTAGGACCTTTTTTTTTTTTTTTTGATGAACATCAGAGACCCTCATATGGACACCAAATGAACAATAACAGTAGAACAAAGAGAAAACAGTTTTTTGTGCTGTCAGAAGTCATTGGGTAAAAGATTGTGATGCTGAGCGAGATTAATGGCGCGTCTCTTTGACTTTTGGCGTGATTGACGCCGGCAGATAGAGCCGTGCGTGCTGCCAAAATGACATGGGCAGCATCAGCGCCTCCCAGTCACACGCGGACACGGCTTTTCCTATGAACCCTCTTATTGTGCTGTCGGCTCCAGCCGTCCGGCCCCATGTTCCCAGGATGTGGGCTCTGGACTTAGCCCAGGAGGCAGGAAGGAAGGGGAGAAGTACAGAGGTGGCTGGCGTCTCTGCTCGGGGATGCAATGGACCCGACAATTTGGCCCGTCAGCTTGTCACTCAACTGCTCTTGGCCACTGTACTGTCTAGCAGCAAGCAGCCAAGGAATTGAGAGCATGATAGAGAGTGAGAGTGAGGAAAAAAAAGAGTGAATAGGAAGGAGGGTGGAGGTTACATCACATAAACCCCGGCACTAACTCTGGTGCTCCTTTTCTCCCTTTTGCAGCAAGAAGTCTGCTGTGTAGTAGACTTAGTCACAGTGTAGCTAACCGATATGATCATCTTGTGGAGAAACACAATAAAACCAGCTGATTTGGGTTTTCAAAACAGAGAAAAAACAAGCAATACTTTTTACTCTCTCCTTTTTTTTTGTTATTCTAATTGATGAAGAAAAAAAAGCATGCAAACCTTCCAGATTTGTGCCGAGTACATTTCAAGTACTGTAGTCATGCTGTGCTCAGAGTTAACTAGTTCAGTGTTTTGTTGTGTTTGATTCAGTGGTGTTCCCAGATGCAACAGAAAACGGTGCACTTCAGTCTAGAACAAGTTCTCCCAAAGGGTTGTTAAGAGGCCCACCATTTGTAAGATGCACACTACACAGTATATCCCAAACCATGTCTTACTCTGCTTTAAAATGTGTTACACATGAAACGACTTCAGCAAAGGGACTCAGTTATTTATTTTTTTTACATTTCTACAAAGCGAGACTCGTGACCAACAGATCGAGCCATTCGTATTTGTATTAATAGGAGGCTTTAAGGTTATGTGATGGTCCTACACACAGTTTAGCAGACCACCATCTACATGTTGTTGCAGTTTCCTGTCACCAGGGGGCAGTGTCAAAAATCTGTGGAACACCTGGTCCACAGACTACTCATAGACAGTATAAAAGATGGAAACGGCTACCATAACATCACATTTTAACCTCAAAGACCGATTTACTCAAATTGAGCACTTTTTACTTTACTTACTTTGCTTTTTACTAAATTCATTCACCTGGTAACACACACATTTATACAGTACTCTTATTCGATGCCTAAGCACTAAAATTCACATGCACGCTGAAACTCTGATTTATTAATCGAGGGAAACTTGGAGTTCGGTATTTTGCCCAAAAATGCTTCGGCATACAGATTGCAGGAGCTGGAGATCGTGTCACCGATGTTCCCGAAGTTCTGTCTCCTGCCACCATTGCCATGGGTCTGCCACCAGGTGTGATTGGTGACCCCAAACTCAGCTGCTAAGCACTCGTCAAAAAAAAGTCCATAGCCGATAAACATACCCTGGGTATTGGTTTCTGAAACACCGTACCACCAAGATTTACAAAATGAACTCTAACCAAAATGAGTGACTGAGACCATAAAGTCAGCTGGAAAGTGTTTACAGAGGTCAAGTCAAGTCAGAGAGTTGTTTTCCCAGACTCCTCTATGGGACCAGAAGTCTTTTTGCAACCACAGATAACACCCCCTGGTGGCAGTTAGAAAGAATGCAGGTTTAAAGGACTTTATCTTAGTTTCACTTATCAATACCGGAAACTACCTCCATCTTTTATGCTGTCTGTAAGACTACCATCAGCTTGGTACACCAGCCAGTCCTGGGTTAGACTGACACTATAACCTATGAAGAGCTGAAATGAAATGAGTGCCCACTTTTCAGCTACTCAGTATTCACCCTATATCCCCATTGGGCTGTACACTGTTGGGTTATAGAGGATAGCACACTCTGGTGGACTGCATAAGCTGGATGCCCAAAATTATTCACTCTGCGTAGCCAAATACCTACGCAAATGGATACAGACACGAGACTTTGAATTCTGCATTGAACAGCTGCTCTCAACTTAATTCAAGCATATATTGGTATTCCCATCTGTTCTTGCACTGTAATTCTGGTTGATCAGGTACAATCTCCCACAAAATTTGGGTAACACTTTGTGGGACTACATCACGCAGCACCAATTGGGTCTTCAGCTAGCCAACACAAGGTAGCTTGGTAGTCACATCATGGATTTCAGAGTCATAGACTAATGCTACAATCTTGAGATCAGGCCCAGGTCTGCAACCACTTGGAGTCAGTCGCCATCGGTGATGTCAAAGATGTAAAATTGCAATAAGATAAAGTCATTAGGAATCTATACGGATTATTAGTAACAATACAGTGATTTACTGTGATAAATTGACAAAAATCACATATCTGTTACATCTAGATGCACAAAAATTCTCAATAAACAGAAATAAACATCAGCTACTTACATTCAGAGTTCAGCCAGAATCTCATAGACGAAAATACAAATTCAGATTCCTTCACAAACAATGTTGTTGCTGCTGGTTGGCAATTCAACTACAAAATGACACAGGTGCTTGGTGACGGGTCACAGGCAAATTGCACTCACTGACTGACTCACATTGATGACAACGCATTGATCGTCTGTCTTTGTTTATAATTTACATACCAGTTAGTTGCAAACCTTTGACAATCTGTATGAGAGTGACTGCAGTGAGTCTGAGTCAGACACCAACTGGTTGGAGACAAGTTGCCTCCACCAGGTGACCAGGTGTGCAACCTAGCCTGCAATCAAACGTTGCAAACAAAAAAAAGAAAACAATCAGCACAATCACTGGGTAGCCACTGAATTTTTTTTCCTATTTACAAGGAGGTTACCATCCTATTCTTACTCTAGTGTGACTGAATCACGCTGCACATAGGACAACTTTGACATCAAAAGTATATTTGGGTTTGGCAAAGCGCTCAGTTAAATAAAACGACTGATGCCAAGCGCACATTCTTGCTCCCGGTCTGCAGGTTAAAAAGTAATGGCTGGCTTGTTATGACTTACACTCGTGCACTTAGCAAAGCTGTTGACTCACTAGTTTTTGAAGATGCCCACATCAGAAACTTTTCACATCTCAATTAAATTTAAAAAATTATCTGCTTCACTCAGCTGACTGTATAACTTCTAGTACTGGCTTCTGCTGTATATTGGTAAACTGTGCCAAAGAAGCAGTTCAGTATGAGAATTTGTATATCATTGCCGTGACTGTAATTACCACTTGTGGCCACAGAGGTCACTGTTGCCAATCCTCTGCAAATGTTACATAATGTTCTTAAATCTGCTCTACCTCCAAAATATGACATAAAAAATATTCCTTCAAACTTCTTATCAATCAGAACTTAAAAGCCAGAATGGAGATTTCTTCATTCTAAATTATATTACAATTTCAGCCTTATTTCCTGTAGAAAGCGTTTGGGACTTTGAGAATCCCATACAGGTACAAAACACCATCTTCTTCCTTTTTTTAAATTATAAATCCATTTGTTGTAACTCGGAGATGCTACCAGCAATAATGCTAGCAATCTTGCTAGTCATAAAGCTCCATTGAGAAATTCCCCACGACACATAAATTGTCTCAGCAAAGGCAATTCTCATGGAGACCTGTATTTTTCTTATTAACCCCTATTCATTCTTCATGAATTGGGCCTCTTACCAATCTACACTTTCCCTTTTTTTTTTTTTTTTTAAGATAAACTACTGAAACACTTGAAACACAGCAGTCTGTGCATAGTTTACAGTATCTCATGCTAACAGGAAGTCTTTTTTTCCCTCTCAGCTGTTTTCAGCCTATGATGAATAGGTTTCCTCTTCTAAAATGTCAGCCAAGCTCAGCAACGTCTTACCGTCACAGTGACCTGCAGAATTTTCAAATGTAGCACCAGAAAGGTCCAAAGGAGGAGAGTTTGATGAAGTCGGTGGACCTGGCCTCAGTTACTGTAGCATTCCAGGTTCACAGGATGCCGTTGAAGCTTTCACAGAGGGAGCCAACAGTGGTGTCTTTCAAAGTGTTTACAGACTCGACTTACTTTCCGTACTCCTTTTGTTTACTTGTAACTACTGTATAAAGATGTCTTAAGACAAACTGTTGTTCTAATAAGTTGTAATTGGTTTTACTGATGGCTTGAACTCTTGTGTTAGCGCCTAGATGTCTTCTTTATTCGAACTGTTTAAAGCCGTTTTTACGAGGGCCATCTGCAAAAACAAATCACACAGCCAGAAACTGAACTATGTATATAGACGAACGAGACCAGTGTGGATGAATGTACTGTATCGGCCCTAAATGTGAAAGTAAATGTAAGACGGGTTATCATAACAGAGGTCAGAGATCAGAGAAGTAGCAGGCTGGTTGTTGTTTTTCTTTTTTTCTTTTCAGAATTGTGCTGAACGGGAAGAAATTCCCTTTCCAGTCCAAAAAAAAAAAAAAAAAAAAAGTTAGGCACCATGTTTACAAGGACTTGGCAGATGCATCAGGCAAAGTCATGAAGGAGACATCACGTCACTTTTTTAAAATCTATTTTTATTGAACAATAAATGAATATTACAAAATGAAAGCCTCGGTTGTTTTTGTGGTTTCTTCTCTTGTTATTGCCGCACACAAGTGTAGGAAGCCTCTGACCTTCATGTGTGTCCCGCTGAGCAATAACAACTCCTTTTATGTGATATTACCTTTTTACACTTCCTGTTTCACAGATTGTCCACTCTACAAATAAACTGCGCCACACTTTCCTAGTTTGTGAAAGCTGAAAACTCCGTCAGCGTCACTGACATTTTTAGCTAGAAGGACCAAGCAAGCTTGTATTTCAAGTGTGTGTAGATCTGATTCTGTGGGGCTTATTCTTTTAGTTTGAAGTTTCAGCCGCATGCATGATACATTCCCAAAAGCCATTCATTCATCTGATATGAATGAGGGTGACAAATAGAGGGCTCTTGTTGCTATATTGAAATGACCTCACCGCTCTTTGCCACCCAGTTGATGAAAACTGAATGGTGGGCAGCTGCACTCTGAATCTTAGTCTATAAGTGGAGGGAAGGGCCAAATAAGGCAAACAGAGTGCACTCCCCATGGATGAACAATAAAGTGATTATTTTTATGTATTATTTTTGTATTGACGGGAGTGTTTTTTTGCTGTTGTTTTTGTACAAAGCTTGAATGAAAGTTAAGTTTTAGAAAAGTACTGTGAAGATGTGACAACACGGCCTTCAACAGTTTCAGGGTGACGGTGTGTTACCTGAGCTTTATGTTACCTGAGCTTTATATTCAAAGCATCACGCTTTGAATTAAATTAAAACAAATTCAGCGACAGATTGTTAGTTTTATGAAAAAGAAGAATTCTCTGTGAAAAAAAAAAGACTGTAAGAAAAGTTACCCTAGAGAAGACACAAACAAATTTCATACACCCATTTACAAGCATAAGCTTTATAGTAGTGATGCATTTCAGAATAGATGTCCCCTGTAACAATAGCATTTCCTGATGGGAGCCAACTACACCCTAGCATGAGACAGGAACAGGAACACCTCAAGAAAAATGGCCAAAGTGCTGTCTTGGGCTCCAAATTTCCAGTTTGATTGAACGACCAAGAGTTGTGCAAGAGGACCAATCCACCAAGGGTCTACCCCACAACCAATAGGAACCAAAGGATTGTACAACAGAGCAGTGGTACATAATGGGAACTAGAAATGTTGGGAAGGTGGATTTAATGTGGTGGCTGATTGGTGTCATTTAACATATATCAGTTCTTACAGTCTGTCAAATGCCACCTAACTGTTGAGTCAGAAATCAAGGTCCTTAACCCATCAAGTATGTGCTCCTTCATGCAAGAAGGAACAGGATGAGCGCTGCCAGAGCTACGAAATGACCTCCACCACTGGTGTGAATGCCTCTGACCAAACAATCAGAAACCGACTTCATGAGGGAGACCTGAGGCCCCGACATCCTCTAGTGGGCCCTGTGCTCACTGCCTTGCAGTGTGGACCCTAATTGGCATTTGCCATAGAATTGGCAGGTCTATCGGACCTGTGCCTTTACAGATGAGAACAGGTTCACCCTGAGCACATGTGACAAACATGAAAGGGTCTTGGGAAGCCGTGGAGAATTATGTGTCCTGCAACATCATTCACAATGGGTTTGTTGTTGGGTCAGTGAAGTATACTTAAACTGATCAAACACACACATCCACACATGTGCAATAACACTAAGTGCAATAATCTTTTCTGGCATCGTTGTATTTTTACTCAGTTGTATATAGCATTTGTATTCTATTTTTATCCTATTGTATATTTTATTCTATTTTATTTTACTGTATATAGTATTTTATTTTATTCTATTCTGTACAGTTGTGTACTGTATTTATTCTTATTGTATTCTAATTTTTGTTTCATAACTTTTGCACTGTCCACTTCCTGCTGTGACAAAACAAATTTCCCACATGTGGGACTAATAAAGGTCATCTTATCTTATCTTATCCCCATGGAGGATGCACAGGCCTCTACAGGCTATGCAACGGCAACCTGACTGCCATTACGTATCAGGTTGAAATTCTTGTACCCATTGTCAGCCTTTATATGCTGGTGCAGAGGGCCCTGGGTTCCTCCTGGTGCACGACAATGCTGGGCTTCATTTGGTAAAAGTATACAGGCCTGGAGGATGAAGGAATGGATCTGTCTATCTATCTATCTATCTAAACCTTAAAGCCCATCTGCATTGCAGTAGAATATGCATTTATACATGCGCACTGATTAATCTTGTGTGTTTTCATACAGTGTTTTCATATGTGCAGCTGAACTGTGGTTGAATTCTGGCTGGCCAGGTTGCTTTCAGCAGGCTCAAATCACAGCACTCCCTTGCTAACGCCATGTGTTTTTTCAGCCCTTGAGCAAATAAAATGCTGCATGCTTTGCTGTCAACAGATCCTACAAACACTAATGTGGAGATGGACGCACAAACCCACACCGATGCACAACACACACATAGCAAACACTCAGGAATCTTGAGATGTGTAGATGTGTAACTGTGCATGTATGTGCATGTATGTGGCAGATTTACACTTTTGTACTATATCATGACAAATCCATACACACTTTCCCAAGCACTTTATCACACGTATATCATGCTATAATTCACCCTTGCCAACATGCTACGCCTTTAAGAGCAGCCCCTTACCGTTTATTGACAGTAACTTAAGAATTGTGCTGGAATTCTGACACCTCCTAATTTTAAACCTTCTGACTCCAGGAAGACACGAGCTAAATATAACCCCTGGCGTATATCTGAATACCTACAAAAAAAACATTCCAAAAACACCTTGAATAGTGGCTATTCATGCTCATAAAAGAGACTGAATGTGGAATGCGCTCAGCACAGGCCCAGTGACTCATCAAAATATATGCATCCACATGTGGCGATGTGAAGCTATGTATCTAGGGGGAATCATTTGATAGGTGATTTCATCAGCACTTTAGCTGGCACAGAAGTAGGACTCTGTTAAGCTTGTGTACTGGAAGTTGAAGAGTTCAAACTGCTAATTGCATGTGAGTCCCTGCTCCTGTTCGTGTGCGGCTAAAAGAGGTCCACCTAAAAAACAGCACCCAGTGCATTTTGATGGTGTGCAGACTTTGGACTTTAATCTGCTCTGACTCTTAACCCATCCTGAGGTCGTTGGGGATTAAGGTTGGACTACACCTTAGCCAGACAACTACACATAAACACGCTTGCTTTACATGAAGTACAAGTGGGCATACAAGTCCAACTAGTCAGTTAATTTCTGACTTGTCTGCAAATGTGACATTGAATATATATAAAAGTGTTTGAGCTTGAAAAGAATAGAAATTCTAACTGCAAGTGTTTGAAATGCACGCTGCTGCAGTGGCATCCCTCTTTCATCTTCATGTTCCTTTTCTACCCTGACTGATCACCTGTTCCACCCTCCACCCCCACCCCTTTTCACCCTATCCCTCATCCACAACCACCCCCTGCCATGCCCTGCCTACCACCAACTGATTTCAGCTCGGCACTTACTGGCAGATTAGCAGCGGCATATATGCGTGTGCATGATGGCATGTGTGCGTGTTTTTGTGTTGTGTATGCGTGCAGTGGGTGGGAATAGTGAAGCCTACCACTACTGCATCATTCATTTCTCTGCCGCCCTCCCTCCCTCCCTCCCCAGGGCCCATAAACCTTTAAAGCACCTATAAAACACTTGGCGAGGCCTTTTTGAAGTTTTTATGAAGATCTGGCTTTATTGTTCCCAAGAGATGAGCCCCGCTCCGCTGGCGCCTCGGAGCTTTTTGGAAGTGCCAGTGAATTCAGGAGGGGGGGCTGGGTGGTAGCAGAGGAGGGAGTCCCAGGGAAAGAAGGGCTGGGAACAGGGATGGGCATTGCGGAGCCTGTTTTTTTTTTTTATTTAATGCCCCCTGTGCATATGTGTGTGTGCGCTTGTGTGTCAGGGAGGCAGATGAGCTACACAGGCAGTGTGAACAGCAGTGGTGACAACTTTATCTTGAGGTATTGAGTCGAGATAGAGTTTAGATTTAAGATACATCAGATCAAACACGCATTAAGAAAGCTTTAATAAAAGCATGTGCGTGTGTGCATGTGTTGCAGCATGTGCGTGCCTGTGCATGGCAGACGATGGGGCCAGCAGGTTGCGTTCTTGTTGTTTGAAGTGGGGCTCTGTTGTTCTCATAGAGCTAAATGAATGGAGCCGGACCCCCCTCCATCTGTCTGATCCAGCGGCACCGGCCCTCCCTCCCAAATCCCTGCTCCGACGCCCGACGCACTGGCCCCCTCAAAGGAACAGTTGGCAAACGGACGGCCCATTAAACAGGCAAGGGCGACGAGCCCTCACCTCTAAGCAGCACTTGTACGAGCCGAAAGTGTGTCTGACAAAGGCAGAGATAGAGAGAGAGCGCAGGGAAGGAGAGAATAGCAAAGAATTTGTGTGTGCACATTTTGTATGTCAAACTCAGTGTTTTTTTTAACCTCAGAAGTGTCACTGCAGAATTGCGTATGTGTGTGTGTGTGTGTGTGTGTTGTGAGTGTCAGTCACAAGTCAGTGGCCATGACATTAGGCATGCAGGTGGCTTTGATTGAGCTCACTGCAGCTCTCAGTGTCACAAAGGTTTGTATTCTCTCCTTTTAACAAGGGCATGACAGGAGAATATCTTACTTTCTTGTTATGCTCTCACACATCTGACTCCAATTCTTTTTTTTCTCTACAAAGAAAAGAGTTGTAATTGTGATAACATCGTTTTTGTCTTTACTGATTCCATCTTTTTGTTATGTTAGGAGCTTGAAACTATAAATAATTTCCCATATTAACCACGGACTGTAAATGGAATACGGATGTAACCACCACAAACGTCACTAACTTATTTTTAGACTCCAAATTTGAAAACGTACACTTTAGAATTTTTGGAAGTGCGCTGAGCTGTCATCTGTATAGATACATCACACAGACGCAAACATCCTAATTAGTGCTAATTAAAACACACATGTAGTTTCACTGACCCAAAACTGCAGCACAAACTCTGTGGATAGGCCAAACAAACAAACAAACAAACAAACAAAAAACACATTTTTTAGTTGATTTCAGCAAAATTGCTCCAAATGGCACCAAAGCCATGAAGAATTGAGAAGTCCAGTTCAGTGATTACAGCTAGCTATTTTGGCTAACTTTGCTACTTTAAGCATAAATAACTGTAAGCCTTAATTATATTTTGAAAGGAATGGATGGATGGATTATCATCATCTGGTTGTAAATATGTTTAAATTTGGGCATTTTTAACACATGAGTCTATGGGGCTGACTCATTTTTTAGAGCCAGCCTCAAGTGGACATTTGAGGAACTTCCGGGAAGAAAAAAAAAAAAAAAATTCATTAATTAACTCCAATTGATCTTTCTGAGTTAACTTCAATAATTAATTCCTCCAAACCATCAACGTGTCTTTTAGACCCCATTCCTACAAAACTGCTCAAAGAAGTCCTGCCATTAATTAATTCTTCGATCTTAAATATGATCAACCTATCTCTAATAATCGGCTATGTACCACAGGCCTTCAAGGTGGCTGTAGTTAAACCTTTACTTAAAAAGCCATCTCTAGACCCAGCTGTCTTAGCTAATTATAGGCCAATCTCCAACCTTCCTTTCATATCAAAAATCCTTGAAAGAGTTGTTGTCAAACAGCTAACAGATCATCTGCAGAGGAATGGCTTATTTGAAGAGTTTCAGTCAGGTTTCAGAGCTCATCACAGCACAGAAACAGCTTTAGTGAAGGTTACAAATGATCTTCTTATGGCCTCTGACAGTGGACTCATCTCTGTGCTTGTCCTGCTAGACCTCAGTGCTGCGTTCGATACTGTTGACCATAATATCCTATTAGAGCGATTAGAACATGCTGTAGGTATTACAGGTACTGCACTGCAGTGGTTTGTATCATATCTATCTAATAGACTCCAATTTGTTCAAGTAAATGGAGAGTCCTCTTCACACACTAAGGTCAATTATGGTGTTCCACAGGGTTCAGTGCTAGGACCAATTCTATTTACATTATACATGCTTCCCTTAGGCAGCATCATTAGAAGACATAGCATAAATTTTCACTGCTATGCAGATGACACGCAGCTCTATCTATCCATGAAGCCAGGTAACACACACCAATTAGTTAAACTGCAGGAATGTCTTAAAGACATAAAGACCTGGATGGCCGCTAACTTTCTGCTTCTTAATTCAGATAAAACTGAGGTTATTGTACTCGGCCCTGAAAATCTTAGAAATATGGTATCTAAGCAGATTCTTACTCTGGATGGCATTACCTTGGCCTCCAGTAATGCTGTGAGGAACCTTGGAGTCATTTTTGACTCTGACATGTCCTTCAATGCACATATTAAACAAATATGTAAGACTGCTTTCTTCCATTTGAGCAACATCTCTAAAATTAGAAATATCCTGTCTCAGAGTGATGCTGAAAAACTAGTTCATGCATTTATTACTTCCAGGCTGGACTACTGTAATTCTTTATTATCAGGATGTCCTAAAACTCACTGAAAAGCCTTCAGCTGATCCAAAATGCTGCAGCAAGGGTATTGACAGGGACTAGAAAGAGAGCATATTTCTCCTGTTTTGGCTTCCTTCATTGGCTTCCTGTTAAATCCAGAATTGAATTCAAAATCCTGCTCCTCACGTACAAGGTCTTAAATAATCAGGCCCCATCTTATCTTAATGACCTTGTAGTACCATATCACCCCATTAGAGCACTTCGCTCTCGCTCTGCAGGCTTACTTGTTGTTCCTAGAGTATTTAAAAGTAGAATGGGAGGCAGAGCCTTCAGTTTTCAGGCCCCTCTTCTGTGGAACCAGCTTCCAGTTTGGATTCGGGAGACAGACACTATCTCTACTTTCAAGATTAGGCTTAAAACTTTCCTTTTTGCTAAAGCATATAGTTAGGGCTGGACCAGGTGACCCTGAATCCTCCCTTAGTTATGCTGCAATAGACGTAGGCTGCCGGGATTCCCATGATGCATTGAGTTTTTCCTTCCAGTCACCTTTCTCACTCACTATGTGTTAATAGACCTCTCTGCATCGAATCATATCTGTTATTAATCTCTGTCTCTCTTCACAGCATGTCTTTATCCTGTTTTTCTTCTTTCACCCCAACCGGTCGCAGCAGATGGCCGCCTCCCTGAGCCTGGTTCTGCCAGAGGTTTCTTCCTGTTAAAAGGGAGTTTTTCCTTCCCACTGTCGCCAAAGTGCTTGCTCATCGGGGGTCATATGATTGTTGGGTTTTTCTCTGTATTTATTATTGTGCTATCTACTGTACAATATAAAGCGCCTTGAGGCGACTTTTGTTGTGATTTGGCGCTATATAAATAAAATTGAATTGAATTGAATTGAATTGAATTAAGCATTCACCCTTGGTCATTAACTGCACAGATCTGAAGCGATTTGTTTGTCCTCCAAGCGTCCGTCTCCCTGGGGAAAATAACAGCTTGGGTTTTCTCCGAGTGTTGGTTGCATGCAGAGTTGCCAGAAGGTTGGTACGAGGAAAGCCAACACTGTGGACAGAAACAAAAAGAAAAGCAGACACTGGTGAGAGCAGGAAGGGGCAGCAAAAGAATCTGTCAAGACGTATTCTGCGCTCAGTTCAAAACCCTATGTCTGGACCTGAAAGCAATATATTTCCTATCAGTCTTGGTTACTGAATAAACAGGGTCAGCAGGACGAAAGATATATCGAAAGGTATCTCAAAGCAAAAAAAAGAAGAAAGAAAGAAAGAAAAAGGAAATATTAGGATTTAGAAGCAAGAACAATCCTTGACCTCTACAGTGAGGAAATCTTTGACTTTCAAAACATTTGTTCTGGTGGCACCCAATGACCCACAAACTTACTAAAACTTTTTACATTGGCGTTCCTTTAATTTGTAGCCCGTTTGTGCATCCATATTGACCACCTCTCCAGCCGCCTTTGTGCAAAGGATGATGTCATGCTTTCTGAAAACACAGGGTGGGGGAGTGGTGGGGTGTCAAGGGAGTTTAGGGGGGGATTCCTTTGGTCCTTTCAAGTTTGCGGGGGAGCCTTGGGCTGCTGCAGGATAGACAGTATGAGGGCAAGAGGCTCAACGTTGCCACCCCTCTGATTCCACCCCACCCCAGCAAGCAGTCACATTAGGCACGCTCCGGCCATGCCATCAAAGGCCCAGCTCACACACACACACTCACCAACGCACTTGCATCTGTACACACACACACACACAAACGCATGCCTGCAAGCAGCTGCTTTTAAACTGCATGCACAGAGCCACAGACACAAGTCAAATGAGCATGTTCGCACTCGGCCTGAAACCGAACGCGTGCCTAAAAATAACAACACACATGTATATATGCACAAAAGACACACACACTCGCATACTAGCAGATCAAACATGCACACACTTCAATCATGCTTTCTCCCCACTCCCACCCCGGCTGTGTTATTGTTTTGAAAATATGATTGCGGTGACGGATGGGGTAGGGAGAGGAGAGGGCTCTGGCAAGGGGCGAGTGGCAGGGCCCCTCTATTGTCCCTGACCAGTGTGAGCCTGTGTCCATAGCTATAGAAACTGGGGCCACACTGGGAAGGCATGCTTTCATCTCCACCACAGGCTCACCGCTGGCAATAAGGGGTCAAATAAATCCCCCTGGATGCAGTGTGCATGCGTTTGGGAAGGGGGTTTGGAAGGGGGGGGGCGCAAATATGCACACACACACTCTGAGCATGTTTACCTGAGCTATCTGCCATTCACACTTAGACACATTGTGGTTTCTGGAGATGCGTCAACTTTAATTTTTGTGCTTGTGTGTGTGTGTGTTTTCCCCCCCGCCTTCCACAGTGATTAAAGAATCGCATTTCAAAAGCATCAAAGAATCAGCATTTTTAGACATTTAAGCGGTTTCAAATGTTTCCACTGCAAACTGTCACTGACACGTTTTTTGATTCAACTTTCAAAGGAATAAAATGACTTCCCGTGGAATGTCACCTCTGAGCACTTTCATCTAATTTTTGTCCGATGCCTGGCATGAAACCCTCGTCTCACCACAACAGAGGCAGCCTTGGGTTAATGCGCACTAACCACGCGGCACATGTAACACAGCATCACGATGTTGATCATTAGGATTTGCCATGTCTTGTGACATTCCTCGTACGCTGACGCGGTTGCTGGAACACACAGACTGTACACGCAAACAAAGACACGCACAATTTACAGACGGCCCCCCCGACATGCTTCTTTGGGTGCTGTTATCAATACGCTCGCGCAGAAATAATAGAGCTGTGCGGCACACACCTCCATCTCAGCTTCACTTCAAGGCCTGGTTGAGAACCAGACCCTCACATTAATGTCAACCGACCAAACATTAAACAAAAAGCTGATGTTCACCTCTATTCCAGTCTATAATCTGTGCTATATATATGTAAAACCAGCTCTGCATATTTCCACCAAAAAACAACTGGACTGTGCCTAAAACCTCTCGGCCTAATGTTGGAACAAACGGTTTCAGCAGCGATGGTAGAGGCACATATGATTTGCAGATGACGCCTTCAAATTATCCAACATGACTTCACTTTCCCATCTAAATAACCGACTTTTATTCAAGCAACCCTTAAAGTAGAAATGTAGGCTGACTCCAAGAGAGCAGCAAGGTAGAAATGGCTGACAGTGACACCAACATGGACACTGTGTCAGGTAATAGTGACTGGAGCTGACCGATTGCTGGTTTCTTTGCCTTTCGAACATGCTCCAAGCAATAAGCATGCAGTCCACAATACACTCAAAGCACTGACTGCCAGTGAAAATAAAAACAGTCAGTGCTCATTAAAAATAAATACAATTAATTTCTGATACGTGGACAGAGAAACAGCATTGCTGTTATCACCTGTGTGAGCGAGGAGGAGAGGAGAAGAGAGGAGAGGAGAGGTCAGCACCACCACCACATGCCACAGACAGACTGACGATACTTCTACTGGGCTCCATGCCGGAGACCTGGCTGTAATTACACCACACACACACACATACACACACATTCACGATGCACACACTGTTAACAGACAGACGCTGAGAGGTGCCCGGCTCCTGAATTCTGTCTCGCTCTCTCTCTGTCTCATTACACTTTTATGTTCACAATTACATCCTCCATCGAACACCTAAACAGTCTCAGAATTATACTGACAAGAAGCTTGAGAAAAGCAGCATTAGATAGATACCTGTGTGATATATGAACTGCAAATTTAAAAACGTAGGTCGTTTCAAGTAGTAGATGATCTGCAGGGCCTAGTATATGAAAGGACTATTTTGAGGTACAAATCATGCAAACATAAAATAGGTCCACTTTAAGGTTGAGGAATTTAGTTAGCTTATAACTAAAGTTTATAAAACACAACTACAGCTTATAATAGTTTATTTAAAAAAGGAAATGCTGGACAGGACTAGTAAAGAATGGCACTTGGGTCGCTCAGGCCCAGTGTTTAGTCCATTTTACTTGAACCCTGCTTTGTGTCTCTCCTTGGTGTGGTTCGCTTGTGCAGATATGAACAGAGTAATCAAACTCGGGTGCAGACCAGTAAACAACTGCACAGATACACTTTAAATGAGTTGGTCTCGGTCCTGCTCCTGACGAACTACAGAGTGTTTCATGTGTAGTGTGAACCCTAAAAAACGTCCACGTATGTTTGTATTCTGGGATGCAGTAAGGGGCTATGTGCAAAAATGTGCAAAGGTGTGTGCAGGCTAGCAACTAGCCATGAAATGAATTCTCTGTGTTCTCCAGTAGTGCAGAACTCAGTACCTTATTCCTTTGTTGCTCTCACCCCAGACACATCTGGCCAATGAGCGAACTAAACATTCTCACGTGGTTTGTAGTGGCACGTTTTGGTTCGCTTGGAGTTCACTTGTACTTTTTTCTATGTGAAAAGAAACCAAATCATGGAAAAAAGCTACAAGTTTACAAACTCATCAATTGATTCAGACCACAGTAAACGGAGTAAACTTTGCCTTCACGTTCCTCTGACATCTTTCTCTTTTGCTAACGCATATAGTTAGAGATGGTCCAGGTGACCCTGAATCCTTAGATGCACTACAATAGGTGTAGCCTTTTCCACTCAACATGAGTTTATACACCTCTTTGTATTTAATCATTAATTATTATTAATCTCTGTCTCTCTTCCACAGCATGTCTTTTGTCCTGTCTTCCTTCTCTCAGCCAAACCGATCGCGGCAGATGTTGAGGTTTCTTTCTATTATTATAGGGTCTTAAGATTATTATATAAAATGAATTGACCTCTATGATAATATTTTATACTTCGATATTAAATTCCTGTAATACAAATGAATATTAGCACATGAATTACAAGGTATGAAGTCATTTGAATCTAATTCTCTGGGAAAATTGTCTGATCTGGCCTTCGACTCATCCCAAAGATGTTAAAGGGTTTGAGATCAGCGCTCTGCACATGCCACGATGTTCTTCTTCGCCAAAATTGTTGAAGTCACTGTTTGCTGTGGCACTTTGAATTTCAGGGTGTCTTGATCTGGATATGTAATAAGGAGTAGACTTAAACAAGCATGACCTGTCATCAGGCCAAATTCAAGTTTAAGTAAGGTCAGCAAGGTTATTGGCACAACTGCGATCCTGTTTGGCTATCAAGCAGACACAAGCACAGATCCATAGTATCCATAGCTCTTTATGGATCTACTTTTTTCTCCCTTTCTCTTTCCCTTCACGTCCCTTGCACTTGTGAAAGTTATTGGAGTGTAAATGCATTTAACAGCTTCTGCCTCCTGCTCAGTGTATGGAGGGAGGTATCTTTTGTCTGGTTCCTCTTTCGTAGTGCAACTAGTTTTAAGTTAACTGAGCCATAAAAGTGTGAATTGAAGAATTAAAGAACAAGAATTGGACACCATGTTGATATAGAAAGAGGTTTTTCCTACCTAAAGTTGGCTTCATTACGTCAGTTTTTTAATCATCTTTGTGGGAATCTGCTGTCTGTA
Organism: Oreochromis aureus; assembly: GCF_013358895.1. NCBI lineage: Eukaryota > Metazoa > Chordata > Actinopteri > Cichliformes > Cichlidae > Oreochromis > Oreochromis aureus. Next base: position 19,042,100 of record NC_052949.1, read on the forward strand.
GCTACTCCTTCACTAATGTTTATTTCAGCAGGCAGTCAATTAGGAAAAGATTCTTATTTACAGTGAAAGGTGGGTGGGATGGATCTTGAATCCTTGATTAAGACATTAAGAGCGTTTCGGCTTTAGCTCTAATGAGGTCGAAGGGAATTTTACTGATGTGCTGTTCTTCTACCACACCAATTTAATATCTCATAACTTTGGCACTTCATTACTCTCACTTTTCATGCCTACCTGCCTCTCTCAAGCCTAATTCTGTTCCCCCCTAAGGTGACAGAAAAAGGGCAGACGCTCCTGTTTACACATGGCTCCAGGGCTTGTGGCTGCTGATTAGCAAACCAGTGTGAGTCAACATTTGGTACATCTTTTGCACAAACGAGCTTACTGAGTGCACACTTGGGCTGTTGTCAGACACCATCCCTCTCCGTCCAGTTCCCAACCAAGCGGGCAACCCCCCAAGCAGAGGTGTTGCGCGCTCACACACCAGCGAGACATTTCCCAAAGCCTTCCCAGTCCTCCTGGCATCTGGGCAGGCCGTCACCCTTGTACCTTCCTGCATGTTCCACAAACACACTAGAGGACCAAAGGGCACCAGGATCCCAGCACTGCCACTCGGAGAACTGCCCAAAAGAGAGCGGGTCGTGACACCGATGCGCTCCGTCACGTCCGTGCAATGGGACGCTCTCACTCTGAAGCCCGTCACAGACTGGTGGAGACGCCATCGTAGAATTTCCCTCCCTTTGTTTTTGTTACCCAGTGCCAGTCCATGGAAGTATCTTGGCTCTAGACTCAACAGAACACACATGCTGCGGAGAGCGTCGGGCAAGGGAACATCTGTTGTGGTCAGTGGCTGTGGGCAAACTGTTTCATTTCGACAAGATGGCCTGTGGCAACACAATGGCTTAGTGGTCGGGAGAATGAACGAATTGCCAGTTACTTGTGGTCAGGGTTTACCTAAGTTAGACAGAGCTTCTGAAAGACATGTGGTTACATGAAATTACTCTTTAGTTAGTGATAAAAAAAAAGGGGGTAATGACACATTTTGAAACACAATTGTTTTTCAAAATGTAATCTTTTCAAGTGGGACAGCAGAATTTGAAATAACCTAATTGTTTTCATTTTAAGTCTTTATTCCATTGTAGTTGCTTCTCCATTTCTCTTCTCATGTAAATCGAGACCGTTAACAAGCATCCAGAGAGTGATTGATAGAGTGTGCCAACAGCGATTTCACTGATGGAAAAGGAGATTAGAATAACAGATTAAAGCTTTAGCATTCACAGAGATTGAAAATACATTATTTAAGTGTCGAAATAAACTGATGTACTACACTGTCGCAGCTCTCATATCTCTGCCATGGCATCCAATTCACACACCACTTGACACACCATTGAGTCTTGACATTTCGTATATCCTACTTATTTTCCCCTCGCTTTCTTTATTCATCTCTCTGTCTTGCGCTCTCTCTTTCTCTCCCAGCCTTTCCTTCTCTCCAGGCTGTTGGCGGCTGGCCAGTGATGTCATCCTGCCATAGGGAAGACCAGGGGGAACGCCCTCCTGGCGTTTGGAATGCGCTGTTTTTTCCTGTTGTTTTCCGGAAGGTGGCGATCAATTTAATTCCGCCCTCATCACTCCCTGATCTGAGGGGGGCCGAGGAGGCAAGAAGGGAGGGTGGGACGGTGGGAGAGCCAGAGGAGGAGGAGGAGGATATGACAGAGGAAGGATGGGGGCACTCTTGGGGTTTTCCAAGAGGGGATGCAACAAATATAAAAGGAGAGGGATAGATGAAGACCATGGGATGCTTCGAACTGTTGAGATCCTCTTTTTATTTCAACTTTACACGATGTGAATAAGGGTAATCACCCTGGAATTTTGTGAGGGCACGCCAAAGCCAATTAAAAGCTGCCAGACGTCATTACAGGAAAATAGCGATTCATGAAGAAAAATGGGAATGACTTACGGAAACCAACAATGCTTATTTCCAAGTGACCCAGCTAGGCCATTACAAACGCCGAAACAAGCACATAATAGTTAAATATATGTTTTTTTCACTGCTTAACTGCAGCTACTTTATAATAATAAAGTCTTCTTTGAAATAGGTCCTTTTTTAAAGTCATCTGTAGCAATAGTACTCAAACTTTTCATTGATGGTGAAAACTTAGAGGTGGAGTTTGTAGGGTTTGATGTAGATGTGAGGTCACCGAATTCAAACTATACTAACCGTTCTTGATATAGATCTGAAGGATTTGCTCTAAGCTGATAAAAACAGAATGATGATGATGATGATTAGTAATTATAAACTCAATAAAAAGCATAACTGTGAAAACACTATATTCAATTACTGTGAACACTGCAGAAATCCTTAAATCCTACATACAGGTCCTTTATAGAAACTTAGCTTTTAATTTTCTCTAGCAGCATGAAACGTGTTGCTTAGAAGACCTTATGCCTCTTCACCCATTGCCTCATTGCTTCAACATGCCTCATTCACCCATTCATAAAAGCAGTATTTCTATGCAGAAGTGCTCTCTAACATTTACACATATTCATACTCCAGTGGATGCATCGGAGAGCAACTTGGGGTTAGTATCTTGCCCAAGGAGTTTTGGTATGCAGACTGGAGCAGGCAGAGGTTGAACCACCAACCTTCTGATTAGTCGATGCTGAGCTACAGCCACCCCAAGTGGGCGATCTTCTTACTTTCATTGTTGTGTCGAAACAAACACGTTTTCAGATCATGTGAAAAATGTTGGCAAGTTGCCTACAGATTACACAGATGCCACACTGAGGTCCCGATTTTTTTTCTCTTATAATCAGCTGTTTTTTTAGTTACCATGACATTTGATCAAATCATTATGACTTGCAATCACAAATACGTTGGTCTATGACTACTTTAAAAGCTAATGACATTATTATCAGACCGTGATTATGTGGCTGTTGGCTCCATTTACTATGTTGGTAAGAAAAAGGAAGCTAAGTTCTTTATCAGGCCCAGCAGGGGGCGACTGCTCTATGTAATACTGCACAGAAGTCTAATATTCTCTCTTGATTTATGAGGTTGGTAAAATTTCTGAGGTCTGTGATCAACTGCTGTCTTCAGAGGTATTTTGTGTAAAGATGGCAATAAAATGGAAAAACACAGTATCACGCCAAAACGTGTAATAGACATGCAGGTCCACCATATCCATTTCATGCTTGCCTTTCCAGAATGTGAAATGGACATGTATGCAGAAGTTGCATTACCAGCAGGGGGCGATAATATATTTAAAGCCAAAAAGTCAGTAGTATCCAAAAAACATATGACGTACATTCCAGGTTCCTTAATTGTCAGAAACAATAAAGCTGGGCAGCTAATATGTATGTCAATGTAAATATGTTAATAATGTTTGTAATAGACATGCCGGTGTCTATTACATGCTTTGCCATGACATCGGATTGAATGGCAATAAGACAGAGTTAATTTGCTATCTGTATGCAGATAGCAGAGCGGTTGCAGCCTGTTAGAGTCAGGTCGCGAATGTTTGAAGACAGGTTGCCTCCCACCAGGCAACCTGTGCAATCACCTTGAGATTGAACATGGTTGCTCAGAGGTCGAGGGTGTTCCATGCTCAACTCATCTGTGACAAATTGGTCACGACAGCTGATGGTAACTGGTCAACAAATGTAAAAATATGTTTGCCATCCTATTCTTGTTCTAGTATTTTGCATTAGTGAGCGGCAACTTTGTCTCTTCCAAAGAAGCGGGATTCCACCAGCCGATGGGTGACATCACAACTGAAAAACCAGCATCGTGTTTGTTATTGCTGGAGCTTAACTTTTCCTCAATAGGAACACTGCATTCGACAAAGTAAAAGAAGATTAATTTTTCCAATGTCATTTCACTTTCCGATCACAGGATTGTTTTTTTAGGATTAGCTGTCAATACGACAGAAATGTGACTTTCAGCTTTCAAGCCCCGTCCTTTGCATGTGCACCGCCATACGAAATCTTCATAAAAAGGAAAACTCAGGTATTGAACAGCTTCGGTAATGAGTGACTGAACACGTACAAAAACCTAAAGAAAAACATTCATATTCACAGTGCTTGTGCCACAGTAAAGTTTCCTGGCTTAGCTCAAGTTCTTCAGTCTCAGAGTTCAAAGTGGGCCCCGCCGTCACATCACAAAGCCAATGAGCTGTCTACGATATGATCACCATTAATCACAGCTTTTGATCACGCGTGGAGCAGCATTTTCTCCATCGCGACTGGAATGCCGTAATAGACACAAAGGATGCGGGGCCCTGCTCAGATTGACTTCAGACTGAACAACAGCGTGGCGCGGCGTTCTTTAAATAACAAGCCTTACACTTAGTTCAGCTTTCTTTACTTCTCTTAGAGGAAAAGGGGGAAAAATATCACTTTGATGCTGTTTACTGGATATTTTTGCAAAAATAACTTTATGATGAATTTTAGGGGAGAGGGAAAAAAATGTAGCAGGAGGGAGGGGGGGCTTCAAAAGTAGTGTTAACGGGAGACAGATTTTTGACATGCTTCCCAAGCCATCTGCTTTCGGTTAAAGCTCGGAGACAGAGTCGAATATGGGGGAGAAGGAAGAGGGGAGTAAGCCTGGAGAAGATGACAGGGCAGCGGGGAATAAAGGGATATGCAATATTGACAAGCAATGGTGAAAGCTATGTATTTGCAGTGGGAGCATTTCTGTGTAAGCTGCTGCAAGGCAACAGAAGTCTGTCAGGGAGTCTAAGGACATAATACGTCACATCAAGCACATTTGAAATGACTTTCCAACACATTAGATGTTGTTCTAATCTCAACGTTTCTGCAAATATTTATCTGAAATACTGAAAAATGCTTCTGCTAATTTGACAGCTCAAAAAAACAAAATGTTCAGGCTCTGATTGGTTCTGAAATCTGTCAGACTGCCAAAGTCCCATCAGAGAGTGTTCTGCTGTAGATGCCACAACACAAAACGAATTATGAGACGTTCTCTGGTCATATCTTTTTATTTGATGGGGTGTGGCCTCTGGGATTTGTTCTGTCTCTGCCACTCAAGCCACAGATAGCCACAGCAGCTTGCCAAATTCCATGACTTTCCTTAACTAATCTTCTGACAGATAATATTTTGTCTTAGTTTGTGAGTTTCTTATGTTTAGTCCCCCCCCCCTCTCTCCTCTACAATCTGTCCATCTCCATCCACCCATCTGTACCATTCTACCAGTCCTCAGTGGGCACAGTCAGCCAGTCTGGCCTGGGCTGCCCCTTGCTGTGCCCACTGCAGTGCATAAGCTCCTGTCTGGACCTTGGGTAGAGGCCTTTGTATGGAGCTGTAGGTGTGTTAGTGTGTGTAAGTGTTTGTGGTGTGCTATGTGTGGGAGTGCATGTCTGTATAGCATTCATAGCAGAAAAAGGAGAAGGGAGTCAAATCTATGCCTTAGGGCACCCCCGCTGCCCCAGCACCCCTTCACATGCGCCCTATTGAGGCCTAAGGGAGCGTGAACAATCACTGCACAACCAAAGGACTAAGTCCCCTTGTTATACAAGGCCAATTTTCAGCACCAGTCCCCCTCCCCGCTCTCTCCTCCATAGTTTGACCCGCTCGTCAGAGGTTGAAGGGCTTCGTTAAAGCAAGCCGGGGTCCTTTAACGCCGTTATTTAATTAGCCATTCCACAGCAAACTGTCATCCAGCACTAAAACTACCCTCCCACCCTTACCCCATTGGTGAATCCATCTTCTTCATCACCACCACCTCTCTGCCATCTCCCCCACTCACCACCACCACACATGCTCAGCATCACCTCGACCCTTCCCCACTGTGTCCACCGGTCCCCTCCTCTCTTCTTTCCCTGTCTTTATCTCCAGTAATTAGCCAGTAAATGGGGGTTGACTCATTGCTGGGTTTCTAGAGTATTTGGGCGTGGGACTGAGGAAGTGTTTCTCCCGGCATGGGGTTTCTCTCTCAGTCCAGCACACCAAGAGCTGTGGAGGAAGACAATGGGAACGGCCGGTACTACAGTAGCCGGCTCAGCCTCACTGTCCCTGCAGCCCACTGAGTTCTGTCTACACCGGCACCCTAATCATTAACCAGATTATGACTCTGTGTGTCTGGATAGATGTTAGGAGGGGGTCAGAGGGAATTTACTCACAGGATGCCAAAGACTGCTGGCAACTTTTTCCATCTGGTTAGACCTGGATAATGAAGTTGAAGAACTGTGCAAGACACTGAAATTACAGCACTTCTTGTGATAAAAATTATTCCATCTCGCAACTGTGGAATTTCTTATATTATACTCTTAGTGAGTATGATTCCAGTTAACTACTTCATTTGCCCTCAGTGGAGTCTTTTAGAAGTTTGATTACAGAGCTGCTGAGCAATTTCACTTGAGCTGCACCCTAACTACGAGTGAACATTCTTTCCCCATGGACTCAAACATGAGTAGTCAAACTGTGAGGGCGAGTCTGGGGAGCCCCTGGCTTCATGTCCTCACCATGCTAGTTCACCGCCCTCTAGTGACTACTACAAAAGACAAGCACAATCACAGCCTATCCAGACTGCGTAGGTAAATGAAACCAAGAGTCAGGTTTAAATTCAGAGCAAGCGCGTCCTGATAAAGTTTGACCAGCTTTTGATGGAAAATTTAATTTCAAAGCATGTTTAAATTTTCTTTTTTTTTTTAAGTTTATTAAAGTTTTGAAAATGTTTAAATGTTCATTGGAATGGAGATCGACTTCAACGCGGCTCCTGAATCAATTTAGTGCGTCTACCGAACATGTTTAAGCGATTTGACTGTCAATAAATTTCACTTGTTTGTGTAAGTTCTAATTTGGATTATGGGAAAATAAACATGGTTTAATAGTTGATTTTCCCCTAATGACTGCTTAGCATGGGAAAGGTACCGCTTAGTTATCCACGGCCATTTATAGCCCCTTAATTATGCGCCTATTTTGTGACCCCTGAGTTCAACGGGCCAATTCCTGTGTAGACCCAAATCCCGATGAACAAAGGTGGAATGTGATGCCCCTTTTCCGCAGACAAGCTACCAAACGTTTCCCATCATTTTCATGGGAAAGTTCACGAAACTCTTTTACACTTCAGCCGAGTATTGACAGCGCATTGAACCTATTAGTGCATCAGAGACACTCTGCTGATGAAAACCGCAGGAGAAGCAGCTGCTGTTATACTTACAGTGTGTAAGAAAGAGAGAGGGGTAAAAAAAAAAAAAAAATCTCTTGTATTATCCTGTGTGTCTGGGAATATTGCTTTTAAATGCGAAAAAAAAAAAAAAGCTGGTGCTTTAGGACCCAGTTGATCCTCATTGTGGCTGATATTTTCCACGTTGTGAGGGGGGGGGGCTGTCAATCATAGTGAAAGTGGCCAGGGTGGGCAGGCCCCTCTGACACTTTGTACCGTCGGAGGGGGATATTTAACTTGGGACTGAGCACCACTCGCTACAGACACACTCACACACAGTGTGCCTAAGCAAAGAAATGCTCCAGCGCCAAGTCTCTCACACTCCTGAAGTAGGAGCGACTTAGTAGCTGCTGTACCCAGTTATCAAAGGAGGAGAGAGGCTCCCTCAGGAATTGACCGCTTTCATAGACCGGGGAACAAAAAAAGCAGATTATGGACTCTCTCGTCATGCACCGACATTGCGATTAGGAGATTTTTTTAAATTAATATTATTTGTATTTATTGATTTTTTTTTTATTTTGTTGCTGGTGTTGTGAAGATTCAGCGATGCCACACTGAGAGGAACTCTGACCCAACCACGTTTTCTGTCTTTACGCAGTTTGCATTTCACGTGCAGTGAGGCTGCATTTTGCTGGAAAGCTGTGTTTTCATCGTTCTTCTTCTACTTCTTTTTTTTTTTTTTACACGCAAAAGCCAGAGTTCTGTGGGAATATTACAAGCGAGACTTTTACATGTAAAACCGAGCTGCTCTGCGATTTGGAACATCCTCTGGAAAGATAAGCGGCTGTTGCGTCCTGAAAAAAAAAACTGAGATTGTGCCACACGGCTCCTCCAAGTTTTCTGTCATTTTCAGGGAAAGTGCGCATCGACGGGCTGGAATACCGCAGGAGACTGGCTGCAGAGACTACCCCACTCCCCGCCCCCCTCTCCTCGGTCCGTGGACTGTGCGCTCTGGGACCTTGTCAAACCTGAGAGCGCCAGGCGACGTTAAGAGAAGCCACGTTTCTAAAAGCCGTGCGTAAAAATAACATTGGCCAAGGCAGCCCTCGCTGCCGGGCGCGTGACATTTAAAACTTGGTGAAGTGCTCTTTTGTGCGCCCTTCTCTCCCGGGAGCTCCGGATCTATTCTGTCCCTTTCAGAAAACACTTCAGTCCATGCAGCTCTCGCCTCGGCCGCTGTCATCCAGTGCAGACAGTTTCGTCGTGGCTTCGAGTCCTCGGGGTAACCATGACAACCGAGAGAAACCCGAAGTGAATCTGAGGAGCGGGGTGAAGCAGGAGAGAGCGTGAATAGGCGCTCGAGTTTTCCCTTTTTTCTTTTCTTTTTTTTTTGACTTAACTCTTTCTGCAGAGAGCGGGGTGCACCGCTTCCACGCTGCACAGTTGCAACAGCGGGTAAATTGCAAAGTTGAAGGAGCCCTAAAAAGCAAAGCACTCCGCTCCATGTCATTCAAACCCGACGTGGTCTATTAAAAGTATCGCCTTGCTGGTGACTGAACTTCTACTATTTATGAAGCCCCGGACTGGTGACTGCACAGAACACAGTAACCGGGAAAAGAACTGAGTATTATTCACGCGAGAAGAGCCCGTGCGTTGAACAAGAGGAATTATGGGCTTCTCTCAAACGCTGTTCGTTTACGCGCTGGTTTGCGTTCACCTCGGAGTTTCCCAGCATTACCTTCGCCTCCGCCCTTCGCCCAGCGATCACCTCCCAGTGCCCGACCTGAAGGAGGACCCGGACCCGGAGTACGACCCCCGGGAGCAGGACTTGGTCGAGAGGACTCTGAGGAAAAGACTCGGCAGTAACTTTGACCCCAACTTCATGTCCATCAGCCCCCCCATGCTGGTGAACTTCTCCGCGCCAGATAACCAGGTGAAGCCGCAGGGGCCTATGCCCAACGATATTAAAAAGCTGGACCTCACAGAGACTCCCTATGGAAAGAAGGTAAAAGTAGGCAAGAAAGCCCGTAGGAAATTCCTGCAGTGGCTGTGGACCTATACGCACTGCCCGGTGGTGTACACCTGGAAAGATTTGGGTGTGAGGTTCTGGCCACGTTACATCAAAGAGGGAAACTGTTTCTCTGAGCGCTCGTGCTCCTTCCCCGAGGGGATGTCTTGCAAACCCGTCAAGTCAATCGCCAAGATTTTCCTCCGGTGGTATTGTCAAGGCTTTCTAAAACAGAAATACTGTACGTGGATACAGGTGCAATACCCAATCATCTCAGAGTGCAAGTGTTCGTGCTGATTCTCTCTAAGGAAGGAAGTAGTAGTAGTGGTGGTGGTGGCGGTGGTGGTGGTGGTCGACGGGGGAGTGGACTGGAAATACGGTTTCTATTGCACTGTTAACTCTCTACAGAGGTGGGCACCATAGCAAATCTATTTTTTTATATAGCATTTTAAGTGAAATACCAACATTGTACATATTTAAGAAAAATGCAGCTATTTTTTCTAATTGAACCAGGACCATATTTTATTCTCAACCCTGACATTTTTTTTCGGAGGGGAACACGAGCACTTCGTGAGGAAGGAGCATTTTGTTTTGTTGATATTTTTAAGAGACATTGAAAATGGATTGCATATGCTACACTTCTCCAAGAGGTGACCTTTTTCTTCTTCTTCTTCAACTGAACATTGATGCTGACTGTTATTTCACTGCAATGCTGCCTAGAGTTTTTGTATATTAATATCAATAATAATTAAATTGTAAAAAAAAAGAAGAAGAAAAGTTGAGGTTAAAGATATATATAAAGGCGTGAACTCAGCTTTTTTTTTGGAATACATAGTATTGTAGGAATAAACAAATCTGTACGTTTTATTTATTATTTTAACGATTTGTGAGTATAGAGCATAAGGACAGAGAATAGCAGAGTATACCAGAATAAAAAAAAAATATGGGAGATGTCTACTTGAATATTTCTAAAAATGACAAAAAAATAAATAAATAAATACAAAAAAACCCAACATATCAGTGTACATGTTATGGTTACACGTTTTAGCAATAAAGTCCATCTTTTCAACATGTGTTAGTGTCAACCCATGCTTACACCACTGTGTATATCCAAAGGGGCGTGTACACTGTAAAAAAAAAAAAAAAAACTATCTAAAAATGTTTCATTAAGCTGTAAAAATCTTTCCCTGCCACAGAGATACGTTTCACTGGTTTCCATTCGGGGTGACTGGAGAGATTTCACATATCAGAGCGATGACGCTGAAGTATTCTTGCAATATTCGTGTGTTTTTCAACCGGAAACCCCTGAAACTGTACCTCGCTTTATTAAAATAATAATAATAATAAAGGGTGAAAAGACTTTTGCAAATGATATATTTTTTTACAGTGTAGACGGCCGGGCTCCGAAGTGGAGTGGAGTTACAAACTACTATAAAGTTTCGGTGACTTTGTGTGGACTGTCTGACGCTCCACGCCGTCACAGCGATTTTAGAAAAGGCTGATTTACTACGCTGCTTAATGCGCAACGCATACCTCAAGCGCCTCCACAGACCTGGCATTCATTTGTCTCAACCGGAGAGCGCGAGAGAGGGAGAGCGAGGGGGAGAGGCCACGCACACGCATTCATCTCCAACTCGCTCCTGAGCTCCGAGGTGTTAACATAATAGCTAAAATATGATTCAGACTTTTCAAACAGTGTCAGATGATGAAATCGCAAGAGCAGACGCGCAAAGCCTCCAGTGTCTGGGGTCTCTCTGTGTTTTTTACTCTGGAAGCTCCACACAAGTTCCAATGAGGTATTTGTATAGAGGTGGACTGGAGCAGACAGGCGCCTATTCAAGTCTGACCGCCCTGGAGAGAGCGAGAGAGAGGGAGAGAGAGAGAGAGAAAGCGAGAGAGAAAGAAAGAGAGAGAGAACACAAAGCCCATAAAACAATGGTCAACTGTTTTTGACGTTAGCAGACTATTAATTGGAGAGCCTGGGCATGCTGTCTGCAAGTTAAAGAGATATGGGCAATTAAACGCGCTGGAGACGCGCGGGGAGGGAAGGGGAGAAGGGGGGGATGAAGTCCCGTGAAATCAAAGAGAGGAGTAATTTTCTGTAAGTAGGGTTTTCTAAATTGTGTTTATATTATTGGTCTAAATACAATCAACGAGTTCAACAGAGCTATGACTAAACGTCTGAAAGCGGAGTGTTTCCACTGAGCGCATTTTGTGTGCCTTTAAGCCATTTGTGTGTTTTCTTGCGGCCAGAGCCGCATTTGACACTTGCCGCCCGGTTATTGTGACAGAACCGCTAAGGGGGGGATTTGGTAAGCAGAGGAGAAGAACGGCAGCATGCCAGCGAAGGAGGAAGAGAAGGAGCGGGAGGGGAGGGGAGCAGGGGCTGCTTTCCTTACTGTCAGCTTCTTTCTTGATGATGTCTCGGGGTTTTTAGAAACTGCGTCTCTGACTCGACGGCGCCACTCAGCCGCCCCCTCTCGACTGCGCAGAATGAGGCACTTTGGGAAACAGTAACCCTTTCAGGCTCTGCCCGGAGAGTATTTTAGAAGCGTGTGAAAGGCAATACGCCGCCCTGGCTCCAGCCAGTTAGGTGCGCACCTTTTAGAAACAGACCTTGCCAGCTAGTCAGATCACTGGTTCTCAAAGTGGGGTCCGGGGAGCTCCATGTGGCCTTTGTGGGGATTCCAGGGGGGATTGGGTGCTTAAAATGTCAGGAAAGTGCTTCATTGACAAGAAACAACAACATTCAATTGCAATTACGCACATTTTGGCACTCTGACCATGATCACAACCGCCAGATTTCTGCACTCTTCTTCAGTGGGACGTTTACGACTTTGTTTGGAGATTTGTGTTTAAACTGAACAGAAATGTTCAGTTTGATAACTGATAACTGTCCTGAAGTTGTCATTTAATTAGATAAGCTCACATATCTCCTCACTCAATCTGTCCGCCTGAAGTGTCAAATCCAGTCCACATCCACTAACTTTATCCCATTCTACAAATAGAAACCTTTTCAATACAGAGTTAATATAGAAGCGTCTGATGCAGCCATATGTTAAAAGTGGACCGTGTGTTCTTTTTCTTACACCCAAGGGGGGAAACAGTCCTAAAATGGGTAACTGTGCTGTCTTTACTTCTCCCCCCAAAACTACGAGCTGGACTACAAACAGCTTTACATGCCCTGATCAAATGTGTCTATTTTGTTTTTAAAATCAATAAATCATAAAATTTCATCATGAAATTGGGTTTGTAAATTTATAACCCTTTTCTTGGCTATGAACAGACTTTTGACTGACATCTTAAGCTGGAGGAAATCAGAAAAAAGAAAAACCCTTCCCATCAACACACTCATCATCACATTGTCCTTAAAAATGTCAGGACTCGTGTGGCCTCACCCCATCAGATGCTCAGCATCATCATCGTCTGACACCGCCCGTCTCCACATTCGTCAGCACCAACCTCCTGCGAAGTGAGCTACAATAATAAATATGGTTTGGTAGATACGTGCACACTTCGTACATATCTACAGCCTCATGTGAATGTAAAATAACTCCCATATTTGCTGGCTGTAAAGAAAATTAAATGAAAGCCTGGAGGCAATTAGGATGGGGATGATGGGGGAGTAGGTGGGAGGAGGGGTGACATGCTTAGTGGTAAAGATGATGAGTCTGTGTCTGCCTGATGATAGTCAATTATTCTGATGGATTGTGGTCTGATTGGGAGTGACTGTGTGTGTGGGTGGGTGGTAAAGAGTTTGAAGTGACACATCCGTACCTGTGCGGACACATCTTTATAGAAGAATACGTGTGCAAGTGAGCGTGCATGCTGATTGCATGTATGCATAAAATCTTCCACAGGCACATGCAAAACTCCAGTGTGTGTGTGTGTGTGTGTGCAGTGGGCTGACAGACAGACAGAGATGGAGACGAGGGTCTGTGGCTGTGAGTAAGGCCCAAACCTCATAGTTGTAAAAGCCAGTGAGTCAGCACTGGTGAGGTTATTGATGATGACAGGGTATTAGATTGAGCACTGGGAGGAGGGAGTACACACACACACACACACACACACGTTCATACACACACGCCTTCACCGCAGATGATACCCAGAATTCCATCACACCATCATCCATGGCTTGCGGTGTCTGATGGTATGTGTGTGTATAGGTGTCAAGCATTTGTTCATGTTGTACACGAGTTCTGTCTGGTAAGTGTGCCTGCAGAGCGTGTGTGAGAGAGAAGAGCAGAAGCTACTGTGACGGTGGGTTTTCCAGGTCCCCGTTTCTCTCAAATGCCTGAAATGGATGTCTGTGTTTTCATATGTGCGGCCAGTTTAAGATGGGAAGTCTTCAAGGAACTCACAGATGCCTCTCAGCAAACCTCTGCCGGGCTGATCCAGCTTTTATGAGGCCAGCCATCCATCGCCGCGAGAGCTCGCAAAACCTGACCTGGAGTCAGTAGCAGTGGGCGTAGAATTCATAACATGCCATTGCATCAACACAGTGGCCCATCTTTGCAGACAAACAACAGGTGACTGTAGTCAAATAACAGGTGTTTGTAATCAAACTCCAGCCATTGCCAACAAGCGGTGCTTATGGTAATTAAGCAGAAAGCTGGGAGATGAGCGCAGTGCCACAAAGAGTCATGAATGCATTCATTAATACAGGTCTGCAGACTCTAAAAACTGATGGCTGCTAGTTTTGGTCTGGATGTTAAGTTCAGCTGCATAGCTTCAAATCAGAAGAGTGCAAATGCCTTCTTTTGTTAAAAACCATCCTCTTACAGCAGTGGCTCCCAGACTTTTTTATCTAACATACCTCACAGGCACATCAGATAGACTCAAGAAGCCCCTCATCAGTACCACTTACCACGCTTACTTGAACTAAGCTCCAGTTGTATCTACACTTCTTCCAGCTTACCTTTCACTCCTAGTGATGGCATTCAGCTCACCCGGGGTTAGCGAACTTTATCAACTGTTTATTCATACTGTTTCCTTACTATGCCAATCATTCACTCATTTACTTATATTACTGCTCAATGGAACATCTATTCATTATACTTAGTGACCACTCTCACGAGCTGTGGCCAACAGTGTCAGCTAAACCTCTACCAAATATTCCTCTCTATTTATTCAAAGTGTTCGCTTAGTTTTTCAAATGTTTAGACAATCCATGCATTTCTCTAACAATTTTACGTGTTTATTTCTAATTTCTGCTGATTAGCACACCTTCAATTAATAACTTCCTGCTTATTCATAGATATATCTAGTGCTTAACTAATGGCTCAGTCACTAGAGTCAAAATAGGACAGTGACCTCCTTGAGAACAGGAAAAAAATCAATGGTTGCCCTGTGTTTGCATTGAATTTTTGTATTTTTTATTGTTTGTTTGCTTTTGGAGATTATTGCACATTGATGCAACAACTAAATGGTTGCCCAGGGGTTGAGCGTGCAGCACCTTTAACCTCCGGCCGACGACTGTCAACTGCAAGGTGATTGCAGAGCTCATGTGATGGGAGGCAACCTGTCTCCAAACAGTTGTCATCTGACTCCGACTGGCTGCAATCATTCTCAGAACGATTGGTGAGTGTTTGAAAATAATTGCAGTCTAATTTATAAACGCAAACAGGTTGCAATCAACCCGAATCACTCAGTGAGTGCAGCTCATCTGCAGCCTGTCTCTTTCCTATGGGGACTCAACTCAACTGGTTGCAAAGTGGTGCTATTCTGGTTATGTTTCTTATTTAAAAGCACGGTTACTTATGTCTTTTTTTCCAGTTAAAAATTGGCATCCTGCAGCATCTACGTCAGTATTTGTGGAGGAGTTTCTGAATTTCTGTTTCAAATCTATGTGATTCTGGCTGGACTCTGAATGTAGGTAATTAATCTGGATTTCTGTGCATGTAGACAGAAACAGTTAAATATTATAAACAGCAATTGGAGCGGTAATTGCCAGCTTGACCCCCATTGGAAAGTGAAATGATAGCAGACTGAAGAAGAAGACAGCAACAGATAAAAAGTGGTTGGAAACTTGCTCCCCATCTTCAAAGCAACCGTTTCAGAAGAAACGAGATCAGAAGTTAAAGTTGATTGCAATAATTTTGGTCATGTTCTGGTCTCCAACCACAGTTTTCCCTGTGTGGCTGCAGCATAACATTTACTGTAACATTAACATTTATCTCTTAATTTAACTAACTGTAAACACTTCTGCTCAGTTCCTCTCACTTTTTAATGAAGTTGTATTTCTGTTGTGGTTTAGCTGGACTAATCTTTCCATATAACCTCTGCTTTCTGTAATCTCCCTGAACCCAACTGATCCTATTAATCACATATTACTATTAGTTTCCATTTCTAATCTGTGCATGTAAGCAATGTGAAGACTATAAGAGAACTTGTGTCTATTTTATGTGATTTGTATCCTTAAATGCACAGCAGGCAAACACATGCAGTGAGATCCTGGTCATTCTATATGCTTTCTCGCTGCTACCATTTTAATCAGTGTCAGAGTCACATTTCTGTAGTCACGCTTGCTGATTACTCAGTTTAACTCTTGTTAGATGTAACAGATATTTTAAGCTCAAAGTAAGGCCTAAAAATAGAGCTATGGGTGGTGTGGCGTTCTCACGGCTGGGAATAGTGCATATTCTGAGCTCTGTTTCCATGGTTACTTGTGCCTTTATCGCCAATAAAGGTCTCAAATTCAGAAAATAGTCCCTTTGCATCAATGTATACATTCTTATTCATTAAAAAACTCAGTTAATTTGGCTTTATTTCATGTTTTTTTTCTCTTCCCACACACCACTCAGGTGAGAACAACAACGAATAAAAAGCTCACATATACACACAACACACACTTTTCTATCACTCATCACCAGCGCGCACAAACACTCCAGTGTCCTCATACATAAACAGTTTCTGGTCATCGTAGTGACACATGCAGGTAAACTATCTTTAAATTGTTTACCTGACCACTCGGCCCAATCGCGATACCACTAACATGAAAACAAACACGCACTTGAATTTTCCCCCAATTAAAATCTATATTTTCCATCTCCATCTCCGCTCTGCTCACTGATTGCTGCTGTACTCTCTTCGCTCACACAAACACGCACGCACACATACACACCTCCCCCTCACAGCCTGTCCGGCGGCTGTCTCCCAGTACCCCTCTGTGCGCCTAGATGGCATGCTGAGAATGTTTACTTTCACCACAGTGTGTATTTACAGAGCCTAATAGTTTTTTAGGCCGCAATGGCGCCTCACTTCGTAACATGTGTACAACCCACCTACTCCTTCGAACTCCTAAACACACACACACACACACATAGTCTCAGACTCACACAGAAAACATACAACACCCCCCTACACCGCCGCCGCCGCCGCCGCCACTACCACCAAACAACAAATCAAACCTCTGGTATTTGGGGTTTGGCAGTGGTGCAAGCTCAAATGCAGGCAGGTGACACGATTAAGCAGCAGCAGCAGCAGCAGCATGCGATATTACCTCCTGTGTGATTGGAATGAATGAAAAAAAAGGAAAAACAAGCATCTGAGGGGAGCGTACTGTGACAGGCTGAACGAATGCACGAGGTTCTTGGAATGAACGGCCTCGTGGTGTTTTGAAGGATTGTGCGTGGTTTTGCGGGAACGCGAAAGATTAATGAATGTGTCCAAAGCACCGTGTGAGCAAGTTTGTGAGGCAGAGAGTGGATGAAGTTTACCTGGATAAGCAGATTATGCAGACAAGATGGATTTGCGACGACTCCTTCCTGGTCAAGAGATGGAGAAGCTATCAATAATAATGAATGAGCACATTCATGGACTTAAAAGGTAAACAAGTTGCAACAAGAGTTATAACAAGAGGAGACCGGGGGTAATCATACAGTAAGGCATCAGTTCATTCATTTTCTTAACCACCCGGACACTGGAGGACAGGCGGGGCGCCCCCTGAATGGTTCATCACACGGCTAACTCAGAAAAACAAACAGCCATTCACCTTTTTGCAGTGAGCCCACTGTACTGGAGCCACCCCGCCGTGTGCGGTATTTTATTTAATAAGACAACTGCAGTGTTATTACTGGGATGGCTGGTGTTATGTATTATATTAAAACACAACCACAAGATTCATCCCTTAATAATAGTTAACACATAAGCGGTTACAAAAAGGCTCTTTAATGCTGTGCACTGAACACAGTAACCCTGATAATTAGACATGTTAAGACATGTGTATGTGTGTCTTTTAATGTTGTTTCTGTGTCACCTTAGTTTCCTGAAAGTCAAAAAAATGATGGTACTTTGCTTTAAGTTACTTATTGACTGGAAACAAACTGGTATATGCCGCCCTCTCCAGTGGGCGATTAAACCATATACTGTGCATCAGTGGAAAAGTGTCTGAGGAGAGCCTGAAGGATACTAAATGGCAATACCCAACTCATCTACAGCTCCTGTCTGGCACGTTATAAAGAACGATCCGCCAACATATCACCAGATCATGGGGCAGTTTCTTTCCTGAGGCTGTAAGATGCCTGAAGTCATCCTCCATCTTTGTTTATGATTAAATTATGTCTCCTTTCTTTTGTAGTTTTGGACCTTTTATTGTGTAGACGTATGGGGCCCTACATAAGCAGACAATTAAATGATCTTTAATCTAGAAGCCTAAATTTGTCTATTCAAATATGATCTATTAATATCAAATTAACGAGTCCTCAACAGTCACCATACAATGAGGGAAGGGGGTTGTGTACAGAACAGGTGGATTTTAAAACACTTAGGCCATTGTTTTATCTTCGTCCTTCCATTAGACAAAGAGCTTGAGGCAACCAAACAGGTGAAAATAAATAACTGGCTCTTTTTTCCCCCACTGGGCAACTATGCAAGACTCGGCCCGCTGAATCTGATGTCCTGACGCCTGTCTGTCTGTCTGTCGTATTCAGCTGAGGTGGTCTATTCAGAGTTAGGGACCAAGGGACACAGAAGCCCGAAGGGTGTGGACACACATGTGTGTTGTTGGTCTGTCAGGGGGAGGGAGGTGGCACTGTGAACAGCAGAGAATGCCTGGTGATGGGTTACCAAAAACAGAGCACGAGGGGACAATAGGACCTGGGACATTCCTGACATAACCCCAACACACCAGGGAGGAAGTGGAAGGGGGGATTTATTGGTGTCAATGGCCCCTTGCCCCGAGAGGAGGAACGGGTGCCTCTTTTGTCCCCTCTGGCGTTGGAGATGGACTGAATCGAGACGCCTTGCAAAGAGAGGACGCCACTAAACACATACACACATAATCACTCCTTTGAAAGAAGAACCACCAATTAGGGAATGGACATATATGGCTATAGTGGGGAGGTTGTGTGTGTGTGTGTGTGTGTGCGTGCGTGTGTGCGTGCGAGTCTGTCTGCATGCACTTTTCAATAGGATCTGAATGTAAAGGGAGAGCCAAATAGGATGCTTTTCAGCACAAAGTGCACAAGGGCTGACCCCATGGGAACACCGCTACGAACTTGTTTGAATCAGAGAGCATTTAGTCGCATTTAGGAATGGTTCGAGTTACACTGAATGAGCCCACAATGAACGGGACAATGTAATACTCTAGTAATTGGCTGGACAATTGTATAGTATGTTTCACTTGAGAGAAATGAGTCTCTCCCTGAGTGAAATGAAACAACATCTTACTGTTTGCAATGATTTCGCAAAACAACAAAACATTAAGATGCTTTTAAAAAAGCATCTCTTGTTTTCCTATTTTAAAGATTTCCTCGTAAAATTCATACCACCCAATTTGCACTTTAATATTTCTCAACTGGTGAGAAGAAACATCGTTTTGGTAATGGGAGGGCTGGTTTTAAATTGCATTGTAATTACTGACCCACCCTGAGCCTCCTTAAAGCTTATGCAAACCATATTGAAGGTAAATAGCTCTTTTGTGAACGGCAATGACTACGGAAAGCTGACCGCTGAGCCCTGCAAAGAATACCGTTTCTCCATAGACACTTGAGACTTGAGCCGTGCAGGAAAAACCAACGACACACTGAATAAGGATTTAATTTAAGATTATTGATTTAGAAAATATGAATATAAAGTGTCTGCTGGTCTGAAGGCGGTCAAAAAACACACATTTTAGGGTCTGATTCAAATATAAGCTTTCATTTACACTACAAATGACTTTTTTTTCAGGCTTTATACCTGCAGGGTGGTAAATTGATGACAGAGAGCTACAGGTGGGCCTGAAATCCTCGGGTAGAAGCTTTTTATCCCAGCAGCTACAGCACACCTGGGATCAGTCTGGCAGCTTTTCTGTGCAGGCCTGCTGTTAATCTCCACTGTTTTTGACAGTATGGATTTGGCCTTGGTCAGTGGTCACCTATTTCAGCTTCAGAGAAACACGCTAAGCTAGACCAACACTGTCATCTAGTGGGGAAATGAGGAGCTATCTCTTCCAATAAAATGTGTGCAGTATAATAAGCTTGTAAAGCTGTATGACCACACTGTGGTTATCTGTGATAAGCAGTTAAGAAGCTGACCTTTTACTGTTTTACAAGCTTGAGGTCTGTATTACTGTCATGTTCACATAGTTGTATTGAAGTGTTTATTTTTAGGGGTTGTTAACTTGACCATAATTGCAATGGATTGCATGGGATTGCAATAATTAGATTACTGACTCAATGATTAAGGATGAACAAATACATAAAATAACCTATTCTCAGTTTAATATTGCAGGAAGTTATCATTCAGACTGGTTTGCATGGAAAACTCTGCAATATAGCATGCATATCAGCTAAAATTAGCAAATTAAACCTGGAAAAGGCATTAAATTATTTATGAGGTGTAGTGGTGTGCAGTAATGGAAGTTTTGATATGATCCCATGCCAAGTAAAAAGCGTACCAGCATAGCCAATACTTATACTTCTAACCTAACCTGGCTCATGCTGGGAGAGCAGCATGTCATCAGGGATGATGATTAATATGTATTCAAATTCTGAACACATTTTAATGACCACGAAATCACTGTGATTTTCACTTTTGAAGCTAAGTCGCAATTCCGTGGCCTACATACTAAACTTAGAAGATAAAAACAAAGGATTGATCCAATCGCACTAATATATTGATCCTATCACACTGATATTGATGTGATACCAACACCAACACTGGTACTATCATAATTTGGATTGATTCACCCGACTCTAAGGAGCACCACACTCTGTGGCTGTGCTAGCACCTCGGTACACAGCAGTACTCTCATCCAAATACATTCAAAATCCAAATACTAGTATTCTTTTTGCTTATAATGTTAATTGTGGCTCCTATCTAACAGCAGTTTAGCATGCTAATTTTTGCTAGCTAACACAAACAAGGTCTGTCATGAAAGAAAAAAAATCGAATGTGTAGCCTTTAGAGGTGATCCAGGGCTTCATCGTTGTACTGGATTTTGTAAAATAGTTTTGAGAAATTTTCCTAAAAGAAAAGAATGACAGCTCACAATGGCTATAACAGTTATTAGAACTAGAAGAGGACTGATTGTTCAGCAGTGACTAACTACTGTAGTGTTTTGCTAGCATGGCTAGCATTACAGGCTACTTTATCAGTCGCAAGCCAAAGGAACTTTGGTTCCCTGATACCACACAGGTCATAAAACACAATAGATTTCCAATTATCCTGATTTAGTGTCTTCGTGTTTTGCAATAATTGCAACAATTCTTTCCTTTTTATAAGCATATATTGAACAGCTTGCAATGGAGGAAATACTAGAACACTTAAAGTTTTCCTGGAATTGATTGCAGATTTATTAGCCCATTATTTACTATCATACGCTTGACTTCAACCCTTACCATCATCTACTTCCAGCTCACTGGATTACAAATAATTGAGAAAGCATCTCTGTAGCCTTGGGTGGCATTGTTGTAGCTGTACAATTTATTAGCTAATCAGCAAGACAGTGCCAGATTCTGCTGCTCATGAATATCAGGGTGGAATGAAAACCAGAACATGAGCTTTCATTAGAGAGTTTTGACTCTTTCAGTCGCTCTACATCTTCAGAACACACATAGAGTTCAAATGGGAACTCCCAAGCACTTCCAGCTGGCAACACTTTGGGATAATGATGCTGGATTCCACACAAATGAAGGGTCTAAATACCACCAGAGAGGCACCTGAACCACCTCCTTAATGCACAGACATGCATACATGTATGACTTCCAAGTCATAGCTTCTCTCTGTGGGTTAATCACGCATGCACTACATACCAAGTGGGAAAGCCAATTTCCCACCGTCATTCCTGACAGTCACTGCTGTCAAATGTAAGCAGCTAACCCCTAAGAAATCCCACATCAAGTCAACAGCATCCCCCCACAGAACACACATCCTTTGAGTCTTCAGCAGCGCAGATTGGGTTACTGCTGATTCTAAGCTGCGACCTCAAGGTATCCTCATTTAAAAACTCTCTGTGGTTGAGTCATCAGTGTGAGCTCGGAAGAGGCCACCTTTGGCGGCGTAACGTCAAAATGATGGATGGGACAATAATACCGGTAGAAGAGCTATTGATAGCTCTCTTTCCTTAATGTTGACATGTTGATATTCACACCCCAAGCACTATGTGTCACATGGGGAAAGAGAGGGCCTGCACTCATGCACACACAGTGGACAAGGACATGATGGTATTATACCCATTAATATCACTTCCGTTCCCACTTAGGTCTTCGGGTCTTGAAGTGACAGCTGAGCCCTGGGCAAGTGAGTGTGCGAGATGTATACCACGATACCAAGCTGCTGTCTTGACTTCAGTTGCGCTGGCAGAGGGAAAGTAAACATGCGGGGTTCCCCAAGAGGCTGCTGTTGTAATTGGGGGTGTGCTAAAAGGGGCTCGAGTTGTTTATTTTTTTTATTTTTGACCCTAATTGCTCCACATTATTGTTTAACAACAGTTGAGATTGCTGGAAGTCTAGATAAGGGGCGTAATCTGTTTAAGGTTCTGCTCCATTCACTTCCACGTGAGCTAATTACGCTTAATAATTTAAGTATTTAAAGGTTATATAGACAAATGTGAGCCAACACTTCCTGAGAGACTGAAAACTCAACCAAGCAACAACCTTTTGGGCTAAAAAATGAAGTTAAAAGGCTTGACGCTAGCTTCAGGAGTAGCGTTTTTATTTAACTCCCCTGTTTAAACTGTATAAAGGCTTTGAGTGAAACTTGGGTGCTATGTTATCTTGTTCAGCACTACGTTTTGGCTAAGTTATTTCAGAGTGAAAACAGGACATCAACATCCTTGCAACTAGAAAAAAATGGTGGTTTTACTGTGTTTGCGTTGGATATTCTCACATTTGGCAACCATTTACAAATAGATGCAATAGTTTTGATTGCAGTTGTCTGAGCTGATGCATCTTTTAGCAATAAGGGACTCATCTCAACTGGTTTTCAGCTGGTTGCATTGTGTATTCTGGTTATATTCCTATATTGCAATTTCATTTTGCATTTAAATTGACATTCTTTAGCAACTATGTCACTATTTATATAACTGAATCAAGTGTACAAGGTTATTGAGTATGTAGATGGCAACAGATTTGCAGTTTTTGCTAATTTATCGCAGATTCACTCCATTAACACAAACAGATTGCATCTAATTTGCAACCTGAGCTCATTCAATCAAGACTAACTGTGCTTTATCCCCATTTTATTTCCATCTTGATGCATGAAAGTCCATTTGAAGACAGCAACTGACTGCGAGTGGTTGCAGACCTGGATTCTACGGTGGCCCCGAGAGGTCAATTGCACTGCCTAATAGCACACATGTATCTATAGTATTATATGACTGATGCGATTAAAACACACGTTATCTTATGTCTGTTCCTGCTCACAGTTCAGATGAATCCTCCGCTTCTTTTAAGTGTGCCTGAGTGCAATTATTCACATGCTTTGGTTTCTGTTACATCACATCATTGTCTCCCCAAAACACTTTTTTGTGTTTCATTTTTCTCCATTTCCATTGTGTTTCATTCAACTTTTGCTGTGCTTTGTGTGCGTTTGTGGCACTTTTTCTATTTGCTGGTGTTTTCTTAAGTTGCTGTGCATTAAACCTCTCAGAATCCCATCTTAGAAACAACCATTTCACAGGCAACTCGATCCGAAGTTCAAGTACACACAGTTGTGTTTAGTCGTGCTGCACTCTCCAACCAATTTGTGTCTGTAGCTTTAAAGGTACTGACACAGTTTAAACACAGTCTAAACATTCACATCCTGTTTTTGCTCAGAAAATTAGCATCCCATTTATTGTCACAGTAAAATACACATCCCAGTTATTAACCACTCCGGATAGCTAGAACTAATGTTAGCTGATAGCATCCTTCTTGTCCAAATATGATTATTTCTTTTAACATTCTTGTTTAAAAAACATACAAAAAAAAACAAAAAAACAATTGTAGAAACCAAAATACCAAACTGAAGGTTTCAAAATATCAGCAAACAACTGAGTGGGTGACATCATAGTGCCTTTGTGCATCTTTAACATACAGTCTGTGGGTTCTACAGATATTAAAAGGTCAGTGAGAGCTCATAAGTTCTGCATGTTAAAAAGTTTCTTACACCCACATTTTCTTCTATAGGCCAGCAGGGGTGAACTCCTCGGGTCCTTAGTAAACAGTTTCCTATGTCCTATATTTAAATTTAAAGTATTAATAAATACAACATAGCTAATGTTCATTTTTATAAATTATCATCTTCTTGTGTATCCAGCAGAATGATGAAGCTTTGTGGGGCCTAACAAAGAGTTCCCCTCTGTGCTCGTGACGTCTGCTTTTAAAAACTAACAGTGAAAACGCTCACCTCAAGGATTAAAAAATAAGACTTTGCAAATCAGTCAGTGTTAACATTGTGACGTTATCTGTGATTAAGTACCAACAGAAGATTTCATTACATTCTGGTGAGTTTCCTTGTGTAGCTATAGTGAAAAAAAGATGGGGAACGCAGTAAATGAAAGATAAATAATCCAAACAATCAAATAATATGGCAATGTGATCTGTTTAATTCAACAACTTATCTGAACCTATAACACAGCACAAAGAAATCCCGACATGAAATGATAGTATTTTTTCTTTATGTATTTTACTTTATTTCAGCTGTGAGCTACAGACTGTTAAAAAATGTGTCATCAAGCTGAAACCTGTTTGATTAGTCAAAAACGTTAATAATGGTGATCGGTACTGTGTTTGTTTATATATAATGCTGCTTACTTGGGTAACTGAACTTAACAGCCCTAATCTTAACAGTAACACTTGTTTTCATGCTAAGGCATACATGTCTCCACGGTGGCCACGCCAGCTGATCCAGTTATATCGTGGAAATGCTTTCTTGCTTACTGCCATACAAACAACCACGCATCGGATTTTGTCTCAGAAAATCACGAAGCTGTTGAAACGTCAACAAAGATGCACCTGGTGGAAATCCACTCAACTAACCAGCTTAATTAGTGACATTTCACGTTATCTTCCTCTGAGGTAATGCAAAGCCGTCACTAGAACCCAGTGATAAGGAAAATGTTCAGTACTATAGCGCCACCTAAGTGTGAGTTGCGTTTATGTACTTTGAGGCATGTGGCAGATTTTTTTTAAAAGGCACAGGTTATTAGTCTGACTGAGTATTACACGGTATTCGCCACAAGAGGGAGGCCCGACCCCACTGAAAGCCAATTGGGGGTTTCCCCTCTGGATAAGGTAAGCATCTCTCCTTGCGCCCGACAGCAGGGGTGCCAAAAAATGAAGCGAGGAAACAGTCGGAGGCTGACATTTTCTCCAGGGTGTCCGCCACAGGGAACCTAGTGCCGAGAGCCCCCGGGCTTGGAACAGACAGACGGGGTTGTTTTGCAGACACAATCAGCAGACTGATCCAAGTGCAACAACTAAAGGACCGAGGAGAGCTCCCCGCTTGAATCCCATCTGACAGCAAGTGAGTGTGTTGCCTGTTGTTAGTCTTGCTTTCTTTCATTCTGTCTTTAACGCAGTCCAGCCTCTCCCACTTGTAACTGCAGAGATAATCTACCTAGATTACTGGCTGGATGGTGGAGCTCCTTTATTTCACAGGAATGCGTCAAAATTGTCCCCTCTCTCAAATAAAACGCGTGAACATGGACTGTACTGTCCCCGTGTAAACAGAAACGCTGGCAGCAAAATCCCGCTGCTTCTTTTTTTCCCTTTTAACAAACCAAAGAGTTTGAGTATTTTGTGTTTCAGACAGTTTGTTGGATCAATTGATGAAGGCCTGCTGTGTTTGTGTCAGCTTCTCTCCATTTGCTGCCCTACTTTCTCAAACGTTTAGCACTAAACTCAAGTATTTTAATTCAAAACACTGGAAAATATTTGAAGTGCCCGTATCGGTGTTCAATTTGCAAATCTGAGAGATTTTAAAAAGACTGGGGTAGAAATACATCCGAAATATTAAGATTTACTACAAGATCCCATTTAGAAGCTTAACTCTTGGGGAGTTATTTGGAAAGGGAGTGGAGACGAACGACCTGAGATTAAGAACTAAATTGCTCTTATATAAATAAATAATAAAAGTATTAATCACCGAACAGAAAGAGTCAGATAAACCTTTGTGTTTTAGGTTTTCTGAGTGAAAACAAATCGAAAAATCCCGATATTCTGTCTCCACTGCACGGCTCCCCTGTATGCTTGCCCTTGCTCGTCACTTACTTTCATCAGACTTCATTAATTTTAGCCCACTTTCTGAGCCGTTTTCCCCCTTTGTGTGTAAATCCATTAACTGATTTGAGTAATTTCCTCCCCCCCCCCCGTCCCATTGTGTTCACTGATACTGTTAATTAGTATTGGCTGCAGGTGTGCTCCGTGGGCGTAACGCGCTCGCACGCGCACGCGCACAGGGTTGGGGGTTAATGCCTATTAATTTTAATTATCCGCGGCTTTGAATTCGTGTTTGAACGGTCTTTGTTTGAGATGAATTACTGGATGAAGGCAGCGCGGTTCCGGGCCCGGGCTGGGCCATGCCGTGCTGTGCTGTTCCCCCCAGAGGATGGTACAGTAAATAGCCTACAGGAGGAATGTTGATCAGCTTACAGCGGGCCAGGAGGTTCTCGGGATTTGATCGACCGCGATGCTAATGACCGGCCTAGCCACCGGTAGGCAGGCTGCACCTGCAATAACACGGAGAGCAACACGCGAGCTGTCGCCTATAAATTACCTGGAATTATGAAGTGAACTGCGGCCCGTCCTCGCGGTTCTGCCGGGCTGGTTTTACACGTGTAACGCGTTATCCTCTGTGCTTACACTAAATGAACTCTGCCCAGAAGTCCCCACACGGCCTATTTTATTTGGCCGTTTTGTGATAAACGTCAGCGGCTCTAATTGCCGTTACCTACGTCTGAGATACCTGCTTTAATTCTCAAATCCCCGAAAATCCATTTGCTCCCCCAGTGCGCCTTTAGGCACGCGCTCCCCAGACGGGCTGTATAAAATTGCCAGCACTCATCACGACAGACCGCATGCTCTTTAAAGTCACATGAAGGCAGTTAATGAGTTAATGCGATGCTGTCATAGCCGAGGGCGCAGGGCCACATTTTCTCTGCCAGAACGAGCCTCTTTTACACAAGCGCACAACAGGCAGTCCTGGTGTGTTTGATTCCATGTTACTATTATTAATAAAGGGGGGGGAGTCGGTGCCTCGACGCAAATAAATCCCGCGTGTGCTGGACTGTTATTGGGATTAATAAGTCACAACATTCTGCATCTGCCTCTTGTTTGTTTGGCCCCCGCTAACCCCTGACTCTGTTTCAACAGGTTCAGCGTTGTGCGCTCATTACGACCTCCATATGGCTGCCTGTGAACACAGCCCGGAACGGAGCGTTTAGAGCAGGCAGCAGAGTAACTGTCGGTCCGTAAAGTGGCGGAGATGTATTTGTTGTAAAAGTGAGGCCGTGGAATGAAATCAAATTATATAAGTGGTAGTTTAGTCACACGTGTTTTTCTTCGCGCATATTTATTTCTTTTATTAATTCGGCGCCTCTTCAAATTACAGGAAAAATGAAACTTAAGTTATCCAAATACTGTGAGCTATTGGATATGCAGATCTCTCTCTCTCTCACGCTCTCTCTCTCTCTCTCTCTCTCTCGGGTGCGCTCTTGCTCTCTTGGTTTTGGGGGAAATCTGGGTTTGATTTTAACGGGGAGTAGCCTAACCCGGGCTCTCTTTACATATGGATGTACTGGACGCTCTTCAGTCGCTCTGAGCTTCGGACGCGGATGGGTTCGGTGGTCCATCTCTCCTCCCGCCGGTATCTTCTCACTTGTGCTTAACTATTTTTAAAAGGAGACGAACGTGAGAAAGTACGCGTCACTTTTTTCCCCTCGTTTGGAGAGGACGGTTTTTGACGGAGCACGAAGCTTAATGCTAAGGTGGATCTCTCGCTTGTAGGACGTCTTTTAAAAGTACAAAGTCAGCGGCTCTGACGTCTTGTGACACTGGGGTAAGTTTATAATTTGCGGCTCACCGTGCCTGTTTGTTCCACACACCCGGCGTGTGCGCGTATTTGCGGAGACCAGATCTCAATTTTACGCACCGCTTATTTTCCTAGTAAGTGACTCACGGCGCTTGCTGTGACGGGCTGTCCAGACCTGCTATTTGTTTTTAACGCAGGCAATGACTGTTATTACCGCATTATAG
This sequence comes from Oreochromis aureus, assembly GCF_013358895.1. Lineage (NCBI taxonomy): Eukaryota > Metazoa > Chordata > Actinopteri > Cichliformes > Cichlidae > Oreochromis > Oreochromis aureus. Next base: position 19,069,888 of record NC_052949.1, read on the forward strand.
ACTGAGGTCGTGTAAGTTTCGGGTTGCTGAATCACCGGGACGCGCTGGATCAGAGCGGCGGACATCACGAACAGGTGTCAGCCTCCACGGTTTACACCTGGCCCACGTGTCGCCGCAAAGGGAAAAACTACAATGTCAGCCCGTGCCGAGGGTGCAAGAGGTGAGCTATACGAAAGCCAGCTTGCATGCAGCAGCTTCCAGGTTCGGGCACTGGCGCGTAATCGGTGCATTGGCCGCTTCTAATATTACCCCCTTTCCGTTCGACGCCACCACGTGCATCTTGGGGTTAAAAAAAGGGACATTAAAAATGTTTAAATTAAGACACAGTAGCTCGTTTGGAGAAATAACTTGTCTTTATTATTAAAGGTGAGGAAAATCTCTCTAAATCAGGGGTGCCAAACATAAGCCCCAGGGGCAAGAATCGGCCGGCCAACACTCCAATCCGGCCCACTTGATGGTTTTGGAAAATGTGTAGGAGGACATGAATATATGACTTTTAACCGTTCTTTCATAAGTTTTGCAGCCTTCTTTTTTTTTTTTTTTTTTTTACTGATCCAGACTTTCCCCATGACCATTCATACTACACCAAAGTAAATAAATAATAGATTTCTATCATTTCAAACATTACTGCTACACAGAATTTAAGCCAAAGAGTTGTGCTGACAGATTTCATTCATTTACTACAGCAGCATTTCTTTATCATGTAGAAATGCTGGTAAAATTTGACTTTCTTTTTTTTAATATTAAAATCTCTCTGGGTTTAAATGTGTAGTTAAGCTTCTGCACACTGACAGAAAGGAGAGTTTCACTGGTCCGACCCACATAAGATCAAAGTAACGTGTATGTGTTCCGTGATGTCAAATTAATTTGATACCCGTGCTCTAAACTCTAAATAGCAACTGATGATAATACATTTTTGCACTTAAGTCCACTTCCTGTCAGGGTGTGATGGGAAACAATAGCCTTGACAATACTGATGAGGTTAACCCTCCCCGAGCTCATCCACTCCTCTGCTCTCAAGCAGCTACAAGCCTGGAAGCGAAAGCGAGAGTCCCATACCGATGGCTTATCTTAACTGCTTCAATAGACTTAAAGTATGCCCCTATTGCGCTCTGAAACAGTGTCAGCCACTTGACCTACTTCTCACTCTCGCCGCAAACGCCTGGAATCGGTGCACGACGAGGGCCTCTGAAACCTCGCCGCTCGCCAAGGTCAGAAAGAATGTGAAATGTCAAGTCGAAGCCAGAGGAAAGCAGGGGGAGTTGAACGCGTCTGAAGCGAAGGGCTGTTCATCTGGAGTGCAGCCACCGCTTCCCTGTTTTCGCAAATTAATCATCATTATTTAATTGCATCACACCCTGCTTCCATCAGTGACAGAGCGAGGGAGGTAGAGCCAGGAGCAGCTGAAGGCACATGATGTGGAGGCTAATCCCGAGCAACATAGTGCAGATTATTATTAACTCCTTAAAGTGCGGCTGGATGGAGATGGTTAAAGCTGCAGTAACATAAGCAGACTGTTTTCTTCTGCCTTGAAGAGCAGGATTCCTCTGGATCTTGGCTCCGTCCACCTGAGCGAGTAAAGTCAACACTTCCACTATATTTTTCCTTCTGTGGCTTCAGCAGTTTGACGAGAGCGGGAAAGTAATGCTATATCTGTTTCTCTCAGTCGCATACACTGCTCTGTTTTTGCTGCGTGTAACTTCATCCCCCTTGTTTGAGTCGAGCATTCGAAAAAACGGTGCAGGCTGATTAATTAATAAGGTCTGCTCAACCACGAGCCTGTGGGAGAGGCTATCATTGAACTCACGATGCAGCTGTTTGTCAGGAGCTACCATATCAGACTCTGGTAGCTACAGGGATAAAAAAAACAAAATCCAAGAATTAGTTTGATTTCAATCCATGAAGAATTGATATATTCTGTTTCCAACCTTGCATTTATATGCAGCCCATGAGCTGAATGTGGTGTGACAGAGTCCCCACATTACATGCACTCACTCAGGCAGCATCTGTCTCCACTTCAGAGGTGAGAATGAAGTTGAAATACTATCTTGACTGCTGACTTAATTGCCTGTGTGATATCTCTCTGAGTGACAAATTAGGTGTTTGTACTTGCTTACCTTCTCTGTTAAAATACCCATCGTTCATCAGCGTGATACCCAAGATGGCTCTCGCTGTGGGAAGAGGACCCAGAGGCAGAGATTCACATTTTATCCCACCACTTCCTGCACCATGCTAGGCCTGCGTTTGCTAGCTGCAGATTTCATCCAGATGCAGAGTGATGTGTATACATGCGTGTGTGTGTGTGTGTGTGTGTGTGTGTGTGAGGTCCACATGCGTATATCTGGCCCCACTTATTTCCTATCAGTATACTTATCTGACTTGGATACACACAGACACATTCGTAGTGATGGAAAAGTGTTAGTGCCTTTACACTCTGACCTCTGACCTGTGGGCAACCCCCCCACAGAAATCCCCCTGGGGTGTAGTAACATCACCCTCAAGGGAGAATGAATAAAGATGGAGATGGAGAGGAAAGAACAGGAAGAGGTGAAGCAGGCTTGTCTGAGTCACAAACTTTGGCATCCGATAAAGTGTCTTGTAAATACGACTTGTTTATCAAGGAGTGTGTTTAATGAACGCAACCTTCGGAGTATTTCAAGGACTTAATAAAACGATTTGCACCCCCCTTGGAGTTCAAAGTAGGTCCGTGCTTTCGGCTGTGTTGGGGTAGAGGTTGCTCTTATGCAATGGAAAAAAAAAAGAGAGAAAAAGAGACCGTTTTTCCTGTTAGGGGGGCTTTTTGGGAAAACCGCGGCTCTGCCTACCGCAGCCAACCTTCAAAGGGTTTTAAAGGAGCGTTCACCTCTCTTCTTAAATCCTTCCATGCCTCTGAACGAGTTACTTCCTCTCATACCCAGAAATGGCTCACCTGCCTCTCAAGCTGCGGTCTGGGTTGTGCTTATGTCCATGGGAAATGTTCCATAGGGCAGCCCTCCGGTCCAACCGCTTCCTGAAAACACCACACTTTGGGAAGTTCAGCATTTCTCACATGTCTGTATTATCTCTGTAATCCTGCTACTTGATAGCTTTCATCCACTGTTAAAGGAATTTGTTAGTCTGCCCGCCATCGCAGGACCGAGGATATCATCCATCTTTCTCGCTCGCTCTCTCTCAAGCGCATCTTGACAGCACATGTAGGGGAAATATTTCTTGTATTTGAAAACGGATCACAGCGTGACATAGGTGGCTATAAATTTTTGGACGCCGGTCCTTCTACTCCAAACTCTTTTACCCTGTCAGCTAAAAATCCAGAAGAAAACTTTTTCCTCGTGGGAGCTTCATGGAGAAATTTTTTTTTTTTTTTTTTTTCAAGAAAATAGTTCCACATCCTGTAACACAACATACTTATGTTCAGAGCTATCCATGATCCATTTGGCTGTGATTCAGTTTGTCACTGCTAACTCAGATACTTTATTTTGTAGTGTCATTTAAGGTTAACCTTTCTGTATGATTTAGTCTTAAAATCAGTTATTTTACCGCAGATGTTTGGTTTGTGTCACTGACTAAATGTTTTTAAAAAAGGTCAAAACTAAAAAAGAAATAATTTAAATGCATCATATTTTATTAGATTTCTTTAACTGTATGGCTCATACTCGTCTTCACCCTACTTACTGTGTTTTCTTCTCGCTTTTTATGAGTGCAGTCACATTTAAAAGTGCAGCAGAAAACACATGAGCTGGATGTGTGGAGGCTCCAAGTTGGAAAAACAACTAAAACCAAAGGTCTTGTGTATTCATTTGATGTGTATTTTCGCCTGTTTCTGTTCTCACAGTTTAACCCTCTTTAATCCCGTGTAAATTGATGAGTAATGCCTAAAACTTTCTGCCTGCTCATGCCCTCTCCACTCCCTTACGCTTCTCGTTTTCTCACTGAGAGCAGGCTCACCTCACTGAACCCTCTTTTTAACAGACAAAAATATACAACAAGGTGTCCTATCAGCAATTTTCGTGACTTTTTGCACTAAATACAAGGATCAGCAGCTAAGTACAGCTTCCCGTCCAGAGTCTGTGAGAGCCGTCTTAACTTGTCCGTCTGTCCTCTCTCCTCCTGTTTGGTTCTGGATCAGGTTCTGTTGATTTAAAGAACTGCTGTCAGACTCGGGGCCGGCGGTGTGGGCTGGGCCAAAGAAGCTGCTGCATTCCTCTGCTGGGCGTTCAGGGTTTCTCCCTGCGGTGTCTTTCTGTCAGATAGAAAGGTAGAGAATTTTTTTTTTTTTTCACTTGGATGTTTTATGATCCTCTGTGGATCTGCCTGCTGCGTCTCGAGCCACACAGACACTTTGAAACCGCTTTGTGTTATCCCAGAAACAGCTGGTACTATCTCATGGACTCGAGTTTAGCTACAGGAGTTTGATAGGGCAGTAAGGTGATGGTGAGCAGTTTTGAAGGTTGGAATTGGAGGATTTGTCACATTACACACACACACACACACACAAACACACACACACACACACACACACACACACACACACACCCACTGAGGAGACATAAGCAGACTTTAAAAATTTGTTAGTGATCCCCGTGCTAATGACGCCCTCAGCTGTGAGAGGTTACCCCCCTCTTTCTTCGGCCCTCCCCCTGCCTCTTCAGTACCTAATGAATGCTAGTGAGGTACTCAGACTTTCCTTCACCCTCACGTACGTACGTACGTACACACACACACACACACACACACACACACACACACACACACACACACAAATGGTTGGATCTTCACGACCGTGGAGACGGACATCATTAAGTGGGATTCAGGCTGCTAATATCTGACCCCTGTTACCTGACACCTGTCGGTCATGTTGATTGGTCTGGACAGGTTTGTTTACCTTTCAGATGTGTGTGTGTTTGTGTTTGTCTGTGGGTGCAAAGGGGACAGGGATGTGATTCATGATTAATCTGAACTCTCATTTATGGCCGGTTCCATTTTCTCAAATATATAAATTTATCTTATTCTCTCATAAATGGCGTCAATTACTAATTTATAGGTGTGGCACAAAAGCTAAAATAAACCTTGTGAAACGTGACTACTTCCTGAAATCTGAAAGAAAACACTAGTAAATGGATAAGATTGAGGGGATGGAGTAGATGTAGGGGATTCCTGACCTTGTTGCTTTCCTATTCAGCGGTGTAATATTCATACAGTGTATCTTTCCATGCTGATAATGAGAATGGAGGTGGCCCTGTTGTTAGCCTATTAAAAATCCCATCATGATTCCGGGCAGCCGGTAATAACCCCATTAGGGATTACTATACAGCAGGCTGGAGGGTTAGCAGGGTACCAATTTGGACCCCAGCTTGCTGTCATCTGAGACGGTCGTCGCAGAAAGCCTCCATTCAGTCCCACTTTGAGTGCGGCCAGCACACCGTCCCTCCAGAACAGCAGGAACGGCTCCCAGTTGGGATACAAAGTGGCTCAGCTGGTCCCTCCCCTATCCTCACCTCCCCTGGCGCCCTCCTCTTCACCCAAGCCAAATAAAGCCTCTCAGCCACTTCTGTTTTCCTAATCTGTGAACTCTGACAGAGGCGCCCACGCTTGAAAGAGAGACAACTCAACATGGGATGATCTCCCGGTGACAGCGAGAAGCTGAAAAAACGTTCCCTGGAATGTCTCCGCTGAAACCACCAGACCACCCTGTCATCTTCCTGTTCTTCTCTTCCTCCCTTTCTCTCTCGTCTGTCTTCCTGGATTTCTGCTTCCTCTATTCGTCGCCCACATCTCTTTAATCTAATTTCCTTTCCCATTGCCCCTCATCATCAGCCTTCCTTAATTGGGCTCTCACTGGTTTGATTTTTAAACCGCTGGATCTGTTCCGACTGCCAAATGGCCTGAGTAATCTTTATGGCGAGGAAAAACATGCTATGCAGGGGGAGAGCGAGGGCTTTCACTCTAAAAGCCCCATATTATTTTCATTCTTTCGTTTCCAAAGGAGGCCATATTACTAATAAGCAAATAATTTAACACTGCCACAGCCAGGATTTGGGATCATAGTGTGTTTGCACATTCAGGATTTTCATTGCCATTAAGCCACAGAGGAATGTTGTTGTGACAATTTGCCTAATATGCAGTTTGTATTTGTCACCGCACTTCGACCAGCTAATTAATTTAAAATTACTTTTTTTTTCTCACTTAAATGATGCCGGTAGGTTTGCAAGCAGGCCAACTTTAATGTGAAATGGAAAAGCGTAGCTATTATTGGAGATCAACATGGGAAGCGATACATTACCCTCAGGTTAAATGTAACATCTTTACGCTCAAATGTAATTAATTAGTGAGCTTTAGCAACGTGGTAGCCAGATTTTCTAACACTTAAACAAAGCCAGGATAACTGCTACACTCACTTGAACGAGAGTGGTTTTAATCTTCTCATTTAACTCTTGGCAAGAATCATAATGTAAAAATATTGCATGCATGATTTTATTTTCTTCCACAACAATAAGAATATCTCTTTACTAGAACAATGTAAGCAAATCTGAAGGCTTTTTTCTTTTTCTTTAAAAGCTGCAGCCTCTACTCGCTAACCCAGCATTTCTGTGTGGGATTCGTCGTCTTAATCAGAAAGACGGAGACACTGGACTGCAGCTGTTGCTACTTTAACCACATTTAATGAGAGGCTAAATCTTTCCCACTGAGGGGAAGTCGTAGCTTGTTAAACACACGGCCAAAGCTAAAGGCAGATAACTTTTTGCTGAAACAGATTCTTAGTATTTAAAAGGTCAACCTGCTACACCTCAGTGCTGATGTCATAGCAGAGATTAAAGGTACCAAAAGGCTGATTTTAGTGGAAGTGAGATAAGTCTCTCGTGTTTAATAAATACAGATTTTTGCCACAGTACTTCTGTTTCTGATTGTCTCCCAATTGTGCACGCTGGCATCTGTTTCGGAGGACGGACTGAGTGGAATTAAACAGCCGTGTCACTGTACCGTCTCTGTTTAACCTACACGCTCGTCTGCCAGACGCGCCTGACAGCACCAGACCCTGGAAGAGTCTCCCGGCAGGCACATGGGCCGCACCATATTTAGTCATCCAAAGTCCAGACACAGACCCGTGCAGTCCTCTACCTTAATCTGTCTCCCCTCCATTGCGCCCTCTCTCATTTTTTATGTCCTTCCCTCAACTCCCTCCCTCCATCTCTGTCACTTTCCCTCTTTCTCCTACTGCTCCCATTCATCTCTGTCCTTGCTTGCCCTCCCTCCAGTCATGCTTTATCACTGTCGTGCCCCCTCACCGTTTCTCTCCTTCCCGTGTCCCTTTTCTTTCTTACCTACCAAAACTCTTATGTATGATTATGCCATCTATTTTTCTCTCGTCTGCTGTCCACCCACCAACTCTTTCTAAACATGCCCATAAAATCTTCAATCCTGTGATAATTTCTGGACCTTTTTTCCTATTTTTTTTTTCCACTCCCATTTCCTCTCTCCTTCAGAGACTCCCCACAGTTTATTTTCCCAGATGAGCATGCTGCTGATGGAAGCCCGGCCTGGATGCTAATGAGTTGCTAATTCTATCGGCCGCCTCTCTGCGCCCTCCCCACTGGGTGTCAAGCCCACCATCCTTACCATGACCAGTCTTTTGATGGAGTACTTCTGGTTGATGAACTCCCGTCTGCGTAACCACTTTAACCTCCCTGACCGCAGACACATGCAACCTATCTGTGTCCTTATCTATCCTGCCAAGACCTCTTAGTCCAGTCATTAATGAGCAGATCCATCCTCTCAATCCACTGTGCATAGTGTAAGAGGAAATGTGTTGCTCTTATTCTTATGCTGAGGTCTTTAAGTTGCCTAGAAGATTGTTTCTGACTGTCTGCTTCAGAGCTCAGATGTGTTAGGATGTATTTCCCTATACTCACGTATAGGGAAATTCCCACTATAGCACTTTATACTAAATCCTACAATTATGCTGTCGTGTCCCAAAAGTTCTCTGTAATTTTTCTGAACTTTTTATTTGAAGTAGTGATGCATACATACAGTAGGTACAGAAGGACAACAGAGTACGATTTGGTATGTTTAAAGAAAGAGACAAATACACTGTGTTTTGTAGTATAAGATCATAGTATATTTTAATTAAAAGTACCTTTAAAACATTTTTGAAAGTGCATCTTTTTACATTGTAATTACGCATTAATGTGCTTAAGTTATTGTTTTTACAGGTGGTGATACTTTGTGTCATTTAAAAAGGGCGTATGTTTCAGACCTGAAAGGGTTTGGGGTTTTTTTGGTCTAGTAAACAAAAGTAAATAACATAAATTTACTTCATTTTTAACAACATACAACTAATTAACAGTAATGTAAACTTTTACACATATGGTTAAAATCAATGCTAAACAAATATTAAAGACAAGTCTTCTTAAACCTTTATTTATATTCTGAAAAGAAGAAAATAATGGACTGAATGACAACTGTTAAAACCAAATGGAACAAAAAGACGAGTTGGGGATTTTATTTGATTTAAATCAGGTCTTTAAAATTAAAGACTGATTTAGTTCCTGAAATGCCAATTAGTAAAAAAGTAAACACAACATGCATGTACTACAGTTTCCACCTCAAAATATGTCATTTCACTGTAAGATAGGGGCATTAGGATACTCTATAATACAGCCCACAACCCTTTATAATAGTGTAGATACTGCATTTCCCTTCTGACATTGTATGTTTAAATAGAAAAACACCTGTATGATATTTTATCTCCTTTCTTTTTAAATACTCCAAATGTACCTGTTACTTTAAAATTATTAACAGTATACTTTTCTTCTTTTCTTTAAGAGGGAAAACTTTATCCAGTGTTCTCCTGCATGTATCCATAACACACACATACTGAAAATAAAAAACCTAAATCTAAAACAATTACCTGCTTAATGTTGCTAAAATTAACATCGATATGCTATCGATATTCATCACATTAATTTTTCTAAGTGTCTGAACCTTGCTTGAGAATCAGCTGAATGGATGTGTTTAAGCACAGAAGAGGCGTCCTATTTATTAGGACACTTGGGTGTTTTTTGTTGTTGTTTTTTTTGAGGATTTTTATGGACCTCATACACAAAAAATGACTTTTTTTGATTGGCCACAGATGCAGCCTTTTGTTCTACAAAGATGAAGAACGATTCTGTAGTATAAGAAAGAGTGTGCGGGTAGAAGGAGGTGGGTGTGATGCATTGTAATTGAATTTAAACGGTTGGGGTACCTTCCCAACCCCTCCGCTGTCACTTTTGAAATGAGGCTCTTCTAGACTTGACATCCAGGGAAGTAAAAGGGGGATTAAGGAAGAAGAAACCTCAGGCCATATACATCTCTTTCTATTGTCTGCTTTCTTTGCTCCGGGGCTTTTTCTCCTTGTGCCCCTCGATCTTTCTCGGGGACCAAGAGGCCTCTCGTCTAGCTCTGAGCTTATGAAAGATGCCAACCAGGTACCTGTCTTGACCCATAGATTTAGAAAGGCCTGAAAAGTGTCTCATAGACTCAGTTCTTTTAAGGTGGAGTTTATTTCTCAAATACCCATCACTTTTGATGAATTTTCTGGTTCAGTGAATAAACACAACACTGCCTTCTTTGCAGTCAGCACTGTGTAACAATAGTGTTGCAACGGTTGATTTCCTGTAAAATTCCTCATAAATTAGCAAGTAACTACAGCCTGGTCTTCGTATGCAGAATCCACCCCCCCGTCTTTTTTTTCTTTTTTTTTTTTCCCTTCTGGGACCAGTGCTTGCAGCAGTGCTTTGACCAGGGTCACACACGGTTCACTGCTCTGCCGCACCACCAGGGATTATGGGGTGACTTCTGCCATGCTGCTCAAGCATGACCAGAAGGCTTGGCCAGTTTTGACCTGAATAGCGTAGGACTCGAGTAGTGAATGAGAGGCCGGCATTGAAATTCAGGATGCAGCTACTTGCAGCCACTTATGTCTCTCTTTAAATGGTCACATTCTTTCTCTTGGGCCCCTCATCTGTCTGATCCTTTGACAGGCTTTCAGTCAATGAAAACATTCACTTCTGGCCGTACAAACGTAAAAGATTTTATTTAATTTCCTTTATAAGGGGAGGTATAATTTGGTTTTAAAGATACACAACACTGGGGTTTTTTGTTTGCTTGTTTTTTATGCAGTACATCAGTGCCACTTTCCATTTTCTATCCTGTTATGGTAAAATATGTCGATGACATTGACCCTTGTGTTTATTTCTCTCTCTTACAGGAAAGGCTCTGGCCAGCCTGAAGTGAAGGGTCACTGAGCTCAGACACTCTTCTTCCACTGACTCACAAATTACACACACACGGGGGGGGGAGTCACACACTGACAGATCAGTGCAACGACGCAGACACTCAGTTTACACACTTGGGCACACACACACATACCCCTCATCCTTGCGCATACACATCCAAACACAGGCCCCTTGAGCAGGATGAGGGAACCTTGGAGGTACCTGCTGGGCCTGTGCCTCCTGGCATGCTCAACCTTCACCCACAGTGCCGCTAATCCCTTCGCAGGACAGCAGACTCCTCCAGACCCCTGCTACGATGACACAGGTGCAGCACGCCGGTGTATCCCTGAGTTTATCAATGCTGCCTTCGGCAAGGAGGTTACGGTTTCCAGCGTGTGTGGCCGACCTCCCTCCCGTTCCTGTAGCGTGGTGGAGCGGGGCGACGAGCGGCCTTCTGTACGTACGTGCCAAATCTGTGATGCAGCCGACCCTCGCCGTGCCCACCCGGCTTCCTACCTCACCGACCTCAACTCGGCCCACAACCTCACCTGCTGGCAGTCGGAGAATCTGAACACCTCTCCGTACAATGTGACTCTCACCCTTTCGCTGGGTAAAAAATTTGAGATTACCTACGTCAGCCTGCAGTTTTGTTCACCACGACCCGAGTCCCTGGCCATATACAAAAGCATGGACTATGGCAAAACCTGGATGCCCTACCAGTTCTACTCCTCGCAGTGCCGCCGCATGTACAACCGACCCAACAAAGCAACCATCACCAAGCAGAATGAGCAGGAAGCTCTTTGCACAGATGGTCACACTGACCTTTATCCGCTGTCTGGAGGGCTTATAGCTTTCAGCACTCTGGATGGACGGCCTTCTGGTAAAGATTTTGACAACAGCCCAGTTCTTCAGGACTGGGTCACCGTCACTGATATCCGTGTGGTCTTTAGCCGGCCGCAGATGCCCCGGGAGTTGGTACTAGGGGCCGGAGGCAACACTGGAGGGAGGGATGATGACCCCATGGCAGTGACGTCAACACTCCCAACTTATTTCTATGCAGTGGGAGACTTCCAGGTGGGTGGGAGGTGTAAGTGCAACGGCCATGCCTCACGCTGTCTGAAAGACAAGGAAGGTAAACTGGTGTGTGACTGCAAACACAACACGGAGGGCCCCGAATGTGACCGCTGCAAGCCCTTTCACTATGACCGACCTTGGCAGAGGGCCAATGCTCGCGAGGCCAATGAATGTCTGCGTAAGTCTCTCTTCTTATCTGTCATCCATTATGTGCTTTTAACCATGTTTTAGTTTGTCTGCTGTAGATATCTCGTGGACATTGCATGGTATCATTACTTCAGGTTGCAGACAATCATAAAAAAGTCTGAATTTGAACAACACTGTGGTGCAAAAATCAATGCAACAGTGGCTGCATCTAAAGTTTTGATTGCGTGTCTTAGCTGAGCAGATGAAAATTAGGAAATGCCTGAAAATTTCAATGTTTGTTTATTTTGTTGGGTCTTTTCATGGCATGGTTATTTGCAGGGCATGAACTCAACTGAGAGGGCACCAAAAATGATTTTATACACAAGCAACACAGAGAAAGAGCGAGCTGTAGAAAAGGAGAAATATGATTCGGAAGACCCGTGTTTGACTGTCATAAGAGTAATTAATGATGTTGCCAGAACATACCGGATGGGTTTGTGTTTATACAGGTGAAGAGTTGTGGGCTGACAACTTTGGCAATGTCTCTCAAAACACAAGCCCATACGTTCCTTTCATTTCTCATCAGCCTCTTGCATTTACTGTTCCAGTAGAGAAAAACAGGGCTACTGCACTCAACTACATCCTGGACTTGTCTATTTAAAAAGAAAAAATTGTTTTGCACAAGCAAGTCTAAACAGTGGATGACAACAGCTCGACTCATTGGCACACGGCTACGGCTAAGACATCCAAGAATGTTATTTGGCAGCGTTTGCCGTCACCTCACGACACACTCAGTAAAAGTCACCCAGACGTGCTCTAAAAGCATGCCAAGAAAAATCATGGCAATTTCTGTGGCAATTTTTGTCATGTAAGTGGATTACCTTTGTATAGGATTAGGCCTTTCTATGACACCAATTTTATGGCTGTACAAAGGTCTTGTTTACATGTCACATTAGTGATGTTTTTATCAGGATTCATCCGCTAATGTGTGGCTGTTTCTTTGGTGGTTACACATATATATTTTTTACAGCATTCTTCTGTTGGTGTGAATAGACTTACGTTGAACTCAATTCAGGTCAATTTTGCTTGTCATAAAAATGTGTTAGCGTAGGAAAATAAAACCATATTAGAAACCACTGTCCCTGCTTTAACCTTTACCCGTAATGAAATAAAATTACAGCCAGAGAAGGGGGGGGGGGGGAACAGGAGCAGAACATTGAAAAACACAGTATATTTTTCTAACATGTTGTAATTGCCCTGTGAGCTGGCCTGAGTTCATATTTAGCATTGAACAGAGCCAGATCTGTTTAAAGGGGACAGAGAGTGACAGAGCCAGAGAAGCGAGGCCGTTCTAGCCTTAGACTGGACTTAGAACTGACACGGGAGGTTTCAGCCTTACTTTTGGCTTTTCCTCCTCGACGCCCTCGCTTTCTCCGCTCACAGATGCAGGCACACATACACCTAACCCCTTTCTGTAACAATATCCTGTCAATCCCTGAGTGATTTCGCCCTCGTACTCTTGCGCACGCCCTCTTTCAAATGTCCCGTAGCCGTTTGTGAAGTGTTACGCCCGCTTTCCGTAGATCTCATCTCTGTGGGATTGATATGTCACTTTTACCCAGAATTTTTGGCCTAAACAGCCCAGCTCCACTGGCCAACTACGATGACCTAATCCCGGTGTTGATACAGGGCAGTTAAAGGTCTTTGCTAGTCGCACGCTATACCTGATCACACATCCTGATCTGCCAACAAACCAGTCCCAGTTGTCCCTAATTTCACGTTCCACAAGCTTTTTTTTTTTCTTTTTCTTTTTTTTTTTACAGCCTATTCCACTGGAACCACTTCCAAAATATTCTTAAAGTAGCAGGAGAGCCTTTTAAAGAGGCTTCTCAGTGTATAAATAAAGCCCCTTAAGAAGATTTCTCAGCTTGCTTTTCTTTTTGAGACGTTACACAAACTGATGGGGGGGGGTGCTACAGGGTGAGGCCTGAGGCATGCTGCTGTGGCAGTGAGGTGTAGGTCTTTAGACTGAGAAACTGTAAGAGTGGTAAGTTACATAGCGGAGGAGTCCCTTAGGTGTCATAAGAGGTCCTGGGGTTGTTTGGGTTTGGAGGGAGAGTCTGAAAGGTCACGATCCTCCGTGCAGGGGTGACGGAGTTAAGCTGATTGGGAGGTGGTTTGTGGGTAATGAGGAATTCAGAGTGGGCAGATTTAGAGCCACATCAAAAGTTGTTTTGCACCCTGCCGCTGAAGCCGAGTCGGCTCTTGAGAAATTATGTGCCTCTTGGCTGATTTTTACCCTTTCAAGTTCCTTTTAAACGTTGTGCAAGTTTTTGGTGTTATCGGTCTTGACTTAAACTTAACATGCACAACATGAACAGCGCCTCTAACAGAACTTGGGTTTTGCTAAATGTTCGACATGCCCTGCACCAGGATTTCTGTCTGTGCTCTTGGCAAACTCGCATAGCGTCTCCAGACACAAGCCATGCGCACACACGCCCATCTGCCGCCTCCCTCTCTATGAATCCTGCCTCGAGACATTGGTTTACAAATCCCTGCTGTAGTAGTCGGAGAGGGCAGCCTCGTAAAGGATTGTGTCTGTTTGTATTGAGGGAGACATGATGGAAAAATCTGTGATTTATCTGCTCAGCGTCCGAGCCACAGGAGAGAATAAGGAAACAGATGGATAAGAGCTATTTGGTTAGTGGTTGTGATGGAGTGTGGGCTTTTCTGCTGGCGTGGCCGGTCTCGTAATGTAAATACTTTATGTTAACTTAAAAATATGAGACACTAGATCATGCCATAAATTGAATCTGCCAAAGTCGCACCGTAAGATGAAGAGCCCTCTTGTGGAGTCAACGACAATGTGGCATCCTGAGTAGATGATAATTTATGGTCTCGTAGCTCTCTGCTCTTGGCTGTGTCCACAGCCGTCTCGGCCCTGTTTGGCTGCAACAACAAGCTGCTCTATTCTCCAGCCCTTCCTCTCCCTCATTTGTACTCAACCTGCAGGAAGTCCAGAGCACTGCTGGGACGCTGCAAGCTCGGGGCCAGACACCATCCATCCCCCAGTGGCCCACCGAGCCAGATCTGCTTCCAGTGTTGAGCCAGGCGCGCTGGTATGCATTAAACAGGGAAGTCATTTAAAGACTGATTGAACTGCTGTTTCGACTGATTTGCCAGAAATGCAGGTGAGCTGCGGTTAGCAGCGAAAGCCGAGTGTTTCTGCTCTGCTGACGTCTTTGGGTGTGGTGTTGAATATTTTGAGTAGGAAATTTGACACAGTGGGTCCACGGAGGGAATGAATGATATGGTATTCCTATTTTTTTCTGCACAAGACGGTTTAATTTTAAAATTAAACAACCAATCAGTCAAAGACCTTTTCACTGTAGACTCTCATTATACCTCAGGCCATGTCATCACCTGAAGGAAATCCCACAAATTAGTTATTACCTCTGAAAAAAGTTATTAGCTGTTATATAATACGTAGATGCTATTAGATCATGTCTGCTTCACTAATGAAACAGTGGTCTTATTAAAATGTGACTTTTACAGCGGAAGAGGAAGGAGAAGCAGAACGGACAGATTTTTGCGAGACTTGTCACAAACCCTCTCAAGCTTTTCGGGGGGCTTGTGGCTTTTTGTGGGCTCAGCTTATGTTTTTTGGAAACTATTAGCTGGAATTAGGGGGACATTGACAGATGGGTTTCTTAGGGAGAGCAGTGTGATCCAGCAGCGGTGTCAAAGCAAGAGGCCGGCCAGCAACACATGCTCAGAACCATTACTCTGATGAAGCTTTCAGAGCTGGAAACTCTGAAAGACCACAGAAGCGCAAATTTGCCGCTTTTTTTTTTATATCTCTTTTTCCACCTCTTCATTTCTCTCACTGACAAGGGGCAGATGGTTATTCAATCCTTATTAGAATTTCAAAATAGGCCTCCATCCTTTCACAGCACCCCTCCTCGTCCTCGTCCGCCTTCACCTCCGCCGAGGCCAAGCAGAGGTCAGGCCCGCGTTCCAGTCATGGAGCAGATTCATCAAGACACTTTTTAGAAATGACCTCATTCTTAAACATCGCGCACATGAAAGCATGGCACAGTGTGCGTGAAGATGCATCAGCGCCTGATTTCACAGATGAGCAACGTTTGTGTGCTTTTATTTTGAAATGAAAAGCTAACATCACCAGAGCACTTGGTACCCTAAAATGGAACAACATGGTCAGCTGAACTTTTTTTTTAAAAATTATTATTATTTTAATCTGACTATAGAGTCCATTATGATATGAATCTTAGTAAGATGTTAAATATAGATGGCTAAGGATGTATGTTTGTTCCATTTTCCTAATTTCACTAAGTGACCTCCACTGCCTTTGCTATGGAGGCAAACGGGGAAACGACGCTTCAGTTACTTTTGTTTGTGTGTGTGCTTGTTGAGGGGGCGTGGGGGTTGGTGAGCAAAGGAAAGTGATTTCTTTTTTTTAAATAAACCTCCTGTGCTTTCAAATAATTACACAGCCGCAGAATGTTGTTTTTAAAATCATGCCTCTGGGGTAGTTAGCGTGAGACACGAGAGTTATGGTATGGCGAGGCCAACAAACATAACATTAGGCCTCTGAATTTTGTTTTGGTGGGGTGCGCGCGCTTTAAGAATTTGAAGCAGGAGCGGCAGGACAGCAGGATTTGGTCACTTTGACTGTAAGCTTTGCTCTTTGCTTTTATTCCCTCTGTCAGTATTGCAGCTTTGGTTCGTGGCCAACCCACAAGGGACTGATGCATTTCTCATTCGGCAAAGCCACCCATAAAGGCTTTTGGCAAGAATGAAGCGCGGTTAAACAAACGTTCAGGACAGCAAAGTGTCAAATAACAGCGCTTAATGTCAGCCGGGTTAAAATGCTGGATGCGCCGCGGCTGCCCGAGGCCAAGGGAGTGCACGCTAGCATGCGTACGCATCTCCTCGCGTCTGTGCATGTGCGAGAGCCACATGTAATCTGGAAGTGTGATGTAGCATTTCATCCCGGTGCCAAAGCAAACTGGTGGAGCTGCAGTGTGTGTGCCCACCCTGCTTTCCCAGGCCCACATCAACTCTCTCCCACAGATGGTAGCAATCACCTCCTGAGGTGCCCTTCACCTCCAGCGCCGTCTTTGCTCTCTGTCCTCGTTGCAGCACGCTCTTCAGAGATTCCCTCTTCTGCCTGGACAAACTCACGCCTGCTGTTTTGTATTTTATCTATTTCGCCTCACAGATATCAGCCTCCTCCTTCTTCTATCGCTGAATTCGTCATTTCGTAATGTTTTGCCTCTTCATATGTTGTTGCAAGTGTTTGTGTTCTCTTGCCTGGAGAAAAAAATAAGTATTTTGGCTGCCAGCCGGTATTGCTGGTGGCAACAAGTTTCAGAGGGTATTAAAAGAAAATATGTTTTAGTATGAGCTCCCTTTTAACAGGTTTTCATTCATGTCTATACCTGACTCAGAGGGTGGGGGGAAAAAAACTGATCTAAGCGATCAGTCGCTGGCATCGTTTGCATTTTGTGTGCTGCATTTGAAGTGAAGTCAAAAGAAGACTGCATCCGTCTCCACTGAGGAAGTTCAGCCCATGAATATATCTTACAGACCGGATCTGTAAGTCAGCCCACCTCTGCTTCTCACTGCTAATTTAAACATCACCTTTACGACTCCAAAGCCGCTTCAAATGTTCAGCTATTATTGGGGTTTGAGCCACGGTTCTCCACCATTTCTGCTGTCATCTCTGGCCAAGGTGGTGAATTTTCGCAGTATGTTCCATCTGTCACTTTCTATTTCTAACCCAAACAGGGCATCTCGTGCAATGCCCAGAGGCTACATCATGCATGTGTGTGCCAAGAGTCAAGGCAAAAAGTAAAAACTGCTGCACTTTACCTTGGTTCTTACTGATTCTCCATGATGATTTGATTGCACAACAGCCTCTGCTGCTTCTCCTGATTGCATCTTTTTGACTTTGACAAGGAAAAAAAGAGCAAGTAAGAGACAGAAAGCAATGGCAGCAGGACAGAGATAACGATGTAGGGATGTGAAGTGGACCAGTGAAGGAGAACAGAGCTAAGAACTCAACTCTCCACTGACACCAGGCCCCCAACCTGGCAACCCTCCAGCGTAATCTTGTTAAAATCTCTCCCTGCCTGATGCCATCCAGAGAGAGAAAGTGGAGATGAAGGAAAAAGGTGGACGAGAACGAGGGCCGAGGCAGGAAACGAGCAAAGGAGAGACGAGCGACCAGCATTTGAGATGGGGTCTTATGAAAGTAAAAGGAGAGGAGGAGGAGGAGGAGGAGGGGTGGCAGAGGTATTAAGGGGACTCTTAAGTTCAAAAGGGCTCCTGAGAGCTTGCTCTTAAGCCGGCGGCGTGAGGCTAACCACAGAACCCACCAGAGGGAGGGGAAGTCTGAGACGTGGTATCATATCTGAAATTGAAAGATGTCTGTGTGGGGGAAAGGGAACAAATGGAGTTAATGCGGCTTTGTTACAGAGGCAGAAGCTCTTGCATACTGTACCGAGTGTGTAATGCACCCAGCCGGGTTTCCTGTTAGTCCTCAGCTCTGACTCTTTAAGTCATTGTCTCAGCTTGAAGTCCACAGCTCATCAGAGTCTACAGATCCAGCAGAGCTTACATCTGCTTATGACTTTTATTTTTTTACCCTCAGTCCATATTATTTTGTGGGTGGTTATTACCTCTTGAGGCACTTATCATTGTGTGTGTGTGTGTGTGTGTGTGTGTGTGTGTGTGTGTGTGTGTGTGTGTGTGTGTGTGTGTGTTTATCCACACTGTACACTGGCTTGGCTATAATAAGGAGCTAATTAACCGGGTGTTCCCCTTGGTGCCCTGAGCAGGTGGCTGGAGCAGCCAGGTGGAACTCGGCCCAAACACACACACAGCATACGCATTGGCATACACACATACACACACGTGATGGCAGCAGCCCATATAGCAGAGCCTGTTTGGCCAGGCGAAGAGAGCACCCAAGGGGGGCTGCTGCAAGCAAGTCTGGACTGTGGCATGGGCCAAGAGGGGAAAGGTGGTTGGTGTGAGCGCACTCCAATTTTCAAGGACCAATTTTAGCCATGGGATTTGTGTTTCGCACAGGCCTCCAGAATCAATTGGCTGTGCTCACTGTATACGCACGGTTTGGCTTTTGTTCGGCCTGAAGGAAAATTGAGGTTAGATTTATCCCGAACATATGGAGTGGATGCGAGAGGGGTGGTGCACTCACAAACACGCTCGCATTCTTTTTGTTGTTGTTGAGCGGAGTCTTTAAGGGCCAATTTGTCATTCGTACTTGACGAGTCAACATGCGAGCCTCCTCGGAGCACATTTACTTGTAGAAGCATCTCAACACAATAACTGAAATCAAGTGGTGTGTGTTTCATTTTTTTTCCTCTCGATCTCGAAATATTTCCTCTTGTTTTGAAAAACACAGATCACCTAAGATGACGAACTGTGTAGGGGGAAGGTACCGGGCCGAAACAAGAACCGCAGATGAAAATTTTGCACTTGGCACCGTTCGGTTTGATGACAGTGTGGTGAAACAATTCATTGCTCTAGAATTTTCCAAAGGGTTCTCCTCCTCCCTCCCTCGCTTTATTTTGGTCTCCGCATCCCTCCGTTTGCCAAGCCTGTAGCCTGTGTTTGTTATTTGATTTCCACGACAACACGAGAAACCAGCTTTACGCATCCTCGAATTGGACGCTGACCCACGGAGGAAAATCGTTCACTTTGGGGGGCGATCACAGACTCTTTGCTGACTTTGCCGCCACCCACAGAAGTCCTTCCCCATACTGAAATGACTTTTTTTTTTTTCCCCCTTCCTCCTTTAGATAAAAAACGAGTCTTTATGCGGAGCACTACGGAAGCTTTGATGTGTTAATGAATTGAAAAATGGTCTTCAACAGAGTTCAGTTATCCCCGCTGAGCCTAATTTGGTTGAGAGGGTGTGCAGTGGTGGTGATGGTAGGGGGTGGCATTTTGGTGGGAGGTGGAGGGTGTGTGTGTGTGTGTGTGTGTGTGTGTGTGTGTGTGTGTGTGTGTGTGTGTGTGTGTGTGTGTGTGTGTGCGTGTGTGTGCATAGGCACTTCAAAACAAACCCATAAACATTCCAGGATCTTTGGGGCAGCTGTAGCTCTGAGTTAACAGCACGCAGGGTGTGAAGTGCAGGAAAAACCCACATGCAGGTAGCATAGAAACACCTACTTGCTTTTATTTATTTTTTTTTTAGTGCTGATTTTCTGGGATTTGTTCATTTTTCTCCTGCACTTTTCTTTTCTGCATCCATCCCCATTTGCGTCGTTCTTTTACTGTCAGATACTAAACTTTTTCCAATTCTTTCTTCCTGTGACAAAATGTCTGGATGTCGTTAAATCCTTTGCAGCTACACGTGCTAAATCATTTAAAGGTTAAATTCTGGAGCTTTCTTTTACATTCTCCACACTTAAGCGTGTCCGAGCTCAGTCCGGGCTTTGTTGGCTGATCTTATTGCACAGCTGTAAATCTAGAAGATGCCATAAGAGGTCCGCCGGTACTTCAGCTGGGCAGAAAACGCGATCCATCGCTTTCATGTTCTGCTACAAGGTGTTAATGGTCACAAGTGCTCGCAGCTGTGTGTGTGTGTGTGTCTGAGATGCTTGATCACAATCACAGACCCCTACCTCCGTGCCCCCCACCCTCTTTCCACCCCTGCAGCCCCAGCCACTCAATGTGACGTGTGTGTTCTTTGTCACATTTCCCTTAGAAGAAGTTGGACAGGCTGTTTAGATCTTCACATGCACACACACATGCAGGGAGTCTCTCACCAGTCGATGCATATTGTTTTTCCCACTCAAACCTGGGACCAACCATCTCTCCATCTAAGAGCAGACTAAGGGTTAAAAGGCTTTGAACTCATTTTTCAAACTTTGTTCAGGATTAAATTGCCCCGCTCCCCTATCACTGCCTTCATATTCCATTTTGGATAATTCTCCAGGGTCGAGAATTAATTCTGATCTTGGACTCTCCAGAGTATGAAAGCACAGCAAATAAATCCAGCAGGGTCTCTACACAAACAGCGCTGCCTTGATATGAATTTATACATAAAACAGTATTTTCATTAACTCGAGGATTCCATACAAATTGGGCAACATAATAACCAGATGGAATTGGGAAACAGTCTGGGAATGTGCTCCCCCTTTTCTTCCAGGGCCCGCAAGTGGGTGGGGGGAACTGGGCCTCTTTCCCAACCAGGTGCCAGGCTTTCCTTTGAGTGTGGACAGCGATATGTATTGCTCACTGCATGCAGGGTACTTATTACTTAACATTTGCGCTTGAGGGATTCTCCTCCAGTGAAATTGTCCTTTAAGTGATCGCAAAAACCTCAGATCATTGAACTTAATAGAACTGGAGAACTGACCTTGGCTAGAGCAGAGAAATGAAAATCATCTGTAAATGATTGGGAAATATCTTAAAGGTCACGCATTATACCATTATCATTATAAGTTCATCTAAGTCTCATATCTCCCAAGAATGTGCATTTCAAGTGTCAGCTTAATATACAAAATGGATTTCTCATCCTGCAATGGTTGTACAAACACGGTCTTTGCTGTGTTTTATAAAGTTTTCCTTAAATAAAATAAGCTTCCACTGCCAAGGCCCCTATCTGGAACAGCGCTGTGCCTTCTCCTGCCATTGCAATAGATATCCCAGAACAGGAAAAGTAAAGCAAAAGACCTTTGGTTACCCGCCATAAGCCCAGATCCTGTAAGTATAGGCTTACCCACTGTCTTGTAACAAAACTCCAGAATTCAGCCACACGTCTGAACCAGAACTGGACCCGGAGCAAGGAAAGAGTCTTACAGAATTAAATACTGCACTAAATTTTCACATAATAGAGTTACCATTTCTGAAATCACTTGCATTATGGCTATTTATTTTCTACTTATGTACAATCAGGCTAACTGACTGTAACAAGCTAACTGAGTTTAGCCCGCACTACAGGACATGAAGAGACATGAAAATACCCACTTGTTGTGTAGCAGTCTCAGTCTTAAAGGCATTTTTTGCTGGCCTTTTGTATTCTAACACAACGCTGGTAAGTAGGCGTATAAACTCAGGTAGTGGAAATGGTAGCCAGATTAGCTGTGCAACATGCTAACACTGAGTGTTTTCCGATCAGGCAAAAGTGGGTGAAATGTACTGCATTCACTCAACACTAAACATTAGTTTGATTATAGTATTTTTCAGATGTATAGCTAAGAGGTTTACAGAGCTACAGGCTCTGAAACAACCAAAAAATAAAGAAGTAAAGACTCATGGAGTGGAGTGGGGGGGGGCTTGGTTGAACATGAGGACTGTGTAAGTCGTTTTTAAGGTAGTTTCTGAACACAGTTTGCATAAATCTCTATTATTATTATTATTTTTTTTAAATCATTTATATTCCACCTTTACATATTTGTAATGAAATGGGTACTGAGATCTAATTTTCTACGAAATTAGAACTTTTAAACTTATTTTGTTACGTGTTTTACAACTGGTTTCTCATTTTGTCAGTAGTAAACTTAATTACTGACAAGATTTATATAATTGATAAGAAAAAAAAAATGGATATTTCCCAAATCTTTGGAACAGCATTGCTGTTTTAAAGGAATGAGAGACTCCTTTAAAAGAAGAGGACAATCAATTATTAATTGGTCTTTATATAAACACTAAACACATATAAAAGTGCGAGTTTAATACATAGAACATAAAAGTGACGTTGGACAAAATTTTATTCACTAGCAGTAATAGTGATGATGATGATGATAATAATTCTTAAACTACCTGTTTTCATTGCCCATCATGGCATTAATTACTTAATTATCTTATTTATTTTACTGTTTTGTGTCTGTGCACAGTGTATTTGTACACACTGTCTGTTAAAAACCTATTAAAAAATTGTATTTACTTACTCAACATAAGTATTAAATGCGTAACACAAAGGTGTAAAGGTACCATGTTGTGGTTACAGGTGTTACAGGTGTGTTATGTACCATTTTTATGCTCTTTAATTCGTACACAGCCGTAGTACCTTAGTAGCTTGGCTTTCTGCCTGGCAACTTCAGAGTGGTGACGTGTCCTCATGAAGTGACTGCACTTGGGCAAGAAATAGCTCTACGAACAAACAAGATATAATGTGTTAATTAGTGAGGGCTGGCAGATTTAGTTACCTCTGGTCAGAGCCAAGCTAGGTGTTTGGCCCTCGTAAGAGTCTTTTTGCTAGCTCCATGTTTATCCATCTGGCATGAGGATGGTGTCAAACTTGTAGCCCTGCAAATATGATCATGTGTACACGGAGTGAGTGGGTAAGACAGAAAATATATATTTCACATGTTACTGTAACTGACCGCTCGTGAGCCTTGTCCCTCACCCTGTGTGTTTTAACTTAGTCTCTGTTGCTACATCTTTTTTGTTTTATTCTAAACATTTATTGTGTAGTGAGATCTATTTCCTTGAAGCCTCTCCAGTTTGACTGAAGTTAATGAATATCACTTTCTGTTGTGATCCTCTAATACTTCTGCTTTGGCACAACTGTTGACATTTTTACTCAAACAGCTCTGCTGTTGTTTACCGCTCTTCAAATGTATCTGCAGATGACTTTGAGCTAAAGCTAAGCTCAGCGACAGTTGACTTTGAAGCCACGGCCAAGTCTTCAGGTTCCAGGTCTGACTTTGATTTAACCAGCAGAAGTTCTGGATCAAAGTCTTACACAAGCAAGACGTGTGGGTTTCTCATTAGGCTTCTCAAATGCAAAACCCCCACGTTTAGATAATGAAAAGAGTTTATCAATAATGTCAGATTTGGTGAACGCAGTTTTATGCGGAGGAATCAATGGAAAAGACTTGTGAGCAAAAAAGACATTAAGGAACCAGTTGGATTTCAAGGGTAACTGGGAGAGCTATAACCACCCCTCACATGTCCCATATATCCTGCTCGCCTCATTTAGAAGACAGCTAGCTCGAGCCCATTCCTATATCTGAATCGGTCTCGCTTTTAATAGATCTAAGAAGTCTTTACTCATCAGTGATTCATGAAATTAATGTCTCTCTTTCCAGTGATTAATAACTAATGGGCTGAGAGAAGCCGAATTCATTAATTATGAAATGGAGAAAATGAGCTCTGCAAATATCACTTTTGATTGATGAGTTCTGGAATAGCAGCCAAGCCCACAGACGCAGCGTAGATTATAAACCACTCATTATTATTATTATTATTATTATTATTATTATTACACTGCCTTACTGGAAAATCTTTCCCAGCTCTCATGTGATATACATACCCCACCAGTAAGGATATATTTTACTGCTGAGCGTGCTCCATGTGAACATTTCAGCCTGCTAAATTTATGTTTGACCCTGAGATAAATACTGACAAGTTATTGTAAACTTTTGCATCTATCCTCCTCACCCTTGCTGATACCATAACGGCTTTGCTCTTTCTCTCTGCAGCGTGCAACTGCAACCTCCACGCCCGCCGGTGTCGATTCAACATGGAGTTGTACAAGTTGTCAGGGAGGAAAAGTGGAGGGGTGTGCATGAATTGCCGCCATAATACCGCAGGACGCCACTGCCACTACTGCAAGGAGGGCTTCTACAGGGACATGGCCAGACCAATCACCCACAGGCGAGCCTGCAAAGGTGAGAATCTAACAAGTAGTGTTTATGAAGAACTTTATTACTAATTTTCCAGCTTGGCTTTCAAGATACTCTGCTTTTTTTGATCTCTGCTATTTGCTGCATGAGCTCATTCCTCCTCTATACTTCTATTAGGCTTCAGTCAAGCATACTGCAGAACTGTAGCCATCATTCATTTATCTTTGATTATGATCAGAGCTCTTCATCTGCTGTCAGAAATATAATACACAAGTGGTTTCCTGGGAAAGAATTACCGACCACAAGTCACGAGCAAGGATCGCTTCACGTTACGTCAGTCATTAATAGAGTAGGAAATATTTGTTTATAGATATATCTGATTATATGAAAATGTCCCAGATTATTACTTTAAATGTAGTTTAGCTTTTTCTTTGGCGCTACTCGGTGCTAAATGTTTACAAAATGTTCAAACAAACACTGATAGAGCCAGTCTAACCCTGCTAATACTTCTGTGACCATGTCATGTTTGAGAAAGGGGAGAAGTAGTAATATTTTATGAGTGGAAACATATGTTGTCATGGCAACTCTTACTATATATGTATATATTAAAAAAAAATCAGCATGTCTGATTTGCCATACCATAGCAGAGAGAAATGATTTGATACTATGCCCGGAGCCTTTCTGGCCACCCCACCGAATGTTTCCCCCCTTGCCCACACACCACATAATATTTTCATGTAACCAATGCATTTCTCATGGAAAATTGATTTCATTATTTCACATTTGCAGTGATATTTTTCAGCCCCGTATTATGCTGGAAATATTGCAAAAATAACACTTGTTTCCTGTATTTGATGCTCGAGAAAATACTCAAATAAATAAAAGAGTGTTTTGTAGCCGTATGATCCAGATGAAGGTTTAAAAAAAATCACTTCCAGAACATAAAAAACGGTACTAGTGAAAGCTGCCAACACTCATAGCCATGAAGATCTCCTGGCTGAAATTTCACGGTGGGAATCTCTCTCTGGCTTCTCCTCAGTTTTCCTTCTGCAGCCTGTAATATAACACGGAGAGGTTAGAAATGGCATGATATCAGGCCGCAGTTGCCCATGGTAGTTGCAATGAGATGTTGAGCCATTCATCATGTAATGGCCAAAAAAATTAAAAAAAAAAAAAAACCCTCCACAGCGACTTGGTCACATACCTTAAAACTTAAGTCATTTGACCTGTTAATGCACTGAAACAATAACAGAAAGGGATCTACTGCACTCCTGACAACAGATCCGCTCTGAGATGTGCGTCCCTATGTGCAAATAGTTCTCTCATCTTTCATTTCCTGCAGTACCTGGAAGCATAATGCTTTCACACACATGCAGGCTCCTTGACACTACAGTTTGTCCCCCATCCAAGTCAAGTGATCAGGTTATAAACAGTTTAACACCCTCCTTTGCAAAAGCTCCAGATGTGACAGAATCCAAGCTTACATTTAAAAAGCTGAGCGGGCCAGCTCCATGATTGATCCACAGCCTTCTAGGAGATGTCATTTTCTTTTGCTCTCTTTTTCTTCATCTCTGTCTTGCCAGATGGTTTACAACCAGCACCTCTGATTGCACCCTGACTTATGACTTCTCTCACTCTGCCTTTCTACAAACCCATTAAACCTTTGTCTTCCTCTTATTCTCACACCAGCATCCATGATTTTCTTTCCAGCCCTTTGCTTTCCATGTCCTTTCTGCCTGTGACCCGGTCACGACAGAGGTCAGGGGTGTGGTATTGTTGAAGGGGGTGCGTGTCATGTCGTCATGTCTGAACTGGAGTTACTGCAATAAAATACAGGTGCGTTCAGAAGAGGAGGCAGGAATAGGGGGAGGCTGGTGGGCGGTGCAGACTCTAGAAGGGGTTGTGTCTGTTACTGATCAAACTTGTCCAGGTCTAGTTGTCTGTTCACAGTGTGAGGCGTATTTGAAGGAATCTAAACACAAAACCAGGATTCTTGAAGTAACGTGGATATTTTAATTCAGCAAATCTGAAAGCTACTGTCCATGACAGCAGACAAAGGCTGTCTTCCATGTGTCCTCACCCCCAACTGCTCGCAGCGGACGGTTGCCCAGCCGTGAGCCTGGTTGTTCTGGAAGTTTCTTCTAGTTAAAAGGGAGTTTTTCCTTCCCACTGTTGCCAAGTGCTCGCTCATAGGGAATCATCTGATCGGTTGGGGTTTAGGTATTAAATGCCTTGATGTGACTGTTTTTGTGATTTGGCGCTACATAAATAAAACTGAAGCGAACAAAGTGCAGTCACCACAAGTTGAGTAACACAGTCACTTAAAATCACTTAAATCACTTAAAACAAGCAGACGCCTGAGAAAGGGACTGCAAATCCCAATGCAGCGCCTGTCACATCTGCAGTCACATGGGCTTGAAAAGCCATCAACATCTGAGGACATCTTTACAGCTTTCTAACTGGCTCTAGCCTCTGCACATAAAACCTCAGAAAAACAGTTTGAGGAAGGAAGGCTGGGGGTTAGACTGACACGACCAAACCCCCGTCTCCATCCTGCCTGCCCCTGACATCTCGTTCAGATCTGGCCGTTACTGGTTATTTACTGAACAATGTGAACACTGACAGTAACCTCTGAACTCCAAACAGTCCGTGTCTCAATTAGAAGGGAAGCGAGGGGGTCGCTGTGCATCATTCGCAGTTTGTTTATACTGACCAGCCCTGTGAATGTTAAGTGATCAGTGCAGAGACAATAGCTTGTAAAACTTCTTGCCTTTGTCACGTGTCTCTGCAGGAACAACTTGGGATTATGACATGGGTCATCTCACGTGTGCGTTTCCTTTGGTCTGAAAGCGTTTTTCATTACTTGAAAAATGGTAAAAGTCGATGGACCAGTGCACTACATCATTTGAGTTTTATTAAGAATGCAAACTTCAGGAAAATCCCAAATAGTTCCTAGCCAGAAGCAGAAGAAACTCTGGCTCTAAATGAAGGTGGAGGTTGCTGGCGCAGCATAAAACGGCGTCTGGTGACCTCCGGCACCCGAATTAGTCCTGCATCACACCCTGCCACATGCTTAACGTGCTTGTCCTTAGTTCAGTCGCAGAATTTTACCAAGTGCCTTCAAAGCTCAAGTTTCCCATTGGAGTCTGCGTGACTCAAATAATGGGGATTTTGCACTCATGATGAAGCATCAGATTTACGTCTCGGCTTCAAACAGTGTGCAGCCACTTTGACACCTGTAGACTTCGTTGGTGTTGCCAGAAAAGGCAGACACGATTCAAAAGATCTGAGCTGAGCTAATCTCCCCACACCCTGCCGTCATGCCGACACTCTTGGGTCAGTTTCAGCCATTTAAAGGTTCGCTTTGCCGATCCAACAGGTGGCAGGGTCCTCTCCTTTGTTGTAGCAACTTAAAAAAAATCGCCGGGCGCAAATAAACACATTAACAGTTTCATCAGGTGGTGGGAAGAAACCGTGGCATGTTAGCAGCTGCCTTTCCCTGGCAAGCTCTGTAGAAGTCTGTTGGATTACAGGGTTTTTCCCTTGTATGAAATATTGGTCCTTCTTACCTTTTCTTGATAAGCCTGGACAATTACAACTATTGTGTTACAGCTGAGGCCCTTGCAAGTTTGCTTTTGTCATTTTTGCGTTAGCCTGCAAGTATTTTTCCAAAGTGTCAGACTGAAAACAAAGAGGGAAAAGGCAGAGTTTTCCTACTGGGTTTCATGGTTTATTGTGTTTTTGCTCTCACACTTCCTGTGTTCTTGTAAGCTTTTGTCAAATGGCTTCAACCAACACTCTAGGCCTCATATAATTAACTGCTCCTCATACTCCCAAAAAAACTAATATGAGTTAAAGTGGCTTAAATAAATCACCTAGAAAAGCAAACCTCAAAAGTCTTGCCAAAGTGAGGTGACCGGAGCATTGCTTGTTGGTGTTGGCATTTGGTGGGCATCCACTGAACTTTTGGGAAGTGATGAAACAGCAGAGCGTGTGTTACCAGGCAGGCATGCAGGCACTAGACTGCACGCAGCATTTAGGAAAGAGGAAACGAGCATTTGGTCTGCATCTCCTGCAGAAACTGATGCACTACATGCATCGTTCACCCAATCTAATAGCTTTCTGTGCTTTTAGTTGTCCCGTAATGTCCTCCACATCCATAAATATCTTATTTCTCATTGGTTTTCTGGATATGCATGCAGAGTTTTTCACAATGCAGTAGTTTGAGAATCCTAGGTATAAAGGCTAAAGACACGTGGGCCCCCAAACATTCAGTATTAATGCAGGCAATCAATCATTAATTAATAATATTTACTGAATGTCGGAGGAGTTTTGTCTTGTCATTTTGCATTTTGCAGCAGGTTTGATGATCTGGTATCTCTTATCTCTTTTATCTGCCCCACCACCCTCCATCCCTCTTTGACACCTTCCCCCAACCGCCCCACCCCAGCTTGTGACTGCCACCCTGTGGGCGCAGCAGGCAAGACATGCAACCAGACCACAGGCCAGTGCCCCTGCAAGGATGGTGTCACTGGCATCACCTGCAACCGCTGCGCCAAGGGCTACCAGCAGAGCCGCTCGCCCGTGGCCCCCTGCATCAGTGAGTAACGCAGACACACATCCACACGCAGCTACCAGTTACTGCATGCGACACTGATCAAATCGTCATGGTTAATTTTATCAGCTTTCCTGTGACTATTAAAATCTGACAAAAGGCATGATCCATAGCTAAAGGCAGCACATACCCAAACCATGAAAAATACAGAACATAAGTGAAAGCATACTTTTATGTAGTCTTTCTGGCTATCAGTCAGACATAACGCAACCCAATCTGTGTGTGTGCGTGTGTGTGCCATATTTGGATATATTTGTGAGGACCAAAAATTGGAATGCTACTATACTTGTGGGGACAACAGTCAGTTATGGGGACAAAATGCCTGTCCCCATGTGTTTGAAGATGTTTTAGCTTCAGGCTAAGGGTTATGGTTAAGGCATTAATTTTTGATGGTTAGGGTAAGCGGCTAGGGAAAGCAATTAGATGTCCTCACTAAGATATGAAAACGTGTGTGTCTGTATGGTACATGTGTTGACTTGCATGGCCGCTGCAACTACAATGACATTTCATGGAGAAGAGCCCAAAACGTGAGCCAAACGAGCGCCCCAGCATATAGTTGGGTTAAATTGAAACACGATCCATGCTAAAGGAACAAAGAAGCATACTGTTGTTAACGCTTGTGCTGTTATTCTACTTTCTCTTAACTATGTACCATATGTGTTTGCGTGTGTGTTCTCTAGTAGCTGTGTTTAGGTTTTTGATTTCCTGTAACAAGCGAATGTGAGTCCACGCAAGTTACGAATTTTGCCTGTGGGCCCAGCACGTGTCTGTGCCACATTGCAAACAATCAAAAGAATAGCCTCCACCAAATCAAGTCATGCCGCGCCGCCCAGTGCCATATCCAGCTCTGCCACACTGTGCCACATGGTGCCATGTTGTTCCTCTTGCATGCAGCTCCGGAGCAGATGGCAGATAGGCAAGAAG
This sequence comes from Oreochromis aureus, assembly GCF_013358895.1. Taxonomy (NCBI): domain Eukaryota; kingdom Metazoa; phylum Chordata; class Actinopteri; order Cichliformes; family Cichlidae; genus Oreochromis; species Oreochromis aureus. Next base: position 19,099,506 of record NC_052949.1, read on the forward strand.
GAGAAGACGACCGTGGTCATGGATGGCAGACTACACTCGTTTAGGTGCCATTAGGTGAACTATCTAGCGAGAACAAGAGGAATAGTGGGTGTGGGCATGCTTAAGCTATGCACATTATGACAACCCTGTCTGCCATTATAGCCTGATGTCAGCATATTACCCCTGGAGGATACTGTATCCCAAGACAGAAGACAAATCCATTAAGAAGCCAATTAGTATGATGGCAGCAACCCACATCTGAATGATCCTTTTATCATCTGTCTATCTTCACAAGATGTGGCCATCGGGGCAAAGGGTCTCAAAGTGGCTTCTAGCAGCTGCGCCTGCCTTCACAAAGCTCCGTGCCCTTGTTTGTTTTTGTTGGCAGGGTGTCCATAATTTTAGAGAGACAACTGCTGCTTTTGCCTCAAAACAGCTTTCCAAGAAACCCCCCTCTACCTCCTGCCAACACACTCTCACACACTCGGTCCAACCCCTGAACCTCCAAATCCAATCAAAAGCAGATCCTCTGGGTGGATGCTAAGCCGGCGTTCCAGTAATTCTGTTTACGGTAAAAGGAGAGGGGCCTGTTGTTAGCATTAGCATTTGTATTGGAAAGATGCATACGATTAAAGGAGAAGTCCTGGAGGAATTCCACAAGGCACTTTTTTTTTTTTTTTTTTTTTTTTTTTTTTGTAGCCAGCGGGCACAACAAGGGAGGGCTGCATCTGTCTCAAGATGATCCAACCAAAATTGCCCCTTTGCCATCCGTCCATCTGTCTATACATGCTTGCATGGAGATTACACAGCAGTGTTAACCCCACAGCTGTTAGAGGAGGATGAAACTAATCTAGTGTAGCCACCTTGCCAGTGTGCGCCTACTTTGAATGCGCCCACTCCTCCAAACTGGTTTACGGTATGATTTTGTGAAGCATCAACTAAAATTGGTATTTGATTATTTCTTCCAGTTAGTCTGAAGATCTCCTTAAAAAAGTGACACTGAAACCGCTGCATTAGTCTATGGCATGTATGGTTTATTTGAACCGGTCTTCCCTCTCACCACCAATAAGTATGCCTGTCAGTCTGTTAGCGTTTATCTAGCACGTCTGTCTGCAAAGCCCTGTGTATTTTCATAAGTTTGACATATAGTACACCACAAACCTACTGTGTGACAACCCTGATTCTTCTTTTTTTTTATTTTCCAGTGACCTCAAAGAGCACTTTTTACTTCTTCTCAGTACTATTTCCCATCCCACCCCCATATTTGGGATCACTTTTAATGAATTTGGACGCACTTTGTTTCTTTGACCACACGTGCTCTCATTGTAGGCCGGCAGCCAGATCATTTCAGACATACTTGAAAGGTGTGGACTTAGAATTAATCGTTGAAATAACTTTGTGTTTCTTGTGCGTATTTCAGAAATCCCTGTGGTCAACCCCACAGCTGTCGTGAGCAGCACAGAGGAACCAGCAGGTTAGTATATACTCCTTGCACCTTGAGCACCCCTACTTTATGAGAGGAACAAAAACATAATATTTAATATTTCTGGACACGTATTTTAAGGCGTGGAATAAATATTAATAGAGGGCGGGTCTGCTCATTTGAAGTTCTCAGCAAAGGAAACGAGTGCACTGGGGACGGCAGAATTTTTACATTGTCTTAAAAACCTGTGTCCTTGGCACAGTTTCCCCAACCGCTAGCCTCAAGTTAGTGGAGACACGCTGTGCTCAGACTTTAAGTGCAGCTTTAAGCCAAGGGCAGCAGATAGGCAGCTGAGATGATTAGTTACAGTTTAGCTGGGAGATATAGTGGAAGGGGAACGTTGCGAGGCATGAAAAGAGTGTTGGCAAGTAACCGGGGGAAATTTGTTCAGTCACTCCCTCTAACACTCCAATTTAGGCTTCGGTCAATTACCCTGTCCACATTTTTCATTCTACAACTGTTTGATTTAAATGGTGGTGTTGATTTGGAAACGTTGATTCATTAGTGGGTTTATAACATATATCATCACTGAAGCGGCAGACTGTGCACCCCTCCCAAATTTGCTACCACTGCCATTCCTTTTTAAAGCAATAATGGTTTTCTTGTTTTTATGTCCTTTCTCTTCTAAAAATAATACATATTTTCAGAACCCTCACAATAAATTTTCAAACTTTAACTTTCGAGGTTGCATACTGTAAATTTTGAGGGCTCGATTCATAGAGTTCAGGATGTTTATGATGGCCCTACCGTGGTCCACATAAAAGGCCAAAATTGGTTGTACACTCCAAATAAAAACCTCCAGATATGTCTAATAGTGTGAAATGAAAAACATTCTTCTGGTGAAGAGTTTAACGAGAACTCGTGAATGTTTCTAAGGTAAATGTTGTAAACTAGCTAAGCTAAGCTAATCAGTTAGCCTAGCGAAAAGCCTTGACAAAAAATGGGGTAAGAAATGGTTTATTACAACAGATTAATCACGGTAGGTTAATTATGAGACTGAGAGCACATAATTGCATAAAATCGATCCAATTGGGATCAAACTTTACTTAAAATGATTTTAATTAGGTGAGGTGAATTCTAGCCAAAAAAAAATAAATAAAAATCTTTCATTTCATTTTTTTGCCATGACTATGTTTAGTGAGTGTAGTTAAAGTAAACATAAAAGCTGGTCTTAGAATTATGTAAATACAATCTCGGACCAACAACACATGATTGTACTGTTATTATTATTTATTTAAAAACTTATGCAAAATGCAGAATTGTGTGTGAAAGTACACCCTCAGTGTGAGCATCTCTATAAAAGCTGAAGTTCAGACAGTTTGCAGGTCTGGAGCATTCAATTGTGTATTAGCACAATATTAAAGAAGAAATGCATCAGAAATCATCTCAGAGAAGCAGCTGCTGCTGCTCACCAATCTGGAAAGTTGGAACTAGTAATTTGAAATCCATCATTGTAGAGTGAGAAAGATTATTCCACTGATGAAAAACATTCAAAACTGTTCCCAGGAGTGGATTTCCCAGCAAATTCACCCCAAGGTCAAGACCGTACAATGTTCAGAGAAACTTCAAAACACAAAGGCTACACCTCAGACTGCATGTGTCTCAGCATGGTCAATGTTAAGTTCATGATAATTCGATTAGAAAAAGACTGGACAAGTATGGGTTGTTTGGAAGTGTTTCCAGGAGAAACCATCTTCTCTTTCAAAAGAACAGCACAACTCAAGTTTGCAAAATTGCATCTGAGCAAATCACAAGACCTCTGGAAATATTTCCTTTGGAAACATTGGAACTGACTGAGGGTGTACTTTCTTTTTACTGTGACTGTAAGTCCTGAATATAATTTTCCTTAGACTCGCAGCTTCTTCACTCATTAACAACTTGTTCTGCCTAACCTTTTACCGCCATCGCTTGGGTCTTTTTTAACCCAAAGAAGCAGAGTCCAGCCCTTTCTTGTTTACTACTTTCCTGGGAAAATGTTACAGGGTCTTAGAACACAAGAGTCATTGATTGTCAATTCACCTCAGCTTCTACCAAACACACCAGAGCATTTCCCCCATCTTTCTCCTTCCTAAACTACCACAGAAAGAGCTTCACCATCAGAAACCTAAGGCTCCAAAATCTTTTTGTGTAAGGGGCGTTGGATGCAATTTGTCCTTGTCATGGCACAGTGAAAGGGGCTCAAGGGAAAGAGGGCATCGAGAGCCTTGGAGCCAATTGTGCATGTTTTCAGCAGGCTGGCCTTCTGGGTCATTGGGCAATTCACCGAGAGCTTTTCCAGGTGATCACCCAGCAGTAAGTGGTGCTTCATGGGAAAGAGCATACTGTCCCCCAGCCAGAGTTTCAAGACCAGGTTAGCAACTGTATACAAAAACAGAGACCTACATGCGCAAAACAGCTGCGATCTAATGAAATCCATGCGCATCTCATGCACATGCATGCCTGTCACAGCTGCATGCGTACTTACATGAAAACCACACACTCAGCACTAATGAGAAAGACCATAAGAAGGCTGTGATATTCTGCATCATTTATTTAAAGTAACATACACACACATGCACTACACACCTTTGCACTCATCCACACCTCCACTCATTGCAGCGTATTGAAAGTCGTCTTCTTTCTCCTTTTCTTTCCCTTCTGTCCTCTCTCTGGCTAATAAAATCTCCAACACTCTGATATACAGCCAAGCTTTCTGGACATTTTAATGGGCTCCTCGGTCCCCCGTTTCTTCCTCCTCCTCAGTTCTTCCCCAAAAAAATGAACAATACAACACCCTTTTACTCATACAACATTCCCAAAAGGGTAATTTTTCTCTTTGTTTTGTTTTTTGTTTTTAAACTTGGACATTTCGTGTCCAGCGATTTTATTTGGTTTTCTTTGGAAAGCAAAAACGACTAAATGGTTATTCCTCTTGAAGGGAACGAGAGACCACACCGCAGATACCAGTCCACTTACCAGCGTGTGGTTTGGTGGTGGTCAACTTTTCATGTCCCTTCATTAGAAGTGACTAAAACTGTGTTGGAAAAACGATTCTCCTGGAATTCTTTTGCAATTTCAGTTCACCATTTTCAGTTTCTTTTAAACTAATTTTGTGTCCTTCTCATAGATTTTTATTTTTATGCTGTGGATCCAAAATTCGATGAGTCACAGAATCCAGTGGCCTGTGTCAACCACAGATGAGTCTTACTAACAAACAACAGCATTTTTCTTGCTGCAGCTCCAGTGGCAGAAATTGAGTTAAAAACACAGTGAATGCTTTAAATTTTAAAAGGGATTCTTATCATTGTTTTAGTGCACTTCATCTGTTTTTAAGGCTATTTAATCGTGCTTATCTTCTCAGTTTCCCTTTCCTTTTGCTCTCTGTTCTTGCAAAACATGTTTTCCGATCTCGGAGAATACCGACATGGCAAAACAAATATTTCAGGATTACAAGAAAATAAACCACATGATGTAATTACATGCATATGCTTTCAAATCTTTGAAGGGTTCTATAACGTGACTGAGAGTTTCTTTCCGACCTTTCCGGTCCATTGAAACTGCTGTACACAGCTATTCCTCAACATAAAATTACAAACAAATTCAATATATCTTTTAAGTTTTACTCAGGTTGCAGGTAAGATGTGAGTCATATAACAGAAGGAAAGGTGGCTGCTCGGGTTCCAAATGCTGAAATCCAGCGCTAAAGTGTTTCCAGCGCCACATGACTGCTCTTTGGCCAAAGTCTGCGTGAGGGAAAAGCTGGATTGAAAAAGATGCTGGAGGACACATAACAACTAAACCAAACCGTGGCTGGCTTTAAAGTCGGTCAGAAAAAGATCAGAGAATTGTCATCCAGCCAAGAAATCAATTTTCACTGTCATATTCATAAACGCAAAAACCACATCATTTGCAACCCCACCCACCAATGGTCAGCAGAGGTCATCGGTCCAGTGTGTGGTCTTAGTTGTCACTCTGGCAGCCAAGGCCTATCCACATTCATCCAACCATGACCTGCTTCCACCACGCTCTGCCTTTTCTCAAGGCCCCGGAGAACATGTCAAACTGAACACTTTTACTCCTCTGGTATGTTTCACTTGCCTCCCAGCACTGGCTGTTGCAGGGATTTGGATGTGTGATTTGTCAGAAGCTGTTTTTTAGCGCACAAAAACCACACCAAGCCCAACTATTATTTAGCGCTGCTCCAGTTTTCCTTCCAGCCTTTGGCAACATCAGTCAGTTTGTAAGGGCAAGTGTAAGTTTACTTAGCTATTATAGAAAAAATACACAAGTATTTAAAAAGTCAATGTAAATCATGCTTTCATGTGTATTTTTTGTATTTATAGAAAAATAAGAAATATATTAATGGGACGGGGAGTCAAAGTTGGCCTTTCTATATAGAAATCAGCACATATCACAGATGTTATATTTATATTTGCTTGATCATTGCATTTAATATTTTAAAGTGATGTGACACTAATTATGCTTTACAACGTCTCAGTAAGGCTGAGCAAATATGAACGATTCGTGTGCTCCTTTTGTACCTTTTTCACCAATACTGTGACTGTGCCTAGTCTACAAATGCTTAAACACATTTCCACCACAAAAAAAGAAGACTGATGACTTGTGTCAAAAAACTGGCCCAAAGGGAGGGTTCACAAGTGACTGGCATTTGGAGTCCGCAGATTCTGTTCACCATGATATTCCTCCCAAGGAAATAACACCGACTTCTGCTAGTAACACTATGCAACATTTGGTTCCCAAATCTGTCAAAATGAAGGATGGTTCTCAGTGCACCAAGAGAGAACTGGCCCCAGCCACATGTTGGTGGAAAACAAGCAGTGGAGTCACCGCCTGCATTTCAGGTGTGAACTTGGTTGTCCTTATTTTTGCAGATTGTGAGTCCTACTGTAAACCAGTGAAAGGCAACTTGAAGATCAACATGAAGAAATACTGCAAGAAGGATTACGGTAAGAGAGCAGAATTCCTTTCCATAGCATTAATTAAAAAGCGTAAAGAGTTTTGAGTGTTCACCTGAGTGCGTTTCTTGCAAATGTGTTCCCAGCTGTCCAAGTGAACGTGCTGGACATGGAGACGGTGGGGGACTGGGCCAAGTTCTCCGTTAGCGTGGTGGCTGTGTACAAGAGCCGGGGCGAACCCTTAAAGCGAGGTGACAACATCTTGTGGGTACATATGAAGGACCTTGCCTGCAAGTGTCCCAAGATCCAGATGAGCAAACGATTTTTGGTGATGGGCGGCGCCGAAGGTGGAACGGGCCCAGGAGCAGGTCCAGGAGTCGGGCCTGGAGGCGGAGCCAGCAGTCCGGGGGCGGAGCGCATAGGCTTGGTGGCCGATAAGAACAGCCTGGTGATCCAGTGGAGAGACGTTTGGACGAGACGTCTGAGGAAGTTCCAGCGCAAGGAGAAGAAGGGGAAGTGTAGCAAAGCATGATTGGGAAAAGCAGCGTCCATCCCTACCTCTCCCTCCACAGCACTCAATCACAAATCCTGACTCTTGACTTCTCTTATCCCCCGCCACTCGAGTCCTTTCTCCTCCTCCATTGTGGGAACGCTGCACATTACAAAGACTGCATGTACCCTGCCTGTTTTAAGGACCACGTTTTGTGTATATTGTATAATTATTTTCATTTTTATTTTTCAAGTTTTTTTCATTGTAAGGCCACTTGTCTATTTGTCCGATTGGTTTGCCTTAAAAAGGGACCATTAAAAAGGGTGTGAAGTGTAGACAAAAGCAGGTGCCATTTCCCCCTCTCGACGACGGCAACTGAACTGTCCAACCCCCCGCTAGAAAATACAACCCCCTGACCTCCACCTGTCAAAACTGCCTGTCTTCTGCCATTTTAAGGTATTCCCATGCAAGACTACCAATGCTCACACCTCACTGTTCTCTGAGGATTTTATTATAGAGTGTTTATCACTTCACAGACTGATATCAGCAACAAGACAAGCTGCAGATCTCCAGCTTGGCCACCTCACACTGATGACCTTCAGTATTTTCCTGTCTAAACGGGCCTACTTTCTCAAGGTCTTTGCAGTATCTTCTTTGGACTATAGGACTCCCACATCCTACGAGGAACCAAGGGCTCCCTTTGCAGGGACATTTTCCACAGCAAACCTCAGTCACACCACCACTGCTGCTGCCGCCACCACCACACAGCCCTCACAGAATAACCTGCTCACGTAGGCTCTTATACGTTCAAGTACGCGATGCCACTGCTCATAATAGAGTTTGTATATCTTTTGTGGCTACTTTGCTATCTCAGCCATCCACATCCTTATTTGAGATGTATCCCTTTGTTGCATTGGGCACGAGTGAGTCACATCGCAGGCCTCTTCACCACTAGTCTCTCTCATGAGTGGTTTATAAAGTCACCATCATGACTCATGGCCTGTCACTTTGTGGAAGATGAAGCGGTGTGGACAGGCGGACTGGATTTCAGAACAATACCAACTTTTCCATTGAGACTTTTGCGCTTCATGGATAATCTCTTCGCTGGGTACAGCTCTTCCAGACGTTGCTGTGTGGCCAGTGTCACTTGTGTCTTTAAAAATGGCCGAACATTTCGTTGCGTTGACTGATGAAGACTGGCAGGCTTTTGTTTGCCACAACAAGAGATTGAAACAAGAGTTCCTTTTTCATGCAGTAAAAACACAAAAACAAGTCGGATAAAAGAAAAGACGTAGCTGTGTTGTTGGGTTTTTTTGTTTTTGTTTTTCGTTCCTTTCTTAGTATTTCGACAAAATGAATGAGCCTGGAACATTTTTAGTGCTCACTGATTGTATTATGACATGAGAGGATCATATTTCAGTCCTCATGTGCTTTGTTAAGTTTGCATGTTTGTGGGGTTTTTTCTTTTTCTTTTTCTTTTTTTTTTGCTGGTCCATCAAATCCTTACAGGGAGCAGAGAGAGGTAAACCAATATGAGCATGACGATCCAAAGGAAAACTTCCCAGGTCATCTTCCACCACTTGCCCACCCCAAATTCATAACCCTGTCATGCTTTGCCAAATAAAAGTAGTCAGTTTTTAAATTCAATTAAGAGACTATGAAAGTCAGGACCAACGAATTAACCGCAGAGAAAACCATCTGGTTGCTCTCAAGCTTTTTATCTGCCTTTTGCAGTTATTTCATTTTGTAAAGGACTTTACAATTTATTTAAATAGAGTACAATATAAACACACAGTGTAGTTGAGGGGCACATCAAGCTCACATAGCAGTGAGTGTTCCTACAGGCATCTCATGCTAGCTTGTGGTTACGCTTCTTTGGCTTTGGCGGCATGTTTGGTTTGTCATTCCTCCAAAAGTGTCTCTCCTCTGCTCTCGTCTGTGTGTCAGCCACAAACTCCCTCCCTCCAACCCTTTCCCCCAACCCCCCCTCGAATTCTCCTTTTAACCCATTTTGCATGTTGTGTATTTAGTGTTTTAGATAAGTGAAAGCACAGAAAGAGGCTTCCAGACTCCTCTGTGGTGTATAGTACTGCACTGTAGTTCTTGTTTTCTGAGAATGTAAATCAACCTGCAAAGAAAAGACACACAGGTGAATGGTCTGATTGTGTTTATGAAGTGTTGTTAGAACTGAGGACGTCTGATGGCATGATATTTGATGCTGTTATGAACTCTGAACATGATTAGATGTTGTTCAAACGATTGTGGCTCGTCATGCTTTTCTCTCTCATCAAGACATTTTTTGTTTTTTATAATACAATGCAAAAACAAGTTGTAACCAAAATGAATTATAAGCCACCTCGACTTCTGATGTGTGACAAAAAAAAGCAGACATTTAAGTTTTCTATGGCACTATGCTGAGGGCACAAATCCCACTGATGGAATTTCTCAAAAATGCAGAAGCAGTCCTTTATTTATGTGTTGGCTGTCCTCTGTGACCTGTCAGACAGGTGGTGTTACAGTAGCACCCGTGTCCGCATCCTGGTATGTAAGTCTGGCATTACGAAGAATTGTCAAAATATTTGCTTCAGCTCCTTGAGCACCCAACACCCTCGTGAAGGAATTCCACAAAATTCTTTCTCTTCTAGTTTTCACGTGATATGTCACACTATAGGAGCGCCTCCAAAAAAGGCTTTTTCTGATGCCTGTTTATCATTTTTGCCAGTTCAGTTTACCCAAAATGCTGGATAGTTCTTAAACTATACACATGTATAACTATCCTGCCTACAAATCTTTAGAGTGCGGCGCTGCATGGGAACACATTTACCCTAAGGGCCCCGTTGTGCCAGCCAAGCAGATAAGTGTACAATCGTGTCAGGTTTTACTGCTCACATGGTCACAGATCAGACAGGCATGTTGTAAGATGACTTATAGATGGAGGCGATTTCCCTTATACAAGTGCTGATGTAGAGGGTTTTTTTCAGAGTAGCGACACCTATTGTTCAGAGGAGTACTGTAGCAGCTTCCTGCACCATAAACGTATAGGACTGTGATGATGACATTGCCTGTGGCGCGCAAAAAGACCAGCGTGAAAGGTATACTGAGGCCTCCTGTCATGCAGCTACTGTCAATAGCAACTCATGAAACTGCTATTGGAAATACGTTTCACTATAATGATGTTAAACAAAATGTTACTGGTGTGTCACTTCTGCCATAAAACATCTGAAACCAGCAGCTGATGGATCACCATGTGTTAGCTAGCTAGTTTTAGCTAAAACGCCCTTGCCTTTGTTTTAATAGTTGAGAGCTTTTTTGCCTTCACATCTAAAAGAGCAGCATCATTGACAAATTCAAATCAAGATTAAGCATGTTTGTGCTTTTGCACTGCAGTGTAAAGTGAAGGAATGTCCACTAAATGCACTATATGGACAAAAGTAGTATACCTCACACCTACAAGAGCTGCTTGGACACCAAAATCCATGTCGTGAAGCTCCTGGCACACAGCTTCTGTGCTGATGTTAATGCTAAACAAGGTTTGCAAATCTGCAGTTATTGAGTCACTGGTGACTTTTACACACTCAGCGGTTGCTCTGTAACCTCACATGGCCTTCCACTTCGTCACTGACTATTCCTAAACACGCCCATGTTTGCGATGATACCACTGAGAGCCTATCGTAGAATATCTGGAAGAGGAAAAAATTACACATGTGATGGATTTCAGTGAACTCTTTAGAACTGATCTTTCACAAATGCTTGTAAAAGCAGACTGCGTTGCTAGGTGCTTCATTTTATACACCTGTGGCAATGGGTTTGAAGACACCTGAATTCATTAAAAGGTGTGGTCCAAAATCTTAAAACCTCACCAGAATGGAGCGTGATCACATCTTTGTGTTAATCCTTTAAAAGGGTGATCTAAACATTCATGGATTGTAAAAGATGAAATATTTACACGGTTCTCCTGCAGTTCTGTGGAGTGTCTGGTATGTAAGCTGGAAAAATACAGTTTTCCCTGCAGGGCTCTGCACAGGTCACATGATCGTAAACTACGAACCAGCTTTTCCTTTTCTTAAGTGCCCACCCTAAACATCGAAATCAAAATAGGTTAAAATTGGGCAGATTTTGTTTGAGGGGGGGGGGGGGGTTAGGGGGTGGAAGTGTAGCGCTTGTGAAAGCTATTTTGTGAGCCTCATAGAGAGAGCCATCCTGTTGTTTTATATTAACAAGCCCAGCAGCTTGGCAGTGGAACTGAGACCATAACTGCTTCACTTTGCTTCCCCCCTGTTTTTTTTTTTTCCACAGCGTTTATAGCATTCACAGGTGTGTGAGTTTGTGTGTTTAATTAACCTTCCCGAGCAAACAAGTGACACGCACAACTTGCAGAAAGGTGAGAGGAAACTTATTTGAAGTTTAGCGTTTTTGGTGGGGTTAGGGTTCTGAAACGGTCCACGATGAAGAATTATCAAACACATTTTCTTGGTCAACTTCCTATTGTTTGTTTTTTCATTATTTGTTTCGTTGTTTTGTGCACGTGTGTCATTTTCATCCACACATTTGGCTTGTCCTTTTTTTTTTTTTTTTTTTTTTTTTTAAATATTGTAAATATGTACTGAACTGCCTCTGCCGTTTATGTTGTCTTTTGTAAAGCATCACTTAGCCTGGGATGACTCACATTTATGGATGTACAAACCAGATGATTATGGATGTTATATGGATGTAGAAACCAGGAACATATGCTTTCGTGATCACGACCAGAAGACGTGGTTCAGATATTAAACAGAATGTATTCCTTTTGGTTTTATGTTGTTTCCAGACAACAACCACCCAGTTGTAAATGACTTTGAGGTGAATGGAGTAAAAACGTGACTGATTGGACCCTCTGTTTTTCCCATAGAGGTACAGATGGAAACGGACACACAAAGCCCACAATGTCCTGTTACATTAATGTCCTGGGAATAATGGTTCACTCACACAAAAATTGTCCACCTACCTTTTTTGGGGGAACAAAGGGATCCTGCCCTCAGTCTAGCACTGCTTTTCACTTCTGTTATATCGAAGTCTTCCTTGTACATTTTCCTCTGAGGCAATGAACCACTGACTTTTTAATCTAAATGGTAAAAAATAAATTATTAGGTAATGAACTGTGCGTTGTGTTGATCATCTGTCTCTTTAATAGCGGGTATTAGCCTTAGCTGCAGAAATTATATAAAATTGATCATGTGTGTTTTCTCCATTGCTCAAACACAGTTGGCACTGCTCTGGTATGTTTCCACTCACGGGGGCTAGATGGGGGTTTGAAGAAGAGAATATTGGGTAGAGCGGCTCCCCTCCTCTATGAACGCTGCAAGAGCTAAAGCTCTGTAAATAAACAATGAGGCGCGCACACACAGTATATACACACAATTTAATGTGTTCCTCACCTTGGAGGAAACCCAACTCCAGAGAAGGGCTCAAAGCAGGAATCTCCTTACTCTCTTTCTCTTTTTTCCCCCCTTCGCTCACCTACAGTGTCCTCTCTTCCTCATCTCCCCACCCACTAACCAAACAGGCCAGCTCCATCCATTCTCCTGAAGGTAAATTACAGGAAAGCAGTCATTTATCATCACTCTCCCCAGGCATGGCCACTGAGGCTCTGAGAATAGAGGTTTCACAGACTGGACACACACACACTGAAACTTATCTTGAATCTCTGAATCAAGCAGCTCTCTCCTGGACATCCTGGCCTCCTATCAAGTTGCTGTTTATATTGAGTTCAGTTAACTATACACCAAAGCAAAACCGTCTACAACCAGAACAAAACTGAAAATCCTTAGTTCTGTAGGACATTCAGTCATTAAAGATGATCAGCATTTACATGAGCAAAATATTGCCTCAGTTCTTCTCTTCTTGCGAGTAACAAAATAAAGATGTTGTTTTACAAGGCACAAAGCTTTCTCTTCTTTGTAATCTCTGTGACAGCAAGTCCCGGACCCCAAACCCACTTTGATGTCACCCTCTATTTTGTAAAGTTCATTTGAAGCCTCAGCTTTAGCTTTTTGGCTACCATTAACTATTAACATATTGGGATGGGAGGGTGGAGTCCTAAACTATCAATAAGTCCCGGTTACCTTGGTTAGCAAGGTTTATCCATAGACTATACTGGTGAATCACAAAGATAGGGGAATTCTGTCACATACAGCTTTTCAGACTTCAAACTGTGGTTGGTTTCCTTTTGCTTTCTTCAGTTAGATGGGCTTAGAGGCCAGTCAACAACCAGTTCTGGCTCCAAAAACAACAACATTCAGTCATTAAAATTTGAAATTTGAGTCTTCATAACAACATTTTACAAACTTGTTGCTACATCAATTTTTAGCGATTAATCTTTGAGTGGTCCAAACCTTTAAGGCCTCAGTCACACAGGCTTAGAGACCAGCTGGTGGGAATAATGTGTGCTCCTTTACTGGCTGGTGGGAATCGCTGGGTGAACATCAGTCGGAAAGAGGGTGCAGCAAAAACGTCCTTGTTTTTGCTTTGGTCACTAGCAGATTGCTGCAATTGCCTGTAGTTTCCATAGAAGATGACAACATGATAACACTTGGAAATTACTAGTTAAGTGGCTAAAAGCTGTGACTCACAGAGGCAGCCAACATGTTTCAAAGGGTGGAAGTTTGACTTTGAAGGCAAACATTCTCCGTTAATGTTTTGTGTTGCGCTTTTAACAGTTTCACTACAGCTCGGGGAGCAATGGTTGAGTCTTTACTGACAAGCCAGTGTATTGCAATCTAGGGGAAACCATGGAAATCTGTTAGCAATCAAAGAAAATGCTGGTATGTTTTTGGTGCAACGTTGCATACCTCTTTGTAACCAATTTCAGGTTGCGACTGCCAGCAGCCTCCAGCAAATATTCACTAAGCAGTCAGGCGATACACCTCACCGATCAGCCTGCGTGGCTGGGGATTTGGCAACTGATTTCACAGCAACTGCCACCAACCTCAAGCAACCGCTTGGCGACCAGCTGGGGAATGCACATTTTTCCCTTACCACTGGTGGTTGCAAGACCTCATTGAAAGGTTTAGGGTTTTCAAGGTTTACCCATAAAGATGATCATGGCGATGTTGGTTTATAAAGTCCTGTTATGAAGACTTAAATCTAATCAGAAATCGCAACTTGGACGAAAGATTATGGGGTGCTAATTTATTAGCTATTGCTTGGTTAGCAAGGTGTATCCAGTGTGAGGGTGTCACACATGGGATAACTGCTACTACCACAAATATGGGACTAGGTCCAGCTGACTGGTCAGAATTAGATGATAATGGCAGCCCTCATTCAGAAAAGCCAAAGTCCTAATGATGCATACACTTCTAATACAAGTAAGTTAATCACAAAATCCTTCCCAGTACAGCTTTTTTTTATTGTAGAGACCAAAACCACTTCTTTGTCTTGTGGGGACTGATTTTTGGAGTCAGCTTCAAGTACCCACTTGAGCAACTCCACTTTTTGGTGTTGACTTTAGTTTTCAGGCCTGAGAGTGGCACTTGACCAAAAAAGCCCCTTAACAAGCTTCTTCTACACTATGTTTTCTAAAGTAATGCAGCCCACCTACTGTTTGTCTCTATAAAGGTTTATCAAAAACATCTACATTACTTTCCCTCGTCACCTGCACTGATCTCACGCTGCATTCATCTCTGTCAGCTAATTTTGTTTCCTTCACCTTGATGAATGCATCCGTAATGGAAAACCTTGATCTAAAGAGCTAAGGGGCTCCCTCATAGGGTTCATTGCGAATTACTGCTATAATGAAAGTTACATCAATTATAGCCAGTGTAAATCATTGTCACATTTAAGCTTTGTTTGCTAGTGTTTATAGAATAAACTGACTTACGGGAGTTTTGTGAATAATGTGCTGCTTAGATGAAAAGAGAAACTAAAGTAAAGCCAAATATTGTCCAGTTTGCTCCCTCCCTATTCTACTGACACACACACATCCACAGGAACACACACACACCCATCAGCAGACGAAGGGGGCTTACCAATTGTGCTTTCATAAGCTGCCAAAGCGGCTTCATTGGATTTAAATGGAGCCTCATTACCACTGTGCTTCAAAGCTCAACAACGGCGTTTTCCAGCATGGGGTCTCTGTATGTGTCTGCAGGTCTCTTTCCTAAGACTTTTCTTTTCCCCCCGTGTTCTTCTTTTATTTTCACCACAACTTACCATCCTAATGGTCTAACGGGACTTATTTCTCTTTTTCACGCCGCCCTCCCCCAGCCTCTATCTCTTTTCCATCATATATCTGTGAACACTTGTGTGTGTGTGTGGGTCAGCAAGTACTAACCCCCCGAAAACCGCAACAAAAATGTGGCGAGAAATCTGTGTGGACCGAGATCATAAATATTCAGTGCTGAAGGTCTGATCTCTTTCTCTCTCCTCTCTGCTGTGTGTCTCTTTTTTTTCCTTTTCTGAGTGAAACCAGCTGTCGTCTGAAGAGACGCCGCTCCCTCTGGATCTGACAACATGCGTGACAATGACCACACCTCTGCTCGCACATCTGTCATCCTTCGGTCTCTTCACATTTCCAACTTTCCATTTTTCCATTTTGCCTTCATCTTTCCAAGGGAAACACCGTCTTCTCGCTTTCAAAACGTTCAACCTTTCTAGGCTGCAAATGGGCTAATCACATCTCTTTTGCTGGCCAGCGATTTTCCAGACACAAACAGACAGCGTCGGGAATTGTAGGGGACTGCCGCCGCACAAAACTGGAATTCAGTGCTCTCTTTTTTCCCATTTTATTGCAGAAACAAACTTTATTGGGCTAGTGAGTGATTGAAAATGAGTGAGGAATAGAGGGGTAATTTAAAACCAGTGTGGTCCCTGATAGGAGCATTGTGGACCACAAGCCTGTTCCTAATCCGCCCCTCAGCTTTGTGTTTGATTGGGTACTGTTGAAAATGGGGATGAGTCTGCCTCTTCAAAGCCTGTAACATAAGAGGAATGTGTGTGTGAGTCAATGTGTGTGTGTGTCTGTATTAAGGTGATCACAAAAAGCGGATTGTGTGCAGATGGACAAATAGAAATTACACTGGTAAATTTTGCATAAGCCCTTTGTGAGCTGTTTCACTTATTACTGAGCATTTTAAAGCCATTGCTTAAGCAATTACAGTCCTGGCTTCAGCACTTCAGTAATTATTAAAATTTCATGCCCGTGCCAAATTATTCATGTATTTAAAAAAGAAAAACAACAATAACCAGACACTCAATATTGTGCTTGGCTAAGAATGCCGTGTCTGATTGCGATGGGATACTTCAGCATCGGGATCAGGCTTTGGGTGAACATTTAGGTTTGGGAAAAGGGCTGAATACAGAAATTAGAATGAATGGGAATCTGAGGAAATACCAAAAAGAAAATATCGCTTTTTTATTAGTGTTTCTGAAGTTATGGTGACTGTAACGATAAGTCTTGGCCTTAATATGAGCTGGCCACGCTAGAATCTCAATTATTACTTGCCCTGTGGGCTAAATCGGGGGTTTCCAAATGGACAAACACTTAACTCCCAAATATGAGAGAATATGAGGAAAAAATATGCAAAGAGATGTAAGTAGCAGCACCCACTTTTTAGAGGGATAATCTATTCGGGATAAATCGATTTCAGAGAGCGTTGTCCATTCATATTTTAGAAGTGATGACAGAAAATGTGCCATTTGAGAAGTATCCTTATGCTTAATTGGCTTTGCGATGCATTCAGATGTCACGGCCAAAGATTTGATGAAATATGCAAAAATTCAGGGGTGAAACGGGGGAGAGGCTGCATTTTAGATGAATATGACTCATTTTTTTGGAGTACATACAATATAAACAGCTCCTGGGTGGTGGTGGAGGAATGATTATGACAATAAGTTTTTTAATCACAAAGAAAAAAAACAAAACAAAAAATGTGATTTGAGACACAACCATGGATCACAGGTAGGTCCCAGGTTCAATAGCTTTTCCAAAGTTGCCAATCTTTCTCTCTACATTCCTCACTTCCAAGTCTTCCATTGCTCACTTATAAATTTAGGAAGAACGCTCCTCTTTCCTCCAGGCTCAAGCCCTTTTAAGCTCTACACCTCAGGCTATACTGTAACATACTGTGTCAGGCTGGGCCACTTCAGGCCCCATCTGTTGGCATTTAGCACCAGCTTCCCCGCCTCTGCACAGATCTCCGGTCGACATTAACTGCCCTAATTTGTCTGCCAAAGCCCACTCTGATTGCTACCATGTGACGTTATGTGAAAGGTGAGGGATTCCTACTTATCTGTGAGGACAGGCAGACAGCAGAGCAAGGGGGGGATGGGTTAAAACAAGAGGGGGGTAAGCAGGGTTAGGAGGAAAAAAGTTAAGTAAAGAAAGTGAT
The DNA here is from genome assembly GCF_013358895.1 of Oreochromis aureus. Taxonomy (NCBI): domain Eukaryota; kingdom Metazoa; phylum Chordata; class Actinopteri; order Cichliformes; family Cichlidae; genus Oreochromis; species Oreochromis aureus. The sequence continues at coordinate 19,116,717 of NC_052949.1, forward strand.
CAGGGAAGGCATACTATGTGAAAAAGTGGGAATAAGATTGATGGTTTAAATAGTTGTGAGATGTCCCAGATGGGACATCACTGGGACCCTTGCTGTCATTCTCTAAAGTCTGCAACATAACATGATCACAAATGTAAAAGACAAGTTTTGAAGTCTAATTTGTAAAGTTTTTCCACGTGGGAAAAACGTTGTGTTGTAACAGTTGGACAAGCAGGGATTTGTGAGAAGAACATGAAGGCATGCGATCCCTTGTATAGCTTATCCCCTTCATTCAAATGATCATTTTTGCTTAAGAATTCCGTAAATATAAATTCCACATGTACTTCCAGAGACTGTAAAGCACACCTGAAAAGTATTCACAGTGCTCCACTTGTTCCACATTTTGTCATATTGCAGCCTTATTCCAAAATGGATTGAATTCATTTTCACCTCAAAATCCTACACACAATACCCCATAATGGTAACATTTAAAAAAAACAAAAAACAAACCCCAAAACAACTTAGCTTGAAATTTTAGCATAGCTAGCTTAGCTTTTGCTCAATACTTTGTTAAAGCATCTTTGGCAGCAAGTCGTACAGTGAAGCATGGTGGCAGCTGCATCATGTTGTGGGTTTGAGGGGCAGATATATCCAAGACAACAACAACAACCCTGAGCACGCAGCCAAAATAACAAAGGAGTGACTTCAGGACCACTCTGCAAATGTCCTTGAGTGGCCCAGCCAGAGCCCAGAGTGTAACCCAATTGAACAGAAGTGAAAATGGCTGCGCAGCGACCCTCCCCATCCAACCTGATGAGAGGTTCTGTAAAGAAGAATGAGAGAAATCGATGTGCCAAGCTTGTAGCATCATACTCAAAAAGACTTGGGGCTGCAATTGCTGCCAAGGTGCTTCAATAAAGTATTAAACAAAGGCTGTGAATATTTATTTGTCATATTTTGAGTTTTACACAAATTTAGATCACACCTTTAATCATTTTGTCAATTTTGTCATTATTTGTAATAATTTTGAGTTGAAAAATGAATTTAATCCATTTTGTTATGAGGCTGTAAGATGACAAAATGTGGAACGAGTGAAGCGCTGGGAATACTTTCCAGATGCGCTCTATATAAAAGACTGCACAGACACTGTGACATCATTGATTACTGAGGACCTGTTGTGAAGCTTCAGCTGGAGTAATTGTTGCTGTCATCCCTCTGGTGTTGACAGCAAACCAAAAGTGATGCTCCTGTCCTGAATACTCTGCTTTATCCTTCCTCTTTAGTTTAATGCAGACTATTAGTTATAAAATAACTAAAGAACCGCACTAATTCTAATGAATACTAGTAACAGTTACTAGTTACCAATATTCATTAGGACTAGTAAGGGAGCAACCTGAGGAGTCGCCCCCTACTGGCCACTAGAAGGAATGCCAGTGTTAGTGAATTTTCACGTATGAAACAGGATTTTTGGGAGTCTTTTCATCTTCAGAAATTTCTTAGTCCACATGAAATGAATTAATTAATATTCTACTAATAAAAAATAAAGTAAAACTTAGTTGCAGGAACATTTAATAAAACTGTCTGAATCTTTCTCCTTCCTCTTGGTGGAAGCGAAAAAGTACTTTCAGCTTTTAAGCAGGGTCCTGACCTGCACTATTTCCTCTTTTAGAGGGTAAGTAGATGAAGTGGATGTTCATTCAGCCACAGATTAGCCTGGTAGCATCACTTTTCTCTAGTTCACTGGACATTATGTAAGCTGCAGTCAAATATTTCAGGGAGGAAGGTTGCCCTGGTTGGTCTGCATGTCAAAGATTGATATATAACTCTTCAAACCTGTTCATATCTTGTGGTCTGAAAGAGCTGACTAAACAGGAATCAGCGAAATAATTTAAGTGCAGGTAAGCTTTTTACATCCATTGCCCCAGCTGCATTGCCTGTTGCAGTTAATTCTTCTCTTTCTGCTACAGTAAACATGCAGGTGTGTAACTCTGTGGGGTTATTTGGCAAAAGCTGTTGCACTGTTATACTGTCCAATGGGCCAGGGATCCTTTTTCTCATATTTTTACTGTATGGTTTATGGCCTGTGTATCTCTGCATATGGTTTTACTTTAATTCTTTTGCAGTCATGCCTGCTAACTGTGTGCGGTAGTGTTTGAGCACCGTGACAGTTATCAGGCAGCGCGAGGCTGTTAATGTGCCCACCATCAGGTGTGATTATTTTATTTTCCATTTGTTGCAGGTGCCTATATCGTTGACTTACTGAGAAATAATATTATGGTTAGAGTTTCAAGTTGCACAGAAAAAAAGAAAAGAAAAAACTGAGGAGCTTCAAGGTAAACCCACATAAACTATTCCTTTAAGAAAAAAAGCTGCTTTCAGCTGCTCCCTTATTCACACGGGGCCACCACAGCGGGTAGCTTCGCAAGTTTGATTTCTCAGACTTTCTATGCCGGATGCCTTTCCTGATGCAACCCCAAAGAAAAGAAAGGTAAACTAAGGCAGACACATGGCTTTTCTCCTTTCTTTGTGCCTCCTTTCACCTCAGACCTACTGCCTTTAACCTGAAAATTTATCTCAGCAAGCCACGTTGATAGCAGCCCATCGAACACTCCTTTTAGGTGGGTCATTTTGTGTTCATGGTTCACCTCTCTGTCCCTTATTCTGTATAAACACTGCTATGTGTTTGGAGACTAAATACAGCAAAAGGCTGGGAAAAAAAACAATGACCCGATCACGCTTTTGTCTTCATGTCTCTTCCACAGTGTCTCCCTCCCTTGTCCTTTCTCCCTTCCCTCACCCCCAACCTGTCGTGGTAGATAGCTGCTCCTCTCTGAGCCTGGTTCTGCCTAAGGGTTCTTCCTGTTTAAAGGGAGTTTTTCCTTTCCACTGTCACCAAGTGCTTGCTTGTACAGGGTGCCCCAATTGTTGGGATTTTCTTTCCATTATCGCAGGCTCTTTACCTTACATTATAGAACAACCTGAGCCAACTGTTATTGTGATTTGGTGCTATACCGAGTCTCTCAGTGTTTCACTATCTTTGTATCATCTTCCTGGCTTCCACTTCCTGTTATTTTGGTCATTTCTTTTACCTCTGTGTACTTCTATACTGTCTGTCTTTTTCTCCCCTTTTTTGTGGTACTTTACCCTTCTCCCCTTGAATCAAGTATATTGTAAATACTTGATTCCTCTGCTCACATCATGGTCCCTCCCAACAAAGAGGGCTCCACATGAGACAAGGAGACACAACATGATCTCAGATGTGTTTTATTTTTAGGGCCAGTTTCAATTAAATTCACACCATGGCACAGTGGGAGTAGAGATATACCTGTTTGTAATCACACAAGGGCTGAAGATTTGATCATTTCTCTATACAAAATGACATGAATAAAGAGGACTAGTTGTTTAAAGAGTACACCTGTGTCTATCTCCTTTGTTGTCCAGGTAGATTTTTGAACCTGAGACATCCTTGAACATGATACACACAGCCAGGAGGACGGACTAGAGAGCACAAATAAGAGAAATTAGCTGGTTTGCCTGTTCCCATCAGCCCCCTCTCTGTATACAGTCTTGTCTTTCCCTTTGCCAGTTCATCTGTTGTCCTCTGTGTGTGTCAGCCCCTTGTTCCTTAAGATTCTACCTCTTCAGTTCTGGGTTTCTGCTTTGAAATCTTCCTCTATGTCCCGTGTTTGGGTCAAATCACAGAAATGATCAAAAAATATGAGTTAAAAACTGAAATGCTTAACAAAAATCCCCACCACCATCCCAACCCCCTTATCGCTAGTGACACTAAGCGGATGCTACAACATTAAAGCATCTGGTACTATAAAGCAAGTTCACCATACGCAGGCTGTCATTCTGTTGGTCATCAACTTGCTAAGTTAACTCAGTGATTCATATGAGTCACTCTTATTAAAGGGTTGGCACTTGCAGCATCTGACCAATATACCAAGATTACTATTTAGACCTACTACATTAACAAGGTTTAGTCTATTTGAAACCAGTGTTAATAAGACAAAAGAGAATCTGATGGATTATAACGGAGCCCTTTCAAATTCATAATTAAAAGAGAGTTTTAATTTTTATTTTGAATCTTAATCTGGAGCTCTGAAGCAGGTTAGGTCTACGGAATAAGTCACCATGGCAATATACCTGGTAAAACCTGGTCTGGCTTCATAGCACTAACAACCCAAGGTTAAACCCAAAGCTAACTGGATAAGACAAAGTCCTGGCTCATAGTACTAGCCTCTGGTGGGATATGCCATCTGCTGTGTTAGCAGAATGAGAGTTCACCTGGAAGACTCTACCCAGAGACCCATCCAAGCTAATGACAACTCTTGACCTATACCCAATCAAAATCTGCCATGCATATGTGCCTTTAAATACGTTGATGTAATAAGAAAAATGAATTGATCCGTGGTGCTTTTGCGTGCTTTTCAACAGTCCTGCCAGTAAATCACTCACTTGGCCAATAAAGTAATACCACTTACTGGTTTGGTAACAATAAAAAAAGTGTCAAACTGCAGAGATCAGCATCAGTCTGTCTTAAATTATCCTTCCAAATAATACTTAATATTTTTCATTTATAGATACACAAACTCTAATTATTAAGAAGTTCTCAGATCTGAAAGAGCAGAGGTGCACTCGTCCTCCCCCATCCACTAGAGGAGGAAGTTCTGGACAACCAGACGCTTGTGTTTGCCAGGCAAAGCAGGAAAGGCTCTCGGTTCAACAACACAGGCACCTGTGAAAATATGGGCAGCACACCACGTATCAAACCAAATAAAGTCACACCGGCGTAGAGTATGGGCACACTCTGATGAAAGATGCCATTCGGCAGGCACACTCACAGGCCAATAAAACACCTTGGTAGCACAATGCTGGAGCTCGGGGCTAGATCTGGTTTTCAAGGCATAGAGGGTTAAGTTGTGTGGTCGCTCTTGTATTCACATTCTGCTTAAAGCAACTGATCGTAAAAAAAAGTTGGCTGTTAAACTGTATGAAGTGTTCTGGACTGCAAAATAAAAGTATACAGTGACATAAGGTGTTGTAAAACACAAACAACCATACAATGAAGGCTTGGCACTGCAGTCGTTTTTAATAAAAGTGAATTCCAGTGAGTGTATATGTAATAGTTCAGTGGCTAGCAGGGCAGTGCAGGGTCCAAGGTCTGACATGGTGCTGTAAAACCAGAGGAAACCACGCTTCCTGTCCCCTACTCCTGTTTCTTGAGCGCTAATAGTTGAAGCTAAGCTACGGCCAGGAGAACACAAGCAGTGTGGTAGAACCAGGCCGCAGAATAAGGAAGCCATCGCCGTTTTTTTTGGCACAACAACCTCGGGCCAGCATTACCAACTCATCGAGGCTGCCAGCTGCTCATAAGCTCACAACATGCTGGACGGGCATTCAGACACAGGCAGGAACCATCCTGGCATGATGCACTCCCGTTTCCTTTTCCTCCTGTCAGGAAAGAGTCATGCTCAGCAAAATGTTTATGGGCTTTGAGAGGGGCGTGGCGTGTTGGTAAATCGTTACTTAGAAGAAGGAAAGGTGCCTCATCTTGCTAAATCGAGGGAATGGAAAAACAATCCACGCAAGCACCATAGGCCAGAAATTCATAACCGCTGGCTGTGTTTTTCCTCTTTTGAGCATGGGAAACTTCAGCCTTGCATTTGGGAAGTTTAAAGCAATAAATTATCCAAAATACTTTCACCATAATGTTCCATTAACATGCTTACATCACTTTTTGCACTGAATTTGGTTGACAATCATGTTTACTTTATGATTTTCACAGTGAAAACAACTAATATACTGTAATCTTATTAGGAGGTGTATTTTGGAACTTTAAGTTTGCAACATGCATCCTAAAATCTGATTGGTAGGTAAAATATCTAGTGCATGTTTGAAGTTACTGGCCAAAAAATCGCCACTTCACATTTGAATAAAGATAAAGTGCAGGTGTACAGACCATCCAGCAAATGACTGGGGGAATGATATTTTGAGATAGTGGACTGTCAGTGAGGCGCAATACAGAGCACCTGTCTGAGGTATCCCTGAAACCAGAGATGAGGTGGGGGCAGGGAAACCCCCTCTGAGGTCATTGCGACAGATGCGCTGCTTGTTATTTTTCAAGAATGTTACGACTTAGTGTCGTGTAAGTCTGCAGAAGGAAACCTGTTATAGATTAAATGATGTATTCTGCAAAATAAAGCAGCTTCTTTTGTTGCTGGAACAAATGTGCACTATCTTCTTTCATGGAGACGCTTTGCAAAGTCTAAGCTGATGGTCATATGTGAAGGTAAAATCAGACCATTTCCTCAGAGATGAAGCAGCTTTGCATGTAATGAAAAACACCGCATCATGGAGAAGCATTTAACTTCACAATCTAATGTTATCCTCTCTGCTAAAGGGAGAAAACAGCCTACAAATGACAGTTATCTTCAGGGTCCAACTCATCAGGCCCCCCGATCCAGGTGTAGCTGTACCACACAAAAAGCATACATTAAAAACAACCATGTGGGAAGACTTTGTAAGCTCACTGGAATGGAAAAAACCCTGAATCTCTGTCTTGCTATTAAAAAAATTAATGGATATCGTAGTAGAGATGATAGAAATGGAAAAACGGGAAGAAGAAAGAAGGATTTTGTGCATCTTCTTCTTTAGAAAACCCTGAATGTTCATAAACAAAACAAATAAAAGCACAAAATAAACCAAATTTTATTTCATAATTAAAAATTCATCGTACATCTCTGGCAGTACTCATCCGAAGTCTTTTTTCATCCTTATCTTTCACCAAATCCAGCGTCTTAGTCAGTTAGGCCGGCTTTCAGTGGAAATCAATTACAAAGCACCTTTTGAAAAGTCCCTCAAGACCTGTTTGGTTTGTGGTGTGAACAGCGGTATCACATTACACATCGAAAGTGGGCTTCAATAGGCTACCAGTCATTAGAAGGTGCTGAGCTACAACACGGCTAACACCAGCCCTACAATAACCGCTGTGGTTATGACTTTTCAGCGGTGGTTACCACAGCACTGCTGCAGAGTTAGACCAGCTCGAGCGCTTTGGAGTGAATTAATGCCGACTTGTAACCATTAGTGCTTTCCCTCACAAATCTGTGGACCTGAATAGTTATTTGTGAGTGGTTAATTTGAAGCAGACTTGTGACACGTGTCATCTGAAAAATTGGCTGTAACGTGATGTAAGGTTTGAATTTGACAAAAGTCCCCTGAAAACATTCAACCTTAGAATGAAACATTTATTTGCAATTTAATGTTTGAATTTTTATTCTCTGTTTCGTTTAAATGTGTTTTTGCGCTTGTGACTGAAGATTTTTTGTATACTCCTGCTGTCACTCAGGTGACTGTCTATATCTTTCTCTGTGTGATGCAGGCTTTCATTCTTCCTATTCATTTTTTTTCTTTTTTTTAATCAGCCAACATCTGGTTTTAATTAAGGGGCCATATGGATGCCCCCACCTCATGCACTCCTCCTCCACAGAAGATGGAAAGTTACGCATATGTGCAGTCACCTTTATACCTGAGAGGTGAAAGACTGTGAGTGATGAACACTGTGACAGACAGATCCAGACAGCGAGAAGAGAGATGTTTTGGGGGACGCGTTTCCTTAATTTGGATTAAGACTGCTCAGGCACAGGAATATGAATCGCTGAAGTTGAAATTTTGATGATACAGTAATCAATATGAATGAAAAAAGACTTCAGAACGTGATACTGTATGTAAATTGCTGTTGTCGACGCTCTTTAAAGTCTAGCTTTCACACGTCATGCCTTCATCCAGTGAAGCCATGCTGTTGCTTTGAATTGCTGCCGAGCAACAAAGTAACATAAAAAGTTAGCTCCTCATTTGAAACCGTCGGTTATTAAGTTACTTTTCAAACAAGCAATCTGCAAAGAATACTTCACACAACAGCAGCCGCAGGATTTTAGCCCGCCTGCAGCTATCACTCTGAGTGAATCTGATGAGCTTGTTGCTGGGCAAATGGTGGAGGAGAAACCCTGAGTATTACTGTGCTGTGCGCTAAGGTGGAGTCAGTGTTAACAGCAATTTTATCTACAGTATATAGAACATTTCATTATACATAAAAACAATGTGCTTAAGGCTATGTTGGCCAATGATGCCTTAAAGCAAAAACAACAAAAATAACCTTTACAAAAATAAAATAGAAGTTAACACACGCATTAACTGTAAGTCTCAAACTCTGGCTGCTGCATTGTGAATAAGATGAAGTCTCCCTACTAATAATTTGGATTATCCTGCATAATAGAGTGTTGCAACAGTCTAACCTGCTATATATGAATGCATGCAACACTTTACCCGAGTCAGTGTAAGATAACAATTTTCTGATATTTGATACATTTTTAAAGTGTTAGAAAAAGTTCTCGTACACTGTCATAACTAAGCGTGATGTCATACTAGCTAGTCCTCTGGCAAGTTTTTGACTAATATAGTTTTATTTAATGGAGGTTTTGGCCTTGTGCTAATCAGTGTTATACTGATATACTATATTACCACCAGGCAGACCAATCACAGTTGTTACATTGTTACAGAACTTCTATAACAGTACTATAAAACAAGCTAATCTGTCTACTTTTGTTGTTATTGTTAAAATGTTACTGTTAAAATGTACCATTGCCCAGCTTTCATGTTGACCTGGACACACAATGCGCAGTGTTTTTAACCTTGCTGTGCTCTGTGTGACTTAATGCTGCAGCAAACATGCAAACTTTCCTCAATATACCATTTGGCCCAAGTCTGGTTTGGACCCAGGAACTGCCAAACCAGTCTAAGCCCTGGGGAGACCAAGTGCCAAGTGAGGTGTGAAGTGATGTTTGAAGGATGTGCTGATTTTAAGCAGTTAGAGAGCAGTGACATTCTCCTAATATAACTACATCTGTTTTCCCAATGTAGATGTATTGCAATTTTCTGAACACGGCTATGGGAGTGAGAGGAACTGCTGCCTCTACGGGCAGAGGTATTGTGTGTCAGGTCATGCCGGCGAGCAGGCCACAGCGGGCTACACTGCCAGGGGGCCTCTGCTGAAATTGGGTACATCCTGGTACAGAATTGTTTCCTCAGCTGTTATATTTAGCTTTGGGTCGTAGGTTATTTTTCTTTCTTTTTTATCTATTTTAATTCTTTTTCTTGGCTTGACCTTTTTTTCGGTTTGGGCAACAGTGAATATGGCACACCGATCCACTACTCTGAGGAAAAAGGTGAATAAAAGCAGATGGGACTGTTGAACTGTTTGCCCATCACTCACAGTTCTAAATAGAGATTTATTATGTTTCTTTGTTTCGTTTGGTTAAGTTCTTCACCGCCCAATCTAAGTGAATATGTGACTTTTCCTCAGTTTGAAATGTTGCATGTGTTACATTACAGTCATTACCAAAAGTCGTTAAAATTCTATTGAATCTCAGTCAACCCTTAAAGCTAGCCTAAATTCCTAACAGCTGCCTCCTCGCCTCTGCGTTTTCAACCTTGTTCTAGCACAAGGGTTTTACTCACTGTCTATTTATCTTGATGTCTTTCTTTGCTCTAGCTGCTGAATGTCCTTCAGCTTTTCTCCCACGGTGGAGCGTACAGGCAGGCTGCAGATGGCACAGACCTCCACCCTTTCTGAGTATTCCACCTCACAGCCCCGTGCATACCTGTGGCAAAGCCCAGCTGCAGCAGTACAAACATACAGAAAGCCTGCATTCCTATACACCCTGTCGGACTGCTTAGCATCAACCGCCGACTGTTGAATTTTTTAGTATAATGTTGTGGATATGTTAGCATAATGTTAGCCGAGGTTAAATGTGAAGACAGCACAGCTGGTGCCGTCCAAGGATGAGAGAATCAGATCAACCACATTAACATTTTTTTACTTTGAACTTAGATAGATCATCAGTTCCCAATAATCTGGCAACCTGCCAACGAGCAATTTAAAGATTTTATATGCTGGTGTTTTTCATACATGTGGTGCCACATATTTTAAAGCTGCGAAGTAAATGTTCTACACAGTCCGGAAAATGCCTCTTTCTGAGGAAGAACGCAGAAACTGAAATTACGGTTTTTGTAACCTGTGTTTCCAGGGCTAAAAATGCTATTTTTTAGTCTTTTAAAGTTGATCTTAAAGTTTTATTTATGGGCGGCTCAACTCATTTCAGTCATCTGGTTTTGGTGATGGTTCTATTTTCTATGCCTGATTAAAATTTCCTGCATGTGTAGACATCATCAGCTGCAGCGGTGTTGAGATTTTGGAGTATTACCAAGAACACCGTCATCACTGTAGCAGTTCCCATTTTAATGACCTTGCCTTTCATTGCCTTAGTCAGACAAAAACAAAAAGCTAGTAATTCAGCTTTTAAGATGTATATCCAACTTTGTTCCACTTGTACACTGGTGTTTTACTTCTGCAGATTTGGGAGATAATGTATCTTATAACCCTGCAAATAATAACAAATAGTACTTGTTGCCTGAGATATTTTACGTAATTTACATATTTTGTAGTTATGGGCACCAAATGTGAAACGTTAGCTGCCTGGCAGGCAGGTTGTGGGCCCAAATGCAGGACCTGGGAACAGGCATTAATCAAAGATATCATTCACAAGGCTGATCAGGCATAACATTATGACCACTGACAGGTGACGTGAATCACACTTAATCATGGCACATGTTACTGGATGGGATATATAAGGAAGCAGGTGAGCACTTTGCCTCTGAAGTTGATTTTAGAAGCAGGATAAATAGACAAAGGTAGGGATTTGAGCCAGTTTGATGAGGTCTGTATTGTGATGGCTAGATGACTGGGTCAGCATCTACAAAACTACAGCTCTTGTGGGTGTTCCTGGTCTGCAGTGGTCAGCATCTATCAAAAATGGTCCAAGGAAGGAACAGTGGTGAACCAGTGACAGGGTCATGAGCAGCCAAGGCTCACTGATGCTCATGGACAGTGAAGCCTGGCCTGTGTGGGTCAATCCAACAGATGAGTTAATGCTGGTTACAAGGTATCAGAATACACCGTACACAGAGTGCACAGCAGTTTCTTTCATATGGGTCTGCATAGACTACAAACATCAGGGAAGCATGAACACACAGGAACACAAGGAGTTAATTTTAAACCCAACCATAACTATGAACAGAACTAGATGAGAAACTGAAACCTGCTATTATAAATATAAAGAAACCAACCAGGAAGCATTATAAGAAAAATACAAAACTCAAAACAAATGATTCTCAAAACCAAAAGCAATATTAACTTACTGAAAACACAGGACCCTGGATCAAAAACGCAGGGACTGTTACGACCAAAACTATTTCTCCTTCAAATGTAATTCATCATAACTGTTACAAACTTGGAAAATATGTTTTGTTTTCTATTTCTTGTTTTGTTTCTATCTTGAGAAAGGAGCTACAGCCTTCGTGCCCGAATATGTCTGTACATGCAAATACAAGATCGTAGCCAAAAACTAAATATGAGCTAAAGAAGTCCAACAATTCAAAATCACGCGATCCTTTCACTGGACTTAAATTCTCCTTTTTCAGAGTAAAGAATAAATAAATGAGTTAAACTGTAATGATGCAGGTTTTCAATAAGTTTGTCAAGAAATGCAGCTATGACAACAGATTCATCACTGAATTACAGGATTAACTGCAGACATTAGAAGTAACAAAGTACAACTACCTTAATGCTGTACTGTAGTAAAAATACTACTTTACTTAAATATTTGTTTTGCTGACAGCTTTTTAATTTTACTCCCTGCATTCAAACACAAATATCTGCACTTTCTACTTTCTTACATTTGAAGACATCCAAGGGCAGCTATCATTTCTCATCACTGTGCATTCTTTTAAATCAACCTGATGCAACCCTAATTGGAAACAATGGAACAATAACACATAAAAGGTGTATCCATTGCAAGTGCTTATTGCACACAACAAGATGAAATAGGCAAAAACTCTGGGATCACAGTGAGCTGGAATGACCCTGAATGGCATTTTTAGTGCAGATGTTCAAAGCAAAAATGTTTTCTTAAATGGTACATCATTTTGAATGTAACATGCAAACATTGAAACAAATATCAGCAAACTATTTATGTGCAGTTTGTCAGACAGTGTGATTGCACATAGCTAATGCTAAAGGTACCTAAAGATTAAGGTACAGCTGCTCTGTTTCAGGGAGAGAAAAGAATGTGGGATAACGTCACTCAGAAAGAAAGACAGGACAGTTTAATGCAGGCTACACCGGTTAGTGTGCAGCACTGTGGTAAAGTTTGCAGTAATACTTGCTATGTTGGACTCGTGCAGAGTTCCTGTGGTGTTCATGGTCAATGTAGATCGAATTACATTTACGTTGATCCTGATTAGAGTCATTCACTGAATTCCACCTTTATACTAACTGTTTACTGTCTAGGGGTCAGAGATCGGCTCCAATAGCTCATTCACACACACTTCCAACACTGTAGTGTGGTTCCCCCACTTATTGAATCTCACTGATCCCACCAAATCTATACTTTTATTTATTTATTTTACGTATGGAGGCGAAGTCAGCCACCTAAAATGTTGGCAACAGTAGATAGAGCTATTTTTTTAATTCCCTTTGATTTTTCAGCTTGTGTTCTACCAAACAGATGTTAGGTAATATTATTTTATCGTTGGCAAAAATAAAAAAAAATAGCTGGGAGAAATGTCCTCTAAGAACTGCTTTTTTACTTTTTGAATTTGCGTACAGGTACTTTTTCACTTTTACTTGGCTAATTTTTTGACACTATTTGAGCAACCAGTGTGCGTACCTCTGCCACCTCTGATTAATTGTGAGTTAAATATTATTGTTTTGTGTTAGCAGACCCAGACAGCAGCCACAAACTTGTATAGATTCCTTAAGAGATGCACACCTGAGCCAGTGTGACCTGTGCAGCTGTTTGCTTGTCTTGCTCGTTTCTTTTATAAAGGACAACGGTGAGTCAGTACTCGCTGGGCTTTCACTTCAGTAATTCCTATCGGTGACTCCGACCCCGTCACCTTTTATCGCCTCACACACCTGCACATTCACTTAAATACCTGTTACGGCAGCAAACCCCTCATTTACTTTCCCTTAATGGCTTTTCCTCTAAATGACACTGGATAAGTGGATGTTTGTGAGCAGCTTAACATTCTGAGCAACTTAAACCTTACATAAACGTGCATTCGAGAACACACAGCTCGTTACCACATTAGGTTACACACACACACACGCTCACTTCCCCTGCATCCATCTGAATATCAGGGTGGAAGGCGAGCTCTTCCCATTGGGAGCCATGCCAGTTTTCTTTTCATTACTCTACCTGGGAACTGAACCCCCACTATCACAATAAGCTTTATTTTTATCGACGTGTCCAGACGGAAGCGGCATTCCAGGGAATTAGGCTCAGTTTCACTTGGCCTCCAGTGTTTTTAGGGAGTACTGTGCTCCAACAACTGCTGACCTCCCACCCCCCTCACCTCAAATTGGAACACGGTGCTCACTAAATATCATATCTCCCCTGATATTGTATACTGTTGTTGCAGGACTGAGCAGAATGACTCCACTTGTCTGGCTTTCTGAAAGGCTTCACTGCAGCAGTTATTGGGCAATTAATTAAATTACTAAATGAGCGCTCACTTTGTTTACACTCATCACACTGATAGCCATCTGAACTTGTCAAAAGCTACATGTCGCAGGCTTCTTTATCAGATGATAAGCAAAACCTCCTTGAATAGATGTATCAGGTGTTGCGTTTTAGCGCAGTGAGATGTGCCACCAGGCAGGGAAAACGCCAACTGCTATATGAACTGTAGCAAGCTATCATAGCGAGCATACTTCGGGGAGCTGTGTCATATATTTGTCTAGTATTATGTGTTGGTGTACTAGAGCATTTATCTTCTGAGGAATGGTTACAGTTGTCACAAAGTACTGCTGTTGTCTGTAAATCACAATTTAGCTGCTGCAGTTATAATACTATCACTTTGTGATACAAACTTTTTTGTTCCTGGAGGTTTAACCATAGATGTTCCGATGTTTCCCATCAGCTATTCAAACTAATGCTTATGTACGCACTTTGTGGAGAAGTAAGAAAGTCCATAGTCCATGTTGACTTGACTGGGAATTCCTAATTTGTTGTTGGTATAAACATGTTAGCCCTGTGATAGACCTCCAACCTGTGCAATGTGAACTTTGCCTTTTACCCCAGGGTACATACAGTTAAGCCCATAATTATTCATACCCCTGGCAAATTTTGACTTAAAGTTACTTTTATTCAACTAGCAAGTTATTTTTTGACTGGAAATGACACAGGCGTCTCACAAAAGATAATAAGATGATGTACCAGACGCATCATTGTGGAAAAAAAATATTTCTCAGCTTTTATTTACATTTGAGCAAAAAGTATCATGTCCAGAATTATTCATACCCTTCACAAACTGTCACAGTCTCTGGGAAAATCCAAAGTTCCATACCATTCCAAATAGTCAAAGCTGTTCTAAAGCATCCTAATTACCCTGATTAATTGAAAATAGCTGTTTTGATCAACTCAACAGTTGAAAAACAGCAGCTCTCTGCAGGTGGTTTGTGGACAGTCATGGCTAAGACAAAGGAACTCAGTGAGGACCTGCGGCTGCGCATTGTGGCTGCTCACAAGTGAGGAATGGGCTACAAGGCCATATCCAAATGTTTTCAAGTTCCAGTGGCTACAGTGCAAAGTATTATTAAAAATACAAGATGTTCCGCACTGTGGAAAATCTCAGAGGACGTTGTCGGAAGCCAAAAGTGAAACCTGTGCTGGCCAGGAGAATAGTGAGAGAGGTGAAAAAGAATCCAAGGATCACCACCAAGGCCATTCTGGTGAATCTGGGCTCTGCTGGTGGCAATGTCTCAAGGCAGACAGTCCAACGGACACTGTTGGGTTCCATGGATGCAGACCAAGGAAAACGCCACTTCTCCAGGCACTTCTAAGGCATGCAAAAGCTTATTTGGCCTTTGCAAATGCTCATCTGGACAAAGAAGAAGGTTTCTGGTCTTCAGTGTTATGGTCAGATGAAACAAAAATTGAATTATTTGGTCACAATGATGTTGCCTTCATTTGGCATAAAAATGGAGAAGCCTTCAACCCAAAGAACACCATCCCCACTGTCAAACATGGTGGTGGGAACCTAATGCTTTGGGGGTGTCTTTTAGCCAATGGACCAGGGAACCTAATCACAGTAAACAGCACCATGAAAAAAGAGCAATACATGAAGATTCTCAACAACAACATCAGGCAGTCTGCAGAAAAACTTGGCCTTGGGAACCAGTGGACATTTTAGCATGACAATGACCCAAAACATACAGCAAACGTGGTGAAGAAATGGTTAGCAGACAACAACATTAACGTTTTGCAGTGGCTCTAGCCAGAGTCCTGACTTGAATCCAATTGAGAATCTGTGGAGGGAGCTAAAGATCAGGGTGATGGCAAGAAGACCCTCCAACCTGAAAGATTTGGAGCTCATTGCTAAAGATGAATGGGCAAAATGCCTGTGGAGACATGCAAAAGCTGGTCTGCAATTATAGGAAGCGTTTGATTGCTGTAATAGCCAATAAAGGCTTTTTTCTATTGATTATTGAGAAGGGTATGAATAATTCTGGACATGATACTTTTTGCTAAAATATAAATAAAACCTGAGAAATATTTTTTTTCCACAATGATGCCTCTTGTACATCGTCTTATTATCTTTGGGGAGACACCTGTGTCATTTCTGGTCAAAAAAGAACTTGCTGGTTGAACAAAAGTAACTTTAAGTCAAAATTCGGCAGGGGTATGAATAATTATGGGCTTAACTGTAGGTAAAAACTAAATTTTCCACCCATAACTGAAAATTTAGAGTTCGATATCTAAAGATTTTGAATTAATAAGTCAAAATTGCCAGAAATTAGCTTGAAATTTTAAGTTAATCAATTTTAAGTTAATCAGGAAGCTGATTATCAGGAAGGACATCATTTCCTTGCTGCCCAGAAGCAGAAGGTAGAAGGCATTAGCTACCAATGCTACAGTTCCTAAAGGAGAGACACTCTAATTTAACTGTACGTACAATGACAAGAAACACATTCATTTATTCATACCAGTCACTACCTGAATTCAACTTACTGACTCAAAATTTCAAGAACATAAGTGGACATTCTGAATTATTTTCTCAGTATTTTGACCTCTTAACTCAAAATCTCAAGTTATAGGATGACAATTTTTCAGTGGTGGAAACAATCTTTCATACTTTGAACATATGAGAAAGGTTTTATGTAGAGTTTGGGCTATGATGCAGTGGTCGTGATCAATAGTGAAATATATCTCAGGTCCAGCTGTACACGTCTGTATACAGCCATTAAGTACCCTTAAACGTTTTTTTTACTCTGCAGGGTTAGTGCTGCAAAGGGCTGCAATCATTTCTCAAACCTACCCAATCAGTGTTTGAGTCCGAAATGATGAACTACCACATGAATGCAAAAGTTAAAAGTGAGTGAAGAACTCCTAAGCAGGACACAGATGTTGGGATTGCCCCCTTGATTGCAGACTTTCTTTCACTTCTTTTGTTTCTCATTGAATGAGGCCCAATTTGTTGCATCAAGGCACCGGCATCAAGGGACTTTTCGATCCTTCTAACAAAACAGCACCATCTGAAGCCACGGGAACGGTTGGGTGACTTTATTGTGTAATACTAAAAAAAGCCCATTATCCTGATATGAGCATAGCATCAAAATAATCCTTACTGTTCTTTGAAGCTCTCAGTCCCAAGGAAAAACTTCAAAATGCAAACAAAATCAAAACTTGATTCTTTGTAGGGCAGATATAGAAGGTCAGTGCAGAGTACAGTCATGTACACAGGGGGCTTTTACCACATTGCTCACAAAAAAAATCCCTCTTTTGCCAACTGAGCACAACTCTAAAGGGAAAACCCAGTGTGGCAGGTATTTCCCAGGAAGTCTGTTCTGCCAGGGTGTGGTGTTTTCATTAGCAAACTGAGGGTTTTTTCAGAATAAAGAACTCAGTACTCAGCTTATCATAGGTCATTTACACAGAAAAACCACCACAGTGTAGCAAACTTGGTATTTGAAATTCTCACAATATTTCCAGGGAAGGCTGATGCTGGAGAAGCTTTTCATTAGTAATAAAGAAACAGAGGTTTTATTTAAACCTGCTAACCACTTTGGAATTGTCACCTAAACTGACTTTTCCACGTAAGAATGTGTGTAATGAATTATTTTTTCCACTAATTGCAAGGTAAATGTGTTGATTCATGAAAAAATGTTTCATTTATCTATTTAATTTAAATCCACACCATAATCCTTTCCCATCCTTGTAAAGCATAAGTCAAAGAAACAATACCATTAGTGGAAGGGTTAAACTGCCGCCATTGGTAACCACCTAATATCTACTTCTGGGTAAAACCACAATTTGCTTCTTAATGTCTTTGAAAAATAAAATAAAAAAAAACAGGTTTGTCTAAAGTGTCTCAAGATAATGTTAGTAAAAACATTGTCGGCCCACCTGTTAAGGCTCAGTTATTGCCACTTTTAAGGAAATAAACTTGTGGTAACAGCGTGCGCTAGCTTGAGCCTATTAGTGTTTTATCATCTAAGGCAGGCCTGGTTATAGAGGTTGAGGGGTTGACCTTGGGTCCTGGGGCCTCCCCCTCAGTGTGTATACAGATCCCCCCACCTTTAATTATGTGGGGATTACCCCTTTATATGAACAGGCTTTGTAGCATTAAAGAACCTCTTCCTCAAAAATCCTCCAATAAAAAAACACTTCTGTAGCATCACAGCAGGGCACAAGCCAATCACTGTCTATCCCCAGAGTCACATGTTCATCAAGTGGATGTCTATGTTCAAATGCAGCCGTTCATTATTGGAAAATACAGCACAATAAGTATAGTTTTACTCACTATGACTGCTATTGTGATAAGAATGTTTTGACAAGAGGTGTTCCCACACTTTAAGACTTTCCTGTGTTTGGATCGCGTAGCTCATTTGCCACATGGACTGAATACATTAATGGACCAACATGGCAACTCATCAACCCCCTTTAGTACTTTAAAAGTGGCACTCACGGTGGTTTTTACCTCCAATCCTTTACGCTAAGCCGTGCCTCGTTGGCGAATGGAAGAAAGGAAAGGAAAGAACTGTAAAATCATACAGGAATTCTGTTTATGAGGCACCGCAACACAGTTTGTTGGAGCTGGCGATGGAAGTCCATGTCAAAGGACAAGCAGCTGGACCTATAGTGGCATTTACCAGATGTTTTACCAGAAGTCTTTTAATATACATAGACTGACATATTTAACAAGACTCCGACTTACTACAGGTGTATCCACTGTTTCGGTAACACAGTGCATGCACAGCTATCCACCTCGACGTCGTGCCAGCTGTGGTGTTGCTCCTGGACTTTGTTCCCCACAGCCTGTAGCAAAACCCTTGCACGCAACGTGCCAACTGAAAGCACCCCAAATCACACAAAGAGAGGAGAAGCCAAAGTGGGAGGGAAAGCCGGAGGAAGCCTGCAGAGGGTTTAGACATGGGGCAAAAAGGAAAAGCCCATTAAGTGACTTCTCTAGCTTAGCCAAAGAAAGTCATACGCAGCTTAAAAGGAACGACTAAATTTCGCCACTTCTCTGCTGCCAGCTGTGAAAAATTATGTTTGTGGATCATAATTGAAATCTTCATTAAAGTGGAGGAAATCCAAGAAATGGCTTTGTTGAAACTCTGTTAAGTTTGGAGAAACATTTGTTCAACTGTAAAGGTTACATTTACCAAACTGAAACATTACAATAAAGCCAGTGTATACAGGTGGCTTGAGGAAAGAAAATGTAATGAACCCCCAGTTTTTACAAGCCTCAAAACCCCTGTGTACACCTCATTCTGGGTTGTGCTTGGACTCTTTTCCTGGCACGTCAAGATGAAAAATAATAATAAAGACAAATATGTAAGCACTGAGAATTTTAAGCCACTGGGATGCTTTTGTAGATGAAACTCCCACTTATGTACGATGACCTTCGACAAAGGTGAGAAAAGGCGGTTCTGCTTGTTCTTTTTACAGGGAGTATTGCTGAGCTCTTGGATTGCGAAGAATAACACACAGTTTTCGCCAACAGAAACGAGTTGTAAGCACTGTTAGACATGTTCACCGGCAGGAAGCCGAAAGCGTCTGTTAATTCAGTGGGTACGGACAAACAGACGCCTGGCTGATCACTGGTGACTCTGAGCTTTGCTTTGTTGTTCCAGCAGCTTTTTAACTGTTAAATGTGCTTCTTGACCGGTTGTTTGCCATTTGGCGCCAGGTACACATTTGGAGTTTTTCACTTGGAGCAACTTCCTGTTGTGTTGTTAGTGAGAAGAGTGAGAAAGCATCCACCAGTTTAGTATAAGGAGGATTTTTGTGAAGTGACAAAAATGTTACGATAAGTATTTATAGACTTGTAGTTTTTAAACACAAGGTTTAATTATCAAAGGAGGGAGATGAAATGAACATTTAAACCAGTTGCTTTACTGTATTCTGATGAGAAATATGTGGAAGAGCTTGACACGAAGAAAATCGCAAACATAATCATTGTAGGTAAAAATATAAATAATTTAGGATTGTTTTAGTTTCTTTTTTATATTTTTATGTCTAATGTATCTGATTGGTAATTACCAACAGGATGTATGTCTGCACCACATGAAAACTCTGTAAACACAATAGCTTGAAAACATTTGAATGAATTCTAATAAAGCTTTGTAGTTGTGTAGAGTGGAGTCATGTAAAAATCCATTCAAATTTGGCTCACATCTACCAGGACCTTCAAGGTCTGCTTAATGATTTATTGGTCGAAAAATTAACAAAAAGCCTTTTAAGTTAGAAACTATGATTTTACAAATGTAGTGTGTATTTGTCAATATATAGAAAGTACCGTATACGCATTTAACATTTACCATAGTTGACCTCTGATCTCTCCTTCAGGGTCGATAAATTGATCTGAAGTTCAAAAGTGATAATAACGCTATATACGTATTGTATGTATTGACAACATATAGGGAATGCTACATGATGATATATGGGGATTCTAAATATCACTTTGAACCTCTGACCTCTTCTTCAAGATCAAATAAGGTCAAGATTTCATGAAATGTCTTTTATCTTAAAGTTCTACTCTCTTTGTTTTATTGAGACTTTGTTGCGTACACTACAGTAACACGTTATAACCATTTAAATACAATATGTTCCTCTAAAAAAAATATCAAAAATTATTACATGACATTTATGACAAAAATTTTAAGAACTATTACTGCAAAATGACAACCAGATGCAAACAGGGTCTTGAGGTGTCATTCCTTTTTATTAAAGGATCTATTTAAAATAATACAGCGGGGTAACGTTTTAAATAAATCCTTTATTCTTCTGCAATTTTTTTCTTTTGTGGTAGAACCAACACAACTTCCCTCCCAACTCATCTTATTCCAGCATTTGGTTACAAATCCTTCCTGTCACGTTTTTTTTTTTTTTTTTTTTTTCAGTAATCACAGTGTAAACACTTCATATAAGGTCTAAAATCTGCATAACAACCAAAGCCACTTACATAAGCCTGGGCTGCGTTCTTATTAACATTTTCACAGACTCTGTATCTCTTTACCGTTATTTTCCCATTTAGGAACACTTATTTGCTTTTCTGATACTGTTTGGGCTGGGCACCAAAGTTACATATATCGACAGCATTAACCACAGGCAAATATCTCCTATCTGATATTAGCTTTGCCACCATTTCCTTGGACATCATGGTTATCACAGTCAGCAATAAAAAGATTTCCTGGTGGTCTCTTGGTATCTGTTGCAGTGAGGGTCTTCTATTAAAGCCTTTAGGACTGCATGGACCATTTTTAAGAAATTGCCGTGTGCCTGGCCTCGCAACAAGATGGCACTTTTACTTACTAAAAGGAAAAACTAACTAAGGAGAGATGAATAACTGTAAAGAAATGAAATAAGCAAAAGACAGGGCAGCTTGTGTGGTTGACACACTAAAATGCACAATCAAGCTAAAATGTGATAAAGCAGGCATAAACAAGAGAGTGGCACATGAGACTGCCTTTAAGCATTGGGCAACCAAACACAGTCACCAAGGCGAATAATGTGGTGGTTTTTCCACTAGCTAAAAAACAAGTAGAGTCGAGATGGTCAAGTCAAGTAGTTGCTAGTAGAAAAGACTAGGACAAAAAAACACTAGGACAAAAAACCACTAGGACAAAAAACAAGGGGGTACAGGTCACCCCTCTAATCATGCTCTGATTGGAGCGCTGGAGTCGGAGTCCGGGTTATGTTGCATTCACAAGCACAACTCAGGTGAGGAATCTTTTTCACTAGGAATTCCCCTCATTGATACAAGTATCAAGCATCAGTATATGACCGGTTGGGAGTGAGAACAGGTTCATGGCACATGCAGTAACACCAGGTGCTGACTCACCTTCTTCTTCCCTCTATTTCATTCCTCTCGCTCCCTTTTGAATCTTTTTTCCCTCTTATTATTCTCTCTTTTTAATTGCAGATATTAAAAAAATGTCCAAATATTTCCCTTTGATGGGGAGGGATTCCTGACATCTCTTAGATGTCTGTGCTGCTTTGTGGTAACCCAACTCTGGTTGAAAGCATTTTCCTGGGAAAAAGAGGCGGCTCGCAATCGACGGGGCACAGGGACACCTGTGGCTCTGGCGCGGCGGCGACTACAGATCATTCCTGGACGCGACTCAACACCGACCCAAGCACACAAACGCACGCACACACACATACACAGACTTCCACTGACATAGAAGAAAGTCCTCCGGCCTTCAACCTGAGACTCCCCCCCACATTTCCAGTGGCCTCTCCAGTTCATTCAGTGATGTGCACGCTAATGAGAGTAATATGTGAAAATGAGGACAGCTGCGTCTATAAACCCTGTCATCAATTTGTCCCAGTCATTAAAATTGGCTGTGATTGGCCTAATTGTGGTCAATCATGCTTGCCAATGGTGCGGAAAAGTACATGGTATCCCTTTACAAGAAGAGTGGATGATGAAGTCGGAGCGCGCCGCTCTGCTATGGAACAATGATGGTGAAGTATATTCTTTGTCCAACCCGAGGCCACAAGTGACCCATCTGATTAAGAGGAGAACACATAATGCACAAATAGCTGACAGGTTTAGACAGTAAGGCTGTCTTTCTGAATGTTAACTGCAACTCATGTGATTCCCCCTGAACAATGTTTTATTTTCCCTCCATAAACCAACTCAAACCTGCAGACCGCCACTCAAAACCAGTATATTATCTGATCAGTCACAGCACCGAGCCGCCGCAGGATTGCATTCTTCAGACCTACATCGTGAGGTCTGCTGAGACAAAACACTTTCAGGTACTGTGAAACAAGACTCCTCCCACGGGGCCATCGACTGTCACTCTTCGGAGCGAGGTGATTGACTCCCCGAATACTTTGCTCTTCAAACATCACATTTCTTATGCACACAAACACGGACGCGGCGTACATGAGGAGAATGTGTGGTGGGCGGCCATGAGTGACAGCTACGCATGCCGGAAAAGGTGGGTGAAGAGGTGGGAGAGGGGGGCTCAGTTTCTTGGGAGGTGTGATGGGGCAGCTCAGGTCCACCAGGGCAGATGGCTGTGCCGGTAGGAATTCATATTAACCCCCCCCCCAAATTGTTTCCATCCCGTGGCCATCAAAACACTGTCAGGTCACCATCTCTTCTCTCGTTTTCATTGTGCTTCATCCCTCCTATTACAGATGCTCACAGGCTTTGTTCTCTTACTTACTGGGTGTTTTCTTTAGGGGGGGGGCTGTGATGTGTGTGCAAGTAGGTGTGTCTTGCCTGTGTTATATGTGCAGACTTGTTTCTGAGCCATCAGGAAAGGTCTAACCTCCTAAAAAGCAGTGCTTGGAATAATTTAGGTGTAACTGAAAATACGTCTCAGGATTTCATGCATGCTTGGCAGCTGTAATCAATCTCTTTGAAGAAGTGGCCTGACTCATTTGGAAACCAAATAAATGGCCACTTTCGCCGAGCTGTTTGACATTAGTTTAACTGATTGTGGAAAATAGGACACTGATTTTAAGTACTTATGTCACTTCGGGTCTCTTTGTTATTTTTCAGCAGTTATCCAAACTAATATTCGCTGCACAAAATAAAATCCTACAAATTAGTATGGAAAAGGAAGTCCTTCAGCACATTTTATTAATGTCCTGTAAAGTATCTCTACCACCTCCGATGTTGCTGTAAAGGAAGCAAATCTGAGGAAGTTTACTCCAAGTTCTAGTCCAAGGTCATGGTTCTGGGTCCCAGCTGTGAGCTGTTTGATGGTCGGTTGAGCTCAGACAGAAAAAAACAACCTCTCCCCTGCCTGTCAGACCAAACGTACAAGGCTATGTGTGTCTACGAAAGGTGGGAGAGTGAGAGAGCTCCTATTCGCTATTTTGGGGATCTGGGGATGCTGCGCGGGGTTACTCGGGGCAACAGGCCACGCCTGAGCGGAGGGTTCTGTGAGGAGGGTGGGAGTCAATTAGAAGCAAATGTCCTCCATCATGATCATTCCATTGCAGTACATCTCTTTCATGTTTTGTTGTGCATAATAGGACTTGACCTGACCTTGGACATATCACTCTCACTTCATATCACTCTCAACAACTGTTACCCATATAAAAAAAAAAACAAAGGGCCATAAAATTGGCTAAACGTTTTGGAAAAGCTTCTTACATCCCAGCACTTTGAGAATGCACTCTAGTCTTAATAATGCATTCCCGTTGTTGTTTCTGCGATATGGGGAGCCCAGTCCTGCTGCCATGTGATTTAAGAGAAGCATCCAGGAGAACGAGGCAGGAACAGAAACTTTGGGATCTGATTTTTTATTGTTTTTCTTCAGAGGTGTGGAAACATTCAGCAAAAAAATCCCCTGACTTTTCCTGCTCTCCTGTCACTGGTCTACTTTTATCATGCTATAACGCTCAGTACCAGGAACCCATGTGTCCTTCGCTTTTTGGGCACACATATGTTTTTAAAACTGTCTCATGGAAAGGATACACCTACACGCACTACACACACACACAGGAATACATTTACACCTCAAAGGCCGAGGGCTTATGAAGCAAATCCATCCACTGATACACACACATCGCATTTCTCTAGAGAGGAGGAAGATGTTTTTTTGACGTAAGCCTCTCAAAGCAGTGGGATGTGAGAGGTAAATCAAACATCCTGCAGTGACACAGATGCAGCCTCCCTGTAGGAATACCGTTCAAAGATTTCCGAGTAGACTGGATGACAAGTACACGGACCGCTGATGTGTTCAGGGGAGAGAAAGCACCGGGAAAAGGGATGGCTAGCAAAGAAGAAGAAGAAAATAAAAAGGTGAAATGATGCAGAAAAGATGTTGGCAAAGGATATGAGAAATGTAAAAGGAAACGATGCATTGTGAAAGAAAAGAAGGTGGCTGTCAGAGCAGCGGGAACAACAGCACAGACGAGACTGATGGGATGAACGAAGAGACACAAGCGGGGCTTTGGGGGGAGGAAAAGATGCAGACGCAGAGTGAAGGAGTGGGTCCATATACAGCTGATTAAAACCACATGTGTCTGCCTGAGGTGAGGACACCGCAGCGCTGCGCACACATGCGAGGAACGAATGCCGTCACTCGCACCCATCAGGGGTACCGCACGCTTGTTTTCACAATTTATTTTCTCCTGCCAACTTTCTGTGCTCGCAAAAACTTTTAACTTGTCATCTCCGCTGCGTCTGTCTCCCCGAACGGATAAATAAATACACGCAATTGTTCTCGGGCCATCTTTCCTCTTACTTACTCTGCTAATGGAACAATACTTTGGTAAGCGTTGCCATGACAAGAAGCTCCCTAGAGAAACCTATGCGGTCAGAGGAGTCATGGGAAGAGGGCAGCGGGGGAAACCGGATGCCCAGGACACGTCGGAGGGCCCGGTACTATGAAATGTATGACAAGTCAGACTTTCAGGTGTCTGTTTTTAAAATCAGTTACATTATATATTCATCATCTCGCTGTCCTCCTTTGCATTTATCCAAATTTGTCTTTCCATGAGCTTCTTTTTCTTTTTTTGGATTCAATAAATATACATTTCCATGCAATTTGGATAACTTACATCCTGACAACCTTCACGTGTTAGTGTGCATGCTTTTAAAAAAGCACAAAAAAAGTCAAATTACAAAAAAGTATCCATGACTTATATATATCATCTTCGGTAAAATGTATTTAGGACAGCTGGAAGAGCCTGGAGAAAGGAGGGAGTGAAAGGCGAGGGGTAGCTGAGAGAAAAGGGGGCGAGACAGCCATGCTATGGGAAAGTGTTTTGGGGAAACCAAATTAAGGGAAAGAAAGGCTGGACACAAAGGCCTTTGAAAGTGGCAGACAGTTCCCTTGACATGTGCCTTAAAAGAGATGCTGCCGCTGATGCCAAGAAGGGGGGAAATGATAGGGGAGAGAGAATGGAAAGAGAAGGAGGAAAGGAAGGAAAAAAGAGATCAAGGCAAAAGATATAGCAAAACTAAGAGGGCAGACATAAGTGTGCACACACAACGAAACTCCGTGGAGGAAGACAAAGGTGAAAAGTGGAGGGAGGGAGCAGGTGAAGTCACAATAGATGAAATGAGCACGACGGATAAGGACATCAGTGCAGGCCTGTGGTCTGTGGAGCAGACCAATTCAAAACACCCTTCCAAGGTATGCGCTTTGTGAGCATGCCTGTGCACGTGCACGTATAGTTATGCATGTGTGAGAACACTTAAAGGAGATGGATGGTTGGCTGGCAATTGTGCACTTAAATGTTCGTGTGGGAGAGGCGTCAGGAAGCGGAAGCTGAATTTAAACAGACTGTAAAACGATGAGCATCTGCAATTGTCTGATCCGGTTTTCAAATCTGAATCTACGTTAAGGCACAGCGTTCCGCCCTGTTTGGTTTAACGCAGTGGTCGTAATGTTTGAAGAACAGGACGGAAAGTTGTTTTTTAAAAGAGACTGATAACTTAGATTTTAAAAAAGTAACAAGTAAAATCCTCCCAGGTTTATTATGTTGCAAGCCTGTAGATAAAGTGAAAATGTCATCTCCTCCTGCCTTAATTTGAGACATGAGAGACTGTACCATTGCACCATTCCTATTTCTGTGTATGCAGTACCTATAAGCAGAAGAGACCCAAGATCTTCTGCGTCAGATCTAAACAGCAAAACGAATGTACGTTAAATCGCTGCGAGGTAATTTATGGAACTGAAGGAATAGATGACATAAAACGCCCACTTTGTGTGGCGCTGCTTGCTGATGATGTCAACAACAAAATGGCAACATGCTTTTTCTCATGCAGATCCAGCCTCTTTGATGCAGGTCGGCCCCTCTCTTTTTCCATGTCTCCCTCTCTCTCTCCTTCTGCCATTGTGTGTCCCTCAGAATTCACACTGGACTCTCTCCCTCTCGTCCTCACACACACACACGCACACACACATATTATTCCTTCCTCGGGGCTGTGTCTGACTCCGGCATGAAATCAATTTCAGAGCCTGCACCCTCCCACCCCGGCTTTGGCGCCCATTCTCTCTCACCATGAAGCGAGACTGTTGCTGTGCCAGCCTGAGAATAAACCCCCACCACCACCTTAATGCCCCCTTCCTGTCCCAGAATCCTTCAGTGCTCTACCCTCGTACCACCGGGCTCACTTCCGTCCTCATCATCACCCGCTGTTCAAAGTAGCTGCGGAGCTTTCAGCTTCCTGTTGTATGTATGTAGCCCACATTTTGATCAATACATGAAATGGGAATTCTTAGTTTAAATATAAAAGTGCAACTTAGGAGATAGTTGAGGAATGCGCTATAGTAAGATTCTTTGTTTTTTTCTTTTACTATCAGGAATACCTATGAAAATGATGTCTGAGAAATTCTTACTTGATTTTATCGTAAAAAGCTTGCCTTTGATCATCAGTACACTCGCAAAAGCTAAATAGGATCCCATTAAAACTCCACGAGGAGAAAAAAATCAAAGGCGTAACAACAGTTTGGCAAAGTGACAACTGCATGAAAAGGCTCGGAATCCCAAAATTGGTATAAAGTGACAAACAGTGAGTAAGTTGAAAGAGGGGTGGACATATAGAGGTCCTGTGCCACAGCTTTTATCACTGTTATTCCCTCCACTGACACACACCGTTCTTTCCTAATCCACACTGACAGAGTTTTCATCATCTGAGGAGGTGGGGACGACGGAGGACTGAAGGGAATTGGTCGAGGCAGTGGGACTTTCCTCCGCTCTCTCTCCCCGGTGGCGTTGCGCGTTGAGCGGCTGCAGCCGTGGCCACCAAGGCCCCCTTTGTGCCGGTAATCACCAGGTGGTGAGTGACGGCACCGTGGCCTCCCGCTCTCAGAGAGGGAACGGGGCTGGGGAGGGGAGGAGAAGGCGAAGAGGAGAAGGTGCAGGAGCGGAGCAGCCTGGAATGTTCCCAGAAGAGACGGAGGGTGCGAAAGAGAGGGGAAAAAAAGGAAACGAAAAGAAAGAGGCCGTTTGAAGAGACGGGAGAGGAGGAGTTGGAGCATCTGTACCTGTCTCACAGGTGCACCGCAGGAGGAATGTGCTTCGCTGTGATGACTCAATAGGGCTTGAACCGTCAATGAAATAGCAAGGGGAAAAAAATCTTCTAACAGTGTGGGAATTGTCGGTATTTCACTCATTATCTTTCAAGTTCATCTCATAACCTTGTTTTATTTGACGGCTCCACTTTAACGAGCTGATGTCATATAAGCTCCAACCAGGCTCGCCGCGTGATTACCGCTATGATTTCATGTCTTGACTCAATTATGCTCACCGAGAAACGGCCGTAAGCACCGAGTGATGTTGAAGCACATCTGAGTCTCTGGATCTTGGGAACCAAGCGAGGAGTCAAAGTTCAGTTTTCCTTCCTCTGCCACTATGCTTCTCTCTCTTCCCTTTTTTTCACCTACAACCCTCCATCGCTGACTCACCTGTGATATAACAACACCGACGTCCCTTTTTCTCATTCTATGTCCTACTGAAGCACTGTCACAGTCGTCTCTCTTTCACACACAAACACACACACACGCACACAAATTCCAAGCCTTCCCAGCTGCCTGTGCACCTGGTCTAGCAGCTGTCATCACTGTGGTAACTGGCATACAGCAGGCTGTGTCACTATCACCTGGTTCATCTGCCTCTCAAGGAGAGAAAGAAATGGGCACAAAAGCAAGACAGAGAGGTGGTTGGGAACAAGAGTAAAAATGTGAAAGTGTGTTTGGACTGAATATCGGTAAATTGACTGGTTATTATCTAGCGCCTTTCTGCTCAAGCACTCAAAGCGCTTTATACAACATGTCTCATGCACCCTTCACACAAGGACTTTTCTTTGTCTAAGTGCTTCTAGCTAACATGCACACTCGAGTAAACGCATCAGGGGCAACTACCTCCTGATCAACAGCCACCCTAATATTGGACAAACAACCTATTGCATGCCATAGCAACTTCATCTCATACAGCAATTTTAATTATACTCATCTCCCATGCCCACCATACATCACTGTTAATAAGTTCCACCCAGCTGCTCTTCATGTATCCAAGCAGCTATTGCTATACCTGAAAAAGGAAGCAACAGAAGTCGGTAGAGTGGTCTCCAACCTCGTCTTACCTCGACTGGCTCAAACAGAAAAACAATATGGCAACAGCCATAAAGGTAAAGTTAAGGTTCACGGGCATCTTTTAACATTTATGATTACTTTCTGCATGCACTGAGGGTGAATATGATCCTCTCTGTTAGATGAGGGTTTATTTTGCAAAAGAATTTTATTCAGTGCCAGTGAAGCATCTTTGCAGGCACAAAGGTAGCAAGCAAAACAGCTGGTATTGTGTAAATGGATCCCTTAAAGGTACAGTGTAACGTTCTTCAAGGCTTTTTATTGGAAAACAAGAATGTTGCGCTCATAAATATGCATTCATTAGTGTGTAATTACATCTTCCAACAAAGTGATATAGTCTCATAAACTTTAAAAATACATAGGAGCGGGTGCCAGTTTGTGGAAGCCACGATGTTGCCCCACCATCTTGAATGCAGTGTCCAAAATGGACATAGCCATTCCACCTAATCGTGTTTTACGACTGGTCACATATGTAGTACATCGAAGACGGAGGAGGCAGATTTGCATTTAGGCTCAAGATAAGATCATACCTATGTTTTATGCTCTAAGAAGTTGTCTGTTTCACCATAGAAACAGAAACCCATAGTAAAGAAACAACGTAATCGGACTGTGGAGAAAACCTCACGCTCTTCCTCCTCACCTCAAGCCTGAACAGAAGTCACACACTAACATATACATAAACATGTTTATTTATTACAGATATTGTTGCAGTCAGTTATTA
Organism: Oreochromis aureus; assembly: GCF_013358895.1. NCBI lineage: Eukaryota > Metazoa > Chordata > Actinopteri > Cichliformes > Cichlidae > Oreochromis > Oreochromis aureus. Next base: position 19,146,119 of record NC_052949.1, read on the forward strand.
TTATATTAGAGATACGACCCTATCGTCCCGGGAAAGCTGACAGTAAGACAGCTAAACAACAGCAACAGCTGGTTAGAAGCTAAGATTACACCAGCTGATGCTAGTGTTCTAAAATCACACTTTCCCTCTGATAAACAGTTTGATTAAATTCTCACATTATATGAGATTTTATTCACTAAGTTTCCAAGTCCCACAATGTTAAAGCCACTTCAATTTTGCTAACGCTGGCTAACAGCAGCTAACAGGGGCTAACAGGGGCTAACAGCAACCAAAACACACTCTTACCAAAAGAGAAGTTCAGGATATGTTTAACAGCTCACCTCAGTATCGCCGTCTTCAGACAGAAGTGAGCTTTACTGACTCATCAACTCCTAACGAACTCCTTTCACAAAGTTTTACAGCCTCTTTCAGAGTAAATAGGCGTGGACACCAGCCTAAACAGACAGCCTACATGCACTACAGATGAACAGTGGCCGGAGCTCTTTGTCCTACGACAAAGAACTAGGATGATGCACTTGAATTGGGAGGGGTAAGAAAATAGAATCAATTTGATTGCAGTCTTTTACCAATCTATTGGTAAAAGTAGTATGATTTTACACACTGTAACTTTGAGATTTTTCTTTACATTTAAAACACTGGAACAAAGCAGGTTTGCAATGGGGTTGCAATGGCCTTACGTTTGCTCTTGTTTGACTTTTTGTTTGTGGTGGACAAAAGAATGAAAGCTATGACTTGCTTCTGAAACTGTTTTAATTTTCCTGCAACAGTATTTGTTCAGGTTGACGTTTGGCGCCTGTCAAAAGCAATGATTGATCACCACCCAGAAATACACAGAAACTTGTTCAACAGTTCAAAAAGCCTTGCCCTTGCCTTTAAAACGGGTGTAGCAAAACAAGACTTTTAGAGACCCCCTGCACGGGCAGCTTTAATTACAGCAGAGGAAGTGGCAGAGCTTAACGTGAACCACCCTGCTTGGCTGTTGCTTCTCATGACTCTGAATGAAAGCAGAAAAGCAGTTTAATATCTTTTAATGTGCCTGTGTGTGAGAGAGTCGCACGCTAGCAGTGTGTGGCAAAGGCACCGTGCAGCATATGGGTAGGCCCGTCTGCTCTGCCTGTTAAGCGCGGGGAGGGGGGGACATCAAAAGGTGGATTTTATACCCCCCCACCCCCTCTGCACACCCGATTCCCACACCTCACTATAAATCCCACCCCAAAAGGAGCCATTTATGGGACAATAAGAGCCAATTTATGGGCCTCCAGAAAATGAAGGCAATTCAGAGGTGTGGGATGAAAGATGACAAGGGCATTCTTGAGGTTACAGCCGTTAGCTAGTTGCCCTGTGTTTTTTCACAGCTCTGCAACAACATTGAATTCTGAAGATGGAAAGAAGAGGTTGGGTATTAGAGGCCTGGAGAATTTAAGGCACACCAGTTCAGCATAAAATAAGCGCACATACCAAACAAAATAATCAACTGTTTTATTGAGTTTTTGGCTGCATGGTGTTCTGGAACTTAGATATTAGTTCAGATTTCACATTTAGTCGTGTGGCTGTGGATTTGTCTCAGCCTGAATGACCTTGCCTATCCCCTGGAGGTCACAAAACGCTTGCCGTTGAATACATACATAAAGACAATGGCATTAGCAGCTTTTTTGAACACACACACACGCTAACACATAGATGCACAGGAGAGGTGGACCAGATCACATCTGCCTCAGAGTTACTCAGGTGTGATGGGTTTGCTAGAATACTGACATGGGATGTTTGGGGGGGGGGGGGAATCACAGAAAGGCCTGTGCTATACCTCAACTATTCAAGCATATACAATAGATCCCTGGCTTGCAGTGAGTGCATTGCCTGATGGGCGTAACAGCAAATCAGGCAATGCACTGCTGCTTTATCTAGCTGCTTGCATGGTTAATCGGTGAGCTACACTCAAATGGTGCATCTCTTTGAGGTTGCCCAACAATGAGTCAGCTACCTACATTAGGTCTGGAAACAACTCCCGAACAAATCAATGATTGCCCCATTTCTTTTTTTTTTTTTCTCTCTACTTCTTTTCTTTTTTTATTCATTTTGTTTAATAGTCTGTAATAGTTACCACATATCATTAAGGCCAACCTCTGTGGCTTCTAACAGCGCTGTAGGCAAGCCAAGTGTTTGTTGTCGGCATTTTATTGGCTTCCAGGGAGGAGGGTTGTTGTTGTTCAGTGTAATCTTGGCACGCCAATAACAGGTTTCAATAAAAGCAGCTGCTTTCTTATGGTAGTTGAGCCGCTCTCTCCCCTACCCCTTTTTGCAAGTGTGTTGAGTGGAATAAATGGAGCGCTTCCTGTAGAGAAGAGTTTGAGGGTCTCCATTTGTCCAAACACATCTGCAGATTTTCTCTTTCTCGCTGTAGCTCTCAAAAAGGTTCAGAAATCACTTGGTGTGTTTGTTTGTCTTTCTTGTCGTCTCTGTCACTCATTTCTACAGCAGGTTGATGTGGTTTATAAGCTAAGACATAGCACAACAAGTTTAACCACACTGCCCCCTTCAGGATAGAGAAGGTTATTGCAAATCAACCAAGATGAAAAAGCAGATATTTCAAAGATTTTCTTGCAGTATTACATCTGTCCTTTTGAAGTAGGTTTGCATACTTTTGAAACACAGGTGAACGACACTGTATGACTAAACTAGAGGTGTTTCAGTGATATTAAGTACCTATCCTATAATAATTTCGGCACCATCAGCACTTTAGTGATAAAAAAAATACAGTGCTTGCCCAAGTTGCTGCACAAAGTTCCCTTAAAAATCCTTTTAACCATAAAGTCTGTCTTATTTATTGTTATATTGGTTGTAGAATTTGTATGAAGATGAAATGAGGAGACGCGGAGATGAAAATATGAGCAGAAGGAATGTTAAGACAAGTGGGCAGAAGATTGAGTAAAATTAGAAATAAGTCTGTCTGAAGTGGTGTCTGACTGGACACCGCAAGAACATTGTGAAACACAGTGTAAACACCATGATTGATTGCACACAGTCCTGCAAATGTAATAAAGCAACAAAAGTTTCAAAATTTTCCAGGAACTCTCAGAAAGAAATAAACATTTATGAGTAATATGTATAAAATCTTTCTGAGATTCTGAGTATGAAGCTTGATACTGACTCCTGATACTGTACAAGGAAATATAAAACATGTTATCTCAGTTTTGTCCAGAACCAAAAGTTTGATAAATAGGAGTGAAGTCCTCCAGCTTTCTTCACCAAAATATCTCCTTTTCCTTGGCAATGAAATTGAAATTGTCACGACACTCTACAGCTAAAAGATAAAGAAAAAGTCCCTGTGTAACTAAAAGATATCATTTCTCTAGTGTAAAATTAAGAAGCATCTCTGCTGGAATATGAACCCTGACACAGCTTAAAGTTTCCTCTCTTGGTTTCCTTGAGGTTCCGTTGTTTTGGGTTTTTTCCTCCTCCATCAATCATCCTTTATTTTCTAGCCGTCTGATCCTTATTTCACTGTGCAGAGGTGGCATGCAGCAGCCACATGCGTCCAGTGGGTGGTCAAATTGTAATGACTGTTCAAACAAACCATACAACATTAAAAATTAACAGGGTTTTTTTTGCTTCTTTGTTTTGTTGGGGGGTTTTAGCTATGCTGGTGGCATGGTAGTGTCAGTCTTTTGTTTGCTCTGTCACTTTGTTTTGGGAAATGTCTCTGTTGGAGGACGACAGAAACAAAGCTTTATACTGATATTTATAGTTCCCAGGACACTAAAGTCAGTGGATTTTTGTAAACCTTATATACTTTGAGTCATATAATGACTCAAATACAAATAAACTTGGCATCAAAGTAGAGTGTACAAAAACTGTATATAAAAGATGGAGTTTTGGATCTGAAAAATAAAGCCAATGAAGAAGAGTCTAAAACCTGCATTAACTAACTAGGTTTTAGGCACATAGAAAGCTGCAACAAGTCAGATTATGAAGGCAACTATGACAAAAAGACCCTACTGTAAACTTTTTCCTATTTGGTTTATAATCTCATTACCTAGGCTTATTTAAGGACAAGATGCTAATTTTGTAAATTAGAGCTATCCATATATTTTCAAAGTTAGATCCACTTCTGTCTCATCACATCAAAAACCCATGGCCAAAATACTCAAGATGGGGCTTCATAATTGTTACCACTTGCCACCAAGCAAGGTAGACAAACTTTAAACAATGTCCAAAGTTTGCAGTGACAGTTGGCGAGACCTGACCTAAGAAGGGGATCCCACAGGACTTCATCAACGTCATTAATAGTTGCTACAAAAGCCACTCGCTGACAATGAAGAGGAGTGGAAATGAAAAAGAAGAAAAAAAGAAAGAAGAGGAAAAGGAGGATACAAAAGCAAGACAGTGCTCAATGGATAGATAATAAAGATTAAATGTGCTAAATGCTAAACTAAACTAAATGCTGCTATCCTAAACTATGGGGGAGAGACACTTGAAACTTACGTGTAGGCATCAGTTTTTTTCTTCTGTTTACTTTTTAACACTTGTTAGCTTAGCTAGCTGAGCAGCCTAGTGTTTACCAACTCTGCTGGCTGTGATGTCACCGATCCAAGTATGTGTGGGCGTGAATCAGAGTCAGGACACTGGCAGTCATAGGCTAAAAGAACGTAGAAGCTAGTAGTTATAGTTTTAACACTTCGTAACCTATCACCTTGATCTTGGGCATTGTTACTATTAATATTATTATTATTTATGATTTTTGCCATTTCTACAAAAAGGTTCTTCTTGTCATTTGTTGTTGATGGTGTGTATTTATAACACAATCAGGCCCCCTGGGAATTTTCCCCTCACTACCCCAACATAACCTTGAATTTGCACAGTCTCAAGCACTGACTCTACAGATATTGCACTGAAAAAAAAATCTTGCATAGACATTATTGTTGCCCTCAGGATGCACTGCAATCAGTTTCCAATCAGTCAGTTAGTCTATAGCACCAACATTTTCAGCAGTTTAAAATATGCTTTGGTTAAAATACATCATATTTTGTGGTGAGCAGCTTATCTATACTATTGAACTGGAGGTACAAATTTGCAGTTTGCAGCAATAACCACAGACCTCAAATTATCATCCAAATCACATAATGTCTAGAATCAAATTGGTTTCTGGCAAACATATGGACTGTTTAAGTTCTGCACGCGTATACCCAATCAGCATGAGGTCAGTAGGCAACCATGTGGAACACTACAACCTTTGTCCCGGCTTGCTCCATCCGTACTTGGGCTTGTTTTTGAAGCCTCGGTTTGAACCCTCTGCTATCAGCCACCTGGGAAGTGAGTGACAGCTTTTATATGCCATAACACATGTAACTGATATGAGTCAATGTGACTCATCCAGAAATTACACTCGATTTTCCACAAATTAGTTTCAGAGACGTCCCTCCGAGTCAAAAACAACTTTAATTTTCCTTTGTTCCAAATACCCTCCTGACTTAAATACAAGTCCATTTCCATCATCTTTGGACGGGTCCAGCTAATTTTGCGAAAGTCACATCTGACAGAGCCAAACAAATTCACAGAAATGCACCAAAGCTGTCACAAATATTGTTTTCGTGGACGATTTCACAGCCATTTACTAGTCTATCATGTTGTCAACCAGTCTTGTTGTCGCAGGCCTGAGCGGTCTGATCCTTGAGTGACAACATGTTCTGGTCACATAAAATGTACCGAAGCAGAAAAAAAGGTCTCTTTTTCCGCCAGTTAACATTCATCAGTGTGTTGTTTCCAAGAAAAACCTCACATCAGTCAAGCTCAAAACAGCAGCTTGTTGCCATTGCTGGAGCCATCTTTGCTAACAGCTGTGCTTTGTAAGTGCAGCACCTCATCACTGACTGTGAGCTGTAGTTTCACCTTTACTTGTTATCATTTGTTTCTTTCACGTGTAGTTGTGCAACCGGTTAGTGGGGGTGATGAGAAAAGCCTGTGTGACTCTTTGAGGCTTTCAGAATGGAAATGATTAAATGTACGTATGTAAGATTTCCATTTTTGTTCATATCAGCTTGGAGCGTAACGCACCCTTGGGCTCTCAACAAATCTGTAAGTCATGAAGCAATCGGGGAATAATCCTGGAACCCCAGTGCAAAACGAGACAGTCGTTGTGATTAAAATCATTTTAAGCTTTAATTTCTATTTTAAAAAAATCATGGAAACACAATTAATTCTGTCTTAACTGACTTTTTTCACAGGTTCAAATGACATAAAGTTTGCGTTTGAAAGCCAAACAATGAGTTTCTTCCTACAGCAATCGTGGGGGGGGGCATAGATTTAAAAAGAGCTGAGGGGGTTTCCTAAGTCAAAGATGGTTGGGAACCAATGGTTTAGATGACAGTATAATAATGGTCATACGGCTGTGACCTCCCAAATGGATTCAGAGGTTATCCATGATTCACTCCGATAATGAGCCTCATCACTTAGGCTGTCACCCTCTCTCCTTTAAGGCCCCAGGCTAATATCTGTAGCCAGCAAAGCATGAAGGAGCAACATGAGCAGCAATCCCATGCAGCACTGGCCACTGTGATACATTACTGTAAGCGAATGAATAATTAGATACTTATTTTGCATAACACTGAAGCCTACTGCACTGTGTGTGACTAGAGTAGGCGAAGAACTGAGGTGAACTGGCCTGCTTTGTACTCGCCGGTTTCCACTTGATTTAAACACATGTAAACACATTTTCCCTGAGGTGCATATTGCCGGCATTCAAAGGCTTTTTTTCTTAAGTTACAGCAACACTTGACGCCAAGGGAAATCAGGCCTTGGATTTACAGTTCTTCAGCTTGTCAAGTACTTTAAGGAAATGACATTCAGTCATGGTTGCTTCCTCAGAATTGTATGTCATTTGAATGTGTACACGTACACAAACATGACTGCAAGGCTTTCAATGGCTCCCTTTCGCTGGGAATCTTTACCTGTACAGCATGCATTGCAGATGGCTCTTTGGTGCTTTTCCTGAGTTCTTTCAGTGTTACTTAGAGGGAGTCAAGACAGATTGCAACCTATCCAGTTAGGTGAGATCTGCAGGGACACAGTCTGCGATAGGACGGATCAGAGCCAGCACAACTGAAAAGCAGGGGCTCCTGCTGGAGGCCACACTGACGACCCCAAGGACTGTAGGAAGGAAACAAGTGGTTGAGTTCTGGCAGCATGCTGGCGCAACTTAATCTAAGCCTGCAAATTAAAAAAAGGTAATTAGTTTATTTGTATATACAGTAGTGTACCTATTGATACTATAGAACATTCTACTATATTGCATTGTATTTGTTTAATGGTATCTTTGTGATCTTGTTCAGTTTTATGGGGAATCCTGGATGTTGTACAAGAAAAACGGCGGTGCTTACTGATTTTTATCTGCTGAAAAGGTTGCACAGCATTAACATTCGGATCTTATTACCACCAAGAGATCTCAAACATTATATTATTCATGTTTTGTCCTGGGTCTGTTTCCAGATGTGCGTGTCTCAGTGTTTGCTAATTTCTCACCTGGTAAACGCAGCAGGGGTGTTGAGGTGGTGAAACAGAGCCGGCTCACACACGAGGGAGGACCGCCGGCACGCACTCACACAGGACTGACCCAGTGGACCTAGGTGAACCCTCAGAGCACTTTTTGGTGGCCAAGTAGGGACAGATTTACTGCAGAAGTTCTTGGGCGATTTAGGATAACAAAGAGAAGGAAAAAACTGACAACGATTAGTGTTTGAACCAAGCAAGAACTGAAAAATCTCTCCAATATCTAACGCTCATAAGGGAGCAAAGGCCTGGGAAACAATCCTGACTTTAAATTAAAATCCGGATTTATCTATTATATAAATACACATAGGGTCTTCTTCTTGTTCCTCTTCTTTGATAATATTCTGTTTGATGGATCCCCAACTGGAGAAATCTTTTTCTGTCAATACTTTACTCATATGAACTGCAGTTGTGATCAGAAGTTTCCATATACTCATCATGGGCATGATTGTTATGGTGTTGCTCTATTGGAATATCCAATAGGACTCAATAGTAAAGTTTAAGAATTTCTTCATTATTCCATCCACTTTGTGCAATGTAGCAGTACCACTGCCAGCAAAATAGCCCCAGAGCGTGATGATACCACCTCCATGCTGGTACAGTGTTGTTAGGCTTGAAAGGCTCAGATTTACTCCTCCAAACATACCTCTTGTCACTGTGGCTAAATAGCTCAGTCTTTGTCTCATATGATCATAAAACTTTTCTCCAGACAACATCTGGCTTGTCCACATGGGCAGTTGCAAATTTTTAGTCAAGCTTGAATACATCGATTTTGGAGCACTGTGATGTAAAAATCACTTTACAGTGATGTTGGTGTTCCAGGGGTTTCAAGTTCAGGGCAGGCTTGAGCCCTCCTGCTTCCTGCGTTGTTCCTGAACCCATTTTCCCTTTTCAGGACCTTTGCAAAGAGGTGACACATCTGAATAACTTGTGCTTACGTACAACTGTCTGAATTATGATCTTGGAATCCGAAGTTGTTTAGAAATGGCTCCAACTTGTATAAATCTACAATTCTGTTTCTTAGCTCTTCACCAAGTTCCTTGGACTTTCCCAATGTTCTGAGTATTGGTCAATCCAGTGAGGGCTGGTAAATAAATCTTTTTTGTGCCAGCAAAGAGAAAGAGTTGTAGGCTATCACGATCACTAATGAGATGTTAATAGGCTTTGGCCTGGTCAAGTTAAAAGACCCTGTAGAACCTTAAACTTATTAAAAGACTGAAGTGAGTGTCTGTATACACCTGAGACTGTAAGTCTAATTTAAAACCTGTGAGGATTAGAGAAAATCCAAAATAATTACTAACTTGTGCACCCAATTTTTCATTTGTAAAGTCATTAAAGATGTATGCAGTACAATCATTCCACTCTCTATAGAACAGTTAAAAAAATAATTAAAAGCCCCAAATTATTGTGTAAATTTCTGACCACAAAAATTCCAACAAAGGCACTGAGGCATCAACTCATAGGTTTACAAAGGCATTCACTCTTTTTTGAGATTTCCACACATTTCAGAACATACTTCATAATTCTGATTTATGATTGAAATTTGCTGGGGTAGCACCTAATAATAATATTCCATCTCCTTTTTACATCTTTGTACCTGGTGAGTGATGTAACCAAGGACCCGCTTCAGCATTCCCACACAAGTGAACTCCTGAGGAGTGAAGGACTTCACCTGCAAGATCAGACATACACACGCTACCTTAAATGGAATTTGGGGAAATAATATATGTGTGCATGTTTGTACTGACCATACAGTTTAACTGTGATTTGGTATGTTTAGTGGAAACTACCTCACTTCTTAGAATCGCTTTGATGGCCTCGTGTATGTCAGTCTTGTTGGTTACATCCACAGTCCATACGTAGGGTTTACCAATGAATTTCTCAGCATAAGGGTGCTGGGAGGAGATCTACGATTGAAAATTATGAACTGTTATTATATCTTTAATAAAATATTGCCAGTATTTTGAATTCAACAATGAAATAACAATTTAGATAATATAAAATATTATTTTTAAGTTTTTTTCCCCATGATTTAAGAGTTGCTTACCTGTCTTGTGGTGGGCTTGCCCTTGTAGAAGTCATTGTTGGCTGATGAGTGTGGAGGGTCAAATCTCGGCTGAATAAAGACACAGCCCATTCCTATTGCCTCAATAGGTGCTGGACCTTCATAGGGGAAGCCAAGACCTACAAACAACTGCAAGGGAAGATTTATAATATTGCAGGTTGTCCAAAATAATTCTCTGGCTTTTTACACTGTGATAGGCTCTAATTAGACCTTAGCTTTACGGAGAAGTTGTTGAAAGTGTTCCTGAGTCAGCAGTCCGTGGTTTCTGATGAAGCTGGGCAGATGCAATGTGTGTCCAGGAGGCTGATAGACTGTGGCGTGAGTCTCCAGTTCCTCACTGATCACTTTCACATACTCATATTTACCCTGGAGATTACACACAGAAAAACAACAACAACAAAAAAAACAGATGGAGCACTGAGTACATGGAATTCAGGCGTGTTCAAAACCAAAATATACATGATATAAATATTTTCTTCTGTCCTGTGGCGCTATTTATCCATCTGGTGTAAGCTTCCCAATTTTGGTGATACCGGCTGTAGAAATGTTTGCCTTCACATCAGCATAACGGAATAAACATCGCCAGTCTTGTGGTTCTCCAAAAAAGTCCAAAAAATGCTTTTTAAAAACAGAAATAACGATCAAGTTTCTCAAATAAAGCCACAAACTTTCTGTGAGCAACAGCACCATTTCCGTTCTGTCAAAGTGAACCCACCAACCTGGCAAACATGCAAATAAATGGACTGGTATTTATATAGTATGGTATTTACCTGTTCTGCTCTAAATGAATGAAATCACACCACATAAGCCATATTCACCCATTTACATGGAATTACTTCTGCTCCTTTAAGTGAGCTCAACCTAATAATTGCATATAGAGAAATTAGAGGTTCAGTGTACGAAGTTTGCTCAACAATATTTTGACATGTTGACTGGAAGATACCCTCTGCCCCTCTCCTAGCTATCTACCACTGATGAGACACTTGACATTAATGCTCCATGTCTCATCTATAAGGTTTGTTAGTTGCATGTTTTCTTTGGCTGGTATAGTTTGGTATAAAGGCAAAAGCTTCACAACAGTTGCCATGGAGTTTCAGATTTACTTATCTTTTAACTTTTCAACAATTCAAGTAGCTAGTACCCTTAGTAACGCAGTTATTAGCAGTACCATCTAGAACCATCGTACTCGAGAGAAGGCAGACATTTTTATACCCAATATCTCCAGTGCAGTTCACACCAAAACATGAATCCTTGAATAAGTAGTACTACAAGTCTGCCTATTAACAAGGATTTTTGAGTTTTAGGTGACGTACAAACTAAGATCTAGTCGATACGGTGGCCATGAGGTTTCAACTTAAGAAAACATCAACATGGTTTTTTTTCTACTGCCATTGTGTTTTATTCAAGCTTAGCTGTATTGTGTGTTTTTTAATTGTTGGTGTTTTCCTAAGTTGCAGTGCATTTAACCTCTCATAGCCATCAAGTAGATGGCTATGAGAGGTTCTTGGCATAATTTATTGTGAATGTTTGTTTTCTGACATATATGTACTTTTTTCGGTCCTCATACCTGCCACATGTATTCTTGTTTTCCATAGACCACCGCTATCCTGTCTTTCTTGTAGCTCGCTGGCTCGAGCTCGCTTCCCTTCCTAACGGTCCCTTCACTCACAAAGCCCAGGAAGGAATTATCAGGAGTGTGAGCTGGAGAGAACAGAGCAAAGAGGACTTAAAGGACATCTAAAAATAATTACTCAAGGGTTTGAACTTCAGTTACGTTCAGAAAGAAAAAGGTAAAGCAGCAAGTCAGTCCAGCAAGTTTTTGGTAGAAATGCTGACAGACTTGAGTAGAAACTTCTCCCTAACTCGGTGATTATTTTAACTAAACTGTGATCAAAGATGGCGAACACTTAGGAACCTATCTGCTCTGAAGATGACATAAAGAATAAGCTGATTGAGAGAAATGTGAAGGCTACCATTACCAAGGACGCTTATTAGGACTACAGTTGAATAACAGTTTATATTAAAATTCTGCAAGAGAGGAAAAACATGCTGTGCAGCATAAATCATCCGCTGAAGGAAATGAGAACTCCACATATATAAGAGGGTTAGGTGTTTGGATAGGCAGCTGCCACCCTGCTGCCCTCTGACACACTGAGGTAGGTGTGAGAGATGAGTATTTACTTTAAAAGGAATGTGCCAGCAAAGGTGTGCGTTCAAACATCGATTTGTAACCTTTGCATGTGTGTGTGTGTGCTGTCCTCTTGTCTCAAGATACTTGTTTAAAAGACCTTTGCCAAATCTCCCCTCATTCACCCAGCACAGAATTTCCTGCTGGCTCCTTTTCAGCTCCACTTGTCTCCAGCGTCTGTCTGGGTTCACCACTTCACACACACCTATCAGATATAGTAGTGATATGCAATGAAACACTGCTATGGTCATGCAGCATGTGGGGGTTTGGAGAAAAGCGACCTTTGGTTTCTTCTGCCTGTTTACAGTTCTTGTTTCCTGTAATCCTTCAGTCAACTGTCTTCCTCTGGACTTTTGCAAAACAGAAGCATAAATGCTTAAACATTCTCAAGCTTCATTCTTTTCTTTCTTCCTACCGTGTCCTTCTTCTGTTTTGTTTTCTTTCTGTCTTTTGGTCCTTCTCACATCCTCAACTAACACCCCCCTCCTCCTTTAGCAGGACAAATAAACAGTGTTCCAAGCTGAGGGATGAAGAGTGGCTCTCGGCCCAGGGCTTCCAGCTTGTCTCCATCTCCCGGCAGGGTGGGAAAGATGACAAGGAGAGGTGTTGGAATGAAAGCTCCGTCTGGGCACCAAGTTTATTTAACCTTAGCTATTAATCCTCCCATTGTAAGGACGCTTAGAGGGTTGCATTGGAGACATATATATTTAGAGTGCATTTTTAAGATAATTGTATCCATGCATAGAACATAGGTACAAATCAACACGCGTACATAATGACTTACGGAACATGGTCATGTACTGCAGAGGTTGGAGATCCCAGCTGCCCCACAGCGTTTTATATCCATGGCTACGTGCGTAGCTCGCAAAGTTAAAGGCCGGTTCAGTGCCAAATGAGTCCAAGATTCTGAAGCGACACCTAGAAAGATTGTTGTTTTTGAATCATTTGTCATTCATTGATATACTTATTACTACATGTTTTGGCGCATAAAGCTGCAATCGTCATGCGACATACTTATATTTAAAATCTTACAAGGCCCTGAATGTGTCAGGCAAATATCAGGGCCAATAAAAACTGGACAAAACAACATGTAAATGTTTAATTCCTCTTTGACTGAAGGATCTCACAGTTTTCCTACTTCCCACTGAAACAATAATCCACTAAAGCAAGCTGTATAAACGTGTCATACAAGTTCAACTTTATGGAAAACAGAACTAATTTTTTATTATTATTGTTATTATCGCCGGTGGCTTTTTTATTAATGACAATAATGGTAGTTTCTAAATCATTTATCACAACATCAAAAGTCTTCATAAGAAAGGACTTGAAATGTACTTCCAATATGATCCAGAAAATTGTTTATGTACTGGTAATGCTTGAAAGCCAGTCCCATGGCTCCTTGGAGGTGAGCAAGGCCATGATAGTCGGTATAAATGAGGTCAAAGGTCAGGGGCCTTTGGATCGGACAGCTGCCTCTGCCTGGAGCAGCACCTATCAAGCTGAATTAATCACAACAAACACAAGTCAGGTTCTAGACAGGACACCAATAATATTGTTTCCCTCTTTTCAACACTACAGTATGAAGTAATCACAGATTAGCTGGACTGATAAACACAAGGTTGTGTAAAACATGTATAAGTTGGCTTTAAGGTCTGTAATTACATCATATATCAGTGACGCCAGAGTATAAATCCTATTCAGTCCAATTAACTAATTAAATTATGTCCAAATAAATAAAATTAGTAGTAGTAACCTGTGAAGTTGGTGCTGTGAGGTGCTGAAGACCAGGTTGTGGCCAAGGATTGTTAGGCAGGCGCTGAGGTCTGCCCACTGAACCAGTTCTCCTAAAGGACCACCTCTTTCCACCATTGCTTCAAAATGCTGGCCAACACTTCCAGACAGGGCACCAGGATAAAGCAGCACCTAAAGTATATAAAGTCCAAAATTATTATTTCATTGAGTATGGACTATATAAAATGAAATACCTCAATAAACTTTAGTCACTTATACATATACATATACCCTCATCTGTGTGGAGACTGTGTTATTGCTGCTCTCTTTCATCCTCAGACCAGCCTGTATCCACCGTTCAGACATTTTTTCCACTCTGGAGCGGATAAACTTAATTGCTGGGCTGCTGTTGTTGCTGATCGCCTCATACAGTGGGAGTAGAGATTTACGTATCTCAGTCTGCAAATGATTATAACATGAAAGCAGTGAAAATGTCATCATTCCACATCAACAGACACAGGCGCATCAAGAAGCTACCTTCTCTGTATGAGCTTGAGGTTTCTGATGCCAGGGCAGACTAGAGTGGTTTCTTCCATCTTGAGGGGGACAAAAGTCCTCTGTCTGGCTGAGGTAAGTCAGTATGGAGCAAGTGGTACCATCCACTCCATAAAAAGCATAACAGGGGTCTGACTCCCACTGAGCCTGCAGGAACTGCCACAGAGAGACGTGTTATGTCATTAAACATGTTATTTACCTGGTCAAAACTGGTCGTTGTAAAACTGCAAAAACTGAACCATAAACAACACATTCAATTCACTTCCATTCATTTTAATACAACTGAACTCATTTCACTTTTATTTATATAGCGCCAAATCACAACAGCACTCATGTCAAGGCACTTTATATTATAAGGTAAAGACTATAATAATCGAGGGAAAACCCCAACAATGGCTCCCTATGAGCAGGTACTTGGCAACAGTGGGAAGAAAAAACTTCTGTTTAACAGGAAGAAACCTCTGGCAGATCCAGATTCATGCTAAGGCAGGGGCTGCCATCTGCCATGAGCAGTTGGGGGTGAGGGGAAAACGATAAAACACACTGAAAAAGAGCTGGAGATTAATAAAACTAATAATTAAATGCAAAATGGTGTATAAGCACCAATAGCAAAAACAGAGGAGTGAAGAATAAAGGCTCAATGCATCATGGGAAGCCCCCAGCAGACTAGGCCTATTGCAGTGTAACTAAGGGAGGATTCAGGGTCACCTGACCCAGCTCTAACTATATGCTTTATTAAAAATGAAAGAGAGAGCATCTTTAAGTAGAGAGTGAGTAGGTACCTTTTTAGATACTGTTTCTAAGATTTTTAGGACAGAGTACAATAACCTTACTTTTATCTTAATTTAGAAACAGGAAGTTAGAGGTCATCCAGGTCTTTATGTTTTTAAGACATTCCTACAGATAAACTAATTGCTGTGTGCCATTTTGCTTCATGGGTAGAAAAAGCTGGTGTCATCTGCATAACAATAAAAATATATGGTGTACCTTCTAAGGGAAGTGTGTATAATGTAAATAGAATTGGTCCCAGTACAGAACCCTGTGGAACTCCATAATTAACCTTAGTGTGTAAAGAAGACTCCACATTTAGATGAACAAATTTTTGACATTGCTTCCACATACATTAGAATAGAGCTTTAGTCACACTCTCTCACAAAGAGAGAAGAGAGAGAGTATAGATCAGGTCATTGCAATGAAGGAACTAAATGCATCTGTCAACAAAAACTAATTTGATTAGCACTTGATTGTGTATAGACAGCCACACAGTGTCTTTTCCATTTACAAGGACTAGTATTACCTGGTTTTTAAGAAAATGCACAACACTTGTGGTACATAATGAATTTAACATGTTGGCCAGTTACAGGTATTGCGTCATAAAGCCATGGATGGAACTGATACAACAACAAATCTATTAGCTAAGTAGGATAAGAAATGGAAGTCTTGTCTCTCAACCAGGAATAGATATTGACAAAGGTCATTCAAGGTTGAAATGTTTGCTAGGATGTCTTCATAGTAAAAACATATATAAATATATTTTTTAAGCATTTTAATAAGCATAAGCATTTCAATACACCAATTAAATTTGCACTCCCAAACATTTCCACTTTCTCACCTCCACCTTCTCTGCACATACTGGATATGCAGGATCCACTGGCACTTCACACTTCTCGTTGGGCCCTGTGGGGTAACATATTAACCGTCAAACTTTTTTTTCCTTTTTATGGCACTTTTAAATGCGCCATTATTCTTTAATTCCTGCATCAGTAACAAAACGTATACTGTAGAGTCACCTCAACTTGGCTAATGAAGAACAGCGGACAATAACTTTGATATACAACCTCTTGACTGAAATGTGCACAGTGAGTAGCAGCCATCAGCACGATGTATAGTGCTGCCATGCCTGCATGAGGCATTAGACTAGCGCTCTCAGAGACCCTTTCCCGTAAACCCCCCACCATCTCTAGCCAATGTCAATCAACTGGAATGAATGCACTCACGCACACCTGACACACCTGCCTCCTACCAAACATTCCCATTTACCATGCTGGCCCTTGCCAAAGTACACAGTCCTTAACTGTGTAAAACAACCTAGTAAAAAGGGAAAGAGAGAAGAAAACTTGTAGGCAGAGCTGAAGCATGAGCACCTAAAAACAGTGATATGCTATACGAGCACAGCAGAAAGAAAGAAAAAAAACCTTCTGAAAAAACAGGAGTATGGGCAGACAAGCTGGTGAAAGGACTCCTGGGAAATTCAGACATATTTTATGAGTGTGAGGTAATGTAGGAGGGAGAGGGTGAGGGGCGAATAGGCTGGTATTGGGGGGAAGTCTGTGCCTCTGAATTTGCGGGTGGCACATGTGGACATGCATGTGTATGCATGTCCACAGAAGTGTGTCTACAAGCACATCCATGTGATGGTGTCTGTGTGGCCTAAACTATATGAATTCCACTTTTTCAATCATACTTACCCATCCCCAGCACTCACATACCCATACAACCCTTCGCGTGCTAACCGGCATGCGTAACCCGACTCTCACCTGACACCTCACAGGAGGGTCGTAACGTAAACTTTTTTCCCTCCCCATGCCCGGTGGATTGGCGCTGGCTCTGTGGGACTTGTTAAACTTCTATTCAAGGACTTCATCCCCCATAACCACCTGCACACACACTGACCTCTAGCCCCGCCATTCACACCTTCTATTATCACAGCTTGTTAATTTCACTGTGTGGTTAACCTTTTCTAAGGCTGTGAACCATACATTTGGCTCAGAGGATCAGTCTACCGATACAGGCGCCCAGAAAGAGGTAAGAAACCAGCCAATTATTGGGATTTTTTTTAATTGGTATAGCCAAAGCACAGTTTAATTTTAAAAAGTATAATTCTTATTGGATCTTGGACAATGGAGTATTTCTAATGAAGGGAACTGTAAAATTAAGTTAAACTAGGAAAGATTTATATGCTAATATGCCCAACCTCTCAGTGAGACCCAGTCAGCCATATTTAAATCTCCTCAAATTTGGTTTTGGAGAACTTGAACTAATAATTTGATTACATGTAAATTTTCCATGTCATAGTGTTAAATTTAATGGAATCTCATCAAATTAAATTTACTTGATTGTTATACTGAAAATATTATACTGAATATATTTTTAATAATTAATTATTTGAAAAAATACACCTTTGATTTTACATATTTCAGTTGCGAAGAATCTTTTTTAGAGGATATACAGTTGTATACTGACAGTTTACAAATTCTGAATGGAAAAAATGTTAATATAAAAAATGGTAATTCACTCTTTTCAAATTTAAAATTGAAGTTGAGTAACTATACCTTGGGGTTGTGCAAATGTTTCAGCATCCTGTTAAGTCATCTGTTTTGTATCAAGCTAAAAGTCTGTCTTTATTCTGTCTGCAATGTCCTGCGGATAACTATAACTCCTGAAATAGTTTTAGGTGGTCTTGTATATGTTTAAAATCCCCCTGCAGATTTTCAATAATGTTGAAGTCGGAGATCAGTGGGGGTCATTCCAAAAGCTTCAGCTCGCACTCCTTGGAGATTTGCAAGGTGTTATTTTACCAAACTCCTATGGCTTTTTTGGCCAAATGGCACAATTTAGCATTTATTTGTCCCTCAAAGAAGTCTTTTATATCCAGACATTGCTTTACATTGTTCACACAAGGACTTTTATGATGAGGCTACATGTAGAAGCTGTTAGTGCAGCAGATAAGAGAAGTTCTTTCAAAAGAGGACACACAAGCCACCGTCTGTGTTTGTTTCTCTTTAGTCATTGATTTGAAAAAACCCAGTAGTAACTTGAATTTTTTTAATTCTAAAATTGTCCGATTTGGCCATCGTAAGTGTTTTTTCCTTTCCCTGTTTAGTGCATAGTCAATGGACAGTAACACGTTATAATACAGCCCATAACTAAGAGCACAATTCCCCTGAAATAAATAGAACTTCCATGTGTTTAATAGAAATTACAGTGTAAATATAATTATCTACAAATAATCAAAGGTAGGCAAAGTTAAGCCACTCTATATTTACCGAATATATATTGTTTATTTTTCCGCTATGTTAACAATGAATAACGTAGTACAAGGTTACTGACAGTATCATTATTTCTTTGTTTACTGTAAAAACCTGACTTTTTACCCCCTTCTTCTAGTGAACCTGCCTTTAAGTAGTTTTAGGCAAATATAATTGCATTGAATTCCAAATAAAATACATTATAATGCCATTTACTTACAGCGGAATTACCCCCTTAGTTGTGGGCTGCATTATAAAGTGTTACTCACTTTTATACTCTCAACTAGCACACAAAGAACTCTAGGAGCTGCATCCATAGACAGGTTTTAAGCACTTTGAATTGTTTGCAAACCCCAGTGGATGCATTACAGGGTGCTTGGAGTTTAGTGCCTTACCCAAGGATACTCTGATGTACAGATGCAGGAGCTGGGGATCAAATTGCTGACCTCCTAAATTGGCAGACAGCTTTTGAAGTGTGTAAGTGATGATTGGCTAATGAGGAGATGTGTCTGAAACAAAAAGCATTATCTGCACTACAAAAATAAAATAAAATATAAAATGTCTGAGTAACTTCAGACTTCTAAAATTGACTTCTAATTCTTGACACGTATGGTTTGACACTAGGACCATTCAAAAACACTGGCTACTGCCAGCACAACCCCTCAGCCTCCTAGTAGACACATCTGTGCTGTGAATATTTGAATCAAATTTAAAATATTCACTAAATTATTAGAAAACTTCTTCTGATCTTGACCTCAAGGTAACTGAGAGTCGAACTCAGCCAAGATTTTTAGTAGATACCCCTATGGTATAAATTTGAAACTCATACGTCGCCTCATTCTGAAGTTTTTTCCCAGATCTCATCTTGACTACCACAACTCCCTCCTTTTAATTCCTATAGAAACTGCAAGTTGGAATTGTTTTTTAGCTGCTTAGAGCGACTTTTGGTCAGAAGCTGTAATGAGCAGAAAATTCCTAATCACAATTTTTGATGTGTTTATATTTGAAGAAAGATTTATTTTTAATGTCTGTTTGTTATTGTAGGGGTTGTATTCCCTTTATTTTTACTTCAATAATTACCACTAAAGCAAATATTATTTGCTCACGGGTGCCCAAACCATTGCATGCAAGTTTACAATTTCCACCCACAGGAAATAACAAATCCAAACTGAACAATGAAATACAAAACTGTCTCTTGAAGTCAAGAAAAAAGTGAGCACATATGGTAAGTCTATTCCTGTATCATGGTTTTAGTTTCTGTCAA
Organism: Oreochromis aureus; assembly: GCF_013358895.1. Taxonomy (NCBI): domain Eukaryota; kingdom Metazoa; phylum Chordata; class Actinopteri; order Cichliformes; family Cichlidae; genus Oreochromis; species Oreochromis aureus. Next base: position 19,165,492 of record NC_052949.1, read on the forward strand.
AGAAAAGAGAAGGTTGATCATTGTAAACACAATGTTAACCATCTTAAGTCATTTAAGAAATATTGGAAGTGATAAAAGCCTGGACTTCACCTGTGTGTGATCTACGGTTATCAAGTGGTGTTGGAGCTTCAGCCTGATGGTGGTGTTGGTGGTGACGGCTGAGCTGATCAAGCCTCTGCGATACTCTTTTCAGCTCTCTTTCTACTAAGCGAGCCAAACCTTGCTGGTCCTGTCTGAAGCTGGAAAAAAGCAGAAACCCACGTGTGACCACAAAAATGCACTATAAGTCATATCTATATTTAAAAATACTGAGATCCATAAATCAATACCTCTGCAGCAGCAAAGTGAGATCATTTCTGGTCAGCTCGGAGCCATCTTTCTCTCTGCTCAGCCTCTGTACCTGAGTATTCAAAGCCTCCAAGCGCAGAGCCAGGTTACGAAAGCTAAGCCCACGCTGACCTGTAATTTAAAGTATACGCATAGAGTATGTCACATGTTGTAATGTATAAGTGCTATTATTAAGTCTAAAATGAATATTATTAGTCTATTAAATAAAGGTATGCTCCAGAGCATAAAAATACACTCTTTCACTACAAAGAGCACTATTGCATTTTATTGGACTAAACTTATTTGCTCAATCCTTGTCCCATACACCCCAAGAAATGGCAAACTCAGTGGGTTAAAATGTGACTTTAAGGTTTCCTGACTGAGCAACAGTGAATGATGAATCAGGAGTGAGACCAGTCTCTTTAGCAAATGTTTGATTCTTTATGGGAGGTCACGCTACCTCAGAAAAGGCTTTAGAAAAGGCTCTTTAGCGTGCCAGTTTGCTGGTGAGACTTGAAGCGGCCCGGGTTCGAGTCCCGCCCACAGCCCTTTGCTGCATGTCTTCAAACTCTCTTACTCTGCTATCCTGTCTCTCTTCACTATCGCTATCTAACAAAGCAAAAATTTGAATAAACAACAATAATAATAATAATCATGCAAAAAGAAAAGTCTCTGATGTACAGTCATGGTTAGGAGTTTACATCCCCACCTCACTGGCATGAATTTTGGACTTTTAATGATTTCTTTGAACTTTTCTTTTTCGAGGGCAGATATGATTGAGTAGCACAAACCTTTACTGACTTAAATGTTGAATTTTCTTTGATCGTCACAGGGTCAAAGTTCACACACAGACCTACATACAACCCCACTAATAGTTGGTTAAATTTCCCATAGCAAGTTGCACCTCGACCCGATGTTTGTGGCATAATTAGTTCACTCTGCTAGGCAGAATTGGTACAGTTGATTTGAATTGTTTGGTTTCCTGAAATGGATCCAGCTTTTAAGTGTTGTCCACAAATTTTTAACAGGGGTGAATTCGGCGCTTTGGAAACACAATTCCAGCAGCTTAATGTTAGCCTTCTTTAGCCATTCAAGAACCAGTTTTGTTGTGTGTCTGGCACCATTGTCCTGTTGGAACACCCACTTGTGTTTCTATGTGCTCCAATCTTCTAACTGTTGATTTGAGGTGTAGTTGAAGAATCTGGAAGTAGTCCTCTTTTTTAACTACTCCATCCACTTTGTGCAATGCATCAGTACCACTGGCAGCAAAACAGCCCCGAAGCACCATGCTACCACCATCATGCTGGACAGCTGCTGTAGTGTTCTTAAATTTGAAAACCTCACCTTTATAACTTCAAACATACCTCCTGTCATTGTGACCACTAGCTCAATTTGTGGCTCATCTGACCATCAAACTTTTCTACAGGAGGCATTTGGCTTGTCCCCGTAGGCAGACGCAAACTTCAGTCCAGGTCAATGGTGTTGATTTTTTGGTCTGCACCCTCTCAGTAAGATTCATTTCAGTGTGGACGGTGACGCTGGTGTTCCAGCAATTTCCCATTCATGGCAGGCTTGAACCTTCCTGGTTCATGGGGTTTTCCTATCTTAACCGATTTCCTCTCATTTAAGGGTGACAGTTTGAGTCTTCCTCCAGACCTTCGCAAAGTGGTGACACATCTGAATAACTTGTGCTTACGTACAACTGTCTGAATTATGATCTTGGAGTCCGAAGTTGTTTAGAAATGGCTCCAACTTGTATAAATCTACAATTCTGTTTCTTAGCTCTTCACCAAGTCCCTTGGACTTTCCCAATGTTCTGAGTATTGGTCAATCCAGTGAGGGCTGGTAAATAAATCCTTTTTATGCTTGCAAAGACACACTACCAGTTGTAGTCCATCATGATCGCTAATGAGAAGTTACAGTTAACAGGCCTTGGCCCAGTGAAGTTAAAAGACACTGTAGAACCGTAAACCTATTAAAAGATTTGTGTAAATTTATAATAGTCCTTCTGACAATTGTAGACTTCTCACCACAACTGTACACATACATGAAAAAAGAGGTTATTTGCCCTACGTCACCATACATACTTTTGCTAGTTGACCAAAGGAGGTAGGTTACGGTCATATTTTTAACACTGACTATTATGACAAGTTAAACGAGAACCCTCTACTTCTTGAGTTTGGACATGTGGATTGAGTATATAGCATCTGGGTGACCTAAAGCAGCATTTTTCATTGTCAGAACCTCAGTTACACAGCTCTCTAACTGTGAAAATAGCGACTGTATGTTGCCATAAATACTGACGATGATGCTTAAAGAGTTCAGAGTGAAACAGTATATTGAGGATGTCTTGACCAAACAAAAATTCAATTCACAAAGAGCGTTTTAAAATAGTTTTGCTGGCAGTGAGCATCAAATATTGAGTTCTACACTAGATTTAACCTGTGATGCACAGAAAAAATCATAATGTCATTTCATCTTTGTTTGCTCAGCTGATTGTCAACATGTTATTACTGGCCTGCCAGGGCTCCTTTGGGTGCAGAGGCAATGAGAGAGAAGACATGGGACCCTGCAATAACTTACAAGTTAACTACATGACTGTAATAGTCCAAAGCGTGTAAAGATGTGTCTGCGCAGCTAGTAAAATCATGTGTTTCTGTATGTGTACATGTCTGCAACATTTACTTTGAAGTCACAGACGTAGAAAATAGAAAACGTTTCAAATCAAATTCAGTGCTGAAAAAGGTTTTCCCTCATTTGTGTTTTCTTTTTCTTTTTTCATATATTTGTCACAGTTTCATGTTACAAATCCTTAAACAAATTCTTATAATAGACAAAGATAAGTTGAATAAATACAAAATGCAGTTTTTAAATGATGATTTCATTTATTATGGGAAAAAAAAGTTATCCAAATCAACCTGTCGGTATGTGAAAAAGTAGTTGGCAGCTAAACCTAATAATTGATTGCGTCAACCTTGGCAGCAAGAAGTACAATCAAGCCTTTGTGATAACAGACAAATAGTCTTTTACATCACTGTAAAAGAATTTTGGCCCATTCTTTTGTGCAGAATTGTTTTAATTTAGCTACAGTGGAGGGTTTTTAGGCCTTTTCACATCATACTAAAGCATCTTACTTGGGTTAAAGTACAGAATTGACTGGGCCTCTCCATTAGTCAATCAGAGGTGCACTTGCTGGTGTGATCATTGTCCTGCTGCTTAACCCAAGTGCCACTGAGCTTAAGGACACGAACTGATTCCCAGATGTTGTCTTTCAGGATTTCCTGGTAGATAGCAGAATTTATGGTTCAATCAATTATGGCAAATCATCCTGAAGCAGCAAAGCGGCCCCAAACCATCACACTACTTCCACCATGTTTGACTGTTGTTATGATCTTCTTTTTGCTGTGTTAGCTTTACACTAGCTGTAAAAGGACTCAAACCTTCCAAAAAGTTAAACTTGAGGCCTGCAGTCAGGGGTGGTGGGAGGGATTTAGGGCCATGTGAAACAAAAATCTCACTTCAGGCCTCACTACTTGAATATTGCAAACCATAAAGCCAAAAATATATAACACTGTGCAGACATGGATCAATATTCTAGAAGAGAGTATTGGGGCTGGCATGAAAGGTGGGATTAAAAAAGACTGGCGTCCCCCCAGCTTAAGTCTAATAAACATGATGAATGAGAAATGCAGTTTGAGTAATGAAATGGTTTTAATATGTGACCTCCTGACCATTTACTGCAATTTGGTGTGTGTGTGTGTGTGTGTGTGTGTGTGTGTGTGTGTGTGTGTGTGTGTGTGTGTGTGTGTGTGTGTGTGTGTGTGTGTGTGTGTGTGTGTGTGTGTGTGTGTGTGTGTACTTCTGTGCAGGTGTGTTGTATCAGCAGGAAATGTAAACATGGCAAAAACCCAGAGCTTGTCTAAGGTCTGTGGTGCTTGGTCAGAATGACTAAGCTAATATTCAGAGAAAGTTTGGTTCTAACATGTATGATTTAATAAAATAAATTATATTGAGTATATTGTGATTAACAAACACATAGCTTTGAAGAGAAAAGGTGAGAAAAGTATTCATTAAAATAAGGTCATGTTGAGATGGATGTTAATGTGAAACTAAGCCTAAGAAAAGTATTGCGAAGTCATGGTACAAAATAGAAAAGAAGAAAATCTAATGAAGTAATTTTAATGTTTTAAATCATGTTGAAGATCACAGAGTGAAAGAGAGAGGGGGGATGATTAAGGTGTAGCTGGACATTGGGTGATTAAATGTCAAAAATGGTGACTGGGTGTCACAGTGGGTGTGAGGTCAGATGTCATCACTAAGACATGACATCCAGGAAGAAAGAGGAGAGAAAGAATGACCGAGTATAAAAGTTTTGTGTATCAGAGATAAGGAGTTCTTCCCTCTGTCCTCTGCAAGATGAGGAGCTCAGAAGGTTGGATCTTGTGAACCAAACATCTACGGTTTTATAGGCCCCCTGTCAGTCATGGGCCAGTAGAATCATTACTTTTCTTCCCTGTGGCGTCCCTCCCTGCTGTTCTATAGACGTTTTTCTGGGTTCTTTTGTGACCTCCTGGATGAGTCGTCAGTGCACTGTTGGAGTAATTTTGGTAGGCTGGCCACTTCTGGGAAGATTCACTGCTATTCCAAGTTTTCTCCATTTGTGGATAATGGTTCTCACTGTCACTCACAGGAGTCCCAAAGCCTTAGAAATGGCTTTGTATCAGTCCAGACAGACTGATAGATGTCAGTGTCTTTGTTTCTTTGCTCATTCTTTAAATCATGTCATGGTGTGTTGATTTTCAAGCTCTTTTAGCCTGATTCACTTTGTCAGACATGTTCTGTTTAAGTCATTTCTTGAATCAGCAGGTCGGGCAGTAATCAGTTCTCAGTGTGGAAAGTGAAACTGAATTCAGCTTTCCAAATCAATGTGGTTAATGACTGTTATTTCATGATTTAATAGGAGGGGAAATTACTTATAGACTACAGGACCACCAAACCCTCCCCCACATCCTCTGATGCCTCCTTCCTCAACGAGCTCAACAACTTTTATGCTCGTTTTGAGCGAGGGAACCCCACAACCACAACCATAACAGACATGACGCCAGACCACCAACCTCTGACTCTCTCCCCCACCGATGTAGGAGCAGTGCTGAGCAGGATCAATGTCCACAAGGCTGCAGGTCCTGATGGTATCCCCGGGCGTGTTCTCAGAGCGTGTTCTGGGGAGCTTGCAGGAGTCCTGACAGACATATTCAATCTGTCCTTGGCCCACGCTGTGTGGTACCGCCTGCTTCAAATCCACCTCCATCGTCCCGATACCCAAAAACTCCAACCCATCTAGCCTCAATGACTACCGCCCAGTAGCACTCACCCCATCATCACTAAGTGCTTAGAGCAGCTGGTCTTAGCACACTTCAAATCCTGTCTCCCCCACCCTGGACCCCCACCAATTTGCATACCGCACAGAACAGGAGCACAGAGGATGCAGTGTCCATTGCACTGCACTCTGTCCTCTCACACCTGGACAACAACAACACCTACGCCAGAATGCTGTTTATAGACTTCAGTTCAGCATTCAACACAATCCACCCCTCACAACTCATCAGGAAACTGACAGACCTGGGCATCAGTTCCCTCATCTGCAAATGGTTACTGGACTTCCTGACCAACCGCCCCCAACATGTCCGACTGGATAACCGCTGCTCATCAACAATCACAATGAACACCGGTGTACCACAAGGCTGTGTGATGAGCCCTTTCCTCTACTCCCTCTTCACCCACGACTGCAGACCTGCTGATGGTTCCAACACCATCATTAAGTTTGCAGATGACCACGGTGATTGGCCTCATCAGTGACAACGACGAGGCCGCCTACAGGGAGGAGGTGGATCGTCTGGCTGAGTGGTGCGACACAAACAACCTGCTGCTTAACACCGAGAAGACTAAGGAGCTCATCGTGGACTACAGGAGGAATGCTGACCCACATCCACCCATCCACATTAAGGGGACGGCTGTGGAGCGTGTGAGCAGCTTCAAGTTCCTGGGAGTCCACATCTCCGAGGATCTCACCTGGATGACCAACTGCTCCAAGCTGGTCAAGAAGGCTCACCAGCGCCTCTTCTTCTTGAGGACTCTGAGGAGAACCACCTGTCCTCAGACATCCTGGTGAACTTCTATCGCTGCACCATCGAGAGCATCCTGACCAACTGTATAACAGTCTGGTACGGGAACTGCTCTGCCTCGGACCGGAAGGCGCGTTGCAGAGGGTCGTGAAAACTGCCCAGCGCATCGCCGGAGCACCACTTCCTGCCATAAAGGACATCTACAGGAAGCGGTGTCTGAAAAGGGCTGGGAAAATCATCAGAGACCCCAGTCACCCATCACATAGACTCTTCACCCTCCTGCCCTCTGGGAGGCGCTACAGGAGCCTCCGGACTAAGACCACCAGGTACCGGAACAGCTTCTTCCCCACAGCTGTCAGACTCCTGAACTCTGCCTCCTGACATCTGACCCACGTTAAACTCATGGACTGAACATACACACACCCACAACCACTAGCACTTTACCACTACTGTATAGTTCTGTGTAGATAATCATTCTGTACATACGATAATTTTTAATCCCACAACTGTTTATAACTTACATAGTTCACATTCTGTATAACTGTATATCTCAGATTTCTGTATAGTTTTTATTTCATATTTATATCCTGTTCATAGCCTGTACATAGCTTGTACTCACTACAGCCTGTACATACTTATAGTTATAGAATATTCATAACATACTTCACACTGTGTACATTATAACATACCATAATAGACCCATTTCTGTAATATACTTACACATCTCTATTATTGCTAATTTATATTGTAATATATCTATATCACGACTAAAGCACTTTCTGGATGGATGCAAACTGCATTTCGTTGCCCTGTACCTGTGACATGTGCAATGACAATAAAGTTGAATTCTATTCTATTCTATTCTATTCTATTTTTCACAAAGGGCAGGTAGGAAACGAATGAACGAAATCATCCTTCAAAAACTGCATTTTGTATTTACTCGGGTCATCTTTGTCCAATATTAAATTTGTTTGATGATCAGAAAACTGTAAGTGTGACAAATGTGCAAAAAATAAGAAATCCTGAATTTTCATAACACGATATCAGTGCAATCGGACATCATTTTAAAATTTAATATATCAAATAACTTTGCAAAACTGCAAATTTTCCACAGAGATGAACGTTTGGTGATAAATGGGAGCTGGATTAATTGTGTGCCCTTCCAACAGCTATTCCCATGTGGTATTTTTTCCAGTACAACTACTGCTGGGTGGCTCTTTGTACACAACTTCTGGTGGGTCCCACAGAGCACAAAGCAATTGTGGCTGTGTGTGTCAGTGGCTTAAATGCAGGAGTGGGTTATACTGTCTGCTAAAAACAATTTTCCTAGAATTTGAGACGAAAAGCATCGGAATGTTTAGGCAAGTATCATCTTTTGTGGTTGCATTTTGAAACCGATTCACTGGTAGGCACATTGTTCAAGTCTTTCACAAAAGAGCTGGCTCTGTCTTATGCTAAGTGTATATATTTGGTTACTAATCCTCACAAGACGGCTATTTTTATTCACTGTAGAAACATATTATGTATAAATGTATTCCTATGTGTGGGATTACCACACTTCATATAAGTCAAGTGAAGTGAATTAAGAAACCTTCCCAAACAACCTTGTCTACACCATCTTAAATGCCTTCCTTTAGAGAAACAGTTTAGCCAGACAAATGATTTTGGGATTGGCCACAAACCCACAACTGTCAGACGCCTGGGAGGACCCACCGGGAACTGTGTACAAATCTTCATGTAACACTGGCAAATCAGTCAGGTCAGATCTTAATCCCTGCACACAAAGAGCTTCTTTCATAATCACTGTTGCCCAAAACTATGGTAATGTGGGTGCGCGCTAATGTATTACCGTTTTTGCATTTTCAGAAAAGTTTTAATAGGAAACTAAATCCACTTGTAAACTAAACTGTGTGTTTGTGTGTATGAGTTACCCAGATCCTCGGGTGAGCTCCCTGCAGGATCATCTCTGGTCATCTCCAGTGGCACCCACAGGCTCTGTAACAGCAGGGTGACCACAGACAGGCACAGACACAGCACCAGGCAACCACTAGAGGGCACAATACACAGAGAAATACTCTACAGCACAATCAGTGGTCACCAAACCTTTTTGGGTGTCATGTACCTCCACAGCCCAGCAAAATAGACTCAGGTAACCTATAGCAGCATGTATCCTTACTTGAAACTGGATGTTATTCAGTGTTGTGTTTTATGTTAACACACTGTAGAAGCCATTGTAGACTTTGTCCTACGTGGTAGTGGGTTTACTTTGACTCCAACTCTTCCACTAGTTTTAGCTTCAAACTATATGCTAATACAATTTTCACATTATTGCTAGCTTTACCTATTAGCTACTCGTTTTAGATAATTATTTAAGCTGTTTTTATTACTTTAATATCCCGTTTCTTTTAGGTTAAGCCTACTTACCTGTTATTTTTGTTGCAGTTGTTGTTGCTTGATGATAAGTCTACCTTTGGCAGACAGTTTAAGCTAACTTTAAGCTAACTATTTCAGCTACCCCATTGTTTTTAAACTGACAAAGAATGTAATCGAATACGATACAGTGTTAAAGTCAGGAGCTATCCCTCATTTTTATACATTGCTTGGATAATAGGACATAGGTGATGCGGTTTACATGGAAATACAGTATCAGGCAAATGCGTGGTCATTTGGTATGACCACGCTTATTCTTCACACAGTTTGAACTCTCTTAGGCATCTTTCATGTAATTTTATTAAGTACTTTTCATTCATTTATCCAGGCTTTTTCTTTTTGGATGCTGGCGCCTTTTGTTTTGTTCTATCTTGAGATGATCCCACACTGGGCTTTGGGGAGGCCAGTCCATGACTGATAGAGTTTCGTTGTGATTTTCTATCTAGATACAGTGGCTTGCAAAAGTATTCGGCCCCCTTGAACTTTTCCACATTTTGTCACATTACAGCCACAAACATGAATCAATTTTATTGGAATTCCACGTGAAAGACCAATACAAAGTGGTGTACACGTGAGAAGTGGAACGAAAATCATACATGATTCCAAACATTTTTACAAATAAATAACTGCAAAGTGGGGTGTGCGTAATTATTCAGCCCCTGAGTCAATACTTTGTAGAACCACCTTTTGCTGCAATTACAGCTGCCAGTCTTTTAGGGTATGTCTGTACCAGCTTTGCACATCTAGAGACTGAAATCCTTGCACATTCTTCTTTGCAAAACAGCTCCAGCTCAGTCAGATTAGATGGACAGCGTTTGTGAACAGCAGTTTTCAGATCTTGCCACAGATTCTCGATTGGATTTAGATCTGGACTTTGACTGGGCCATTCTAACACATGGATATGTTTTGTTTTAAACCATTCCATTGTTGCCCTGGCTTTATGTTTAGGGTCGTTGTCCTGCTGGAAGGTGAACCTCCGCCCCAGTCTCAAGTCTTTTGCAGACTCCAAGAGGTTTTCTTCCAAGATTGCCCTGTATTTGGCTCCATCCATCTTCCCATCAACTCTGACCAGCTTCCCTGTCCCTGCTGAAGAGAAGCACCCCCAGAGCATGATGCTGCCACCACCATATTTGACAGTGGGGATGGTGTGTTCAGAGTGATGTGCAGTGTTAGTTTTCCGCCACACATAGCGTTTTGCATTTTGGCCAAAAAGTTCCATTTTGGTCTCATCTGAGCAGAGCACCTTCTTCCACATGTTTGCTGTGTCCCCACATGGCTTGTGGCAAACTGCAAACGGGACTTCTTATGGTTTTCTGTTAACAATGGCTTTCTTCTTGCCACTCTTCCATAAAGGCCAACTTTGTGCAGTGCACGACTAATAGTTGTCCTATGGACAGATTCCCCCACCTGAGCTGTAGATCTCTGCAGCTCGTCCAGAGTCACCATGGGCCTCTTGGCTGCATTTCTGATCAGCGCTCTCCTTGTTCGGCCTGTGAGTTTAGGTGGACGGCCTTGTCTTGGTAGGTTTACAGTTGTGCCATACTCCTTCCATTTCTGAATGATGGCTTGAACAGTGCTCCGTGGGATGTTCAAGGCTTGGGAAATCTTTTTGTAGCCTAAGCCTGCTTTAAATTTCTCAATAACTTTATCCCTGACCTGTCTGGTGTGTTCTTTGGACTTCATGGTGTTGTTGCTCCCAATATTCTCTTAGACAACCTCTGAGGCTGTCACAGGGCAGTTGTGGAGCTGTTTTGCAAAGAAGAATGGGCAAGAATTTCAGTCTGTAGATGTGCAAAGCTGGTACAGACATACCCTAAAAGACTGGCAGCTGTAATTGCAGCAAAAGGTGGTTCTACAAAGTATTGACTCAGGGGGCTGAATAATTACGCACACCCCACTTTGCAGTTATTTATTTGTAAAAAATGTTTGGAATCATGTATGATTTTCGTTCCACTTCTCACATCTACACCACTTTGTATTGGTCTTTCACGTGGAATTCCAATAAAATTGATTCATGTTTGTGGCTGTAATGTGACAAAATGTGGAAAAGTTCAAGGGGGCCGAATACTTTTGCAAGCCACTGTATACTTTTACTGCATTGTCACTGTGTTTGGGATCATTGCCGTGCTGAAAAATTAAGCTGTTGATAATTAGACTTTTTCCAGATGGTATTACATGGTGGATCAAATCTGATGGTAAAGTTTGGCTCCTTGAAAGCAAAATATAAAGAAGTGAGAGGTAGTTAAAGACTTTTGCGTAGTATTGAACTACCTCTAAAATTTTGTATATAGGTATATTTGTTATCAAATCATAATTCACGTCTTTTCAAATGGTTGAGGGTGTTGTTTTGCCTTTAATCTCTAAAAATGCCCCCAACGAGAACCTGTCTGACAAGACAGGTTCACTGTAGCATTTGCTACAGTGAAATCAACACCGTCTTGTTGTTATTATCTTCTTTGATTGTTTATTTTTATTATTTATTGGCCATGTATCGGGCAGGACATAAAACGTCACGTTTTAAAATTAATTTTCACCATGCCCAACCAGTTAAATGTCCTTTAAACTTTATAAATTTGATTTTAGTAGTAACCTTGATGCGATTTAAATAAAAAAAACACACACAAGCGGACTTTGCCTTTCACTAAATTCATTTAGAGAATGTGGAGAGCTAAATTGTTCCATGACTTCAAGTGAGGGAACCCTGGCGTGTAAAAACAAGTATCTGAAGATTTAATTGGGGCTAAGAGAGCCATCACTCTCTCTCACTTTCATCAGGCCAGTAAAAGTATTCACCCTAACCCGAAAACATACTGCATAGCCAGGCTCAAGTGCACACACAATAACTCTGAGGGCTCTCTTAGTGCCTATAAAGCTCCAAATTCAGATCCAGATCAAATTATTTTCCACTCAGTTGCATTTCATCAAAATTGTCAGTCCACTCATCACAAACTTTGAGCTGCACGGCTCAAAAGCCTCACAGGAGAAATCATGTTAAAACAAGTTACTGAGTAATGGTTGGCCTACTGCTGGTGATATCACATGCTGGGGAGATCCAGTTATGCACTAAAGCCAGCTAAAAAATTAGCTGTCAAAATGAGAATGACAATTTCAGGCAGCCAAAGGAAGAAAAGCAATATGTGACCTGTTTTTCTACTTTCTACTGCGAGCTATAACGAGACCGAGGCTTACCTACGAGGCCGCAGTGCGACGCGCATGGCCCTCTGTTTACAGGGAGTAGGATGTCACTGTCAAAGTAATAACATTAGAAATTCCAATAAATTAAACATGCACTACACTGCAACAGTGGTACGGTTACATTTCTTATTATCTAATTCGGATTGAAGTGACAGAAAAACCTTTGTACTTTTTCTCTTTAAAATTGCAAATTAATGGACACAATTTCCAGCTAAACTCCATCAACAAATTTTACAGGCATAAATAGATGTCAGAGCAATGCTGCTGCCTGCAGGAAAGACCGCCAGCTTGTTTGGCCAGTGGTCTTTCGGCATTTCTGTTATGTTCATTAGACTGATAGAAATGCTAAACACAAAAACGGCTGTCACCAGCCTGTTGTGTGTCAATGTGAGTCATACACAGAGATGTCTCAGCAGTTTGCCTCACAAAACCAGTCAGCACACAGACAACCACACACTCAGAAACATCCTCACCTCTGTAGGTCTTCAACCCAACCCAGTGGCAGCCATCAGGCCTCCTTTGAAAACACAAACTTAAAAAAGGAAATAAAGTTAGGGACGGGACGTGGCTTGCCGCTCTCTTTTCCCTCCGTCTCTGGCCCTGCCTTTTCTCTCTCTCCCAGGGCCTATGGGTAGGCATCCTGCGGTAGTCAAGGGAACCAGACTCCCCTTTAAAGAAGACAATACCCGGAGTGCTGCTTCGGCCTTTCAGAGGTACAATGGAGCCCACGCTACTGGGTGTCACTTTCTTTCAGGCTCACATTAAGTGCTAGTAGTGAATTAATACACAAGCTGGGAACTTATTTAGGTAGCTCAGTGGGTGCAAAGCTTTGGTGCTAAATGAAATATTACAGACACAAGACGGAAGGAACTTAATGACAGTGAAAATCATAATGATGGTGACAGAACAAAGAAAATGCCCCCTCGAAAGTGTGTAAGTAACAATGCAGGGAAAAGATTGTAAGTTTGAAATGTTATGTTGGAACTATGTCAGGGTTAGATAGAATTTTTTGGTGTATGTAAAAGTATGTTTCACCAAATCTGATTATGAATTACTTCTGAGATGGCCTTATAGTCCAAGTCCTGAGAAAGTGAAAATGAAAAAGGTCTTTCTAAAGCACTCCAGTGTTAACGTGGGCATAAACACTATAGCAGATAATTTTTTAGGACCTATATTTTCTTTGTTCTATTTGGCAGAAAACGCTCTAATGTGTGTCACATGTAAGTTAACATGATTCAGGGCAGCAAACATTCTAAGCTGGTTTCTTTAGGAGTAATTTAAGAACATAAACTCTACTGTTTTTGTGAGCATGTAGGCGCCGAGTACATGTATGCTGTAAATACACTGCATCCGGCTTCTGAGAAAGTTCTTCCATTGAGACGCTCCAAGTGACCACCATGACTGGCAGTCATCAGGAAATTCACAGAAGCATAGTTGCCTTCTTAACTTGTTCCAAACCTGCTTCATTCTTTCTTGATTGCCAGTGGCAGTAAACAAAGTGGATGATGCTAACGTGGGCCCAGAGGACACATTACGATGCATTTTGGTACAACTAGGATGTCGCAGTACAGTTTTCCCCCAAAGGGACATATATCATCGGCGTCTATGATGTGGCCACACCCCTGGTAGAATGAAAAATAAAATATGAGGGCGTAGACACACCTGCCACTTCGTATACCTGCTTTATTGTGTCAACAGTCCTGCTGTTTGAACAGAGCTTTTCCTTTATTCTTCCCATTATAACACACAAAGAGCTTTTCTAAGAACTTGAAGCTCTGTGTTGTCTGCATGTATAGCCACAATGAAAGGACAAGTCAAACTGGCCCTCTCTTCCTGCTCAGATTATAAGTGTAGAGGGTAGTATACCTGAAGTTCTGTGTCCTCAGTAATATGTCTGGGTGGCACGATGCTGGCCCTGTGTTACCCCAGAGCCACGTGGCTTCCAATGCAAACATGTACAGCTGACAGAGACTGCGTGGAGATAACTTGGCTATACTAACTGCTGAAAGAAAACAGTATTCACTGACTGATTGAGTTGTCTCTCAGGGACATTCCTGATTTGGCCTCAAAGGGTGACTTGTCTAAAGCCTTTCAGACCAATGGAAGGTCCAGTGCTGCAGCATAGCTGATATAGCTGAGGTGGCTTTGTTGAGCTCTAAAAGGTATCGCAAGTACCATAGTATGTTTTGCAAGAGAATGGGTCTTCTTGGCTATTTGTGCCCTATGACGAGAATGTAGCTCAAAAGTATTGACTCACCATCCTTGCAAAAGAACCCCTTACATTCAGAATGGTATCCACAAACTGAAGCCCTAAATCAGTCAGGGATTATTCCCATCGAGCTAGAACAAGAGGTCAATTCTCCTCATGTGATGCTACAGGTCTTTGTGTGGTACATGGAGGAGCTTGGAAAATCAGATCCCTAATGGTCATTTGGACACCCGTAAGTGGACCCTGTGATTTGACGGTCTCACCATGTGAAGCAGGGGTATTATTAAAAGGATTGGAGGGAAGATGCAAAGAAGACCGGGTGTTTGTGAGACAAGGTACTGGCCAAAAGGCTTGGATGGTGAGAGCATCCACCCCCAGTTGGGGTATTTGTCTCTCTATCAAAGTGGCTCGGTTAGTATAGTGTGGTCACAGTGGATGACTGAAATAAACTGTCGACATGAGAGGACACATATATTGAATCAAAAACAGGGGTATTTAAATGGGGTTGCATAGCGGAGATCAAGTACAAGAGAGGTGGGAATTAAATCAGAAATCAGAAATGAACCCAGTGTAGACTGTGTAAACTGTTGTTTTCAATTTTGTGAGGTTCATGTGCATCCCTGTGTTCTAATATGGATTTATTAAAGTAATTATTAAAGTACTGGAGCAAATGTATTAAGTTGCATTGATCCTATCTATGCTTTAACTGTGCTCTAGCCCAGCCCCAACACACCCCTGCACATATGCTTCGTGTGAGATAGTGTGCTGATATTTGTGTGCATGATAATACATCCATTCAGGGTGGAGTGGGAGGTAAATGGCGTCTTGGGTGGTGCAAAGTGTGAAATAGAAAAGACTTGATGAGTTATGACCTTAAGGCTTACTTGTTTCTCTCATAATCCAGAGAACCATGTACATGGATGACAGATTAGATCTGCCTAACTGTGACATAGCTGCTCTCTTCTTTTGTCATTTCTGTGTGCTGTGCAACGTAATCAGTTTTGTGATGGCTTTTTACTTATATTATATAGGGAAAAACACAAGTGCTGATATGTTAGTTTATTACTAGTAGTAGTATTTGCCCCTTTTTCTTTATTACTGAAGTACAAAATGACGGCATAAAAAGACATCGGCAGTGCTTGAGAGGAAAAGAGACAGAGCCAAACAACATTTTACCCAGAGTCGTTCTGTGATGGCCCCACAATTTAATCATCAGTAATAACTGTCATGTGTTGGGCGGTTGTATTTTGACGGTTGCTTTGAGTCCTGGACAAAGGCAGGGCTTGTTGTGCTTGTGAGGGTACTTCCTGTCCTGTTCCAGTGCCATCACATATTTGACACAGAAGGTCTGCAAGTAAACAGGACATAGCAGATAATGGGATCTACCACGCAATAGTACTTTTCTTCAGAAACTAAGCCATGGATAAATATTTGAGTTACTCTTCGGTGCACTCAGCCGAGTTTATGTAATTTCATAGCTTTTTGTGTAACATAAATGTTTGATGCTGGCATGCCCATCACATAAACCCCAAATTTGGCATGTCTGCTATTAATATTATAGATTTATGTTTGTTTCACAAAAATAATCTAACAACCTAGTGAGTGTACAGATAAGTGACTGAGAACAGTTTATATTTAACCACTCCATCTGAGCCCCTGTCTGCAGCTTCAGCAGCTGCACGCTCAAAAACGCTGCGACCGGGATTGGAGGCAGTGCGCATGCTCGAGGGTACTTAATATGAACGCTGTCTCCCGTCTCAAGACATCTCAGACTCAGGTAGGGATATTCATTTAATTTTCTTCTGACAGCTATTTATGTATCGTCTTCCTTGTTGTGGAGTAAAGGTAATACTTTGGTGTGTTTCTAGCTTTGTGGATATGGCACGCTTTTCTAAAAATAATAAGCGGAAACGTCTTGTTATAAACAAACTCCAAGACAGCCTTTGGACCAAATTAATTTGTGGTTGACAACGTCCATGCTGGCTAATGAAGCAACGTTAGCCAATAGCTTGCTCAAATGTTTTAGCGTTTGTCCGTATCTGCACGCTTGTTGTGGAGGTTATGTGTTTAGCGAGTAGGTTTTGTGCGTCTAGTTGGTTCCGGTTGCTCCTGAATTGCACTGACAGATGCGGCTAGCTAAGGCTAACAGTGCTAACTTGGCAAGTGTGAATGGAAAAGGGTATATCAGATTTACTCCGGCGGTAATGTTAAATACCCTGTGACCCGTGTCCGGTGGCTTCGTGCTAGCTTATTTTGCCTCAGCTGGTTAGCTGACGTTAATCGTTTATAGGATTGTAAATGCAGCTAATTTGGAGCTGTCACCTCAGTATGTGATGACACAATTGTACCTGTAGCCTTACCTTAGCCGTTTGTGTGCTTTTACTGAGCGTCCAGGATAAAACTAACAGCAGGATTTGGTTTTATAGTACAGCTAGCTGACAGTACAGTACGCTCTCCGTTAAGGCTAGCAAGAAGCTTCCTCCTCCTCCCCTCTGTGCTTTTTACATTAATATCTGAGGCAGAGATGTTTTGTTTTTTCAAATGGACTTGCAGCATCTAAAGAAGTACGGACATGTTGGGGGGGTTTTTTTTCTGTTTTTGTAAATTTTCAGACATGTCATTCTCATCTACATCTATTATCTGTGAATATAAAATGTATAGTGGTTAAATCAAGGATTGTTTAGCTGGAAACCCTTAAACTATTACAATATTCTTTTCTTTTTTGTATTTTAAATGCCTGCTTTAGATTTAGGTGTAGACTATTATACAGGAAAAAAGTCTACAGTAAAATTCTGTTATCTTGATGAAAGGTTAAAAATGCAGTTTGGTTAGCATAAATCCAACCATTTCAGCCCTGAGATTTGGGAACTGGTAACTGGTCAAAATAATGGCTAGGCTGGATCAGTCTGACATCTTTATTGAGCAGCATTTATGTAATTATTTTAAACAGGATTGCGTTTAGATTTTACAGGTCACAAACAAAACAAAACCACAAAAAAAAGGAAATGGCCTTAAAGCAAAAGTTTGGCAATCCTGTGGGACGAACAAGACTATTTCACTTCTTGTTTTTGGGGTTCTTCAGTCATTCATAGTGATTGTACGCCTCTAGTGAGTTTTCCTAACTTTTCAGGGACATGGTAAAACTGCAGCTCATACCTTTTGTTGTCATTAATTCCTTGTGGATTTTATGGTGTAATTCTCCTGTGATAGAAGCTGCCCTCTTTTCATCTTGGCCTTATTTCTTTATTTTTAAATACAGATTTATTCTGTTCTTTAGTCACCCAGTGAAATATTCATCCTGCAAAACAAGCCCAAAACTGCTCATTCCAGTAAGTGGTTAATGAAATTCTAAACCTTTTTTCTCAGAACATTCCTGTGTTTACTGCGGACAGAAATTTCTATTTTTAATTCAAGCAAACAACAAGACTCGTGTGACCAAGGACAGTTTTTCCGATGAAGCCCAGACTACAGGTGTGACCGCACTATAAAACAGTGTGCAACTGTGCTACAGACTGCCAGACTCTTCTTAGACCTAATCTTAGCCACTATATTATCGAGTCTGACTTTGATCAGTTGCACCCAGTGTCACGTGTATAATGGCAACATTTAGGTGAAACATGCCCTTATTTAACATAAGTAGGACAGTTATATCGCGAGTGCTCCCAGCTTCTCATGCAAGGATATGCTGATATCCTCCTCTATGTGACAGTTATATAAACAGATTTTTAATGACTGTCTCTTTTAGTGTATTGCAAGCTACCTTTGGACCACCATCTCCATGTGACTTCTTGAGAAAGGGCAAATAAAAGCACGCAAAAAGATTGTGCTTCAGCTATTCTCTGTATATTTCAGGGTGCAACTGATTTGTAGACGTGCCATCTGTCTGTATCATGTGGGATGTGAAACAGTTAGTTAACAGCTAGTGACCTTCAACAATTAGTTTTTTTTTCTCTCTAGTTGCCAATTATATCAGCCAAAGATATTTTTGTACACAAGTCATTTCAAGCTTTCACAGGTGTATGAGGTGTATGATGCACATGCATTTTTGTATTTGTCAGAACATGATTAGAGAAATTGATCAGTAGTATGTCTTCAGTACAGATTTACTCTGTTCATTTTGCATTCCATCTCTTAAATCGCGTCTTATGGAAACAGAACTTTCTGAGTCTTTATTTTTGTGCACTCTTCTATTTTGACATTGCTACATATTGTGCAGTATTTTATGTATTCTGGTGTAAATACCAATGCTACATTCGTTATACATTATTTATTAGTTTTTCCTTTTATAGCACTCTTTTTTTTTATTGTATTTTGTACAGTACCATGCTATAAAGTCTAATTTTCCACTTTCAGATATGCATATTTCTTCCTAATTGTATGCTTATCCTCAGCTAGCTCATATGCACTAAATTGCCAAAAGTATTCACTCGTTTGTCATATAAACTTGAGTGACATCCCAAAAGACCCTAATTTATCCCAAAGGTGTTGTATCAGGTTGATGTCAGGACTCTGCACAGGCCAGTCAAGTTCTTCCACACACAGACCCAGATATCCATGTCTTTATGGACCTTGCTTTGGGCATTGGTGCGCAGTCATTTTGGAACAGGAAGGGGTCATCCCCAAACTGTTCCCATAATGTCTTGATATACTGAAGCATTAAGAGTTACTTTTTACTGGAAGGGGCTGAACTTAACTCCTGAAAAAGAACCCTGACACATCATCCCCCCCTCCACAAATTTTACGCTTGGCTCAATGCACAAGTACTGTTCCCCTGGCAACTACCAAACCCAGACCCATCCATCGGTTTGCCAGGTGGAGAAGCATGATTCATCACTCGTGAGAACGCGTCTCCACTGCTCTAAAGTCCAATGGTAGCATGCTTTACAGCACTGCACCGGACACTTTGAATTGTGCTTATTGATGTTAGGTTTGGGTGCAGCTGCTTGGCCATGGAAACGCATTCAATGAAGCTCTCTACGCGCTGTTCCTGAGCTAATCTGAAGATCACATGAAGTTTGAAAGTCTATAAGTACTGACTCTGCAGAAAGTAGTCAACCTCTGGGTACTATGTGCCTCAGCATCTGCTGAGCCAGCTCTGATTTCATGTTTCTTACCACTTTGTGGCTAAGTATCTATCATTCCCAGTCACTTCCACTTTGTTATAATACCACTAGCAGTTGACTTTGGAATATTTAGTAGCAAGGCAATTTCACGACTGGACATGTTGCACAGCTAGCATCCTATCACGATGCAACGCTGGAATTCACAGAGCTCCTGAGAGCGACCCATTCTTTCACAAATGTTTGTAGAAACAGTCTGAATGCCTAGGTACTCGATTTCTATACACCTGTGGCCGTGGAAGTGGTTGGAACACCTAAATTCAATGACGGGGATGGGTGAGGGAATACTTCTGGTAATATATTGTACTTAGTCTAGATCGGGACTAATTAGATAAGTTCACTAAGGGCTCAGAAGGTGGAAGCCATTTTCGAACAACTCTTTCAAGTGATAAATATAAAATTTACATCGGTGGGAACTTAATAATTCCATGATGCTACTGACAGTTACCAATAATGTATTTATCAAAAAAAGCTTATAATTATACACATCTGTCTTGTCACCCTTGTTTTTTCCAGTGACCATAATGGGCAGATAAGAAAAACAAAATATCTGCTGTGTGGAGGATAGAAGGTTAGTAAGACCTCGGCAGATACCTCCTCTCTTCCTGCACGAGCAGTCCAGCAAGTTTACAGCGCAATGGCTGAAGAAGACTATGGCAGCTTTGTGGACTGGAACCAGATGGGGGATTTGGCCAAGAGCAGCGGGCCCACCAAAGTGGACACTAAAGATCTGAAAGAGTTCAAACAGATGGCTCGACAAGGTTATTGGGCCAAGAACCACAAGCTGCGGGCACAAGTCTACCAGCAACTCATCAAAGCCATTCCTTGCCGTACAGTGACCCCAGATGCAGCAGTGTATCGTGACATTATGGGAAATGCAGCCGCAAAGAAAACCTCCACCAACGTCCCACTACCAGAGTTTGTGGATGGAAATCCCATACCGCGGTACTGTTTGAAGCCAGAGGCAGTGGCCTCAGCCCATCAGATCATCAACTGCCTCGCTGGACAGTTTCCAGATATCTCTCATTGTCCAGCTCTTCCTGCAGTTACTTCATTGCTCCTGCACTTCAGTGTAGATGAAGCTCAGTGTTTTGAGCATGTCAGCCGCATACTGGCATGCAACGAGCCAGGGAAGCGACTTATAGACCAGACCTTCCTGGCTTATGAGTCTAGCTGCATGACCTTCGGTGACCTAGCCAATAAGTACTGCACAGCTGCTCACAAACTGATCGTTGCCACGGCTCAGGATGTGATGGATGTCTACTCAGACTGGCAGCGCTGGGTCCTCGGTGACCTGCCTTTTAGCCATGTGGTTAGGGTCCTAGATGTCTACCTAGTAGAGGGCTATAAGGTTCTCTACCGCGTGGCAGTAGCCTTGCTCAAGTTCTATCGCAAGCATAAAATGGGAGCACAGGGGGGGCAGGGCAACCAGCAGCAGGAGGATTCAAACAAAATCAAGGCAGATATTCAGGCATTTGTTAAGGGCATTGCTTCCACCGTCACACCTGACAAACTGCTAGAGAAGGCCTTCTCCATCCGCCTGTTCAGCCGCAAGGAGATCACCCTGCTGCAGCTCACAAATGAGAAGTCCCTGCAGCAAAAAGGAATCACTGTGAAGCAGAAGCGGTAAAGTTTTTTTTTTTTGTTGTTGTTTTTTTTTTAAAGTAAATGTTTTTTGTTTGTTTTTTAAGTGGGTAAATGTACTTTCTAAACTTCAAAACTGGGCTATTTCCCGTGCGGACACTTTGCTACACGCTGTGTTTATGTCTAAAAATGTGGCTTTATGTCATTACTCTGCTTTTTTTAAGTTGCTGTTACCACATATTGTATAATTTTTATATTAAACTTAACCAAATGGCTTCTCACAGTCCCATATTAGTATTTAAGCTCGGTTAATAAAACGCATCAGTCCACTTTGTTAATATAGCAATATGTGAAATCTAAAGTTTCATAATTTACCATTACCTTCAGTCTGTCTATGAGGGGGGGGGGGAAATCTACTGCCATTAGAATGAAAATTCTTGAACATGACTAAACTTCCTTCACGGTTTGTGGACTTCACCCTGGTATGCATGACATGCAGACGACCAATATAAACCATTTGAAATGTAATTTAGCACAAGTGTAGAGTAGATATCTTTACACTCTTAACTGTTTTAGCTGTTTTTTTTGTTTGTTTGTTTTTATTGGTAGCAATGCCCTCTCTCTTTTTATATTTTATATTTATAAGTTTTATATTCTGGCATGCTGTAGGAAACAGTTTGAGTTGCTTTGCATCCTTTTCTCACCGTCTGTTCTTGTGTCTTTTCTGCTTGGTTTGTGCCACGATTTTTCCATGCACCATGTTCTGTCTCATCTGCACACCACTCCTGTGTTTGCCACATTGGTTCTTTTACAGCTCTAGGTGGGTGCTCTTTCATGGTTGCACTTATTTCTGATACCTGTTTTTAAATAACCTCTGACCAAGTTGTTGTTTTTTTTGTTTGTTTGTTTTGGTTTTATGCACATCTCTTGACTGTATGGGATGCTCTTTCCGAACCCCTCTCTCTTTCCTGTGTCTAAATTGCTTTGGCATCTGCAGGCGGAACGTGCAGCTGGCACTTAACCCTGACACATTTTCCTCGGAGATAGTCAGTGCCAAGGAGATGCATGACATCTGGTCATGGATCCCAGAGCGCTTTGCCCTGTGCCAACCACAGCTTCTCTTCACAACCTCCACCCACGGTTGCAGCCTGAACAGGTGCATTTTACAATCTAATTAATTCTTAGCTGCTGCTCATAATTTACATTTTATACCTTTGAATTAAATTAATAACTAAAAGTTTGGGTAAATCTGAATTTAAGGTTAATTTTTTTTTTTTTTTTTTATTGTGTCACATTAATTTCTTTTATGAATTAAAGCAACAACTTTTTGTTTGAATAAAGTAGGAAGATAGTGGGATTTTTGTTTCCAGTACAAAAGTGTGTGGCTGTTGCTGCATTACGATCCACTGGATATGTGTTAGTTTCAGTATTAGGTGTTTAATAAGACTGTTGCAGTGAATTAAATGTTTTTCCTTTTTTACAGATTCTACTCACATTGTGAGGGCCACGAACCCACTCTGCTCCTCATCAGGACCACAGATGGCGATGTGAGTAACACGCATTGAAAGCATCTGTATACTCTTATTTTATTTTTTTTCTACTGACATAAATGTTGTTTATTTTGTCTGAAGCAAACAAAGGAATGTGTCATCAGATTTTTTTATTATGATCAACGAGCTAAGATAAAATACGGGTAAAATGCGACCACATATTCAGAACCAACCTGTGGGCAATCTCGATCCAGTCTGTGATGTGTGAAAAGGAAAAATTAAGCAACCTCTGGGGGAGGGGGTCAAAAAAAGATTGGAGAGAGTGCCAAGGAGGCACACCCATGCTTTCGTAAAATTATGAATTACTCATACTTTGTACATTTTTGTCACAATAAAGAGAAAGCAAAGATCAGTTTTCTCTGAACTGCAGAAAACTGAACTGCAGTTTGTGACTCTGCTCAGCTCTGCTGCCTCTGAGCCCAGCGTGATGACGCTTGAACCAGCACTCCACCTGCTGCATTCTCTGTGGTGGAGTGACCCTCCAGCTTGCAGAGGATCTTCAGAGCAGAAGGACTGCTGTCACCGGCTGCAGTCCAAGACACAGTGGAGTTTAACGGTCTATCAGTAAATGGATTGGATTGTTGTCAGAGACGGGCATGCATAAATGTTAGCTTAATTTTTCTCCATTTAGAGATGCAGGTCTGTACTGAGATTGCATTAAAGTTTGAGTTTAAAGCACAAGTAAAAACATTGGCACAAATGTCTTAACATATTTCTGCACTCCTATTTTCTGCACTTTTTCTTTCTATGTTTCTGTTTTGGTTTCTCATTTTAAGGGCTTTTGCCAACCCCAAGTCATTCTTGCCCTCTGACCCACCCTAATGTATAACATGCATTATTGGTGTCGCTGTCATTAGTTTCTATCTTTGTCTGATACAGGAAGCATCAAAGGTAAAAATGTCATGTTTGACAAGTAAAGTCCTTCTTAGCACATGCAATAGGTGTGACCTACTCGTAGCATTAACTCAGTCATTGCTCTTTATTTAAGGAGTTAAAGAGGCTAAGATTAGGTTTCTGTTTTTCAAAGTAGACTCGGGTTATATTTTTGTCCTGGTGTTCTGTGAACTGGGTTTAAAGTTCCTGATTATACATGTGTCATATGATTGGATTATCCCGGCATTAGTGTTGGCATCTTACAGACATCCCAGTCAGAGTCCTTCCACTTGCTTGACTTTTGTCACAACCACTGAAGGTGAATAAATCCACAGATTCATCTCACTCATGCAGTTTTTACTTAATGTTCTTCCGACAGGTATGTGGAGCCTTCCTGTCCACAGATTGGGAGGAAAGGAAGCGAGGAGGCAACAAGTTGAGCTTCTTCGGCACAGGGGAATGTTTTGTCTTCAGGGTAAGATTATTTTCAGTTATCTAGTAGCAACTAAAACATTTTTTTTTCTTAAAGACATCATTTGAGTCATTTTTAGGGACAGTTGGAAAAAAGTTTTGTAGTGCTACTGTATGACCAGCAGGGGGTACCATCTATCCTTTTTTCAAATATTACTGTTGTCAATATCAATGGCCCCAGTTGGTGTATCATTTGGAGACGTTTTCATACTAGGGCACAGTTCCCTTGTCATTGACATGCTGTCCAGTGCAAAAACAGCCACTCTTCTTGCTATTCTGTTGGCAGCAGTGCAGCATTGCCTAGAAATAGAAATAAAGACTGGCTCTCTGTTCCCTTCTCTATGAATTATTTACTTGGCTAACTGTGTAAAGCTCAGCTGTGTGCTGTCTGAGCCTAGACACCAGAAAACACAGTCATCTCAAACACCAATACTTAAGCACACACATATCGGAAACTCCTGTAACCCGAATCCCTCAGTATCGTAGCAGGCTCGTACCTGATACCACACCTGACACACACGAGAGACAGACACCAGGACCAACGTCTATCAGACAGGCAGTAGAGGTTTGAACAGGGCCAGGAGAAAATTGTTAGCATACAAGATAATGTATGCCATGCAAACATTAGAATACCCCCCACCCCCACCCCACCCCCCACCAAAAAAAAAGTTATCAGTCTCCAGAAGTCGTAAACTTAAAGGTCTTACCTTCTCTTATGGGATTTTTCTTTTCTTTTTTCTATTGTTTACATTTTCAAAAGGACCTCAAACATAAGTTTAAGCACCCTGCATGGTCAGTAATGCCCCCTTGACAAGTCTCACAGCTTGCTAATGCTTTTTTAAAAGCTGTGAAGGTGATCCTCCACTCTTCCTTCATAAGGCTTGTAGTTCTGTAATTTTGGGCCTTGTATCCACCTCTGTTTTGAGGTCTGTCCACAGTTTTTAGGTAGAGATTGTGAAGAGGAAAAGCTTCTGTTTGCACCTCTTCAAGTAGCCTGTTCTAGATTTTCCCGTGTGTTAGGGAGAGAGAGATTTTTTTTTATTTTTATTTTTTCAAAAACCTTGAGAAGAGAAGATGCCCGAAGAATGAAGAAGTGTACTAGTACAGATTTTCTAAAACAAGGGCAACGTACAGAGCTGTAGTACCTACAGAAGGACAAAGTTGATGAGCCATATCATGAGGCTATGGGAAAAGAAATGACGATCAGTGTGTTGCAGTACAGATTCATGATGAGTGAGCACTACAGATGCAATGTTTGCTTCAAGTGTGTTAATGGAGAAGTACGGAGAAGGTCAGAAGGTCTTTGTAGATCTAGAGAAAGCATATGATGGGGTGCCAAGAGAGCAACTGTGTTACTGCATAAGAAGTCTGAAGTGGCAGAGAGGTAAGCGAGGATGGCTAGACAGTGGTGAGGTGTGCTGTAGGTGTGACAGATAGATTCAAGGTGAATGTGGTATTATACCAGGGAATGAGGCCAAGCGGGAATTTCCATGGACTGATCTTTGCAGATGATACTGTGATCTTTAGTGATGGTAGGGAGCAGGTAGGAGAGAGTCTGGAGTAGTGGAGGTTTGTTCTGGAGAGAAGAGGAAGGAAAATTCATAGAAGCAAGACAGAATAAAAGTGTGTGACTAAGAGGAACATAGATGTAACGGAGAAGCTGGAAGAAGAAGTAATTCAAATGAAGGTACATGAGTTTAAATACTCGGGGTCAGCCATCCAAAGCAACTGACCGTGCAAATGAGACGTGTAGAAGAGAGTGCTGGAAGGGTGGAGTAAGTGGAGACGAGTATAGAGTATATGTTAATGAGACATGCTGTGATGGTTTGAGCACGTTGGCACTGACAAAAAGACTGTAGATGAGCTGGAGATGTTCAGATTTTCACTGGGAGTGATCAGGATGGACAAGATTAGAAATCAGTAAATCTCAAAGAAAGCTCACGTTAAAGCTTGTGTAGTTTCTCTTCATGATTTAATTTACCCCTTTTACTCCAAACATTTCTTTACTCACAGTGGCCATAAAGCTTTGTTTTAACTTCATTAACACTAGAATTACTGAGCCTTTTTTCCCTGGTGCAAGTCCCTACTACTAGATTTACTGGCCTGCGCAGATTTGCGTAAATTCCCCCCGACCTTAACACCTCTTGGCACCCCGCTGAGATTTTCACAGGTCGTCAGCTCCATTGTTCTCCTGCTTTTGTTGTGCAAACACACCTCCCCAACCCCTAACCATGAGAGATTCAAGTTTTTCCTTCCCTGCAAGGCTGCTTTCCTTCCTTACCTGCCTGCATGCCTGTCCATAAACATATATACACAGAGTTGTACATATATTTATATATTTATATAGCCACACCTTATATAATATGCATAAAGTCTAGTTATACACACAGACACATCTATATCATATATACACACACACACATATATATATATATACATATATATATATACACACATATATATATATATATATATATATATATATATATATATATATATATATATATATATATATATATATATATATATATATATATATATATATATATATATATATATATATATATATATATATATATATATATATATATATATATATATATATATATATATATATATATATATATATATATATATATATATATATATATATATATATATATATATATATATATATATATATATATATATATATATATATATATATATATATATATATATATATATATATATATATATATATATATAT